>NC_072430.2:50057500-51373000 GCF_028878055.3 Symphalangus syndactylus | reverse complement strand
GACATGAGTCAGGCTGCCTCTCAGGCCTCTTTCCCAGGCCTCCTCCTCTATCCACAGGGCCACAAGTGTAGGCTCCCCGCCCAGGCTGGCCAGAAGATGCCTCTCCAGGAACTTGCAGTCACCAAGAAGAGGTTCAGCCACAGCCTAGGTAGCTCTCTTGAAGAGAGGATTTGGGAAAACACTGGAGTAGTCAGCAGCTGTGTCTTCTACCTTGTGGACAGAATAGCAGGAGAAGCCACGCAGGGAGACTAATACTAAAAGCTAGCACTCTCATACTGTCTTCCTCTATGCCATGCTACACACTTTATATGTATCAACTCATTTACCCTCACAGCAACTCTATTCTCATCCTCATTCACAGATAAGGAAACTGAGGTATAAAAAGATTGATTTGCCCCAAATCACACAGGTAAGGAGGATTTATGTCCTGTTAGGCTGAAGAGCAAAGTGGGTGTGCAGAGAGACAACAAAGAGAATGAGGCTTTCTGAATTCCCCATAGCCATCCAGATATTGGTTTTCAGGCCTTCTTGGAATTCCTCCTTTTGTTCCTCCATTTTACTCACTGTCTCAGTCCATTCAGGCTGCTGTAACAGAATACCATAGACTGGGTGGCTTTTAAGCAATGGGAATTTATTTCTCACAGTCCTAGAGGCTGGAAAGTCCAAGATCAAGGCACCAGCAGATGTGGTGTCTGTGAGGGCATCCTAGTTGCCCTGAGGCATCCACCTATGAACATCCTCATTCATAGATGGCTGTCTTCTTGCTGTGTCCTCACATGGCAGAAGGAAAAACAAACTCTCTGAGTTCCTAACTATATCACCAATATCACTCATGCGGGCTCCACCCTCATAATCTAATCACTCCAAAGGCCCCACCTCCAAATACCATCACCTTGGGGGTGAGGTTTCAAAATATGGATTTTGAGGGGACACAAACATTCAGCCTGTAGCACTGACTTGCTCTTTCTGCCAATGCTGGCCTGAGTAGATTTCTGCTATATTCAACCAAGAGTCCTAGCTAGTGAATATCTAAACTTCTAGTCACTTGTTTCTTTTCTTTTTCTCTTTTGAGATGGAGTCTCTCCCTGTTTCCCAGGCTGGAGTGAAGTGGGATGATCTCGGCTCACCGCAACCTCTGCCTCCCAGGTTCAAGCGATTCTCCTGCCTCAGCGTCCTGAGTAGCTGGGATTACAGGCGCCCGCCACCATACCCGGCTAATTTTTGTATTTTTAGTAGAGACAGGGTTTCTCCCTGTTGCCCAGACTGGTCTCCTGGCCTCGGGTAATCCACCTGCCTTGGCCTCCGGAAGTGCTCAGATTACAGGTGTGAGCCACCACATCAGGCCTAGTCATTTGTTTCTATAAGAAAATAGAGTCTCTTCAGTGAGTGTTTTTTTTTTTTTTTTTTTTTTTTTAAAAAGGGACAATTCCCTTTCTTCTGTAGGCAATTATAATGACAGCATTATTAATCACCTACAACTTTATCGGGCTCTTACTCTACACCAGGCACTGTTCTAAGCCCTCTCCATGTACTAAATTATTCAATCCTCACAAACACCCTATGAAGTACAGCCATGTGCTACACAGCAACGTTTCAGTCAATGACAAACTGCATATATGACAGTGGTCCTGTAAGACTATAATACCACACTTTTACTGCACCCTTTCTGTCTTTAGCTATGTTTAGATACAAAAATACTATTGTGTTACAATTGCCTACAGCGTTCAGGACAGTAACATGCTGTGTAGATTTGTAGCCTAGGAGCAATAGGCTACACCGTATAGCCTAGGTGTGTAGTAGGCTATGCCATCTTGGTTTGTGTAAGTGCACTCAGTGATGTTTGCAGAACAACAAAATCACCAAATGACACATTGCTCAGGTCGGAAGCCCGTTTTTAAGCAATGCATGACTGTATGTACTTTTATTCTCTTCCTTTACGCCAAAGAGAGGCACAGAGATAGATATGGGTTGAATTGTGTCCCCTGGAAAAGATACGTTGATGTCCTAACCCCCCAGTACCTCAGAATGTGACCTTATCTGGATAAAGCGTTATTGCAGACATAATTAGTGGAAATGAGGTCATAGTAGAGTTGGGTTCAAAACCTATTGTGATTGATGTCCTCATGAGAACAGGAGAGAGAGAGACACGGAGAATGCCATGTGGACAGAGGCTGAGGCTGGGTGAGGCAGCTACAAGTCAAGGACACCAAAGATGGCTGGCAGCCTCCAGAAGCCGGGAGAGAGCCTGGGGCAGCTTCTCTCAGAGCCCTCAGAAGGAAACAACACCGACGCCACTCTCATGTCGGGCTTCTGGTCTCCAGAACTGTGAAAGATTTCTTTTGTTTCCAGCCACCCGGTCTCTGGTACTTTGGGATGGCAGCCCTAGGTAACAATGTAGATCTGTTAAGCCGTGTGCCCACGGTCACACAGCCAGGTGGGCGACAGCAGCAAGCAGGCCCAGGGAGTCTGGCCAGGGTTGATGTTTTGAGCCCCCTCGCTGTGACAGTGCTGGAGGAGTGAGGAGCCACGAGGAATGTGGAGCCCTCTTCCCCTCATCCCCTCTGCACCTCTCCTCCCTTCCTCACTCTGGGGCGAAGGCAGGGAGATAAACAGTTAACACGTGTGCAGGAAAATCTGGATTGGGCAACTCTGCTGGAGCCCATCCTCCCTCCCAGAAAGGAAGAGCCTGCCCCTGTTGCAGACAGATGGTCACCCAGCGTCTGCCTAAATGCCTGCTGGGAAACAGTGCTGTGCGCGGGTGTGCAGAGGGGCTGAGCGCTGGACGTGGAATCCTGATTTTGCCTCCCATTGGCTGGGTGACCTTGGCCGAGGAGCCTAACTTCCCCTTGCCTCAGTTTCCTCGTCTATAAAATGAAGACAATGAATCCTACCTCCCAGTGTCATTATGGTAAATGTGGCAGTGAAGGTGACCCCACGTGGCCTGAAGCAGGTCCTTAAGGACAAGAGAGAATCAGCAGAGACCCTCCACTCTGTCAGTGCCCTCAATGAGGGCCACAGGCCAGGGCCGCTGGGCTTTTTCTCCACTCTTTCCCTCCTTGGTTTTGTCTAAGCCAGGCCAACTATGTGGCATTTCAGGCTGTTAGTATGCACAGCCCTTCCTAAGCTTCCAAGTGGGATGATCTACATGAAAAATTAATTGTGTATTTTTTTTTCCTTTTTTTTAAGTGGAGAAATTATTTAGGGCTTTGGGGAAGAGGGGGCAGCTATTTGCTATGCAGCAGCTCGTCCCCCTGGCCCTCACCCCTGCATGTTCAGCAAATGACTCTTCTATTCTCTTCCTGGCAGGTGGTCTCACAGCTACATGTGTTCCGTGCTTGCAGCAGGGTGCTCCGGGGAATGCGACATGGTGATGACTGCTGTTTCTAATTACTGCCCTATCAGGAGGCAGAGGAAGGAGCCAGCCTGGTGGGCCACTGAGGAAATGCTGACGTTCCTGACTGTCGGGTAGCTGGGGCTGGTAGGGCCTGGCTGCTGCCTGCCTAGTCACTTTGGAGTGAGGACTTGCCTTTCCCCAAACAAATTCAACATCTGAATGATTGACAGGGACACAGCGATCAATAAGTCCTTATTTCCTGAGCACATAGTGTGCTCCTGGTTTTGTGCTAAGCACAGGGGCTGGGGACACAGATGCAAGCAGTAGCAACACACAGCGCCATCCTTTGGGAAACTTACATTATAGCTGGGCGCCAGGGCAAAAGAAACAGAGGGAAAAAAATAGCTCTATTCATTCACCCAGTGGCATTTATTGGGAATGGCCCGATAGTATTTGTAACTATGTATTTACAGATACTATTGTAGATGACCAGAATGTAAACTCCCACAGGGGCGTTTATAGTGCAATGGGAGAGAGGGACATTAATTAAATGCTATCAAAAATATGTTGTTACAAGCCATGGCCAATTCTATAAAAGTACAGGGGCTATTCGAGTATAAATGGGGACCTGATTTCTTCTGGGGTTAGAGAATGATTTCCGGATGAAGTGCTATAATCTGTAATTGTGGAAATGGAAAAAAAGGTTGACTCCAGGAAGTGTTTGGAGAGAATTGACAAGCTGTGTGGGCAGATACAGGGGTGAAGGAGATAGATGTTAAATATGACTTTCTAGGTGTTGACCAGAATAACAAAATCAAAGGCGCTGCTGTCGGACAGGGCAGTTGGGGTGGGGAGCCAGTTTTGCACGGGAAGCAGCATGGAACATGCCGAGCTCCATGGACCCACCGATAGACCAGAAGCACTGTGCGGGGCTGGGGAGGGCTGGGCCGGGGCCAGGGCCTATTTGCTGCTGTGACTCTACAGGAAACAAGACTCTAGGGAAGTGGAGACAGGAGTAAGTTCTCCAGCGTGAGAGCTGCTCATAGTGAAGGCATTAGATGGGAGACGGGGAACTCGCACTAAAGGAGCCTGCTGTGCTCTGGGTCTGTGTTGGATGCACCACCACCATGTGGGCTCGGCAGCAGCAGGACTCGGGAACCTGCTCCAGGCTTTCCAGAAAGTGTGTGTGTAGGGGGTGGGGGGTGTAAGGTGCATGTGTGTGATGTGTATGTACATGTGTGGTGGTGGGGGGGTGTGGTCTGTGTGGTATGCATGTAGGCATGGTGTAAAGTGTGGGACCGTGGTGTGTGTGTGGTGGATGATGTATGCATGTTATGCATAGGCTATGTGTGTGTGGTGTGTGTGTGTGAGGTGTGTGGTCTGTGGGATTATAGTGTGCGTGGAGTGGGGAGGTGTGTGTGATCTGTGTGAGGTGTGTGTGGTGTGTGTGTGTGAGGTGTGAGGTCTATGGGATTATAGTGTGCGTGTGTGTATGAGTTGTGTGTGGTCTGTGTGAGGTGTGTGGTCTGTGTGTGTGTGAGGTGTGTGTGGTCTGTGTGAGGTGTGTGTGGTCTGTGTGTGTGTGGTCTGTGGGTATATAGTGTGTATGAGGTGTGTGTGGTCTGTGTGTGTGTGTGGTCTGTGGGTATACAGTGTGTATGAGGTGTGTGTGGTCTGTCCGTATATAGTGTGTATGAGGTGTGTGTGGTCTGTGGGTATATAGTGTGTATGAGGTGTGCGTGGTCTGTGTGTGTATGAGGTGTGTGTTGTCTGTGGGTATATAGTGTGTATGAGTCTGTGGATATATAGTGTGTAGTCTGTGGATATATAGTATGTGTGAGGTGTGTGTGGCGTGTGTGAGGTGTGTGTGGCGTGTGTGAGGTGTGTGTGGTCTGTGTGTGTATGAGGTGTGTGTTGTCTGTGGGTATATAGTGTGTATGAGGTGTGTGTAGTCTTCGGATACATAGTGTGTAGTCTGTGGATATATAGTGTGTAGTCTGTAGATATATAGTGTGTGTGAGGTGTGTGTGGCGTGTGTGAGGTGTGTGTGGTCTGTGGGTATATAGTGTGTGTGAGATGTGTGTGGTCTGTGTGTGTGTGAGGTGTGTGTGGTCTGTGGGTATATAGTGTGTGTGAGATGTGTGTGGTCTGTGTGTGTGTGAGGTGTGTGTGGTCTGTGGGTATATAGTGTGTGTGAGATGTGTGTGGTCTGTGTGTGTGTGAGGTGTGTGTGGTCTGTGGGTATATAGTGTGTGTGAGATGTGTGGTCTGTGTGTGTGTGAGGTGTGTGTGGTCTGTGGGTATATAGTGTGTGTGAGATGTGTGTGGTCTGTGTGTGTGTGAGGTGTGTGTGGTCTGTGGGTATATAGTGTGTGTGAAGTGTGTGAAAGGGGCCGGGCAGAGACCAAACTACACTGGTCGTGGTCAAGAGATCTTTATTGGAGGTATCCAGCGGCACCATGCAAGGAGAAGGAAGAGAAGAGAGAGAGGGCTGCTGGTGTGCTGGGTTTTATATCCCTTGGGCCTACGTGGATTGGGCTAGGGGCGGGCCCAAGGGAAGGCGGGAGATGCTTCTTTCTGATTGGCCCTTCTTTGGCGGGTTCAGACAGTGCCCGGTCAAGGAGGGGAGAAGAACCCGGAACCGGCCCCATCTTAAGGTACGGTGCCATTTTAAGGTACCCCATGTTACCTAACAGTGTGTGTGGTCTGTATGTGTGTATTTATTGTCACAATTTCAAGTACTCCACATGAAATAACTCATTAATTCCTAAAACATCCCCGCATGGATGGGGAGAGGGGCTAGAGAGCAGCTAGGCAAGGATACCTCTCAGGTTAGCCTGGGGTGGGAGATAAGGAAACGAAGGCTGGGAGTTCGAGGAAAGGCTATGAAATGATGACATGGTACAGGAGTGAGAGGACGGAGAGCATCCTTCTGGCTGGAGGAGTTGGAACAAACTTACTGGAGGAGTGGATATTTGACGTCAGCCTGGGAGGATGAGGAGGTTGTAGTAGGCAGAGACTGGAGCTGTTGGCAGAGAGAGCAACACCGAGGCGAGCATATGTGGCGAATGTGGGGGGCTGGTTCTCTTTGGCAGGCATGCAGGATACACCGCTGTGCTTCGGTCACCTGGAGAACTTTTTACAAATGCAGAGTTCTGGTGTCCACCCCAAGAGAGGGTCAGTAAGTAAGGCTGGGTCAGTCCTGGGAATCCTCACGTTTATAAAACACCTGGGTGGGTCTGGCCCTTGGGCAGATATTTGGAGCATTAGTGTGGCACCATGCGGGACAGTAAGGTGACGCAGGATATGACCAGACGGCGCGTGGCCTGGGACCTGGGGCTGAGCCATTTGCTTTGTGAAGTCGGGGTTAGCTGAGAAGGGGCATCATTGGGAGGTGCCTTCTGTCTGCTGAGCTCCTCAGAAAGGAAAGTCTGACGGCAAGGAGACTCGTTAGTGGCTAGTTAACTGTCCACGCGAGAGGCACATGGCCTGCGATGGTGGCAGTGGGTGTGGCAAGAGAGCCTGCATATGTCACTGGGGCAGAATCAGCAGGACACGGTGCCCAAATGGATTGGGAGGAGACAGAGGGTGGCTGGGGCCACTTCTGGACCAGGTAGCCAGCCTGATACTGTGGCCTCTAGTGAGGTTTCTGCTCCACGAGGGAGGATGAGGGAAGGGTCATCCAGCCAGAAGCCTGACATCCTCATTGGACAGGTGTCTGGCCTGAATCTTTCTCTCCTCACTGTGTCTCTAAGAATCCTCCGGGGAGGAAGCTGTCTAAGTATCTTAGAAGCTCAAGCAACATTCCACAAACATTCTGGCTAAAAGGGATGGATTCTTTAGTTTATAGAATAAGAAAGGGAGGTGGATGCAGGAACAATGATGCCAAGACCAAGACTGAGTTAAGACCTACTAGTTGAGTGGTTTGCTTTGGCTCCAAAACAGAACAGTTTCAGCCAAGTAACAATAATATCAATAATTAAAACAATAACAGCTATTGGGCACCTACTATGAGGTGTCTGCTGTGCCAGGAGCTGCATCTACCTCATCTAATTTATCTCCTGAAATAGCCCGGAGGAATATTAACTGGGTTCTTCTTAGCTCCAGTTGACAGATGAAGAAATGGAGGCTTAGAATGACAGAGTAATTTTCTTAAAGTGCCACAGCTCCTGAGTGGCAGAGCCAAGATTCTGCTTAAGCAATGGAGGGATTGCACTGCCTGCGGTGGAATGGTGCTTGAGGGGGACATGAGGAGGAGGCAGAAAGGATAGAGCCCTGGGTCTGGAGCCAGAGCCGTGGCTTAATCCCAGCCCTGCCGTCTCCAGAGTCACTGGATACAAAGCCCAGTTCTCGCCCTTGTAAAATGTAGCACCTGCTCCTCCTACCCTCACTGGGAGATTGTAAAGCTCCACCACAAAGCAGAGGTGTTCATAATGCAGGATGCCCTGCTGTACCTGCTGCCCATGCAGAGAGGACCTAGGAGGTGGCCACTTATTAATTTAAGGGAACAGCCTCAACAGCAGGCAGGAGGGACAGTTACACTCAGCCTTGTTCAGCTCGGCAAACCCTGGGGCCGACTTGGTGTTTGAAGTTGTACCTGGAAGGTATCAAAAGATTCTTGGAGATTGGTCCTCATCTGAAGGGGAAGGGGAAGGACAGGAAATAAGTGTGACAACCTTCTACATGGCTGTACCAGGACAGAGCACAGGAACAGTGGGAATGGGCAAGACAAGGGAGATGTCCTTTTCCATGAGCCCCCAAACCTGGGAGATGGCTGGGTCAGTAGACTCATTCAGAAAACAACTGAAGAACAGGAATATAATGACAATTGGTAGAATGCATGGGTTTACTAAATACATACCTTGTAAAAGGGAAACATTTTCTTTCCATCAGATAACTGGTTTTTGCTTGGGGCCAACAAAAATTGGATTTAGAGGCATATTGTGGCTCAGTGAAGAAATAACTTTTAGTTTACCTTACCCTTAATACTAACTTGGGGAACAAGTAGATATATCATTTCTTTTAAGTTGAGGGCGGAGAGAAAAAGAGAAGGAAAATAGCATCTCAGTTGGAATTTGTTTATCTTGAAAACATACCTTCAAAGGTAAAATTCTTCCACTGAGGCAAGATTGTCCTGGGGCACCCGAGCTGTGAAAGAAGGATGTTTATTGATTAAGTTCATGCATTTTACAAGGGGAGAAATGCCCTGTATTGCTCTGAACCTGACTTGTGGCCTGTTTTTTTATAGCAAAGTATTTTGTTCTGAAGCCTCACTCCATGTGGCCTGGTGGTCCTCAGCTGCTTCAGGCAAGTACTAAGTATTTTGGTTTTCTAAAGTAGACACCAGGAAAATTTAGGGCAAGTGTACAACCTTCTCCTCTGCAGGCTGCTTTCCTCCAGCCTGTCTGTGATCTAAGGCACAGCTTTAAAGAACACTCTGGTTCTGGGGTGGAAGCTTTCTTGCCCAGCCTCTTAGCACCAGATGCAGCATAACCTCCAGGTTGCTGCGGGTGCCTGCCAGGGCTGATTCTTTAATCTTGCACTGTCTGCCTGATATATGACTAGGAGGCTCTGTCAGATGGGGTTTATCTTGCCTCACTAATAAATGCAATAAAGCCTCTGCGTGTCATGGTTTGTAGCACTCAGGGTTGACAAAACATCACAAGTCTGTGACCTGGGTCTGCCCATATGGTATTTTTATATTATTTATAGTTTATGTGTGTTTTGTCACTCATTCATCTATCCAACATCAACTGAGCACCTACCATGTGCCAGGCACTGTGCTAGAAGCTGCTTGATATGGTTTGACTGTGTCCCCACCCAAATCTCATCTTGAATTGTAGCTCTCATAATCCCCATGTGTCGTGGGAAGGACCTGGTGGGTAGTAATTGAATCTGGGGGTGGGTTTTTCCCATGCTATTCTTGTGATAGTGAATAAGTCTCATGAGATCTGATGGTTTTGTAAAGGGCAGTTCCCTTGCACAAGCTCTCTTGCCTGCCACCATGTAAGACGTGACTTTGCTCTTCCTTCACCTTCCGCCATGATTGTGAGGCCTCCCCCGCCATGTGAAGAACAGACTAATACACTGCTGATATGAAAATAATTAAAAGACACCCCAGCCCTTAAAAGCCCAGGGTCTGGGAGAGAAGACCGGCACATGAACACACAGTCGTAGTTCAGTGTGATAAGTGCAAAGATGGAAGTGAGGGATGTCACAGGAGAAAGTGAATAACTGCTCGCAAGGGTCATTCTAGAAGAGGAAGGAGATAGTTTATCTGGTCTTAAGGGACTCCTAAGTGCTTCTGGGGCAGTCTAGGTTGTAAAGCCCTTGGAGATGGGCTGTGCCAACACAGACTGGGAAGGAGGGAAGGAATGCTCGTGGGAAATCTGATGCTGCTGCCAGAAGGAAGGGAACAGGTTGCCAGGCAGGCACAAATGATAGCAGAGCTTTACCTCCTGAATTCCCAGCAAGATCTAAGTTCCTTGAACTTGAAACCTGGGTCTTCAATTCGTCTTGCCTTCTCCATAACAAGGGGTAGCCTGCCTTAAACACCTGCTGCAGGGGCAGCCTGTCTGTCCAGCTGCTGTGCATGGCCAGCTGGGAAGTGGCTGTCAATGCAAACTGACCTGAGAAGAGACTGAGGAATTGCTCTGGAAGTCCAGCCACCTTTGTCCCTCTTCTTGGCTTTCTCTTTGTGCCCCAAGGATAGCAAGCACCTTGTACCTTTTTCTCAGGGGCCACCGTCACTGTCTTTCTGACTGGGGGCTGTCACTGCAGTCCTAGCTGGGCTCACTTCCTGAGTGGTCCCTGATCCTCCTCAGCTGTTCCAGCCAAACAGGGCTGCATAATGATTCACATCACTTACAGCTAAAACATCTTTAAACAAATGGGAACTGCTGCTATAGGGAGCTTCAGACGGTGCACTTTACATTAATTATAATGGCAGTGAGCTATTTGGCACTCAGCTGAAATTTGTATCTAACAGATGATTTGGTATTCGGAGTTTCCACACTTCATGACTCAAGGCAGACTGAGAAGGAAGGGGGGTTGGAGTGGGAGCACACACAGCTGCTTGGAGCATGGACGAAAGACTCCCCTAGGAGCAGGGAGGCCTTTGGAAGCGGTGCTCCAAGCTGGTATGGGCCAAGGTCGGTCCAGTGTCACAAATGATCCAATTTACTTAGTACCTCTTCCAGTGGTTTTCTGGCCAAAGGAGAGACCCTGCAGCTGAGGGGAAAGAGTGCCAGACCTGGAATTGGGAAACAAAAAGTCTGGTCCCACTCTGCTGGGAGTTGGCTGAGTCCATTGGGATAAATTACTGTCTATGTCGCAGTTTCCTTATTGGTGAGATGGGTGCTGGCCTACCCTTGAACAAGATTGTGAGGTTTGTCCAGGATGTTAGATGCTCTGAGCTTTATCTGTTTCCTCACCTGTGAGTGAGAGATAGACTCAGTCTCTCAGCCCTTCCAGCTCTAAAATCAAATGAGAAATTACGATAAAAATACTGTACTTGTTATTATTACCATTATTCCAAATGGTAAAGTAAAGATTGTGCTAAGGTACTTAATAGCCTGCTATTCTCCACTAGCCAGTGCTTAGCGAAGGGAGCGAGGCAATCCAGGACTTATGACTGGTCAGGGCGTCTTCCCTGGGGAACAATGTCACGACAGCTTGCTTGGAAAGGAGGACTCCATGGCAAAGGGAGTTGTAAAGGAAATTGCCACTCTCTCCCTCTTACAAGTTACTGAAACTCATTTGACAGCAAAAAAGATACTTTTGCTAAGAAATAGGTTATTGTCGTAAAAAAATTAATCTGACTTTTGGCTAGAATAAAAAACAAATCTTCTGAGTTTGAACTGAGGAGAGGTGCAAAGAGGAGCAAGACAAGTCCCCTTGCATTTGCGCTGGGGAGGTGGCCATCTGCACCTGAAGCATTTAATAAGGGTAAGTTAAATGAGAAACACAGTGCAAACACATGCGATTAGGGGGTTGTTCCAAGGTGAGTTGGTGAATGAGTGGCACAGAGTAGCCTGTGGGGGCTAGAACAGAGACATTAGTGGAAGCCAAGGTCATGGAGTCTGAGGTTTAAGAACACACAGTGAGTGGCCAAGACTGCAGCCTTGCTGGTTCCTACAGAAGCAGAGGCCCAGGGTGGCAGATGAAGAAGGGAGGCGGCATACTTCTTGGGAAGGCCATACTTCCTAGGCACCTCCAGAATGTGACCGTCGGGGCTTTGCTAAACACAGAGAGGCCATCTCCCCATACACTGATGCCGTCTTGCAACTCTATTTTGCGGGATTCACTCGGGAACTTGGCAGATTTTGAGATCTCCTAGTAAGTCTTTCAAGAAAGAGGCCTCTGGTTTAGGAAAGTCTTTACCAATGATAGGAAAAATCACCTATTTGTATCATCCAGACTTTCTCCTGGAATGGGCAGGAAGTAGCAGGCATCGTGGAAAGCACACTGAACTCAAAGTCCCGATGGCCCAAGCTTTGGATCTTAGACAAGCCACTTAAACTTTCAGGTTCTCAGTTTTCTTATTTCTATAATGGAGTTAATTCTCACAGTCAGTGTGAGTCTCTGAATCAAAAAGAAATGTTCTGTGTGGAAGAATTTTGAAACTCTGAAGTTGTTACTGAAAACTGAAAATGTCTGATGCAGCCTCCCTGCTTACTAATTCTTTGAGCCCTATTTCCTTGTCTGTGAGACGAAGATAATTGATAACAACACGTACTACTCAGGGGCATTTTGAAGGTTAAATGAGGCGATGTACATGGAGTGTTCAATATGGTGCCAGGCTCACAGCCTAGAGAGTCCATGTTTGTTCCTCCTCTTTCTCCAGTGGCTCTGCTAAGTTACAAAGCTCAGTCGTAGGGAAAATTTGAAGTTGCCAGCAAAAGTCTCCATTGTAAACACTCTGGTAACTGTCGCCTCTGGAGAGGACCTAAGAATTAAAACAGCTTTGGTCCACCTGTTCAGTCCAGCAATTCACAAGCGGATAGACATCTTTTCAGAGACAGCTCAAGCCCCTTAGCAAACTCTATGAGTTTGCAGGCAGCAGCCCACCCTGACCGTCCCCTCCTCCTTTCTGGGCCTCTGAAGGCAAACGGGGAGCGAGTGACAAAGGGTGTGAGGCCAGCAGTGAGGAACCTCAGGAATCTGCCTCCCATAGGTGGCTCGGCTCCCGTCCAGGCTAAGGGGGCCCCTCTGTGGTCCAGCAGCTGCATCGCTGAGGACTGAAGGTGATGCCGAGTATCCTGCCAGCCCAGAACTCCATGATGAATGGGGTAATTTAGTGTCGTGGATTCTGTGCCGAGCAGGCAGTAAATCCTTGTTTGTTAGATTGCCCTAAGTACTGGGTAGTGCTTTGCACTGGCTCAGGAAACCTCAAATTATCCAACATCAAAGATTGATTTGCCTCTGTTTTGGGTGCTTGCTTGAAGTCTTTGAGACTGCCTCTCCTCTGCCTTTTGACAGATTGTCCTGATTCCACCTCCTGGTCCCGTTTCCTTCGCCATCGCTCAGCTGCGTTGGCTGCACTCAGAGCTCCACCGCAGTCCTTTCTCTCCAGAGGCAATGCCACCCACTGTCTTGGCTTCCACCCTCACATCATGCTGATGCTACGTGACTTTCTATCTCCAGTCCCCACTTCTCTCCTGAGCTCCACATCTGTATTTCCAGTTGCCTGCTAAGATGGGTTCATTTTAATGTCCCATATGACCTCATGCCCAGAGCATCTCAGATCAAACTCATTGTTTATTCTACATTTTGGTAAAACAATTTTTCCTGCTTTATTTCCTGACTTGTTTTATAGCATCATCACTCAATTGGAGATCATTTTTGAAACAACTTCATTCTCATCTCACCAGTCATCAGGTTAGAAAAAAAAAGCCCCCAAACTCATTTCCTTACTATTCATCTTCAACATCATCACCAGGATTGTATTGTTAAAAATCAGCTCTGTATTAGTCAGAGTTCTCTAAAGGGACAGCACGAATAGGACAGATGAATATATGAAGGGAAGTTTATTAAGTAGTATTGATTCACATGATCACAAGGTGAAGTCCCACAATAGGCCATCGGCAAGCTGAGGAGCAAAGAAGCCAGTCCGAGTCCCAAAACTTCAAAAGCAGAGAAATCAACAGTGCAGCCTTCAGCCTGTGGCTGAAGGCCCAAGAGCCCCCTGGCAAATCACTGGTGTAAGTCCAAGAGTCTAAAAGCTGAAGAACGTGAAGTCTGAGGTTCGAGGGCAGGAAGCATTTGGTATGGGAGGAAGATGGAGGCCAGAAGACTCAGCCAGTCTACTCCTTCCATGTTCCTCTGCCTGCTTTTATTCTGGCCACTCTGGCAGCTGATTAGATGGTGCCCACCCAGATTGAGGGTGGGTCTGCCTCTCCCAGTCCATTGACTCAAATATTAATCTCCTTTGGCAACACCCTCACAGACACACCCAAGATCAAGACTTTGCTTCCTTCAATCCAATCAAGTTGACCCTCAAAATTAACCATCATCGTTTCTATCTTTCCATTGCTCAGAAACCTCTTTAGGCCCTCCATGGTTTATAGGAGGAAGACTAAGCTGGTTAGTGTGCCTGTCACACTTTGACCTGCATTTCCCACCTGTGCCAGCGTCTCTCAGCCTTTTCCTTGCCCAATGACAACCGAGGGATCAGTAACAGTGACTCGTTACTTTAGTAATACTTACTGAGGATGGGGGGAGGGAGCCTCCTAGTTCGGCATTCAGAATCTGGGATGGAGGTAGGGATAGTAAACATCTTCCCGGAGGGCCTGGCCCATAAGCCCCTCCTGCGTCTGGGACATCTTTCTTGCTACTTCCCCTCATCATCCTGCTCCATCATGGACTCTGGCAGCTATGTGCCTCTGGCTGTGCTATTCTCTAGGCTTGGGATTTCCTTCCTTTCTACCCTGCTTATTGCCAGATCTTGGGGACTATATTGAGATGTCTTATAAAGTTGGAAATAAGATTGCTTTCTTGAGAGTTATGCAAGAACAGATCATGTTTTTGCCTAGGCTCCTCTAGAAAGCAGAGCCAGAAGCCAAGATTAATGTGCTGCTGCTTTATGGGAGAGGTAGAAGCCAGGGGATGAAGGTGAGGGAAAAAATGGTGGTGAGAAAAGGGGAGATTGGAAGTGATGTGAGGCACTACCCAGCAGCATTGGCCCCACTCCATTGCAAGCCATGGAGACACAACAGGTCACCTGGTAGGCAAGGGTAGCAAGGGGAAACCACATTGCAGGACAGCCCCTGGGAAGGAGAACCTAGGAAACTCACCTGCCCAACTCCTTCCCTTCTCTCTGTCCCCAGTTATTTGCCCCACACCAACTTGACTTCTCTGTGCTTCCAGGTTCATCAGCTAGCCCCTTGGTGGCCACTCAAGGAGCCAGATTCCATACTTTATGGGATCACATTCCATCCAAGTCTATATGTGGACTGATGACTTGGGTGAATCAGGGCTCAGTGTGTGGAGCATGACATATAGTCCTGGGGATCCCATTTGTCCTGGCAGGTAGGCAAAATACTGCAGCATAGAATGAAAAAATCTATATTAAATATTGAGGTGGCACTGAAGACTTTAAAGTAAATGTGTCTGTAGGAGTTTCATTAGACTATACCCCCAGCTTTCTATGGGGCAAAGATTTGTTTTCTCCACAAAGGATATGAGTTGCCTTGGATAAGAGCACAGGCATGTGAAGGCATCTGTAGAAGGGAGAATAAAGAGCTTCCAACCAGGAGGCCTCAGCTGTGATGGACTAAATGTGTTATGTTAGCTGCAGTTGGTGAGCAGTGGAGCCCCAGGAAAAGAAGTGCATGTCCACGCACTAACCAGGAAAGGGAGAGTCTTGATCAGTAAGTCCCAGGCTTACTGATGAGGGCATGCATTATGCAGAGACTGGGTGCAGGAGTGTGCACAGCAAACTAAATTTTCCCACTGTCTTTACAAGAGCATATCATCATAAATTGTAGGCTCTGAAAGATGTTAATTTTTCTTCATAGTATCTGTTCATCCTATTTTTATTAATAGTCTTCGATTAATGTTGTGAGTCACCCTCCCTCATTCTAAGGCCACATATTTTAGGCATGGTCCCACCCCCAATTCAAGGGCTGGAGCATGGGATAAGCCTAGGCTAGTAAGCACTTTTCAGTCCCCTGACTATAATGTGTGAATCTTAAGACTTTTGCAGATCAACTAGAAAAGGAAATATGTCCTAACCTAGTTTTGGAGTTTAGAGTGTGATGCTGGAGGAACTGCAGCCGCATTGCTGTCATGGTGGAGAGAACTTGTCTGGGGTAGAGCTAACCAACAGGAACCAGGACAAGAGATATAAAGAGAGGCACTAGATCCCTTTAGGTTCTTATATTAAGTCATGCCTGGGATCAGCTCTGCTTCTGTTTTTCTCAATTGTATGAACCCTTTTTTGCCTAAGCCAGTTGGGTTGGGTTTTTTGTCATTTGCAACCATAAGAATTCTAATGACCACTCGTACATCAGACCATCTAAGCCTAATGGCAATTACACATTTGCTTCTTCTCACTTTCCTTGGTTTCATTTCATTATTACCAAGCTGCCTTCTGATTATTGTTGATTTTCCAAGTGGGTCTTTCCAGAGGGAGTGAGTGTACTGATCACTTATGTTCATAGGTTCTTCTCATCCAAATAACAGGTGTTTTTGTTTACCATTTGTGTGTGTGTGTGTGTGTGTGTGTGTGTATGAGGAAGCAAGTGGGTTTTCTGAGTTTATTATTTGGTTACTGTGAGCCTGATTCTTCAGAGAATGTGAAAACTGGGTTTCTGGTTTAGAAGATTGAGGGGCAGATTCTGGATTGTGGTAAAATTGACCAGAGTGGTAAATACAGCCTCTGGGCATTTTCCCTTGAAGAAAAACCTGGTATCAATGTCTAGCTATGTGAGTATTCAATACGTTTCACTCCCTTGTCCTTCAAGAACCATCTGAAATATCTCTTCCTCTTCCTTTTTACGTAGGATTTTTCCCAATCACTTTGCCAGCTGAGGACCTCTAGCTGATGACGCCCCACCCCAGGCCTTGCTTAGGCACACCAGCTGACACAGGAGGCACCCTGTTCACTCAGCCCACCCATGCTTAGTCTAGCTTGTGCACTGGCTTAGCCTGTGGCTGGGCCAGGCATGCCCCAGCCCACCTGTGTTATAGATTGTACCCATGTGCAGTGGTTCCTGAGCTCTTGTCCCATGTCCAAGAAGAATGAGAATATGCTGACAATTGAAGGGTGGGGAGGATGGAGAAGAATTTTATTGAGTGATGGAACAGCTCTCAGCGGAGAGGGCATGCTGAGAGCTGTTCCAGGGCACACTGAAAACTGAGGGGGTCCCCAACCCCCACAGTCAGGTGATTTCTGTCTCAGTGTGGCTGAGTCTGGGGCTTTTATGGGCTCAGAATAGGGGAGTGCATGCTGATTGGTTTGTAAGTATGCAGAGAAAGGCTAAAGCAAATGCACCACTCAAAGGTGAGTATGGCAGTATAGAAAACCAATTAGGAAAGGGTAGGTATGTGTAAAATAGTTGAAGGGTGGGGATCAATCAGAGGAAAGCATGCCGAATGGGAAGACAGGTTCTTAATCTGGTCCATGGATTTGACTTGTAGCTTGGCTATCAGGCTTTAAACTGTCTTTGGCTTGGAGGTGGGGTTTTACCAGGTACTTGCCCCATCTGCCTAGGCATTTGTCTGCCTCTTGCCACTATCACTTTCATGTTCATTGACTAATTCAGTCAACAATTACTTACCAAGCACTGGAAACACATGGTGAATAAAACAGGCAAGCAGTGCAGCTGTGGAGGGAAAGCTGAGGACCAGTGTCGGGTGGCACAGACCCTGAGCAGTTTGGAGGTCACAGAAGATTAGGGCCTTGAGGTGGGTGGACTGGGCATGGTGTCAGGAGCATCCATGGTTTTGAACTGCGGCAGTTTGTCTGCGGTAGCACGTAGCACAGCAGAGACTAGCTGCCTGGAGACAATTGGCAGAAGCAACAGCCAAGAAAAGCATCTGGATCAGTAGCCTGGGAGAATGAGGTGCACCAGGCATGGTCCACCAACTAGGGCCAGCAGAGTAACAGCAGACAGTGGAATAGAGTTGTAGACAGAGACTGGAGTGGGGACAGAGACTCTGTAAATGGAAATCACTCTCCCTTCCTTTGGAGATTTTTTTTTAAGAGACAGGTTCTCTCTCTATCCCCCAGGCTGGAGTGCAGTGGTGTGGTCTTGGCTTAATGCAGCCTCAACCTCCTGAGCTCAAGCGATCCTCTCACCTCAGCTTCCCAAATAGCTGGGATCATAGGTGCATGCCACCACACCCAGATAACTTTTAAATTTTTGGAGAGATGAAGTCTTGCTATGTTGCCCAAGCTGGTTTCAAACTCCTGATTTCAAGTGATCTTCCTGCCTCAATCTCCAAAAGTGTTGAGATTACAGGCATGAGCTACCACACTCAGCATTTGGAGCTTCTTAAGGAGACACAAGAAACCAGGACGGAAATCCTGCACCTTGGTAGGTGGGGGACATTATCTGGAGCAAGGGATATTTTGCTTTATAACTGTTCCAGTAAAGCAATTCTGTTGATAACTACCAATCTCCTCTGTGCTCTACAGGTATGAGCAGTGCTAAGGTGGTTTCATTCTGGGTCCAAACCTTTCCTTTCTTTGCCTTCTCTTTAGCTGTTGTTTGCTGATGAATCCTAATGGCCCATGTCCCTTGCTGGCTCCTGCTGCTCAACACTATATTGGTTGCTCCCTTACCTCAAAGTTTGTAGACAGATTGTTGTGTACTCTCGATCTCTCTGTCTGCAACTGTTTACAAAGATTAGGCTTTAATGTACACAGACTTTCTGCCTCAATTGTATAGGCTTAATCAATTTGGCTTCCTTTATTTCTTTTTAATGAGATCTATTGTCTTCTGATTACAAAAGAAATACATGCCCATTGTAGAACTCAATTGATTTTCTCGAGCTTTTATTTTAAATTTGCATTTCCTATGAATGCCCATCTGGGCAATTTGGGAGATGCTGGAGGGGCAACTCTCCTTGAATGCAAATGCATCCTACGCAGCCTTTGCTGGGGAAAGGGCTTCCGGAGGAAAAGCACAGTTCACAGCTGAGTGCTGTCTGGACAATTCCTTCTCATTGTGCAAACATCCTGCCCCTCTCATTGTTTTTTTTTTCCCCTCCTTTTACAACCTGCTTTTAACAACAGCTGGAATTAAAAGGCATTCACTTACCAGGAAATATGGTCTTACCAGGGCTTTGCTATATACTTCTTTCATGCTTTCCTCTTGGTTAGTTAACATGTGATTTGAAGGGCTAACTCATTTGTATAAAATCTTGTTTATTCGTGTGCTGGTTTGACTGGGTACACTCTTAGGCTTCTGAGTATGCAAGGGTATTATATTTATGTTCACTTGGTCAAAGTAGGAAAAATTAGGTAGTTAAAATCTATTACATGCTACACATTTTCCTGTACTCTCTTCCTCTTCCTGAACCTGTTATGTACTGTAGGGTCCTATATGTGAAAACCACCTGTTCTGATAAGTGCCAGTGGGGGCACATAACATTTATGGAACATCCAGTCTGTGTCATTCATGTATCTTCCACCACAACTCTGTGAGGAAAATGTTGTTCCTAATTTACAAATGTCCCTGTCATATGGATGAACACACTGGGACTCAGAGAGGTTAAGTACTTGCCCAAGAATTTCAAGTTTGGCCAGTGAAGTTGATGTGACTTTGGATAAGTCCTTTAATACTATTTCAGGGATAAGACCAGAAAAATTGCAACTTGAAGAGAACAAATTAAATTGTTAAACTGCAAAAACCAAAGGTGTTGCTTCTCTGTCCAGATTTTTTTCACTCTTTCTCCATTCTACTTTCTTCTCTTAAACAACCCGACCAGCCAGTTGCCAGGGATTGATGTACTGCTGGGTGCACAGCTGTGTGTGCATAGACAGGAGAGCTAGAAGAAAACCTACTGGCTTGGCTGATGGAGGTGACAGCTTGGTAATGGACCTCGGAGAGTATATATATGAATTAAGCACCTTTCTTTTCCTTTGCTGCAAAAGCGTCAATTAAGCTTGAATAATCTATGGGTTTTCCCCATTTTCAGGCAAGAAAATCAACACAAATTGGCTAGAGCGTCTTTTCCTCTAGAGTTGGGTCATTAATCATCTTCAGCTCTTTACTTCCCTCGCCATCCCGTCCTTCCCCAAAAAACTGAACCGCCATGTGCTGCCATTTCTGGCATTCACTGCAAACATTTACTAGGCAATTTGTTCCATCTCAAGTATAATGAAGATATGCATTCAGTGTTTTGAAGGCTGATTCTAGGGAGAATGTGCCAGTCTGTTCAGCTTAAGATTCGTGTAGAGCTTCTTCGGAGCCCCTTTTCCATGTTGGCCATATTGATTGGCTTTGATCTCACAGTCTGGTCTCTGGCTGGTGCTGTCCTGCACTTGAGCCAAACAGATGTGTCTCTGCAGGCCTCTCCATCAAACACAAGCCAGAGAAAGCCTCATCTGTCTTTGAAAGGTCTCCCCCAATCCATACTCTTGTTTTGAAATAACACTGGAAATGCTGTTCTGTAAGAATTGATATGGGTAAGTATCGTTCCCTCATCCTAGAGCCCCCTCTTCCAATGGTTTGGGTGACTCTGGGCTCACCTGATAAGACTGTGGTTGCCTAGAAAGAGGAGCCCCCAAGAGGTCATCCAGCTCCTCCTTTGCTTCCAGGCAGGGATACCCTCAACCTTCCAATGAAACGTATCTCCTTTTCTTTCTTTTTTTTTTTTTTTTTTGATGGAGTCTTGCTCTGTTGCCCAGGCTGGAGTGTAGTGGCATGATCTTGGCTCACTGCAACCTCCACCTCCTGGGTTCAAGCAATTCTGTCTCAGCCTCCCAAGTAGCTGGGACTACAGGCAGCCTCCACCATGCCCGGCTAATTTTTGTATTTTTAGCAGAGACAGGGTTTCACCATATTGGTCAGGCTGGTCTCGAATTCTGACCTCAGGTGATCCACCCACCTCGGCCTCCCAAAGTGCTAGGATTACAGGTGTGAGCCACTGTGCCCAGCCTGTTTTTTGTTTTGTTTTTTTTTTTTTTTTTTTGAGACAGAGTCTCACTATGTTGCTCAAGCTGGAGTGCAGTGATGGGATCATGGCTCACTGCAGCCTCGACCTCCCATGCTGAAACAATCCTTCCACCTCAGCCTCCCGGTTATTGGACTACAGTCGTGTGCCACCACGCCTGGCTAATTTTTTTGTATTTTTTTTGTAGAGACGGGGTTTTGCCATGTTGCCCAGGCTTGTCTTGAACTCCTGGGCTCAAGCGTTCCACCGCTTCAGCCTCCTAAAAGTGCTGGAATTACAGGCGTGAGCCACCGTGCCAGCCTCTCCTTTTCATAAGGTCGGCTATCCATTGAGTGCCAGATGAGTGGTTCTTTACGTGAGCTCTCAGCACAGCTCTGCTGAACAAAGTTAGGCTGAACCATGAAGTTGCTGATGTGCAAATACATTTGTCCTGCAAAACAGGCAATTTCATGTGGTTTAAACTAATAGGTATTATTAGCCCCATTTTCCAGATGAAGGCATTGAGGCTCAGAGAGATTTAATTTCTTTTTTTGAGGCAGAGTTTCACTTTTGTTGCCTAGGCTGGAGTGCGATGGCGCAATCTCGGCTCACCGCAACCTCTGCCTCCCAGGTTCAAGCAATTCTCCTGCCTCAGCCTCCCGAGTAGCTGGGATTACAGGCGCCCGCCACCACACCCAGCTAATTTTGTATTTTTAGTAGGGACGGGGTTTCTCCATGTTGGCCAGGCTGGCCTCGAACTCCTGACCTCAAGTGATTCGCCCACCTGGGCCTCCCAAAGTGCTGGGATTACAGGCGTGAGCCACTGTGCCTGGCCATGAAGGTTTAACATTTTTTTTCTAGTAAGTAGAAGAGTCAGAGTTTCTACCCAGGGTTGAGTTGTTCTAAGTCCCACTCTTTAGTTTTAAAAAAGTCATAAAATTTTTAATAAGAAGCACAGTATACATAGCATCATATTCATATAGAATTGAAGTCTTCCTTATTTCCTGTCTGCCAGAGAGGTGCACCATGGCACTTAAGTCTACATGAGCCCCATGCATGACTTACATTATTACTCCAAGTAAATGTACCTGTGGACGTGTGATTGCAGTGTTTTTCATTGTTAACTTTTATTTGTGTAAATAAAAAGTATCTGAGACAGGTCTCAATCAATTTAGAAGTTTGTTTTGCTAAGGTTAAGGACATGCCTGTGATGCAGCCTCAAGAAGTCCTGAAAACGTGTGCCCAAGGTGGTCAGGCTACAGCTTGGTTTTATCATTTTAATAAGACATCAATTAATACATGTGCTGTACACTGGTTCTGTCTGGAAAGGCAGGATAACGTGAAGTGGTGGGGAGGGAGAAGGGCTTCCAGGTTATAGGTGGATTTAAAGAGTTCTTGATTGGCAGTTGGTTCAAAGAGTTTATCTAAAGACCTAGAATCAATAGAAGGGAGTATCTGGGTTAAGATAAGGGGTTATGGAGACCAAGGTTTTTATTATGCAGATGAAGCCTCCAGGTGGCAGGCTTCAGAGAGAATAGATAGTAAATGTTTCTCATCAGACTTAAAAAGGTGCCAGACTCAGTTAATTCTCTCCTGGATCAGGAAAAAGATCTGGAAAGGAAAGGGAATATCTACATTTTCCTCATAAGAGAGAGCTTTGCAGAGCCATTTCCTTTTAGTGTCTGCTGTCTGTCATGTTGGTGCCTTATTGCTACAAACAGTCTGCTTTGTCAGTCTTAAGGCCTCTGTTTTAATGTTAAATGCTGGTCAGCTGTGCCCAAATTCCAACGGGAGGAGGGTGTAATGAGGCTTGTCTGACCCCCACTTCCCATCATGGCCTGAATTAGCTTTTCAGATCAACTTAGGAATGAATGCCCTTGACAGAGAGGAGGGGTTCATCCAATTGTTTGGGAGGCTTAGAATTTTATTTTTGGTTTACAATTGGTATCAGACTGTGACTTACTCTTTTTCCTTCTGTAACTTGTTTTTTACTCAACTTTTATGTCTTAGACATTTCCATGCTTCTGTGTCTAGTTCTAGTTCATTTATTAATTGTGGAATCATGTTTTATTATTTGATAAGCCACATTTTATTTATCCATTTTCTGGTTGATGTGCGTTCTGGTTATTTCCAATTTTCCAGTATTACAAATGGTGCTGCAATGAACAAGCTTCTATGTGTCTCTGTACACACATTTGAGAATATCTCTAGAAGTGGGATTTCTGGGTCATAGAGCACAAACATCTTCAATTTCATTGATTATTTCTGAATTGCATGCCGAAATGCCCACATCAATCCACACTCCTCTTAGCCACATATGAGTTTTCATTTCTTTGCATGCTCATCACTGCACAGCATTGTTAGAATTTTACATTTTGCTGATTTGATGGTGTAAAATGGCATATCATTGTTGTTTTCACCATTCCTTTCCCCTACTTTCATTAATGAATTTAGAAGAAGAGCTGCCAAAGTCTGCAAAGATGTTTCTGTGTGCTGATTTGTTTCCTAGGAAGAGAGAAGAAGGAACACTGGGTATAGGTTTTATTGAACAGCCATGTGGTTTTTTGCTCTGTACCATGGATGCTTGAGGTGCATAGCACCCAGTAATGCTGACCGCCCCTCTTATGCTGGAAGAATTTCCCATATCATGTGTCCTGCCTCCCTAGGTAGAAATCAGAAACTCACTTCACTAGCCGCCCAAGGAACAGGATTTTAGGCAGAGCTTATGACCTGCAAGCAGACATACCCACATAAAACAAATTTGGAACCTGAAGAATGAGGTGCTGTATTGTACGGGTCTAGTTTGGAGAAGGGGTAGAGAGACATCCACTTTCGGAGGCCACAGTGGTGGAGCTCCTGAAGGTGGCATCCTGGAGCCATGCTTAGCTATGATAGCTGCTGTGATGGTGTGTTCCCTCGAGCAGTCTGGAGTGCAACTGTGCACCATTCCAGAAGGCAAGCATTCTTCCCCGACCCTCTTAGATATTCTCTGAGCTGTCCTTTATTCAATGCCTTTCTGCTTAAACTGGAGGGGATTCTGTTTGTGACCAAGAACCCCATCCAGATTCTCCTTTATTGAGGTCTTTATATTTGCCAGTGTTTCCCACACAATCTCTAAGTATGTCTTAGAGATAAGAGCAGATACAGCAGATGTCTCTCTACCTCTCCTCCAGACTAGAACCCACACGGCGCCTCATTCTTCATGTTCCAAATTTGTTTTATGTCATATGTCTGCTTTACAGGTCTCGTGGAGTACTTGTTAGAGATTCGTGTGGGAGACACTGGCAAATATAAAGACCTCAAAGAGTGAGAGTTTAGATGGAGTTCTTGGTCACAAACAACAGAACCCACTCTGGTTTAAGCAGAAAGACGTTGAATAGTACTCCACAAAGCAGATATTATTAGCCATTTTAGAGATGAGGAAACCAAGACACCAGGGCAACTGGCCCAAAGTCATGTGGCTAGCGGATGGTGGAGCTGGGTTTGAACCCAACCCCAACTGACTGCAGACCCCATCAGATGGAGCTTGCCTCCTCCCACCTCTGGTTGCTCACCTGCACGTCACTGCTTTTTCTACTTTATAGCACTTACTGCAGCCTAGGGTTATCTTATTTATTGGCTTACTTGTTTTCTGCCTCTTGCAATTAACATATCAGTTACATAGAGAGCAAAGACCAGATCTTGTTCACAATTGTACCTCCAGCCTTGATATCATACTTAGCATAGTAGGCATTCAGTAAATATTTGTTGGATGAGTAAATGAATTGAACCAATCTACCATGGATTTCTTTGGGGGAGATAACCCTACTTAGCATTTCTGTTAAACTCAAAAATAAGTTCAGTACTTTTTAGCATGTGTTTTTTTCATTCAATAGTAACAGATTATGAGGTCTCATGCCTCTTACAATCCGAAGCTGTATCTAATGCCTGTTTTTCCTGTATTTCCTAGAGATTTTAAGTCCTTCCAATGTCTGTTCAAATGTGCTGCAGTGCTTGTCCCTGGGGTCTGCATCCCCACAGCCCAGATAGTTCCAGGGTCTCTGGGGCCAAATGACAGCCTGTGGCAGAGCTGGACAGGAGTAGAGCCACTCAGTCGATACCCTTCACTAACTGCATGTCTTCCAAAGTCTCGTTCTGGACGTAATCTCGGCCCTTGAATTTGGACAAGTTATGGAGCCAGAATAGTCTCAGCTTTTCACCTGTGGGAGATGCGGGGCCAAATGGCCTACTGAATCCATCAAACACCTGGCAGGTGTCTCCCACCTTGCAGCCATTCTGTTTCTAATCCTTTCATTTCAGTCCAAACCCTCAAACCTCTTACCCTTATGTCGTTTTCCATAAATTCTCCATTCCATATTCTTTTGGACCAGTGTTTCATGATCACTGTTTTACAAATGAATAAAGACCAAACGTAATGGCTTTGTGCCCAATTCCTCCTCCAACAAATTCCTTGAAGATGGCCATTTTGAGTTGTTTCTTCTCTTTCTCTTTTGTTCTCTGTTTCTCACTCTTAAGGTCCAGAGTAGAGAATTGTTGATTAGTTCCCAGAATAACCAGGATTGTAAGACTCAGCTCTATTTCCCTCCTCTTAAATCCACCCAGACAGGTAAATCCTGATACTGGGACACATTTAATGGGTATAGAGAACTTTGGGGGAAAGGTACCATGAAAAGCAAAGAAATACTGATGGTATCTATTGATGTTTGTTTTTCCTAAACTGTTATATGGCAGACTACCTGATGCAATGGAAAGAATGCATGCTTGTGGAATTTTCCAAGCCCATTTGAATCCCAGTTCCTCCACTTACTGGCTATGTGACCTCAGACAAGTTGCCTAACCTAAACCTGTTTAAGATTCAGTTTCCTCGGTTGGGAACAACCCTTGTGGGGTTGCAGTGCATTTAGAGGTAATGTGTAAAAATTACTCAAAGAGCAGGCACTGCTCTTACCAAAGCTAGGTCAGGGCCTGACTTGGGGCACCCTCCATTCCTTGCTCACTGCCCTGCCCAACGCATACATACACACACCACCCCTCACGCACACCTCACACACAAACACAACACTATACCATACAAACTGCACACACATTACACATTCCATACACGCACCATACACACACACACAGAAACACACTATACCATACAAACACATACACACTGCACACACACTACACATTCCATACACGCACCATACACACACACACACACAGAAACACACTATACCATACAAACACATACACACTGCACACACACTACACATTCCATACACGCACCATACACACACACACAAACACAACACTATACTAAACACATACACACTGTACACACACTACACATTCCATACACACACCATACACACACACACACACACAGAAACACACCATACCATACAAACACATACACACTGCACACACACTACACATTCCATACACACACCATACACACACACACAAACACAACACTATACTAAACACATACACACTGTACACACACTACACATTCCATACACACACCATACACACACACACACACCACACACACCTCACACAAACACAACACTATGCCACACACATACACACTGCACACACACAATACACACCATACACACAGTATACACAGCATACCACACACACATACCCCCCACACCACACACACACACCCCACACACAGACACACTACACTATACAAATACATACACATAAACACTGCACACACACCACACACATTCCATACATATACCATACACACTGCACACACCACACACACACCGCACACCTCACACCCTCACACACAAATACAACACTATACCACACAAACACATACACACTGCACACACCACACACACACCATACACACCACACACATACACTATACATACATACCACACCCACACGCCACATACACCCACACCTCACACACAAACATACTATACCATACAAGCACATACACATACACACTAAACACACACCACACACACATACACACTGAACACACACCACACACACACCACACACACATACTATACACACATACCCCCCACACCACACACACATCTCACACACAAACACAATACCATACAAACACATACACCACACCACACACACCATACACACACCACACACACATTATACACACATACCATACACAGATACCCCCCACCCTCCCCACACACAAATACAACACTATACCATACAGACACATACACGTACTGCATATGCACCACACACACACCACACACAACATACACACCACACACGATACACACATACCATAAACACATACAATGTACACACACCTCCCACACACCACACACACCACCACACAGACCACACGCACACACCATACACACACCACACACACATGCATGATACACATATACCACACACACCACATACACACCACACACAAACACATACACATACCACACACATACATGCACACACACCACACACATCCACACACCCACATACCACACACATACACACATGTACACACATGCCACACACATATGCAACGCCACAGTAAACACAAACATAAACACACATCACACATACCACACACCATGCACACACACACACATTACACCACATAAACACACCACACATACACACTGCACACATGTACATACATCACACACATACCACACATACACTCAGCCAAAATATACACACATGCACATATCATACACACATATACTATACAGATATCACAGACCTCACACAAACATACAACGTGACACCAGACACAAACATATACACATCACACACACACACACACACACACACACACACACACACACACACACACACACACACTCTTCAGGCCCCTTTCTCATCCTCCCAGCTGACCTAGTGAGAAAGGAGAATCTCTGCTATGCTTTGAACATCTTAAAGGCCATGTTGATTTCACTTAGAGAAAAAGAGATGCAATTTCGCCATTCCACTGGAGAGGTTCAAGAAAGTAAATGGAGGGGAAGAACAAAGTTACAATTTGGGGAGAGGTTAAAAAAAGGCTCATGAAAAACCCATCAACTTTTTGGTTGTAGTTCTGGCAAAAGGATCTTGAGGAACAGCAGGTCAAAACTATTGCCTCAAAACACGTAAGGATTTGGGGTGATGATTTGTCTCTTCTTTTCACAGCTAGGTTAAAGTTGACTCCTGTTTTCCTTGGATGGGCTTGCTGGGAGAGATAAGCACTAGCAGCATCACCTTCAAATTGCACGAGCATTCTTTTCTTCAAAATGCCTTGAGTGTATATTATGTGATGACGGAGCAACTGTTGGGATGCGTCAAAGCTGACAGCCATCTGCACTTGTTAAGCCGCTTGAGCTTTGGCAAAATAGCAACTTGTTTAGATTCATATTGAATTATGCTTTTGGACCAGTCACTAACCAGGCAACGTAAAAAATATACACAGTCTTTTTACAGGTATATTTCATTCCATGTAGTGATCTTTGGGGTGGAGGCAGGATGAACCGGAGCACACCCTGTTCCAAGGAGAGAATTTAATTTCTTGAGTACTACTGGGCTCAGCACCTTACCACATTCTCTTATGACCGCCACACAGATTAGATTCTGTTATTCTCCCCGTTTTGCAGGTGAAAAAACTGAGTCAAGTAGCCTCCTTGTGTACTCAGAGTAATGCTACTAAATATGGTAGAGTCAGGACTCAAACCCAGGCAGTTCAACTCCAGAACCTGTGCTCCCACCTACTGAAGTATAAGGATGCCATCCAGCACAGCCACTCTGGGGCTTACTGTCATCAAGGGGCAAGGTCAAAGACACACCATCAGGAGAAATAAGCTTCCTCATAGGAGACTGGACTACATTTTCTATAAGGAAAATTAATGTTCATGTTGGAGAAACATGAACATTAATTCCTAGAAAAAGCAGTGAGAAAATCAGCTGTGAAGCTCGCTGGTGGGAATAAGCTGGGGTGTGGGCTCTGTCTCTGCTCTCACTCTTGGTGCCTGAGGGATTCTCACTGGGATTAGTTGGTGCCTTGGCTGGAAAAAGACCGTCTCAACCCTTGTTGGATGTTTGGCATCCCTGGCCCTGCAGCCAATAGTGTACCCCAGTCACTGTGGCTGTCCCCAACACTCCCTCCATTTCCAAATCTTCCCACTCTACTTGGGAACCAGCCAGAGGACATGAGATGCTGGAGTCAGAGGAGGTGGGAAGGGAGGGGACGGCACCCCTCCTCTGTGTTTGTGGAAAGGGGTGGAGTTTCCACTGTAAAGAGGAGGGCTGGGTGGGGCACCTGAAAGAGAGGGGCTGCATGAAAAGGGTAGAGACTGAGAAGGGGAGAGAGACGGAGATCTGGGGAAAGGAAGCTTTGTTTGAAGGCTCAAGCTTAGGAAGCCTCTCCTTTGTAAGTTAAAGTAATAGTCATTCTGCTTTCTCATGGCCTGCTGCTCTCGGAGATTATAGTATGCTCTGGGCTTGACCTGGGAAAGGTCCAGTAGCCAGAAAGTACTCTGGGAAGGGACCACAGTGCTTCTGAACCACCTTGCAGTGGCTCCAGCCAAGAAGGGACTGGAGGCAGCCCTCTTCACCTCATAAGGGCTCTGCGGGCCTGCTGTGGCACAGAAGACACCTCCAAGAGTGGGGCCTGGCAGAGCTGCAACACTGACACGAGGGATTTAGGAAGGTGCTGCATTCGGGAGGGCATTTCAGAGAGAAAGCCACACTTAACATTGAGTTACATGCAGTGCAGTATGAGCTTATCAGGCTAATTCAAACCCCTCACCTTGTATAGGATATACCAGGGAAAGTTGACCATGGAGGTGCTATGCAAACCTGTGTCTTTTCTCATGTAAATTTTAAAGAAAATCAGTCATTCCTCAAGAAAGAAGGCACGTGTGGGGCCCACATGGTGTTGTAGGGTGATGGATGGACTCAGCTAAGCCTGCTGCTCCTAGGCCATGGTGAGAAACCAGCTGTGGTGATTGGGTGGGTTAGGCGCCTTCCCACAGCCTGCTGCTCAGGTGGTGCAGGGCAGCTATGGGCTGATAGTGATGCCCTGGATATGAAACCCGGGAGTGTATGCGGGAACTGTGGCTGAACATCCTAAGGAGGTGCTGCAGGGAGGGAAAGCACCGGGGACAGAGCCACAGAGGAGGGAACGTGGATTGGAGGAGCCAGGAGCAAGGGAAGTTTGTAGCTCAAGGCGGCAGATGCACTGACCCCGGTGAACAGCAGCTCAGAAGCAGCGCAGGTAAACAGGCATGGCTAGGCCCTAGGCAGGGAATACTGCGTTTACTTTTGCATAAATTCACGAAGTAGTTATATGCTTTTGCCTGAAAACAATAGGAAGCCCAGTGAAAACAAAGAGACTTAGCAATCCAGGCTTTTTAGGATTGGATGCTTGCTTGAGATGCCTAAGCACATAGAAGACACTTGGATGCCCCTGGGGTCAAAGTATCTACTGGATGTAGACTTACAAGGGCCACGGCAATGGAGGATGGTGGGGGAAGTGATCCCGGGGGAATAGTCAGCCGCAGGTATGCCTTCCCTCTCACCACACCAGGCACCTTCTTCAAGTTTGAGTCCCCAAGTAATTTCTTAAATCCGACCTAACCAAAATCCAGTCCCCATACAATCCAGACATTTGAACCCTCAGTGCTCCAGAGCTCTGTCCTTACTTCTTTTCTCCATCTCTACCCACTGCCCTGGTGACCTTGGTGATCTTTTCTGGTCTCACAGCTTTGATTACCTTCTATTTGCTGAGGACTCCCAAGTTATATCTTCAGGCTGGATCTACTCGGCAACCTCACTAGATGTCCACTGGATTTCTCAAACTTGACACATCCAGTGGAAACCTCTGATCTTTTCCCAGAACCCCCACATGACTTGCGGCTGTTTCCATCTCAGCTGATGGCCACTCTGTGACCTGGTGGTCAGTCATCCTTGATTCCTCTTTCTCACACCCGTATCTGACACGTTGGCACACCCTGCTGATGCTTCCTTCAACATCTCACTTAGGCTCCTAGCACTTCTTATCACCTCCACTGCTCCATTCCTGGTCCACATCGTCATCAGCCACTACGTAAATATGGCGATGGCTTCCTAACTGTGTTCTCTATTTCCCCCTTTTCCCCTTGCAGGCTAATCTCAACACAGGTGCTGGAGTGGTCCAATTAAAGTATAAATCAGGTCATGGCACTCAAACCCTCTGCTCAAAACCCTCCAGTGGTTCCCCATTTCACTCAAAGTAAAACCCAAAGTCCTCACAATGGCATTACATGCTCTGCCTATTTTGGCTATGATGACTTCTCTGACCTCACCTTCTTATATGACTCCTGTCGTTCCCTCTGCTCCAGCTACGTTCCTGTCTTCCCACATACTTTGGCCCCCTCAGGGCCCATGCACTGGCTGCTCCTCTGGCTAGAATTTGTCTTCTCTACATATCTGCATGGCTCTCTCCCTCACGTTTTAAAAATCTTTGCTGAAACATCATATTTTTAGCCAGGCCCACCCTGACCACCCTAGAGGGCAAACAGATTTTCCCTGATCCCTAATCCATCTTATCCTCTTTACCTTACTGTATATTTTCCACAGCAGTTTCCACCAGTATCTAACATACCCAATCATGTATTTATTTCATACATTTAGGCTCTTTTTCCTCACAGGGACATAAGCTCCATGACAGCAGAGGTTTTTGTCTGACTTGTCTAGTGGTGTAGCTCTAGTATTTAAAACAGTGCCAATAGGAGCTTAATACATATTGCTGAATGGAATATTCCCCTTAAGTTGGAATTCCTTGTGGGGAAAGGAGCTCTAGGGATCTCACCAAAGTGCTTTCTGATGCATCTCATGTTTCTACTTGCTAGCCCTTCTTTCAGTATGGTTGTTTTCCATTTAATCTTTGGGCAGCCATGGCATCTGAGATTCTAAGTACCCTCCTCACAGCCTCGCCTGTTTTCTCTGCTTTCCAGATTAGGTTGTGCCCATCTAGTGAACTGCCCTTTGGAGCTCACCTTAGCCAGGTCATACCGCCACTCTGGGAACCCTGGAATGGTATCTGTTAGTACGGGCTTTCTGGGCCTCCTGGGTCCCTTACCCAAGCCCTGACCTGACAGTCCGTGAAACTGAATCCCTCCTGTCCCTACTCCGGGTGCACATTCCTAGTTCTCCTAGAGTGTGGCTCTGCTTTTTTTTTCCCTCTGAGCCAGAAGCTTGGAAACAGGGAGGTAACAAAACAGATGAGAAATAGGGAGTACATTTGAGGACACTTAAATACAACCAGGCAAGAAAGTTAAAGAATTTCTTCAAGGCTGGGGATGAAAATTGCTGTGTGTTCATTTAATGAAAATGACACAGAAGAGCCAGTGTTAAGACAAAAAATAATTCAGAGGTTCTAAAAGTTAGAATTTATCAGTATGCTGAGAATTCTTTAAAATTCTAATAAGATTTCAACATTTGTGCCATTTGCTGGGCTTAAAGAAACACAAGAAACAAAGAACAAGAATTGCCTCTTAGGTAGGACGATGATGTCTAATGCATCTATTTCCCTTGCTACATTCTATTTCCATTTCATTCTGAGATCCTGCTAACTTTGGAAGGTTGCCCTTAGGTTTTCAACACTGCAGGGGATGATTTAAATCTAAATAATAATAAAAAGCCACTGCTTTTATTGGACTTTTATTTTATAAGTTGATGGAAACATTTCATATACATATTAGGTTTTGTAACCCAATCTTTGTACTTGCTGGGTCCCGGAGGGGCTGTTTCACTACTTGGGAGTTCCCTTGTGTTTGCATTATCCCTCCAAGGCAGAAGGAGAAAATGCTTTCACTGAAGCCAGAATAGTGTTTTATTTGAAATAATTCTCATTTAAGGCAAGGCACACACATTCCAAGTGCACACACAGGCACACACAGTCTCTCTTATATAGGCTGCATCATAAAATCAGAGTTTTGGAATTGAAGGGACCTTAGAGATCATCTGTTCTAACACCAGCATGTTACCTATGAGGAAGCTTCTGCCAGACAGGTTAAGTACCTCATCCAAGGTCACAGGCATCTAGTGAAAGAGACCAGACTACAATTCAAATTCCCTGACTCAAGTCTAATTTTCTTTCTGCTACACCGTATTGACTCTAAAATAAGATAATGTATATGAAATCACTTTGAAAACTGAGATGTGTTACACAGGTGTTCAGTGTGGAGAAGGAGAATTATAATGAGCTTGCTTTCTTCAGAGGTGAGCATGACTTGCTCAGGTCTCTTCCCAGATAAAGTAAGTTCATGGTGTGTGAATCATGAACCATATTTCTAATTAGGTTTCTGGGTATGGCCTCCAGAAAATGAGCATCAAAGGGGTCAAACCAAAACACAGTCTTCATTCAAGCCCAGCTCGTGTATAGCTCATCTTTTTTCTTCCTTCTCACCCTCTCTGTCTACCTCCCTCTAGTGTCCACCTTTAGTTATTGCATGTGTGCCCCACAGAAAGGCTGCATGCAGACTATACTATCCACCATGTTCACTATTATTTGTTCAAATGACCCCCCATTTCTTGATATCAGTAGCTGTCATCAAGATCAAATTAGGATGCTTTTTATATCAACAGGAATAAGTGACTAATATAAAGACCTGGATATTAAGAAAAGTCTTTAAAATCGTTTTGTGATTGGAATGATAACACATTCAAAGTTTGGTAATTAAATTGTCTTTAATAGACTTAAATCACATAAGAAGCCCTTATAATTAATTGAAATGTTTTAATTACAAACATAATTATCTTTAAGGTAGAAGGCCTATTAAATTAACTAACACATGATTCATTAAAAAAATTACTACTTTACGTGGAATGCTGTCGATTACTAAATATTATTGCAAATTACTTGAAGGATTAAAATTGTATTTTGGTACTATTAATAGATTAATGTATTAAATCATATAGTGATTATAAATAATATTTAATTAGTCCTATGTTGCCTTCTTTAATATATAGACATATCTATATATCTATAGTTATCCCTCAGTCATTGTAATGTGTTCTCTTTAAAGAAACACGTCTAACTTCATATTCTAACTAGGACCCTTTTTAATATGTAAAATATGGACAAGAACACTCACAACTCATTGGTAGGAGATTCTCTGGTAGCGTTGCCTAAATGCTCTGGATCAAGTAAAACAAATAGTTTGCTAATAAAGCCTGTAAACTATGGATCCCATTTCCTGATCTTAAAAGATCCATTCAAAAGTCTGAATGATATTTACAAGTAAGAGCCTTCCACCATGTTCCCAGCTCTTTTCAGCCTGTGACAAATGGTCAACGTGCACAGTGAGAAGGGGAACTGTGCGTTGTTCTCCTGCCTCATTTCTTGAGTTGGCTCTACCTTGATCTTTCACCTGTCCCTCCACACTCCTCACTGTCTAGAGATGCACACATGGTGCCAAGCACACCTGTGCACATGCACGGGCACACATGCACTCTGAAGACCAAAAGGCAAGAAGTCGTTCAGTTGGATGGCTGTAGCTGGGTCTCAGAGGAGACGGTGTGCAGCTGGGAGCGCCATGCTTGCTGGTTTACTTGCCGCTCAGCAATAAGGAGTGCTTTGCCGACAGACTCCTATTGCTTCTTCCCCTCTTAAGGAGAAACTGTCAGACAACACGAGGATAAAAATTAAGCTACAAATAAAAATGTTTACAGCTTTCAATAGAAAGTCAATCCTATTTTAACACTCCAAAAGTGTGCTCCAAAAAGTTCAGTGACACAAATTGCGAGGGTGCTTTATTGCCGGGTGAATGAAATGACCAGATGCCCGCGATCTGAATGGGGCTTGTCAGGGATGCTTTCGGGAGGAGTTTCACTGGACCTCTGAGGTAGGAAGTTGGGGGTGAGTATTGTTTCCACTGCCTATACTTTTTCCTTTACCTTCTTCTGGTGACAGACCTCTCCTTCCTCCCTGTTGGGGGCATGTGTGACCCAGAAGAGACCAGTCACAGCTGCTCATCCCCAGCCACAGGGGTGAGTCCAGGGACAGACGCAAAGCAAGGCAGAGTCCTTCCCCGAGACTGTGCTTTCTTCATGAGTCTGTAAGGGCGCAAGTCCAGATCTCTGGTAGCGAAGGAAGCAGCCTTTTAAGGATGTGCAGACCAAGGGAAGAGGCAGGAGTGGCTGCCTAAGAAAGAATGCCCCAGTGCCACCGTCCCCAGGGCCAGTTGCACCCATATTCTTTCTTTGCAGCTTAGGATTTTCTCCCCTTTTTGGCGTAAGTTAACTTGAATAGAGTTTCTGTTACTTGCAAGTGAAAGAACCTTAAATAATACAGAAATGACTCCAATGACTCCAGGATTTAGGTCAGAAGACACATTAGTGAGGCAGCATTTGCAAGTGACAAAATTCCATCTTCAATTAGCTTAAGCATAAAAAAAAAGGATTGGCTTGAGGAACAGAAATGTTCAGGAAAGCCTTTCAATTTAGGTTCCCCTGATTCAAGCACTCAGATGATATCTTCAGGATCCCGCTGAAGGCACTCTGGAAATGCCAGCCCCAAATATGCCACTGTGGTGTGCTGATGACTTTGAAGTCAGGGGACTTGGGGAAGAGCGATGCAGGCAGAGACTTTCTCTGAGCCCCTTTATCTGCCTAAAGACGGATCCTCCAAAAGGAACTCAACTGTCATGAATCCACCCCTGGGAATCTTCTCAACTGGGGAAGATTAACTCAGCTCACAGGAAAGAAGAATAGAGGTTGGCGTCAGCCCAGGCAGATTGTCACCTCTGCTCCTGAGACAATATTTGTTACCGGAGAGACTTTTATCTGCATAACAAGACAGCCTTTATTCAGCACACATTTCCTCCCCTCACGCTCCCATAACTTGTGTCCCCACCACCCCCAGAAGCCCTAAGCCCCTATTCCTTTCTGTAGCTCAGGATGCTGCATAAGCTTCAATCACCTGGCCCGTCTTCAAGGTTTATTCTGCAGGACTGCCATGCATATGCACATAATTAAACGTGGCTTTTCTCCTGTTACGCTGTCTTATGTCAATTTAATTCATAGCCTAGCCAACGAACCTAGAAGAGTAGAAGGAAACCACTTTTTGCTCCCCTGCACCACTTTTTCTCCAACTCTCTGCTCCGTCTGTCTTCCCCAGTGTTAGTTTTCTTCCAAGGGTGGCTCTCTGTCTTTCTCTGCACGTGGTAAATATCCGCCACCTTGCACCCCGCCCCACCTGAGGAACTTCGAGCTTGCAAGTTTCTTAGTTCCCACAAAGCAGAAGGAAAATGCTCCTCCCTCCCCTGACACCCACATCACCCCCAAAGTGAACCAATCACTGAGTCCAGAGGCGTGGGTGCTCCACTTGGTCAGACTTGCTCTGGGCCTGACCTGGAGGTGGAGCTACTTTCTCACTGCACAAGCAGGATTTTTGCCATAGAAATGGGAGAAGGATGACCCCCACCGACCCCCACCTCTTTGGGAGAAGATAAGACTTGTGGTAAAGGGAAGATTGAACATAGAATACAAGGAACAGGCAAAGCAGATCAGAAACTATGAAGCAGCAACAGAGGCGGCCGGAAGATAACATGTCAGGCATGCAACCCACTGGCTGCTGAGACACTGGACATCCACAGCGTCTGCTGTGCGCGCAGGGCAGCACCAAAGCACTGCACGTTTTGGTTGCTGAGCTATCTCCTGAAAGGGAATCAGTGCGGGCAGCTGGCAAAGCAGTTCAAGGTGGTCAAGGGGCGGATGGCAAAGAGGAGGACGAGGTGAACAGCACCAACCAGCCATCCTACATCTGCTCAGCTGAGGTGGCGGCATCCTCCTGGGCACATAGGATGTGAAATCTGCTGGTGGCATTTTGTTTTTCTCTCTCTTTTGTTTGTTTAATTGACAAGAGTGTATTTCTCTTTCTCTTGGCTTGATTATCATGAGAAAGGAGGGTGGGCTCAATTAGCTGTAGATGCCTTTCCTGGAGGCCTAGGAGCTGTTTAAGAAGGCACAGGTGTGTGGTGGCTACACGGTATCACCTGGGATTTACTCCCATAAATGGGTCAGGTGTAAAAGAACGGCCGTTAATTAATGCTGATGAGCTGAAGATGCATTGCTTACCCTGACTGCTCAGCATGGAATGTGTGAATTAATTCCAGGAAATCTAATTACTGAAGGTCCTGGTTTGCCTCTGCCTTCCCTGCGATGCTAGCATTTGAAGCATTGAAAGCATCTTTAGGAAGCCTGGGTGTTACTTTAGACTCATCTGTCCTCCCTGCAGCATGTGGCCTTGGAGAAATGGGTTGGCAAGAAATCCCAGCCTGAGAATTGAATTAAAGGGAAAGGAGATGCCTGGCTTCAGAGGAGAGCTATGATTTTGGGGGTAAAGGAGATAATCTCCTCTTTTTCATAGGAAGGGCTTTGCCCTTGGAGGGACCCAAAAGCAGAAAGAGATTCAGAGGTTGGTCTGGTTAGCTGTGGAAGTCATTGGCAGGGCAATAAATTCATCCCAGCTGAGAAAACTGTTTACGTACAGAACCAAACCAAGCAAGTCGGGCCTTAATAGGTTAAAGCTGGTTGGCTGCTTCCACTCCTGAGTTTGGTTCTGTCCTGCAAATACTGATTTAAAGCACTTTTGATTTCACAAACTCCTCTCAAACCTGGATCAGGAGAAGGTATAACCTTGGCTGTAAGCAGGCGGAAAGGCAGATGGAATGAGGAGGGCACAAGAAGTCAGTGAGGGTTTAGCTCCATTCTCCAGGCACCATATTCTTGCAAGGGGGCTGCCATGTACATAAAGTGGCCCTGGGACTGTAGAGCCCTGCCTTTAAACTGGCATCAGCTGGAGATGCTAGAGGAGTAGAAGACAGGTTCTTGCCCTTCTGGAGCAAACAAGCAACAAATAACAAACCATGGCAAAAATACCTAGAAATGTTCCTATTAACTGGGATAAGAGCAACTATCAGTTAATGCAGCCTAGGCAGCCCAGCAAGGGACTTGGGCAGTTGGACATGCAGATGCAACAAAGAAAAGATGGAGTTGGGCTAGTCCTCTGGAGGGGGCAGGGCGGGGGCTTGATTTAGGTTCTAAAGATGGAAAGAGAAAAATTGGTTAAGAAATCACTCAGTACCCACTGAGAGCCCACTCTGAGCAAGACGCGGCACGAAGGATTGGAGTTCAAGCCAGAATGTATCTCCTGATTCTGCTGAAACAGGGCCTCTCCAGCCACCTTCACCCAGACCCAGCTGAGGACCACCCAGGAGGACAGGAATGGGGAGGGAAGGCAGCAGGGTCACTAAGGCACAGTTAAATTTTCACTTGCTGCATGGTTCCCGTAGTGGCCAAGAGAAATCTTCCCCTTCATCCTCTGAAACTTCGCTGAAAAATCAACTCACAAAAGGCAGATCAATGGGAGAAATGGCATATAAATTTATTAACATGCATTGGGGGGAATCACAAAGGGATTATCTTATGTCTGCCTCACAAAGGGGTACAGATGGTTGTATACTCTTTTTCTTAGGAGAAAGGGAGATGGGGAAGTGTGGATGATTTTAGAGGGGCAGTAAATGATTTTTAGGGGAATTCAATGGGCTTGAAGAACATACAGTGACCTGGGACAAAGTCTGTTGGACCCGCAGAGCAGACCATGGTTTGTGTCAAGTCTGTCCAAGTCTGTTAGACTTCAGTCTTTCTTCCCGTGATATGAGTTCAGTTAATGAAGACTCAGGGAAGGGACTGGAAGTAACTCTTTTCTTCTTTGGTGGCTCTAGACGTTAGGCAGATGATGTGGTTTGGCTCTGTGTCCCCACCCAAATCTCATCTTGAATTGTACTCCCATAATTCCCAGGTGTTGTTGGAGGGATCTGGTGGGAGATAGTTGAATCATGGGGGCAGTTTCCTTCATACTGTTCTCGTGGTAGTGAATAAGTCTCATGAGAGCTGATGGGTTTATCAGGTGTTTCTGCTTTTGCTCCTTCCTCATTTTTCTCTTGCCGCTGCCACGTAAGAAGTGCCTTTCACCTCCTGCCATGATTCTGAGGCCTCCCCAGCCATGTGGAACTGTAAGTCCAATTCAACCTCTTTTTCTTCCCAGTCTCGGGTATGTCTTTATCAACATCATGAAAATGGACTAATATAGCAGGCGAGGGAACTTCAGAGAGCAGCTTCCTCCTGTGCTTTGGGAGAGACAGAGGATTGAGAGACAGGAGGGAGGCGAAGGCCAGAGAGACCTAGAGGCTGTTTCTTCAGTTCAGCATGTCAAGGTGCCAGATTTTGGGGTATTGGTTTCTGACCCCTAACAGTATCGATTCTAAATAATAATTAGAAGCTAGGAGGAGGTCCTCTGTCATTGTGCAATGGGATGTGTTGGCTGTACTCAGGTCTGGGATTCAGACTCCATGGATGGGTGACGATAAATATCGTATCTCCCCTAATTTCTCTACCACATTCAGAAACAACGGCTGTGACACCATTTAATTTGTTCTAAAGAAAAATCAAATATGTCTCTGAGCTCCCAGGCACCAATGATAAGTCAAGATTGGTTATGGGTGAGCCCCACCTCTCCCTGAGGAGCTTGCAGAAATCCCCGGGAACCCCGGTGGAGCATGATGTTCTGGGGCAGAGCCGCTGGTCGCCACCCCCTTAGGGTCGATACTGAAGCGATGATGGGAGGAAGGGTGCGCCCACTGCTTCTGGGCCGAGTAGGATCTTGGCAGAGGCTCCCAAACTTCCAAGTCTCGTGTCCATCTCCTGGCCACCTACACGTGGCACCCTTCAGAGAGAGAGTCAGCCACCTCTGGGTGCTATGTGGGAGGGGGAGGGGGCACAAGTCCATGCCACTTATGGACACTATCATCCCTTCCTACTCTCTAGCCTTGAGGAAATCACCCATCTCTCCTCCTGGAATAAGCTGTTTCCCCGACTTGATCCCTGCACCAGCCTTCCGGAATTGTCCTGGTCCTCCAGTATGGGGTGTGTTTTGGGGTGAATGAGGGTACATGTGCATAAGCACGGCTATCTTCTGTGCATTTGCAACTTCTGGCTAAAGCTCTGAACTGCAAATGGCAGGAACTCCCCAAGACTGAGGACCTCAGATGTCCATCACAAAGGCCTGTTGGGATGGGAGAGGGATAAATGCCTCTCATTCTTTGACTCCCACTGAAGCAAAACCAACACAAATTACTCTCTCAGTAAGTTATTCCACACATACCCCGTTTGCATTCAGGACTTGGTGAAAGTGCTTCTCTCTGCATCTACCTGGTTACAAGGGGGCAGAGAAGCCTGGGAAAAAACGAGAGGATCAAGGTCCTGAGAGTGCTCTGGTTGCTCTCACCCCCTTACCATCATCATCACTATCACCATGAGCACACACACATGCACATGTGCACACACACGCTAAAGTACAAAGCAAGAAAAAAAAAAGCGCCAGGTGTGACAGTTTGGGCTGACTTAACCAAGAAATGACAGCAGGGACCCTGAGTAGAAATCCTTCCAGGGAGGGGTTGGTGCCTCTGCTGACCAGGCCTAGTGAATGATGGCATGTGCCATGGTAGGTTTAGCAGGTGATCCAAAATGTGGATCCCCCTCCACATTGACAGATTGGAGTGGCCCTGCCCTCAGTGACCCGGGCTGATGGTTGCAGATGTTGAGTAGAAGGAGCTATGCGTGATGGGGGTGCATCCTGAGCTCTTGGTGGAGACTTCTGCAGCCTGGACTGCAACAGCAGAGGCTAAACCTGGGAAGGCTGGGCTGGGCGGCTGGTGAGCCATGCTTCTGAGCAAACCATGGCCCTGAACACTGCTCCTGTCTCCAAAGAGCCTGGCTGCTTTTCTGTCTGGGCAGGGGTGGTGCCTAAGTAAGTGAATCCCTCAGGAGGGGCTGGTAGGGCAGGGCTGGGGCATGTACCCTCAAGGGACCCGCCTGGGGTCTTGGCCCTTCAGCAGGCTGCTGTAGGGCAAGGGACCCTCAGAAACCAGGCAAAGCCTGGAGACCCTGCCAGGAAACTGGGTGGGGGTTGGAGCTGCTGAGCTCTGGGGCAGTCGTGTAAATATCGTTGTTTATTTGCAATGGTTGTTGTTAAATGCCAGATAGATCTGGTGCATCTCATTCTCAGTGGCATTGAGATACCAATGGTTCCTCACCACTCTGGGTAAGGCATGGAATGGTAACATGTTCTAATAGATAATGAAGATTGTGTCTCTGGAGGATTTCCTCCGAAATTATAGGCTGTCATCTGAATTGTGTGGTACATTTGGCATTGGGTTTAGCAGGTGATCCACATTATGCATTAATGTAGCCATAGAGAAAAAAATAGATTCAAATAAGAAATATGGGGCTGGGCATGGTGGCTTATGCCTGTAATCCCAGCACTTTGGGAGGCTGAGGTGGGTGGATCACTTGAAGTCAGGAGTTCGAGACCAGCCTGGCCAATATGGTGAAACCCCGTCTCTACTAAAAATACAAAAAATTAGCTGGGCGTGGTGGCGGGTGCCTGAAATCCCAGCTACTCAGGAGGCTGAGACAGGAGAACCCAGGAGGCAGAGGTTGCAGTGAGCCGAGACCGCGCCACTGCACTCCAGCCTGGGCGATAGAGCAAGACTCTGTCTCAAAACAAACAAACAAACAAAACGACAACAACAAAAAAAGAAATATGGAAGAAAGGCTTCCCAGCATGAAACTCGATTACTACCTGCTCATCAATGGCTTCTTTCTATCAGGTTGTTAAGCAGGTAGCAATAATTTATTTTAAAAATAAAATAATTAAATCTCTCAGAATGTGTGCGGTATTTGTTACTGCTGTTGTCACCCCCATTATTGCAGCTGTCAATTACTTCAGAAAGCAGAGGTGTAAGTAACTATTTAGGTCATTTCTAATCTCTCTCTGGAGGACAATTGCTTCTTCTAGCATGTTCTCCCAGGCTTTGGTAGGCCTGGTTTTAAAAGTATCCTGAAATGAAGTCCTGGCCCTTCCCTGGGGAAAGCCTATTCCATGGTTACATCTGATCACAAGGATGAGTTTCTTCTTGTTATTCTTTCTCAACTTTCTTTTCTAAGTGTCATCCTAGCAATCATTAATCACAGTGAATAAAAGTTATAATTAATAGAGGCCCAAATCGTTCAAGTGGAAGATTACTCTTTTGAATTCTTGTATTTTTCTTGGAAGATGTCCTCGAGTTAATTATTTAGTATTTAGGGTTTTGTGGGTTTTTTTTTTTTTTTTTTTTACCGCAGTTTCGCTTTCCAGAAGAACAAATTGATCACAGTAACATGGGGGTGAGGGGATCATGTATAATATATGCAGGAGACCCATGTTAAAAATAAACAATAAACACAAGGCTGGGGGCTTTGCTGCTCCCCCTGCTGGCTTTTTAGAAAGGAAAAAGATAAGTAGCCTAGACTCAGAGCTGCGTAGATCCTAAGGAAGCTGCAGGGGTGCTGGTGAAACATGCAACCAAGAGATTCCCACTGTCGGGATCCATTAGATGTTGAGCTGGGCTCTGGGTGAAGGATCACAGTGGGTGAGCAGAAGAGCTCACTTCCAAGCATACAGGAGGGTGTGGTGGCTGCAGGGCCCCTGAGGCCTGCTGCTCAGCACACTAAGAAATTGTATCTTTTAGATGGAGCCGTCTTGTGTCCCCAGGATTAAAAAACCTTCATCCACATTGGGAACAAGGGACATTTCAAGTTCTAACCCAAAATACAGAGGCAACCATTCAAAAGTCAGCCATGAAACAGTGCAAACTAGAAACCATATGCTGTGAGTCTCTGGTTCTGTGGTTGAGGGGAGAGGCAGAGAGTGCAGAAGTGTCCCGAGCCCCTCCCTGTCCCTGACCTGCTGGCTTGGCAACTCAAGACAGCATCCCTCCTGGGGCTAGCGTTAGGATTATGTTCCCAGGTACAATTCATATTTATATCCTACGTTCCCTTGTTGACTCATTGGTGCCACTTGTTTTAAAAAAGGACATCTCTGTGTATTCTCAAGCTCAGCAACTTCTGGGCTACAAAGCCCCAGGGGAGGAGTCCTGTTATGCTGCTGGGCTCTGTGTTGTTTGCGGGATCTTGCTGGCATTGGGTTACAACGTCTGGACCTCATTCCCACTGACCTCAATTCACCCTGCTGGCCTTGGGAAAGCCCTGAATCAAAGGAGTGTCAATTGCGACAGAAATCTATGACAGAAACAGAGCGGCTCCGGCATCTCCGCTGAAGTCCTGTACTATGCAGGGGTGGGGACAGAATGGCAGCGCTTAACTCCAAGTCTAAGGGGCTAAAATTCATTCGTTCATTCACTCATTCACCCACTCACTTAAAAGGCATTAGTATAATTACAAATTAGTTCCTGTAATGCAATATACTGCAAAGTGAGTCCCCGTGCCTTTTCATCTTTCCACATTGTGAAAAATTGTTGGCCATAAATGGCCTCAATGATTCTTCCCTATATCCACTTTTTAAAAATGTGGCTTTGCAGTTTTCTCCGTGGAAGAGAAGAAATCTCTTTCTCCTGCCGTTGAATCCAGGCTGGTCTTGTTACCTTCTTGGATCCAGCGGGCGTGGCAGGAAGGATGGTTTGGAGCCAGGGCCTCAGGAGGCCTGGCCCACTTCTGCTCTCACTCTTTCAGAATCCTGCCACCTTGAGAGGAGGCCCAGCACAGTGCTGTTCTCAGCTGGAAGAATAGAGAATGGAGGAGAGTCCAACTGTCCCAGCTTGAGGATATCGTAGATCCTCTTACAGCCTGCCGGCCCCGACCTGCGTGAGACCCGCCCAGGTAAGAAACGCTGCTGACTGCAACCTTCAGCTGACTGCAGACACACGTAGTCTTGTGAACAATAATCAGTGCTTACTGTTTCAAATCACTGTTTCAGGATGGTTTGTTACACAGCAATAGCTAAGGTACGTACACACAGAGAAGGAGCATGCATCAGTGGAATTTCCACTTTGGTGGGAATATAGAACCAAGTGCTAAATTTCCCATCAAGCATGCCAAGTGCATTCTCAGCAATGGACACACAGAATCTGTCCATTGGCCCTGGAGGAGTCTGTTGTTACTAGGGATTCCAAGATTTCTTGTCCATCTGCAGGGCCATGGAAGCTAAAGGAGACTGTGGCATCATTGCTGGAAAGCCAACTTACTTTGGATAGCTGAAATGGGCTGGTTCCAACTGCAGCCAGGCTTTTAGAAACGGGGGAAGGGGAGAGTTGCCATGACAACCAGCATACCCTCTCTCTGCTACCTAACGCTCACAGTGGTGGGGCTCAATGACTCTTGTCCACAGCAGGCCCAGGGTGAGGGTGAGGCAAGGCAGAGGGCTGGGCATATCAGGCAAGACAGGCCTGGTTTTGCCTAAAGTGATGCCCCAGACTGACTGGCTAGGTGAATACCCACCATTATTAAGGTAATGCAAAGACTCTAAGAAGAGGATAACTCATTTTCAGGTGTGCAAAGTAAGGAGTGCCCACTTGTGGCGGTGGTGAAGAGAGCCGGTCGTATGGAGGAGGGAGCGCTGGTCTGGCTTTGAGGATGCAGGAGGTCCCATTGCTGGTCCCTCACTCCCTCATCTTCACCACCTCCTGGAGATGCCTGTGGGCTGTGCAGCCTCTGATGAGCGTGTGAAAGAGACTGTTGCTGCTGGTCTCGTTATCTGTCCTTTTAGGCAAAGGAATTCCTATATATTTCAGAACAGAGAGCTCACTGTGTGCCTGTAAATGCCAAGAAACCAAGACACCATCCGTTAGGGAGGCTGCTCTGTGTGCTGAAGCAGGAGGTGGGGCACGTGGCCATCCTCAAAGGCTCGTAGTGCTGGTATGGGACACCCCGAAGCTAGGCTTGGACTCAAGTCTGTGGAGGCAGGGTTTCCTTTCAGTTGTGCTTGGCCTCCTGCATCAGGTTCCCATGGGGGACTTGTTAGACACGTAGACTCCTGGGTCTGCAAACCTACCACCTCAGAACGAGGGGGACTGGGTGTGGGAATCTATGGGTTTAGCAATCTGCCCTGGATGCTTCTAGCACACTAACTTGGAGAACCACCACCCTGAAGGAAGTTATCCCGGCCCAGGAGGACCAGCAAGAGGTCTCATGTGCAAGCTCCAAGGCCCTGTGGGCAAGTACAGTGCTCCCTCAGGCCTTACAACCACCCTGTTCTGTACACATTTCCTCTTCTCCCCCCGTGGCTTCCAAACATACCTGCACACCGGAATTGCCCGGAAATATTTTTCTTAAATGTGTATTTCAAGGCCCCCTCCCAGATTAACTAAATCAAAATCTCAGGACAGGGGCCAGAAATCAACAAGTAATTTTAGAAAAAAATAAAAAATAAAAAACACTCTCTAGTAGTCTTTGATGCCCAGTCAGATGAGGGGACCACTGGGCTCTGCCGATCAGGGTCATACACAGAGGACACCAATAGGTGATTCATTCTTAACTCAGTGCTCAAGGATCCAAATCCACCACCAGCCTTGGAGTGTGTTTACCCAGGATATGTGTTTTTTCCTTTTATTTTGGGGGCGCTCTGAGTCAACTAATTCTTGAGTCTTTGAAACCCAGAGGGAGAACAATGAACGTGAACTTGTAGGAGGCAAACTAAAACAACATGCCATCTGCAACAAAATCAGCATAAATTCCCCAAATGGCATCGTGCTGCCACAACTCTCCAAGGCTCCGCTGTCTTCCTCAGTAGAGTACAAGCCCTGGAGAGGTTCAATCATCCTCCACACATGTGCTTCTAGGGAGCCAGGCAAGAGAAGAGACTGGAATGTTCAACAATAAAGTTCCCAGGGTTTAGAATACAGGGAGGGGCAGGTAAGCCAGAACTCGCTTGCAATTCTGTTATAGCTTTGATTGCTGATAATTGGTCAATGGTTTGGTTGTGATACTTGCATTATTAACCTAGTTGAAAAAATAACTGATAGATGGTGCCTTTCTTAGGGACACATATCACAATTGAATATCCATTCATTCATTTGACAAATATCTATCTACCATGTGCGAAACACTGGACAAAGCATACAGCGTCTGCTTTTAAGTTGCTTAAGGAAAGGGAGAGGTGACATCAGCGAGGGGCCACCAGTTAAGGAGTTTAAAGGAATACTGTTCAGCTCAGGAAACATAAGGTCATTTTTAGGGAACAGATTAGATTTGAGAAATTGATTGTGTAGTTTAAGGTGAGAGCAAGTACATTTGGTGGAGGAGGAAAGACGGCACAAACCACACACGGCTGCAGCGGGTGTGGGATAGGTTTGGAGAGCAGTGCTGCATTCTGTTATTTTAGCACAGAAGACTGTAGAGCTCTCAGGGTGAAAAAGGGAGAATGGGGGATTGAGGGATGGCAGGCCGAGAGGTGGGGTGGCCTGTAGGCAGCATGGGTGTCCCGTGCTCCTGGACATGGCCAGTGATCCTGGCCATCTTTACCACTCACTCCGCAGAGAGCCTTGGGGTCCTTTTCCACACTTCGCACTCCACAGCCACCAATAATGCTTTGGAGTTAGCTCGTGAGGAAAACTACTTCTCCAAACCCTTCCTCCACATGAAGGCTAAGGAATTAGCATTTTATTCTGGAGACAATGAAGGGAGAAAACAGTCTTCTTTTTCCCACTTGAAGAGGTGATATGATCAAACAAGATATTCTGGATGGTTAATCTGCCAACAGAATCTGGAAAGAACTGGGATGGAGCAGGGCATAGGTGAGCCTGGGAGGCCAGTGACGAGAGGATTGCAGCTGTTTAGCGGGAAAAGAGGAAGCACTCGCTTAGGGAGGCAGCAGTGACAGAGGGATCAGGAAGGAGAGGACAGAAGCAAGGGCCCCTTGGAGGGGAGAACTGGAGGGGTTGGGAAGCTCCTGGAATATTGGCAGCTGGGATGTGGGAGAGATCAGATGGCTTGAATTTCATAGCTGAGATATGATGGTGCCCCAGCAGAGGAAAGGGGCTCAGGAGAAGCAGGCTTTAGAGGGGTACTGGATGAATTTAGTTCTGGAATACTGAGCTGGAGAAGCCAGCACCATGCTGGGGGGTGGTCAGGAGAAGCTGGGAAGTGTGGGGCTAAGATCAGCAAAGAAGAAGAGCTAGAAATGTCCTTTGGGAGTCATGGACCTACAGGTGAAGGTAGGAGGCATCTGATTAGATAAATCATCCAGGGAAGGTCTGTAGAGGAAGCAGAGGAGGACAGCACAGGAAGGAGGGCAGAAGACAAGGGCAGCCTGTGTGTTGAACCTGTCACAGGACAAATGGTGTTTGTCTTTATCCTCCTAAGTCTAGTTGTTCCCTGTGTGTTTGAAAATATCTACTTTCATGCGTTAAAAGACTCTGGTGAATGTAGGACCCTCTCCCCAACCCAATTAACCAAGTTCAGGAAAAGACCTAAAACCCATGTACCAGTTAACAAACATCCGTGGTTTATCTCTGTGGACACTGGCTTTTGTTGGTATGCGGACGCAGACATGTAAACGTGGCCTATGCAGATGTGCTCGAGAAACCGCCTCCTGCATTCTGGAGCCCCGTGTGTTGTTTTCCTTAAAATGCCCCTTAACTGCCCCTGCAGCCTAGATGACAGAGCAAGGGAGGGAAAGCTCTGTTATCAGTGATCTGTGTTTTGTATTCCTGATCTGTTATCAGTGATCTGTTTTTTGTATTCCTGATTTGTTGCCATTTATAAGCGATTGAAGTTCTCCAGGGCCAGCCCAGTCCCTGCCAGGCAACCAGGTGGTGTTATGGTATCAGAGGAAAGTTTCTGGTACAGAACCTTGGTGCAAAGGGCTTATCTACTCCTTGCTAGAGCATCTTCCATGGCTTGAAGACTGAAATGGGCCACACAGCCAGGCTTGATCCTCAAACATGAGGCCTCCCACAGCCACAGATGCAGAGTGCTTTGGGCCTCAGGGCCCAATCAGTCCCACCCAGTGTTTAACCTGGTTAGCATCCTATGCATCCCCAAGCAGGCTGCTGAAACAGATAGCAGGAGCAACATTCTGCAGAGATGTGTGCCGAAAGCAGCATCCTAATAAACGTGGTAACACTATATACATTCACGGACAAAGGCAGACTCCAATACTGATTGCCCGAATTTCCTTTAAAACGCACCTTGGTAGTCTTTGCAGAAATTTTCAGCATCCAGATTCCTCACTGGCCACATTCCCAACAAGAATTCTGGTCCCTCTGGCTCCAGAAGGAAGTGGTCATCTGCCACTTCCTCCCCGCTGTCCATCCTCTACGTCTCAGTCCTCTGGCTCCTCCTCCTTGCTGTGCTCTTTGCAGGATCTGCCTTGGCCTTTCTCACATTCATCGCCTCCTTGGCTGCCGGCTCCCTCTGGCCAGGCAGGGCTTCTCCTCTGCCTGCAGTGGCTTTGGGGTGGCCGCTGCATGGCTGGGGCCCCCTGCTTCTTGGCGGGTGACATTCCTGCTCTCTTGGGGAGGTCATGGTGGCTTTCTTACCAGAGATGTCAACCACTCTTACTTTAGCTGGTGAAGGCACTGCCTTCATCCTTGAATTAGGCACAGGCTTTGCCCTTCTGAGGGACTACAACATCTTCACTCCTCCCCAGCATCGACCTGGGAAGGTAATAATGACAAAGATTTTCATAGCCATAGTAGTAGTAAGAACCAACATAGATTGTACTCACCATGTGCCAGGCCCTATTCTAATATCCTCACAAGGTGGACTCTTTAAATCCTTACGATAACCCTACAAGGTTGAATAGGCATTATTATTATCATCCGCATTTTATAGACGGGGAAACTGAAGCACGGAGAGATTAAATAACATGCTCAAGGTCCATGTAAAGACCTGAATGCCAAGACTGAAATGTTTGAAGCTCTAGACAGATGTGGTTGCTGTTATTTCTATTATTAGTTCATGTCTGCCTCTGCCTGGCTGTGATCTTGGGAAACATGCCTTGTCTTTCTCAACCTCAGTTTCCTCCTCTGTAAAGTACAGATCATCTATTCCAATTGTACCCTCCATGCTCTTAGCTCATCTTGTTCCTGCTTTTCTGCAGGAATCCTGTTTTGTCGGAAATTCTCTTTCTCTGTTTTTTTCCCGAGTTTTGCAAATAAATAATTGCTTGACTGTTTTGGAAGCTTCCAGAAAGTAACTGGAAATAATGCTCTGGGGCCTTTTGTCAACTCCCCTTTCTGTGAGAGGGCTGTGGAGTCATGGCTGCCTCAGCTTTCTCTAGGCACCTTCATTAAACCAGCGTTTTGATGCTAAATGAATGTTTTCCAACCCAAATTCCCTCTGGGAGTGGAGAGGAAGAGCCGGGGGAGCCTGGGTCAGTCCTCAATCACGCTTCTTCTCTCATTTCATCTTGGGTCTCCAACGCATTGGTTCCCCACACCCTGGGATTTGCCAGAACAGATGTTAGCATCAAGGACTCCCCCTTGACCATCAAAGGATTTCCTTGTCTTGGAATAACCACGGTGACAGAGGGTGCATTGGTTTTCTTTCCTTATCTGTTGCCATTTATAAGTGATTGAAGTTCTAAGCTTCCAGTCCCCCATTGAGACAGGCAAGCCCATGGGTTGGTCATGTGGGTTTAATACCACTGTGCTAGCAGGATGTCCTTTGATCCTGTCCTGTAAAGTCTAGGCAAATGACCTCCCTGGGGCTCCGGAGGTCCCAGGCCAGGGTGCTGAAGGACAGAGTGTTAAAAAGAAAAGGCTGTCTTTGAGTGCTGCAAGCACAATGCGGCGTCCTTGCCAAAGCAACGTGGTGGATGCCTGCCTGGTATTAATAGCAACAGCAAACATTTATGGAGCGTTTACAATGTGCCAGCTGCCATGCTAAGCATCATTTAATCCTCACAATGACCCTCATAAGTAGGTATTATTATTATACCCCCACCAATGCTTTGTAGATGGGGACCCTGAGACAGAGAGGCTGAGCTACTTGCTGGATCAGACAGCTATCACCAGGCTCCCAGCACCAAAGCTCACGCCCTTACCCACTGCAGTCTGCTACCTCCCTCCCCAGTCCTTGGTGCTAAGGGCCTCCTAGTGCAGATAAGGCTTGTAGAAGACAGTGGCTGAAGGACTGACAGTGGCTGAAGGGCTGCCTTAGCCCTGTTCTAGAGTTTGCTCCTCAGGGCTGGGTCTTGGTGCTGGGGATTCAGAAGCTCTGTTATCAGTGTATCTATGGGGGATTGATCCCAGGGAAAGAATGCCTATTGATCTCACAAGAGGATTCAAGACCTCCAGTTACTTTCTGCCTGCATGGTAATCTCTCCTGGCAGGTGGTCTGCCCAGGAGACCACCCAACATGGCAGATAGGGAAGTTGCTCAAAGGACATTTCCACCAGCAAACAACTCTTCTCTTCTCTAGAGATCTCTCTGCCTGGTTTATGGATACCAGTCTTTGGAATTCAGAGGAGTTTCTGTTTTGATGTTTATTGGAGATGGTCCAACGCATTCTTACTCATCAACTTTTATTTTCCAATATTCTTCCCTAGGCCTTAAACCTTCTGTTGTTACAACCCTGCTTTGTGAAAACCATGGTGGAATTTCTGAGATTAGTTTTATTTCACACCAATACATGACAAATTCTGCCTTCCAAAGAAGAAACAGAAAGGGAAGTGGATTAGGAGGCAGGAAAACCTGATGCCAGGCTCAGTTCAACCCCAGTGAGCCTTGTGGGTTTGGGCGGGTCAGCCCAGTGAATGGGTTGGACTAGGGTTGGTCCAGCCATTTCCCTTCCTGCCCAGATGCCCTGGCCTGGAAGAAGCTCAGCGTGGACTCTTGTCTGGGGCTGGGATGAAGTGAAGCACGTGGCTGGGGAATGAGGGTAGCAGGGCTAATGGTGGGGGTGGGGGAGTTGAACAGTTCCTGACAACCAGTGAGTACATGTCCAGGCTGCTTCTGAGTGAAGAGCTTTTCATGGCCTAGGGCCCGCCACTGAGTCCAGTTTGGAAGAAACCAACTGGGCCGATGGCAGAGGGTCCCACTCTGAAGTACACAGGAAATAAGGAGGAAGATCCAAGATGAACAGCGTGGATGCTCTTCTGGTCACCTTCATTTCACTTCTAAGCCTCAAAGTTGGCAAGGCAATTTATTTTTAACTTCCTTGTCATGGCAGGTGGATTATAAACTACCTTCTAGAAAAGTGATTGCCAACCTAAAAAGCCGAGGTTTCAGGTCCCATCAGATATTTGAACTCTTTTCAATATCTCAGAAAATCTCTTGGAAATTGCATATTTACACAGATAATAATGTATTTACTAGCAAAAATGCCAAGTTTCTCTGCTCTTTGGTTAAAATGATACTATTAATTTGGTGTGATGACTCACACCTGTAATCCCAGCACTTTGAGAGGCCGAGGTGGGGGGATCACTTGAGCCCAGGAATTCAAACCAGCCTAGGCAACACAGTGGGACCCCGTCTCTACAAAAATAAAATTTTAAAGAAAGGATTATCCTATTAGTTCAGTGTGGTGACACTGGTGATCTCATGCTAATCTGAAGAGCTGATTGGCAGCCATCTATATTTTGAATAAGTAATAAGTAGGGAAAAGGTAATGACATACACTTATTTTTCTATCATTTACACTCTGTCCTACAAAGTAGATTGGAGTGCCTGGATTACTGCTTGAATTTTTAATTGTAGAACATTTTTCCTAACATTGGGGCCTTGGAGGAAAAACCTAAGGAAAAGAGTATGAGGAAATGAAGGGTTGGAGGTCTCTTTGTGGTTCATTATCTCTCATCTAAAAGGTAGGTGGGGTTAGCAGAGGACACCTAGAGGCCATTTCATAAGGGGGAGATGTAGGCTTAGCTTCACAGATACCCTGCCAACTTGGGGGCACAGGTAACTTCTCTCTACCCTCTGGAATAAAACCACTACATGCTTTGTGTTTATCTGGGTTCTTTAACGCTGCCATTATGTAAACTTGCAAGAACTGACAACTCCCAAGCCCTCTCTGAAACTATACCCCATAGACCAGAGTCATCACTCGGTTTTCTGAATGGCTGTGGCCATTTCTTCCCTACCACGTTTAGCAGGTAATTAGGCATTGCCTGGGCGTCCTCGCTAAATGTCCCTAGGTTGTACATCTCTCCTGAGACCTCATCATCAGGGTCTCTTAAATCTTTAGTAGCAGAAGATCTGAAACAGTGCCATAAATACCTTAGCATGATACAACCTTTACTATTTCAAAAATGCTGTAGTGGTCATCGCCACACACAATCCCTACATCCATCAGGTGAGTTAAGCAGGAGGATGTTAATATCCTCATTCTACAAATGAAGAAATGGAGGCTCAGCGAGGTTAAGGGACCTATAGGCAAGTGGTGGGGCTGGAATATCAACCACTGATGTCTCATTTTCTTTCCACTGTGCTGCCTTTCTAGGTATTCAATTTCAGGTGCAGTGGCTTTTAAACTTTATCACCTTACTTTGGTAGGACTGCAAGAAATATATTTCTTAGAGGATTCTAGTGGGTTCTGGTTGTTTCCATTGAGTGGTATGAGGCCAGCGCAGGTAGCATTGAAAGTCATGCTGTGGATTTCTTTGTTTAGCAGACTTTATTTTTCCACCTGATACCTGGTCCAGCCAAGGACTGGAGAGCCTCTGACCCTACATTTCTGTTCTGCCAAGAGGACTGAAAACATAAAAGTCATGCTGGATGAATAGGGCTGCCCAGTAGGCAATGAGAAGTGAGGGCTTTTGAACAGGCAGCAATCTCCTTTCGCCTCACAGATCCCGGCTGCTTGTTGTTTGGCTGCTTTGTTTGTCTCTGTGTCACTTTCTCATCTTTTTCTAACCCTGCTGCATCCCTGAGCTCTGATGCTGGTTTCACCAAGGCAGCAACTTCTACCCAAAGCCTCACTTCCCTTTTCAGTAGAGTCACAGGACTGACCTGGAAGGAGGAGATTGATGCGTCCTTCAAAGGCTATAAGTTCAGGCCCTGCCACTCCTGGGGCAGAATCCCATTTCACCAGCCAAGAGGAGGATTTTAGCTACACCTGTAGGTTGGCTGCCAAGTCTCAATCCCAGGACCCCTGATACACCAACACCCACCTGGGAGGCTGAGCAAAGAATCACTTCTTTCTGAGGCAGCCAAGTGAATAGATGTTGGGAAGCATCTGCCTGGGAAATGCATTTCTCACAGTAAATAACATTTACATGATTGTACCTGCAAATGTCACTGTGGCATTTGCTCAGTTGAATACGGTGCCTCTGCTCACCTAACCTTCCCCTGGCTCCAGGCCCATGATGCTCCTGGGGTCCAGGAACCCCACCTTAGGGAGGGATGCTCCCCTCAGCTCTCTCCTCTGAGGGAGAGACATTTCCTTCTTGACTTGGCAGATGTGTCTCTAGTACACATAGCATCTGGGTTTTGAGTTAATTTTGATCCAAGCAGTCCATGTGGAGACCATGACAGTGAGGATTTTCTTGATGACCCCTTACACTTTCTATTTTCTGCCTCTCATAAGCTGCAACCCTCATGCTGATAGGTCTTTTCCATCTATTTTTTCACTGTATTGCTATGGCACTGTGCCATGTGTGCAAGCTTCCCCGCTTTGTCTTGTAAATGTGCATTGTCTCCTTCAAAAGATGGTCAGCTCCCAGAAGAGAGACCGTATCTGTTATCACATCGAGTCATCCGTACACACAAATATGCTGTGCTTTTATGTTTATAAGAGCTTATGAGCATAAAGAAATATATTGAAGGGTACATATTAAGGTGTTAACATAGATTATCTGGGTGAGGGGTGGCTAATATAGATGGAAGAAGGAGGAGAGTAGGAAAGGGTGGTTAAGCACAAAACTACTACACTTACCCGCCGACCTCATGGAAAAAAAAGTATCCCTGGCACATCAGTGTGACTTTGAGGGCAAAAAAAAGAGAAAGCCAAGATGATGAATTTTTTGATCACGTTTATGTGAAAATATACATATGTATACATGTAAAGAGAGTCACAGAGTAGAATGAAGGAAGACCAAAAGAGTACTGTGCACATAATAGACATTCAATAAATATTTGGTGAATGAATGGATGCTGTGTGTGATAATTTTGTAGATTTGAATTTTCAAGCAGATAATTATTGGCTAATATTTATATTACATCCGCAATGCTCGCAGTGTGTTCTCATAATCAGAATCACTAACGTTCTCTGGTTCATGGGTAGGGCTATCTGCCTGAGAGAGTCCCAGTTTACTCGGCAGTTACCCTGTTCACCCACCAGAACTAGCTGGAGTGGTTGCTAAAGATGGAAATGACAGGGCCTCAACCCTGCTATACTGACAGCATCATGGCTGGGGAGGGAGTGGGACTTAGGAATCTGCATTTTAACAAGCATCCCAGGTGATTTTTACGCTTATTAAAGCTTTGGCGCCATCGCTCTAGGCATTGTTAGTTGCCAAAGTGATATATTGCTTTTATAGTTAACTTTATTCAGACAAGGCAAAACAAAGAAAGATTATTTACTATATTTAAAAAATCATGCCTCATTGTCTGACCTTCCTTTCTTTTATAACTGATATTTAAAAGACCTAATTCATGTGAGCTTTCTAGTGTGTAGATAGAACTTCAAAAGAATCCATCTAACTTGACAGGAATCAAATACCTGAACCGAAATTAACTATCTTCTCCTGTGCCAGCTTTTTGCAGTGATCTGCCCAAGTGAATGAATCGTGGGCCTTTTGTCACCCTAAAACAAATTTCCAGAAAGAAAATGAATATATAAAACATAAAAAACCGGTGGTGAATAATATAACCATTATACACCCAGCTTATGTTGTCTTCAAATATATTTTTTCATAAAACATGATAGGAAAAATTGTGTAGTCCCCCAACACATCCTCTTTCCCCCTTTCCCAAAGGCAACCACTTTACTGAATTTAGTGATTTTATTACCATAATATAGTATTTGTAAATTTTTACTATGTATTATATTCATGCACACAATTTGGTATAACACATCTTAAACTTTATCTAAATAATATCATATGATATGCATTTCTCTGCAAAGAGGTTTGTTTTGCCCAAGGATTTACCATGTTGACATATGTAACTCCAGCTCATTTTAACTATTATTAGTATGGCCTAGTGTGATATAGCGTTGTGTAGCATAGGATATTAGTGTAGTGTGCTGTTGTAGGAATCTGGCATCAATTTTTTTTTTTTCCCGAAACAGAGTCTTGCTCTGTTGCCCAGCCTGGAGTGTAGTGGTGCAATCTTGGCTCACTGCAACCTCCGCCTACCAGGTTCAAGCAATTCTCCCACCTTAGCCTCCTACGTAGCTAGGATTACAGGCACATGCCACCATGCCCGGCTAATTTTTGTATTTTTAGTAGAAATGAGGTTCACCATGTTGGCCAAGCTGGTCTTGAACTCCTGACCTCAAGTGATTCTTTTGCCTCGGCCTCCCACAGTGCTGGGATTACAGGCATGAGCCACCACATGCAGCCCACCATTTTGAATCTATTCTTCTTTATTAACATTTGTTTTCATTTTTTTAAACTATTATGAACACTGCTGAAATGAGCCCTTTTGGTGAATTTCTCCCGGTGTATGAGAATTTTATGCACCTAGCAATAGACTTGCCTATGTGTATCTCCAGCTTTAACAAATACTACCAAATTGTTCTCTAAAGAAATTGCATCAATTCATATAACCGTTTCTTGAATATTCCACCACGTTTCTGTGGCCTCAAATTTAAGAGCAGAAAACAGACATACAAGCCAAAGAAAGAAAATAGCTTTGAAAATTCATTTAATTATTGGTAGAAAGTACCAGACTGTTCTTTTTCCAATCTGGAGGCGTTTCTTCCATGTGACCACCTGCCTTCAAATACAATCAGTGCATATTGGTTAAGCCCTGCCGACTAGGCATTTGCAAGTGGAGGGCTCAAAATACACAGGCTGAGAGACTCATCCTCTGAAGTTTAAAAACTAACTGGAAAGCTAAGACATAAACTATAGATAAAAGTTAATTATTAAATAACAATTTAACAGTAAGAGAGAAGAGATATCCCTGGGCAGTACTGATTTCATCACTGAATGAGTAGAGCCTGCATTAATTCTATAGGAGTTCACAAGATGGGGAAGTCAGAGCTTCTGTGATTCTGATTTGCCACAGAATGGTTTCCTAGCAACCATTACTAGCTGGGAATCAGCTAACTCTACTGTTTTGAACCAGACCTTTCTCTGTTAGAAAAATGAGTCAAATAAATGCCAGCTTAAGGTAGAATTTCACCACGTAAAACTATATTTGAAATATATGACTTTTGAACAAAGATCTAAAGTAGTTTCCTTCACCAGAACTTAACAAAAGTAGATGTGTGGAGATGGAAGTGGCACCAGATTTGGGGACTTGGACACCTAATTTTTCCCAGGAGTAGGGGGTGGACAGTGGTGAGTTAAGAGGCAAAAAACAGACTCAAGGAAAGTGTGGGGGTGGGGGGGACAACAGAACCCACATGGGAATTATGGAATTGAATAATTCCCTAGCCACACCTGGCCCAGGAAATTTTGAAGTTCTTACAGGTACAGGGTTGGGAAATTCATCATTTGCACATTATTCCTGGAGACTTGCTTCATATCACCAGCTTCTACTTTGTCCCCAGAGACATTTCTAGTTCTACTTTGTCTGCAAGAGACTGTGCATCATGTGTTTCCGGACACAGAAAACACAGCCTTCGCCTGATGATTTCTTTCTCGATCTCTCACCAAGTCTTACCACCTCTGAGGATGACTGAGCGGAAGAGGAAAGACCTTGAGGCTATGGCAGGAAGCAGGCCCAGGACGGGGCTTGTTTTGAGCTGATCAGTACCTTACCATGCACTTAAGTTGTTTTCGTTTTTTAACTATTATGAACACTGCTGAAATGAACTCTTTGGGTGAATTTCTCCTGGTGTATGAGAATTTTGTAGACCTTGCCATGGACTTGTGTATGTGCGTCTCCAGCACCCAGTAGAACCAGACAGAGGAAGCACAATTCATCACTGATGGAAAGAGTTTCCAAAGCAAACTCTTCCAGCTCACACATGACAGAAAGGCATTTCTTGGCCCTTCAGATAGAGATGTAGATTCTCAGAGTTCAGAGTTGAGAGACACTTTACAGTTCAAATACATAGAATCTAAAGCAACAGACAATTCTGCCTTGTGGTTTAGTTATTACATATTTGTGCCCAACATCTCCTGGAGAGGAAACTGCCTCTTACCTTTCTCCTTTGTACAAAAACAATGATCAGATACTCTCAGAGACATCAAAAAGGCATAGCTTAAAAAAAAAACCTAATCAATAAAATTGAGAATGAGATGTAAGTTAAGAGATCCTAAAAAAATTTTTTTTATTCTTAAAATCTCATAAGGTTTTAAGTTTAGTTGAATTAAGATTAATTAGAGTTCTATTAATGATTGGTCACTTGAGTGCAGTTTTCCAGTACTGTAATTTCTATTACATATTGAATTTCATGGAAAGCCTTTAGATATCAATGTTGTGCCAATATGAGAAATTTACTGATAATTTTTTTTTTTTTTTTTGAGATGGAATCTCACTGTGTCACCCAGGTGCAATGACATGGTCTTGGCTCACTGCAACCTCCGCCTCCCGGGTTCAAGTGATTCTCCAGGCTCAGCCTCCTGAGTAGCTGGGGCTACAGGCACATACCACCATGCCTGGATAATTTTTGTGTTTTTAGTAGAGACAGGGTTTCACTATGTTGGCTAGGCTGGTCTCGAATTCCTGACCTTGTGATCCACCCATCTTGGCCTCTCAAAGTGCTGGGATTACAGGCTTGACAAATGTTTTGTTTCAAATGGTAGACTAAGCCATCCAAGTGCATTTTAGGTGTTCCTTGACATTTTTTTTTTTTTGATATATCAATTTTTATGAAAAGTGATTAATTTATTTGAATGTAGTCATAAGAGTCCAGGCCCCACCAAAGTTGGTGGGTCTCCTGGTTTCTGTCACCTGAATTCAGCCTCTGTTCTGGTGGATACGGTGGTATGTGGGGTCTGGCTCATTCAAGCCTGCAAAAGTTTGTTCAATATTCAGGCATTTTGTGAACCAGAATCAATATTCAAAATTAAATGATATAAACTCACACTTCAATAAATTACATTTAAAACAAGGCTAATAAGTACTCAAAACTCATGACTTCCTAATGATTTGGCTGTATTTTACTATCGTCTATGCTCTTGGGTTTTCTCTGTTATGCCTGGTGAATCTGTCTGGAAATACTACTATCTGTGTGCATCTCTTCCAACACTGTGTTCAGCAACGTTATGTTGATACCATGAAACCAGCTACGGCGGGAGCATTTACACCACTAAAAGTGGCAAACACTACAAATCAGGGCTTTTATGGGAGAGCCAGTTAGACATTTACCAACACGCTCTTGGGGCTCATGTCACCTCTGAGGTGACACTGAATTGTGAATCCTGGCCAACATTCCTTCCACCATCTGGCTCATGTGTTCCCAGTTCTAAGCAAAATACAATCAGAAAGAAGGTACTCTATAGTCGCTTCTTAAATTAAAAAAAATGAAACACCAAAAACCTCATAAAATCCATTTCATAAGTGACTGTTAGGTATCATACTTTCTTTTGTGGGATTATGCCGAGGTTTCCACCTGAAACCTCTATTCCCGTGGCTGATGGAGACATCTCTATAAGGCTGATATAATCCTTTTGATTACTTTTTATTTATTTTTCATAGTGGGCCCAGCCTAATGACTGTTCTGCCTGTTAGGGAGCTGCCTTCTGCAGCAGCTTTGATGCAACACCTTTCACCGATCCCTGGAGGACCAGAGAGCCAGAAGTACCTTTGGTTCACGCTGATTATTAGCAGCTTAGCATCTTGAGTGCTAAGCATACTCCGCCCTGCTGGTTAAATCCCTTGTTTTTTCCTCTTGGTTGCACTAAGATAATAGCTAAGTATTCATCACACAAGGGCAGTGTGCTAGGTTCTGCTTTGTCAGGAAAACAGGAAGTGTTTTTTTCACTAATGCTCAGAGCCAATCCAGCATGATATGGATTTAATGAGAGGCTGGAAAGAGCCCAGCAGACAGCCAGGTATATGATGAGAGACCTGTCCCCAGTCTACCGGAAGGCCAAAGCTGCTGATACTAAGGCCCGTATGACAACTGGTATTCTTGGTACATTTTTGAAGATGCTGATATATTCTTTAAAAAAAGAAAAACAGATGAAAAAATGTACTGTCACTAAGAGTTTGGGGTTAGGTTTCTTGAGGCAGAATAGATATGGATCCAGCCATCCATTCCTTGATAACTAATCAAGCAGTACAAAAACCTAGGATCAAGCCTGCTTAGGCTCTTTGAGATTCTCTTGCCTATGGACGGGGCTCTGGGGATAGCGGGTGCAGATGGTGAAAGAGAATCCACCTACTATTGGCTTGCTTCCTGCAGGGTGATGCTTGTCGTGGGTGATACCAAACAACAAGAGGTCATTTTCTATGAGGAGTTTGTGACACTGGATGAACCTACCATTGCAACTTTAAGCAAGGCAACTGTTGGCCACCACGCCATCCATGGTGATAGGGGTGAAGATGTAGATTTCATACCTCCAGTACATTCTACTCCCTCTAGTTTCTAAACGAGGTATCTTAGAAAAGAAAAAGGCATAAAAGGAATCACTGATAGCAACTTAGCACTTCTAGGCCCTGACTACCCTCCCCAGCTTCATACTGAGTCAGACTTCCGTGTTTCTCAGAAGGGAAAAAGAAAGTAGAGCAAAGCCGCAGTCTCCTGCACAGCTCCAGGAACATGCTACCCTTGACACCTGCTGTCCTATCCCGTTTTGGGGGGCACGGGGTTGCCCAGCCTCTCTGTTTCTCTGCTGCTGTTTTGGAGACCCTGTAGTACGCCTACTGGCTCCCCAAGAAAAGCTGAAGCAAAAGTGGTAATTTAGTGGGAGATCATATTCCATGGATTGAGGCTCACGCTGTGTTGGTCCCATAGATGCAATTAGTTACCCGAACAGCAGAAAGCTTGTTCTGTTGTTGGCAGGTACTTTGGCACATCACCCATGGAACAGATGGCTACTTGTTCCACAAATTAGATTTCCAGATGATTGCATAAAAGTGTGTCATCCAGCCACTCCTTCCTTGCCCTTCCTGCCTCTCGGACAGATTGGAATGACTCTAGGTAAATGCACTGACCTTCTGCCACTTAGCCATTCCTCTGGGTGGGAGCACAGTGGAGAAAGAGTCTGAGGGAGGCAGGGGAGTCCACTCTGTGCAGACATTTAATTAATCTGCAATGTGCACATCGTCTTGCCCTTTCCCTCCCACCCCTATCCCAACTTTCCCAAATGATCTATGTACTGACCTGAAGGTACCTGGTTTCCCTTCAATCAGCCTTGATGGCCAGGTTGGAAGGGTTTTCCCTGCTCCAGGTTATCGGGGAACCTGCCCTGATATTCATGTAGGTTCTTTTCTGTTTTTCCTAAGCATCAGCCAGCTTGAGAAATAAAGGGGCAGAGTACAAAAGAGAGAAATTTTAAAGCTGGGTGTCCGGGGGAGACATCACATGTCAGTAGGTTCTGTGAGGCCCCACAAGCCGCAAAAACCAGCAAGTTTTTATTAAGGAGTTTCAAAAGGGGGAGGGAGTGTGCAAATAGGTGTGGGTCACAGACATCAAGTACTTTACAAGGTAATAGAATATCACAAGGCAAGTGGAGGCAGGGCGAGATCACAGGACCACAGGACCACAGGACTGAGGTGAAATCAAAATTGCTAATGAAGTTTCAGTCACCATTGTCGTTGATAACATCTTATCAGGAGACAGGGTTTTGAGATCAACTGGTCTGAACAAAATTTATTAGGTGGGAATTTCCTCTTCCTAATAAGCCCGGGAGTGCTATGGGAGACTGGAGTCTATTTCATCTCTGCAGTCTCAACTATAAGAGACAGGCGCACTTGGGGGGGCTGTTTATAAGCGTATACCTCCAGGCATGTATTCTCTTTCTCAGGGATGTTCCATGCTGAGAAAAAGAATTCAGCGATATTTCTCCCATTTGCTTTTGAAAGAAGAGAAATATGGTTCTGTTCTGCCCGGCTCATCGGGGAAGTGATAAGTGTCCATGAAATCTTTACAATTTATGTTTAGAGATTGCAGTAAAGACAGGCATAAAAAATTACAAAAGTATTAATTTAAGGAACTAATAAATGTCCATAAAATCTTCACAATCCACGTTCTTCTGCCACAGCTTCAGCCGGTCCTTCTGTTTGAGGTCCCTGACTTCCCGCAGCACAGGTCTACTCTTCTGAGTCATAATGCTGGGATGCAAAGAAGAATCCTGCCCCATCGCTAAGGGGTGAAATAGGAGGGGACGTCTGCGGCAGAACTGCCCACCAGTCTCCTCCTGTCCCTGCACTCTCTTCCCAGAGGACTTACATTCACCCTAATCAGACAAAGGGAGTCCTTTCGTCATGTCCTCTCTATCCCAATCTCATTGACCAAAAAGGGACCAATTCTGACTGGCCAGAAGCTAATCAGATTTCCTCTCTTGGAAAATGGAGACAAAGGAATCAGGCTGCCAAGTGGGATCAATGCGCAGGCACTAGAGTGAAGGTCCAGGCACACTTGCTGCAGGGTTCTCCAAATGGCCCCAGCTCCAGGGTCTGCTTGGTCACCTTCTCCTTGTATCCACTTAATCCAGACCTTTAGAATAAATATCCCTTTATTTAAATTTGCACAAGTGGTTTCTGTAAGTAAAATGATTCCTCTCTGGTGCAACCCTTACCCTACTTTCTTCATCAAAGGAAAGTCACAGAAACCATGTCACTGCCTTGACTATAACTAGCCCCCAAATCCTGAAATGTCAGATGCCCACCACTGTGCCAGGCAAAATATTCCTGAGCCAGCACCACAGTCAGGTTCGGTAATGAATGGAGTGGGACCGTATCTGAATGCCCCTCACCTGTGCTCTACCCACTAGCGTAGATCACGTTGCTTGAGTCTTAAAATCATGACATCAGTGTTCTTTCCTCCAGTTGCCAAAGGGACCATGCTGAAGGGGCTGACCTTCCCTGTCTTGGGCTTACTCAGTCAGCAATGTTGGGGTCATCATACCAGTTGGGCTGGCTACTGATTGTACTGCTTGATTGTCTTGCCTTTACCATAAGGTGGTTTAGAGTAGAGAAGCAGGGCTTCTCATGACAGAGGTAGCTTGGGACATGGATAGTCCTCCAGTGAGGAGGCAGCTGGGCTCAGGCGCAGAGCTCCTGGAGGCAGGTATAGGAAATGCCCTGTCAGCTGGAGAAGTCAGTCCTTTTGGTTTTATTTCTTTGGTTTGCTTGCTTTTGCTTATTTTCTCAAACATTTCAAACAAACCCGCCTGCCAGGGTGTGTGACAGGAGCCCACTGGACTCTGTCTTTATAAAAGGGATGGTTAGCTCTGTGGGTCTGATGAAAGTGACCTTCAACATTCCCTACATAGGATGGCAAGGGAGATCAGGAACATGACTCCTCGCCCTCATTCCAGGCTCTAGACTTAGGACACCTGAGACCAAGCTCTTGTCGGCTCAACCAGTGACCACTGTTAGCTGCTTGGAGACGGTCCTGTATGGGCCACTGGTGCACTGGGGAGCCACTGGTCTGCCTTAAGAGGGACTCGGGTGAAGCAGCATGTCTATTGTCATACTGTATTTGGCCAGAGGCACACTAGGAGAGACTGACTGTGGGTGATGAACTTGTCTCCCTGTCTAGCATGTTCCTTCTGTACTTGGTGATCTGTTCCTGACAGTAAAGTCCTTGTCATGAATGTGCTAGGCCAGTTTGTTCAACCTCTTTGGCCGGAAATATGTGAGTTTGTTGTTTACATAAGACAAGGTGGCAAGGTCTACCCATAGGGAAGAGGCCAAGCAAACTGCAAAATGATCATTTCCAGGTGTGTCCAATTTTAATGCAGACCCAGCTGCTTCTAGCAATCAGGCCAGTGCCTCTGCGACACCAGGTTAGCTGAGTTTCCAGTAGGCATCAGCCCTTGTTGACATGGTCTGTGTTCATTTATCTTCTTTAACTTCAAGCCGACCTGTTGTTTTATTCTTCAAAACCCCTAGGACTTTATAACCAGATGATTCTAAAATTTAAATAAGTATACTCTTGGAAAGTGGAGAAAATATATTAAGACTCAGACCTCAAGCAATAGCCAGGTTATAGGCTGCCACAAATCAAAAGCAGGCTTCTTGGCATTTCACACGGAGGGACTGTCTCTGATTGGGGGCAAGTGGCTTGCCCTGCTCTGCTTCTTGGGTGAGTGACCACACTTGACCTTTCTTGTTTAGGAGTGCCTTTGGCCTCAAACCTGTGACTCTTTGGAATGCTGGCAATTTAGAAAGGGTTATCTCTTCAACTCACTACCTGAAAGAAAAACAAAACCCTAATAGCATGATTTAAAAAAATACAACCAAGGCAAAAATACATCAAAGGACCAACAAATCATTGGATCTGCAGTAGGAGTGGGGAGAGATGGTTTTGCAGGACAGTTTCCAAGCCCCAGTTCCTCCCTCTTTACAGTTCTTGTCATGCAGTGCAATGCAATTCAAGACTGACGTCATGTCGATATCTCTGAGTCCACATGAGGCCGTTTGGTTAGGCAATACCTATTGGGTGTTTGCTTTATAAAAGGCTTGGGATTAAAACCTGAATGAGGAGAGAAAGGGATCTGAAGACCTGGTTCTTGTATTTACAGGGTTTGCGATCTCACTGGGAGATATCCTGAGGTCAAACGACTTAGAGGTAGTTCTTGGAAATCATAAACTACAAAATACAGATGGCATAAGGGGCACCACGGAGGGGAGAGAATGAAACAGTGAAAATCCATCCATCTTGTCTGGGATATTTGACAAACACATTTTGTGTTAACGTACATCCAACTAAGTCCCAGATCTAGCCACATGGATGTAAATATCATAGGGGTCTTTGATGTGCTTAGCTACTCAAATGCCTATGGCGGTTTGGCTGATCAACATCACCTGGGAATTCTCACCAGTGGGACTATTAACCAGAGCCTGGTGCTGGTTAGTCACCAGCTTCTTTTCCCTTTGAAATCTTATGAGGTGAGAATTTATTCCTTGCCCTGCTGTCATTGGATAATATCGTTACACACCTATATATTGTCATCACCCTTTCACCAATAATGTATGTGAAGTTAAATTCTTGTTGGATGTAAGGGCAATTCTATATCTGGAAGTAAGTACATGGAAAAGAGTATATATTTGAAAGCTTATGTGCATTCACAGCATGTGAGAGGACAAATGATCCCAATAAAGTGTGAATGTTTTGATTTCCAACATTAGTCCCTATGAGACTGTTTATTTCTTCCTATGTTCTTGGCTGGCAATCCAAGGTAACTGACACCACGTGGACATGGGCTCATTGACTTAGGCCTCGCAAGCCAAGCTGCCAGGCTCCCAGGAGGTTCTGCTTACTTAACCAAGGCGAATAACATGCTTTGCCTCTTATTTTTTAAAGTACCCTTTCATTAAAACAGTGAATCACATGCATTTTCTAAAACTTTACTGCTGACTTTAAAAGATGGCTGGGTTTTAGGGCAGTATTTAAGGAAATAATCAAGAACCCATGGGCCATGTGGTAAAGCTGTTGAACAAATCTTGGCATATTAGTGAAGATACCCTGGCAAACTTGAAATACATAAATCTGCGTCGAGTAAAAGGATGTGCTATATCCTACAGTGGGTATATGGCGTTTATTATCCAGAAGAGGCAGATTATACCGAAGATGGGAATAACTTAAAGTTTTAGATTGGTGTTTGGGTTGAAGATCAATGAACGGATATTGAGGAAAATGAATTTTAGATGTATATTACTACAATGTTTTTTAATAAGAAAGGATAATCTCTGCACTCTCCTCCCAGATAAACTATTCCTTGGGACCAAGTTGGGAAAAGAATGTTGGGCCTATCTAATTCAACATAGGAGGCCCTTTGTATGGGGCTGAAAGCAGCTTTCTTTATTCAGGTGATGTGTGATATTATGTATAACCTTGTCTGAGACAATTAAGAGCCTAAAATAAATGGAGTGGCTCTTGCTCAGTTGACTGCCGGCTCAAAAAGGATCTGCCAAGTTTGTGTAACTTAAACTACATTAAGAAAAGCCTGGGACTAGAATAAGGACGGAATAGTTCCATTGTGCCCTCCTCTAAACAGATCACTTCTGGAGTGGTCTCTTCCAGGCTCTCGAAGTGCCACTGATGATACAACTTGGAGAAATAATACCCAAAAATGTATGTATGTATACATATGTTTCTACCATGCTCTAGGGCTCTCAAAGAAGATACATTTATTAACTCCCTGAGCCTCACGATAAACCCAGGATTTCATATTATCTCCATATTGCAGATGAAAAAAACTGAGGCCATCAGGTGGAAGTTCTAGAACTTAAACACAAGCTCTCTGGCCCCAGGACTGGTGTTTTTTCCACTCTACCATGTTGCTTCTCTGCACTGCAAAAAGCCCAGAGGCAGGTGGCCAGGACTGAGGCTTCAGGAAGCCACATCCTAGAGGGAGCTTTTGAAGAAACTGGAGATGCTTGGCCTGAAAAAGAGGTTCTTTAGAGGGGCCCCTGATATCTGTTGTCAAATATTTGAAACCTGTCATATGGAAGAGGGAGGAGATTTCTTTGTAACTCCTGAGGGCAGAATTAGGACTAATCGATTGGAATTATGCATGAAGCCAGAGGGTGAATGTAAAACCATGTCTGAAAGGAGTGAGAAGTGTTGGAGCTGCAGAACTATATCCATACAGGTCATCAAAGCAATGGCTGAGAGCAACAGGAGGGCCTCTCTTTTTTATGTTCTAAGAGCTTAGCTTACTTTGTACCTCTGAGCCCCTTCACAGAAGTTTTGTGTTCTTATACGCTGATGATAATTTCTAAGAAGCCATTGGACACGATGGAATCAGCAGATTCCCAGCACCCAGCCAGAGAGCTGATAGAAGAGGAGCTGGAAGAAGCAACAGTCGGAGGCCAGAGAATTCTGGCAAGATGGTGGGGATGATGGCCACACAGGTTTTGGATCTTCCTAAATCCCCACCTAAAAACAGAGATACTAAGTAGCAACACCAAAAAACCTGGCCATGGACAGGAAGGAAAGAGCCTCCCAAGCATCTAGGCAGGTGGGAGGGAGGCCACTGGCGTGCACGCGCGCGCACACACACGCACACACACACGCACACGCTGATTTTCATCAGTCTGCAGCCCAAGCCGGCTCAGTTTTGATTTCCCTTCCGGTAGTTTTCTTGTTCTGGGGCCCTGTGCTGGAGGGGAACCCTGGCTGGTCAGTTTCAAAAGTTCATAGTTCAGAGCCAACCACAGAACCCTTGCACGCCCCTCCCAGTAGCAGCTGCTGGTCTCAGGCCTGCAGCGCTTCCCATCTGTTGGTGTTTGGAGTTCTCCTGTGCTGGGTCTGTAGCTGCCCAGGACTTCCCTCTACTTCCTCACAGATACTGAGGGCGCTCAGGGCTTAGTTGGTGGTTTATCCTGACTTGCTTGTATTTGAGGTTCATGGGGATACCCCATCAGCTAGTTTGTGATAAATGTTGTCCATGGCCAGGTTTTTTGGTGTTGCTACTTAGTATCTCTGTTTTTAGGTGGGGATTTAGGAAGATCCAAAACCTGTGTGGCCATCATCCCCACCATCTTGCCAGAATTCTCTGGCCTCCGACTGTTGCTTCTTCCAGCTCCTCTTCTATCAGCTCTCTGGCTGGGTGCTGGGAATCTGCTGATTCCATCGTGTCCAATGGCTTCTTAGAAATTATCATCAGCGTATAAGAACACAAAACTTCTGTGAAGGGGCTCAGAGGTACAAAGTAAGTTAAGCTCTTAGAACATAAAAAGAGAAAAATGAAAAAGATTTACAAACAGATATAAAGAGGTGTTTTTTCCCAGTGAGTTATGATCCTGGGCCTGGCAAGATAGGCTGTTTATCCACATTTTGCATTCTTCACCCCACTAGAGAACAATCCTCACAGTTGGGTGTCCGGCTCAGTAATCTATTGGTTTTGCCTGACTAAAGTCACATCATTGATTGATGCCAAATCTTGCTCAATTAAAGGTTCATTTTTCTTTTAGCTGTTGGCAAATGCAGCATTGATTATGGGTTATTAGCATCCACCCCCTCAGATTTCGAATGTGCTGGGAGCGTTTGCCTGCACACCAACAACAGCAGCAGCACCTAGGGCCTGGAGCCAACTTTCTAATCTGGGCCCAAGGACACCTGCCAGTGTGTCTGACTGTAGGGAAGGGATTTGCTCAGTCAGGTCCTTCCTAGGAAGATTAAAAGGAAAAAAAGGATCTTTTCCCAATCTCCTTCCCACTCCCAGCCCCCTACCCCCACCTCCAAGCCAAGAGAAATGGTGATGTTTTGTGATAACATCTGGGCTCTTTTTACTTGTTGGTTCATTCATTCATTCATTCATTCATCCGTTATGTATTTTTGAGTGCTGGCCTGTAGGGGAAATGAAAAAAGCACAGCCTATGGAGAGATGAGTGCGAGTCTCATAAGCCCTGTGTGAAAATAGCCTCCTTATTGCAGGAGTATCTAAGCAGATTGTGGAAACTGAGCCCGCCGCTGTGGCCACACCTTCCCATCACGCCACTTCCTCTGTAGTTCTCTGAGGAGAGAGCAGCCAGCAGCCCTGTCTAATCAGACATTTCTGTCTAAAAAAATAATGCTCCAATAGCTGTTCAGTTCTCACTTCCCATCTTCCACCTTGGAATCTCCCCATGGAGAGCATGTCCTCCAGCCCCTCCATTCACCCCTCGAGGCCTTGAGGCAAGCCTCATTGATGCCAAGGCTTTCCAGGAGGGACAGCAGCTTCTCTTCCCTGCAGGGCTGAGGCCTCTGCAAGGAGCCCTCTGGTGGGATGGAGTCCATGTTCCCAAGGCCATCCCTCTAGAGTTTCCTTTGCGTTCTTGCCTCTGCTCCTGATGGGACCCACAGGTCTCTACTGTTACCCAGTGCATTGGTTTCCTTCGGCTGCTGGAAGAAATTGCCATGAACTTAGTGGTTTAAAATAATGCAAATTTATTATCTTACAGTTCTGGAGGTCAGATGTCTTACTGGTCTGAAATCAAGGTCTTGGCAGGGCTGCGTTCCTTCTGGAAGCTGTAGAGGAGATTTTGTTTCCTTGCCTCTTCCAGTTCCTAGAGGCTTCCTGCATTCCTTGGCTTATGTCTCCCTGTTCTGTCTTCAAAGCCAGCAGTGTAGGATCATCTCTCCTCTCTGAGCTCTGCTTCGTCATCCTGTCTTCCAACTTTGACCCTTGCTCCCACCTCTTGTGAGGACCCTGTGATGACACTAGACACACCTGGGTAATCCAGGATCATCTCCCCATCTAAATCACATCTGCAAAGACCCTTTTGCTAGATAAGGTAATATTCACAGGTTCTGGGGATTAGGACATGAACATCTTTTGGGGGCTATTACGGTATCTGCCACACCCAGCCCTCATTATCCTGACTAAGGCAGGGAGAAAGCCTCAGCTCAGCTGAGACAAGCCTGACATTTGTCAAAATGATAATACCTATGAGAGTTAACATGTAATGAGTACCTGCTTCAAAAATCTCAGGCCCTAGAAGAGCTTTAGATATATGTTCTCATTTAATTCCTCCTCAACGTCTCAGGTAGTTGAGGAGACTGAGGCATGAGAGGTTAAACAGCTTACTCAATGGAATCAAATCAGGGAGCATCAGAAGCAAGCAGCACATGGCTTCTCTGGAAAGGAAGGTCGCCTGGGAAGCTAGCAGAGCAGAGAGACTTATTCCCAAATATTGCCTGCAGCAGCAGAACTTTAAGTATTTTATATGAAAGGCAGGGGATAAAACTTCTCAAACGCCTTTGTGGCCAGTGTCAATTAAACACCATCACTCTAGGAGGTTGCTAATCAGACATTTCTGTCGAAAAAAATAATGCTGCTGAAGTAAGCACGACTTCTCTATGAGCTACAGAATAACTGTCAAGCTTGTTAGTGGAAATTCTTGCCCCTCCTTTTCCTCGATGGTTTGTTCAAGACTCTGCCGCAAAAATGCCTCGAGTGCTTTTTCTAGCCACAGTCCCCAGACGGATCTCTCATCTCCTTGCTTACTTTTAGCGGCGATGTGGATCTTCAGGAGTCTAATTTTCCTTTTGGAGGAGAGCTAGCAAATCTCCAGAAGAACTCTGCAATCCTATAATCCTTCTGACTGCCGGGTGAAAGATCGGCCTGGAGACACAGTTGGCAGGAATGAAAAGGTCTCACAGCTACTTGCCCTAAAGAACGTGAGTCCATGGAGAATCCAGGAAGTGAAAATAAAATGCCCAGTTTTGATATAAGGCCAACAAGACAAACCTTGTGCATGGTTCAGTGTTAAATAATGTCCTTAATCCTCAGCCCTTGGGACCTGGTGTCTCCATTGAATGTTGATCAGCTTGGGTCAGAGTCTTTGCCATGGCTGGACTGGCATTCAGGGCTGTTTGCAGGCACAGTAAATATTTGTCCTGTCAGACAGTGTCTGGCTGCTCACATGTCTTGTTTAAGAGATGAATGTCAGGAATCTCTCTCTTTCTCTCTTTTTGGTGTGAACTACATGGAGGTATACAGACATCAATATCGTTCCCACTTGCCTAACAACTGTGAGACTTCAGATAAAGATGAAAATCTTCAGAGGTCTCATATCCTGATTGGGTTTGTGTCAAGTCAAAGTGAAGCCACCCCAGCCTCAGCAATATACATGCCATTGATAGCACAGCCTGTTCCAGGCCAGAAGCAATTTCTTTTCTGACAAGTCTGTGTTATTAAAAAGTTAAGAAAAGCAGAGAAGGGAGTACAAAGATTAGATTTTTCAAAGATGAAATTACAAAGTTAATGGCACTGAGCCATCTGTTTGGAGAGGTAGGGAAATCCACAATGAGTTTAGGAGATATCGGAAATCCACAGGAAGGATGAACCTGAGGAGGAAAAAGGAAGAAGAAAAGGAAAATAAGAACACCTCTGCCTTAGAGATATTATGTCATGATTACAGGGATCAAGGATAATTATCAATTAGAAGGAAGCACACATTAGGGTAATGTGTCATTGCTGCAAGCTAAAACCGCATAATTGGAAATGATGACATCACACGTTCCTGACTACACATTCATAAATATGTAGCAAGTGATCCATGGGGAAACTGAGGCAAGGTTTTTTTTTTTTTTTTTTTTTGGAGACAGAGTCTCGCCCTGTTGCCCAGGTTGGAGTGCAATGGCACTATCTTGGCTCACTGCAACCTCTGCTTCCTGGGTTCAAGTGATTCTCCTGCCTCAGCCTCCCGAGTAGTTGGGACACAGGCACATGCCACCATGCCCAGCTAATTTTTTGTATCTTTAATAGAGATGGGGTTTCACCATGCTGGCCAGGCTGGTCTCAAACTCCTGACCTCATGATCTGCCTTCCTCGGCCTCCCAAAGTGCTGGGATTATAGGCATGAGCCACTGTGTATCTTTCTTATGTGTGTGCTTATAGAAAACTAGGGGTGATGATTCTGATTGGCCATTGGGAGCTTCTCTCAGGCTGAGGAAGGGGGTGAGAAGTAGCAAGAGACTTTCCTGATTTTGGAGGGAGGGGTTTAGGTGCTTACAATAATTATTCCCATTGCCACTAGGCAGGGCCACTCTGAGGAACAGCCCTGGTGAATGAGGTCCCATGAGGCTCGGGAGTATCTGTGGTGAATATTTTGCTTCCAGAATGAGTGCCCTCCCCAAACAAAAATTAGGAAATGAGCTTTATTAGAACCATCTTGTGTGCCTCTGAAACCAAGGGATGAATTGTTCAGCGCTTAAGAATTTATAAACTACATTTCACATAACACATGTCCTCATGTGGTCCTCCCAGCAACCATAATGGAAAGTTTAGTCATTATTCCTGCTTGACAGTCGAGGAAACTGAGAGCCAGGGAGTTGCATGATTACTCAAAGTTACACAGCAAAGTAAGTGTCAGAGCAAAGTAAGTGTCAAAGCAGGGGAGGACACGGATTCCTTAACTCTAAATTCTGATGTATTTCCTTTGTTTTGTATTTCCATTTATTGCCCCATCTGGCCCCTTGTCCAGTTGGAACGTCTCGCAATTTCTGTCTATGGGGCAGGAGAAAAGCCGGAGCTTTGGTCCAGAGGCTTCATTAAGACTTTCGACTGAATGTAGAGTGAAGGTTCTGCACCTTCCTGACACTCTGATGAGGATCCTCATCTGTACTGTCTGCCTCGCCCAGGGCCTTGCCCTTCCCATCAACACCAGGCCTTCCTTAGTCTTCACAAACGTGGGCCAAAGTATATAAACACCCTATAATCAGCAGTTGATGAAGATGTTTATTCATTCAACAGATGTTTGCAGAGCTCCACACTGGGCACTGTGCCAGGCACTGGGAATCCAAGTGGTGCCTATCGTCATGAGCTTATGAACGCATCGTGTCCATCATTTGATATGAAAAATTATCTGTATCAAATAATAATTACTTGATAATAATTTGATGTTAATCAAATTATTAAAATAGGAAACATACTTACAAATGGGGAGAATAACTACGAAGGAAGAGAGTGCTGTGTTAAAGCAGCATATATCAAAGAGAGCTGAGTGAGGGGGAAGAGAGAAGGTAGGCACAACATGCTCCACTTGCTCTCCAGGTCAGAGCAACCTCTTCTAGTTGCTCTGATCCCTAGAGAGCCACACCACTGTGGCTCTTGCCCTCTGACTTTTGGGTGGGTTTGGCCAATGGGAGACACCAGCGAGAGATCAGAGAGTGAAAGGGGAGGGGTGGAAGTGTTTCTAGCCTGGCCTCCTCCCCGCTGGGCTACAGTTTAGCGGTGTTGTGCTCCTCTTCTGGGGATCACAGCTGCTGTCAAGAGATCCCTCTCCTACAGCTGCATTGTCCTCCTCTTGCTCTTCAGACCCAGGGGTGGCTCAGGGTGCTTCTCCAGCCCTTACTGGTTTCCCTTGACCCTGTCCAGACGCTGTAACATGCCCCTTCATTAAACTCCCTTCACTCATCCTCTTGGAGTATGCTGTCTGTTTCTTGCTGGGACTGTGATCAATACTAACAGCTACCCTGAGGAAGTGACTTTTGATTGAAAATTATACAACACAAGAATTTGGGAGCGAGGAATAGAGTGTACTAGGTAGCGAAGAATGCTGTTGGCTGGAGTGAGCAGGACACATTTGAGAAATGAGAATGTGGCTGAGTATAGAGTAGAAGGGCCAGAGCGGTAGAGATGAGACTGGAAAGATAGGTCAGTGCCCAGGACCTAGGTATACAGCTGTGCAACATGTGCACTGCACAACTTCAAGCAGAGCTCCACACAAACTGTGAGACAAATGGAGGCCCTGCAGGGGCCAGATCTTGTTGGATCTTATGAGCCATGTTAAGGATTTGGACCTGGATTCTAAGAGCAATAAAAAAACCACTGAAGAGTTTTAAGAAGGCTAGGGAGGGAGGGAGAGAGAGAGAGAGAGGAAAACAAATTTGCGTTAAAAAACATAACACTCAGCTTCTGTTCATTCAGGACAGAAAGCTCTGTGAGGAAGCCTTCTTAAGAAGTCAGTGTTGTTGACCAAGTGAAAGAAAATGGTGGCTTGGAGAGGGATAGCAGTGAAATGAAGGGAAATAGATCAACTTAAATATTTTGAAAGTAAAACAGTGTACTTGTTGGTGAATTGGATATAGAGGGTAACAGGGAAAGAGGTGTTGTGGGTGGCTCCAGATGAATTCTGGCAGCTGGTTAGATGATGGAAACCCTCTTGAGCTTGGAGAACCAAGTCAGGATCAGTTCAACGGCAAGGCTGTGATGTTGGTTGCCTTGAGGTATCCAAGGGAGTCTTCAAATTCTGAAATGCTGCTGGGAGCACAACTGAGGCAAGGACTGGAAACTGCTGGATTTAGCAACTTGGAGATCATTGGTAGCCTCGGTTTTTTTTTGGTGGAGTAAAGAGTCAGATTGGGGTGGTCTGAGGACTGAGTGAGACATGAGCAGATGTTGTCAGTGGGGCTGGACAACACTTTTGAGACACTTGGCTATGACAGGGAGGAGAGAGCAGGGTGCAAGTTGACCGATGAGGATGGGGTGAGAAAGGTTTTTTTTTTTTTAATGGGAGCACATTCTTCATGAAAATTCAATGGAAATATAGAGCTTGCATGTACAAAAGAGAAAAAGGATCATTGAAAGTAAAGATTCCTGAGAAGGAGGGGATGATGGCATCCAAAAATAGGTAAGAGAACTTGCCTCAGATTGCTTTGATTGAACTTCTTTATTACAGGAGAGGGAAAGGAAAGAGAATGCACGTGGATGTGGGTGGATTGTAGCTCTGAATGTGTGACTCTGAAGGACTTTCCAGATGGTGGTTCCTATTGTCTATACGAAGCAGGAGACGTCATCTAGGCATCACCTGCTGAGAGTGAGGGGTGCGTGTGAGTGGATGTGAGCATGCGTGTGCATGCACGAATGTGTACATGTGTGTCTGAGCTCCTATGCTCATCCAGAGTTTTAAAAGAAGCCTAGGAGATTTGACATAATATAGCATTAAGTAGAAAGTTCAAATTGATAGGACCAGCAGCCAGTCCCAATCCAGTGCCAGGCTTATGGGCAGGACATCAGCATTTATTGAAGAGAGCAGAGGAGGCTGGGGCTCCTTGAGCATGGTTTCCATCTTTTCTCCTGCACCCCACCTGCTCCTTAGGGACAGCAGATGTGGAGAGAAAACCTAAGGAGGTACTTAAAATGTTACTGCGATATTTATAGTGTCGTGATGAAAATAGAAAGTCTGTGGATGTGGCTTAAGTGTAGGGAAGAGAAATTGATCACTCAGGGATCCCGTGCTTCTCCGAAAAGCTGATCTGTGAAGAATTCCTTGTTAAGATGTTAACACGTGGATGAGTGATGTAAATGTTTCAAGACAACAAGTTGAAGGGTTAGGACTTGAATTAAGAAGGCAAGTTCATACTGTTTATAACAGTGGGATGCTTTTAATAATACGTGCTGTCTGTTTGAGGGGTAGTTATATACATTATTGCCAGGAAGAATTTAACTCCCTGGTCCCGATGCTTCTATGAAGAAATGTTAGCTCTACTCCTTAGGAGGAAACAGCACTGGAGAGACACTGCTGATTCCAAGGTAAAATGTTAGGAAGCCTCCTTGTCTGCAGGCCAGTGCCTCCGTCTCTTATCTGTCTCTACTGTCTCTGAAGCTAATCTTTTAGACTCCATTTTTTTTTCCTGTATCTCACTTGCGCAGATCATGAAAAGGAGAGGGGGTGATTTATAGCCCTCCCTCAAACCAACCCGTCACAATTAAGGGCCTGTTAGTGCCAGGCTTGGATTTTCATACATCATCTTATTTAATCTTAAAACACCTTGCAAGGCAAGTGTTTTTAATTCCCACTTATCTCATTTAATCCTTACGACAACCGTATGGGATCTATGTTATTAACCTTAATTTAGAAACGAAGAAACTGAGGCTTAGAGATGTTAAGTAAATGAAGTCACTCTATGGGTAAGTGGCTGGTTTCAACCCAGTGTTTTGTTAAAGGCAAACAAAGCCCAGGCTCCTTCTCTATGCCACACTGTAGCTGCCAGGGATGCATTTTCAAGTCAAAGTCTCAACTGATGCTGTAAGATTTGGCAGGTCTGGAAGACCTCACTGGAGGTTGTGATTGAAGTTAGAGTCCTGTTCTGTACCTGTAATGATGACTTCTCTCACCTCTCCACATCCCCTCCTGCACAACCCCAAACTCTTTTTGGAGGTGGTTATTGAATAGAGCAAGACCCGTGCTATGACAGTGCAGATCACAATCACACTCATTCAGAATTGAGTTAAGACCCCTACCTACCCTGCTTTTCTTGCTTCAGCCTGGCGTATCTTCCTTAGGAAATCAGCACTTACCTAGAGCCCCCTTTGTGCAGAACTCAGTGGCTAAGGCCACGGGGATCTACAAAAGCAATGGGAGACACAGTGTCTGCTTTGCTGAGCTTTATTTCGGGACTTTGTATGCATTAGAAACTAACATATTTTTCCAACAACACAATCCCCTCCCAGGTTTTCCTCCATTTGCTGACAAATAACTTCCTCAAGAACAAAGACTGGGACCCAGACTTGAGTTTTTGGCTTGGCCAAGTTGGGCCCCCAAATGCCCTGTGGTCTCCTCTCCTCACTTCCCTTTTATTTCTGGGGACTGGAGAAGGATTTGGGCTCAGTGCAATCAGGAGCTAAGGCAGATTTGGAGCCTGCTTGGCTCAGGGCCACTGGGATTCGGACCCATTAAGGCATGACTCCAGTTTCCTTTTGCAATCTCTCGTAACTCTCCAGTTGGAATTTGTTTAAATTGTCTCTAGGTTGTACTGCCTTGCTTCAAAAGACTTGTTCCATTGTGGAATAAAAAGAGTTTTCATAAAATGTAAAGGCTTATGCAAATCATGTCCTCTCGCTACCATTTCTTCCTTCCTAACCCAATCCCTGCCGCCCTTGACTGCAGTTCAGAGGCTTTAGAGTGACCAGAGAGGAGCAGGAATATGTAAGAAACTATGACCTTGACCACTGCTTACTGAACACTTACTCTGTGCCAGGAACAGTGCCAAGCTTGTTACTTCATTATCTCATTTTCCTTCTCAATACCCTTAGGGTAAGATGTTATTTATATTCTTATTTTAATAGAGATATTAAATAACTTGCTCAAGAATACGTAGCTTCAGAAAGGGCCAGGAGTTTACTCCTACTCGCAGAACTGGAAATCCAAGGCCTGTGAGTGCTGTGCTTTCCAGTGAGATGTCTCCGTAGCCAAGAACAAGGATAATGGGGCTTGAGAGTAGAAGGACAAAAAAAAAAAAAAAGAAAATATGAATCACCATGATGGGACTTCCTCAAAGAGGCACAAGACTCAGGACCATATCCTGGGTAGTGAAAAGATATGAACTCTGTGGTCAGAAAACTGGGTTCAAATATTGCTTCTGGCACTTAGAACTGTGCAATTGCAGGCAAGATATTCAGCCTGTTTTAGCCCATTATCATTGCCTTATTGCCATTATGGCAACAATAATAATAATAATTTCCAACAAATCTTCCTACCTAGTTTATTTTTCATCTTGTATTTTTTATTTCTTGTGTATATATGAATGTATGGCATTTGGGAAATGCCACCAAAATGATAGATATTATTTGTAATTCAATCATTTATTCAACAAGTATTTATTGAGTGACTACACAGTTATTTTATTGATTTTTGCCCCACAGTTACAGTGCTTAGGGCTTAAGAATTTTTCAAGTGCCTACAAGAATGTTAGAAACCTAACATTAAATTATTAACTCCAAGATAGAAAGCAAAATTTAATAAATGCTTAACTGAGTGTCTGTTAAACTAACATTATGTCAACCAGTTAACTGTTGATAATGCAATGCTTTTATAATTATATATTAATAATAGAGTTTATACCATTAATTTGTTAATGGATACTTTTTAAAGATAAAACCATGACTGTCAAATAAATATACAAAGTGAACATATGTCAAATATTTTATTTAACTTATTAATTCATGAGGAAATCAGTAAGATGTTACAAGTAGTTCAAAGGAGAATTCAAAGAGCAGAACTATATGTAGGTCATGAAATGAATTTACAAATAAATGCAAAATTGGCTTTTTCCATTATTGTTGGGGTGGAGTGGGAATCAATTGTTCCTCCACCAGACCGAATTCATTTGCATGTTTATAGAAAAAAATTGTCTACATTGCTATCATTTTATTTTTATAACTTATAGAGTGGTAAAATAGCTCAAAGATAGGAGAGGTCTAAACCACATAGAATTAGATAAGCCAAAGTGGTATGCTCTAGACAATGCATAGTTTTCCAATAAAAACATCCAGTAATCCCTTTGGTAGTTTTCAGTACGTTCCAAAGTCTTTCACAATTTTTTTCTAACAATCTCCTTCTTCCCCTTGTGATTACATAATCTCAAAGAATTCTTGATCACAAAATAAGGCTGATTTCAATTAGGTTTAGCCTGATTGTTTACATAGATGCAGCAAGGATGTTAATTAGCATATCGTTTTTCTTAAGTTTGCCAGTCTTTGCAAATCTTGAGCTATATAGTACTGAGCAACAACTAATGCCACAAAATTAACTTATATCTGGGAGTTTACATAAAAATCTCAGACGGGTTTAAAAGCCTCTACTATTTACTATCTTGAGGCTAGGAAATCAATTCCTAGAAACTCTCTCTACCAAATTTCACCTGCAGTACCTATGAATTTGGGTGAAATCCTCTTTTCTTATGGTCCCTGAATATCCTAAAGTTACTGGTCTACTAGAGAATGACCTTTCTAATCCCCTGAAAGGTGGGGACTCTGTCAGCCAGGAACTAGGCCAGTTTTCCTGGGAGGGCTTTGTAGGCACTGATTCTCTAAGTATGACCAACTTCTGTTTCTTAAAACAAACTGGTGTTCATATCTGATTAAATGAGCACCATTCTCAGATATGACACTTCAGATAAGGCCTTGATTGCACTATCAATTATTTAATTATATTCTGGTGAAAAGCAGGACCAATTCCTACCAAAATTATGCAAATAGCTATATTGCCATGAAAAGTAAGGAGGTTCTTTAAGAGTTTCTGAATTCTGGGAACTCAGTGAGAATCAGATATTTAAACTCTGTTTCTTTAAATATTTTTTATTTTTTTGAGACAGAGTTTTACTCTGTCACCCAGGCTGGAGTACAGTGGCGCAATCTTGGCTCACTGCAACCTCTGCCTCCTGGGTTCAAGCAATTCTCTGCCTCAGCCTCCTGAGTAGCTGGGATTCCAGCACCTGCCACCACTCCCAGCTAATTTTTGTATTTTTAGTAGAGACGAGGTTTCACCATCTTGGCCAGGCTTGTCTTGAACTCCTGACCTCATGACCCTCCTGCCTTGGTCTCCCAGAGTGCTGGGATTACAGGTGTAAGCCACCGTGCCCGGCACCTCCCCCCCAATTTTTTTTTAAAATTATACTTTAAGTTCTAGGGTACATGTGCACCACACATGGTTTCTTCAATACCTATTTATTGAGAGTTTTTAACATGAAGGGGTGTTGAATTTTATTGAATGTCTTTTCTGTATCTATTGAGATAATCGTGTGGTTTTTGGTTTGGGTTCTGTTTATGTGGTGAATCACATTTATTAATTTGTATATGTTGAACCACTCTTGCATTCCAGGAATAAAGCTTACTTGATTGTGGTGGATAAGCTTTTTGATGTGCTGCTAGATTTGGTTTGCCGTATTTTGTTGAGGATTTTTGTATCAATGTTCATCAAGGATATTGGCCTGAGGTTTTCTTTTTTTGTTATGTCCCTGCCAGGTTTTGGAATCAGGGTGATGCTGGACTCATAGAATAAGTTAGGGAGGAGTCCCTCCTCCACAGTCATTTGAAATAGTTTTAGTAGGAATGGTACCAGCTTTTCTTTGTACATCTGGTAGAATTCAGTTGTGAATTCATCTGGTCCTGGGCTTTTTTGGTTGGTGGGCTATTTATTACTGACTCAATCTCAGAGCTCATTATTGGTCTGTTCAGGGATTTAATATCTTTCTGGCTCAGTCTTGGGAGGAGGTATGTGTCCAGGAATGTATCCATTTCTTCTAGATTTTCTAGTTTATGTACATAGTGTTAATAATATTCTCTGATGATTATTGTATTTCTGTGGAGTCAGTGGTAATATCCCCCTTCTCATTTCTGATTGTTTTTATTTGGATCTTCTCTCTTTTCTCCTTTATTAGTCTAGCGAGTGGTCTATCTATTCTATTAATTTTTTTCAAAGAAAACAGCTCCTGGATTCATTCATCTTTGGATGATTTTCTGTCTCAGTCTTCTTCAGTTTAGCTCTGATTTTGGTTATTGCTTGTCTTCTGCTAGATTTCAGATTGGTTTGCTCTTTGTTCTCTAGTTCTTTTCGTTGTGATGTTAGGTTGTCAAATAGAGATCTTTCTAACTCTTTGAGGTGGGCTTTAAGTGCTACAAAGTTCCCTCTTAACACTGCCTTAGCTGTGTCCCAGAGATTCTGGTATGTTGCATCTTTGTTCTCATTAGTTTCAAAGAACTTCTTGATTTCTGCCTTAATTTCTTTATTTACCTAAAAGTCATTCAGGGGCAGTTATTCAATTTCCATGTAATTGTATGGTTTTGAGTGAATTTCCTAGTCTTGATTTCTAATTTGATTGTATTGTGGTCTGAGAGGTTGTTTGTTATGATTTCAGTTCTTTTGCATTTGCTGAGGAGTGTTTTACTTCCAACTATATAATCTATTTTAGAGTATGTGCCATGTGGTGATGTGAAGAATGTATATTCTGTTGCTTTGGAGAGTTCTGTTGATGTCTATCAGGTCCATTTCATCCAGTGCTGAGTTCAGGTCCTGAATATCAATGTTAATTTTCTGTCTCAATAATATGTCTAATATTGTCAGTGTTGTGTAAAGTCTCCCACTGTTATTGTGTGGGAGTCTAAGTCTCTTTGAAGGCCCCTAAGAGCTTGCTTTATGAATCTGGCTGCTCCTGTGTTAGGTGCATATATATTTAGGATAGTTAGGTATTCTTGTTGAATTGAACCCTTTACCATTATGTAATGCCCTTCTTTGTCTTTTTTGATCTTTGTTGGTTTAAAGTCTGCTTTGTCTGAAACTAGGATTGCAACCCCTGTCTTTTTCTGTTTTCCATTTGCTTGGTAGATTTGTCTCCATCCCTTTATTTTTAGCCTGTGTTGTCATTACATGTGAGATGGGTCTCTAAAAGACAGCATACCAATGGGTCTTGGTTCTTTATCCAGCTTGCCACTTGTGCCTTTTAATTGGGGCATTTAGCCCATTTACATTCAAAGTTATTATTAATATGTGTGTATTTGATCCTGTCATCATGATGTTAGCTGGTTACTTTGCAGACTTGTTTATGTGGTTACTTTATAGTATCACTAGTCTGTGTACTTCAGTGTGTTTTTGTAGTGGCTGGTAATGGTCTTTCCATATTTAGTGCTTCCTTCAGGAGCTCTTGTAAGGCAAGTCTTGTGGTAATAAATTCTCTCAGCATTTGCTTGTATAAGAATGCTAGTGATTTTTGTACATTAATTTGGTATCCTGAGACTTTACTGAAGTTGTTTAAAAACTTTACTGAAGTTGTTAAAGAATCTTATTTCTCCTTTGCTTATGAAGCTTTATTTGGCTGGATGTGAAATTCTGGGTTGGAATTCTTTTCTTTAAGAATGTTGAATATTGGCCTCCAATTTCTTCTGGTTTGTAGGTTTCTGTTGAAAGGTCCACCATTAGTCTGATAGGCTTCTTTTTGTAGGTGACCTGACCTTTCTCTCTAGCTGCCTTTAACAATTTTTGTGAAGTATCTTAGGGGGTTTTCTGCATTACCTGAATTTGAACGTTGGCCTCTCTAGCTAGGTTGGGAAAGTTCTCATGAATGATAACCTGAAATACGTTTTTCAAGTTGCTTACACTCTCCCTATTTCTTTAAGGGACAAAAATGAGTAATAGATTTCATCTCTTTACATAATTCCATGTTTCTTAGAGGTTTTGTTTTTTCCTTTTCATTCTTTTTTCTCTATTTTTGTCTGATTGTCTATTTTCAGAAAGCCAGTCTTCAAACTCTGAGATTCTTTTCTCCACTTGATCTATTCTGCTACTAATACTTGTGATTGCATTATGAAATTATTGTAGTGTGTTTTTCAGCTCTGTCAAGTAGTTACATTCTTTTCTATACTGGCTATTTTATCTGTCAGCTACTGCGTTGTTTTATCATGATTCTTAGCTTCCTTGGATTAGGTTTCAATGTACTCCTGTAGCTCAATGATCTTCATTCCTGTCCATATTGTGAATTCTATTTCTGTTATTTCAGTCATCTCCGCCTGGTTCAGAACCCTTACTAGAGAGGTGATATGGTTGTTTAGAGGAAAGAAGACACTCTGGCTTTTTTAGCTGTCATGGTTCTTGTGTTGATTCTTTCTCATCTTTGTGGGCTTACATTCCTTCTATCTTTGAGGTTGCCAACCTTTGGATTTTTTTTTTCTTTTATCCTATTTGATGACTTTGAGGGTTTGATTTTGGTGTAAGGTGGATTCAGCCAACTGGCTTTGTTTCTGGAAGATTTTAGGTGGCCAACACTCAGATCCTAACTTTGAGACTGCACACTCTAACTCTGGGGGACTTGTATTGGGCCCCATATTTGTTCTCTGGCTCCTTGAGGTTAGGAATCTACTTTGCTGGTTGGGGGTGGGGAGCGAGGTGCTCCGACAATGCTGGTCACTACACTCCAATGGGTGATGTCAGCCAAAGCATTTCTTAGTGCAGTGACAGTGGGATCCTTCCTCATTCATATATGCCAGCAGCGTCACTAGTGGCAGCTGCGGCAGGGTGCTCACAGGTGCCGGGGTGCCTGCTTCCCTGCAGGCGTTCACCACAGTGGCGGAGGCAATGCAGCTGTTGAGTACCCTGCTGGCAAATGTGTGAGCAGTCACATTGGTGGTGGTTTTGGCTTGGGGTGGGATGCTGGTGGGCACAGGTCTGTGTGACTTCTCTGTGCTCTGTAAGCAGGAGTGGTCTAAAATCTGTATCATTTCAGTTTACAAAAGCAGAGTTTACTAAATTGTCATGGGTTAAAGAAGTGTAAGAAGAGAGGGAAATGGCTTTCTTATAGATTCAGAAAACAGAACATTAAAACAAAAACAATATTCCAGATAACCCCAATAAAATTTCCCTTATCAGTATATTCAGTCCTATAATTAATTCTTGTTCCTCTGGATCTTGGGTTAGCAATCTCATGAAGCTGTCTGCTTCTCAACTAAAAAGAGTTCTAGAAATCTTGCCTTAGCCCACAGGTGCAGTCTGAGTGTTGTCTAAGTTATGTTACATCAGAAAACTGTACCCAAGAGTCTATTCTTTGAAATGTCAATAGTTTGAAGTACCTAGTATAGTCCTTTTCCGGGAAGCTTTATTTAAGACATAAACGCTCGCCTTCACTTTATAGCATCACCTCAGGGATGTATTAGAGTAAAACAAAAACCATTTGTAGGTAACAAAGACATATGGCTGTCGTTAATTTCTTTCTTTTTTCCTTTTTTTTTTTTAGGGCTGTTTTTCTTTTAATGAAGGCAGATACAAAATGCATCAATGCAAAAGAATGTTTTATATACTCGTTAACATAGTGAGTAATGTAAATTACATTTTGATAATGTAAAATACAGTATGTTTGTTAGGGCTCAAAAAAGAAACCACAGAGTTAGCTACAACTTAGGGTAACTAGAAAGTCTCCTTAGGTTGTTTTTACCCACCACCTTTATTATAATAGTTCTAAATGATATCTGGGGAGGGGATTAAAAAATAATACAAAGCTCTTTTCAGCTGTGGTTCAAAGAACTCTAGTGAAGCTGTATGGCAATGACATTGTGGGACCATGAAATTTCCCCGGAAGTATTTCTAATAATATAGGCAGTTAAGAAGCTTAATAGTTTCAAAGTCTGGAAAGCAGCAAAAATATCTCAGAGAATTTAAAAACATTATAAACCCCTCTTCTCTCCTACAGAGACATTTTAAAGCATGGACATAACTTTAAGGATACTGAAAAAAACATCAGTAGTTTCCATAAAGCTTCAATGCATACCCCAATGCACAAGTGTTGAAAATGGTCTGTTCACAAAAATGTCACCGTGTTGTACTTTTGGAGGTACAGATATACTGTGCTTGCAGTGAGAGGACAACTTTATCCCTAGTTAAACGCACCAGATGTGTCAAGCTCAGCTTCCATTTACACAGGATGCACCCAAAATCCCTACGATAGTGAATGGTTCAAGTACTAGACCACATTTCCAACGTCTTGCCTATTTGCTTAGTTGGTTCTGAGGTTCTTTTAAACCCTGTAGGTCTGTAGAATATTTTGAAAGGCCAGAACTACCCTGAAAATAATCTTGAAATAATACAGAGCCCTTCTGAAAGAGCTCACTGGATACTTTAATAACATTTACAATGTTGTTTATTGAAAGAAATAAAGACGATAGCTGAGTTTCTTTCAAGTGAAGATGAAAAATGATGTAGAACTAGCATGTAGGCTAAAATGTTTGGTAGTTAATGTCAAAAATTGCCAAGATAGTTAATATATATTTTTGGTAATCACTATTGGCCAGGTTAATTTTTTTTTTTGTAAAATATACAATATGTTAACAGAAAAATCATTATTTTGACCACTAACAGAAGAAAACCCACAGCAAGAGAAGCATCTATAGGGCAATTAAAAGTTAGGGAAGTTTACTAGCTTTAGAATACATCAATACACTTTGATTATAGAAATATTTCATTTTTAAGACTAGAGTGCTTTAATGTACTTTTAGTAACAACCCAATCTAAGGAGACTTGGAGGCTTGTGAAAAAGACGGGTCCACCAAGATGCTGCATTTCTAGTGTAGGGTGGGTTAATACTTCTGTAAGAAGGAAGGAACTGAGTCACCTCAGCATTGCTAAACAGCGTTTTTCTTTTAAACAGTAACTCAATCTCAGGACTCACCTCACTTCACTAGTACAAAATTAGGCAGGAGAAGAACTAAGCTCACTGGTCAGACCGAGAAACAATGATTTGGCAACCTGTAGTCACTCAGCTCATGATGTGTGATGATATGCAGAAAACTGCTCAACTCTTGCTGTCCATTCCTTCACATCTGCAGAGGAGTTTGATATAACCACTTCTCTTTATCAACTTAAGCTACATACAGGCAAAAAGGTCACAAACTGCAGAGAGGCCGAAAAGGTCTAGGAGGAAATTATGTTCCTCCTGTAGAGGTGAATTAAGTAATACTTCCTGGGCCTTCTTTCCAAGCAGCCACTTGTCTTCGGCAGAGGATAACTGGCTGAGGTTGCCCATCTTCTCTCCTGGCAGGACCCAGTCAGTTGTGTTAAAGGGACACCAGGAAGTGGTCATGGGGCTTTTAGGCTTTGGTTTGCCAGCGCTGTCTTCTTTGGGACTTCCTTCTTTGTATGGCGGCCAGATGAGCCACTCTGACAAAGAGCTGTTCTCTATGACTTGGAAGGAATCAGAAATTCTAGAAGGAACCATTACCTTTAGTGCCTTTGTTCTCTTACTTCTTTTCTGGAAGGACAGATCCACATGTTCAGGGAATCTTTATGCTTCTCAGGCTCAGGTTTGGGTTCATCAGGCATCCCATTTTTATCCTTTCCTTCTTTCTTCAGAAGCCACTTGCACAGAGCTTCCTTCTCACAATTCTCATCACACACACACTTTGCAAAGCTTGTGCAGGGCTCATTGGCTTTGCACATCTCCTCTACCTTACATGGGTCCTGATGCTTCTGGACAAGCCAATCCCCAGTAACCACGCTGGGGGTGGATAATGGTGTTTTGGTCTCCAAGTGGTCATTCAGGCAGTTCAGATTGCCAGGTTTTCAATCTCCACCCCCTTGGGCTTGTTGCCCTGACAGTTGGTGCGGGAGTTGGTCTTGACAAGCCAATCATTCACATTGTAGGACTGGCACAAGTGCTCAAACTTCTCACTGGTTTCACGACTGCCATTCTCAGGCTTCTCCAGCTTCTGGGATTCCTAGGGAGTCACCAACCAATCTGATAGGTCTGACTCATCTTGATCAGGAAACTCTTGATCTTCAGTTTCAAGGGAGAAAGAACTGGTAGTGGAATGGCTGTTACACTTTTGATAACTTGGTTTTTGAGGAACTTCCTGTTGCTGACTCTTGAGGAGCCAGTTTTCTAAGCCCTTTAGGTTTTCCCAGACATGACTGAAGAAAGTGCAGGCTCAGGCAGAAATCTGACTATTCTCCAAGGTCTGCTTTTGGGTGAGCCAGTCCAGACAATCACTGGCAGGTTTGCTTCCAAGGATCCATTTGCTGAGAGGAAAAGTTGTGATGCTGGATTCTGTTCTTGCACTGGGATATAGCCTCTTTTCTCCAGGAAAGGCCCAAAATTTGATGAACTAGCATGAGCCATCAAGTGCTCAGGAATTTGAATGGTTTTGAAAGACCCAAATGTGATGATGATCTGATGCAGAGCAGTTGTGTCTGCTTCAAAGAGTAGGACAGTTGAATATTCAGGCTTAAAGGTCAAACTGCACAGTCTCTCCAGGCACACAGAGACTTGATTGGCTAGATCTTTGTTTTGGGTACACTCTAATCAATTATTCCTAATTATACTCACCCTACTATGCTATCAAATGCCAGAACTTATTCCTTTTATCTGACTGTATTTTTGTACCCATTAACCAACCTCTTTTTATTTCCCCTTCCCACTCTTCTTGGCCTCCGGTAACCATCATTCTATTGTCTACTGCCATGAGATCCACTTTTTAAGCTCTCATATAAGAGTGAGCACATGGAATATTTGTGTTTCTGTGCCTGAGTTATTTTGCTTAACATAATGTCTTCCAGGTCCATCCATGTTGCTTCAAATGACAGAATTTTATTATTTCTTATGGCTGACTAATATCCCATTGAGTATATGTACCACATTTTCTTTATCCATTCATCTGTCGATGAACACTTAGGTTGCTTCTAAACCTTGGTTATTGTGAATAGTGCTGCAATAAACACAGTAGTGCAGATATCTCTTTGATATACTGATTTCCTTTCTTGTGAACATGTACCCAGCAGTGGAATTACTGGATCATATGCTAGTTTTATTTTTAGTTTTTCTGAGCAATCCCCATACTGTTTTCCATAATAGCTATACTAGTTTACATTCCCAGCAACAGTGTGTATGTATGAGTTCCCCTTTCTTCATATCATCTCCAGCATTTGTTATTTTGTCTTTTTGATAACAGCCATTCCAACTGGGATGAGATGATATCTTACTGTGGTTTTAATTTGCATTTCTGTGATGATTGGTGATGTTGAGCATTTTTTCATACACCTACTGGCTATTTGTATGTCTTATTTTGAGAGATGCCTATTCAGCACATTTTAAAATCTGTCTATTTTTAAATCTGATTTTTTTCGCTAAGTTGTCTGAGTTCCTTGTATATTCTGAATATTAATCCCTTGTCAGGTGAATAGTTTGCAAATATTTTCTCCCATTCTGCAGGTTCTCTTTTCACTCTGTTGTTTTCTTTGCTATGCAGAAGGTTTTTAGTTTGATATAATTCCATTTGTCTGTTTTTACTTTTGTTGCCTGTGCTTTTGATATATTTTTTATAAAATCTTTGTACACATCAATGTCTTGAAACATTTCTCCCATGTTTTCTTCTAGTAGTTTCATAGTTTTGCATCTTACATGTACATCTTTAATCAATTTTGAGTTGATTTATTGTAGATGGTGAGAGATAGGAGTCTAGTTTCATTTTTCTGCATATGGATATTCAGTTTTCCCAGCACCATTTATTGAAGAGGCTATCCTTTACCCACTGAATGTTCTCAGCACATTTGTTGAAAATCAGTTGATTGTAAATACCCGGATTTATTTTAGGGATCTATATTTTGTTCCATATGTGTCTTTTTATGCCACACTATGCCCTTTTGGTTACTATAGCTTTGTAGTGTATTTTGAAGTCAAGTAGTATGTTGCCTCCAGTTTTGTTCTTTTTGCTCAGGATTTCTTTGGCTATTTGGGGTCTTTCGTGGTTCCATATACATTTTAAAATTGCCTTTTATATTTCTGTAAATAATGCCATTAGAATTTTGATGGAGATTGCATTGAATCTCTAGAACACTTTTGGTTACATGGTCATTTTCACAATATTAATCCTTCCAGTCCATGAACATGGTACATTTTTCAATTTGTTTGTATTCTCTTTAATATCTTCCATTGGCATTTTATACTTTTCCTTATAGTGATAGTTCACCTCCTTGGTTAAATTTATTTCTAGATATTTTAACTTTTTAATAGCTATTTTAAATGTGACTGTGTGCTTAATTTCTTTCTCAGCTGGTTTGTTGTTGGTGTATAGAAATGCAACTGATTTTGTCTGTTGATTTTGTATCCTGAAACTTTCCTGAATTTGTTTATCAGTTCTAAGAGGTTTTCTTGGTGAAACTTTTAGGGTTTTCCATATATAAAATTATGTTGTCTGCAAATAGGGTCATTTGACTTCTTTCTTTTCAATTAAAGTGCCTGTTATTTTTTTCTCTTGCCTAATTGCCCTGGACTTTCACTACTATGATGAATATTTTTTTTCTCTTGCCTAATTGCCATAGGACTTTCATTACTAGGATGAAGTGGGCATCCTTGTCTTGTTCTAGGTCTTAGAGAAAAAGCTTTCAGTTTTTCCCCATTCAGTACAGCTGTGGGTTTGTCATATATGACCTTTATTGTGTCGAGGTATGATCCTTCTATAACTAGTTTGTTGAGAATTTTTTTGTGATGAAGGGATGTTGAATGTCATCAAGTGTGTTTTTTACATTTAATTGAGATGATCAGTTTTTGTCTTTCATTCTGTTCATGTGATATATCACATTTATTGATTTGTGTATGTTGAACCATCATGCATCCCTGGGTTAAATCCCACTTGATCAGAGCAAATGGTCTTTTTAATGTGCTGGTAGTTTTGGTTTGCTAGTTTTTTTTTTTTTTTTTTTTTTTTTTTTTTTAGGATTTCTGCATCTATGTTCATTAGGGATATTGATCTATAGTTTTCTTTTCTTATTGTAAATTTGGTTCTGGTATCACAATAATGCTGGCCTCATACATTGAGTTTGAAATAATTCTCTCCTCTTCAATTTTCTGGAAGAGTTTGAGGAGAATTAGTATTAGTTCTTTAAATGTTTAGTAGAATTCAGCAGTGAAGCCATTGGGTCCTGGGCTTGCTTTCATGGGAGACTTTTTATTACTGATTCAATCTCATTACTTTTAATTGATCTGTTCAAGTTTTCTATTTCTTCTTGGTTCAATCTTGGTAGGTCGTTTGTGACCCAGAATTTATCCATTTCTGCTAGATTTTCCAATTTGTTGACATACAGTTGTTCATATAGTCTCAAGTTATCCTTTGTTATTTCTGTGGTATCAGTTGTGATGTCTCCTCTTTCATTCCTGATTTTATTTATTTGGGTCTTTTTTTTTTCTTGAATAGTCTAGCTAATGTATTGTTGATTTTGTTTATTTTTCAAGAAATTAACTTCTCATTTTATTGATCTTGTGTATTTTTTTGTCTCAATTTTGTTCACTTCTCCTCTGATTTTTATTATTTCTTTTCTTCTACTAACTTTGGGTTTGCTTTGTTCTTGCTTTTCTGCTTCCTTGAGATGTACATTAGGTTGTTTTTTTGAAATCTATGGCATTTATTGCTGTAAACTTCCCTCTTAATACTGCTTTTGCTATATCCCATAGGCTTTGGTATGTTGTGTTTCTATGTTCAGGATTCACGAAATTTTTAAATTTCCTTCTTAATTTCTTCATTGACTCATTGGTCTAGTTGGTCCTCTTGCTTATATTCTTCTATTTTATATTTTTAAAAATACTCCATGGGTAAGACTGATGTATACCCCCAGTTGAGAATTAATTATCTAGAATCCTCTAGATTCAAATTAAAGAAGTAAGGTTTTGGTTAAGTTAGCATTTCAAATAATAACTGAGTTTACAACTAATAATGCTGTATGCTATACTGCTATTGTCTAATATCAGACAAAACATTGCCAGGATACTAACAAATACAGAAAAACTTGAAAGAAACTATTTCTTAAGAGTTTTGATCAGTGTTTTCCCTGAGGTGAAAACACAGGCTAAAAAAGTAAGAACATTGACAAATCCTCAGGGACATCCCACAAATCATACAATTTCTGAAGTATTCACTTAACTTACACAGATTTCACCTGGGGCAGGCTGAATGTCTCTTCTGATATCTCTTCCCATGAAACTCTTACACTAGTCACATATCAAACAAACCCACTTATTTCTAATACTTCTCTTTTTATAACGTAAAAGAGAAAACCTTGTCATTTTTTTTTCCCAGGAGCTTTCTGGGAAATCTCAAAGATGGTTTTAGGTGTAAAAAAATCTTGAAATTTTATTTCATTTTTTTCTACATTTAGGATCCTATTTGGGGAAGGCAAATGTTTAAAAGTTATCAGAACAGTTTGGACACTTGCTTAAGAGAGGCTATGGATACCTAAGAAGCAATATTTGGTTGCCTATTTAATTAAAGTGACAATAAAACATTTAAAAATATATACTAACAGCAATGCAGTTAGAAAAAACCCTATGTCTTTCATAAATGAGGAATGTTTTTCTCCTTAAATAAAGACATTATAAAGTCATCATATAACACAGAAAATTATTCTGGTAAGACACAGAATGTTTTCTCTCTAGACAGAATTCTTCACTTTAATTTTGTAAAGTAAGCATAGTATTTATTACAGAAAGTGAAGATTACCATTCATATTGTAAACAAAGGCATTCATCAGTAAACCAGGGAAGCAAACCATCAAAATAGAATGAACTTTCCTAAGATTTTAGCACATTTCATCACTCCTTTTCAGACGGAGCTATCATCCACAAAGGCCAAGCTGAATTCACATTCCAAGTGTGGTCTTTCCTTATGCTCTTAGGTATTCTGGGACAAACTGACACACGACATAAGGACAGATCTCAGGTCCAAAAGATCAAAACAAATTTTTAAAATAATTCTAACATGTTACTTATGTAAACATGCAATTTGTTCATCACTGCTATTCTCAAATTAGACAATAAACCGATATTTTTTAAATTCTCAGCTCTAATTTCTAATATGATATTGATAGTTATAATCTACATACACAGATAACCTTTGAGATCTGCAACAAGTCCCAAGGGTGTAAAATGGTTTGGAGACCAAAAATTTGAGGACAGCCGCTCTTTTTCCATGAAATATCAAAACACACATGCAGTTGGATCTCCCTGTCACTATTGCTCCTTAGTGGCAACCACTCATTAATTATAACTTTTAAACAAAGTAACTAACTTCTCATTTACAGAGAAAAGTCAGTGTGGGATGAGTAATTGAGAACTTCCTGCAATACGTGAGCATTACAGCAAACTCGAAAAGCTTGAAACAATTTTCTACAGCCATGCACATCTCTTTTACATGTTCTTAAAGTGGCAAATTGAGCATGTTCACTAACATTACTCATAGATATAGCCCCTCTAGAGCTTTTAATTAATTAATTATATGGTACAGTAGTCTATCTTACTTAGAAATTATGTAGATATTCTCTATATATCTAATAATTAACTCAATTTAATACCAGTTCAAGGTTTTTCAGCTACCTAAGGATCTTGGAAATTATCGTGAAGTTGGCAGGCTACAAAACATAATTATTCTTGAAATAAAATTTTAGAAATCATGATTCAATTTTGTTGGACACAAATTTACATTATGTACAAATAATGTTAGTGTGTTTGATCAGTAACCTGATAACTATAGGACAAAGCAAAGCCAAGTAGAATAAAATGTATGCTTCTATTATACTCAACACAGGTAAATCAGAGAAGACATAACTGTTTTATTAAACCAAACATATTAAACTACAAATGCTCCTTGACTTATGATGGAGTTATGTGTTAATAAACCCATTGTAAATTGAAAGTATTGTAAGCCAAAAACACTTTCAATTTATGGTATTTTCTTTTTCTTTCTTTTTTTTTTTTTTTAGACAGGGTCTTGCTCTGTTGCCCAGGCTGAGTGCAGTGGTGCAATCATCTCACTGCAGCCTTGGCCTCCTGGGTTCAATGGATCCTCCCACCTTAGCCTCTTGAGTAGCTGGGACTACAGGGGCATGCCACCATGCCTGGCTAATTTTCATATTTTTTGTAGATACGGGGTTTGGCCATGTTGCCCAGGCTAGCTTTGAACTCCAGGGCTCAAACAATCTACCCACCTCGGCCTCCCAAAGTGCTGGGATTATAGGTGTGAGCCACAGCACCCAGCCAGTATTTTCAATTTGGAATGAGTTTATCTGGATGTAACCCCATTGAAACTGAGGAGTGTACTGAATGAATATCACTTTTGCACCATTGTAAAGTTGAAAAACCCTAAATCAAACCATGGTAAATTGGGAACTTTCTGCAGTCTTATTTGCCAAAGATTTGCTGTAATTATGTGAGCTTGGGCAGGGTGCAGTGACTCACACCTATAATCTCAGTGCTGTGGGAGGCCAAAATGGAAGGATGGCTTGAGCTCAGGTGTTCACGGCTGCAGTGAGCTATGATTGTGTCACTGAACTCCAACCTGGATGACCGAACAGGACCCTGTTTCTCAAAGAAAAAAAAAAAAGGTGGAAGGTGGGCAGGGTGGCTCCTGCCTATAATCCTAGCACTTTGGGAAGTTGAGGCAGGAGGCTGGCTTGAGGTCAGGAGTTCGAGACCAGTCTAAGTAACATAGAGAGACCTGTTTTTACTAAAAATTTAAAAAACAAAATCTGAGTGTAGTTGGCATGCACCTGTAGTCCCAGGTACTCAGGAGGCTGAGATGGGAAGATCACTTGAACCCAGGGGTGAGACTGGAGTGAGCCATGGTTGTGCCACTGCACTCCAGCCTGAGGGACAGAGCAAGACCCTGTTTCAAAAAAAAAAAAAATTACTTGGATTCTTAAAGGGTTTCTGAATTTGTTTCTGCAAGCATATTTTAGTTTAGTACATTTAAAGTATTAGAAATCCAATCTCAGTTTATTAAAATTTTAGGAATAGTCAATTTATAAAAGCACTTATTTATGTCTTTAAGTCAATCAGAATAGAGCTTAAGAAACCAAAATTTAATTTATTCATACTCTCTCGAGGTAGGAAAAGATTTTATACTCACACAACAAGAGGTAAAGGCTTGAATTACAGAAATAGATGTCTAGCCACAAAGGAGCTTAGAGCTTCAATTCTACAGTTTTAGCCTCAGGTTAAGAGATAGAAGGCACAGAAACACAAAAACTCACTGGTACAGATATCAAAGGGCTACTCTGCTTCCCGATGGGCACAAACGTCTTTGAGCTCAAAATAGACAAATTGATAAACAAATAAGACTAATCAACCAGATTCTCTGTCATCTTTTTATTTAACAGAAAACAGATTTATATAACATATTAATCCATTTATAGAAACTATTAAATGATCAGACTGTAAAACCAAATTCCCGCTCATTGTTGCCACCACTGGGGGATGACTTCTCAGCCATATGCAAAAGAAACAAATGAAATGAAATAAAACAAAACAAGACACAGAATTGGTGGAGATGGGGAAAAAAAACCGAGAGAAACAGTCAACAATGTTTTATTGCTACCCATACTAGTCAGTGTTCTCTAGAGGGCAGGACTAATAGGATATATGTATATATGAAAGGGAGTTTATTAAAGAGAATTGACTCACATGATCACAAGGTGAAGTCCCACAGTAGGCCATCTGCAAGCTGAGCAGCAAGGAAGCCTGTCCGAGTCCCCGAACATCAAAAGTAGGGAAGCCGGCAGGGTGCAGTGGCTCACGCCTGTAATCCCAACACTTTGGGAGACTGAGGTGGGTGGATCACGAGGTCAAGCGGTCAAGACCATCCTGGCCACCATGGTGAAACCCTGTTGCGCGTGCCTGTAGTCCCAGCTTCTCGGGAGGCTGGGGCAGGAGAATCACTTGAACCTGGGTGGTGGAGGTTGCAGGGAGCCGAGGTCATGCCACTGCACTCCAGCCTGGTGAGAGACAGAGAGACTCCCTCTCAAAAAAAAAAAAAAAAAAAAAGTAGAGAAACCAACAGTGCAGCCTTCAGAGCCTTCAGTCTGTGACCAAACACCGACAGCCCCTGGCAAATCACTGGTCTAAGTCCAAGAGTCCAAAAGCTGAGGAACTTGGAGTCCCATGTCCGAGGGCAAGAAGCATCTAGCACGGAAGAAAGATGAAGCCCAGTAGACTCAGCCAGTCTAGCCCTTCCACATTCCTCTGCCTGCTTTTATCTGAGCTTTGCTGGCTGCTGATTAGATGGTGCCCACCCAGATTGAGAGTGGGTCTGCCTCTCCCAGTCCACTGACTCAAGTGTTAATCTCCTTTGGCAACAGCCTCAGTGACACACCCAGGAACAATACTTTGCATCTTTCAATCCAATCAAGCTGACACTCAATATTAACTATCACACTACCTCAGGTTCCTCTCCAGGAGCCAAGAATTTACATACTGGGGCTTCAGCTTCCTGGAGATGCATTTCTCTTCTCCGGGAGTGCAGTTTCTCTTGGTCTGTCAGGTGAGTCCACTCTGCACATCGCTGGAAGATGTCTAAAGCTGCTAAAAAATAATTTTTTTAAAAAAAGGTAAGCATAACATACAAATATAAAATGAACATGTCAATAATTTTATTTAACTTAATAAGAGAAATAGTATGATGTTACAATGGACTCAAAAGAGATTTCAAAGAGCAGAGACAGGTGCAGGCATGCAGGGGAGGAAAAATGGTTTTTCCTTCTGCTGGTCTTAGAGTTGTAGGCTGGGGCCCTTGTAACAAAAGGCAGGAACAGCAGAAATGCTAACACATTTATTTAATACAAGTTTTTTGTAACACTGGGGACTTCTTAAGGAAAGAAAACTCCAAAGAAACAGTTAAACCTGTGTTTTGATGCCAGGTTTGATGAAGAGGGGAAAGTTGTAGAAGAATGTGGTAGGACAAAGGGAATGAGTAAATCAGGGGAAACTTAGCAAGGCCTGTTCACTCACGTTCCTCTCTACGTCCCTCCATCTTCAGAGGTAAGGATGCTTCTTTCCTCCGGATGTAGGGAGGGCACCTCTCACATGAGAGGTTTATGATCTCCTTCGTGGGAGAAGGCCAGGGGAAAGTCAGAGAGACCTTTCTGCACATTCTATTTCTCAAATTCCTTCAGCTGCAAATACTCAGTATGCCAAGGTGGGTGGCATATTTTGGGGCAATGTGTCCTGAACTTGGAGTTACATGTAGGTTACGCTTACATGAATTTACAAATAAATGTAAAATCTGCTTTTTCCATAGTGAGAGGGGGAAGGGAAATCAATTGTCTCCCCACCTAACAAAATGTGTTTTCATGTTTATAGACCAGAATGATTTGCATTGCCACCAGCTATCTACAATTTACAGAGTTGTAAAATAGCTCAAAGACTATGAAAGGTGAAAACCCCATAGAGCAGAAAACCTAAAGGGGTGTGCTTTAGACAATATATAGATTTCCATTGAAGATATACTCTCGTCTTTCTGTTTGTTTGTTTTGGTCCATTTCAAAGTCTTTCACAGACAAGGCTCAAAAGTATAAAAATTATAAAAATCACACAAATGTTACAGCAAAACAGTTATATTAAATGTGGGCCATAGGTACATTTTACTATCTTTGATTTGATGTGGAGTGGAATATTAAAAAAAAAGTGAAAGTGCCTAGAATCTGTAAAGGTCCCGTTGCTGTTTAGTAGGTGATAGTACTGTGTTAAGCGATTGGGGGATCACTGAGAAGAGGGGAGATTTGGGCCAAGCCTTCATGGGACTTATATCCCATTTCATCATGGTGTACAAAAACAAAAAAATTTTTTTTAATTAGGTACTGATATGTAATCAGAAAAATAAGTTCAGTAAAAGAGGATGGTGCAGAGGAAATGTAACTGACTAAATATGGTGGTATAGAAGATATTGCTGACTTACTATGTTTCACCACTTTTTTGAGATCTGGCCCTTAATTTTTTTCTAGTATAGAGGGGCTTAAAGTGTGCAGGGAAGGTAGGCCCTTTCTCTAGTCCCAGGCTATGGTCAAAGCCCATCATGGTAATTCTATTCTCTGTGTCTTTCTCTCCATTACTGCCGAAATTACTCTGTTTCTGGCACTGTTATCTCTCTTTAGGGTTACCATTCTCCAAATAATTTTCTTTCTGTTAACCTGTTTAATTGTGAACTTAATTATAAATTAATTCATTTAAAATTAATTGTGAAATTGTGAAAACACATACACACATAATGAAAAGCATATAAAATGAAAAGTAAAGAACAGCTTTTAATAAATGACCATTCATGTAACTATCATGCAGGGAATAGACTAAGAAATTGTGAGCATCCTCCAGTCCATCCACGAGTCTTTGCCTGATTGTGGCCCCTTTCTTATTTCCAGAGAGAATCACTATCTTGATACTGTGCTAATTCCATCTAGCCTTTTCGTCAGGGTTTTACCACCTATATATTCATCTGAAAATTTTGCAGTTATGCCTGTCCTGAACTTTATTATAAGTTGCTTCCTTCACTCAACACTATGTTTGTGAGATTCATTCATGTTGCTGGCAAAACTAATTTGCTAAGTTTCATTGCTATATAGCAGTGTTCTCAAAACTTTTTGGTCTCAGAACCCCTTTACACTGTTAAACATTATTGGGAAGCCCAAATACCTTTTGTTTATATGGGTTATACCTATCAGTGTTTAGTGCATTAGAAATTAAAATGAAAATCTAAAAATATTTCTTGATTCATTAGAAATAATATTAATACTTCAAAAAAGTATTGGATATATGGTAAATCTAGAATTACTGTATAATCCAGCAATTCCACTCATAGAAAGTGGGAACACAAACACATGCTTGTGCACCAATGTTTATTGCAGCATTTTCCACAATAGCCAAAAGGAGCGAACAACACAAATGTCCATCAACGCAATGCTAAATACCATCAAAATGTGGTATATACATATAATGGAATATTATTCAGCCATAAACGAGAATGAACTTCTGCTACAACATGGATAACTCTGAATAACAGTATGCTAGGTGAAATAAACCAGATACAAAAGGACAAATATTGTACAGTTACATTAGATGAAATGTCTAGAATAGGCAAATTCATAGAGACAGAAAGTAGATTAAAGGTTTCCAGGGCTTAGGGGAGGGAAGGAATGGGAGTTACTGCTTCAAGAACATAGTGTTTTTGTTTGTGGTGATATAATTAGACACCACTGAATTGCACACTTAAAAATTCTTAAAATGGGATCAAGACCATCCTGGCTAACATGGTGAAACCCCATCTCTACTAAAAATACAAACAACATTAGCCGGGCATAGGGGCACATGCCTGTAGTCCCAGCTATTCGGGAGGCTGAGGCAGGAGAATTTCTTGAACCCAGGAGGCGGAGGTTGCAGTGAGCCGAGATCGTGCTGCTGCACTCCAGCCTGGGTGACAGAGTGACACTCCATCTCAAAAACAATAAAAAATAGGGAGTCACTTCCAAGATGGCTGAATTGGAACAGCTCCAGTTTGTAGCTCCCAGTGAGATCAATGCAGAAGACAGATGATTTCTGTATTTCCAAATGAGGTATCTGGTTCATCTCACTGGGACTGGTTGGACAGTGGGTGCAGCCCATGAAGGGTGAGCTGAAGCAGGGTGGGGCACAAGGGGTCGGGGGATTTCCCTTTCCTAGCCAAGGGAAGCCATGACAGACTGTACCTTGAGAAACAGTACACTCCTGTCCAAATAATGCACTTTGCTCATGGTCTTAGCAACTGGCAGACCAGGCGATTCCCTCCCATGCCTGGCTCGGCAGGTCCCATGCCCACGGAACCTTGCTCACTACAAGCGCAGCAGTCTGAGATCGACCTGCGATGCTGCAGCTGGCTGGGGGTAGGGGCGTCCGCCATTGCTGAGGCTTGAGTATCTCCCAGTGTAAACAAAGAGGCCTGGAAGCATGAACTGGGTGGAGCCCACCGCAGCTTAGTAAGGCCTACTGCCTCTATAGATTCCACCTCTGGGGGTAGGGCATAGTAGGACAAAAGGCAGCAGACAGCTTCTGCAGACTTAAACGTCCCTGTCTGACAGCTCTGAAGAGAGCAGTGGTTGTCTCAGCATGGTGTTTTAGCTCTGAGAACAGATAGACTGCCTCCTCAAGTGGGTCCCTGACCCCTGTGTAGCCTGACTGGGAAACAGCTCCCAGTAGGGGCCGAGAGACACCTCAAACAGGCAGATGCCCCTCTGGAACAAAGCTTCCAGAGGAAGGATCAGGCAGCAATATTTGCTATTCTGCAGCCTCCACTGGTGATACCCAGGCAAACAGGGTCTGGAGTGGACCTCCAGCAAACTCCAACAGACCTGCAGCTGAGGGGTCTGACTGTTAGAAGGAAAACTAACAAACAGAAAGGAAGAGCATCAACATCAACAAAAGGACATCCACAGCAAAACCCCATCTGTAGGTCACCAACGTCAAAGACCAAAGGTAGATAAAACCACAAAGATGGGGAGAAACCAGAGCAGAAAAGCTGAAAATTCCAAAAAACAGAGCACCTCTTCTCCAAAGGATCGCAGCTCCTCACCAGTAAAGAAACAAAGCTGGATGGAGAATGAGTTTGATGAGTTGACAGAAGGAGGCTTCAGAAGGTCGGTAATAACAAACTTCTCCAAGCTGAAGGAGCATGTTCTAACCCATCGCAAGGAAGCTAAAAATCTTGAAAAAAGGTTAGATGAATGGCTAACTAGAATAAACAGTGTAGAGAAGACCTTAAATGACCTGATGGAGCTGAAAACTATGCTGCGAGAACTTTGTGATGCATGCGCAAGCTTCAATAGCCGATTCAATCAAGTGGAAGAAAGGATATCAATGATTGAAGATCTAATTAATGAAATAAAGTGACAAGACAAGGTTAGAGAAAAAAGAGTGGAAAGAAACAAAGCCTCCAAGAAATGTGGGACTATGTGAAAAGACCAAATATAAGTTTGATTGGTGTACCGGAAAATGATGGGGAGAATGGAATCAAGTTAGAAAACACTCTTCAGGATACTATCCAGGAGAACTTCCCTAACCTAGCAAGGCAGGTCAACATTCAAATTCAGGAAATACAGAGAAGACCACAAAGATACTCCTCGGGAAGAGCAAGCCCAAGACCCATAACTGTCAGAGTCACCAAGGTTGAAATGAAGGAAAAAATGTTAAGGGCAGCCAGAGAGAAAGGTCAGGTTATCCACAAAGGGAAGCCCATTAGACTAAAGGCGGATCTCTTGGCAGAAACCCTACAAGCCAGAAGAGAGTGGGGGCCAATATTCAATATTCTTAAAGGAAAGAATTTTCAAACTAGAATCTCATATCCAGCCAAACTAAGCTTCATAAGTGAAGGAGAAATAAAATCCTTTACAGACAAGCAAATGCTGAGAGATTTTGTTACCACCAGGCCTGCCTTACAAGAGCTGCTGAAGGAAGCAATAAACATGGAAAGGAACAACTGGTACCAGCCACTGCAAAAACATGCCAAATGGTAAAGACCATCAATACTATGAAGAAACTGCATTAATTAATGGGCAAAATAACCAGCTAGCATCATAATCATAGAATTAAATTCAAACATAACAATATTAACCTTAAATGTAAATGGGCTAAATGCTCCAATTAAAAGACACAGACTGGCAAATTGGATAAAGAGTCAAGACCCATTTGAGTGCTGTGTTCAGGAGACCCATTTCATGTGCAAAGACACAGATAGGCTCAAAATAAAGGAATGGAGGAAGATCTACCAAGTAAATGGAAAGCAAAAAAAGCAGGGGTTGCAATCCTAGTCTCTAATAAAACAGACTTTAAACCAACAAAAATCAAAAGAGACAATGAAGTCCATTCCATAATGGTAAAGGGATATATTCAACAAGAAGAGCTAACTATCCTAAATATATATGCACCCAATACAGGAGTATCAAGATTCATAAAGCAAGTTCTTAGAGACCTAAAAGAGATTTAGACTCCCACACAATAATAATGGGAGATTTTAACAGCCCTCTGTCAATATTAGACAGATCAATGAGACAGTAGGTTAACAAGGATATCCAGGACTTGAACTCAGCTCTGGACCAAGCAGACCTAATAGACATCCACAGAACTCCACACCCCAAATCAACAGAATATACATTCTTCTCAGCACCACATCACACTTATTCTAAAACTGACCACATAATTGGTCGTAAAAGGCTCCTCATCAAATGTAAAAGAACAGAAATCACAACAAACTGTCTCTTAGACCACAGTGCAATCAAATTATAACTCAGGATTAAGAAACTTACTCAAAACCGCTCAACTACATGGAAACTGAACAACCTGCTCCTGAATGACTACTGGGTATATAACGAAATGAAGGCAGAAATAAAGATATTCTTTGAAACCAATGAGAACAAAGACACAATATACCAAGATCTCTGGGACACATTTAAAGCAGTGTGTAGAGGGAAATTTATAGCACTAAATGCCCACAAAAGAAAGCAGGAAAGATCTAAAATTGACACCCTAACATCACAATTAAAAGAACTAGGAAGCAAGAGAAAACAAATTCAAAAGCTAGCAGAAGGCAAGAAATAACAAAGATCAGAGTAGAACTGAAGGAGATAGAGACACAAAAACCTTTCAAAAAATCAATGAATCCAGGAGCTTGTTTTTTGAAAAGATCAGCAAAATTGATAGACTGCTAGCAAGACTAATAAAGAAGAAAAGAGAGAAGAATCAAATAGATGCAATAAAAAATGATAAAGGGGATATCACCACCGATCCCACAGAAATACAAACTACCATCAGAGAATACTGTAAACACCTCTATGCAAATAAACTAGAAAATCTAGAAGAAATGGATAAATTCCTGGACACATACACCCTCCCAAGACTAAACCAGGAGGAAGCTGAATCTCTGAATAGACCAATAACAGGTTCTGAAATTGAGGCAATAATTAATAGCCTACCAACCAAAAAAAGTCCAGGATCAGATGGATTCACAGCCAAATTCTACCAGAGTACAAAGAGGAGCTGGTACCATTCCTTCTGAAACTATTCCCATCAATAGAAAAAGAAGGAATCCTTCCTAACTCATTTTATAAGGCTAGCATCATCCTGATACCAAAGCCTGGTAGAGACACAATAAAAAAAGGGAATTTTAGGTCAATATCCCTGATGAACATCAATGCAAAAATCCTCAATAAAGTACTGGCAAACCAAGTCCAGCAGCACATCAAAAAGCTTATCCACCATGATCAAGTTGGTTTCATGCCTGGGATGCAAGGCTGTTTCGACATACACAAATCAATAAATGTAATCCATCACATAAACAGAACCAACGACAAAAACCAAATGATTATTTCAATAGATGCAGAAAAGGCCTTCAACAAAATTAAACAGCCCCTTCATGCAAAAAACTCTCAATAAACTAGGTATTGATGAAACGTATTTCAAAATAAGAGCTATTTATGACAAACCCACGGCCAATATTATACTGAATGGGCAAAAATTGGAAGCATTCCCTTTGAAAACTGGCGCAAGACAAGGATGCCCTCTCACCACTCCTGTTCAACATAGTGTTGGAGTTCTGGCTTGGGCATTCAGGCAAGAGAAAGAAATAAAGGGTATTCAATTAGGAAAAGAGGAAGTCAAATTGTCCCTGTTTGCATGACATGATTGTATATTTAGAAAACCCCATCTTCTCAGCCCAAAATCTGCTTAAGCTGATCAGCAACTTCAGCAGTCTCAGGATACAAAATCAGTGTGCAAAAATCACAGGCATTCCTATGCACCAATAATAGACAAACAGAGAGCCACATCATGAGTGAACTCCCATTCACAATTACTACAAAGAAAATAAAATACCCAGGAATCCAACTTACAAGGGATGTGAAGGACCTCTTCAAGGAGAACTACAAACCACTGCTCAATGAAATAAAAGAGGACACAAACAAATGGAAGAACATTCCATGCTCATGGATAGGAAGAATCAATATCGTGAAAATGGCCATACTGCCCAAAGTAATTTATAGATTCAATGTTATCCCCATCAAGCTACCACTGACTTTCTTCACATAACTGGAAAAAACTACTTTAAAGTTCATATGGAACCAAAAAAGAACCCGCAGAGCCAAGACAATCCTAAGCAAAAAGAACACAGCTGTAGGCATCACACTACCTGACTTCAAACTATACTACAAGGCTACAGTAACCAAAACAGCATGGTACTGGTACCAAAACAGATATATAGACCAATGGAACAGAACAGAGGCCTCAGAAATAACACCACACATCTACAACCATCTGATCTTTGACAAACCTGACAAAAACAAGCAATGGGGAAAGGATTCCCTATTTAATAAATGGTGCTGGGAAAATGGGCTAGCCATATTTAGAAAGCTGAAACTGGATCCCTTCTTTACACCATATACAAAAATTAAGATGGATTAAAGACTTAAATGTAAGACCTAAAACCATAAAAAAACCTAGAAGAAAACCTAGGCAATACCATTCAGGACATAGGCATGGGCAAAGACTTCATGACTAAAACACCAAAAGCAATGGCAACAAAAGCCAAAATAGACAAATGGGATCTAATTAAACTAAAGAGCTCCTGCACAGCAAAAGAAACTACCATCAGAGTGAACAGGCAACCTACAGAATGGGAGAAAATTTTTGCAATCTACTGATCTGACAAAGGGCTAATATCCAGAATCTACAAAGAACTTAAACAAATTTACAAGAAAAAAACAACCCCATCAAAAAGTGGGCAAAGGATATGAATAGACACTTCTCAAAAGAAGACATTTATGCAGCCAATAGACATATGCAAAAATGCTCATCATCACTGCTCATCAGAGAAATGCAAATCAAAACCACAATGAGATACCATCTCATGCCAGTTAGAATGGCGATCATTAAAATGTCAGGAAACAACAGATGCTGGAGAGGATGTAGAGAAATAGGAAGGCTATTAGACTGTTGGTGGGAGTGTAAATTAGTTTAACCATTGTGGAAGACAGTGCGGCGATTCCTCAAGGATCTAGAACTAGAACTACCATTTGACCCAGCAATCCCATTACTGGGCATATACCCAAAGTATTATAAATCATTCTCTGATAAAGACACATGCACACGTATGTTTATTGCGGCACTATTCACAATAGCAAAGACTTGGAACCAACCCAGATGTCCATCAATGATAGACTGGATTAAGAAAATGTGGCGCATATACACCATGGAGTACTACACAGCCATAAAAAAGAAAGAGTTCGTGTCCTTTGCAGGGACATAGATGAAGCTGGAAACCATCATTCTAAGCAAGCTATCATAGGACAGAAAACCAAACACCGCATGTTCTCACTCAGAGGTGGGAGTTGAACAATGAGGACACATGGACATAGGGTGGAGAACATCACACACTGGGGCCGGTTGGGGGTGGGGAGCTGGGCGAGAGCTAGCACTGGGAGAAATACCTAATGTAAATCATGAGTTGATGGGTGCAGCAAACTAACATGGCACATGTATACCTATGTAACAAACCTGCATGTTGTGCACATGTACCCTAGAACTCAAAGTATAATAAAAAAGAAAACAAAACAAAACAAATTCTTAAAATGGCAACTTTTCTGTTATATATATTTTAGCATAATAAAACAAATAAACAGGAACAAACATGATGATAAGAAAACCATTACTGTAACATTAGTGCTATGGTCTGAATGTTTGTCCCCCTGCCCCAAAATTCACATGTTAGAATGCTAACCCCCAAGGTGATGGTATTAGATGAGGCATTTGGAAGATGACTAGGTCATGAGAGCAGAGCCCTCATGAATCAGATTAATGCCCTTATAAAAGGGCTTAAGGGAGCTCCCTTGCCTCTTCCCCCATGTGAGGACTCAGGGAATAAGACACCATGTATGAACCAGAAAGCAACTCTTCACCAGACACTGAATCTCCCAACACCTTGATCTTGGACTTCTTAGTCTCCAGAAATCAGACAAATGTTTCTGTTTTTATATGCTACCTAACTTATGGTATTTTATTATAGAAGCAATCTGAATTGTCTTAGTCTTACAACAATAAGTTACATATTTTCATGAAAAATAACTGTAGTTTCCAAAATAAGAAATTAATTAGAAGAGTGGCATTGTTTTACATGTCTTTAATGTGTGGTTTAAGAGAAGACAGTTGAATTTACATTGGATTTTGCATTGATGTGTTGTAATACTTTGGTTTGGTTGAAGTGTCTGAAGGAAATGTAGTTTCATGCAATTATGCAGTTGGAGAAGGGAGTAGTTTAATAGATTTTGCAGGTAATTGTGGGCATTCTTCTTTGATATTATGCCAGAATTTGATACATAGTAGTTTCTTAAGAATTTTTTGAATGTAGAATCTGAAACCATATAGTTTTGTCTGTCTTGCTCTTTGAGTGGATCTTTTACTTAAATATGATTTTATAACATTATGCATTGGTCATTTTGAATATGTTGGCTCATGAATTATACATATCTTCTGAATGTTGACATATTTTATTATGCAATATAAAAAAAATCCCAGCAGTTAAAATTGCCACCATCTCATCTGAAGATTCTTTAAGTTTTGGAAAACTCATAGTGGTGGGACCAGTTTTCAAAAATTCTAATTTTCATGTGAAAGCTCAGATTTCAGGCCGGGCGCGGTGGCTCACGCTTGTAATCCCAGCACTTTGGGAGGCCGAGGTGGGCGGATCACGAGGTCAGCAGATCGAGACCACGGTGAAACCCCGTCTCTACTAAAAAAATACAAAAAAATTAGCCGGGCGTGGTGGCGGGTGCCTGTAGTCCCAGCTGCTCGGAGAGGCTGAGGCGGGAGAATGGCGTGAACCCGGGAGGCAGAGCTTGCAGTGAGCCGAGATTGCGCCACTGCACTCCAGCCTGGGCCACAGAGCGAGACTCCGTCTCAAAAAAAAAAAAAAAAGAAAGCTCAGATTTCATAATTGGCAACAAATACTGTCTTTTTTTTTTTCCAGGCTTACTTTGTTAATGTTTGAGAAAATATCTGCCAAATTCCTAAGTCTGAATAACTATTGCTGATGTCGGTTTGTTTTTTCAATTAATTGATAGTTTAGCTCCCAACTCAAATATTTGCACAAATGCTTTTCTTCAAGGCAGCCATTGTACTTTGGAATGCAGCAAAAGTGCTTTATGTATACTTTGTATTTTGTCACACAGAATATTTAAAAATATACTAACTCTTTTGGAGAAAAATTTGGCAATACCATCAAAACAACATATTCACTTACTTTTGATTCAGCAATCCTACTTCTAGGAAACACCTTGAAGACATACCTCCAAGAGCACAAACATTTATTATATACATTAGATGTTTTGTACCTTCCAAATTTCATGTTGAAATGTGCCCTCCAGTGTTGGAGATGGGCCTAGTGGAAGGTTTTTGGGTCATGGAGACGGATCACTCATGAATGACTTGATGCAGTCCTCACAGTAATGAGTTAGTTCTCACTCTGTGAGTTCATGTAAGATATGGTTGTTTAAATGAGCCTGGCACCTTCTTCCTCTCTCTCTTGCTCTCTCTCTCACCATGTGACACATTGGCTTCCCCTCACCTTCCAACATGATTGTAAGCTTCCTTAGGCCCTCACCAAAGCAGATGTGGCACTAGGCTTCATGTTCAGCCTGCGGAACCATGAGCCAAATAAATCTTTTCTCTTCATAAATTACCCAGTCTACAGTATTCCTTTTAAGCAATGCAAATAAACTAACACAATGCATATGTACACGTTTATTTGTTGCAGCATTGTTTAGAATTGCAAAGTATTGGAAACAACCTAAATGCCCATACATAGAGAAGTGGTTGAATAAACTACATGACATCTACAAAATGGAGCATTGTATAGCTATATAGAAGAATAAAGACAATCTATAAGAACCAATTTGGAATGATTTCCAGAATATACTGTTAAAAGAAAAAAAGGAAAGAACAAAAGAATATCTATAGTATGCCATTCCTTATATAAGAAAAAAAGGATAAAACACACATAGCTGCTTGTTTACACAAAAAAATTCAGGAAGGATAAATGAGATTATCTTAGGGATGGGTAGGAAGTAATGGGAATGGGGCTGTGCTGATAGTGATGAAGAGGAGTGACTTTTTTTTGGGGGGGTGGGGGTGTACCAAATGTCTTTATTTGAAGGGATAGTACAAATCAAAGAACTTAAGTGGATGTTTTGGTACAACTTATAGAAAAGGTAAAGGAAACCCCAACATGCATGCACTGCCTTGGTGAACAGGGAAGTCACCCATGGTTATGGGAAAATTAGCCTAAAGCTTAGTTCTCATTATTGCTCTGTCCCAGGGTGAGCTTGTCAAAGAGATAGTCTGCCAAGCCAGATTAAGGGGCTCCCATCTTGTGTGAGTTGGTCACATGGTCACCCAATTCTTTGATGGATTTCACCTGCTCATTCAGGTAACGTGTCTCAATGAAGTAACATAGTGGTGGTCATTTTTGTCAGCGTCCAGTTTGTGCAGTTCCAGTAGTAACTGATTCACTTTTTTTGTCAAGTGTAATGCACCCTCCATTGCATTCAGCCTGCTCTCCCAGTCATTACAGTATGGTTTCTTGATATCCTGAAGGAAGATTCAGCCACCTTGCTGGTTCTGCAGCATCTTCAGTGTCTCAGCATGTTCCCTCGCCTCATGAGATTGGTGAAGAAATTACCTGGAAAAGTTCTTCAAAGCCACATCATCGCAGTCAAAGTAGTAAGATACGGACAGGAAGAGAGGAGGTGTAGAGCTCCAGGTTGAGCTGGCAGTTGATGGCAGCCTCTGTGTTCTGGTGGTGAGGCAGGAGAATAGGGTCTGGAGGCTGGGAACCTAAGGCCAATTTGCACTGATGTCCTAGAACTGAATCAAAAGGAAAATCCCACCTCCCCATGCCCAAGTATCAAAAAGATCAGAGGCTATTCTCTTTGTGCTGCCTTGCAGATGAAAAATAGAAAGTACCTCTGTAACTTCACTTCAGCTGCTGGTCCCCTCCCACAACCAATCAGACTGGTCATGGGCCAAATCTTCATTTACATAGGGTGTAACCAAGTAACCAATGGGAAAACTCTAGAGAGTATTTAAACCCCAGAAAATTCTGTAACCAGCGCTCTCGAATGGCTTGCTCAGCCTGCTCCCGCTCTCTGTGGAGTGTACTTTTGTTTCAGTAAATCTGCCCTTTCCTTGCTTCATCCTTTAGTTGCTTTGCTTGTGCATTTTGTCCAATTCTTTGTTCAAAATGCCAAGAATCTGGATGACTCCCAGTCAAGACCCTCCAACAGTATGGTAGTGGTGGCTCACCAGCAAGGGGGATGTAGTCGACATGGAGGCTAAGGAGAGGTGGCAGTGGCTGTGTGGCACTGGAGCAGTGGGGGCCTTGGAGCTGTCTGAGGGCTCGGTGAGGAGGCGGCAGAGGGCTGACTGTGAGCCGCAGGGGTGGGGTGGGGTGTGGGGGTGGAGGACCAGCACCGTGTTACATCCAACCACTGTTGAAGCAGGCAACCTCGGCGACTCCCAGTGAAGAACGTCTAGATATATTGTTGAGTACACCGTTTTGTATAGCCTTGACTCTTAGAATCAGCATCTTACACATATCCTCAAATATAGACAAACACTTCAAAGCAAACAGGATGTAAGAAGAATCAAAATGAAATAAAAACAGAACAAGCGAATTTTTTTCTTTCTTTTTTTTTTTTTTTTTTTTTGACAGAGTTTCACTCTTGTTGCCCAGGCTGGAGTGCAATGGCATGATCTCGCAACCTCCATCTCAAGCGATTCCCCTGCCTCAGCCTCCCAAGTAGCTGGGACTACAGCACGTGCCACCACACCCGGCTAATTTTTGTATTTTTAGTAGAGACAGGATTTCAGCATATTGGTCAGGCTGGTCTCGAACTCCTGACTTCAGGTGATCCACCTGCCTCGGCCTCCCAAAGTGCTGGGATTACAGGCATAAGCCACTGTGCCCGGCTGCGAATTTTTTTAAAAAATGAAAAACATTGAAGAGGATGGGGAAGGAAAGAACTGACCTACGTCATTTTGAAAAACAGTTACTTTGACTAGATCTTCTATGACAAGAGACACAAGAACCTGCACATGGGGCATAGGTGAGCAGTTCTGTAACTACTTTATGTTTATACTAGTAACAAATAAGTATAGATAATGAGAACCGGGTTTCTCACTGTTGGTGAAGGAAGCCACAAATACGGAAAGGAGAAATACTGGAATAAGCTTTGTGTTGTTGGACTGGAATCAGACGTATCAGTGTGAACTCATGTTTTTTTTAATGGTTACACAGGTATAGAATGTGTGTGTAATCCCAGCTACTCAGGAGGCTGAGGCTGGAGAATAGCTTGAACCCAGGAGGCAGAGGTTGCAGTGAGCCGAGGTTGCACTATTGCACTCTAGCCTGGGTGACAAGAGTGAAACTCTATCAAAAAAAAAAAAAAAAAAAGAAAGAAAGAAATTATTTTAATAGGTTTGTCAATTCTGGGAATATCTCTGGAAGAATACACAGTGTTTCCCTAGGGGCTCAGGTTAGAGGAAGGCTTCTCTTTCATTATTTACCTTTATTTGAAATTTTGACTATGTGAATGTATTACATTTCCATTTTAAAAATGTTAATTAAAATAAATATTTGTTGAATGAGTATACTGGATATGAAAATTCATAGAACAGACTTACCTTTTGGTTTATATTTAGATTTTCTGGTCCTTTCCCCTCCACCTACTTTTCTGTCTTCTATTTCTTTCTTCCTTTTTCCTTTTAACATTTTGTGCCCAATGCGGGGTTACAATGGCTTACTGCAAATATTGCAATTTAAGAAACATAATACACTCCATCCTTTATCTGGACTGGACCATGGCCCCCTGGCTCTGGAACAAAATCTGTCCAGGGGTTTTTCCAGGATTCCAACCTTCTGGAACTGGCTATCAAGACCTAAGAACAGTGATGATGAAACCAGTCCTCTGGCCACCTTAGCCATAGCCACCAAAGTGTGAGGAAGTGCCCCCTACTTCCCAAGGAGCCTTCTCCACAGAACGGGAAATCCAGAGAATCTAGTTTCACTTTAAGAAATTAGAAATTAGCAGAGAAGACCAGCTTAGGCAACATGGAAAAATCCTCTCTCTACAGAAAATACAAAAATTAGCCAGGCATGGTAGTACATACCTGTAGTCCTAGCTACTTGGGAGGCTGAGGTGGGAGGATTGCTTGAGCCTAGGAGGTGGAGGCTGCAGTGAGCCATGATTGTGCCATGGCACTCCAGTCTGGGTGACAGAGCAAGACCCTGTCTCCAAAAGAAAAGAAAAGAAATTAGCAGAGGAATGAATCCAGAAGCTGCTGCCCTCAATCCAGGTCAAGTGTGTGTTTCTAGGATTTTGACTGTGTTTCCCTGGCTTTCAGCAGCAGCTGTGGTTGGGAGCCCGCTGTGCTGGGATGATGTCTCCAGGAGCAAGCATTACTCAGCAGCTGCAGAAGTGTGCAGTAATAGACAACTAGGAGACAGAAGTGAGGGTTTCCTGAACACGTACCGGAAAACATCCTGTACAGCCTCAGAAATGCTTTTCTGTAGCTGATCCCTGGTGGTTTAGCACAGGAGGCTGCCTCACCAGGGAGTGGGCTGCCTCTTAGAGCAGGCAGAAAACACCCAGGCAGAAAATGGCTTCCTCTTACTTTAAGCTTGAAATGCTGTTGGTTTGCAGGGGTTGGTCTCTGGTGATCTTTAAGACCAAACTTAAATGTCTGTATATATGGAATTTTTTCATTCAACGAACTTAGTCACTGTGTACTGTAAGCCAAGTACCATGGGCTTTGATTTATCAGTGTTTGGAGGATAATAGGAAGAAAAGCATATCAGGGAGGAGAGAGTTTTATAACCTCAGCTTCTCACCAATAGGCAAGCAATATGGCAGTAAGACAAGGAGGAGTACCAGAATTAATCGCCCTCATTTCTTTTCTGTGAGACCAGTTGTTATAAACCAGGGATGGTCAAACTACCTCCTGTGGCCAAATCTGACTCACAAACAAACACAGCTCATGGTCAGTCTAGTTCACTGCATCCTTTTATGATTAAAATTTTATTGGACTGCAGCCACATACATTTGCTTACACATTGTCTATGGTTGCATTCACCCTAAAATGGCAGAGTTGAATAGTTGAAACCACAACAGTATGGCTCTCAAAGCCTAAGATATTTATTCCCCAGCCACCAATGGAAAAAGTTTACTGGGTCCTGGCTGGGTGTGGGGGCTCACGCCTGTAATCCCAGCACTTTGGGAGGCCGAAGCAGGCGGATCACAAGGTCAGGAGATCTAGACCATCCTGGCTAACACGACGAAACCCCGTCTCTACTGAAAATACAAAAAATTAGCTGGGCGTGGTGGCGGGCGCCTGTAGTCCCAGTTACTCGGGAGGCTGAGGCAGGAGAATGGCGTGAACCCGGCAGGCGGAGCTTGCAGTGAGCTGAGATCGCGCCAATGCACTCCAGCCTGGGTGACAGAGCGAGACTCTGTCTCAAAAACAAAAAAACAAACAAAAACAAGTTTAATGAGTCCTGTTATGAGCTCACATAGAGCAAGGGTGGGTTCAATGTGTCATCTAAACACATCCAAAACTAAACATTTCTTAGTAGCGATTGGTAGGCAGGAGAAACTTAGGGCCACGTAGATTGGTGGCCAGTTTAGGACTGAACCTTGGCATAAGTTAGTGTGTACTTTTTCTAGGAGAGCTCATGCTTTATAGCTGTACACACGAGGCAGAATGAATGATGCAATTCAGCAGTGATTAAAGGCGGAGCAGGTTCCTCCCGCATCTGCTTTCCTTGGCAACTGAATAGCAGTCAGTGTGAAAGGAGATGGAAAAATGTCGTGGATTCAGGCCCATGGAGGCAGCAATTAGAAGCACTGGACTTGATGAACACCTAGTTACTACATGAATGGATCATAAAACAAAATGTTGAAAGAAAAAAGTAGGAAATAAAATGAGAATGCCAAACCGTTTATGTCAATTAAAAATATATGCACGCAAATCAACAATTTGCATCTTTTATACCACTTATAAGCACAGAGATACACATTGAACACATTACAATTGCCTTCTGAGGGAAGACAAAGGGAGTGGCTTTGGGAAAAAAGAGTGAATCAATTAATAAATAAGACAGTGGAGAGGCCTTGCATGGACAGATGATGATACTGTGATAAAGTGGTGATAACAGCTGAATACTTTAACTGACAGCAGCTCAAGTCCAAGGACAACAAAGTAGCAACTGAAAAGAAAGGAAGGAAGGAGGAAAGGAGGGTAAAGGAAGGAGGGAGAGAGGGAAAGATAGGAGAAAAGAAGGGAGGGAGAGAGAAGGAAGGAAAGAAGGAAGGGAGGCAGGTGAAGGAAAAGGAAGGAGAAGGAAGAAAGGATAGAAAGGAGAAAGGGAGGGAGGGAGAAAGTGAGGGACAGAAAGAGGGAGAAGGAAGAAAGGAAGGAAAGAAGGGAGTGAGGGAGAAGGAAGGAAGAAAGGAGGAAACAAGGATGGAAGAATCTGGAGACATACACTTCTTCTGTTATAGTTTTGATAACTACATGGGTTTGGGACCCGTGACGACCTGTAAGGACTCAGCTTGCAAACAATCCAGCGTCTTAGTGGAGGCAGTGGTGGTAGTGATGGTGATGTGTGTGTTTGTGTGTGTATGTGTGTGGCATAAGTAGTGTAGGGGTCAGAGCTGGGATAACCCAAGCCAAATGAGTTCAGTCTAGGGCTAGATAGGATGTGAGAGTCCCAGGAAAGTTGAGGTTCAAGCCCCAATTGGAATGGACAGCCCAGTCAACCTGCTGCTCTGGCGATGGGGGGTGAGTGTGGTGTGGGTTGGGGAGGGCTTTCGCGCTCTGGACACTCACATGGGGCATGTTGAGAGTGAGCTCTAATATAATACTAGGTTCTGCGTGGCCCAAGGACTGAGCAGAAGCCTCGGGCAACAGCGGGTTAAAGGACTTCAGAGACAATCACCAGAGTCTGTAGGTGAGTGTTCTCATCCTGTGCTTAATTTCCACAACTTAGTTTAATAATTTCTGTTCTAATGCTTATGGGTTGTTTTGCTGGTCAAATGAGATGGCTATGCATAAAAGAACCATGGAAAAATAAAGTACCCTTTACTTCAGTTATTAACATATTTAAGCAGTTTCTTAGAATATAATTTCTTCTTCCTATCCACCCATCAGCCCAATTTGCTGGATAGAAAGAAAAAAAGGGAGGTAGTAAAAATTCCTAGGAGCCATTTTACTCCAAAAGATGTGACAAAAAACATAATAGCTTTTATGTTACTTTAGTTACCTTTTTCAAAAGGAACATGTATTATTACACATAATTTTGTCCTTAAACCTCAAAAACTAAATTAGCCCCTTTCCATGGTTTTCAAACATTTCTGAGGTGCATCTCAGAACTGCCCAACCTATTGTTAATGTCAATCATGCTGTCCTAGCTGCCAACACTAGAACTTTGTCCAGTCATAATATATCAGCGCTGGAAAAGAAGAAAAATTGAGACATTTCTAAAACTCATAAGTCAGTGGACTTTAGGTGTCAAGAAAGAAAAGGAAAGCCCACTGTGAGAATTGTTCTTGCTAACCCAACTAAGATCGTATTTTTAAGGAATATGATAAATATGCTGGTATCATTTTCTATTATCAAATAACTTAGATATGTTTCTAAAATAACCTTTTTCCTCATTTAAAAATAATTTGGAAATTATGTAGGATCTAACAAAAAAGTGAAACTCACCTGTAACCCACCAAATATTCAAGGAATACACATAGACACACACACGTATATATGTATATATATGTGCATATATTGCATATATTATACTCATTTTTTGCAACAACAGGTTGCAAACTATATACACAGTACTGAGTTCTGCTATTTTTAAAATATAGCCTTACATCACTAGCCCCTTTTCGTGTTACCAAGTTTTCCTCAATAACGTGATTGTTAAGTACCAAATAACATTTCATTATACGAATATGCCATGGTTTATTGGACCTTTTCTATAGTTAGTTTACTTATGATAGTCATTACTATTGCTAATAGTTATGACATTCTTTCTCCATTCCATAATCATTCGTATCAGACCTTAGAAGCATAGACAGTATTCAATGATGGCATGTATATTGTATGCTTCCATGTGACACCACCACATATTTTACTGCTTAAATCGTCTTTGCATTATAAAAAAGGAAAACTCCCACAATCCATGTTATTTTAGAAAGTATCTTATGCCAACAGCATCTTGCATACATATTACTGTTCTAGAGGAAGTCAAGCTTCATTGGGTCAGGACTTCCCTTTCAGTGATTAAAAAAAAAAAAAAAACTCCCTAAGCCCTATTTTCTTTTTGGATATTTGACTCTGCACGGTGTCAGCCCTCTTATAGCTGATGCAAATTAAGGTATTTATAGCCCAGAGTGTGACACCTTATGGAAGGCATATAGGGAAGAACAGGGTGGGCAGCCAGGATGAGGTAGGGAGGGAGGTGGCGAAAAACACTGTGTGACTCCACCCAAAATTGCAGGAGACAGAAATAAAAAAAGATGCATAGAACAAAGCAAACCCCAAGCAGCAGGAGGTGATATTTTCCAGGGCTTGAGGTGTAATTCACTTTTAAACAAAAGCATTCCCTTACCTAAATGACACATTGCTTTTTCACTGTCCAGCTTTTATTGAGGAGAGACGCAAGAATAAACTTGGGAAAAAAACACCCAGAAAGCTTTGGAGAACAGGATGAAGGACCTATGTGCACAAAAACCTGGGCTCAGGGATTTAGGTTCCACAAACCGCTAGTTAAGACTTTTATATCTCTTACTGGATGAAGGTGGGCTCCTTCCAGGAGGCACCTGTAATTTACCTGTTCACATATTACTTTGTTCTGAGAGTCAACAACAGTAGAGTCAAATAGTTTTGTGTTTTTTTGTTTTTTTGTTTTTTTTTTTGCTTATGAGTATGGGAGATAATACCCAACATGGTTGTTTTGGTTGTTTTACTAAAGAGTTATGATGTTTAGGGGGGAAAACACTAAACATCATAACTCTTTAGTAAAGAGTTTGGAGGCAAGTGCCTTCAGTTTTAAGGCAAGTGCTTAAATCTCTCTCAACCAGCCATTCCTGAAAAAGAGTTTATTCATCACTCAAGGCTCCATGACTTCCCTTTGGCAGCTCCTAGAATTGTTTGCATCACGTCTGGATGGAAACAGCTAGTCTCTGCAGGGTTTCCCTGGCAAACATTATAGAATAGTTGCTTCTGAGTCATCCCTGAGAAGGGATGCTGCAGAGGAAAGAAAAAGGCATAAACCAACTATTATAGGCTAAGAGAAATACCCCAATTAATTTCTTGTTTTAGCAAAAGTAGAAAGTATACACTCTTTTAACCCACTATAATGAGCTATCCAATTATTCAGGTATTATCTCTCACTCCAAACCCACTCCCTACATAATATTTTGTGATACTGAAGCTGAGACTCTGCAAAGCACACTTCTGCTTTGCTGGATGGCTCTCTACTATACTTTGCAACAGAGGGTGCTACAGGGAGACTGTGATGCTGAGTAGCCAGGGGACCTGCTCTTATTTACTTTCTGCTGGTTCTTTTTCCTATCAGGGTTATCCCAGCCAGTTGCGCACCTAGCAGGGCTGCTTTCTGCAGTTATTACCTCTGTGATACCACAGAATTCTCTTACTGTTCTTTCAGATGCCTAGATAACAATTGTATATCCAGTTAACAATTCTTTATCGTGTGCCCAGCACAGAACTAGACTATGGGGACGTGGTGATGACAAGACATCATCACTGCCCTCATGGTATAACTGTTTAGTAGCTGATGAAAGATGATGCCTATCTTAGTCCATTTTGTACTGCTATAACAGAATACCACAGATTGGGTAATTTATAAAGAACAGAAATTTATTTCCTCAGTTCTAGAGGTTGGAAAGTCCAAGATCCAGGTGCCAGCCTCTGGTTCCAAGATGGTGCTTTATTACTGCATCCTCTGGAGAGGAGGGACATTGTGACCTCACTTGGCAGGAGAGCAGGAGAGAGAGAACTCACTCCCACACACCCTTTTTATAGCGGCATTGATCCACTCAGTAGGGCAGAGCCCTCATGACCAAAACACCTCTTATTAGGCCCCACCTCTCAATACTGTTGCACTGGGGGTTAAAAATACCCATGACAGGAAGTACAACCAGGGCAGTAGGCTCTGCATGTTTCTGGCTGAATGTTGCATGTTCCACTCTTTAATTGCAGTTTAAAGTCCATCTGTCTATCCTATCTATCTATCTATCTATCTATCTATCTATCTATCTATCTATCTATCTATCTTCTATCTATCTATCATCTATCTGTCTATCTATCTATCATCTTATCTCACTTATCTATCTTTCCCACTAGTGTGATATGATGAGAGGTTAAGAGCCCCAGGCTCTGGAGTCAGACTACCAGTTTTCCTGGCTCTGTTCCTCAAGAATTGTATGTCTAAGGACATGCTGCTTACCCGCCCTAAGCCTTGATTTCCTCTTCTGTAAAATGGGAACATCAGTATCTACTTCTAGCTCCTGGGGCTTTAAGGACTGTAGGAAATAATGCATTTTACATGCTCAGCTTGGTACTTATTACCCACTAAGTACACATCCAACTTTGGCTGTCAAATCTGAGACTCTCCCAGATTCCCAGGGTCAGCTGGCTAACTTTTCCTTTTGTGTTAAGAGACAGCTTGGGGGAAAACATGGTTGTGAGCAAGATAGGAGGGAGAAAAACAGAGTTCTATCATGTGGTTCTCAGTAATAGTGACAACACTACCACCACCACCAACATCAACAATGCAATAATTTCAATACTGGCATTATTTATCAGCCAAGAAGCCAGCACAGAGAATAGAAAACTAGGCTGGGCTCTCCTTTCTTAAGGCATCTATTGGACTGGAATTAGGCTGAGAAACATCACAATCAGAGATGTTAGTGGTGGGAGGTCAGAGCTGAGCAAATGAAGCATTAAGAGCTGGTGGGGAATAATGGAGACCTATAAAACAAACAAACAAACAAACAAACAAAATGAACTGGGATGTGCCTGTTAGTCATGATGTGCTCTAAAGAAGTGGAAATTAGGAGGCTTGGAATGTAAGCCCAGCCAACAGCTAGGGAAAGCAGCCAGTCCCCAAAGAGGAGAAGTAGGCTACTTTTCAGTCCATCACTGGAAAATGTAAAAAAAGTTTTTGAAGAGTGTTTTGAAATGTATATTGCTAATGCCTCACAGCAGAAGTATGCAATTCCTGTCTCCAAATAGTTGTAAATCTCTAAATCTCATTTTTTGTACCTTACATGTTTGTCAGAGGGGTTTTATGAGTCCATTTCCTTACTCCGTGCACACTCTTCTATCAAGGTTCTTTCAAATTCAGTATTCTGCCATTGTCATCAATATCTATCAAGAATGCCCTCTAGAGCATTTGGCAAACTCTTAATGATCAATTCTCATGGCATCCTTTGTTGCTGAATTACCTTGACTTCCCAAACAGTAAGTGGAGGATAAATGACTCCCTCTAGGGCTATGTTGGAAACAGGTCTCAAGAGATGCTGAAGCCCTGGGGTTCTCTGAAGATTACTTGGCTTGGGAGGACATCAAGAAGAGTTCCAGGAGTCCCCTATGCATGAAATACATGTTGATGAAGGAAGATGTGGCTGGAGAGCAAGAGCCGAGAGAAGGAGAGAAAATCTGACTCTCATGTTTTAACAGTGGGATGGATTAGAGGAAGAGTGTTTGCCCAGTGGTCTCAGAGTGTGGCCTCAGCATCAGCGGCACCTGGGGACTTAAAATGCACATTCCTGGGCTCCACCGCAGCCCACTGATTCAGAGACTCTGTGTGTGGGGCCCAGCAGCTTGTTTCAACAAGCTTTTCAGGGGATTCTGATCCATGAACATGGAAAACCGTGTGTCAGCGCCTGGGTGGCTTTTACGACCAAACCTGTAAAGTAGCTGAAAGGGACTCGGAGGATGTGCTGGCCTTAAAATGAGAACGTGATGGGGAATATCAAGCCTGCCTTTCATAGGAGGATAGAAAGGAAAAGGAGGAAATGTTGTTTCTCATTGTCCTTGAAATTACAGCTTCAAACTGTGGAAAAGCAGAGGTGGAAGGAACCTTCTGTTATGGAACCTAACTCCCTCGTTTCACTTCCTGAGGAAGCTGAGGCCGGGTTGATGGAAGGAGCTGCCCAGGGGAGAGCCTGAGTCAAGACTGGAACCAGGGCTCCTAACTCCTTGCCCACAGCCCTTTCCCAGCACCAGCCGTGGGGTTCCTTGGAAGGTCACCTGCAGGCTCCCCTCCCTGTCCAGTCCAGACCCATATCACCTCCACCAGGATTGTTTCCAAATCCTACTGGGCTGCTCTTTTCTTCACACCTCTCCTTGCCTTCCATATTCCTGATGTCACTCTCTTCTGGGTGTCCTATAATGGCTCATTTATTTATTTCATTTGTGTCAGGTTTTCTCAGCCTCCATAATCTGATTCCTCTATTTCTCTTCCATTTAATATCCCTTTGCAAGCTTGATTGATGCTGTTCTTCCAGCAGGCCTACCCCTTTCTTTTCTAAACCAATGGCCACTACATTTTTTCTATAAAGTTCCAGATAGTAAATATGTAGGTTTTGTGGGTCATATAGTTTCTGTCACAACTGCTCAACTCTGCTGCTAACAGTGCAAAAGCAGCTATAGACAATATGTAAATGCATGAACATGGCTGTGCTCCAGTAAAACTTTATACAAATCAGGTAGTGGTAATAAAAACGTTCAACAAACCAGGGATAGAAGAGAACTTCCTTAACTTGATAACTAGCATCTACAAAAAATCCACAGCTAACATCATGCTTATGCTTTCCTTCTAAGATCAGAAAAGATCAGAAACCAGAGTAAGATGTCTGTTCTCACCACTTTTATTCAGCATTGCACTGGAAGTTTCCGCCTGGGCAATTATGCAAGAACAATAAGTAAAAGGCATCCAGACTGAAAAAGAAGAAATAAAACTCTCTCTATTTGTAGATGACATTGTAAGTAGATATATGACATTTGCATATAGAATATCCTAAAGAACATGATTAGAATTAATACATAAATTTAGCAAGGTTGTGGCATACAGGATCAATTTACAGAAATGAACTGTATTTCTATACACTAACAATGACATTCCAAAACCAATTTCATTTACAACAGCATAACAAAGGATAAAATGCTTAGGAATAAATTTAACAAAGTAAGTCCGGGACTTCTGAAAACTGTAAAATATTGTTGAAACAATTCAGAAGATCCAAATAAATGGAAAGACAGTTCATATGTATGAATTGAAAGACTTAATATTGTGAAGATGGCAATACTTCCTAAATTGATCTACAGATTCAAGCAATCTCTGTCAAAATACCAGGCAGCTTTTTTTGTGTATTTTCAGAAATTTACAGAGTGATCTTAAAATTTATATGGAAATGTCAGAGACCCAGGTAGGTAAAACAATCCTGAAGAAAAACTGAGTTGGAGGACTTACACTTTCCAATTTCAAAATTTACTGCAAAGCTATAATAACCAAGACAGTGTGGTACTGACATAAGGAGAGATATGTAGATCAACACAATAGAATTGAGAATCTAGAAATAAAACCATGTGTCTATGGTCAACTAATTTTTGACAAGAGTGACAAGATCAATTAATAGAGAATGAAAAGTCTTCTAAACAATTGGTGCTGGAACAAGTTGGATAACCACATGCAAAGGTTGAAGTTGGACCCTTACCTCTAACCATATACAAAAGTTAACTCTAAATGGATCAAAAATACAAATGTTACAGCTGAAACTATAAAACCCTTAGAAGAAAACACAGGGGTAAATCTGCATGACTTTGGATTTGGCAATGGATTCTTAGATATGACACCAAAAGCACAAGCAACAAAGGAAAAAAAAAAGATAAATTGGATGTCATCAAAGCTAAAAGCTTTGTGCTTCAAAAGGTACTATCAAGAAAGTAAAAAGACAATCCACAGAAGGAGAGAGAATATTTGCAAATCATATATCTGATATAGGACCTGCATCTAGAATATATGAAGAACTCTTAACAAGTCAACAAGAAAAAGGCAAGTAATCCAATGAATAAAACGGGCAAAGGATTTGACAGACATTTCTCCAAAGAAGATATACATACCAACGAGCAAAGAGAAGATGCTTAGCATCGTGAGTCATTAAGGGAAATGCAGATGAAACCACAATGAGATATCATTTCACACCCACTGGGATGGCTAGATTAAAAAAAGACAATAACAAGTGATGGCAAGGATGTGGAGAAATTTGAATCCTCATACACTGCTGGTGGAAAAATAAAATGGTACAACCACTTTGGAAGAGTCTGACAGCTCCTCAAATAATTAACAGAGAGTTCCATATGATTCAGTAATTCCACTCCTAGGTATATACTCAAGAGAAATGAAAATATATGTTCACACACATATTTGCACATAGAATTTCATAGTAGCATTCATAATAGCAAAAAGATAACCCAATATCGATCAAATGATAAATGAATAAAGTGTAATGTATTTATATAATGGAATATTATTTGGCTTTAAAAAGCAATACTGATACATGTATAACATGGATGGATTTTTTTAAAATTATGCTAAATGAAAGAGGTCAGTAACAACGGTGACCTATTATATGATTCCATTTTCATTCACTTTCCAATTCAAATTTTTAAATTTTTAGAATAGGCAAATTTATAGAGATAGAAAGACTAGTGGTTGCTTAGGACGGAGGTGGGGGGAAGAAAGGAGAAAGAGAGAAATGGGGACTGACTTCTAATGAGGTTTCTTGTATAGGGAATGAAAATACCAAAATTAGATTGTGGTGATGGTTGCACAACTGTGTGAATTTACTAGAAGATTGAATTTTATACTTTAAATGGTGAATTGTATGGTATCTAAATTATAATTTAAAAAGCTATTAAAAACAAACAAGCAAACAAACAAACAGATGGCAGGCTTTATTTGACCTGTAGGCTATAGTTTGCTGATCCCTGCTCTAAACTTACCCATCACTGAAGATTCTGTTAAGTCTTTCCCATTGTTCTCACCAATTTTGCAAAGAGTGTCCTGGCTCATCTCCTTGACCCGTTAGCTCTCTTCAACTTTTTGATAGCTAAAAATCCATAAGTCAGCATTATGCTAAGTTCTGCTTTCTGCACTTCACCAAGGACAAGTGCTTATCAGAATTCCAGAAAGATTCATTCTTGTATTTTCTTCCTATTGTTTTGCTCTAATCAAGAGGACAGAGAGAGGGGGTCCTACGGCCAGGCCATCCATTAGACATGACTATCATCTTGTGGTTCCTGGAATCTCCCAGGTCAAGTGCCTTTTGCATGGATACCAAATTTGTCAAGTGAATGATGTAGTCCTCCTGGTCAAGAACATTTTAGATTCTGCCCACTATGACACTGGCACCTCATCATTTTAGACACAGGAAACCACATACCTTGGCTCTGGAATTACAAAACAAACACATCTGGCCCTGATGTGCTGCTGCCAAAGTATAATCTACTCCAAATCTTATTTCTGACCAAAATAAGAATATTCCGTGGAATTAAGAGAGAATAAGAAGAGAAGTGACAAAGTGGCAGAGAAGGGAAAGAGTCATGGTAATCTAGGGGAGAAAAAGAGAGTTTAGGAATCTAATGCAAAACAGTGTATGCCAAGACCAAGATGTCTGTAGGGGGAAAAAGTTGCTTTACCGTTGCTTTTAATGCTTCATGCCTTCCTAAAGCTGGTCATAAAAATTCTTGGAATAATAGTAAGAAAAGTGAGGTTGATGTTTGTTGGGGATGATGTTGGGGTGGGCTTGCTGGTGTGACAGTTCAATAGATCCCCGGACCGGAAGCCTGGCTTAGCTCACTGCGGGTGGCCTTGACACCCACTTCAAGAGGGGGAGGGTGAGGCCGCTGGTCACAGGAGTGCATCTCAGCGCAGCAACATCAGGCTTTTAAAAAGGTGCAAGGTCAGAAATGTGCATTGAATAGCTTACTGCTATTTCATTTTAATTTTTTTCAATAAATCTCCATATCACAATCATTATCAAAAATTACTCATAGAAATTAAAGTTTCTTTTTAAGTTGGGTCCCCAGTGTATTTGTCAGCATTATGAAACGATTTTTTTTAAATGGGTTTTAAGAGGATGGTGAATGGCTGATCCCCCAGCTTGGAGAGGAGGAGCTGGAGGCAGTGGTGGAGTCATTCCCTGCTGTGTGAGTGAGAGCTGATGGTTTGAGACTTTCCTTCTGCCAGCAGCACTCTAGGGCCTACGCTCACTGTCTGTTTCCTTCTTTTTTTTTTTTTCTGTCAAAAAGATAACGCTGATCATCTCAAATATCTCTTGGCCTGTCAGATTTGTATCACATTCTAAGTACAAAAACTCTGAGCCAGAAAGGGCATCACACCTTTCCCTGGTCTTCCTTTTACTTGAATCTCCTCCTCCCCACCCCCCACCACTCCCTCTTTTCTTGGGAACTACAGCAAAGCCCTCAGTCACCAAGCAAGCACTCATGAGCTCTCATGGCGACCCGAGCTGGGTGTCATCTACAGCAGCAGGGTCTGAAACCCAAATTCAATCAGCCAAATGTTTTGCTGGGTCTACCGTCTCTGATTTTACCTTCCTCTATCCTTAACCATGAAATAAACCACCCTGTGACAAACTCAGGCTTGCCTCCAAACGTGGCATCAACGAACCAAAATTTCTCCCACTGCCAAGCTGAGGGCCTTCCTAAATCTCTGAAAACTAAAGGCTCAGGGCCTCGAAGAGGTCATGTCTCTCTTCCCAGGGAGTTGTTGACATATTTTTTTCAATTATTCTGCAAGGGCTGCAGCCCAGTGTAGCCCACTGGGAGGGTGAAAATCTTATTTTTGAATTTCTAATTAATATTTCTTCTCACCTTCTGAGGGGCCTCCTCTGGGAGGCTCCATCAGTTCTTGTTAGAGGGCAGCTGGCCTCACTGCGTGAACACTGCCTGGAAATATTGTGATCCCAGGGCTGACTTTGGTGGAGTTCAGTGATGAGCTGCATCATGCAAAGTGCAGCCTTATCCAGGACGGTTCCCTACTCACCAAGAGCTGTAACTGAGGAGGCCACTGGAGCCATTAAAAGGAAACAAAGACAGGAAGCCTCCGTATTTCCAGGGGCTCTGGCAATGCCTCTAGTTAAATTCCCTGTCCTGCCCACCTCCCCAGTAGGAGGGATTCACTGGGCAGTTGTGGTCTCATGAATATTTCTTGCGTGAAATTCATTAAACTTCAGATTCCTCAAGGTAAACAGCAAATGGGGAATGAGAGTTTCCTGCCTGGAAGACGCTGATGTTAAACATGGAGCAGTAAAGCCATTTACTTATTTCAAACTTTTCTTTCTTGTTTCTTTGGCTTTTGCTCAAGACTTCCATATGCCTAATGCTAGATGTGGGGATGTCGGGATTCGGGGTGGGTGGTGTGTGTGTGAAGGTCTAGGGAGGGAATATAGGGTGGGACAAGTTGGCAGGTCCTGGCTCCTCTTTTATTACAACCCCAAGACTAATTTGAGGCACTTCATGGGGAGCCATTAGTAGACAAAGCTGCCCCTAGGTCTTCAGCTTCTCTCTGAAGCAGTGGCTGAAAGTTTGCCTACAGGTAACTGATCAAGAGGAACAGACCAACACTGCCAGGGTGTGGCATGGATGTCAGGCTGACTCCTGCTGGCACCCTCAGATTTATAGGATGAGGGCTGGACTGTCGTCTTGTCCTGGACCCTGAAGCTGCTTTCCAGTGTCTAAGGCAGTGCTTAAGGTACCTCACTGCTCCAGAGCTGTGAGATGTGTGGCAAGTAATTTCTTATAATATTTATAATAAATTTTGTTGATTGTTTACTTAAGAAATAAAATGTTTTCCTTATTGTCCCTAGAATATTGCACCTGACATTTACCCGCATTTGAATATGCTTTCTGGCCTAGGAGAGGGCAGTCGAGTTATAATTAGCATACTAGGAGTACGATGTGTGTGAGTAGCATCCGTTGGACAGTGAGGCCTAATGATCCATGATAGGCATTTCACCATTCACTGTGCAGGATACTGAAAAGGCTAAAACAACAACAAATGCAACTATTTGTTGCATGGGCAAAGACAGGCAAAGGCTAAACATGGTAAGGGGATTCTATCTCTTATACCAACTCTGATTGATGGAGGCTCCTGTAGAGAGGCATTTTGGGGCTGTCTCTGGGCTTAATGAGCAAGAACATTATGATCTATTGATGAGGGCGGTGGTCACCCTCATGTATTTGACATAAGCATAAGCAAAGTGTAGGGTGGAGTTTCCTAATCAACTCCATTTCCACTTGCCCTGGTCCCTTTTCTTAAACTGCTCCCCCAGGAAGAGACGAGCAACAGGGAGACTCACAGGTGTCCATCTCTGTCTCCACCAGCCCAGGAGGAAGAATTTCCATGAACCTTTGCCCCCTATGCACTGCGGCAAGCATGACAAGGGCCTCTCAGGCAACAAGGCAAGTCCTTAGTATCCCTTCCACCCCATCTCCCTCCCACCTCTTGTGGTCCTTTGTTGAAATTAAAGCCTAGGAACGGGCATATCTTCTCTAGATATGTAAAATCCTGAGGAAAGTTCAGTAGTGGCACCAGTGACAGTTGTGCCAGGCTTGGGAAAGACATTTTGGTTTATATATATATATATCACATACAAATTATATGTTCATATTTTAGCTCCGGACTTTCTTTGGCGAATGCCCAGAGAGATAAGTAAAAGGACAGGGGGTGAAAAATTGCTTCAAATACTCAAGGACCTCCAAATTCCTCACTAGATGAAAGGTAAATTAAGGATCCTTGACAGGTTAAAATCCAAGTGTTTGAGGTTTCTCCACTGGAGCGAATGAATTTCCACTTTAATAACTTTCCTTGAATTCCCCCTGCTACTCTATACGGTGATCCTTTCCACAACATGAGCTTATTCCTGGTATGTGTCATGAGTTTTAAATATGATAGTGGCTTTTAATTAAATCCTTGTTTATCATGCAGTTAATGGGCTAAAACTAATGACCAAAGGAAAGACAGGCTTTCAGTGATTTTCTCGCCTATCATATGATAGGCGAGAAAAACAGTAAAGTTATTTACTTGAGGGTGAGTCCGTATAAATGCCATTTCCCCTATTTGTTCTTCTACGTGAGTTCTGGAATGATTTGCGACAGCCAATCACTCTGCCTGGGTACATCAAGAAGTTACTATAAATCTGTCTGCAGGAGCTGAGAGATTCAACATCTCCCTTTAGCCAAGAGCTGCTGCTAGGTCTGGGCATGCCGCCATCTGCAATACAATCCTTGAAATTTGAGATGACAAATCACCAGGGTCACTCTTCTCTCTTTTCTCTTTTTCAGTGATGGAAATAGAATTAAAGTGTTTACTTTAAGAACTTTGAGCATGTACCTGCTAAACGCACAGTCACTAGCCTGATTTACCTGGCCTCATTTCTGTATGTGTCTGCCTTCCGCACCCTTCCGCATCATTGACCCCTCCTCACCCCCAATTTCGAAATACTGAATAGGATTTTGAATGTCGTGAGCACTGAATTACCTTCTCTGCAGTAATGCTGTGTGACCTTGGGATGGTCACTCAATCACTTGATATTTCATTTTTGTTTCCAGCTATAAAACAGGGATAATAATACTGCTCTTGAACAACCAAAATGAGGTGTTCTGACAATCAGTTATGGAAGTGAATGTTTAAAATGAAAGGAGGAAGCCACAAGTTCCTGACTCTCTTGAATATTCCTGGATGTAATCCCCGAGTCCTGGGCAGGAAGGTGCTGCATAGACACAAGGTAGATGGGGGGGATGCTTATGGTCAGTAGCATGAGCACACAGAAAACTCATTGACTCCAGGGCACTGTAGTAAGAATGCACTAGAAGTAGAGTTCCCAAGTTGACCGTCATGGCCATCAAAATGTTTCTAATTTTCCTTACTTAATCCAAGCCAGCAATCTCAAATTTCTTCACTGGTCATGGAGGAGGGAGACATGATTCAGTCTTGAGGATTTTTGAAGCCTCTAGACTGAGAGGTCTACGTGGGTGGTCCTATGGATTCCATGGATAAAATTAAATGGTTCTGCGAACTTGGGAAAAAATGTCTTTATTTTTACTAGCCTTTAATTAAGTATTTTTCTGTTATTATAAATGTGGGCAAAAGACCCCACAATAGTATTAGCAGTACGTATGTCTTTCTCACTATCAGAAACTGAAGAGATTTTCATGACATTACTGTCGTTGCACATACCTTCAAGTATCATTTACACTGATCACTGGTTTGAAACTGCAAAAGTTATTAGACCAGCTGCTAGATCGGATTAATAAAGAAGCACATGTGTAACAGTGTTTCACACATTTGATTAAAAATATTTTTAATTTCAATATAATTGGTTTCCATTGAAACCCTATGTATTTCACTTTGTGTATCTAAAAACATCACTCTGGCTGTGTGCAGTGGCTCATGCTTGTAATCCCAGCACTATAGGAGGCTGAGGCGGGAGGACTGCTTGAGCCCAGGAGTTTGTGACCAGCTTGGGCAACATAGGGAAACCCTGTCTCCACAAAAAATTAAAAAAAAAAAAATTAGCTGAGCATGGTGGCACGTGCCTGTAGTCCCAGCTACTAGGGAGGCTGAGGTGGGAGGATGGCTTGGGTCCAGGAGGTTGAGGCTGCAGTGAGCCATTATTGCACCACTGTACTTCAGCCTGGGCAACAGAGTGAGACACTGTCTCAAAAAAACCCATTATTCCATAAGCGGTCATAGGAGTTCAAGGCACGGAAAGGTTAAGATTGCCTGTCTGCATCTATCTGCTGCTTCTTAGGGTCTGAGGCAAAAGCTTTGAGCAGGAGAGAGAGCCCAGGCCTCCTAGTCAGAAGGCCTGGGTCTGAGCCCTGGGTCCATTTCTGTCTAACTGGGGGCTCACTTAGTTTCTATGAGTTACCACCCCCCCAACCTCATTAAAAAGAGATAATAATTTCCCATATGGTTGACGGGAGTGGGGATTAAATGAAATAACAAATGTCAGGATGTTTTGTAAACTGTAAAGTGCTGTGCAAATGCCAGGTATTAATATTCAGTGGTTCCAGGCACTTCTTTTACTTAGCATTTCTAACATCAAGCCAGTAATGAAAGAGAAATGGAAAACAAAACAAAACAAAACAATCTGGAGGCCAGATGCTTTGTGTGCAAGAAACAGGAGGAGAAAAGTACATTTTTGGCTTGAATTATGGAACATTCGTTTGTGTGGTTAAGGATATAATGAAATCAGATAGACCTGGGTAAAAATCCTTTCTTCTGCTGAATGTTTCTGGCAAGTTTTTAAAACTCTCTGAACTTTAGTTTGTTCATCTGGAAAATGGGAATTCTAGCTATCTCATAGTGTTGTTGGTAAAGATTAAATAATACTTATTCCTATGCCAGCACAGAGGGTTTAAGGGCCAAGTTTGGATACTTTTCCAAACCCATTGTATTTTTTAGCAATCTGAGATGGAGCAAATGATAGAGAAAAAAGAGTACAAGAATTGTAGAATTTCTTCATGAGTTGCAGGTCCAGAAGCTTTAATTTTCAACAACGTGTTTCAGATAAGTTTTACCAAGAATATCTGTAGTGCCCCTGATGAGCTTGACCTTCCTCCTGGTGGGCTGGAGAAAGCATAGAGCTCTCATGATGCTACTGGTAACCTCACCACACCCTAATTCACATTGCTGTCCACGATAGTAGCCACATGTGACTATTTAAACTTAAATTAACTAAAATTAAGCACAATTTAAAATTCCATTTCTTAGTTGCACTAGTCACATTTCAGATGTTCAGTAGTCACATGTGGCTAGTGGCTACCACGCAATTGGAGAACATTTCCTTTATTATGCAAATGTCATTGGACAGCACTGTGACTCTGTCTGTGAAGGGTTAAATCTGCCCAAAAAGCGCAGCCTAGACTACAGTGGGTTAAATTTTTTTTTTTTTTTTTTTTGATACGGAGTCTTGCTCTCTTGCCCAGGCTGAGTGCAGTGGCGCCATCTCAGCTCACTTCAAACTCCGCCTCTGGGGTTCAAGCAATTCTCCTGTCTCAACCTCCTGAGTAGCTGGGACTACAGGCACATGCCACCATACCCGGCTAATTTTTATACTTTTAGTAGAGACCAGGTTTCACCATATTGGTCAGGCTGGTCTCAAACTCCTGACTTCAGGTGATCCACCCACCTTGGCCTCCCAAAGTGCTGGGATTACAGGCATGAGCCACCATGCCCGGCCTACGGTGGGTTAATTTTGTAAAACAAGGCAACAAACAACCTGGGATCTACCCTTCCGACACCCTCCAACCTTCCCCACTAACCCTTCTCAATCTTAGCAGGCTCCAGGTATGGAAAGTGCCCACTTCAAGGCCTGTTTGCACAGAGCATTGAACATGTCTCCAGTGTCCCCAACACAGTCTCTGGACCTCATGATGATTCCAAGGGATGGTCAATGCAAGAAAAAGGAGCATTCTTTCTGTCGAATCCTGTTCTTCCTCTTCCACTCCTCCTACCCATTTCTTCACAACGTCTCTGATTATTCTCCCAGCGTGGAGCTTCGTCCCCATCCTCGGTAATCTCCCCAACTTCTGAATTTATCTAATTAGAATTTAAATTAGGAAAGGATTGTAGGAAAAGTGGTGATTTCGGTGTGCCTTTTCCCTTTGTGCGTTTCACGGTACAGTAGTCCCCGCTTCTCCACAGTTTCACTTTCCCAAGTTTCAGTTACCTTTGGTCAATCATTGTCTGAAAATATGAAATGAAAAATTCCGGAAAAAAACAATTCATAAGTTTTAAATTGCATGCCATTCCAAGAGTGTGATGAAATCTCCCACTTTCCCTCTCTGTCTTGCCTGGGACTTGAATCATTTCTTTGTCTAGCACATCCATGCTGTACGCGTCCCCTCCTATGAGTCACTTAGGAGCTGGCTGTTATCTGATCAAGTGTCAAGGTATCGTATAGCTTGTGTTCAAGTCACGCTTATTTTACTTAACAATGGCCCCAAAGCGCAAGAAGTGTGATGCCGGCAATTTGGATATGCCAAAGAGAAGCTGTGAAGTGCCTACTTTAAGTGAAAAGGTGAAAGTTCTTGACTTATAAGGAAATTTCAAAAATCGTATGCTGAAGTTGCTTAGATATTAAATAAAAATGAATATTCTATCTGAAATTGTGAAAAAGGAAAACAAAATTTGTGCATAATATATATATAGGTTTCAATACTATCCATGGTTTCAGCCATCCAGACTAAAACTTAGGCACTTCAGACCCCCAGGATATGGGGGTCTTGGAACATATATTCCATGGATAAGGGGGATTACTGTAGAGGAGAATCTGATACCTACTTCCTTTTTTTTTTTTAACCTACTTCCTTTTTTTGTTTTTGTTTTTGAGGCGGAGTCTTGCTCTGTCACCCAGGCTGGAGTGCAGTGGTGCAGTCTCAGCTCACTGCAACCTCCACCTCCTGGGTTCAAGCGATTCTCCTGCTTCAGCCTCCCGAGTGGGTGGGACTACAGGTGCGCGCCACCGTGCCTGACTAATTTTTTGTATTTTTCGTAGAAACGGTGTTTCACCATGTTAGCCAGGATGGTCTCAATCTCCTGACCTCATGATCCACCCGCCTCAGCCTCCCAAAGTGCTGGGATTACAGGCATGAGCCACCACGCCTGGCCACCTACTTCCTTTGATAGTGTTACCGGGGGTCCTTGCTCACAGAGCTCCCAAGATGGTGGTGAGCTGCTTCCAAGATGGTGGCAAGCCTCATGTTCTCTGACCTGGGGTTCTTGGCCTCACAGATTCCAATGAATGGAATCTTGGGCCATGTGGTGAGTGTTATAGCTCTATTAGAAGCTGTGGGTCACGGAAGAGAACCGTGGAACCCAGTGACTAGTGTTCAGCTCGATTAGGATGAACTCAGTACTTAGCCGTGCAGGAACAATGGCAAGCCTTTAGCTCTATCAGGAGCGGCAATGGGTGCCTTGCTGGATCAGGAGCACAGCGGACACCCTGCCGGATCTGGAGGGATAGGAGTCAGCGGCAGGTCTGCAACGGCGGCAAACAGCAGTGGTGGACGGCGAGCGAAAGCTCAGCTCGAGCCGTAACAAACATGGACCAGAAGAGTGCAGTTACAAGATTTAATAGAGTGAAAACAGAGCTCCCATACAAGAGGAGGGGACCCAAAGGGGGTTGCTGTTGCCGGCTTGAATGCCTGGGTTTATATCCCAATCCTTGTCCCTCCCACTGTGCTCTCAGGCAACAGATGACTGGCTATTTCTTTACCTTCTGTTTTTGCCTAATTAGCATTTTAGTGAGCTCTCCTTACTATCTGATTGGTTGGGTGTGAGCTAAGTTGCAAGCCCCATGTTTAAATGTGGAAGTGGTCACCTTCCCAGCTAGGCTTAGGGATTCTTAGTCGGCCTAGGAAATCCAGCTAGTCCTGTCTCTCAATAGGGTGATAACACTGGTCTTATTTGCACAGTCTTATTAAGCTGGTAGAATGGGGGTCATAAATCCAGCAGCCCTGATTTGAAGGATTTCTCAGCAAAGCATTCACCATGCCTCAGTTTCTCCTTTATAAGATGGTAATGCCACTTCTTACCACTCATCACTTTCCAAACATACTGGAAGCACTATAAAGAAGAGGCTTATAAAATCACTCTTACCAATTAAGAAGCTTAAAATCTTTTTCAAGATGCTTTTCATCTCCTTTCCTTTTCTCAACATATTCTTGGAAGAGATAACCCTCTCTTTCACTTAACTTGTGTGTTTTCTAAAACTAATGAACTGATTTCCATTCATTCCAAAGACATCTTTGTATATACAAGATATGGGTCATTGGAAGGGAGGAAGAAACTATAACTTAGAGAAACCTGTCCCCTATTACTTCCTAAATATGAAGACTTATTAGTTAAGTAATGCTAGCTGTTGTAACAGACAAATCCCCAAATATCAGTGGTTTAACACAACGGAAGTTTATTTTTTGCTCACACGTTGAGTTTCATGAGAGGCTTTCCATGATCAATCTTGCATACACAAAAGAACCTTCTTTAGTGTCTCTACCTGTTAGATCTTCTAATAGGCCAGCACATTGGATAAGAGAGAATGAAGGCTGGAGCAGAAGGTTTACGCAGGCGAGGCTGGAAGTAAGGCACAGCACCTCTTCCTTGCTGAACACACTGTCTGCAACCTGTCCCACTACATGGGGACTTGCTGCAATAGGAGTCATTAAAAATTATTCTAGGCAGATAGAGAGGAAAAGGGGTCCTTGGAAAGTTTTCATCTCTTTTAAAGCAGCTCCAGAAACGTTTCTTGTCTAGCAGGAAAGCCCTGGCTCTTAGAGCCGGGCAGCCGGGCAGGCAACCTTTGATATGCAAATGTTGGCTATTAGAAACTGGGTCCACTCAACAAGGCGATTCCTGCCGCAGCCTTCTTCCCCTTGCCCCACATGTTCCTGGCAACATGGCTGCCCCCACATATCCCCACGTGTGTAGAACATTATGGGCCCTATATTTGCATATTAAAAGGCTAGGGTGGGAGAGTCAGTTTTTTCAAGGGCTATGTGAATGACCTGCCTGGTCAAACCGATCCTCTGAGCCCTATGCAAATCAGACACTTCTTCCTCCAGCCTCTCCATATACCTGGCTGGTTTCTGCGCACTTGGGGTCCCCTCTCTTGGCTTTGGAACTGCCCCCTACCCCGCCATCTCTGTACAGGGGAGCTGCTCCTTTCTTTTCCCTTCTTTCTTGCCTATTAAACTCTCCAGTCGTTAAAACGACTCCACATGTGTCCGTGTTATTTTATCTAATTCGACTTGAGACGAAGAACCCTGGTGTCCTTCCACTCATTGGAGCCACATCATTGCTATGGCAAAGTCTGGCTTTCATGCACAGGCTTCCTCTTTTGCCAGCACAAGGGCTGGGAGGGCTTGTAAAACCCCACCAACCTCAATGTTTGTTGCTCATTTAGACTAGAACTTCAAGTCTTAGCTAGGTGGAGTTGATAAGATCCACAATTAGTGATGAAGCTCCTCATCTCCACAAGAGAATCCTGGCTAAGGAGGATGAGAGGTCTCCAGCCAAGCACAGAGACCCCATCCTAGATTTCAGTTCTCGGTTGATAAAGTGATCATTAGGATGTGTGAGTCTGGAGAGACACCTTCTTCAGTGAGCCACAATAATTCCTCCTGAAAACTGATCAGTGACATCTTTGCCGGCCAGAAGTACCTTCTGTAAGACTGAGGGAAAGGAGCCCCAAGTAACCCTCAGCTCTTTGAATCCTCAAAGACCATCCCCCTACGGGACCTTGGCCCCAGATACTTCATATCAGATCAGCTTTTCCTCCCCCTAGGATTCTCTCTAATCATCTCTCACCACCCAAGGCAGTGTCAGTTCAGGCAAGGCAAACTAATTTTAATCCAAGGGCAAGTAAAAATATAATTAAGAAGGTAAATCTGTTTCCCAAATAGCATACAGTTCTCTGTTGACTGTGCATTTTTTAAAGTATCTGTAAAGACAAAAGACATTCATTCATCAATACAGATACAGCTGCTCATTTGTTTGTGGAGTTTGCAATTAAATACAATTGCTTGTTTTTAAGAACCCAGCTTCTGCTGCCCAGTGAGATCTATTTTGGAGGGCAGGAGAGGAAAGAAGAATTCTAACTCAAACGGAGGGAGTTTGCAGAGAGAAACAAAACCCTGTGCAGGCACGGAATTCCTTTTAAATAGGAATGTTCATGAGAAAGACCTAGGATCTAAATTGTCCCCCAGGGTGGGGCTGCTTTTTGCTTGATGTTATCTCAGCACCTTCACTTCACTGATGAAGCCAACAGATCAAGATGAATAAGCTTTCTCAGTTGCCTTGTTATTTAAACCCACAAGCAGGCCCCTGCCCTTTCCTGGAAGGCTGCGGTGTAACACCTTAGCTGTCGCCTGGCACCCTGCTATATAAACACACCAGGCTCCAGATCCGTTATTTCAGCAGGTGATTCACAATGAAGGAGCAGGAGGCTGGGTCTCCAGAGCACGGGGTCCTTGCCTGTCCACTCCCCTTTTCTGGAGAGCTCTTTAGTATGCCCTACTTAGCTCCAAATACAGAGAAGGTCGCTCTGTTCCCAACAAGCCATTCAGTCATAATAGATATGGTTAGAATGATAGCCCAGAGGCTGTGGGTTAGGAAAACACTTTTATTACAGAAGGATCCCGTTCACAATAATTAAGTGACACAAATGAATGCAAGTTAATGAAATCTCAATGGGATTGAATGTGCTCAATCATGGCCCCCACCCCCTGCCCTGGGCAGCAGTAGTGGAGCATGAAGACTCAGGAAGCACAATGGGACCCCATTCTCTGGTGCTGAAATTCTCCCCATCTCCTCCCAATGCTGATCTGAGAGATAGACCTCTCAAACTCTCCTGGAAGGTGAATCCTGAAGGAGAGGGGTGCAAGGACCTGGATTGCTGTGTTCTGTCCTCTTCTGGTGTGATTCTGGATGGTCTTTCTACACTTCAGCCTCAGGGTTTGCCAGATCCAGAATCCTCCCCAGGATATTTTGAAGAACATGAAGTGATTTTTTAAAAAGGCATTGAAACAAAAATAAAAAGCACTGAAGATGACTGCAATAATAAACTTACACAATTTTATCATCCATCCATCCATCCATTCAACAAAAACTTATTGGATATTTCCCTATATCAGGCACTGGGGTTATAGCAGTCAGTGATAATAATAATGATGGTGAGGATAACAGCAATAACAATAATAGAACTAACAATTGCTCCTGATGTTTTCCAGGCACTGTTCTAAGTGCTTCACCTACATGCCACCCATTCATCCTCACAACAACCCAATACTACCCAAGACAAGTAAACAAGGCACAGACCCTTTTGGGAAAGAGCATGTAGCCCACAGGTGAGGCAAGACCTCTGCAGGGAGAAAGCCAGGAGCTGAGCGCACCTGGGAGCCCTACCTCTCTGGAAGGCTTTGAAGGCCTCTGGAGGGAGTGGCACCGGCTGAGCTGAGGCAGGAGGAGGAATGGCCTGGAGCCCAGGAGAGTGCTTAGAGGGGACTGCAGAGACCATAGTCCTCTGGCTGGAGTTTGGGGTAATGGTAAGAGATGCTGCGGGGTGGAGAAGAGGCTGGGAAATACTTCCTAAAGGAGGTGACAAGTGACCTAAATGATGTGTAGAGGGTTTGGGGCTGGGGAGGCTGAGAGCCCTGGGGGGTCTAAAGGGAGCTGGACCACAGAGCGCTCAGCCAATGGGTCCCATCAGGTGGTGGGGGCAAGAGAAGCGGCTGCGGGGTGGGAACACACCCACCAAACAGTTTGAAGCTGCATGCAGGAAGTTGGATTTGATTCTGGAGAGCACTCTGGCTGCAGTGTGGAGCATAAATCCCAGAGGGCTAAAGGGGCAGCGACGGTGAGGATGCCACTCCTAGGACTCTGGGTGACTGTTGAGGGCCAGGGTGGTGGGAAGGAGGCAAGAGGGAGATGATGTGTGGAATAACCAGAAAGCAGGGCGGGGAGAGAATGGGGTCCAGGGAGACTTCTAGGAACCCAACAGATCTGCAGAGCAGTGGCAGGCACAACATTGTAAGGTCTGCAGCCTTCCTCTCTGAGTTCAGGTCACACTTCCCTGACTTCCCTTTACTTACAGGGGGAGGTCTTCTTCACCAAAGGGAAATGACTGCTGCCGTGGGCTGCTTTGCTCCTTCCCTGCTGTCCCCCAACCCCAACTATACCCCACTGCCCACCTTGGTCCTTGGAGTCCAGCACATACCATTGGTAGGTGTCCACATAACTCTATAGCCATAGGAGGGCCACTTTTGGATATACATTCTACATGGCCAGGCTGGGGCTATGGCCCAGGTGGCTTCCTTAGGGCCCATTTGGCCGGGCTCATTTTCTGAGCTTTATGCGCATGCTTCCAGATCTTCTCTGACATCAAGCTGTGTCATCTGTGGGCTTTTCCTTCTCCTATAAGAGATTCTTAATCTGGGGTCACAGATTCCTTCAGGATCCATGGACTCCAAGGGAGTCCAGGGTCACCCTGGGATTATATGTAGAGTTTTATGTGAATGTGAGGGGCTTTGGGGGAGAATGTTTATAGCTACCAGATTCTCTGAGGGATTTTTGATCCCCAAAAACTTAAGACCCATTGTTTTGGGCTCTGATTTTCAAGGTTAAAATTTTCCTGGCTAATTTTCCTTCTTACTCTCACCATCGCCTCCCAATGCTAAAGCCCTTGGATAGCATTCACCTCATCTCTTCACAGTATTGCCAGGAATTCAAAATCAGCATTTGCCTTTTAAAGCCTGTCTCCATTTTGCCCTGAAAAGCCTCCACTATTCTGCATTATATATTTTTAAATGTTTGGGTAGGCACAGTGGCTCATGACTGTAATCCCAGCATTTTGGGAGGTCCAGGTGGGGGAATCACTTGAGCTCAAGAGTTCGAGACCAACTTGGGCAAAATGGCAAGACCCTGTCTTTATCAAAGCTACAAAAAATTAGCTAGGTCTGGTGGCATGCACCTGGGGACCCAACTACTCGGGAGGCTGAGGTGAGAGGATTGCTTAAGTCTGAAAGGTGGAGGTTGCAGTGAGCCGAGATCGTGCCACAACACTCTAGCCTGGTGACAGAGTTGAGACCTCATCTCAAAAATAAATAAATAAATACTCATTCTGCATATTTATATTTTATTGTATTAATAGAAAAAAATTCTTATTATGGGGTCTTTCTTCCTGCAGATCTCCATCACTTTTGAAGAGAGGCAAGCTTGCCATGCTCTTGCCTGATTTCAGGCCTTCTGACTTGGCAGACCCTTGGTAATGACAGCAGCTAACATTGGCTGGGAGCTTGTTGTAAGTCAGGCACTATGCTAAGCACTAGTATTATCTCACTTAAAACCCTTAACAATGCCATGAAATAGACATTACTATTATCCCAATTTTAAAATAAGAAAATGGGGCATAGAGAGTATAGCAGGAAGGACATGAATTCAGAACCCAGAACTAGAACTCAGGTAGCAGAGTTCCCGAGCCTCATGTTAGCCTCCCACCAATCCACCGATTCACTTCATCGGTTCATTATTGGAAAAGATCACTGTCTAGCTTGCTCCCTAGCCTGGAATCAATAACTTGGAGTCAATATCATCTGAAGTCAGATCCTAACCCCTCTCACTGATGTCCCTTTTGGACAAGAGTTGTTCCACAGAGGAAGTGGTAGCTTTTGAATGATAGGAATACTGTAGCCAACATCAGTATCTCTTGTCAAGAGGTGATTCGAATGGCCAAGGAAGGTTCTGCTACTTCTTGAATAGTTTCCTAACCTAGAATTTCCTAGTATCTGAAATTCCAGCATTAGAGATTAACTCCTTTGGATTGGTTTTGTCCTACCCCACCCCACCCCAACATACACTTGAGTCTCTTAAAAAGTAGGAATCACCTGGGCGTATGAATCATGGAGGCCCATCCACTATGGCATTAGCCCCGAATGATTTTGAAATTAGAGGATGTTCAAAGAGGGAGGCAAATATGTAAAAGGATACTACTGAAGGTGTTGCCAAGGACCAGCCCTGCCTCTGCACCATATTGGAAGGAGTTTCATGGACTAGGCTCATCACGGGATCTTCCGATACTAACTCCTTAGTGCCTTGGCTTGTGCTTCTGCAGCTGAGAAAGACTGAGGAAGGACCACCCAGGACTGTCCAAGGCTCTTGGGGAGGAAGTTCTCTTGCCTTTCTCCTTTGTGAGGTTGGGGAGCAAGTGGTCTGTCAGCTCTGGAAAGTCAGCCAGTGGCCTGAGATTACCTGACATTAGAAGGATCAGCTCTGGCTTCTGAGAAGGGTGATCCTATGGTTATCACAGGGGCAACATTACCCCCAGGGGGTTGCAGTGCAAGTGCATGTAACTAACGGTGTAAGGACAGATAGAACCCCAAGATACCTCCCCTGGGCACCAGTGTTAAACAGCAGCTTCTCCTTTTTTCCTGTGAGAGCATCTGGATTTTCATATGTAAGAGGCTCTAGTATGGGCTGCATTGTGTCATTGCCCCCCACCACCAGATTCATATGTCCTTATAATAGAAGGAAATGTGGGCCGGGTATGGTGGCTCATGCCTGTAATCCCAGAACTTTGGGAGGCCGAGGCAGGCAGATCACTTGACGTCAGGAGTTTGAGACTAGCCTGGTCAATATGGTGAAGCCTCATCTCTACAAAAAATACAAAAATTAGCGGGGTGTGGTTGCACATACCTGTAGTCCCAGCTACTCAGGAGGCTGAGGCATGAGAACTGCTTGAGCCTGGGAGGCAAAGGTTGCAGTGAGCCAGGATTGCGCCACTGCACTCCAGCCTGGGCGACACAGCAAGACTCCATCTCAAAAATAAATAAATAAATAAATAAATAAATAGTAAATAAAGGAAATTTGGACACACAGAAAGACACCAGGGGTGTGCAGTCACAGAGGGAGACCATGTGAAAAGGCAGTAGGAGAGTGCCCTTATGCAAGCCAGGAAGTACGGCCTCACCAGAAACCAACCCTGCTGGCATCTTGCTCTTGAACTTCCAGCTTCCAGAAGTATGAGAAAATGATTTTCTGTTGTTTAAGCCACCCGCTGTGTGGGATCTTGTTATGGTAGCCAAGCTGATTAATGCAAGTTCCATGAGATTTAGAGCAGGGGTCTTCAGAATGAGTTGGACCTAGACAATCTTTTGAGATGAAGGAAGAAAACATGGTATTATTTACTTCTATTGATTTTTATCGGACTCTATGCTAGTTTCAATTTCTTGTATATGTTTTTAAATGTACCTAATAGATGAAGGTGGGAAGACATGCATAAAATGTATAGACACATGACATACTGGGGGATATGTGCTGAAACAAATTTTACAGATGGGGTAAATAACCCAAAAAGTGTGGAGACTACTGAGCCCAGATAGGTGGCCATCTGTATATCTCTAAATCCTAAAGACAAATAAGAATGATTTCTTTTTTTATAATTACAAGTGCCCTGAAGAGTTTATCATCTATTCCCTCAGCTTACTAAACATGTCTGGGGAGCTACTCCTTGCCTATATCAGGGGAGATTTATGTTGTTGTTACTGTAATTGTTATCAATGAGTGCTTGTGAATAGTGGGTCATAGAATTGTATTCTTTCGAACAGACTAGAGGCAACAGAAAATTAATCCATTAACAACTGTGCTTTTCTTAAACTTCTCAATTTGGCCCCTCTCCTTTTTTCTTACTGCACTTGAAGACAACAATTTAGGATCCTAAAGTTGCCAGTATTACTAAGCACTAATAGTATTAGGGAAAGGCATTTGGCAGATCTCAGCAACTTTCCCTCCCCGTCCTACCCAGTTGTATTCAGGCCCAACTTCTGGTCTCAGACCAGACTTCGAAGAGCCTGGCCAGACTGAGGGAGGTGAGTCTCATTAACCCCTGTCTCCAATCACAGGGATCTGCTCATGACCCCTTGAAAACCTGTCAATAAGGAAGGTTAGTGTACACATCCCCATTTTTTTTTTTTTTTTTTTTTTTTTTAAGTAATTGTGGATCTAAGACCCCGGAAGTCAAAGAGAAATCCTGTCAGGCCTCATGGTCCCCTGAGGAGGTCATGGTCTACTTCAGGCCTGACAGCATCTTGGCCAAGTTCACTCTTTGCTTGGTGATTAGGCAAGAACCATTTATCTCCATCTTAAGGGGGAAAATCCCCTACTGGGATGCCGAAGTGGGCCAGTTTGTCCTGGCTCAGCTGAGCTCAGACTCACTCAAGGGTCTTGCAATTAAGCAGGACTTAAAAGCTCTTTGGAGTGACTTCCCTGTCAGATATTGCTGAAATGTGAGAGAGTATTTCTGGTATACGTGGTAGCCTTGCATCGAATTATGACAGCAGAATGTTTGAAATGGAAAAAGTCAATGCTATGCTGGTGACATTAAAATTGTCTCTTTGGCTGAGTGGTTAATCTTCTTTTGTTGTTTAAATGTGCCTACAAGGCCCAGGAGAGTCACAAATCTGCATGAAGGGGAACACTGCTCTTAGAATTAGCTGGCAGATATATGGCTTTCCTGACTGCTGGTGAGGAGGCCGTATAGGCTGTGCATTACTTATGCCATCAATACTTGGGAGTCACCATGACCCATGTCTTGAATAGGCGCCCCTTTGGCAGGAGCATAAGCAGAATTGGCCCCCAAAGGCACGTTGCTTTTGGGACCAATCAGGCCATTTCTAGTTTGGCCTCTCCATGGTGAAATGAGACATAATGTCATTTTAGGACAACATCGGTCACCCGCAGAGCCATGTAAAAGTCCTGATAGCCCTGCTCAGACCACACATATTTAGATTTGTTTCTCAGGTTTCTGGAATAAATGGAATGTGACTATGTAGCAAAAGCAAAAGCGAAAAGGTACTCTGCCAGCAGATAGATCTGGCGTGGGATTCTGACTCTTCTTTTTTATGGATGTGAGATCTTAGGTTAAGTAACAACATTTCTCTGGGTCTTCGTTTTCTCATCTAAAAGGGGGCTAATAAGACCAACTCGACAGCTATTATTGTGGTGAGGGTTAAATGAAATAATGTATGCAGAGCACACAATGCACACTCAATTGTGTTTGTTCCCTCCCTTCTCAGCAAGGCAGGAAGCTGACATGTTTGGTCATTATATTGTCTCTATTTGCAGTCATCAGTAATAGTTGTGTTTCTCTTTGTGTACAGCCGAACAATACTAAGGCTTGCTTTGGCTTCTTTCTCTTGATAGTATTAATTTGTTCTTTTATTTATTTATTCAGCATACATGTATTTTTCTGGTGCTATGCTGGTGCTGGGGACACAAGGTTGAGCAAGTTAGACTGTACCTGTCCTCACAGAGCTTCTGGCTGATGATGACCAAGGCAAACAGAGCCCCTCTAAACTTCACAACCTGGCTTAGCAGGTGGCCAGGGAGGTTCCTAAAGGAAGTGGTGTTTGAGTGAGACCTAAAGGAAATATGTAGATTTGGCCACATTCCCTCCTTCTGTTGACTTCATGACCAATAATGGACATTTGTAAATTGGCTGGAAAGGACCACTCAGGCTTATCAGACAGAAAACAAATCCACAGCTTTGCTTTTGTTATTTCTCTTCTCTAACTAACTAATATAGCCAGCCATGTCCTCAATGTCAAGTTTGAAGTGGAAGTAGAAAGGAACTCAACTAAGCCCAGAGTCTGGCAACTGACAATAGATGAAATTGGCATTGGCAGTTTTACACACATCAAACCTTAAGATTTTGCATATTGCTTGACTTGGAAATTCCACTTCTGGCTAATTATACTAAGAAACTAATAACATTTGTACAAAGATTTGACTATGGAATGTTGTTTGCCAGATTACCTTAACACGAAGTTTGAGATAATCTAGACCCTCCAAAATAGTAGATTGGAGAAATAAATCCTGTAAATGCATTCAGAGGAATGATATGCAGCCATATAAAATAATATTGTGGAAAACATATATTAACATGGAAAGATGTTCATAATATATATTCAATTAAAAAGGGAAGTTAGAAAGTAACACATGCAGCATGACTTTTATATTCTTTCTTGGAAGAAATCTGAAAAGAATAAATACCTTTATATATATATATATATATATATATATACACATACACACGTGTATGTGTATATATACATATATACACGTATAAATACCTTTATAATACTTTTATATATACTTGTAACTATATTATATATAACATATAATATATATTAATAATAGCTATATAACATATATTTTGTATATAATATAATCATTATGTATATCATATAAGGTATATTTCTTATTTTATATATAAAGGTATTTATGTACATGTATACATATATGTATATGTACATACATATATGTATACCTATAATACCTTATATATAAAGGGATTTGTTATAAAGGTTACAAAGATTTATTACAAAAACTTGACTACAGTATGTTGTTGCCAAGTTATCTTAGCGTAAAGTTTGAAATAATCTAGACCCTCCAAAATAGTAGATTTTTTATATATATGTATATATATACATATATATAAAACTATTTATATACATATATACACATATATTTATGTATAGTAATACCTTTCTATATATAAGATATATAATACCTTTATACAATATATACTTTTATATATATATAAAAGTATTAGAAATCATCTCTGAGTTATAAAACTAAGAATGATTTTTACTGCCTTTTCTTGTTTATTTTTACCACACATTCCAAGGAAAAATCACCAAAAAATAGAGCTTTCATATGAAAAGATGGTCAACATTATTAGTCATTAGGAAAATGCACATGAAAACCACAGTGAAATACCACTTCACATCCACTAGGACAGCTATTATCAAAAAGATAGATGATAACAAGTATCTTCGAGGATGTGAAGTAATCAGAAGCCTTATACATTGCTGGCACAGCCATCTCAGAAAACAGTTTGAGAGTCTCTCAGAAAGTTAAACATAGAGCTTCCATATGCCCCAGAAATTCCGCCCCCAGGTATATATCCAAGAGAAATAAAAGCATACAGCCATACAAAAACTTGTACACAAATGTCATAGCAGCATTATTCATAATAGCCAAAAAGTAGAAACAATCCAACTGTCCATCAACTGAAGAATGAATAAACAAAATGTGGTCTATCTATATTACAGAAGAGTATTTGGCTGTAAAAGGAATGACATATCAATGCATGCTACAGCACAGATAAACCTTGAAAACATTTTGCTAAGTGAAAGAAGCCAAACGCAAAAGGCTCCATACTGTAGGATTCCATTTATATGAAATGTCCAAATACTCAAATTCATATAGACGGAAAGTAGATTAGTGATTGCCAGGGGCTGAGGGTAGGAAGAATGGTGAGTGGCTGCTAATTGGTACAGAATTTCTTTCTGGGGTGATGAAAATATTCTTCAATTAGATGGTGGTGATAGTTACACAATTTGTGAGTATGCTAAAAACTACTGAATTGTACACTTATCCCCAAACCCCCCAAAAGTAGGGCTTTCCCCTCTGCCATTAACTCTTTCACATACTAAAGAGTCACAGTCAAGGTTTCCCCACATACATGAGACCAGTACCCCGGAAGCCCTTTCTCTGTCTTCAGAACCACAGGAAGTACAAAGTTCAAAATGTATGAACACTGTGTTTTTATTTTCTGTATTTGGATGCTTTGACATCTTGGGATTTTGCTAACCCTGTAGGGACTGCCTCTTCCAGGGCTACCTAATTCCTAGAGATAGTAAAGAAATAGCCTGAGAGCGTGCCTTTCATACACAAACCAGCCCATCCAGAGCCCACACCCCAACCTCTTCTTTTATGGCTCTCACATTCTGGGCCACTCTCCCCTTTCCTCATCATCCCAGAGCCAAGTACCAAAATACCAGGCAGTGCTATTTCCCAGAGCCTGCTGAAATTATTCAAATTAGTGAATCCTAAACCTGCTCGCCTTGCCTTGTTTCTTCCCATGGAAACCACAATAGAAATTCTTGCCCACCACATGTTCCCTTGCTTCTGTTTCCTCCTGTTCCCCCGGTGCCTCCTGTTTTTAGAGCTCTGTGAGTATAACAAACTTCTCCCTTCATGGCAGTCATTTCCATGTCTATGTGTCTTACCATACCTGATTAAAACATATCTTGGGTAACCTTAAATCAGTGTACTTCTGGAAGCCTGTTAAGCCCCGGCCTGATACATTGCATGAAGTCACATGACAGTCATAGACATCAGTGCTTCTAGGAGATAAGTAACAGAAAAGGCAATAATTGGTATTGTTGGAATCTTCCTCCAGGACTCCTGAATCCCATGGTTAGGGGCTGATTTTTCACATCCACTTTGTCCACACATAACAATTACACATTTCTACCCCATTATGTGTTACTCATGGAAACCCAGGTCTTAAAGTTTCCAGTGTCTCATCTACCATATAAACACACACACACATGCACGCATAAATCTATCACACACACATATATCCCAGTGTCTTATTGGTGTGTGTGTGTGTGTGTGTGTGTGTCTCATCTGTGATGGAGTAGGAAGTAGGAACTGGTTGATTTGGGTTTGCTCTGAATTATCACATCTAACTTGACAAAATTAAAAAGGTCCATTTTTCATCCTCTTCTTTCTCGAAGTCTGACTGGCCATCTCAGACATAAAATGGGATCAACCCTTAAGGTACTAGAAACAATCCCCTGACAAAGGTGATTATCACTGTAAATATGTAGCACACAGCCACACAGTAGACCCCAGCTTTCTTTCCCTCAGACAACACAAGAAGTTTCATTTTTATTGAACACTATTATGTAAGTAAGATACAGACAACTGAATTTGTTGAGCACAGAAGTTGTAAAAGTGCCCTCAAGGTCTTGAAGAAGTAAGTGCAAATTGTGTACCCTGGGAGACAGGGAAGGGAAGAAAATCAGCCTTGAGAAGGCAAACCCAAACCTGGGCTGAGAGACAGCCATTCCAGGCTGTTTGTGGTCTGATTTCTGCTGATAATACAAGAGTACTCTGTGCATCCTCCCTGTTTTTCCCATTGCCCTTGGAGAATCATCCTGGCCTGACCAGAGCCACTAAATAGGGATAAAACCAAACCACACAAAATACAACATCAAAACTGGGTAAGGCTGTACTGTCTTTGATGGAGATCTTTCTTCTCAGACTTACTAAATGAATATGGATCAATGGAATCAGAAACAGTCACCAAGGTCTCACAGAATTCTTCACCTGAGGTCAATATAATAGGTCTTCACTTGACATCCTCAGTGGGTTCTTGGAAACTGTGACTTTAAGTGAAACAAGATATATTAAAAACCAACTTTTTTTTCCTCATCAATGTCATGATGAAATCCAATGACATTATTGCAGGAAACGACATTATTCAACAACCTGCTGTATGTTTGCTTTAAGTCACATTTTCCAAATAAGGATTTACTGTATCTTTGTTTGGAGTATGAGATTCCTTATCTGTTAAATAGGGGTAATAATAATAACTATTTTATAGAAATATTGTGAATAATAACAAGATAATGTATCTAAAACCTTGACATGTCCCAAGCTCATAGGACCTTGTTAGAAAACTGAGACTCATTTATGCTCCTTTAAGAAAAAAAAAAGATAAAGGAAGAAGAAGGTACAATCTATTTCAAATGATTAGTCATCACATCATTTTCCTTCTAAAGAACATTTGTCCTTCTGGTTTTATTTTGGATCCACTACTAATGTGCAATTCCAATCCAGTTTCCCTTCAGCCACCCTCCAGAAGTGCAATATTGGTTCTTTGTCTTAGGGATATTTCATTTCCTCAATCATGTTAAATCAAACAAACCTCTCATACCAGCAAACAGAAAGGAGCAGCTCTGGGCCTTTGAACTAATTTGCACTAGCAAAACTGATCAGGTCTTCCTCCAGTGTCTTAATTAGGAGTCTTAATCCCTTTGATTTAAAACCAGAAGAAATACAGGACATGGTAGAAAATTCTTAGCATATTTATTCAATACAGACAAATAGGGTTTAGAAAGTTCACTTAATATACAGTATTGACAGAAATATATGTCTCTTTCTCTCTAATAATTCTTCCAGGATAAAGTGTGGCTCACTCTCAGATTGGAACCATCAGTTTTCATGTTCTCTTTCATTTAAAGAGACAGTTATTTCCAACCCACTCTGTGTTTCCAGAGATTTTTGACTGGTTTGCTTTAATTTCTCCTCTGACATAAGGAGAGAGTGGCTCAGAGAATATATGCAATATTATTCACATTGAATTTTTTAAAATGTGATGAATGGGTGGTGGTTGATGGAGGCTGAATGTGAGAAAATGAAAATAGAATAACAATGATTATGAACTCTCTCTGCAGACTCGAATAAGTCTTTCAATACAGATGCTAAAATGCCTTGGATTTGGTATAAGGTAAGTTCTTCTTGAACCCTATCCAAGCTGGTTCAGTTCTGGAGGAAACAAAAGGTTGATGTCAAGAGAGACTGATATGGTGCTTCCAAGGGCGTAGTGACATGTGTGTTCAGTAAAAGGACAGCAGGGGGCTCAGGTCAGCATCAGTGACATCATCCATTTACATGATTGTTCAGGCTTCCGGGCAGCTTACTTTTTACAAGACCATGTGCATACGGGTATTTATTAAAAACTAGGGGAGGGTGTTGATGACTGGGGGAACTGCAGACACTTTCAAAAGGCTTATGTAAAAGAGATTCTACAGCTGTGTAGTTCCAGTGCCTTGCCCAGGCCGTCAAGCCATTTTCTCCTACAGAAAAGTGGTCAGATCCTCAGAAACCACAGCTTCTTAAGAAGAGCACCCATAATTTTGGATGCATCTCAGCACTGAACCCAAGGGATAGTCATTCACGACATCATTCCTAGGATACTCTAGAGAAGCCTCAATACGTTGATCTAGTATAGTCTCTAATCATACTTAATAATCAGTGCACTTGGTGCAAGCTCTCTGGGCTCAGGTTCACATTGGAACCAGAGGCGTCGTGTTCCTTTTCATGTAAAAAGGCAGTCTTTTCAGATCTAATTGTTCATAAATGGAAATATAGCCTAAGCTAATCTATGTTAATACATCTTAAAAGAATTAATTTGATTACTTTTAGGAATATGGGGAGTAAGCCTAAATAGGCAAATTATAAAAAAGAAAATAAAACCAAAAATTAACCACAGGTGTTTAAAATACTATCTTTAATGTGTGAAATAATGAGCTGACACACTATTTTTTATATTTAAAAGCCACTGTCATATCTTTTATTTCCACTTATTATTCTTACAGTACCCGTAGGAAGTTGACAGGCCGTATTTGTATTTTGCAGAAAAACAAAATAAAACCAGCTCAGAAGGAAAGCTAAGTAACCTGTCTAGAGAAATACAGAGGGAGGGTTGGAGTTTTTTCTTTCTGCTATCAGACTCTAGAAGGATTTGCAAGGAACGTATTGGCTGCCTGTGTGTAACTGGGCACTTCTAAAAGACTGACAGGTGATACCGAAAAAATATAATCCTCCGAAATATCTTAAACATCCACCCCTGCAGTTTTGTTTACAACCTGAAGCTGCACCATCCATTAGGCAACTATCTGCTTGAGAAAATTCAAACTTCAAAAATTCACATTCCTTCCAAGTTATCAGTAATTCTGAAACTGGTAAAATCTAAGCTAATAAGATTGTATCGTTTACTGCTCCTTGGCACATAACCACTACACACAATCTAAAGCCTGATATTACACAATTATCCTATAAAGTGGGCATTTTTTGGTCTCCCAAAAGTGCTGCTCGGCTCCGCATTAAGTGGGTAAAAGCAGGGACGTAAAAAAGAGCCTCATGTAACTGTGGTTAACATCTCACCTGGAGAGATGGGGAGGGCTGAGCAGGTTTGGATGTTGGCAAATACATTCCTCAGTTTCCCCAACGATGCTATTGATTAGTCTGCTGCAGACCCCAATCATGGGAAGAGACAAGCCGCATAAGCATATGAAACAATTACAGATCAGCACACCCAGCCGGCTGTCAGCACAGAAAACTGCAAGCACCGCTGAATAATTATGGCTTGAGCTATTGATTGGGACCACAGAAGAGCTTCATCCAAATGCTTTTAATTTGCCAAACAGGGAGAAGTGTGCTGGAGAGAGGTTGCTTCCAATAACTGCATTTCTTCCTCTGCTAATTAAGGGGAGAGCTTAACAAGGTGATGGGGATTGTTTTTAAATCTTGCCAAGTTACATCAATGACCAATTGAAAGGTGGTGAATGAGAGATGAAGGGCTTACCTTACATGGCTTAAATCAAGTGGTCTGGGATGAGTGTGGATCCTATGGAAGGTCCTAGGCTGGTCAACAAGCCAAGACCATCACTGGCCAGAGGGCTCCTGCGACACTGGTAAGAGAGATGATGGCCCTAAGGCTGAGACAGCAGCTGGAGATGATGGCCCTAAGGCTGAGACAGCAGCTGGAGATGATGGCCCTAAGGCTGAGACAGCAGCTGGAGATGATGGCCCTAAGGCTGAGACAGCAGCTGGAGATGATGGCCCTAAGGCTGAGACAGCAGCTGGAGATGATGGCCCTAAGGCTGAGACAGCAGCTGGAGACTGAGCAGAGTCAAGGTCTCCTCCTTGGGTTCACACAGTTTTGCTGCCCCACTGTGAGGTTCGTCTATCCCTTAGTCTCATCCATCCTTGGGCCTCTTCCTTGATGAATAACATTATTACCCAATTGGAGCTGATGGGTGATTTTTTGAAGAACATTATTATTAACTGAAGTTTATAATTTATTTAGACTGCCGTAGTTTTGACTTAAGGTCCTTTCTCTGTTCCACCCATGCAGGATGCCGCAGTACATGTAGTCATCATATCTCCTTAGGATCCTCTAGGCTGTGACAGTTTCTTTGATAATGTTGGCAGTTTTGAGGATTGCTGGTCAGGTATATTGTAGGATGCTATCGGAATTTTTCTGATGTTTGTCTCGTGCTTAGACAAATAAAAAGCACAGGATAAAGTTGGCATAACCAAGGCGAGGAGGTAAAATTAACTATGGATAACAAATGAACACAATAATTCCCCTTCCTCAAGCATACCACCCCCTTCCCCTGACACACAAAGATTATGTATTCCAAACGGTTTCAATGGCTGGATAATTCTTTTCTCTACTGCCACCTTTCCTACTATTCTTATGTGTTAATATCATTTTAAGTCTTTCAAAGGATATTAATCAAGTTTTTATTACAACACAATAAAACTCATGGACAATATGTCTTCACTTTTGTTTTAAGCACTTCACATGTGACCCCACATGGTTATAATTGTCTTAAGATCCCAGTACTACTGGGATTTTAAGATTTGAAAAAACTCTTCTCAGAGGTTACAATATACTAAGCTCCTAAGACAACTCCACCTATTTGTACCTCTCAAGAATAGCGTTTAAACTTTAAAAACTGTCAGATATTCTATCAGATGAAGTGTCCATCATAAAAAAAAAAAAGTTAAATAGAGTTGGAGTTGCTTAATGTAGAGAAGAAAAGACTATGGGTGACCTAATTACAATCTTCTTGGATTATGGAAGATTGAAAAGAGTCACACAGACCTGGGTTCTAGTCCTGGCTCTACCACAAACTAGCTGTATGACCATGGGCAAGTTACTTGACCTCTCTATGCTTCAGTTTCCCATCCGGAAAATGATTAAAGTAATGCTCACCTGGGAGGGCTGTGGTAGGTTTACAGGGAGGTAATGTATGTAATGTGCTTACCACAGTTCCTGGAACAGGCTGTGTTATTCAATAAAATTTAGCTTCCACCTCACCTGCTACATGATCTTACCTATGATGAAAACAAAACCACTTAATATTTTTATAAGACTTGATAGCTTAGAAAGCATTTTCTCATAATTTAGGGTGACAAATACTGTCCTAGCCCTTCAAAGCCCAAATAAGATGAAGTAGATTTTAATTCAAGGTAATACTGATTTTGGTTAGACAAAGAACATTTTTGGCCATGGAGATAATAAAACTCAAGAACAAGTTTTCTGGGGGCTGTAGACTCTGTCCTTGGGGGAGATTCAAAAGGGAGTGCGTGTCTCAGGGCACACAGCCTTGACTTCACCCCCACCCAACAGCCATCACATTCCTGGCTGGCGGGAATAACATTGCCAAGTTCTGGGATGCAGAGGAGGTAAATGAATCTCTCGCTGTTCATCCTCTGGACACTCTAAACCTATTTCCTGCCTCTGGGAATCTTCCAAGTTCTGCCTCCTGAGCCCACAGTTTCCTGGAGTTACATTTATGTGGTGGAAATAAATCTTAGTGTATAACCCAGTGTGCAAATAATATCTTTTTTATTTTTAAAAAATAAATCTAAATCCAACTCTGATCCTCCCAGCTGGGCTTGTGAGAAACTCAATTTCAGTCATTTACAGGCTGCTCCCCGGGGTTGCACCAAGACTCTGGGGTCCCACCTGGTGTTAAAGCACTGGGAAGGCTCTCTGGTCCTGCAAGACCTCCAGGCTGTGTTAGGGGTCCCTGGCCTGATCACAATCACAGTATTAGCCATGCAGATTGCAGTTGTCTGATTAGATGTCTGTCTCTCCTTTTAAAGAGTGAGTCACTTTGAGGGAAAGGGTTGTGTCTTTTATCACGAGATCCCTGGGACTGGTGCATGGACTATTATGTAGCAGGGGTGTGGTGAATGAACAAATGTTTGCTTTATAGCACTTAGTCCATTATGTGCTACTGTAACAAAATACCACAAACAGAGCAATTTATAAAAAAAAAAAAAAAATGTAGTGGCTCACAGTTCTGGATGCTGGGAAGTTCAAGGTCAAGGTGCAGGCAGGTTTAGTGATTCTGATTCCAAGATGGCACCGTGAATGCTTCGTCCCGGGTGAGGGGAGGAATGCTTCATCCTCACATGGCAGAAGGAGGGAGTGCAAATAGGCACAAGAAGGCTGAACTCCCCCTTTTATAATGGCATTAATCCCACCCATGAGGGAAGGTGGAGCCTTCATGGCTTAACCACCTCTTAAAGATTCCACTCAATACTGTTACATTTCAACATGAGTTTTAGAGGGGACAAACATTTAAACCATAGCAAGCACCTAGTACATTAGACGATTTTTTCCCCTAAGACCATGAGCCCCTAAGACCATGACCTTCCCCTAAGACCATGACCATGAGGGAGAGGACTGTACTTTTACATCTATTTCCTGAATACATGTAGACCTTAATAAATGTGTTTCTTGAGTAAATGATTGAACAGTGCTGCTTTTCTTGCCCACTGTGTTGTCGTGGTTTGTTGGTCTGCACACTGTGCATTCCTCATGGGCAGGGCTCTGTCTTAATCACTGTAACAGAGACTGTCAACTGTTCCCACACCTGTTTTCTCTTTCATAGAGCCCCTGAATTTTAGCTGGGCACTCTTACAGAGACAGTGTTTTCCAGACTTTCTTGAAAGGTCACATGACTAAGTTGTGGCGGAAGAGATACCAGCAGCAGTGATGGACACAGCTCATGGGATTCCTTCTGCCCACTGGCTAGGGTGCAGATGTTATGGGAATTTGTCCTTGACCAAATTCCCCTTGTCCTTGAGAGGAACACCCTAGGAATAGTGGAGCAACAGAAGAGGAGGAGGCTGGGTCCCCAGCACTTTGGGTCATCCATGTTGGACCCAGGCTGTTGGATGCAAGAGAAATCACTTCTATCTTATTTAAGCTACTGTACTTGCTGTCTCTGTGACAGCAGCCAAATCTTAATCTCAAATAATACCTTCATCTCGGTACCCTCATTGCCCGCAGCCCAGTGCCTGGCAGCAGCAGGCCACCATGGCTCAGAACCCCTTCCTGTCCTTTTCACCTTCATGTTTTCATCCCACCATGGGGAGCTCCCAGGGAAGGCCACACAGAAGCCAGAAGGCAGCACCCTTTGCAGCTCCAGCCTGAGTCAGCAGCAGTTTTCAGTTTAATGAGATGACACTAACGATTGTGCCTTTCTGGGATGAGTGGGCCTGCCCTCCCTAGAGACCTGTGGAAGGTCTGGCATTTTTATCATTCCTGAACTTGAAGGTCAAGGGGAAGGCAGGCGTCTCAGAAAGGAGTAGCACCTACAGAACATGCATTTGCTGCCCTAGAATCAAGTCTGAACTTCAGTGAAAGGGGTTGAACACTACCTGGGCCTTCTTCATTCTGGCAGATGCCATTGAAAATGCCCTTTCTCCATCCTCTGCATTTGCCAGGACATGCCACACAGGTCGCCTGAAAAGTGCTGTTTGCTTGGCCTCTAATGATTCTTACGGCTTTATCACACACACAGCCCATCAGCTCCTAGCCCTCATGCAGCCTCCGCAGCCCTGATGCCCTGGGGGTGAGAGCTGTGGTTCATCCTGATTTCTTCCCTGCTCTGGATTCTCTAGGGAAGACATGGACCCTACTTCATGGGTCCCTGCCCCACAGACCCCTGCCCCACAGGTCCTTACTCTCCAATCTCTACCCAGTGAACCCCCATTCATCAGACTCCTTCCCCAAGGACCTCTGCTTACTCCTCAGCCACACTGTAGTCATTCAATTAATGGACCCTCCCTGGAGCTTTGCTTCTCTTTTCTGAACCCAGGTGCCCAGGACAGAGAAAGGCACTATTATTCTATCCATCTTGATTTTGTATTTTTGGAGGTGTGGGGAGTAAGCATCCATTTCTCACTCATGAAGATCAGTAGGGCCTTGGGGGCTGACTTTCTTATTTTATCCAGCATCTATTGAGCGCTTACTGTGGGTCAGGTGCTTTGCTAAGCACTTACAATGTAAATCAGCTCAGGGAATTCTCTCAGCTACCTTGTGAGGCTGGTGCTATTATAATTCCCATTTTACAGATGAAGAGGTATAGGCTGGGGAAGATTCAGGAACTCACCCTGGTAATCCAGTTCATAGCAGATAAACCCCTGGACTAGGATTCACCCCCAAGGAGTCTCACCCAGGTGCCTCCTCTTTCCTGGCTGCCTCAGGTGCATCCCCAGCATTCTAAAGCAGGCGGTCTGTGACACAGAAGCAAATGATTTTCAGCAAGGGGAGTAGTCCTGGAGGGACCAGCTGATTAGTATCATCAGCTACACCAGACAAGCAGTAGAGCTGGACACGGAGCGTGAGGTCAGAGGTCAGCTTCCAGGGTGACCAGGAACAGGTTAGACTAATGGAGTGCAAGGCAGGTGGGACAGAATGGAGCAGGATGGGGCAGGATATAGCTGAGCGTAAGGCAGGAGGTTAGGCACTCTCTGTTACTGGGTTTTGGCCACCTGGGTCAAAGAGAGGCCATCTGAGTCGGGGAGCAGCCACCTGGCTTGCAGGTACTGGTAGGGGCCTGGCATGGGGAAGGGCTGGGGGGTAGGTGGAATGTTAGCACCTCTCCCCGATAGTGAAATTAGCGGCTTCTTACTGCTCCTCTCCCCGCAACCCCATCCTTCAGATTCCAGGAGAAGCAGAAGAAAGTTCCTAGGTGTGTGACATCAGTGTCTCCTCCAGTGAGGACGGAGGAGGCCTGATGGTGTGAGTGTGATCCCCCACTGGAAGCCCTTCTCTCTAACCTTGTCTTCGCTCTCTGCTGCAGTGTCCTGCAGTGTCAACGCTAACTCACAAGCAGCAGTCCTTGCCAAACCAGCCTTCCTCTGCCACAGCCCTTCTCCATTTATTTTCAGACTTTATGTGCTTTAAAATAGCCTTGCTGATAGGTGCCAAAACCCAGCAGACCTGAAAAAAATGCTTACCAGGACGAGAAAACTGAAGGACGCTGGCTTCTCGACATGACTCAAGGCTACACCCACTCTCCCTGATGATTCCCTTCTCTCTCCTAGAACACATCTCAAGGCACAGAGAACCCCCCTCAAAAAAACCTTTCCCAACCAGGTCTACCAGACACTCCCTGTTAACACAAATTCTTGTAAAAGTTCATTAAAAGTTGTCCAGGCATGGTGGCTCATGCCTGTAATCCCAGCACTTTGGGAGTCCAAGGTGGGCGGATCACCTGAGGTCAGGAGTTCCAGACCAGCCCGGCCAACATGGTGAAACTCCGTCTCTACTAAAAATACAAAAATTAGCTGGGCATGGTGGTAGATGCCTGTAATCCCAGCTTCCTGGGAGGAGAATCGCTGGAACCCCAGAGACGGAGGCTACAGTGAGCCGCGATCACGCCACTGCACTCCAGCCTGGGTGACAGAGCGAGACTCCATCTTTTTAAAAAAAAAAAAAAAAGTTCGTTAAAAGTTAATAGAAACAATGGACCCTGAGGGCTGCAAAATGGCCTGGCAAGAAAGAAAATGTCATTTCCGTCATCCAGATGCTGAATAGATTCACACTGAATTTGGATTTGCACTGTATTGGGGGACAGAGGGAGAGAAGCAGGATGGCTGCCAAACGCTTGTTTGTTCAGCCTCTCTGCTCCTTTCCTCTTCCCCATCAGCCCCTCTGAAGTTTCAGATGCCCAGGAGGGACTGCATAAGGGTATTTATACCTGGGGAGGTCTCAGCACACCTTATGTCACAGGCTGGACTGGCTGCTTCAACTATTCATTTCATCAACAAGTGGTATAGTAGCCTCAGATACTGTGTTATGCCCTTGAGAGAGAGAAATATATAAAGTTAATATAAAACATGGCCTCTGACTTCAAGGAGAGTAAAAAAAAAAAAAAAAACATAGTGATAAGGGTGCACACAGCAGGGGCACCCAGTGCCTTTAGGGGTTAAGGAAGGCTCCCTGAAGGAGGTGACCTTGAGGCTGAGACTGGGAGGGTGAAGAGGAGCTGGCAGTCAAGCGGCAGGGATGATGTGTAGGGAAAAGATGCTCCATGCAGAGGGAAGGGCATATGCAAAGTCCCAGAGGGGAGAAAGAGCAAGCTGTGTCGGTGAGACGCGAGACTCAGTGTGACTGGAGTGGAGAATGCCAGGGGAATGGGGGGAATAAACAAGGCTGGGAAGCAAGGAGGGCCCAGACACCGGTGAACTTTCTAAAGAACACTTGAAGAGTTTGATCTTCATAAGGGCAGGCTTCATTTTGTTCACCACTGTGTCACCCTGGCTGCAATTTCTAGAATTTAGGGCAATCAATGATGCTGGAGGCAGGAGGCAGGGAAATGGAAGAGCTCTACCCACAGAGGGCAGAAGGGAGGGAGAGAAGCAGATGGTAGAACCCACAGAGGGCAGAGGGGAGGGAGAGAAGCGGATGGTAGAACCCACAGGCTTGGTGATTGGCTGAGCCGGGTGGGAGGGAGGAGTAGTCAGGATAAAGGGCATCTCAGGGCCCTTTCTTCAGCAAGCACCTGGTGAGGTACAGACTCCAGCCCTGAGGCAGGGCAGCCGCTACAGGCACGGGCACAGCGCACTGTGGGCTCTGGGATTGAACTCAGCTCAGAGACTGGGCTCTGGGATTGGCAGGTCTGAGAAGCTCCCAAAATGGGTTTTAATTTACTTGAAAATACATGTTGTAGAGTATTTGAAAGCTCTGCATGTATGTGTGTGCGTGTGTGTGTGTGTGTGTGTGTGTGTGTGTTGGGGGTGGAGGGTTGGGACCCAAACATAGAGTTTCCACTTTTTCAAAGCTTTATGTAGATGAAACAATCAAGTGATGTCACAGCATTTTGTTCCTTCAGCCTTTGAAACATTTATTGACCAACTGTCATGTGCAAGGGAGGAGGAACCAATCATTGAGTGCATACTCATTTGCCAAGCTTCATTTGTTTTATTTCGTTTTGTTTTCCAATCATCCCATGAAGTGTAACTCGGTTTTGTGATGTGGCTTGCCTAAAGCCACCCAGCTGCCAGAGTTCAAGCTAGAGTATGGAAACGGTGTTGTTCTTAAAGGGGGTTTTCAGCTGGGCATGGTGGTATGTGCCTGTAATTCCAGCTACTCGGGAGGCTGAGGTGAGAGGATCACTTGAGCTTGGGGGGCAGAAGGTGCAGTGAGCCGAGATCGCGCCACTGCACTCCAGCTTGGGTGAGAGAGCAAGACCCCATCTCGATTCAAAAGAAATTAAATGAAAAAGGTAGAGGGCTTCCTGTCTACCCACATCTCCTTCATCATACCCCACAATTCTAATAATGCTATACATCCAGAGAGGTGCCAGTCTATATTGAGAAAAATGGGAGAAATTCAACTCATGTGTAGGCTTGGTTATGAGGGAAAGTCAGTTGAAGGAGCAGGTAGTCTGGGGTTGTAGAAAAAATACAGGTTTTAGCATCAGCTAGGTCAGGATTCAAATTCTGGTTCAATCTCTTGCAAGCAAAGTGGCCTTGAGTGTGTTACCTAACCCTCTTGATGCTCCATTCCCTCATCTGCAAATGGAGATAGTGCTACTCACTTTGCAGGGAATAGAGATTAGAGAGTATGCAAAGCATGTGGCATGGTGCCTGGCACATAGCAGATGCTTAGTATAAGGCTTCCAAGATTATTTGAGCTGGACCCTGAAGGACAGGTGCCCTTTTCATCAGGAGGAGATGGGGTCAAGAAAGGACCAGAATGAGCAAAAAAAAATGTGTTTGCAGGAAACCACAAGTAGTAGTGAGTCATTTAGCTTGATTCAAATGTAGAAAAATGTACATGAGAGATGGAGGTTGCAATGGCAAGTTAGAGAACAATGAGGACCTCAAATGCCATCTGCTTCTCTCCACTCCCACTGTGCTTCCTTGTCTCAGCCTACAACAGCTCCCCAGGTTCCTCACCCATCTCCTCACCGTCAGTCTTGTTGCTTGCAATCCATTCTCCACATTGCAGCCCAGGTTTGCATATAGTTTGGACTTCATTCAGCAGCCACAAGAAGCCCCTGAAAGTCTTGAGCAGGGGTATGAATAGGTCAGCACTGTGCTTTAGTTATGTTGTCCAGACAGCAAGTCCGTGTAGTGAGGATCACAGTGCAGCTTAAGCAGCATAGTCACCTTGTCTGGGCAGGCTGCCAGGGACTCTCCTCTACCTACCAAGTACAGTCCAAACTCACTCATATGCTCTGGAAGTTCATCACTGTATGGCTCTGGCTGCCCGGCCCTGATCAGCCACTGGACCACCTCACACAACACCCTGATCCCCAGATTATATGTAAACCAGGCTTCTCTTCCTTTCCTTCAGAATACCCTAAATGACAGATGAAAGAGACACAGACCTCGGGATCTGGGTCTGTAGCAGAAGGCAGAACCCCCCAACCCCGCTCGCACACAGTATTTTATTTTATTTTATTTTATTTTATTTTTTTGAGGGCTAATGATTTATCTTAAAAATTCATGTCAGCTAGGTGCAGTGGCTCACACTTGTAATCCCAGCACTTTGAGAGGCTGAGGCGGGAGGATTCCTTCAGGTCAGAAGCTTGATACTAATTTGGGCAACACAGCAAGACACTACCTCTAAAAAAAAATTTTTTTTTTTTTAATTAGCTGGGCATGGTGGCACATGCCTGTAGTCCTAGCTACGTTGGAGGCTGAGGTGGGAGGATCCTTTGAGCCCAGGAGTTCGAGGATGCAGTGAATTATGATTGTGCCATTGCACTCCAAGCTTGGTGTCAGAGTGAGACCTTGTCTCTTAAAAAAACCCAATCAAACAAAAAAACCAAAACCAAACAAAAGAAAAAAGCTCATGTCAATTTTGTCTTCTATTTTGTAACATTCATGCTCATTTTAATTTAAAAATGCCTTTACTTCACTTCTTGTATAGCCTATTTTACCCAAATATTTAAGCAAAATTAACATCCCTGAAAAGGCGCATCATCCTTATTCCATGGCTTTGAGTACGCCTTGACCGCCAGCAGTGGCTTCCTGAGCATATCTAATTTGGGAAGCACCATCTTAAATGGTAGCTGTAGCTCAAATTTTCTGTCTGCTAGGGGTGCCATTCTCTTTTTGAGCTGAAGAATTCCTATTTATACTTCAAGATCCAGCTTCAATGCTACCTCCTTATTTAAAATTGATCAGCTGATTAATTCAATAAAGAGTTCATGAGAGGCTCTTCCTGCTAGCCTGCCCGGCCCCACCTCTCCCTTGAGAACTGACTCAGCCTTCCTTTGTATTTCCATAGCACTTTGTAATACCCCCATCGTGGTTCTTATCCCATGGTGTTAAAACTTAGTTTGGATGTGTCTGTTTGCCTGCTCTACTAGTTCTGCGAAGGCAAAAGCAAAAGAGAACCTTACTTATTTTTGCTCCTTGGTGCCCATTACAGTGCCTGGCACGTAATAGGAACTCTTTTCACCATGGAGGGAGAGGCCAATAAGGTTTTGAGTGATGTGTGCTGTTGAACTCTGACGGTGAAGAGATTCAGCTGGATCACCGCGCCCTACCTCAGAATCACCGGGTTGGCTTGGGTGAAGCCTCCCACTCTTGCCTTTACTCAGGCTGAGCATGTTCACAGGCAGTATCAGAACCTTTCCTCTAATCCTAATTAAACACGCCTCTGCTGCCAAATATAGACCAAAAGCCATAAGCTGGGAGGAAGCAAGTGTCTTTAAAAGACATAAAAAGTGATCTACGATTGAGATGCTGTCCCCCTTCCAGGGGAGGATTGTGGCTTTCTGGCAATTTTACCATCCGTCATGTGGGGTGGGGGTGGGGGTGATGGGGAAGGAATCTACTCAGCCTCCAGACCACACCTGGCCCGGTGGTTTTCCAACTGCTCACATGTCCCCTCTGTGGGGGTGGTGGGGGGAGTGGGTCCAGGAGCCCTGCTTGGAGGAGCAGAGATGTCAGTTCCAACCCTCCAGATTCAGCTCAGGGACACTCCCTCCTCGGTCCGGCTTCCTTTTCTCTTTTCCTGGGAGTTTCCCAGATCTGAGATCTCAAGGCCTGTACTCCTGGTCTCCCACACCTGAGGCACCTGCCTTCAGCAGTTTCAAATGAAGACGGTTTGGCTCCACCACACTTTCAAGGTCTGGGTTTTGACCTTGACGATATTTATTGACTGAGGTTATCCAAACAAGGACTTCCGAAGGCTGTAGCATCCAGTGGTTTTTGTGAGTGTGACGCCCCTGCTGCTGCCTCTATTTATAAAGTTTGAGCTCTGGTTTCTGATGGTTCCAAACCTAGTGGGTGGGGGTGGCAGTCTTTTCTCTACCTTCTATTTGCCTGTTGGCAGCTCTAAGAGACTAAAATATTCTCTTCCTACAAGCAGGCTATGGAGACTTTGGAGCACAGCAAGAGTTGTTTTAGTCAGAGCGGTTATACGACAGCAATCTCTGCCCAGAAAAGAGGAGATAAATCAATGTTTGCTTAAGGAATAAAGACCAAACTCCTCTGGAAAAACAAAATGTGATTTTTAAATGATCAAAGCTGGCTTTAGTAATCACTGAGGGAACTGAACTCCTTGAAGCTCTCAATGGGTGTCTGATGGTATCCTTGCTGTTAAATATCAGATTTATTTGGCCATGATTAATTGCTGATGCCGGATTCCTGTCTTCCCCTTGGCTACATCTTCTTCCCGGCTAACCCCAGTCACTCGCTCCATTTTCATCTTTATGCTTTTATGACATTTGCATCAGCCACCATATTATCACTTATATATGGATACAGTGGAGAGAAAAGGAGGAAACGATGAAGCCTCATTTTCAAGACATATGTTCATGTTGTATTGAATAACATGATATATATCATTTCTTGCTTCAACCATTAAAACAGCAGCTCTAAACCAACTAGCTGTTGGTCCTAATACTTCTCTAAAGAGGAGATTTGAGCCTGCTTGGTGCTGGCAACAATAAGTGGCATCACTGTCCATGCAGGGCCTCCAGGATTTCACCCTGCCCCTTGTTCCTGCCATGTGATCCACCACCAAAACATCCAGTGTGATGTGGACTTACTCCACAGACCCAGGTTTCCAACACCATGCCAGTCTCAAAACTTCCCTCTAATTAGGCCTTCCAAAAGGGGTAAGATCTAAGTCCAAAAATAAATAAAAAAGGGAAAAGAGAAAACGCAACCAAGAAAGGATGTGCAGTGGGAGGTAATGGAGGGTAGAAGAAATTTTCCTTTTCTTCTTCTCTTCCCAGGCTGTACCTGGTTGGATGACAGCAGTGGTGGAATTAGAAATGCTGGTAATTTTTTTTTTTCCCTTAAAGTTTTTGAGCTGGTTGTTGATGCCCAGAAAGGAGGAGATAAATCACTGTTTGCTTAAGGAATAAACACCAAACTCCTCTGGAAAAACAAAATGTGATTTTAAAATCATTTTGTGATCATTGTGCTTGTAGTCCCAGCTACTTGGGAGACAGAGGCTAGAAGACTGCTCTAGCCCAGGAGTTTGAGGTTGCAGAGAGCTCTGAATATGCCATTGCACTCCAGCCTGGGTGACAGAACTACAATCAATCTCTAAATATAATAAAATAAAATACATTTTAAAAAGCTGTTTTGGAAGTATAAAATGGATTCAGAAATATGCACAAATCACAAGTGTACAGCTGAAATGTTTATAAACTGAACACATTCATGTAACCAGCACCCAGATCAAGAAACAAGACATGATAGGCACCTCAAGAATCCTCCTCATAGTCATTATCCCTTAAGGATGACGATATTAACTTCTAACACCCTAGCGTAGGTTTGCCCACTTTTGAACTTCCTGTAAGTGTAGTTATATAGTATGTCCCCTTTCAGCTTCTTTTGTTCAACATTACGTTGGTAAGATTCACCTATATACAGGTAGTTTGTTCATTTTCATTGCTGTATAATATTTAATTTTGTGAATATGCCATTACTTACTTAGCTTACTGTTAATAGACATTTGGGCAGTTTCCATTTTGGGGCTTTTCTAAATAATGGCGTTCTCAGCATTCTAGTTCATGCCTTTTGGTGAACACATGTATGCATTTACGGTGGGTATGTACCCAGGTATAGCACTATTGAGTGATGGGATATGTATATATTCAGCTGCAGCAGGGGCTGTCAAATGGTTTTCTGACATGTATGAATTGTACCAGCTTCTAGAGTGTGAACTCAGTGTCCTCTATTTTAAGCCATTCCAAAGGTATGCGATGGTAACTCAGGTGGTTTTAATTAGCACTTCCCTGACACTACCAATGTTGAGCACCTATTGATATGCTTATTGTCCATTTGGATATTGTTTTTGTGAGGCGCCTGTTCAGATATTTTGCTTGTTTTTCTATGGGTTGCCTTCTTCTTATTGATTTGTAGGGGAAGCCATGTCTTTTTGAGTAATCATCTTCTCCACTTTGTCCATCTCACATCGTTTTAGGGTAATTCAATTTAGCAAGCCGTAACTGAGTGCTATTTGCATGACCATATTTGGTAATTGAGATACCAAGAGGAGTGAAGCCCAGAACTCAGTCTGCCCTCAAGCTTGATCCTTGCCCTTGAGGATTTTGGAATCTTATGTCCCTGTGCTGGCCAGAATTCTTAGCTGCATCTCAGCCTCTTCTCTCGCTCCCATCCTATCCACACCAAGGCTTGGCCAGATGGGGGCAGGAGTCAGATTGCATTTCTGGAAGGTCAGTGGTTAACTATTCTGCAGGTTTTCATAAAAGGAACCAAGAGAGGTGGTCAAGTGACTTCAGAGAGATGAGGTATTATTGACTGTGTCGAGCTCCACAGATCCCAGCAGGGAGCCAGTCTGTGGAGCAGTCTGGCTATGTCCTCCTTTCTTAGGAGTGGACAGCAACAGTAAGTAGCAACAAATTGATATTAATGTTGCCTTACTTCATGGCTTCCAGTAATAGGCAGTACTTTGTTTGGCTTGGAAAACATGAGCTTTCCATGTGGTGCCTCTTTTGGAATTCTATTGCTGTGTCTTCACTGATGGCTTCTATTTATACAGACCCCTGGTGTTGTTAGACACTGACATGTATCAGCCATAGAAGTTGGCTAATGGCTGGGCAGAAAATTCTTTGTGGAATCACTGAGGCCTTGTGTTGATCTCATTTTGTGATCTGATATTGTACTGAAAGATATTGTGCTAGAACGATCAATGAACTGGTTGATCAATGACCTGGGTTCTGACAACCACCTGACCAGGTTGCTCTGTGACCTTAGGCAAATTGCTTAACTTCTCTGAGCCTTTCTCCTGCTCATCTGCCAAATGTAAATCCTAATCCCTGCTGTGACCAGTTGTCAGGTTTCTGAAAAAATAAGGTGGTTATATATGGAAAAACATTTTGAAAACTGTAAAGTTCCACAAAAAAATAATAAAACCAAAGTACTGCTGCTCACCAGATTTCATTCCAATACAGCAATCAGAGCCCCAGGTCTTCTTTTAACTCTCAACTTCCATTTTACCTGTATTAGTTGGTGTTTGGACCTGTTAGTGACCTTTAGCTGGGAATTCTTTCATGTAAAAGGCACCTCTTTGGTCTCAATAAACTCTTGTACTTTGGCATTTCACCACATGGCTATTTACTCGGTGACCTTTTTCTTTCTTTGTTTCTTCCCAGGGTCTAGCAGAACTTTTGTCACCTGGACAGGATCCACTTAGGCAGCCTCCAACCTACATCAGGGGATTTTAATTTCCTCATGGCTTTGTTAACATTTCACATTGGTACAGGTCAAAACACAAGGTTATTTACTAGGAACTAAGAAATGTCACTAATCTGAGTCACAGGAGCTCCATGAGTTCCCCGTAGGTAGTCAGAACAGCACCCATCATCCCAGTGAGTTGAGCATGAGACTGACTCTTCCAGGCTTCTGAGCCCAGTGTGCTTGACTGAGGTTCCACGGGAGGGCAGCCCTCCTAGGCTGGGAAATGCCAACGCACGTTAGATTTGTTCAAGGAGCCTCTACCTTTACTGGCTGCCATTCTGTTAAGGAAAATTCTTTAAAGAAGGTTCAAAATCTATTTCCTAACCAAGAAGTCGGGAATGAAGATCCTCCTTCACTTATTCAAAAGTCACCCATTCATCTTTTTACTCACTCCTTTAACACTGAGTATGTAAATACTAATGAGAATGACTGTAATGGCTGTTGATGGATGTGTTTTTATCTTTCGCTTATCTGCTTTATCGTTCTATCATCATATATATAGCAATAAGATAAGGTAAGAGAGGCTATGACGAGGAGAGGACTTACAAGCTCTCAAGGAAAAAGGATGCATTAGGTAATTGTCAGAAACAGAACTTTTTAACGCATTCCCATCTTTTGGCTTGCACAGCACTGCTCTTGCTTGTTTTCCGTCTTTGCTGCCTCCTCTTCTTCTAACATTGAAGTGCCTCAGGGGTCCACCTCAGACCCCTTTCTCTTTTCACCAGGAAGATCCCAGCTACTCTCATGGCTACAAATGCCTCCTACAGGACTTTGACCATCTGTTCCCTTCCATTTGTAGCCCTGGCCTCTCTTCTGAGCTGCAGATATGACAAGTACAGTCATATCTCCTGGTTCCAGGACCCTCGTGAGCACTAAAATCTGTGGATGCGCAAGTACCCTATACAAAATGGCATAGTGTAGCAGGATGAGCTGCAGACAAAACCTCTCAGACACCGAGTCGTAGAAGGAAGGGCTTTATTCAGCTGGGAGCATCCGCAAGCTACTGTCTCAAAATCCGAGCTCCCTTAGTAAGTAATTCCTGTCCCTTTTAAGGGCTCACAACTCTAAGGATTTCACATGAAAGGGTCATGATTGATTTGAGCAAGCAAGGGGTACGTGACAGGGGCTGCATGCACTGATGGTCAGAGTGAAACAGAACAGAGCAGGGAGTTTCACAATGTTCTCCCATACAATGCCTGAAATCTATGGGTAACATCAGGTTCTAAGACATGAGTTGATTCTTAACTACTAGGTTTAGGCCAGGCAGGCCCAGGCCTGGTTTTGGGCCTGGTGCCGGGCTGCTTGTCTTTGATTTCACTTCTTTGGTTTTTTTTTCTTTAAACAGGTACTGAGTATAAAACAATATAAAACAATGTGAGAGGGTCTCTCTCTTCCCTCAATAGTATTTGCATACAAGCTGTATACATCCTCCCATATACTTTAAATCATCTCTGGATTACCTACAATACCTAATACAATGTAAATGCTACTATGTAAATAGTTGTTCTATTGTATTGTTTTTCTTTGTGTGACCTGAGGTTGGCTGAATTCATAGATATGGAAGCTGTGGATAAGGAGGGCCAACTGTATATCTACTTGCTCCCTTGAGATGTCCACTCAACGGTATAAACAGCACCTCCCACTTAACACATCAACAACTGAAATGTCCATCTTCTCCCCAAGCCTGCGTTTCCTTCATATTTTCTCTGCTCAGCGAAGCCAGAAACCCAGGAGCTGGTCAGGACACCCCTATCTCTTGTCCCTGCCCCATCCCCTAGCCCTTGCACAGGCGTCTCAAAGTTGTGCGCTTCTCAACATTCCCTCTTCCCGGAATGACTCCACTCCTTCTGAAGTCTCCTCTCTCTTCCTCTTGCCCCATTCACTCTGCAGGAAGAATCAGCAAGTGTGAGCTTTTAAAATGAGAATTAGATCATATTCCCTCCCTTTAAAAAACCCTGTGGGAGCTTCCTGCTGCATTTGAAATGAATGGGAGCTGCTCACAGGCCTGGCCGAGCCCCCTCCTACTCACCACTGGCCCTTCTCCTGCCCCAGCGCAGGGTCTTCCCTCACGAGCTTCCTCTCCTCTCTGCTTCACCCAGCAGCTCCTAGTGCTCCTTTGCATCTCAGCTCAAACCTCACTTTTCAGTCTGCTTCCTTGCCCCCCTGATTGATTTTTCTCCGCTGTTACTCTTCTTTTCTTCATGGCCCCTCTGCTTCGTAACAATTATTTATGTGTGAATTTGCACATTGGTGTGACGTCTGCGTCCCCTGCATAAGCCCCATGAAGACAGAGATTATGCCTTTTTTTCCCTTTTTTTCTGGCACCATTGTGTATCCTTCAGTACCTAGCACATACAGGAACTTGACAAATATTTATTGACTATATAAATGCCCAGACTCCAGAAAATCAACTATATAAATCGGAAACATAATATTCTATTTATTATTTAAGAGCACATAATTGTCATTTTAAAACCACAACTGTCCTCAGGCCTAGGGCAGCGTAGCACTGACCTATGGCCTGTGCTTTAGAGACCCTGCTCCGGCCTCCCTCAGCTTGTGGCCCTCCCCATGGGTAAGGAGTGCCGAGGGTCAATGGGACATTCCTACCCTCTGCTCCCACCCCAGCTAGTGTGGGCAGATTTAGCAAATAAAAATACATGATGCACAGTTAAATGTGAATTTCAGATAAACCATTTTTTTCTAAGTATGCCCCATGCACTATTGGGGACCTACTTATACAAGTATTCAGTTTATCTGGAATTCAAGTTTAACTCTGTGCCCTGTATTTTATTTGGCAGCCTTAGCCCCAGCTTTTAGACTACATGCCTACAAACTATGGCCTGTGGTCTGAATCCACCTATGTTTGTACCTGAAGTTTTATTGGAACACAGGCACACCCGTTCATTTTATGTATTGTCTGTGGCTGCTTTCGTGATACGGTGGCAAAGTTGAATAGGGGTGACAGAGACCGCATTGCTCACAAAGCCTAAAATAGTTACCATCTGACCCTTTATAGAAAAGTCAGCTGATCCTTGTCCTAGATGACTTCTGCTCACAAGTCCCCATGCAAGCAATTCTGAGCATACTTCCAGATCATGCAGGGGCCTTTCCCCTGGTCTGGCCTCCGAGGATGGCCCAAGGCTGAGGGGCACAGGGATGTGGATGGGGTTCAGAGGCACGCGTGCAAAGCCCTCACAGTGCACGATGGGCTGACGAGGGTGCTGGATGCTGACCCTCCCTCAGCCATCCTGTTCTGCCTGCAACCTGAGCCTCAGCATTTGCAATTTGTACCTCGCTTTCCAATTCATTAGGAAGATATATTTTTCCAGATAGGAAACATATTTTTTTTACTTTGTGTGTTAGATTGACTTAACTTTTAAATAATTAAACATGTGGTATTTAGACCTTCTTTTTCCCTCTTGACCTGGACCCCTCAAATGTCAGGTCCGTTTTAATCAAGGCAAAGAAATGTCATCAATAGTGCCATCTTGTGGTGAGATCTACCATTATCATCTTTAAACTGTCCTGCTCCCCTTAAAACAGTACCGATGTCATCTAAGTTTAGGAGCTTGCGAACTCTGCCTACTGTAACAAGGGAAGTTCAGAATTATACCACCAAAGCATTGGGAGGTTTTAAAATGTTTTCTGAGACATTAAAAGGATATTAAATGATATTCAGCATAGTTCTCTTCAAAATTAGTTTATGGGTGGTCCATAATAATAACTTCTCATATTTGTACGGTGCTTTACAGTTTCCAGAGCACGTTCACACACTATTTCATGTGGGCTCCATTGGCAATGGAGGCTCTTGTAATCATTGACTTGCCCCAGCTGTCCGGCAAGTCAAGTGCTCTGTCATATTAGAGCCATCTGCTATCAACCACAATGAGGGTTCAGCAGAAAATTAACAGAGAAGTTACACTTTAGCAAACTGGAATCCTGGTGATGACCTTCCCTTAGTGTTGCCAGGCCAAGATAATAGAGGGGAAGTTTCTAGAAGGGTATTGTGATCCATCCTTCAATATCAGGGATTTGTGCTCATTGCTTACTATCCGCAACATAGCATTTAGCAACAGAGCAGCTCTATGACATTTCCATCATTCCTCAAACAACTTTGAAGCCCCCTCTCTGCTCAGCAGGCAGAGACCATAGGAGATGCCAAAGATGGCTCCTAGGGGTTAACGTTCACTGATGCCTTCATTCCAGCACAGCCAGGGGGTGGTCTGAGCTGCTGGGATAACTTTTCATTCCAATCTGTCAGAGATTAGCACCTTGTCCAGGGAAGGCTATGAAAACAGCTTTCCCCAAACAAGCCAGTGTCTGAGCTAGGGAGTTCACCATCATCAGGGCTGACACACAGTTGAATTTCACATAACAGCTGGAAATACATAGAGGGAATTCAGGGAACAAGACAAGAAGCTGGAAGAAGCACTTTTGTTAAATTATACTTTTCTTAAAGATCAGTAGATGCTTCAAAGAAATCCACTGAGGAGGTCGTTGTGTGGCTTTGACAAAAACAGTTGTGCGTCTTGCTTTGGGGAGAGCCAATCTGAACCACCCAAGAGATGCCTTCCCAACTTCTTCATTGTGCGTAATGTGATTTGAGGGAAAACAAGCTTACTGTGCCTTTCATTGTGGACACCTGGGTTATGCAGTTAGCTAGGGAACCAAGTTTATCAGATCCAGGCTGGCCTCCTGAGCTCCAGACTTATTCATTTATTCATGCATGCACTCAGTAATGTTTATTGAATCCCATCAATGCTTCAGATGCTCTGACTCGGTATCAAATTAATAAGACTTGACCATGCCCACGTGGCATTTATAAGCTGACACTGCTGGGTACCCATATTGCAGGGGACCAGGAAGTGCTTTCTCAGGGGGAGACACTTGCACCATGCTTTGAAGGACTAATACCAGTTAGCAAGACAGATGGGGGTGAAGGAAAAGAACTCGGGTTGGCTGATGCCAAAGCCCATGCTCGTAACTGCCAAGCTGCATAGTCTTGCAGAAGACATTTTCTGTTTTGACAGAGAACATCTCAAGAAGGCACTTTACCAAGAGAAGCTCAGTTCCTAAAGTCCCCATCTCCTTGAAAAGTACCAAGACTGTGTGTTCCACAAATGGCAAGAGGGGGAAGGATAGAGGCAAAAAACGAGACAGTGACTCATGGAGAGATGGAAGCAACCCCGGGAGAGTACAGCATGTTCTGCTGACCTTGGCCAGCAGGAGGCAGTGTAGAGCTCTCGGAGGAGTTGTTAGACTACACTCTGGGTGGGAAGGTCCATAAGGGGAAAGCACCCTCTGCAGGAAGGCTGCACCTTCTTTTCGTTGTCTTCACAGTGCTGATTACTTTCTGAAGCGTTATTGGTCAGTTTTTAGACTCTTATCATCTCTCTCTGCCTCTCCAGGACACAAGCTCCACCGGCAAAGGCCACTGCACTCTTGCCTGTCTTGTCCTCTGCTGTTTTCTAAATGCCTGCATTAGAGCCTGGCATGTGCTAATTTCTTAATGAATATTTTTAAAAGTAAGTTAATGTTTGTGTGAAGCTATTTGGTATTGAGAAATGGGCATTGTAGAAAAACTAGGGCCTAGGTGTTGCCTTCTGCTCCTGAAACAGCATCTTGATTAAATGGTCTATTCTACTTTTGCAAGATGGGTAGCAAGCAGCATGGGGAAACCAAGCGCAGGAGGATTTCTGGAAAAATAGACACCCTTTGTATAGTACGGGCTGAGTCCTGCTGGAGCCAAGGTAGGCTGCCAATGCCTAGCCAGGAAGCCGAGGCCAAGGACCAGTGAGCAGGGAGGAGTGGGCGAGGTCCCGAAGCATGGCAGCAGAGAGAATGGAAGGCACGGATATAATGAGATGCCCACTCCAGTGAGGGCAATACCAAGACCAGCAGCAGGGCAGTCTGAGGCTCAAGACAGATGAGAGTGATGAACGGGAAAGTGCTAAAGCCAGATCTGTGCTGTGGGACGGGCAGGACAACCTCCTGGGACAGTGAGTGTCTGTGCCTGAGAAACTTTGAAGGCCATGCTCTCCCTTGCAGGCAAGCCCATGTTGACTCTAGGGTGAGATTTCTGATTTAGACTCCTGCTGTAATTCTGTGATTTGCTTTTAGTGTTAGCCTCATGGCCTCGTTCACTTAGGGGCACCACTTTGTCAACTAGATTTCTATATAATCCAAGAACGAACAACTAGGAAGAAATGCCTGTAAAAAAATACTAGTCCAGCCAGTCAGAGATACATATTGGTCAACCTTTGGTGTATGCTGGGAGCTTGATGTGTGAGAATAAAATGTTCCCTTTAATGGCACTTCAGAGAAGTATGAAGAGTGACACCGTAAGTGACAGCCTTCAAAGCTGAGCAGCCTGGGCCGCATCTGTGGCATGCTGTGGGATCTGCTTCCTGGGACCACGGTGGCAGAGTCAAAAGAGGCGTTTTCCAATTGGCCCCAACGTGATGTCAGGTTGCTCTTCAGGTTCTTCCCCACCTGCCCTGCATGATTAAAGCCCACCTTGGACTACCTGCGGTGATCAACCATTTTGGTTTGCCCAGGACTAAGGAGGGTTCCCAGAACATGGGACTTCCAGTTTCAAAACTGGGAAAGTCTCGGGCAAACCGGGACGAGTTGGTCACTAGGTTACCTGCATTGCCAGAGGCCCTTGAGCCTTCCCTCCCTCCTTTGGCCATATTAATTATTTTTATTATTTATTGTTTCTTTCTTCTCTGATCCCTCAGCTTCCTTTTACCCTTCTCTTGCTTTCAGACTTCCATCTCCGATTCATGAGACTGTTGCGTCTCTCCAGGTGTCTCAGGCACCACACTTTGACACCATCTGCGTTGGTGACTGATGAATGGAATGTGCCTGCTGGGTGCTTAGTTACTGCTGCGGATCTTGCAGCTAAATTAGTTTGGGACCCATCAAAACTGCTGCCAACTCGGATGAGGCAAGAAAAGGCTATTTCGTAGCCCTTTTTCCTATGATGTGAGGTCAGGCAGAGGCAGGGAACAGCTTCTCTAAGTGTTTGTGTGGTGCTTAAGTCTAAACCATCATTCACACTGTCAGAGTTCTGGAAAAGCAGGTTGTTAACTGATGCATAAGTAGGGCCAGGCAAATGCAGCCCCACAGAGGAAGCTCAAGTTCTGCCCAATATTACTGATGGGCCGGCATACCCATTTGCTGACTAAGCAAATTTAATGAAATGACAGCAGGCATGTCTGTCTAGTAAATCTTCTTGCTGAGATAAGCAAGCATTTAGAAAAGTCATTTAAGGTGCAAGTTGCCGGAGAACATTGCTAGTCTCTGCCCCAAATGTCATACCCTGGAGAGGATGAAATCTATTTTGTTTCCCCACCCAGGATGTCAGAATCTTTTCAAAGAAGTCTTTGACCTTGCCCTTCAGGGAAAGGGGAATAATAGTTCTTGCCCTATTTATATGTCAGAAATAAGAGAGAAAGGCAAAGATGTTGGACAGACCCAATAATCTGTGTGACTGAGAGTTCATTCTGCAAGTCTGGGTTTGAAGGTGGCACTTCCACTGACAAACATGACACCTTAATGAGAACAGAAAAGAGCTACAAAATGAAATTCAGCCAGGGTCGGGGGTGGGAGCGAGGTGGACTTTGAAATCCACTTTAGGTGTTCCTTTAACAAATTACCCAGAAAAGAGCTACAAAATAAAATTCAGCCAGGGTCGGGGGTGGGAGCGGGGTGGACTTTGAAATCCACTTTAGGTGTTCTTTTAACAAATTACCCAGAATACCTCATAGTTCTAAATACACCTGAATGACACATACCACCTTTTTGTGTCATCTAAGGGTCTTGTCCCCTACATTTCTGACTTAAATATGTGAATAAAAAGGAGTTGGGATTCTTAAATATAGTCTTCCTATAAACCCTATTTGAATCCACTTTCTTCCAATATATACATTTTGTATATATAATTAATTCCTAGCCTGAAGGAACTCCTAATTTAATGTCTTCAACATCAAAGCCATCATGTTTGGATGATCAAGTTTCTGTAGGTGGAAATAGCACTTTAAAAAGTACGGGTTCTTTTCTTTAATAATAGAAACGTAGTTACATTTATGGAAAGCTAGAGAAATGTGGAGATACCTGCTCTCTGTGTCTGTCCAGTATCTCCACGGAATTCTGGAAAGGTGTGTGTCAGTCACCTTGCTCTGCCGTCCCTGCCCCAGACATGGCCTGACTCTGCAGGCTCGGATGGGATGGGTGATTGGTCCAGGGGTGGATTGATCCAAGCACAGCCTACTCAGAATCCAGTTGTTTGGGGAGGGGCTTTCACCTCTTTTCTGGGAAATTGCTAGGGTTTCTTGAAGTTATATTGCTGCTGCTTACAGGAAGCTGAATGAAAAAAAGCTGAACAAGCAAAGGGAGCTAAGAGATTGTACCTGGTTGAATAGTCACACACACAAACACACACACACACACACATATCCATGTCCACCTGGAACCTCAGAACACAAACTTATTTGGAAATAGAGTTGCTGCAGATGCAGTTAGTTAACATGAGGTCATATTGGACCAGAGTGGGTCCTAATCCAATGAAAGAGAAAAAAAAGAGATACAAAGACACACACAGAAGGAGCTCGCCATGTGACAATGGCAGCAGAAGTTGGAGCAATGCCTCTACAAGCCAGGGGAAGCCAAGGAATGCTGGCAACAGCCTGAATCTAGGAAGAGGCTGGGAAGGATCCTCCCCTGGAGCCTCCAGAGAGTGTGGCTCTACCGACACCTTGATTTTAGGCTTCTAGCCTCCAGAATTGTGAGAGAATAAATGTCTGGGTTTTGTTGTCATTTCTATGTTTAAAATTACTATAAAACATACATAACACAAAATTTACCATTTGGACTCTTTTCGTATGTACAGTTCAGTGGCATTAAGCACAATCACATTGTTGTGCAAAGATTTCTATTGTATTAAACCATCCCAAGTTTAGCTTTTTGTTACGGCAGCCCAAGGAAACTGACAAAGAGATGTAGCAAGAAAGTCCTAAAGATATTGTTTGAATCCATGGGTCCAATCATGCCTGAATTCCCTTGACTCACTGATAGGAGGCAATAAATGTCATTTATTTGCTTCTATTATTATTTTTTTTTTTTGAGTGGATTTCTGTCACTTCTGTCACATAAAGGAATCCTGACTAGTACAGATGGGGCAGGTTGGTGGCAAATGTTTTTATTGCTGTTCTTTAAATGAAGGTCCTGACACTGCAAGATGAACTCAGGGATGCCTCATTCAGAGTTACACCAGCGCTTTACTCCCACTCTTCTCTCTTGATTCCAGTTATCTTACTCTGTGAGTCTCCATGCCCACTGTGACATTAACAAGTAATAAAATGTTTTGGAATGTGAGCCAAGTCCAGAGACACCAATTAAAGAAGGATTTGCAAAGTTGCAGCCTGATTACAGGAAGCCTCACTACCATGCAGGGTAGGGAGATGTAGAAGTGAGGTGACAATCAGGGAATAAGGTGAGAACATGATGTGTCTCAGAGAACTACCCAGAAAGCTCCTCTATGCACACAGCTGCTCCAAGGCAGCCCTAGCTCTTAATTCTGTAAGATGGAATTGATGCTGCATGGCCAACAATTAATTTCTGTTAAATACCAGCTAGTTAATGAAAAATATTTTTAAGTCCAGGATGATCCCAAGAAGCATGTACTTATAAATGGCACCGATATTTAGTCAACCAACCATGTCAGTTGCAACATTTGGATTTAATGGGACTGTTTGCTTTATATTAATTAACTACAGATTGATTGCTACCTAGATTTGTTGAGATTTCATACAGGTGATTATCCAATAATAGGAGAGCTGTTAAAACTCATGCCACGATTCCTCTCAGAGCCAAGTGTTATTAAGCAGGAAATGAACAGCTATGCTAAAGCACAGTCAAATGGGGAAAATAAAATGAGGTTTGGATGTATGTGGAAGAAGGATGAGGGTCACCACCTGTAGTTAGGTCATGGCACAGGTGGAGGATGAGTGGCCAGAATGGGCTATACCCTATCCTCAGAGACAATGTGGACTCCCAGATCTGGGTGGGACAGGTGAGATCAGAAATAGGGTAATGGCTAATCATTAGATCATTACCCAGCAAACTCTCATTCAGCCTGTGAACCAAGGGTAATGAATAGTTCCAGCTTTCCACTGAAGCTAGATTGAATGGAACATGGTATGGATACAACCAAGCTCACAGATCCAATATGGGATATACAGGAAGGGGTAGGACAAGACCAGGCTCCACAACTTAAGAGCTGAATGGCCTCAGGCAAGTCTCTTATCTTTATTATCCTGCAGCTACAAAATGAGTAGGAACAGTGGGTTTTCACAAGGCTTGAGTGTCACAGTGGATGTCAAATGCTTTGTGAATTCTCAGGTCTTAAGCACTGAAAGACTGTTAAGCTTGTTCCTGTGGCCAGGTGGGTTTGCTCTGACCACAGACACAGACTGCCTGTGTTGCCTTGGCCTGCCTCCTGCAGGGATGGCAGTAGAGTGACAGCCCTTGCAGCTGGGTCAACAGCAACTTGGTGAGATTTGTCAAAGCTGCTCTAGGCTGATGACTCCCGTCTGCTGTGACTTGGCTCCCTTCTCATCACCAACTGTGGTTTCATTCTGTCCTCCACTGGCTCTGGGCTGGTCCCATTTGGTTTCTTATCCACTCCACCTTGACTTTGGGTTTCTGGCTCTCTCCTCAGGATGGCTGACACACAGCCTGACTCAACTCTGTCCCTTAGACGAGAACCACATCCACTGGCCAGCCTCTCACTGATAACACAGAAGAGCCCTGGACTCTGTTTCTGCCAAGTCCCATCCTATGAATGGACAGACAAGAGCACGTGGAAAGCTCGGCCAGACCTGAATCCCTCCTTGCGGCTGGAGAGGTAGCTCACTGTTCATCTCTCTGTGGAGAAACAGAAGCTCCACCTTCTGACATTCACTCCAAAGCCTACCACATGTACAGTAATGACCCCAAGGACACAAGAGGGGAGGTGATGGGAACAGGGGCGGGAGGGGGGTGGTGGTGGTGAAGAGGATAGCAACATGGTGGTGGGGTGGGAGGATAAGAGGGAGGTCCCTCGCATCCTGGGAAGCCTCATGACCACCTGCACCTCCAGATGAGTTACCCTGCAGGATTGCAGAGAAACTAGGAGGCTAACCCACATTTCCTGACCCAGATTCTGTAGTCAAGAGTATCCATTCACTTGACTGAATGAAGGCTCAGAAAATGACATCCATCCTCATGCAGGGGTCTTCAAAGGAAGGCGTGTGTCAAAGCCCCCAGCCCACATTCTCACCTTCCCAAACAAGGTCACACTTCCTGTGTCTTTGTCTCCTCCTTTCCAATTCCTGCAACTCTGCTCCTCCACCCATGGGAAAATGTGAATTTTCATCAGACAGGAAGGCTTGAGACGTCGACTGTGAAATTACTCCCTAAACACCTTCAATGCCTAGTCATATGCACTGTTTAATTTGCTTTTAATATTACAGATTTTTTAAAGTGCCGCAAAGCTACAGCTCAGCTAAAGATGAGTTTATGTCACCGCTTGTTTAGAGTGGATTCTTGCAAAATTACCTTGAATATCTGAGCAGTTTCTCTCTAGACAGCTGCAGGCTCTCTTGTTCGATGCTGAGCAGTTTGCTGTAAATTAATGCAACATTTTACTCTGCTTTTAGGTAATTCTCTAGTTATTTGATATTTGTATTCACTTGTGGATTTTAAGATCCTTACAAGGAAGGAGAGGAGATCTCAGTTTATATGAACACCTATGATACTGGTACTATGCAAGGCCATTTACATATCATGATTCATAATTCTAATCACAACCCAGAGAAGAATTTTATTGTCCACATTTTGCAGATAAGTAACTGAGGCTCAAAAAGGTTAAGCAACTTAACACTTGGCTACATAGTCAACCCAGGTCTGATTGACTCAGGCAGCATTCTTTTTATTATTTCTTTGGTTTGCCTTTTGGTGCCTAAAACACATTGCCACCCAATAAATATGAGTCAAATGCAAGATAACTTTCTTTACCAGTTCTGTCCAACACCCAGTGAATCCCCGGTTCATAGAGCTTTCAATTGCAAGATTCTGCAGGGAGTGCAGGTTTGCCGCACCCACCCACCCACAGAACAATGAAAACTGGGCTCTTACTGGGGGCCCTGGAGGACCCCAAAGTGCTCCTAAATTCTCAGAGAGAGTCAATGAATTTCAATTTGATTTGCTATTTTGGAAATTTCTGGTGATTATAAATCCTGGATAATATATTGGGAACTTCTCACTGAATTTCAAAAAAGGAAAAACACTGTGTGATTGTCAGCCATGAGTTATTAATCATAACTTGCCCATCACTTGTTTCTTATGCTGAGGGTTCACAGGAGCTGCTACTTAGGTAGAGAAGAGTCGGAGCCTCATCTGAATCTTGAGGAAATTAACTGAACCCATGGCTGTGCAGTGGAATTGAATCAGGACTGAGGTGAGGATCAGCACCCAGTCTAGGCTAAACTCTATGATTTAATGCCATGCCATCTTTAGACTAGAATTGTTCACTTGTGTGATTTAAATTGGTGTTTGTGTGTCTACAACATATCAGGAGTAAACAAAATGTTCACATGATACTGGCCGCCCCCCAAGTATATATTTTAGGCAACATATATAGATTAATCAATACATTTGAATTCACCAGTCTTCAGTGGCTTAAACACAATGCAGGACATCGTTCTTGAGGCTGAATGGAAGAGCGGTAGAGAGATCTATAAGATACAACATTTACCCTCAAGTGGTTTGTGGTGTTAGTGGAAGATAAGGTGCATTCAAGGGAGCTCCACTAATAAATAGCAGTCTTGCACATGTCCATGTCTACACTTCAACACAAACACTCCTTACACTGCTGGAGCCCATGACCCACTGCCCATTCTTTTGGAGAATATGAGAGCACAGAAGTGGAGAAAAAGGCAATTGGGGGAAATAGAAATGCTTGGGAAAGCCTGGATGACCTTGGTTCTGACGTTCACTATGTCTCACCAAGGCTATGCAGTGCCCACTGCCTGGACTCTGCCTCTGGCTGCTGCATCACCAACCCATGCCCTCTGGTCTGCAACTGGACTGGATTCATCTCAGTGTTTCTCTGCCCGAAGCACCTCCATCACCAACAGAATAAAGTCCAAGTTCTTTCATGCCTTAAAGGCTCTCTGTGATTGTCTGCTCATAGAGCAGAACCTGAGGCTCTGGCTCCCCTCTGCCTAAGGCCAGAAGCTTCACTCAGCTACCTGGTCCCCAGGCACTTACCTTCTCTGACATCTAGACTGTGCAGCACCTCAGGCCTCTCTGTCTCTCATGCTTCTGCCAGAGTTTCTTCCTTTCCAGTCTTGCTGCTTGACTGAACTCTCATTCATCTTTCAAGGGCCAGGTGTGGTGGCTCACACCTGTAATCCTAGTGCTTTGGGAGGCTGAGGCTGGAGGATCACTGGAGCCCAGGAGTTCGAGACCAACCTCGGCAACACAGTGAGACCTTGTCTCTACAAAAATATTTTTAGAAGTTAGTTGTGGTGGCAAACGTCTGTAGTCCCAGCTACTCGCAAGGCTGAGGTGGGAGGTTCATTTGAGTCTGGGAGTTTGAGGCTGCAGTAAGCTATGATTGCAACATTGCACTCCAGCCTGAGCAACAGAGTGAGAACCTGTCTCTAAAAAAAAAAAAAAGAAAAAAATTATTTATCTTTTAAAACCTTGCTCAGATGTCACTTTCCTTGGGAAGATTTTGTGACCACCATCAGGGTAAAAACTTCCTCCTCTGCCTTATCCTGTGCTATCATCATTTATCTGTTCTGGATCTTGAGTTTCCTTAAAGACAGGGCCTAATTGCTGTTTTATTTCCAGAGTCTATTCTAGCACCCAGCACATAGTAAGTTTTTAATTAAGTGTTGGCTGAGTCGAATATGATGATTTAAAAATTAGATTTGTGGACTAGTGTAGTCAATGACAGCTTTTATAACATTTTTTTCTGTGACCAGAGAATATTCCAATGAACTTTTAGAATTCATTTAAAAGTTGTAAGGCAATTTCAGAAAATATATGAATAGGACAGATTGGTACCCTGAAACTTCAGAGAAAAGACAAATTACCACGGCGTCAGGTTCTCAGAAATGACTCTGTAAGGCAATGGAACAGAATTCACTTACCATTTATTGAGTGTCTATTGTTGCCGGACTTTATGCCACGTGCTTTGTTTAGGAAATTAGTAAAAGATGGTTCCTGAAGAAGATGCCACAGTCTGGTAGATGAGAGGTAGTAAGGAGACATGTAATTAAAATACAGTGTGATAAGTGTTCCAACAGTTGATATTTTAAGTTTGGAGAATTTGACATAAAACATAAAAAAGCCATTGGAATTGTGGAGTTACACTTCCTGCTTAGGACAGATTTAACCTACTCTGGTTAAAATTTCTTTTCTTTGGTTTCTTAGCATTAATCATCTTTCAGTACTGGCATGACATTCATTAACTGGGGCCACCATTATTGTTCACAACCGGCATGCAGGCTCTGTGTAATTCTGATATTCATCTGAGCTGTGAGTATCGACATGAAGGAGGAACCAACCAATCTTAGTTTTGGGACATCTCGTGCAGCCCTAGTCCCTTCAGGCTCTTGGGGCAGGTGCAGAAGCTCAGAAGATGCCAACAGCTCACCAAGAAAAGACGGAATGGAAAAGAAGGTCACTGACTCCACCTGTCACATTTGGTAATGTTCCTTCCCCACGTACTCCCTGCTCCAACCATTTGCAATGAATCTACTCCCCTAACCCTACCTCCCTTATCTACTTGTAAAACTGTACTCAGGTTTCAAGACCCAGCCTAAAGAATTTGCACATAACCTTGTCAGTGTGGAAGTCCCCAAATATTTTTGAACAGGGATCTGACATGATAAAAGTAGTCTTCTGGGAAGAGGACTCTACTATTAGGGAGATGTGTTAAGAGTCTAGGTACAAAGTGATGAGAAACTAGAGGAGGACAACAGCAGTTAGGAGCAGAAATGGTATCCATTCTTGTGAATCCTTGACTAGTGACCCATGAACTGCTTTTTGGATATTATTAATTAGACTGGGCTGTCTTTAAGTTACATGACTTCTCCTCCTGTTGCAATTGCTCATTTATTTGTCTCTACCACTAGAATGTAAGTCCCCTAAGGCCAGGCTCAAGTCTGTCTTATTTATTACTGGCTCTTCAGGATCTCACACTACATGCTCAATACATATTTATTGGATGGATCATTGCCTATATAGCAATGTTAAGAGTCCTGGAAAATTCCTCATTTGGAAATCACTTCTAAACTGAAAGAGTCACCTAATTTTAAAGATGCTCTCAGCCCCTCATGCCATCCCATCTCCATCAGTGAGCTTCAAGCCAGGCCCTCATTAAACCAAAGTAAAAGACAAAGTCAGGCAAATTTGGCTTTTGTGTTTTAATTTTCTCTTCAGTGATTTTTTAGCTTCACGGTCATGTGGAGATCACAAAGTTTGACAATTTGTCTCCCTGCCCGTTTTGGATGTTAATTATATCTTTGTTTCTAATGACTTTACAATTCCCATGGGGCATTGGCAGGGTTCTGGCTAAGGGTCAAAGGAACAGGCTGGCAATCAGTGTGATCATCATAATTTATGTCCTGCTTCGACTCTCAGAAAGTTCACCAGTTTCCCAAATACACAAAATCTCCTTACTAGAAAAAGGAAAAAAGAAAGAAACCACTTGACTCACACTGATGTCATAGCCAAGTCCCTTCATAGATCTAAGAAAGTGGCATTTTTAAATACTGCCTTCATCAATTGATATTTCTTAACACTCTTTGTCAAGACTGGCTATTCTGTGGCTGTAAAAGCAAATGTCACAAGTTTCAGGAACTGCCTAACAAGAATAGCCAACATTTATTGGTTCCTTACTGTGTGCCTACTCATTTGCAAGCATAGGCCCATTTAATCATCAAAACAACACTAGGAGATAGGCACTATTATTACTCCATTTTATAGTTGAGGGCACTCAGGGTAGTTGACTCCACAAGACCCCTCCCTCTCTCTTGTCTGGGAGTCTCCCTAGGGCCACACATTAATTGGTCAAAATGTGGAAACTTCCCTGTTTGAGGCTCACTCCTACCTGATTAGCTGCTGGAAACAGCCACTTAAGAATACCCTCAAGTATAATAAAAAAAAAAAAAAAAAAGAATACCCTCTTGTTTAGTATAAACACTGGCAGAGAAGCCTCTTTCACAGATCTCTTGATTAGGGCTGCTTGGAATCTTCTGAATGGTCCTTGTGGGAGGCAGAAGCATAATCTACTCTAGGGAGAAAGCACCCCAAAGCATAGGCCCATGGGCGTTTGCCTCAATAGAACCAGCAACTTAATTGGCCTCTTGGTTTCAGAAATTAGGATGTTAGCTGTTAAGGCCTACCTTTAATCTGCTAGGCACTCTGCTTTATCTCCTGGATATGACTTCCCTGCACACAGCCCTTGGGGATTCTTGCCACCTATTAAAATACCCATATTCTTTCTTTTAAACATTTTAAAAATGTGATATAACACACACAAGAAATCTCATGAGACATACACATTCAGGTTGTCAAATAATTCCAAAGCAACCATCTGCATTCCTATGGTAATCCAGGTCAAGCAATAGAGCATTGTGTCTGGAAGATGACTATTAGCATCTGCTGACCTCATAGAGAGAGGCCATTAGGCATTATGAACCTCTTGATGGAAATGCCCCACTCCACCTACAAAGCAGTCTTGCAAAAAACATTGAACCCAAATCTGATGAAGCTCTAGATTGAACTGCTAGTTTATACAAACTACAGGGAGCAGAGGCACACATTAAATGTTCTTGAGATGCAATCAGCAAAATCCAAACTTGGCAAATTCTGTAGGACAGATGACGTAGTTTCTTCAACAACGACAAATTGCAAGGAAAAAAAGGAGGAGAAAACTATTTAAGAGACCCATCAATCTAGTTTGTATCCTGGTTTGAACAAACCAATTATGAAAAGTATTATGAGACAATTGGGTACTGATTGGAAATCTGATGATATTGAAGAATTTTTTAGATGTAATAATTATATTGTGCTTATATTAAAATAAAGTCTTTATCTTTTAGAAACACATATTGAAGTACATTCCTATGGAATGATATGCTTTCTGGGATTAGTGCATTCCAAGAACACTATTCACTGTTACCAACACTATGTCATCACCATCTCCTTTTCATTTTCATTATCATCATCACAGTCATCATTGTCTGCTATTTCTCAGCGTCGTCATATGCATGTAAATGAGCTCAGTGTCACACAACAAAAACAGGCATTTCTTGGGAGAAAACGATCTGAGAATCACAGTGAAACAGCAGCTGAATTAAATTAGAAGTGGAGTTATGTAAAAGCAAACATGAAATTTCGTGCAGGGTGACAGAAAACATACCTATACTCTTGGAGGGGTGAGTACATTTAATCTTGGGTCACTGTATTTTGAGAAGAAGGTGCAGCACCTGAAACGATCCTGAGAGGAAACATGGAAAATAGAGGAATGACTTCTAGCCTTAAGCTTACAAGGGTATTTTCTCCTGGAGAAAGAGGAGACCCTATTAGGAAGGCTGGTAAATAAGAGCAGGAAAGTGAAGTGGGGAAATCTAAATTCAGTTTCTAGCCATAGCCAGTGCCTCTCTATCAACTCAGAAGACTAAAGAGGAAGAAATGGGCCTCATTAAGAGAGAGTTCAATCAGGAGAAAACTGTGCCCATGATCACAAGGCAGAACAGGCTCTCAAAAGAGGTAATTGAGCCTCCATTGGCTCATGTCTTTTAAAATGGAAAAATTCCCCATTTCTCCTACATGAACTGGTGTACTTGCGAACATTTGGCTGGACTGGGAGACTTCCAACTTTAACTCCCATCACTCCTAATGTTTTCTCTTGCCTAGAGCTTGCATATCATCCCAAGGGAGACTCAGCCTCCCTCCCCTTCTCCCACAGGAGTGCACCTGGAGTTATTTTTATAGGAGCAGGTGTGATTTAGCAGCCACTTGCTGGGTTCACAGATGATCAGCCCAAATCTGAGGCTGCTGGCTGCTGGGGTCTGGCCCTGGGACAGAGCAATTGGCTCACTGAGTCCGGGGGTCATATCATGGTTCTTCCATCATTTAAACCATTATGGACAATTCCACTTTTTACTATCTGAGTGCCAGTAAACCCTGGGTTATGCAAGGCAGGTCCCATTGCCTCTCTCCCCACCCACTTCTTATAAGGAATTTTGGATTGGAAATGCCACTATAAATCTCTGAGTCTGACCCTTTCGTTTTGCAGGTAAGCAAACTGAGGCTTAGGGAACTGACCTGCCTAAGGCCACACACTGGTAGGTTCCTGCTGCTACCCAGGCCACTGTTTCAATAGCCAAAGAACAGAAGATTAACTCTGAGGAAGAGTGGAGATCAGCTCAGCTTCAACCAAAGGCAAAAGATGAATGAGTTTTGGAGAGCTTCAGGGTTAATATTTTTTTCCGTAAGTCTGCTGGGCTAGAAAGGAATGGAATGGCCCTACTGGAGTGAAAAACAGAGTTCCGAACTTCTGGGAAAGCCACACTGGGCGATTTTCTCCTTCCCCATTACAGAGATGGACTAAACTGGCAAAGGGGTAGGAATTACATCCACCTCACACCTGCCTCATCAATTATTTCACTTAACATTCATATAGAAGGACCTACTAAGTGCTGGTCACTGTGCTCGGTGCTGCAGTCAACCCAAAGATACGTAAGTCCCTACCTCAAGCAACTTACAGGCAGGTAGGACCTACTGCTAGGTGATGCAAGCACGTAGACACCCAGGAAATGAGGCCATCGAGCAGTCCCAGCCTCATCCCTTGGACAACTGGCAAGATTGAGGCGGTGAAGTGCAACCATTTCTGGAGCATGGATATTACATTTTTTTTCTGCCACTTTCATTAGTTTTATTTTCTCCCCCTTCTCAGAATCTTAAGGCTGAAATGAGTCTTAGAGATCCTCTAGCCCAACTGTCTTCATTATGTGGATGAATAAGCTGAAGGCAGGTAGTGGAGGGTGCTAAGTGAATTCCCTATATCAGCGCGAGTCTGGGCTGAAAACACTCCCCATGATGAGCCCCAGCCTCCCTGCACACTGAACATGAGCTAGGCTGTTTCTTTCCTAGTCCTTTTTTTCTGGATCAATGTAACGAGCGAAGACCCAAAGCAAAGCTGGTTTTAAGCAGAAACCTGCTAAATGTGGACACACTGAATTATTCATATTTGGGGTCATAAATAATGTATTGGGTGTTAATATCGAATTTATAAATGTATCCATAACCATAGAGGTGATTAGTCACTGTTATGTGCTGCTCAGAGGTAACAGATTACCTGGCCCAAGTGTCCTTGACTAGCTCCTGTCCTTGGAGACGGCTCCCCTGCAGAGCACTGTGACCTTCCCGTCTCTATTAGTCTGATGCGAAAGAGCAGATGTCTGGGCTAAAAAATAACACTACAGAGCCCCGGTGTACTTCCAGCCACTAGCCCTTGACACTGTCTGCTTTATTAAGTACTCGGCAGAGTTGTATGAAACCTCCAATGTGCCTCCCATGTGGCAAGACAGAGAGTGACTGCTTGACAGTAAGGCTGCATGTCTGGGGATAGCGCCCCTGGGTGCTCAGGCCCCTTCACTCCTCTCTGCCTCACAGTTTTAGCAAAGCTACTTAGATGGCCTCATTTCATGTTGGCAATTCATAGCCACAGCGTTCTCTCCAGCCATCTCTTAGTACCCATTTCACTTCTATATGAGGAAAATCAGGGGAAGTGTAGGTTATTATTTGAAGGTCAGGCATTGAATTTCATAAGGGCATGATTTGAGGATATGCTAGTTTCTAAGAGATTGTCCCAGGACTAATGTCCTTCTAGTGGGAAGGAATGAGAATGGAAGATCCTGGTCCAAGAAATGGCAACAGTAATCTAGTTTTTAACTCTGTCCAAGCCAGGGGAAGGGAGGTGGGGCAGTAAGTGGTTGCTAACTATCCGTAATGTGGAAAGATACAGAGAAAGAGAGGAGAGGGAGGAGAAGGAGGGGGAGGAGGGGGATGAGGAGGGAGAGGAAGAGGAGAATGGGGAGGAGGAGAAGGGAGGGAGGAGGAGAAGGGAGAGAGGAGGAGGAGGGAGGGAGGAGGAGGAGGGAGGAGGAGGAGGAGAAGGAGGGGAAGAGGAGAAGAGGGAAGGAGGAGGAGGAGGAGGAAGAAGGGGAGGAGAAGGAGGGAGGGAGAAGAGGGGGAGGAGAGGGAGAAGGGGGAGGAGAGGGAGAAGGAGGAGGAGAGAAAGGAATGGGATGCAGGAGCCAGGATCTTGGACTTCTTTATCTGTGGCAATGCGGCTCCTACAGCAGGAGGCCCCCCTCTGAGATGTCTATCTATGCACAGGGGACAAGGCCAGTGAGAAGACCACACCCAAGCACACCTGGCTGGTAGCCAGAGCTTTCTGCAGGTCCCTGCAACCCAGACACAGTACAGGAGTCCTTCTTTTACTTTTATCCCTAGGCTCTAAGTCCGACCTGGATCCTTAGCCTTATCTCCAGGGGTTAGAAGCTGCAGTGCCCTTCTCCAGAAATGGACTGCAGGAGCCCTTGAGCTCCCACTAAGGGCCAGAATGTGCCTGAACAGTGTAGAAGAGGCCTCCTTGTTTCCAGTCTTCTACCCACTGTGTGCTTTGTCCAGGCTCAACAGAAGGGCACGGGTTGAGATCTAGATTCTTAGTGCCTGGTCGTGGGGACGGAAGCACCAGTGCTGGTGGGGAGGTCACCCGCCGGCCACTGGAGAGGTCCGTGGTGGTAGGATGGCCTCTCCGCCCAGGGGGTACCACTAAGTGAGGCCCTGGGCCCCAGACAGGGCTTGGCCAATGAGCGGGTATGCCTGTGTGGCAGCCTCTGCAGCACTGCTCCTAATAGTCGTGTGAAAACAATAATATTATTGCATTATTACAAGGGGGGCACCGACATGTTGATGCAAATGCTCATTTCCGACAAGACTGAGAAAATGAAATGGCTCAGAAGGGAATGGGGAAGTGCCCAGGGAGTAATAACTGTTATGCTGTTGAAGAGCTTCAACAATGGATAACTCTGCTGTGATTTCATCAGCCAGAAACCAATTAACCCCTGTGGAGTCATCTACCACACTGTGGCTGGGTAGTGGGGAATGCCGCCAGCATCTCCTACACCCCTTTCACCAGCTAAACCTTAGAGCTGGGATGGTTCCAACTAGAGAAATGTCCACAAGTGTGCCTTTCATGGAGTTACAAAATCTGATAGGTGATGCCCCTGCAGAGTCCAGTACCTAACAGTCCAGTCCTCCTCTCACAAGGACTGGGGTGGGCCAAGAGTCAGCCAGACTGTCTGACATCACCTAGCTTGGGTACTAGGAGATGAAGCAAGTGTTTTCAACAGACCAAGCCCAGGATGTTTTCAAGGGAAACTGCCCCTCTGCAGCCCCTGCTGCTTAGTGGTCTGCATTTGACCAAATGGCTCTGTTCCCCTCCTTCTTCTGAGAAAACCAATGGGCCCAGATGAGGGCACCTGGCTCAAGCACAGCCAATCCATGAACCTCTCCAGACTGAGGCCTGGCAGGGAAAGGTGACCAGAGCCTATCAGATTCCCTCTCCTGTTACCTTCACCTACAGGATGTCAAAGCTGGGGCTGTTGGCAGGTAGAGCTGAGGTTGTGAGGTTGGAAAAGGCCAAGAAGGGTCAAGGCACGGCAGAGTGGGGAAGAGTAGAAACCATGCGCAGAGCATACAACAAGGCAGCTGGGGCGTGGAGCAGGAGAGGACAAAGCACAGGGATGCTTAGAGGAAAGAGCTGAGGCCAGCAGCTGCTCCCTGCTCTCACCTCTCTGGTTAGCACTCACAGAAACACACTGTGATGGTTAATACTGAGTGTTAACTTGATTGGATTGAAGGATACAAAGTATTGATCCTGAGTGTGTCTGTGAGGGTGTTGCCAAAGGAGATTAACATTTGACTCAGTGGGTTGGGAAAGGCAGACCCACACTTAATTTGTGTGGGCACCATCTAATCAGTTGCCAGCATGGCTAGAATATAAACAGGCAGAAAAATGTGAAAAGAGAGACTGGCCTAGCATTCCAGCCTACATCTTTCTCCTGTGCTGGATGCTTCCTGCCCTCAAACATCAGACTCTAAGTTTTTCAGTTTTGGAATTCAGGCTGGCTCTCCTTACTCCTCAGCCTGCAGACAACCTATTGGGGGACCTTGTGATCATGTGAGCTAATAACATATATACATATATATATATATATATATATATATGTATGTATATTCCATTGGTTCTCTCCGTCTAGAGAACCTTGAATAATACATACACTCAGCTTCTCTCCACATAAGTCATGGCAGTCCCCATCCCACCCCACCTTTTCTCCAGGTGATGTGAATGAGTCTCTTTCCTGCCACCAAAAATGCCTCAGTGGAAGAATGTGGCCAGGGGAGATGATATGGTTTGGCTCTCTGTCCCCACCCAAATCTCATCTTATAGCTCCCATAATTCCCACTTGTTGTGGGAGGGACCTGGTGGGAGATAATTGAATCATGAGGGTGGGTCTTTCCTGTGCTGTTCTCATGATAGTGAATAAGTCTCACGAGATCTGATGGTTTTAAAAAGGGTACATTTCTCTGCACAAGTGTTATTCTCTTATCTGCTGCCATATGAGACATGCCTTTCACCTTCTGCCATGACTCCTCCCCAGCCATGTGGAACTGTAAGTCCAAAAAACCTCTTTCTTTTGTAAATTGCCCAGTCTTGGGTATGTCTTTATTAGCAGTGTGAAAATAGACTAATACAGTAAATTTGTACCAGTAGTGTGGGGTGCTGCTGAAAAGATACCTGAAAATGTGGAAGCCACTTTGGAACTGGGTAGCAGGCAGGGGTTGGAATAGTTTGGAGGGCTCAGAAGAAGAAAGGAAAATGTGGGAAAGTTTGGAACTTCCTGGAGACTTGTTGAATGGTTTTACCCAAAATGCTGATAGTGATATGGACGATAAAGTCCAGGCTGAGGTGGTCTCAGATGGAAATGAGCAAGTTGTTGGGAACTGGAGCAAAGGTGACTCTTGTTACGTTTTAGCAAAGAGACTGGCAGCATTTTGCTCCTACCCTAGAGATTTGTGGAACTTTGAACTTGAGAGAGATGATTTAGGGTATCTGGTGGAAGAAATTTCTAAGCAGCAAAGCATTTGAGAGGTGACCTGGGTGCTGTTAAAGGCATACATTCAGCTTTATAAAGGAAGCAGAGCATAAGCTTTAGAATATTTGCAGATTAACAATGCAATAAGAAAGAAAATCCCATTTTCTAAGGAGAAATTCAAGTCAGCTGCAGAAATTTGCATAAGTAATGAGGAGCCAAATGTTAATCACCAAGACAATGGGGAAAATGTCTCTCTCCAGGGCATGTCAGAGGTCTTCACAGCAGCCCCTCCCATCACAGCCCTAGGAAGAAAAAGTGGTTTCATGGGCCGTGCCCAGGGTTCCTGTGCTGTGTGCAGCCTAGGGACTTGGTGCCCTGCATCCCAGCTGCTGCAGCCTTGGCTGAAAGGGCCAACATAGAGCTAGGGCCATAACTTCAGAGGTTGCAAGCCCCAAGCCTTGGCAGCTTCCACGTGGTCTTGAGCCTGCAAGTGCACAGAATTCAAGAACTGGGGTTTGGGAACCTCCACCTAGATTTCAGAGAATGTATGGAAATACCTGGATGCCCAGGCAGAAGTTTGCTGCAGGGGCAGGGCCCTCATGGAGAACTCTGCTAGGGCAGTGTGGAAGGGAAATGTGGGGTCGGAGCCCCCACACAGAGTCCCTACTGAGGCACCACCTAGTGGAGCTGTGAGAAGAGGGCCACTGTCCTCCAGATCCCAAAATGGCAGATCTATCAATAGCTTGTACCTTTAGCATGGAAAAGCCGCAGACACTCAACGCAAGCCTGTGAAAGCATCTGGAAAGGAGGCTGTACCCTGCAAAGCCACAGGGATGGAGCTGCCCAAGACTATGGGAACCCAGCTCTTGCATCAGCATGACCCGGATGTGAGACCTGGAGTCAAAGGCGATCATTTTGGAGTTTTAAGATTTGACTGCCCCACTGGATTTCAGACTTGCATGGGGCCTGTAGCCCCTTTATTTTGGCCAATTTCTCCCATTTGGAATGGCTGTATTTACCCAATGCCTGTACCCCCATTGTATCTAGGAAGTAACTAACTTGCTTTTGATTTTACTCTCTCATAGGCAGAAGGGACTTGCCTTGTCTCAGGTGAGACTTCGGACTGTGGACTTTTGAATTAATGCTGAAGTGAGTTGAGACTCTGGGGGACTGTTGGAAGGCATGATTGGTTTTGAAATGTGAAGATATGAGATTTGGGAGGGGCCAGGGGTGGAATGATATGGTTTGGCTCTGTGTCTCCACCCAAATCTCATCTTGTAGCTCCCATAATTCCCATGTGTTGTTTGAGGGACCCAGTGGGAGATAACTGAATCATGGGGGCGGGTCTTTCCCATGCCATTCTTGTGATAGTGAGTAAGTCTCACAAGATCTGATTGTTTTGTAAAGGGGAGTTTCCCTGCATAAGTGTTCTTTTCTTATTTGCCACCATGTGAGACATGCCTTTCGCCTTCCACCATGATTGTGAGGCCTCTCCAGCCACATGGAACTGTAAGTCCAATATAATTGGACTTACAGTAAATTGCCCAGTCTCGGGTATGTCTTTCTTTTGTAAATTGCCCAGTCTCGGGTATGTCTTTATCAGCAGTGTGAAACCAGACTAATACAGGAGGAAAGAACCACATACCAAATAAAGCCAGAGAAACCATGTTCAAATGTCAAGACAAAGCCTGTGGTCATGAGTGTGGAGAAGTTGGAGTTGGAAAGAACAGTGTCCAGAATAGGCCAGAAGGTTCTAGGACAGAACTTCTCAAACAATCTGTGATGATGGCCCATGTTTTTTTCCTCCAATCCATTGCAAATCGATTTTCTAATCCTTAAGATGCAGTGGAAATGTGGCAATGTCAAATGGCAATAAAAACTTCTAGCCACTTACTCAGGGGTCTCATGGAAGATTGGTAATGTGTCCACAGACCACACTTGGGGCAGCACTGTCTATGAGGTTGTCACATTGAAGCTGAATGTCTAAGGCTCATTGTTATTGGCTGCCAGCTACATGCTGGTGGCTGAATAGAGCTGGCTCAAGGCAGTGGCTCTCAACCTGGGGTGGCATGGCCCCCTCCTCCTGCCAGAGATGCATGAAACAGAACTATCCTGCTGCAATGCCAGAAGGACCCCTGTTGCAAAGCACCGATTTGGAGCTTCGAGATCAGAGTGAACCCCCATCCTCTGCAGGAAGCCCTTCATCAACCCCCGCACAGATGGCCTATTTTAGCCAGAATTTCTGCCCAAGAACGATGAGACTCCTGGGCCCAGGACAGGGCAGATAAAAGGGTGTTGGAGAGGGAGCACTGGGCTCAGAGCCAAGCAGAGCCCGAAGTGCCCAGGGACAGAGAGATAATGTAACCTTCAACAAACTGCAGTGGCTTTAGAGTCGTCAGCTCAGACAGAACTGCCTACATCCATTTAATTAGATTTTAATTTCTCTTTACACATTCAGTTTTCAAAGACTCTAAGAAGTAATTATTTCCAGTATCAATTGACTAGGAGGAACAATCCCCAACTTAGAATAAGCAGCTTAAGGAGGTTTGTCTCATCCCTGTTCAAACACAGTGCCTTCCAGAAGCTGCCTGGCTGCATCGCAGTCCCGCTGAGACAGGGAGCTGGCAGAATGCAGACACCTGGCAGAAAGGAGGCAAGGGTGGAGGTGTGAGGAGGACATCTCTTGTGCCTCTGTCACTTTTCAGAGTCTGAGGATACCAAAAGAAGGGAAAGGAACTCAAAGTGGAGGCCTAAGTGTGATGCCTCTTAGCACCTTGGGTGCAGAAATGTAAATAACAATGACTTCGTTATCATTTGGTGTTCAACAAAACTCTACGCTTGGATGAAAGGTAAGGTCCCTCTTTCTCTGAATTATCTTTTGGAAGAAATCAGTCATCTTACAATGGAATCCTCACAAAGTATTTCACATGCTGGAACATATCCTCAGTTACCTTATTTTGAATCCAGAACACTGGAGAAACTGCCGCAAACAACATCTTAGAGGTCACCTCTGATAGAATCATTTAAAAAAATAAAAAGAAGTAAGAGGTAAAGACATGAGGTGGGGGGAGTGGGGAGGGATAGCATTAGGAGATATACCTAATGTAAATGACGAGTTAATGGGTGCAGCACATCAACATGGCACACGTATACATATGTAACAAACCTGCACGTTGTGCACATGTACCCTAGAACTTAAAGTATAATAAAAAATAATAAAAAGGCACTCAATACAATTTTAGCAATCATTGCTGCATGTGTGACCTCACACTTGCAAGTGTGGCTGTCGTAAATAAGCCATTTGAGGTTCACTTTAAAGGGCAATATGGCAAGGGGTTGGTAAATTGTAAAAATCAAGAATATGATCGAAAGCAGTGGTAATATTTGAAATATCTAACAACTGATCAGAACAAAGTGCAGATCAATCATAAGGGAGCTGGGGTAAACCTAGCCACCCAGGTGACTCCTCCATTGCCCATAACACACACAACCAACCAACTGTCCTGATGTTATACAAATGCGTATTTTTGTGACATGGAGATAAAATTTCCAGTGACCACATCACACATGTATTAAAGAACTGCTGATTTCAATCAATAAACAGCACTGTGGGTGATGTGTACCAGAAAACTTTGGAGAGGACATCAAATATGGCTTCAGTGATGTGAAGACACGAATGTGGCAGACGCGTGTGAGAAGTTTGAATAAAATTGTTTTGTGGGGCTGGGCACGTTGGTTCACGCCTGTAATCCTAGCACTTTGGGAAGCCAGGGCAGGTGATTACCTGAGGTCAGGAGTTCTAGACTGGCCTAGCCAACATGGTGAAACCCCATCTCTATTAAAAATACAAACAATCAGCCAGGCATGGTGGCAGGCACCTGTAATCCTAGCTACTCGAGAGGCTGAGGCAGGAGAATCGCTTGAACCCAGGAGGCAGAGGTTGCAGCGAGCTGAGATCGTGCCACTGCACTCCAGCCTGGGCAACAAGAGTGAAATTCTGTCTCAAAAAAAGAAAAATCATTTTGTGGAATATGAGAATGGAAAAGGCAGCATTTCTAAAATAAATCACTACTCTGTGTAATGTATGATTTTAAATGTATGTATATGTATAACTAAATTAATAAGTTAAATATAAGTAGATGTTTTGATTATATTGTCTATACTTCTAGATGCTCATATGTCTACATTGGCTAAAACTCTGTGGCACTCTTTTCAGCGGTGGATTTAGTTTTTTTGTATGTTGGCACATATGACACTTGATGACGAAAGGGATGAAAGAATGAATGCACTTTACGTGGATGACCAAACAACTCTCAGTCCAATGCATCAGAATCCACAGGGTAGCTGTAAAAAATATTGACATTCAGATACGATTCTGGACCAAGGGGATCAGAATTTCTGGAGGCAATGCCTGGCCACTGGTATTTTGGAAAGTGGTTTAACTGATTCTAAAGTACAGCCAGGCTGAGAACCACTGCTCTAAGGGCAATTTCACGTACCTCAAACCATATCCTTTTTGGGGAGGGCATTCAGTCAGGTTAGTTAAGAGCAAAGACTCTGAAATTGTTCAAATCCTGACTCTTCCACTAACTAGCTGTGTGATCTTGTAAAAATCACTCTACTTTCCTGTGCCCCAGGTTTCTGATATGTAAAATGAGAAAGAAAAAAAAAAAAAGAGAGAGAGCACCAACTCAGTAAGTGGTTACTGTGACGGTTAATAAGTTAATGCATACAAAGTACTTCGATTAGTGTCTGGCAGCAAACGGGAGCTCAATTCACACTAGCTGGTGTGGTCTAAGGGGTGAGTGGACAGGGTACTCCCCAGTGCCAGCCTGCCCACCCATCCTGGTATCTGTGTACTCCACCCCGCCATGCTTCATCTTCTGACATGGCATTTCTTAAGTAGAGGAGATCATGAGTGGGAAATGGAGAAGGGATGGGGCCAGAGGGCCAGATGTGTGGCTTCAGCACAAAGTTACATCCTAGTACTCACCGTGGTCTCTTGGCAGGGGGTGGAAAAGGAAGGGCCAGGTGGTATGTGCAGAGGAATAGACCCAGCTAAGGCTGCCACCCCAACCTCAAGACATGGCGGGGATGTTTCTTCAGAGCATCTGAGCCCCATACCCTTTACACACTTCCTGAGTGGTCACTCCCATCATGTTCATCCTCTGGTCGGGGACACTATTTTACATGTGAGGTGGCTTCTTAGATGGAACCATGCAAGGTGAAAGGCGGGATGTGTCCTGGGGCCTCAGCACAGCTCCGGGGAGAGGATTCCCCTTCTGTCCCTACAGCATAGCAATGATAAAGCAGTGGTTTGGAAGAAGCATGTGAAGCCAGTCTACTGGGGCTGGTTCATTCACTAATTAGCTGTGATTTCAGGCAAGATGTGTAACCCTTTTGCACTCAGTTTCCTCATCAGCAAAGGGGTTTTGTGAGGAGTAAATGAATTGATATATATGCAACATTTAGAACATCTGGCATGTAGTACATGGTATATACATATTGGCTGTTATTTTTATGATTTTATGCTGTGAAGATGTCAGTTACCTGTAAGATAACTTTTTTTTTTAAAAATTAGATTTTCCTTTCTTTTCAAATACCACTAAATCTCAAAAGGACAGGTCACTGTAGCATCTCAGGTCCATGTCAAGTCTTCTGTGTTTTAACAAAGAGCTTTTAAAACACAGCAGGGAGCCCACTTAAGGTCCTGAGGGTCCCATAAAACTTTTTAAAAATCTTAAACTCCTTCGACAGAACTTTCAGGCATGTAACTGGCCCTAAAAAAATAAACAAATTAACAATTAAAAAGATAGATTAAAACAATAGCTTAAAAAATTAAAATCATGGGATGTCTGGTTCCTTACAAAAACTAAACATAACATCTTAACATATGTCCCTGAGTTGTTCTTCAGAAACCCAGACCCCTGCCAAACAGACCCGCTAACACATAGACATCAGATAAGGAGGTTTGTGTGTTAGCAGGAAACTGAGGACTAAACCCTGAACTCCATTCTTTGTTCTAAATTTTTTCCTGAGGTGCCTAAAGAAAGTCACACCTATGAGCCACAGCTAACATTCTTTTCTGCTGACTCCAAATTTTAAAGAAAACTTCTCTTCCTTAACCAACTACAATAAAAAGATATTTCAATCTACCGATGATCTGTAAGACCCTGCTTCAAGATATCCTGCCCTTTTTAAGCAGAACTAATGTGTAACCACCATATATTGATTTACAATTTTGCCTATAACTTCTGCTTTCCTAAAATTTACCCATGTCTTTTAAAGCTCTTACTTACAAGCCATCAGGGAGGTCAGGTGTTAAGCATGAGCTACCGGATTCTCCTTGCTTGGTGGCCCACAAACAAATGACCTCCCTTTTCCCTCTACAAACCTCATTATAAACATTTGGCCTTACTCTGGGCAAGCGAACCCCAGTTTGGTTCAATAACACCTTTAGGAATATTATTATATCCCAGGGTGTTGCCATTCCTATAGTGTTACCAACTCAATAAAATTGGAACAGAACCCACACTGTTCATTTCTGGTATGTTCTCCATGCATCTATCACAGTGGATGGACCCCACAGTCCAGCTGTGGGGACAAGACAAGAATACAAGTGATATGAATACAGTCAGCCCAAGAGAGGTACAAACCATGAATGACAGGAGGTCAAAGAGGGTAGAGATCTCACCTGGTGGAAGCACCGTGGTAGTGTTCAAGCGAGCCATGAAGAATGATAGAATTTCATCCATTTGGGCCAGAGGAGTGGGGAAAAGAATTCTATGCTTTTTAGGTAAAGAGGCATAAGCAGAAATATGAAGATGGAGAAGGGCCAGAAGTCATCAAATCTGATTGATATATAAGGTCCAGAGGGAAGGATCAGGGGATAAGGTCGAGCAGGGCTTTGTCATAAAAGACCTTAAGTACTGGGTGAGCAATTTACACTTAATTTGTCAGTCAGTGGGGAGCCATTGGGGGTTTGGTAAAGGAATGTCTAATCACAGCTGTGCTTGTGGAACAGTAATTATTCTCATAAGATGACTCAGAAGGGAGAAAGATGGGAGGGAGGGATACTGAAGAGTAAGTTGCCAGAATATTTCAGATGAGGATTAATGTGGGTTTAAACAAGAGTGGTTATGGAGGGAGAAGGTAATGGTAGAATCTAAGGGACATGATAATTGATTGAGTGTTATGGGAAAAGGAACAATAAACGATGAATCCAAGGTCACCAGCCTGAGGGGACAGAACACTGATGTAGCAATTAAGCAAAACAGTAAAGCAAGTGGAGGGACAGTTCCAGGAGGCTGGTGAATTAGGGTTGAGGTGCCAGATAGGGCTGTAGGTAATATGGAGCTGGAGGACTGGAAACTGAAACTAAATATTCCACTAGCCCTAAAGCTGTGTGATTGTGGCATCTAACTCTATGCTTCACACACAGCAGGTGCTCAATCAATGAATGATCTCAATTGGAGAGTCATCTCCATGGGTGTGACAGGTGAAACCTAGGAAAGGCTTTGCACAAAAAGAGCAAAGTTTGAGGGCAGAAGTATAGGGAGCATATGTATGCATTTAGGGATAAGACATCTAGAGATGTGAGTCAGAGAGGAGAAAAGAACAGAGTAATCGCGAAGAGAGATAATGCTGGGGTGAGGAGGTCAAGATGAAGGGCGAGTTTTGATAAAGGAGCAGTAAGTAGAAAAGGTTGAAAATGCAAAATGAGGACTTGTATTAGTTTCCCAGGGCTGCCTTCAAAAAGTATCATAAACTGGATGGCTTAAACAACAGAAATTTATTCTCTCACAGTTCTGCAAGCTGGAAGTCCAATATCAAGGTGTTGGCAGGACCACATTCCCTCCAAAACCTCTAGGAAAGGAGATTCCCCTGCCTCTTCCTGGCTTCTGGTGATCCCAGGTGTTCCTTGGCTGTAACAGCCAGCAGAACTCCAATCTCCTCACACGAGTCTTCTCCCCATGTGTTTCCATGTCTTTACATGGAGTTCTCTTATAAGGACATCAGTCATATTGGATTAAGGGCCCACCATACTCAAGTATGACCTCATCTTAACTAATTACATCTGCAAATAAGGTCACATTCTGAGGTACTAGGGGTTAGAACTTCAACATTTCTTTTTGGAGCACACAACTCAACCCATATAACAAGGACCTAGTACAGACGGTTGTGTTTAGCAGTCAAGAGGTGACTGGTAAGGTTTGCAAGAATGCCATTTGGCTCAAAACATGGGAATGGAAACCAGATGGTATGGGGGTAATGAGCGAAGTATGGGCAGGGGATAGAGTTGGGGACAAAGAGCATTGCAAAGAGTGGGAGGAGGGCTCTTCTCGCGTGTAATTGATTTTTTCTCTTCTGCAGGTGCAGGCATGGTTGTGCCCTCTGCGGAAGGTTATACTTTGAAGCCGCCAAGATTCACTCCATGACTCCATCATCCTTCCGCAGGAGTATATGCTGCTGCTGGCCTGGCAGGGCTGTGGCTCTTGACATCAGAGCTTCTTTTCTCAGGATTTTAGTGGCTGAAATGGGTTTCCATTTTGGTTCAAACGACTTCTTTTTTTTTTTTTTTTTTTGGCAAACCAGACTACTGGCTGTTTACACACGTATTTGGAGTTGGAGTTCTTTTCTCTCTGGAGCCCAGCCCCCAAATTGGAGACAAGACCATCTGTCTGACTTGGTCCCATCTCAAGTGGAAAAAATACTTGGTGATAACAAGGTATTGGAGAACATAATAACAATGAATATGTAATACTGGACGAATTAAACACAAAATGATTAACAAGTGTGAGTCTGCAAATATCTTCATTCATTCACGAAGATCAGCAGTTGAAATTATGACCTGCTCCAGACAACAATGATGCCATGTTGGTAACACAGATATTCCTCAAAGTTCCAGGAATCCCAGCTCTCTGTGTATCCACACACATAATAGGAGCTTCAGCTACGTGCCAAGTAGAGTGAGAACACCAGTCTCTCGTGATCTACTGAATCAGAGTCCCCAGGAGACTCAAGAAGCTGCTCATTTTAGTTCATAAATATGTACCTTTAGCTTTCTGACAATCTAATTGCATGCTTGGTATGTTACTAAGAACTAGCTAATATTCATACACAAAAATGAAAGCCTATAGAACTGCGCATCATTTCTCATCAGAATTGCCAAGAGCGCTCATATTTTCCCATCTCTTTGCCATCCTCATAGTCCACCACTTGACTGTGGACCATCCTTGACCATGAACCATACTTTGAGAAACATGGCTCTAGAGGACAGGCCAGGTGTAGTTAGGAAAATCCTCCCAGGCCCACGGGACTAGGCAGCCTCTCATAGCAAACAGCCATTGGCTCAGTGGCCTGTGCAGTGCATTGAAAAGACTCCTCACCCAGGAGTAAAAAGGCCTGATCTGGCTGGCACCGTGACCTGGAGCACCTTGCTTTTCTTCTCCCAGGGCCTGTTTCCTCACCTGCAAGATGAGAGGGTCAGATTAGTTCAGTGACCCCCATGGAGGAATAAAGGGGGGTGAAGCAGGCTTCAGGTTTTTTATTTTTTATTTTTTTAATATACTGAGGTTCCACTTAAAACTTATTAGAAAAATAATAAAGGCACTACTTTTTTTTTTTTTTTTTTTTTTTTGAGACTGAGTTTTGTTCTTGTTGCCCAGGCTGGAGTGCAATGGTGCGATCTTGGCTCACTGCAACCTCTGCCTCTCGGGTTCAAGTGATTCTCCTGCCTAAGCCTCCCAAGTAGCTGGGATTACAGGTGCCTGCCACCATGCCCAGCTAGTTTTTTGTATTTTTAGTAGAGACAAGGTTTCACTATGTTGGCCAGGCTGGTGTTTAATTCCTGACCTCAGGCAGTCTACCCGCCTTGGCATCCCAAAAACCCCTGAACTAAAGAATGTGTAAGCTCCTTCCAGTTAGATGCTTCTAAGCATGTTTGTTTTGTTTTCATGGCCCCAATTTCCCTGGGAATTACTCTCCCGTAAGAATTAGTGGTATTGCAGTAAGGACACTAACCTAGATTTCACGGGTCTTGCCTCACCTGCTTATGCAGAGTCTCCACCCTGTAAGTGGTCCCCAGGTTCCTCTAGTGGGGTGGGGTGCTTCTCATAGGCTTGTTAACCAGTCTGCTCCTGAAAGGCATTGCTGCCACTCCATCTTCTCAGGCCAGCCATTTGCTGGGCAACATCCTGGCTTTCAGCCTCTTTCTTCTCCTATCTCAACTGGAGCACTTGTGAATTCAAGGCTGCCTGAGGCTCTGTGGGAAAGTTGAGAAAGTCTTGCATACCTCTTGCGTTACACTCTGTCTTACTAGTTTTGGCAAATAATATGATAGAAAGAGCACTGGTCTTGGAACCAGGCAGAGGTGAGTTCAAATCCCAGCTCCACTTCTTAGTAGGAAGGAGGGCTCCTCTGTAATGCCAGCCCTGCAACCCAAGCCAGTCACTATACCTCCAAACACCTCCACTAGCATCAGTGTCTTATCTTTAAGAAGGACCTACCTGGTTGCAGCGAGCCGAGATGGCATCATTGCACTCCAGCCTGGGAGACAGAGCGAGACTGCATCTCAAAAAAAAAAAAAAAAAAAAGAAGGACCTACCTTCTATATACGGTTGTTAGAAGGATTAAGTCACAAAGTACTGAAAGCATGTAGTATAGCGACTGAAATCTAACTTGTTCAGCAAATGGTTCTTATTCTCATTATCAGACTGACATGAGTTCAACAGGGCTGGCTGGAAAATAAAAATCGAGTGGTGAGTTCCAAGATCAACTCCTCTGACCACCAAGGTTTTCTTAGAGAATTAAGCTAGTTAATGCTGGCTCTTTTATTTGCTAGAATGAACGATTTCCCAGGACACTTCTTAACAGACTTCCAAGAAGCAGTCCACGTGAATTAGGCATGGCTTAACCTCAGGCCTTCCCAGCTGTGCTTCCAGTGGATGATCTTCTGAAGAGTCGGGGTACAGAACGGGCAGGGGGAGGTAAGGAAATTAGAGACTATAGGAATCTGCTGCCTCAGCAAATGCTATTCAATGGCCTGGCATCTGAGAATCTTCCCCCTGCCTTGCAAAAGTGACTTCCCTGAGAGAAGCTATATGTGGAGTCATCTAGATGAATTGGGTGTTACCAAGTGAGACAGCTATTTTTCTAGATAGCCCCTTTGGTAAAGCAAAGAGGAGGTTACCCTTTGAAAATATTCCCCAGTGGATCTTTTGGAAGATGAAGGGATGGTTGAACCCTCAGCCTAAAGAAAAACAGAATTGCTACCTGGATGATCATTCCATTTTTCTTCCTTTCCTCTCCATATCTCCTGGGCCCTTTAATACCCTGTGAAGCCAAATTTGTTCTAATTATAAAGGCAATGACCAGTGAGATTTATTCCAGGGTATGCATAATCTATGACCCAATTATGGCAGCCCCAGGCCCCAGATGGGTGTATTCCAACCCTCCTTTTCCTCCCCTGCAATTGGATTCATTCTGAAAAGAATCCCTCATCCCCTGAAATTCACCAAAGCTGTACAAACTCTGTGGAAGACAACCGAGATTCTTCAATTCACCTTGGAGTATGGAGGACATAGATCTTTACTGCTGAGTTTGAGAAAGCCGGCCAGGTAGCCAACCAGTAAACGCATGTTTGTTGGGTGCAGACGCTTTCTTTGCCTCCAGCTTGTTTAGTTTGCATCTGGAATCTGTTTTGCTGCATCAGAAAGAACTCTACAAACGACTTATTTTTGGTCCACTTTTCTGGCCCAACATACTAGGTGAGGTGGAATACAAGAATCACAGTGGTCTGTTACCTTCACACAGGATCCTCTTCCTACCTCCTGTTGGTCTCAAACAAATCATCTGTGCATTTCCTCTCGCACTGTTAGAAGACCTTGTGTTTAGGCCGGTTTTGCCCTGTTAGTGATTAGCTGTTTGGGGCCATTGACATGCTAGTATGTTTGTGAGTCCTGAGCCATTTCTGGAAGATGGCAGCTCCTTCTTGGAGGTGTTGCCTATGGTCATTGGAATATCTGTTTGTCATGGTAACAGGGCCATACATGATGTGAGCCCATAGTGGATGAGAGTCCTAGAACCACCACAGCAAAGACTGAATATCTATGTGCTCTTCCACGCTGCCACACCCTTGGGCAGAGCCAGCTGTTACTAGGCTGTGAGTGGAAGTGACATATGTCATACCTAAGCCAGGGCATTTAAAAACTAGTGTTTGACCTTCAGTTTATCTCTTAGGCTTGCTGCAAAGACCTTGGAAGTCCTGTCAAAAACAATGAAGCTTTTGTCAGCTTGGATCTTTGTATGTGAACTTCCTTGGAAAGTCCCAAGAATAATAGTGGATTTTATATGAAAGAGAAATAAACTTTAAGTTTTAAGTCACTAGAATTCTGTTTTTGTTACTGTCACATAGCCTAGACTATCCTAAGTAACATATCCACTAAAGGTTTAGAGTTTGAAGAACCTTAGAGATTGGTCTAAACTTACCAATTCATAGATAAGGAAATGAAGGCACAGAAAAATGAGGTGCTAGAAAGAGAGAGAGAGAGAGAGAGAGAGAGGCAACACTCAAACTGGAGCTTCCAATTTAGCTGTCTCTACCATCACAGAGTATATTTTGTGCTGATTTATATATAACCTGGATTTAATATTTTCAAGCTCACTTCACAGTTAGCCACAATTCTTGATTAACTGAAAAGTGGACACTACTAGGCCAAGGGCTCTTCTCTTGTTTTTTGACAAAACCACTCTTTCATCAATGATCTTAGCTGTTGTATTAGTCTATTCTTGCATTGCTCTAAAGAACTACCCAAGACTGGATAATTTATAAAGAAAAGAGGTTCAATTGATTCACACTTCCACAGGCTGTACACGATGCATGGCTGGGGAAGTCTTAGAAAACTTACCAACATGACAGAAAGCAAAGAGGAAGGAGGCACATTTTCACATGGCCAGAGCAGGAGGAAGAGAGGAAAGGGGAAGTGCTGCACATTTTTAAACAACCAGATCTTGTGAGAACTCACTCACTATCATGAGAACAGCAAGAGGGGAGATCTGCCCCTGTGATCCAGTCACCTCCTACCGGGCCCTCCTCCAACACTGGGGATTACAATTTGATATGAGATTTGGGTGGGGACACAAATTCAAACCATATCAGCTGTCCTGCTCTACCTTCAGAGAAAACAAGATGGTACTATTAGATTCTATACTCATGTAATTTCCTCATAATATATAACCTGATATAAACCCTAGGGTGGGGGTACTTAAGATGTCTGGGAAGTTTAGATTCGGAGTATATCTCAATATCTTTTCATTCTCACTAGCTACTTATCCATCGAATCCATTCATACCCAATCCCTGGTGTGTGTGTGTGTGTGTGTGTGTGTGTGTGTGTGTAGAGGTATTGCTTACCTAGAGTCTTAATGAGTGGTAGCAAAAACCAAATTCTAGATGAAATATGAATGGGAATACTGGCTCAAGTCAGGCTACTATATCGATAGCAAGTCATCAAATCATGAGCATGTAAAATAAAAATTAGAGGCTTCAAAAGCAGGGAGAACTAGTGTGGGTCAGAACAAGTGACACAACAGTGGTTGCTGTCTAGGAGTCATCCTAGAGCCATGGCCAATATTCCAAGCTTACATTTTACATGTTTATAGCATGTGATTTTGTAGACAGCCCAGATCATGAGAGTGACCTAGGCGATAGACCCTGACTAATAAACTGGGATTAAGACTACTCTAATCCACACCTGCTTACACTTGGTCCCCTGTAAATGATATCAACATCTAGCCTTGCCTTTTCCTCGTTAACTTGGCCCAGTTTTTCTGAAGTGCTGCCAGATACCACAATAAATGATGACAGTACCAGGTATTTCCTAGGTCTATTCTGTAATGATTACCTGCAGAGGTAGGTGGATGCCTGCCCAAAATTTGGTTTGGATATTGAAACTGATGATGCCACACAAAACAAGGGGGTTTGAGAAGGTTTGGACAACATGACTGAGGTCTCTGAAGAGAGCGGGGCAGTCCTCTCATGCAGGTCTGAAATAGCTTGAGGGAGCCAGGAAAGGGTTTTTATTGTGGTTAGTGGGTGGGGCTGGCTTGAAAGTTCCCAGGCAGGGATGAGAGTGCTTGGTCTGAATCTTTTACCCTCACCAAAGGAGGGAATGCCCAGGCCTTCTTATGTAGGCACATGGGGAAGAGGGAAGGGTGGCTTAAAAGCTGTCAGGCGCCAACCATCAAAAAATGGGATCAGACTCCTCAAGACACATTCCTTTGCCATAGCAATGACCTCTCCACTGGTATGAGGTGGTAGGCCAGCTTTCTGCCTTGACGTGTGACTCAGATGTCTTTTACCTTCCCAACCCAGTGCCCTACTGCCACCCAGCAAATCTTGCCTCCTTAGGGTCTTCTCCTCACATTCAACTCCAGTCTCTTCCCCATCTTACAGCCTGAAGCTCTGCTGCCTCCACTCCTGATGCATTGCTAACATGATACCCAACATGCTGACCTTTGGAGGCTGTGGTTAAATTGGAGGAGAGCCCTCCCTGTTAATCTTGTTAGTAGTGATCAGGAGGAAGTAAGAGAAATGTATTTTTGAAGATTCAAAAAAAATAAAAAAACAAAAAAGTAGCAAATGAGGAATACAGAAGGGAAGGTAAGTGGCTGTATAAATGGAGACTGAATTGGGCTGTCTCTCTTTCTAATTGCTCTGGATCATCTGACATCTTTGCCAGTACGCGGAGAATTCTGCTGCCTGCTTCCCATGGCTATTCTATCTGGCACCCTCATGGCAGAGGCCTGGAGGAAGATGGCAGAGGACAAGCTGGTGGATGTTGAATTCTGACCCTGCCCTTCTATTTTCTTATCTCTGTGACTCTAGTTTGGTTCCTTGTCTAAAGAAAGCTGGTCAATGGCCAGGCTTTTTTGTTCTTGACAGAAACAAGCTCACAGAACTCTCTCTCATTCAGGGCTTTAATTGGCCTTTTCTTTTGTGATATGTGTGAAGACATTCTTCTGCCTTCTTTGTAAATACTTTCTTTTCTCTAGAGTAGAGAGATGGCCTCCAGCTTTATAATGGATTTTACATGCAGAGAAGGAAAAGAAAATGATTTTGCAAGACTCTTTTCTGTTAGCTTGCAACACAAAGAAACATTCTCCTCAGCCCGAGCGCCTTAGCAAGCTAAAATTGGCTGCTTCATCAAGTGAAGGAGTGATGAGGTCAAAGGCATAGACGGAGATGCTAAAGTCATTAGGTCCCTGGCTGATTTTCTCAGTTTAAAACTTTCCTTTCCTTTGTACTTGATCTTTTTCTGTCACCTTTTCTACCTCTGTGGGATTTACTCCTCCCTACGTGTCCACTTCAGTTTCACTATTTTTACATCCAGAATAGCTGAGCTGCATTCACCTGTTTTCAGATCTTATGTTCCCATTTGGATTCTGATAAACTGGTGAGGAGGGTTTAGGGAATAATCCCTACATTGGCATAATTAGATCATGCCGTGGTGCTCTTAAAATACATGTACACACGCAATTCTTTAAGACTTGACTCTGGCTGAAAATGCGTCTGAATATCAGTTGATAGTTATAGGGATGACAGGCATGAGTAGTCTTAGAGGTCAGAGAGAGATTTGGAATTAAAATGGTATTAAAGAAAGAGTTTTGCCCAGAGGATCCAAGAATACTTGAAGCCTGCCCGCATTAATGACTTCTCCCTGCGGAGGAGGTCTCCAAGGGAGATATATGCATAGGACAATGGTGGGCCAAGCAGAGTGGTACTTCATGACAGCTGGGGCTTCTACCTAGGACCCAGGCAGAACTTGAGTAGGTCCTGGACTACTTTGCTTTTCTAGGCAAGAGAATTCAGTGTCCTTGTTATTCTCCAGGACCACTTCCATCAGCACCAGAGAAACTGGAATCAGAGATAGAACAAAGAAATGCCGAATCAATGCCCTGGAATCTGGCCAGTCGGGCCCATGGACTCCTCCCCAGTCTAAACTATGACTAAAGAGAAGAAGTTGAAAGTGGCCTCAGATGCCTTCTCTGTGGAGATCAGAAAAGAGACACCTTGAAGACCTGGTGTTATTAAAGAAACAAATTTGTCACTCTTCATCAACACCCTCAGCCACTTCTTGTCCTCCCTCTGTCCCCTCCCACAATCTAACTCTGAAGTTGGGCTTCAAATCTAACATCTACTCAAGCCCTCTTATTCACCAAATACAGTGAATTAGAATAATTCACTATATTAATTGCTTCCAGACCCACCCTCCTGTTCCCTCTATTGTCCTGCTATGTCCTCCCTTCATTTCAAAGAGAATATTTTCTCTAAGAAACTTCCCCAAATCTACCAAGAGGTATCTGTATTCTTCTTATCCCCCCATTTATATGTGAAGAGCCCTCTAGGATCTATATATGTTGAGACACTTTCACAACTGATGACATTCATGGCTGTTTCGTGCCATAACCCCCCATGTGGGACCTGCTCTGTGTTCTGCAGCCCTGTCTCCATGTCTCACATGTTCGCCAGTTTTCACTAGGCTACACTGTGACAACAAATATCCCCAACATCTCAGTGGCTTATAACAACCAATGCTTATTTTTCACTCCTGTACATGTCAGCTGTAGCCCCTGCTGTGTCTTCCTCATTCTTGGACCCAGGAGTCCAGGGAGAAGGAATCTTATGGTAGAAAGAAAAGAGCAACAAAAGAAACCGAGTGATGGCCCTTGGAACTTCTGGTTGGAAGTGGCATGTAGCATGTTGCATATGCTCATATTCTATTGGCCAAAAAAGTCATATAGGGTAGAAACTATAATCCTTTTATAGGGAGAGGAGAGTGAATAATTGGGAACAATAATGCTGTCTACCTCAGTTTCTGGGTAGGTTGAACTGTCAGGTGCCTTTTCAGTGACACCTGACTGGTAAGCTCAGTAATTGGCATCAATGAGACATTAATTATTTCTCATAGGAAGATTTGTCTATAGCTTACCTGTTAGAATTGGAGATAAGTTTTTGTTTAAGAGTCTCTACAATGTGTAATACTGCATTGGACTGAACGTTTGTGTCCCCCGCAGATTCATATGTTGAAATCCTAACTGCCAAGGTAATGGTATCAGGAAGTGGGATCTGGGGAGATACTTAGGTCATGAGGTGGAGCCCTCATGAATAGGATTAATATCCCTATAAAAGGGACTCCAAAGAACTCTCTCACCCTCTTTCCACCATGTGAGGATATAATGAGCAGTCAGCAGTCTGTAACATGGAAAAGACCCCTCACCAGATTCCCACCATTCTGGCACCCTGGTCTTGGACTTCCAGCCTTCAGAACTAAGAGAAATAAAATTGCTGGTGTTTATAAGCCACCCAGTCTATGATACTTTGTTACAGCAGTCTGAACTGACTAAGATAAACACATTTCCTGGTCCTCTTAAACAAATGCTCCTACACCCAGCGTAACTTTTTTTAGAGACTCAGGGTCACAATTATGACCTTCAACTTGGGCTTTGTTGTAACAGTAATACTCCTATGGACTACTTGTAGGTATAGGGCTACACACCTCTTCTTTAAGTGGCTCCCAGGCCACTCTATTTTTGGAGAGCAAGAGGACAATTCATAGTTTTTCTGTCTCTTCCCAAAATGACAGGCTCTCAGCCGTTCTACCTTGATGATGAGAGCAAGTCTTCCTTTAGCCCTTGTTATTCCGTAGCGCCAGCATCACCCAGGAGCCCATTAGAGATGGAGAATCTAGGCCCCCTCCCAGGCCTTCTCAATCAGATTCTGCATTTTAATTATTTTCCTAGGTGTTAAATATGCACAATAATGTTGGAGAAGCAGCCCAGTGATTTTCTTTTTTTTTGTTTGTTTTTGTTTTTTGAGATGGAGTCTTGCTCTGTCGCCCAGGCTGGAGTGCAGTGGTGCAATCTTGGCTCACTGCAAGCTCCGCCTCCCGGGTTCACGCCATTGTCCTGCCTCAGTCAGCCGCCTGAGTAGCTGGGACTACAGGCACCCGCCACCACGCCCGGCTACTTTTTTTTTTTTTTTTTGCATTTTTAGTAGAGACGGGGTTTCACGGTGTTAGCCAGGATGGTCTCCATCTCCTTACCTTGTGATCTGCCCACCTTGGTCTCCCAAAGTGCTGGGATTACAGGCGTGAGCCACCACACCTGGCCACAGCCTAGTGATTTTCAGCCTTGACTGCACATGGGTATTGGCCAGGGAACATTAAAAATACTGATTCCTGGGCCCAACCCCTCCTTCTTCATAGCCCTGACATGATTAGTCTGGGGTGTGGTGTGGGCATCAGAGCTTAAGCATTCCCTAGGTGATTCTAATGTGCATCTAGGGTTGAGAACCACTGCTGTCTGGTGACTTTCTTTTACTTGCTTGAACTTGCTGGTTCAGTGATTAGAGAACAAGCTTATTCACAATTGTGCAACTGTGTTCCTGACTGTTAGCATCAAATAGGCTCCCAACAAGGGCCAGAGGAGCCTGGCCTATACAGAAATAGTAATAGCCCTGGTTATGAAGGAGCTTCTATGGGCCAGGAATGTTATCTCTGATCTTCACCATACCCTGTTACCCTAATTTGAATTTAGGAAACTGAGTCTCAAAGAAAGTGAGTGACCTTTGAAAGGTCACACAACTCCAAAGTGGTAGAACTAAAATTTAAAATCATCTCTGGTTTCAAAGCCATGAACTTTTTCTTCCTTCCAAACCCAGGGAACTTTTGTTCCCAATCTATGTGAGCTGTGATGATTGGACCTTCTAACATCTACTGCTCATAGGCCTTTGTCACTTTCTCCTAGAATCTGGGTTGGGTTCTGGCTGGGAAAGGTTACCAGGTAAGGAATCAAGTCCCAGATAAGTGATTATATATAACTCCTAAAGTTCCTTAAAGTATGCAACTTTACAGAGGGGTAAAGTGGGTCACTATGAGGACAGTTACATAGTTCTACAAATCACATGGCAGAAATTAATTAGTGCAGAGAAACTATATGACACCCTGGGAGAGGGAGAAATTGTGCACGATTGAAGCATGCTTCTCTAGCATCAACTTAATAATTTTGAGGACATCAGTTATAGTGCCAAACATACGAGGGACATTATCTCATGTGACCTTCACTACAATCCTATTAATGTTAATTTTGCTTATTTTGTAGATGTGGAGACTGGGAAGTAAATTTGCCCACATTTGATTAGACAGGTAATAAAGTACAGAGCTAGTGTGGAAATACAGGTTCAGAGCCTGTGCTGTTTCATCTACATTTCATGACTTCTTAATTTTTTAAGTGCACAGTCCTGCCAGTTGAGTACCTCCCAGTCATTATTAGCAATGTAACAGGCTTGTGACAAATTGCTCAACATTACTTGACATGGGTTAGGACATAGCTTTTTGCAGGAAATAAAAGAGCTTCAGGTAACAAAAGAAGAGAAACGACAGGCCCCCATCAACCATCAATCCATGAGAGACGTGTTGGTGCCAAGGCACCCTGCCCTCTGCTATTTCAGCCTTTTCATAGATCAAGGGTGAGAAATGACCTTGTAACTTGGGGAACGAACAAACAGCCTGGGTTTGGGGTATAGCTCTTTGCAGGAGTTGTCTAGGAAACCAAATGCCTAGCACCTGAAAACTTGGTACTGTTGGGATATCACAGAACCCCTTTTGGGGCAAGGAAGCCCATCATCCTATGGGAAGCTGAGCTGAGGGTTGGCCCCTATCCCAGCATAGTTAGCTCATCATCTGGGCTAACAAGAGGAAGCTCCCAGGGTCAATTCCAGCCATGGTACCCATGAGAATACCTGAGAACACAGTCATAAACAGTGATGTGGGCAAGCAGCATGGACCTGCCCTCCAATCAACAGAGGTAACTGGTTGTGAGGAAAGAGTAGGAGGGAAAGGATACAAGTCTGAGGCACAGCAAGTTCTATCTCCTCCTTACTTTGGGTCTCCCATTTCAACCATCTCTTCTGCCTGGATGATGGGAGTGGCAAGGGGCAAGTCTGGCAGAACTAAGCTGATTTCAGGATAGACAGGTGAAGGGAAAGGGGCCACATTTGCTGAGAGTGGAGGGGGGATTTGAAACAGGTAAAATATTTAAACATCACTATCTCATACTTTTGCTCCCTTAAATTTCAGGATCCTGGGCAAAGTTCCCATTTCTCTGAACAACCAGATCTCAGCTGGGTTATTTCCTCTCCTCCCTCTTTCTTAGGCATCCACCAATAAATATGTACCCATAATTTACTCATTTCATTATCCTTTCTTACACACCTCCCCTCTCTAGCCTGGGGAATATTATTTCATCTGTGACATGAATCCTATCTTATTTCCTAAGGCCTGCACATTTAAAGTTCAAAAGTTTAGAAGAGTCCTGGTGTTTTTTCCCCCATCTTCCTGATTTCTGCTATTAATTCGTTTTCCTAAGAAAATGAATGTTGAACGGCCTGGCTGCCTGAATGTCAGGTGGGATAGTCAATTGGGTGGTAAGAGATGGGGGAAAATATTATCCATTAATATTTGAACAGTATTACTTCTATACAAATTGAAAAAACTAAATTCACTCTTTCCTTGATCCCAGGTACTATCAAATGCCACATACGTGATGTTAGTATGGGTAAGGAGACAAGTCAACTAAGTGAGGACCCTTCTGTTACAGTGAGGTGGGAAATTAAAGAAAGAAAAAAATAAAAAAAGAGAAATAAGCTTTCCTGTATTAAGCTGACTTATCCCAGAGGGAGCAACAGGCACAGCCCAGACCCAGGAAAAGCCTTGATAAACACTATCTAAGAAGCTAGGACACAAAGGAATGTGGGTCTGAGTGCACTCAGTAAAGATCCTCCTGTATACACCCCAAGGTCTCTCTGGTCCTCCTGTTTCCTGCAACAACAGATCAGCGAAAATCAGCAAGAACCATACTGAGGCCTTGATCTTGAGGAAAAGACTAGCAATGTATAATTTTCCACCTGGATTCTCATTTCCTAGGCATTGGTCAAAGCCCTAAAGGAGCCTATTCAAGGCAATGACTTCATGGGAGTGAGGAGAAATGGCTCCAAGAGGGAAAGTAACCCTTCCCAGTGTCAGGGGACAGTTGGAGAGACTGCCTCTTTGCAGCATAGTTCCCAAAGCCCTGGAAAGAAGTACAGCTTCCTGAGGTGCCTTTCTTGAATTTAAGAGAATCTGCTTCATCCTTGCTGACTGTACCAAGAGAAACAGACTTGAAAAGGACCATGCTTTCTATTTTGTAGATGCATTTCCTAATTGCTCTTGCATGAGTCTGTGGCAGTATATGCCTCCTTTTCTTTCTTTTCCTTTTGGAATTCCTCCTGACTTCTAGGGGCGAGGAGGTGGCATAGGGAAGAGAAAAAAGGAAAGGATTGTGTTCATGTAGCAAAGGCTGCATGATGCCTTGGAAAGCTGGGGAAGCTTCCAACACACATGTCTTCTCAGCTACTAGGGGAGTGGATTATTTAGATACAAAGAACATTCACATTTGCCTGTTCTTCAGTTTGCTCTTGGGTGGGGGCTGATGGAAAAAAGGCACAGAAATGGGAGTGAGGTATGGCATGTTTGTCCACCAAAATTGGAATGCTTCTCAACTCTGAAACTCCAGAGCTATTTTCTTATGTGTAAAAGTCAACTTGTAATATCCCCAAACACCAACTCTTCTTCCTGTATTTCAGATTTTGATTCATGGCACAGAGATCCACACAAGTGCCCAAGGTTTCCTTTCTTCTCCCTCCCTCACTACTCACACATCCAGTTGGACAACAAATCATGTTGACACTAGCTCCTCAGCTGAACCTCAAGAATCAATTCCCTCCAGTTCAGACTCCCTGACCCTGTCTTAATTTTGAAGAGGTAATTTCTCCTGCCAACTTCTAGTGTATCTATATTATTATATATGCTAGTATATGTTTAGTATATTAGTTCCTTGCCTTAAAACTTCTCTTGCTTCCAAGCCATATTGTCATACTTATCTTTCCAAAACACATATATTCATTGTCACTCCTTTGCTTACAAACTTTTGCCACATCCCCATTCCCTGCAAGATAAAGTCCTAATCCCTTAATATGGTGCACGGTGCTTTCCTGTTTCCAGATGTTGACTTCCTGGCCTCATGCCCCTGCCACTCCTTTCTTCTTTCCACTTTTCCACCAAATCTTATGTGCTCCAGCCAAAACAAACTGCCTGCCTTTCCCTGATTGCACCCCCATGCTTTTCTCATGCTGTTTCCTCACCTGAAAACCTTTTTCACTCCTTCTCAACTCGGTAAAATCCTTGCAGACCCAGTTCTAATGTGAGTTCCTGGAGTGCTTCCCCTTCAACCTGTTCAGGTTGGCTCTGGGCTCCCAGAGCAGTTTACACAAGCCTTTCTTCTTTCTTGCATTGTAATGTTTGGTTAAATGTATTTCCTCTATTGAGCATAAACTCTCAAGAGCAGGGACTGTGCAGCTTCATAGTAGATATTCAATTAAGTTTGAATGATTGAGACTATATCACAATTCAAATTCCAAAGACACAGGGATTTTTTTCCCCTATGTATATCTTTTTTTTTTTTCCTTTTGAGTTGGGTAGTTTGTGCTTAGGCAGCTCCTAATGCTTCTTTTCTTACTTTCCCTATTTTCTAATTTCTCTACCCTTTCCTTTAGCTATTAATCACTCCCCTAACCTGTTGCCATGATTTTCTTGCTTCCTGGCCATTAAGACAACACTTTGCTCTGGGAGAGCTCCCCATGGTCTCCTTTCTAGAGGGAATGTCAGGAAGACAAAGTAGGGCACATCCCAAGAGGGGAAGGCAGTCCTGCATCAACAGTCTGTTTGCAGCCAAACCTAAATGCAAACCATGCTGCCAACCATGATGAAACCACTCAAGTGGAATCAGATCTAGAGACACAGACATGCCTAGAGAGAGGAGAAAGAGACATCAGTGTCAAAACCAGAGGCCTCAAGGTCAGGCCTGGGCGTAGAGGTTGCTCCTCACATTTTTCACATAGGTGGAAAAGAGAAGGTCATTATGGTATCACTGAAAGACAAGACTGGACATGGGTGGAGAGATGGATGGGAAGAGGGGGAAGGGAACCATACAGTGGACATTTTCTAGCCCAAGCACAGGCTGTGTAGTCCAGGAGGCAGTCAAGAGATACTTCTGGGATGGACTGGGTTGACTGGCTGGGGATCTGGTTGTAACTATTAATGATGCCAGGATCCCACTTTTCAGCAGTTGTGATTCCTGGGGTTGCTGAGGCAAATTAAAACGAGTCCCAAGCACCATCTTGTGGAATCTTAGGGCAGATTTATGAAGGGAATGGCACCTGTCATACCAACGGAGCTAATATGGAAATTTCCCTTGTAGCTTCAGAAAGAACATTGTGTGAACAAAGCTTACAGAATAAGATGGAAAGTCCCCACCTTCATGTTCACAGGCAATGCAGCTGCTGACTGCTCCATCTCTGCTGTGACAGGGAAGGGAGAGCTTAGCAGAAGAGATGGGGTGAGTCAGCTACTACTGAGACCCTCATTCTGCTAGCAGAGATGTTTGCCAGGGAGGTCCCCTGATGAGCTCTTGGCATCTCATTACCATTTTCAAATGAGCATGGAGGAATCTGGGCTTTACCAGACATGTTGGTTGTGGGTTCTCCAATATTCAGGAGTGTTGAGTCAGCTCATTAGTGCCTGGAATTCTACAGACTCTGAATGTCAACTAGGGAAAAGGCAAATGCTCTACCATAAGCAGAGCACAGCTTGTTACTGGTAATTAAGAGATAAGGTCATTTAAGAGAGAAGTACCAAGGGGCAAAAACACCACTAATTCTGAGACTCCAAAAGCTTAGGTGGGGAGGCCAGAATCCCCTCCTCTCCACTCAGTTCCTACTAAGGCTGTTGTAGGTGTATGTACCCTACATCATTTTACAAGTGGATAGATGTAAAAATTCATCCCATTCTGAACCCTAAAATCCCAACTCAATATACCTCAGTGCTCAGCTCCCCTGGAGTCTCGAAGACATAGTCGGGTTTCAGCACAATTCTGTGCCCTGGGGCAGGCTTCCGCTGTGTCATCAGGTTCACAAACAAACTAGACACAGAGTTTTTTGAGGGCTTTTCCCACACGCAGTTCTCCTGCTGGAAATTGCTCTTATTGAGCACTAGCTCTGTTCAGAAACATGGCCCTCCTCCATTTCCATGGTTGCCACAAGCTTCCTTATAGAGTTTTCTCCAGAGCAGAAAAGCATTTTCTGCAGGTGATTTTCCCCTTTCTATTGTAATTCCAAGTCTCTCTTCCACCCCACCCCCAACTCTTCATGCTCCAGTAACTGCTAAGAAAAACTCTCTCTGATCCTACTGTTACCACACCTCATGGAGCCGGCTTTGGCCAGCAATTGTGATGCTCCTGACAGCGTTTCCATTGTCAGCTCTTTTAAATCCCAGCATCTGCAGCCCTTTTTCTCTCTGCAGTATGGTTTTGCTTCCCTGACATGCCGCCTCTGCTAACAACTGCTCCAGTTTCTCTACTACCAGTGCTGTGGCTTTTCCTGTCTGTCTGGGCCTAGTCACTCCTGAGGGGGACAGGGGTTGGTACAACAGGTAGAATAGTGGAATGGGTTCAAGTCACCACCTGTCACTTCCTAGCTGGGAGACACTGGGAAGTTAATTCACCTCCCTAAACCCCAGTCTCCTCATCTGTAAGAAGAGGGTTGTTGTAAAGATGGAATGAGATAATCCAGTGCTTAACGCAGGGTCCAGCCAGTGTAGATAAATAATCTATTTATATGAGGTAGGGTAGGCTGTCTGAAGGCTAGCATCCCTGTATCCCACATCTGTAAAGGTCAGATAAAACCTCTTAGAAATCAAAACATTAAATCCTGAGAAAACCTTTCTGTTTTCAAGGAATCCTAACAAATACCTTCTGATATAGTTTGGATATTTGTCCCCACTCAAATCTCATGTTGAATTGTAATCCCCAATGGAAGTAGGGCCTGCTGGGAGGTGTTTGGATCATGGGGGCAGATCCCTCATGGTTTGGTGCTGTTTTCCCCAGTAATGAGTTCTTGCAAGATCTGGTCATTTAAAAGGGCTTGGCATCTCCCCACCTCTCTTGCTCTCTCACTCTCATGCTCTCTCTCTCTCTCTCCCTTCCTCTCCCTCCTTTCTCTCTCTCCCTCTTCCTCTCTCTCTCCCACTCCCTTTCTCTCTCACTCTCATGCTCTCTCTCTCTCTCCCTTCCTCTCCCTCCTTTCTCTCTCTCCCTCTTCCTCTCTCTCTCCCACTCCCTTTCTCTCTCCTGCTTTGCCATGTGACATGCCTGCTCCTTCTTTACCTTCCGCCATGATTGTGAGCTTCCTGAGGCCTCCCTAGAAGCCTAGCAGATGCCAGCACTGTGCATCCTGTAAAGACCACAAAAACCAGGATCCAGTTAACCCCCATGCCCCTTCGCAGTGAATCTCTGCTCTGTCCCTTCACAGATCAGCTACACAGTTCTGATTTCTGAACACCATAGACCACTGCCTGTTTTAGTTTACATCCTCTCTGTGCCTGGCTTCTTTGGCTGAGCAAAGTGCTTTTGAATGTCATTCATGTTGTTGATGGATCCATTGTTTGTCCCTTTTTATCTCAGAATATGTTATTGTATAAATATACAGTTGGCCCTTTGTATCTGTGGGTTCCACATTCATGGATTCAACCAACCGCGATAGAAAATATTTGAAAAAAATTACATCTGTATCTGTATTTATGTCAGGGACTTGGGCATCTGTGGATTTTGGTATCTGCAGGAGGCCCTGGAACAAATCCCTCATGGATACTGAGGTACAACTATATTGCATTTTGCTTATTCATTCTCCTTTTGATAGAGATTTAGGTTGTTACTAATTTAGAGCTATGAATAAATTGCTATGAACACTTTATAATTCTTTTTGTGAATATATGTTTTAATTTCCCTTGTGTAAATACCTAGAAGAAGAATTTCTGGGTCACATAATTGATAAGTGCATAATTAGAAACTGTCAGCAGTTTTCCAAAGTGATTGAACCATTTTAAATTCCCACCAACAATGTTTGAGAGTTCTAGTTCCTTCATATCTTTGCCATCATTTGGTGTTGTTAGCCTTTTAAATTTTAGCCATTCTGGTGAGTGTGAAGTAGTATCTCATTGGGGTTTTAATTTGTATTGCCTTGATAGTGAAGGATGTTGGACACATTTTCATGTTGTTATCGAGTATCTTCATTTGTGAAGTGTCTATTTGCATCTTTTGTCCATTTTTAAAAAACTGAGTTGTCTTTTTATTGTTGAGTTGCAAGGGTTCTTCATGTATTTTGGGTAAAAGCTCATTATCAAACATATGTATTGTGAATATTTTATCCCAATCTGTGCTTTGCTTTCTAATTGTCATAATGGTATTTTATATGAACATAAACTTTATATGGAAGTTTTTAATTCTGATGAAATTCATATGGTCATTGTTTTCTGTACATAAAAAAGATTTGCTCATCCCAAGTCAAGATGTTCTCCCATATTTTTTCTTAGCAGCTTTATGATCTGAGTTTTTCTGTTTATGTTAGTGATCCATTTAGGATGGTTTTTATATGTGATGTTGTAGGAAAGAAAAAATATATGTATTGTTAACCCTCATATGTTCTTAGTTGAGACATTCTTCTGAAAACAAAAGTCAGATTAACAAGAGAAAAACCTGCAGAAGTCTATTGACACGTGCTGTGCTCGTCATGCAGGAGAGGCCTCAGTTCAAAAGTATCCCTGCCAAGGCAGCATCTCAGGAGCCTTGCCTAAACAGTATTTTAACAAACAGTCATAAATTCTGTAGTGACAAGACAAAGGAGAGAACAGTTTCCGTCTTTAAAAGGCAGGAAAATGTGGGAAGTAAAATCTGCTCCCAGATTCATCTGGTGCCTGCTGGTATCTTCTCTGGGCTGATAAGCAAGTGCTGTCTTCAGCAAGGAAGGATTTCCCTTCTGCCATCAGGCAAGTAGAGGCTAAGGCAGAGTGTTCTCTCTGTGTTTACAGTGTCTTTAACTTAACAATCCTCCCCATTTTGGGGAGAAATATTTTGGTTTCCTTTAATGTGAAATAGAGGTCAAGACACTCATTTTTCTACATGAAAATCTAGTTGTTGCATTACCATTTGTTAAAGAAAACTTTGTTTCTCCTCATTGAATAGCTTTGACACATTTTTAAAAAATCAATTGCCTATATAAGTGTGAGTTTATCTCTGGACCCTTTGGTGTGTTTTATTGATATATTTATTTATTTATCCTATGCTAATACCATACCTACTTGATTATTGTAACTTTACACTACACTTTGAAATCAAGTTTTATAAAATTCTCTACTGTTTGTTTTTTTTTTAGCGAGATTTATCCTTTTCCAGACTTTAGTATTTCCATATAAATTTTAGAATGGGCTTATCAATTTCTAAAAAACAAATGCCTGGTAGAATTTTGACTGGGATTGTGTTGAATGTAGAGATCAATTTGGGGGAAAATATGAACATTGTATAACTCTCTGTTTAGGTCTTCTTTAGTTTCTCTCAGCAACGTTTGTTCAGTTTTATATCTGTTTAAGGCAGGAGGGTAAGACTGATACCCATTACTCCATCATGACCTTAGCCAGAAACAAATTGCTGATTCTTATACTTTAAACTCTACTTTTGGATTTACCTCTCATAATGGCTTCATCAGTGTCTACAAAAATGCAACCTGTTTGCAAAGGGAGTTTCATTCAGAGAAGTGAGGCTTTCAGGAGCCTTAGGAAACCTTGCTCTACTCAGACAGAGGGTTAGATTCTATTAGTTCAACTTTAATGTTGCAACAACAGTTGCTATGAGCCATGTATCCTAGATATAGTAGACTGCACAGTGATCATTTCTCAATGAGAACACTCTATCTAGCCCCCAGACAATGTATCCATCCCATTTGGACAAGTATTTTGGTTGGAATCCTGGTGTTTCTCTCTCAATATTTTAGATTTTCAGTGTTTCTCTCTGAATGTGACCTACCCAAGTAAACTTTTAAAATATAAATCAAATCATGTCATTCCTAGGATTAAAATTCTCTTATGGTTCCTGTTTGTTATCTATTGCTGTATTACAAACCATCCCCAAACTTAGATGCTTAAAACAGCCAATTATTATTTATCATAATTCTGTGGATCAGCAATATAGATTGGGCTTAGCTGGGCAGTTCTTCCATGTGGTCACTTACTATTTAGTAGTTCAGTTGGGGATTTCTTACATAATGGCAGAAGTGTTTCAAGAGGTGAAGGTAGAAGCTATAGGAACTCTTGAGGCTGAGCCTTTGGAATTAACATATTGCTTTTGCCATTCTGAGGTCAAAGCTAGCCACAAGCCTAGTCCAGATGGCAGAGCTGGGAAAATAGAGTCCAACTCTTGAAGGGAAAAGCTGCAAAATATTGTGCCTTTTTTTCCCCGTTTCTCACAGCTTTCCATTGTCCTTAGAATAAAGTTTAAAATAAATTTAAAATTAATGATCAAAATTTTGAAATAAAGTTCAAAATGGCCCTGCATAGTCTAGCACCTGCCTCTCTATCTGAATTGACCTGTTATCAATCTCTCCTTGGCTCACTGAAAATAAACAGTTGCACTCCGTTTGGGACCTTCTTATTTTTCTGTTCCCTCTGCTTGGAATGCTCTTCTCTCAGATCTTTGCAAAGTTCAATTCCATTTTGTAATTTAGTCCAAATGTCAGCTCCTCAAAGAGATCTTCTTCCCTGAGCCCTCCTCCCAGTCACTCCGTACCAGCTTACCCTGTTTTATTTTCATATAACATTTAACAACATCAGAAATGATTTTATTAATCCATTCATTCATTGTCCATTTTCTTACCAGAATTTGGATACTGTGAGAGCATGGTCATCAACTTTTTAGGCCATCTCTGTATCCCCGCTGCCTATAATAGGGCCTGACACTGAGTCGATGCTCCGTAATGATTTGTTGAATCAGTTAACATTGCAGTCTTCATCTTGATAGCTTTTGAAAATCCATATCATCTTAGAAAATAGGACAAGAGTGGGTGGAAATATGAATCTCTGTATACAAAACTGGGATTAAAAAAACCTGTAGGCTCTTTTCCTGCAATCAGTATACATTGCCACCAAATGGCAGTAAGTGCTCTGTTGGGCACTCTATCAGGAAAGATTTTTTCCTGAGATTCACATTTTGTTGTTTTCCCAAGTCCATGCTAACAAATTTATAATTATTAATTACACAATATACTTTAAAAATTGCTGACTTGAAAGAACAATAAACAATAAAGCTGTTTATTCTTTAAAAATAAACAGAGAAACATTTTGTTAACTCCGTACATATTTGTTATTAATCATCATTACATCTAAATCCTCCCACATAGCCATATTCTGATTCAAATGTTCTTTCTAATTTGACGTGAATGCCTCGAGGCTGATGTGGGGAGCTGGACCTTCAGGCTAGATTTATATTGCAAAGCTTTGTGGCTTCTCTCAGCTGTTAGCTCTAGCCTCGTTTAGAGCCTGCTGATGACTTAGTTCCTCCTGGGTTTCAACTCCCTTTCCTCAACAGTAGCTCTTTTACTTCTCTTCCCTAAATCAAAATTAGAAAGAGAGAGAAAAAAACACCCATTTCTTTATCCTGAAAGCATAGGTCTGCCTCAGATTCTTTCTAATACAAAGAAAGCAATTTCTACTTCTCCTTAAATAAGAGCCAAATATCTCCCTTCATTCAGTTTTCTCATTGGGAATTCTTTAAACTACTGATTATATGCAATAGGACGTATCTTAGTGAAACCACAGCAATGGTTTCACAAGAGGCAGCTTATACAAACTGTTTTCATGATAAGAATTCCTCAGAAACTCTTTTTCTAAAGGAAAAGATAAGCTCTTAAGCAGAAAAATGAAGCAACATTTATACAAATCTTCTGATTGGGCATTTCAGCTTTTCTGCACAGCTCTGCTGAAGAATGCCAGCTCCAGAGGGTGGACCTCATGAGTCAGCAGTAGGGATCCAGCTGTGAATCACGTTAAGATCTTAAGATCTCCAGGAACAAATCCTTTCCTTGCCTCGTACTTTTTCACCAGGCATGTCAGGGATGCAATAAATGCTACAGGGATGATCCAGACTCTTGGCATTCCATGGCACAGCTGCTTGATCCAACCTAAAGGATAACCTTTTTCTTCTTTCTGTGAGACTAGCCCATTCATATTTTTTGCATATTGGTAACAAAATCCAATCACCCTTAACTTAAATATCTTTTAGAATATAAATGCAATCAATACTCATTAAGCTAATGTTTTTGTGTAGTGAATATTCATTGAATGAATGAAAACGGCCACACATGTAATCCCAGCATTTTGGGAGGCCGAGGCCAGCGGATCACGAGGTCAGGAGATCGAGATCATCCTGGCTAACATGGTGAAACCCCGTTTCTACTAAAAATACAAAAAAACTAGCCAGACGTGGTGGCGGGCGCCTATAGTCCCAGCTGCTGGGGAGGCTGAGGCAGGAGAATCGCATGAACCTGGGAGGCAGAGCTTGCAGTGAGCTGAGATCGCACCACTGCACTCCAGCATGGGTGACAGAGCAAGACTCCAACTCAAAAAAAAAAAAAAAAAGAAAATAGCCACACAGAGTTTACAGTCTATAAATGTGTTAATTTACATCAGCGTCTTCTGCTCTTTTTGGGTTACACAACACATACGTTAAAAAAGGTAAACAACCCCCTAAAATATATGTGTATTTGCATAGGTTATTCAGATGTATCAATGTTTTATATATGTGAAAATATACACAAAAATGTAAATTATAAAGGATAAGATAAAAAAGAAACAATGCTTTTTAAGTAATTGTGTTTTTAATGATAAAATGTTATTCTCACTAAACTCTTTTTACACGTTATTAATATTAGTGAGAACAATGCACTTGAAAATGCTTTATGCTTTCAAATCTTGGTTTAGGACTTTGTAGTATACTCATTGGAGGGTCCAGTTCTAAGTTGGGTTTGTTTGCTTGCTTGATTTTAATTTCCGTCAGAGGGAAAAAAGATCCTTCACAGATTCATATGGAAGGCATGCACCATTGGTCTCTCTTACTAAATTATAGTATTCATTATTGTCATGCCCAGGGTCAGGTTCCAGCCCATGCTGAGGTTTGAGGGAGTGCGTAGATGAGCAGAAAGAACACTTAGGGGGCCATAGGCAGGTGAAAGATGATTTTATTCAGCAGCAGCTGTCATCAACAGCTTTCTGACTCTGTCCATCCTGTTTCAGCTCTTAGACCGGTGGCTTCCACACACACAGCTGCATGGCTGGCTCTCCCTTGCCTTCAGGGTCAGCAGCTTAACTCTTTCTCTGGGCACAAGCGAGCTGAGCTGTGTCCTGGCCTCTGCTCTGTCTGTCTGCAGAGACGGACAGCTCTGACTGTCTCTCTCTTTCTCTGGGTGCCAGTGCACATGTACAGTGTCAGCAGGGCAATTATACCTTTTACAGACAATAGTGACTTAGAGCCAAGGGATGGCTTTCCTATGTTATGGCTACATGGCTGTGATAACAAGTGGAGTTATACACCTATGCTCTAAGCTCGTTCAGTCACTCTGGATGTTTACCTCGGCCTGTCCTTGACCAAAGCACAGCCATGTTCCTTACAATTATTCAATCTTATTCACCAATTATGCAAAAGTATTTGTGAAAATTCAGCTAACATTTTCTGTATTCTCTGATACCAAATTAGTTTTCTTGCAAAGAAATTAGAAGTTGATGTTTTTACATTTTTAGCAAATGTGTTCAAAATTCACTAAGTAAATGACTTAAATATTAGAAAATTCAGTTTCCAAGATTTTTAGTGTGAAAATCTGAAAGTTTTTGTGGGTGGCGCTTTGTCATTTCAACAAAAGCTCATCATAATGAAAACATCTGTTTTCACAATGCTTTCTTCATAGCACAAAGCGTTTTGAAGAGCAGTTACTTTCTCATTCATTGTTAAATTGCCACTTTTACATAAAGAAATAGATTAGATGTATTTATTTATTTCCTGCTAGATAGAATTCTACCAACAACTATTTGTCATTATTTAAAAGGTCAGAAATCGGAAAATATTGTATTTTTGTGAAAGCAAAATTAGCAGCACATCTTCATATATGACAGCTCTTTAGGATGTGGACACAAGATGACCAGCAAACTTCTCTGTGAAAATGCTTTGCATGATCCATACCAAATAACCTGAAGATTTTATTACATTGTCGATCTTATTTTTATAAAATGAATACCAACCCTAACATTTTGTATTTCTTTATGCTCTCACTATTCCAGGTGCAGTTCATGGACCAGCCGTATCTGCATTGCCTGGGAACTTGTTAGAAATGCAGAATCCCAGGACAGGCCAGCCCTCCTGAATTACAATCTGCATTTTAACAAGATCCCCAGGTGAAACATATGCACTTTCAGGTTTGCGAGTACTGCCCTATGAAATTCTGCCTTCTACTTCTTTGCCACGGTAGCTTGTTAAGGAAAAATGAACTAAATGAATTTCACACACGGGACAACTCTACAGCCTGACTTTGGAATCCTTTTTTTTCTCCAATCAAACCACCTGCTCCACTGGAGGTAATATTCAGTTTTCAAGATGTCATTTGCTGTGGAGAATATGTCTTCTTTCATGCCTCTTTTTTTTTTATTGACTCACAAAATCAGTTCTTCTACAGTCATTACGGAAACAGAACCTAGCAATACCATTCATTTAGATAACATCTTTTCATCCCCAAGTCTTACAAACCTCCCACTCTTGTTCTAGACGCATTTCTTCTAACCTTCAATATTTTCTATGCATCTTTTAATATTGTTGGCTGACGAGGTAATTCATTTCTGTGTGCAGCCATATTCTTTTCCACATCTGATTTCAGTTATTTTCACAATAGAAGGAAGAACTAGAAAAAAGATGTGTGGCCTTTTGCTTCTTATAAGTAAGAAGGCTTTAAAGATGCTTCTTTACTGTAGTTTAGTAGCATTTTTAAAAACACTGGATTGGGTACCACATGACCTAGACTATTGCTGAGGCAATTGCAGAAGTTTGTATCTGGGTTCTGAATGCTGAAAGTTTTTATGTCCTACTAGTTATGACAACTTCAGGTACAACGTGCACTTGGGACAATTTAATGATCGTTAATGATAGTGGATATACATACGTATTTTAAATAGTAATCAACTTCATCATTTCAATTTTTTTTCCCCTTTAGCTGACTTCTCTGAAGTGATCACATCACCTCACCACTGTGTCACTTTGCAGTGTGGCTGACCAAGAGCTTGTTCTTGTGGTGGGCTGCTCATCAGCCCAGCCATTTCCCTGTTGTTTTTGGTCAGTGGGAGATTAGCAGACATGACACAAGAAGAGGCTGCAGATGGGCTTGGGCATTGGAGCTTGTCCTCTTGCACCTGTGCCATCACCATGAGGAAAACAAGCCTGGGCAAGGATGAGGCTGAGGGTCCTGTGTAGCAGATGAGCTGACAGCTGCTGGAGTCCCAGGTAAGCTGACAGCTGTGGAGTCCCAGACAGGTGAGTCCAGCCAAGATCAGTGGAGCCCCTTAGCCAACTCTCAGTTGATCCCAGTGGTGGCAGCAACAACATGTATTGGTGTACTTGCCTGGGTCTTTGTGGTTGTTAACTGGCACTAGGTCTGTTCTCCTGTCCGAGGCCAGCAAATCTCCCAACTGCTGTTTCTTTGCAGGAAACTTTTAAAGCCATGTGTTAATTTTCTGACAGTTTAGTTAAAATTAGACACTATATTCCATCAATGCCCCTGAGGGGGAATACATCACACTACACTGAATTGAAAGAAGGGGGAGCGACTCATCTAGACCCCTGATTTATGTAAGCTCAAGATCCACAGGTGATAACCATGGACACCTTTGTACACTGAAGGTTTATAATTCACAGTGCTGTGCTTTGGTGTTTCAGAAGCAGAGAGAGGTATTTATAGAATGGTTCTGCCTGAAAATAGGAGGGAGAAGGGCAGGTGATGATAACTTTGGGGAATGTCTGAAGCATATGGGGAAAGCACTCCCCATCACAGAATCACCATTCTGCTCCTTACCTTTGTGGTTTAGCCCTTGGAAACCTGGCTTCATTGATCCACAAGCTCATTTCTTTTTTTTTTTTTTTTTTTTGAGACGGAGTCTCGCTCTGTCGCCCAGGCTGGAGTGCAGAGGCGCAATCTCGGCTCACTGCAAGCTCTGCCTCCCGGGTTCACGCCATTCTCCTGCCTCAGCCTCTCCAAGTAGCTAGGACTACAGGCGCCCGCCACCACGCCCGGCTAATTTTTTTGTATTTTTAGTAGAGATGGGGTTTCACTGTGGTCTCGATCTCCTGACCTCGTGATCCGCCCGCCTCGGCCTCCCAAAGTGCTGGGATTACAAGTGTGAGCCACCACGCCCGGCCCCACAAGCTCATTTCTTGCCCTTCCAAGTGTAATATGGATGTAAGCCAGAGCTGTCTTTTCCTCACTTTTGCAGACACTCCTGTCTCCCCACCCTGCTCTTTAAATTAAACTCTTTCACAGTCCAATAATCTTGTCTCATAAACAAGCTTTGGAAAGAACACTTTTTTTCTTTTGCCCAGGAGCAGATTCCACCAACTTCATGGAGGTGGTGGAGGGCTTTCCCCCTTTCAACAAAAGCAATAAAGCTGACTTTGCTGTCGTTAAGTTTTATAAGGTGATGCTGACCCTATCATGAAGTGTTCTCATCTAGGCTGACTTTGCTCATTAACCACAGTTGAGTATTAACCTTTTCGACCATAAATAATACAGCAGCACCTTGATCTGCACGAAAGAGGAGTGAATGGCTAGGCCTTTGTCTTTTTCCCTTGGATTCTTACAAACTGCTTTTTCTTCTTGTGTTTGACAAAATGTCAAAACTGTATTTCTCTTTATCTGTGTTAAGATATCTGTGACTTCATGCTCTCTGCCATTTAACTTTGCAATGTGTGGGTGGACTGACCTGACACTGGGCTCAGCCACATGACTTGCTTTGGTCAGTGGGGGATTAGCAGGCATGACACAAGAAGAGGCTGCAGATGGGCTTGGAAATTGTAGCTTGCTCTATTGCATCTCTGCCATTGCCATGAGAAAAAGCAAGTCCAGGCAAGTCTACCCATCCCAGGATGAAGGTGAGGGTCTTGTGGCGCAGATGAGGCTCATCCAGATCAGATGACAGCTGTGGAGTCCTAGAGACGTGAGTACAGCCAAGATCAGTGGAGCCAGTTAGCTGATCGTCAGTTGATTCCAGATGTGAGAGCATCAACATGTATTGGTGTACCTTCCTGGTTTTTGTGGTTGTTTTTTAACTGGCACCAGGTCTGTCCTCCTGACAGGGTCAGTACCTCTCTCTGCACCCAGGACCCAGGCAAGCCCCCCCATCTCATCTTCTCACATATGCCCCTCTAATCATCACCCATCCTTCCTCCCATCTCATGAACTTTGCCTCTCTATTGGCTAATTCTCATGAGCATTTGAATCACTTCAAGTCTCTTCTATCATTTAGTTTCAAAATAATTGCCTTATATCCTGTCATTCTCCTCTAGCACTTATTGCCTCCTCTCCCCATGTCCTTCACATGTGGAATCTTGAAAAAGTTGTTCTTACTCTAAATTCCATGTTTTCACCTTCCATTCACTCTGCAACTCACTGCAGCTGTATTTCCTCTTCCATTGTGCCACTGAAACTGCTTTTACCCAGGCCACCAATGATCTGTTTGCCATTGATGATAGTGGACACCTCCAGTAATTCTTTTAAAATTCCTCTTTCATTTTGTGTGACCTCTTTGTAGTGTTTGACTCTGTTGACAAACCATTTGTTCCCAAAGCCTCTCTTCCCATGGCGCCTCTGGCAACACACTGTCCTAGGTCTTCTACTCCACTGATCCTCAGGCTGCCTCATGGGCTCCTCACCCTCATTCCATCTCTTTGGTATTGGTTAGTTCCCTAGGGCTCTGTTCTAGGATCTCTTCTCCCCATACCAATGGTAATTTCATCCATATTTCATTGCCTACATTACCAAGAATAAGATGATAACTCCCAAATCTCTAAGTCCTGCCAGTTCCCTGTCTTGGGCTCCAGATACATATATCTAAGAATTTATTGGATATCCCAAAGGCAAACATGAAATACCTAAAATTTAATTCACCATTGTTTCCCTTCAACTCCCTCTTCCCCTTTTGTTCACTATCTCAGTAAGTGGTACCATTTCCCACCCAGTGGTATAACCCAAAATCCCTTTAGCTTCTTTCTTTCCTCCTCTTCCACATTCAACCCATGTCTATGTCCTAATTTTACCTTCCTAGCATATCTTCAGTCTGTTCACTTCTTTCTATCCCATGTCAGGTACCTTAGTTCAGGCCACTCGTATCCTTTGGCTTGATTATTTATTGCTTTACCAGACTCCCAACTTACCTCCCATGTCCACCTTTCCCTGTTCCGATCCATTTTGCACACTGCAGCCTGTACCATCTGATATGGTTTGACTGTGTCTCCGCCCGTATCTTATCTTGAATTGTAGTTCCCATCACCCCCATGTGTCATGGGAGGAACCTGGTGGGAGGTAATTGAATCATAGGGATAGTTACCTCCATGCTGTTCTCATGATAGTGAGTTCTCACGAGATCTGATGGTTTTATAGGGCCTTTTCCCCCTTTGGCTTGGGACTTCTCCTCGCTGCTGCCATGTGAAGAAGGACTTGTTTGCTTCCCCTTCCACCATGATTGTAAGTTTCCTGAGGCCTCCCAAGCCATGCTAAACTGTGAGCCAATTAAACCGCTTTCTTTAATAAATTATCCAGTCTTGGGTATGTTTTTATTTGCAGTGTGAGAACAGACAAATACACTATCTTTCTAAAATGGATATCTGATCACATCATCCCCCTGCTTAGAACCTTTTAAGGGTTTTCCATTTTCAAGAATCATACAAGGTTCTTTGTGATCTGGATCCCTGCTTACTTCTCCAGCTTTTACCTCTTGACATTCCCTTCCTTGAACTAGTGGAAGCCATAAATAGCTGCTTGGAAGTTGCTGAAGGACACCCCATTTTCTCTCTCCTTGCAGATTTTTGTACCTCTAGCTCTATCGGCCTGGAACAACCCACACCCCAGCCTTGCCCTAGCAGGTCAGGTAGGAAGCATTCCTGTAACCTCCACGTGCACTGGCACTATACCCCCTGCCTCCCTTTCCACTTATTCCATCCCTTTGCACTCAGTGACCTCTTTCCTAGTCTATCATCTATGTGTGAGGTCCTCCAGGCGGGGATTGTGCCTTGGTTATCACTGTATTCTCAGGAGACACCACATTTGGGAACATAGTAGGTGCTCAATAAACACTGGTTAACTGAGTGACTGAGAAAGGTAAATACATTAATGAACATGCACATGAATCATAGACTTCTCACCTGAAAGCTTCTCTACTTTGTATACTGTAGAGCTAAGACCTTTTAGTTTCTCAAAGATTTTCTCCTCTTGCTTATCATCTACAAATGGATTTTGTCCTGACTTTATTGGCACTATCTTTAGGTCCTATAAAAATGTCTTCAATTCCTTTTACTAGCTATCTCAGAGTAATAAGCTTCTCAGGTTTCCCCTGTCTCTAATGACTGCCATATGGGGACATGATACGCTAATGCTCACTTCAATAAGCTGAAGTTATTGTTAAACAAACTGAAGTACCTCCAGCTCACCTCCCATTTTAAAGGGCCCACTAAAATTGATTGTGTGAATAGGCTTTTAAAAAATATCCTCCTTAAGTAGAAAATATAAACAGGGGAGGACTGTTAGCTCAGAAAATGTAAGCCTATTTGGAGGCCCAGTTTATTTCACTTGACTGAACAGGAGGTAATAGTGCCCGTTGGCACAGTGCAATCTGAGCCTGTTTTTGTCCACATTAATGGATTCAGAGTTCTCAAAGATTCTGATTAAAAAAATGGCTCCAGCTTCAGCTTTGAATGTCTTTGGGAGTGAGTGACTCACCCATGACATGGCACATTCATATGTCTATGTGATGGAGGTACCTGCACACAAGTGCTGTAGCATGAAATGTTTTGTTCATTTGTGCCATGTTTCCTCAATACTAATAAACCAGAGTATCACAATTCTACATCTAAAGACTTATTTATGACTGCATAAAAGCTGTTGCTATCACAAGGATTGTATCAATTTACACATACACAGACACAGACACAGACAGATACACACATATTTATATAATATTTCTCATGTGAGTCTTCTGTGTACGATCTTCTAAGGCTATAAACAGTAAATAGCCTTAGACTGAGCATTTTTCTACACTCCCATTTGGGGTCATTTTAGGAAATGAGAGACCTGGGATCATAATCAAAAAAGAATCCAAGGCTGCAATTCAGTTTCAAAATGGGGAAGACAGCTCTGATTCTCTAGCTTTTGTTTATAGACTTATTGAGCTGTGGTCATTCAGCCAGGCAGCTTCCTTGAACCTCGTTCACTGTGTCCACTGTCAGGATGAAATGCACTCTCTGAGGCCTGAAAACATAACCCAGATGGGGAATGCAGACAGACAGACAGAGGAACATGGCATCAGAGATTGCTGAAAGGGTGGTGGGGGGCTCACAGCAAATACATCCCTAGGCAAGGTATCTGGAGGACAACCCAGGTGAGCTTCTACTGGTGATTTGGGGGCAGAAGCTGTCAACTGTTTTTGAAAGTTTTGATAGGTTTTTTTTTGTTGTTTTTTTTTGTTTTTTTTTGGTGCCAGTTCTCTATTTTTTTTCTTTAAACAGAGAAACTAAACTATTGTGGTATCAATAGGGTGAATCAAAGCTGTAGAAAAGCTTGTCAGGTAGCAGAGAGAAATGCTGAAATGAAAAAGCATGGGCTACAGAAGAGAAGCAAAAATGAGTCTTAAAGCATGGGTCAGTTCGAGTCAACCAAAGTCTCCTAACCTGCAGCCCAGCAAGTACATTACCTGCCTACCCATCTCCGCCCTGAGGTACAGGACCTGTCTGCGTAACCCTGCCAGACCTTTTGTTTTTAGTCTGAAGAAGCAGATTTCAGTGTGCAAAAAGCTCTGAATATTTTCTTTCCAACCCTAAAAGTCATAAAAACATAGACAATGGGCTTTAAAAGACAGTGGAGGTTGGGCATGGTGGCACACGCCTGTAATCCCAGCACTTTGGGAGGCTGAGGCAGGCGAATCACTTGAGGTCAGAAGTTCCAGACCAGCCTGGCCAACATGGTGAAACCCTGTCTCTACTAAAAATAGAAAAATTAGCTGGGTGTGGTGGCGGGTGCCTGTAACCCCAGCTACCAGGGAAGCTGATGAAGAATTGCTTGAACCTGGGAGGCAGAGGTTGCAGTGAGCTGAGATCTCACCACTGCACTCCAGCTTGGGTGACATAGCAAGACTGTGTCTCAAAAAAAAGGCAGTGGAGTCTCCAAACTCTCATGATTCCATAACCTTATCAGTTAAAAATTGTATTTTTATTTATTAATACATTATAAGAATATACTAATATACTAACATAAGGTGCACATGATAAAGCATATATATAAAAACAGAGGCTAAGCAATGTATGAGATAAAACATACAAAAGGAGGTATTTTCTTCCCATACAATAGGAGAGTGCTGGGAACAAAGGGAATATCAAGAGAGTGAGAAGCTGATAAATTCTTCCAAGAGGTGATTATAAATACAGAAGGTGAAAAATATAGTGGACTAGAAATCCTGAAAACTTTCCCATTCTAAAATAAACAGGCAAACAATAACAACTTAAAAAGCGCAACAAAATGTTTTAAGAATTCAGAACTTTTGAGACAGCAGAGAAAGGCTCAGAGTATGAAAATAAATTGGCTGTGGAAGCCAACAGCTGCCCTCCAGGGGTTCCTTGGCCCCGTCATCTTTTCTAGAGCCGTGGGTTTTTATGGCCATGATGGGGCAGGTGTCCAGACAATGGATCACCACCAGGTACGGAATTGGAAGGGCAGAAATTCCCTATATGCTACACCCACTGGGAAAAAAAAACACTAGGAAAAAATTCTGCTTCACAAGGGCACAAACAAGAAAATGTGACTATTTTTGCTTTGGCCTTTGGAAGACGAAAAATCTCTTTTAAATATTTGTAACTACAAGCCTGTGCCCATACAGGTTTGGAGCTTAAACACTACCTATGTATACCAGAAAAACCCAGAGATATTAGTTAATGAGGAATTAATTCAAAGCAACCCAGTGTTGGAAGCACCCCTGGCATGTGGCAGAAGCAAATGCAAATCCTCTCTGGAGGAAAATCCTTCAACCAGACTCTTGGGATTCCCATAGATAAAAGCCTGAGAAACAAGAAGGTATGAAGGGCAGAGAAGTTAAACATGAGTCTAAGTGGAGTTCCAGAGAGAGAATATAGAAGATAGGGAGAAGCAATGTTTGAAGAATAAAGGCCAAGAATTTTCCAGACTTGGAACTGCAACAAATTCCAAGAAGGATAATAAAAATAAATTTATACTGTTAACCAAAAATAAAATTCTAAATTTCCCCACTGACTGAATGGAATCTCCTTGGCCAAGAGAGGCCATGATGGGAAGGGGGTCCTAGACATACCTCATTATACCCTCTTCCCTTAGGAGTTTAGGCACAACTGACCAGCACTAACATTAAAAGGGAGATCATAAGACTGAAAAAACACATTCTTTGTGGCAATAAGGTACCCAGCTCCAACCTAACTCTGGCATAGCATCATATGACACATAGCAGGCCCTGAAGGAAATCAAAATATTTTACCCCAAAATACATTTCTTTGACATATTTCGAAATGGCCCTGCAAAGCTATCTCTTGTGGAGGAAATTTGCATACTGTAGAGAATCTCCTATATTTTCTTGGTCTTTTCCAAAGAGTCTGACAGTTTAAGGTCCAGTAAGAGACATTTACCATCTATTCTCTCTGAAGTCTGTTGCTTAGAGGTGTCATCTATGTAACAAGAACCTTGGCTTCCATAACCCCCTGCCCCATCTTAACTCAAGCATTTATTTATACTGACTTCAACTCTTCAGGCAAAGCTTAACTCTCTCAACCAATTGCCAATCAGGAAGCCCTCACTCTTCAAGATGTTCCACCTTTCTGGGCCGAACCGATGTCTATTTTACAGGTATCGATTTATGTTTTTGCCAGTAACTTCTGTCTCCCTAAACTGTATAAAGCCAAGCTATAACCCAATTGCTTTGGGCACATATTCTCAGAACCTCCTGAGGCTGTGTCATGGACCATGGTTCACGTATTTGGCTGAGAATAAACTTCTTCATATATTTTACAGAGTTTTGTTTTTTCCATCAACAACATTTTGCCACATTGTAGTGAAACCTCTTTAATATCAAAGGCAAAGAGAAGATCTTAAAAACAGCCAGAGAGGAAACTCGGATCCCAGCAACAGCAATTGACTGACTTTAGCCTCCTCAACAGCAGTAATGGAAGCCAGCAGGTGGAGGGATTCTATCTTCAAAAGGCTGAGAGAAAATAACCGCCCATCAAGAATCATATACCCTGCAAAAATGTCTTTTGCAAATATAGGAAAAATATATTGTTCAGAGAAATGTCAGTGGAGTTTGCCACCAACAGAACCTTCTTGAATAATCTTTTTATCTTGAGAGATCCCTCTTTCTTCTCAAAGAACAGTTCTTAATCACAATAATAGTCATAGAAGCATTAGGAGAATTCCTAATGAGGAGACTGTCCCTTCCCTTCTCCTCCCCTCATCTTCCTCTCTCTGTTAGTCCCCATCTTCTCAGAGCTATCTGGAGGGGATAGCTGTATTTCTTTGCTCTCCATTCTCTTATCTCCTTGATGGAATGGCATTAAGGAGCTACTAACATGTTGTTCTTTGCATTTCCTGAATGGGCTGTCTGAACTGGTTGTTAGAAATTAGACCCCACGGAGACATAAGTGAATCTCAGATATAAGCCCCCTTCCTGGGCCCCCAAGGAGGCAAGGCTTGCTCAGCTGACACTGAAAGACTAATGTCCTTTGTTTTCCAACCAGTTTGATAGTCATCCACATTTATAGTAATTCAATTTACTTGTTACCATTTGGCTTTTGGGAGCCACTAGTAGCTCTGTCAGGTAAAGTGAAAGAAAAGCGATGGGGAATGCCAGGAGGCATAATTAAAATGGAGTGCTAATGACTCTGCCCATCAAAAAGCCCCTGTCACTGTGCTCTGAGTGCAGCTCATTAAGCAGACCTGCCAGCTGGAGAGGAGCCGGAGCTCCTGCCCTCCTCACAGCCCAGCTGCCTGCGCAGCTCCCAGGCCCAGCGTGCCCAGTTTGTTGAGCGTTTTGTGGAGCCTGAGCTCTCGGCTGGTCCTCAGTGTCCCATCCTGGGCAGGTGTGGGGGTTCTGAAGTGAATCTGCCTCAGGATGAAACCCTGCAGCATCCTGGAGGCTGTGGAGGTTGGACTGGCTTTTCTCAGGAGTCTTGAGCATCTGTGAAGGCAAATACTTATCTCAGGATGGAGGAGGGGAGCTGACAGAGGTTCTAGCTTCAGCAAACAAGGAAGGCAAACCCGAGGTGACTTAGTAATTGTATGACTTTCAAATAATACAGCCATTCCAATTTCCTTCACAGAGAATAGAAGATCAGGCATGAAGCCTGCCTAATTTACTTCTTAGAACACACTTGATGAGGCAGAGATTATTGGCATCCTTGCTTTATGGATGGAAGACACTGAGGGAGGAAGTCAAGGGACCAAGTTCCTGTGGCTAGTAAGCTCAAAGCCTTAGTCCTTTCTATGCAAAGACAGAGTTTCATCCAACAAACATGGTGCTTCTGGCCTGCAATGTTGTCCAACAATATAAAAAATAGTAAAAAATAGCATCAGTTAATATTTACTGAGCTCAGCCCCTGTGCCAGGAATGGCTCTAAGGGTTTTACGTGCTAACTCATTTAATCCACACTGCAACCCCAGGGAGTAGGTACTATTTTTATTCCTATCCTATAAATTGGGAAACTAAGGCCCTGAAAGGTGATGTTTCTTGCCCAAAACCTAGAGCTGGTAAAGTGGCTGGGATCAAACTCTCCAGAGTCTTTGCTCTTAATCCCTTTCGTAAGCATAGTATTCTTTCTCCCTTCCTTCCTCTCTCCTCCATCTTCCTTCTCCTCTGTCTCTAAATAAGGACCTGCTAAGTTCTGAAATTCTAAATACATATAAAAATGTAAATTGTTTCTTTTAGTGTGCAGTGCTGCCATATAGTAGGCTGTCAATCTAGATTGGGTCTTTGACTTGTTTTTCTGTGGAGAGAAGGATCAGCATTGAGGCATCTGTATCCTAAATCTGTCGCTCCCTAAGGCCAACAGCATGAAGCTTTGCAGGTATTTTGTGACTATGGATAAAAATAAATCTGATGGTTGGGACATAACCTGGTGCTTGGCAGTATTAGCTGGGGATGGAAATAATGAGCCGCAGCCCCACTTCTGTGACCCAACCCGGGGTACTCTATTCTAGGATGGGCATTTCCAAAAATACCCAGGTGCAGAGCTCCTGCTGGCATCCCCATGGCCTGGACCAGTTTTAGTTCTTCAAATCTTTCCTCACCCCACCTCCCAGAAAAGCAGGTGCACAAGTTGGCCGGCCAGCAGCCAAGGTGACTGTCCCCATGGTGTCATATGTGGGGTTTATTAAACTGCAGAGCACCAATGCTTTGTGACTAGCCAGACCTCAACAGCCTGCCTTTGTCACCTGTGTCACCAACTGTGTTTCACTTCCACAGCTTTATTAGGATGCGATGGCATCTTGCAATTGCTCCTTTGTTTGGGCCCATGGACTGGACCACATGTCTGAGGAGTCTCAGTCGATAGATCTATCATATATTAACTACATGGCAACTGCCTTCCTTTTTAGCATTCAGCAAAGAACAATGCAGGAGAAAGGAGATGCAACTCCCAATTCAACTTTGTTGTAGAGAATCAAGTCCAAGCACTGGTAGATTGCCTGGGCCAACAGAGCACAAGACAGAGGAGAGGAGAGAATGAGGAAAACAGAGATGTTTAGAGTGACTCTGGAATTCATCAAGAAAGGAATCAAAGCTGCCATTTGGGCAGGGGGAGGTAATAAAGTAATGAACTAAAATAGCTTTCATTCATCCCACTATCCAGACTCACTGTTGTCAATAGGTGGGGTCATCCCTGTGTTGATTATTCTCTATTTGTTCCCCACCTCCACCCATGCCATTGCTTCCATCCATGCTCTGCCCTTTTCTATACTACTCTTCCCCCAAAAGCTGCTCCTATAGACCCCATCACCCAGATCCCCTTGCACTCTGCCCTACAGTTGGTTTGGGACAATGGAAGCACCAGCAGGAGATCAGAAGATAGAAGCAGAGGAGAAGACCAGGGCATTTCTTGGTTGTCCCCTCCTTGCATCAGTGTCACCCCTCTAGCAGGGGCTGAGTGAGCCTGCCTCAGTGGCTACAGCTCTCACTGGGCTCTGGTAATGGGCGGGGGTGGCGATGGCTTTCCACTGTTAGTAGTTATTGGGTATCTCAACATGCAAAGGACTGTCAGCCTGTCCCACAAGACTTCTCAGGAGAGGAAGGCATGAGGAAAATAGGAAAGACAAAGGGACGTACAGAGAGAAACTGGGAAACAGAAACAGAGAGCAAGACAGAGCAGGAGAGAAACATACCTGACGGCATGATATGAGACCTCTCCTAGCTGCCCATTCTAGTCAGATTTCTGAAAGATCTTTGAGACAGAACCTCCTATGCAAGGCTGATGGTTTTAAAAAGCAGCAGGGATCTTGTGTGGAAATTAAGAGGAGATGACCACATGGCCTTGAAGGGAGACCTGTTATTTTCAATTTGGAAGTTATACTAAGGCTGGCACTTAGGCAGGAGCATCTCTGTCGAGTTTTTAAAAACTAATGAAGGATAAATAATAAAGCAAAGGTTCACCTTCCTTTGGCTGCTGCTGGGTCAGAACAATCTGGGCTGGAGCAGAGTGCTGGACAGCTGAGTTCTTGACCACCCTAACCTTAATTAGTCACAGATCCTGTACAAATTCCTAAACTCCCAGTGACTCCAATTGCCTTTCCTGTAAGACGGAATTGAGATTTAACAAACAGCACATGAAACAAGTACAAAGCACTACACCAGGGCTATCTTTTTATAAGTGTGGTATCTTGTCCAAGAACAGAGGTTCTTTTAACTGTTAGAATTTATAGGTTTTCCAACATGTTGGAGATTATAGCAATGAGAGTTCCATCAAGAAACCGAATTCAATGAGGAGACTCTAATAAGAGCCTTCTTACAAAGGTGTGGGCAGGGTTAAGAGAACCAATAAGACATATTAAGGCACCAAGAACCTGCTAAGGGCGGAAGCCATTACCAGCCCTGTGCTTGTTACCAGGATCCTGTGAGAGCTGTGGTCATGGAGGAAGGGTCACTCAGGGTCACTCTGAACCCTTAAGGAACTTAGCCTATGTCAACAGAACCCCAAGGGATGAGAGATGGAAAACGCCACTACAAATCCTCTTTTGTTGTTTTTCTCTAAACCAGATTTATCTATCATCTATCTATCTATCTATCTATCTATCTATCTATCTATCTATCATCTATCTATCTATCTATCATCTATCATCTATCTATCTATCATCTATCTATCATCTATCTATCTATCTTTGAGACAGAGTTTTGCTCTTGTCACCCAGGCTGGAGTGCAATGGAGTGATCTCGGCTCACTGCAACCTCCACCTCCAGGGTTCAAGTGATTCTCCTGCCTCAGCCTCCTCAGTAGCTGGGAGTACAGGCCTGCACCACTATGCCTGGCTACTTTTTTGTATTTTTAATAGAGATAGCGTTTCACCATGTTGGCCAGGCTGGTCTCAAACTGCTGGCCTCAAGCGATCTGCCTGCCTCAGCCTCCCAAAGTGCTGAGATTACAGGTGTGAGCCACCGTGCCTGGCCAAACCCTCTTTTAGAAATAGGTGAGAGTCATTATCACTGGCCGTCAGAGAAATGCAAATCAAAACCACAATGAGATACCATCTCACACCAGTTAGAATGGCCATCATTAAAAAGTCAGGAAACAACAGGTGCTGGAGAGGCTGTGGAGAAACAGGAACACTTTTACACTGCTGGTGGGACTGTAAACTAGTTCAACCATTGTGGAAGTCAGTGTGGCGATTCCTCAGGGATCTAGAGCTAGAAATACCATTTGACCCAGCCATCCCATTACTGGGTATATACCCAAAGGACTATAAATCATGCTGCTATAAAGACACATGCACACGTATGTTTATTGCGGCACTATCCACAATAGCAAAGAGTTGGAACCAACCCAAATGTCCAACAACGATAGACTGGATTAAGAAAATGTGGCACATATACACCATGGAATACTATGCAGCCATAAAAAATGATGAGTTCATGTCCTTTGTAGGGACATGGATGAAACTGGAAATCATCATTCTCAGTAAACTATCGCAAGGACAAAAAACCAAACACCGCATGTTCTCACTCATAGGTGGGAATTGAACAATGAGAACTCGTGGACACAGGAAGGGGAACATCACACTCCGGGGACTGTTGTGGGGTGGGGGGAGGGGGGAGGGACAGCATTAGGAGATATATCTAATGCTAAATGACGAGTTAATGGGTGCAGCAAAACAACATGGCACATGGATACATATGTAACAAACCTGCGCATTGTGCACATGTACCCTAAAACCTAAAGTATAATAATAAGATAAAAAAAAAAAAGAAATAGGTGAGAGTATCTACCAGAAACAACCTCATGGATAACCATATTTACTGACATAACAAAATTTAATAACTTTTATTTCAGAATAATTTGTCTAGGCTTCTTTAAATAACAAACATCATGGCTTATTAAAGGATATAAACTCATTTAAATAAATTTTGTTTGAAACTTAAACATGTCCCTGGTTTAATAAATATATCTGAAGAGAAGCCCTGGTCCACAGCTATTCCACTGACCAATAGCTCCTGCTTTTAGTGATGGGTCTATCTCCCTCTCACCATTACCCAGTGTCTATTCCCCACCTTGGCTCTCATTCAGCTTTTAAGAAATGAGGCCCACTGACTCCATTGGAGTTGCAAGGTTGCTGACTCAGCTAAGAGGTTGGGCAGGTGCTTTCTTTTGTCCACTTCATAATCTTTATATTGTCCACTTTGTAATCTTTCTCTCGCTCTCACTACACTTGCCCTTGCTACTCCCTGGGGAAAGGCTCAACAGCTGTACTTTGTCCAGGAACTTTTATATAGGATAAAGTCTTTCTCATTGGCCATGCTGTTCCTAGGGCCTATATGTGCACAGAACTACTGACTTCCATAACGAGAAATCGATTCCCAAAAACTGCACCTAAAAAATAACTTGCTATGGATTGTCTTCCTGCATTGGGGAAGAGCCAAATGACATCCAGACCTTATGACCAAAAGAAGTAAAATAAGTGATGCTCTTTGCTCTTGGTCATTACTTTCTTCCATCCTGCTTAGGAATTCTGTGAATCATCAAAAAACAAGCGGAGTAAAAACAAAGTGAGGCAGAGAAGCCAACCATAATAGGGACCCTCCACGTAGTGTACTTCTGATCTGTCAGAATATCCTCCACAACTCCATGGCTTGAGCAGAATCCCTAGCCAAAAATCTTTCTTCAGGCTAAAATTCTACACCTGCGGGGAAGCCAGAGGATGAAAACAAAAGGGGAAATAATTGGCCCAGAACTCTATTTGAGTTACAGAATTTCAGAGGACTCCCGTAGCTCAACTCAATATAAAGAAGACAACTTTATTATGTGACACCTTTTCTTTCACTCTATATCCAGAAATACCTTTCAAAGCAAATTTATTTGTGATTTGGACAATTTAGGAGTTTCAGGTAGAGGAGAAACTGAAAAATCTTGAGATTTGAATCCAACTAGAAATTCCATGAGGCACGGAACTAGTCCTGTCGAAAGGTATCTAATGAACCCTGCTGCCTTGGCCTCAGGACCTCCTGCACTGGGACCCACCTTGAAGAACCATCATCCTCTCTGATGGCTAAAGAATGTTCTTCCTTCTGGCTCATGCTACCCTGGTCTGAACTGCCCTCTTGTCTCCCAATACAGGACATTCAGACTTCATGAAACTGTATCATCCCAACTCCTGCAGACCTCTTTCTCAGGAAATAGAAAGCCAAATCATCTGCTGCAAATGACAGGAAGGAAACTAGGATGAGGAATGGAGTGGAGGGCTTGAGGAGAGTGCTAAAGGTTTAAAACAGTCATTTGGAACCAGATTGGAAACTTCAGGTGCCAACGGGTTGGCATCTTTAATTTGTAAGGCAGGCACCATGATAGGTTTTCACAGGCACAACTAAGCAGCAGGATCTGAGGAAGTGGATGGTTGGATTTGTCCAGAATTGGAATTGTTGGCTGACGATCAGAGGAAGGACAGCTCCAGAGGCAGAGAAGTGTATTAGGAAGAGTGTTATTGACGTGAGTACCCATGAAGTACATAGGTAGAAAAGGAAGGAAAGCCAGAAAATGCAGGGAGGCTCTGCAGAGTCAGGGAAATGGAGATCTTGAAGGATGGAGGGACTAGATGGCAGCTCTGGTGGGACTAGAGATATGTGGGAGGAATAGGGAGATGGCCAGGTGTGATGGTTAATATTGAGTGACAACTTGATTGGATTAAAGGATGCAAGGTATTGTTCCTGGGTGTGTCTATGAGGGTGTTGCCAAAGGAGATTAACTTTCAAGTCAGTGAACTGGGAGAGGAAGGCCCACCCTCAATCTGGGTGGGCACCATCTAGTCAGCTGCAGCAAGGCTAGAATATAAGCAGGCAGAGGAATGTGGCAGGACTAGACTGGCTGAGTCTTTAGGCCTTCATCTTTCACCTATGCTGGATGCTTCCTACCCTTAAACATCAGACTCCAAGTTCTTCAGCTTCTGGATTATTGGACCTCTACAGTGGTTTGCCAGGGGCTCTTGAGCCTTTGGCCACAGACTGAAGACTGTTGGCTTCCCTACTTTTGAGGTTTTGGGACTCAGACTGGCTTCCTTGCTCCTAAACTTGCAGATGGCCTATTGTAACACTTCACCCTGTGATGGTGTGAGTCAATACTCCTTAATAAACTCCCTTTCAAATATTCATCTATCCTATTAGTCCTGTCCCTCTAGAAAACTCTGACTGATACACCAGGAGTGGAGATTCCAAATCTAAGGCAGTGCAAAGAGAGGGAGGAGGATGACATGGTTCCGGACATGATGGTGGCAGTTGGTGGATAAGGCAGAGGGGATAACAGGGGTGAGAATATGGACTGGGCTGTTGGATGATCTGTCCCCACGGACCTAGAGGTCAGTTAGTCAGATGGCAGGAAGTAGATTTTTCCAGAGAACATGGAGCTGGTGGACAGAAGTGCTCTGATTGGAGCCCAGACCTCTGGGCTGCCATCTTGTGTGTGTTCTCCATTAATAAGCACTGCACACCTTTTCTGCTATAAGTAGCTCCCAAAGAATAAAACTTCTGAAGCCCCACCTCAGAGTTCTTATTCTAGGTGTCAGGATGGCAGCTCTGTCTCTGCTCAAGAAAACACTGGATGTGTCTTTCTCTGAGGTTGAGAACTGTGGCTCCCAGCAAACCTCTTCATTCTGGAGTAAGTCCTTAAAAGAACCCATCTAAAGGTTAGATGGGGAAAAATGTTGGCATGGACAAAAATCAAAATAAGGGTGAGGTGCTTGGTTCTTTTCTTCTGGTTTAGACCTTGGCTCCTCCGTGACTGTGTCTCTGAGCTGGAAACATCACAAATGACAACCCTCAGGTAGTTAGACCCTTGTCTCTTTTGCTTCCCAGTCCTCTGTCTTGGGAGGGTGCTAGTAAGAAAAGAGCTATTACTTGATAAACCAAAACTAATTTTTTTAATATAATTTTTCTCTTTTTTTGCCTGCCCTCCAAATGTTGCTCTGTGAAAATGCGCTTTTTGTATGCTTGCCACATCATCCCCAAGAAACATGGAATCAGAAACTCAGCATTCAATTTAGTTCCAAGTTAGAACTTCTGGCATCCAATCATGGTGCTAGTTTTTGGTGCATATTCAAAAATCAATATCACCATCAAAAACAAAATTGAAAAAAATTGGAATGATGTTCCTTTTAAAAAATGAAATTTCCTAAATTAGCTACGAAGAAATATCTCAAGCCAGAAGGAGGAGAAACTGTGATCCTGGGTAAGTCACGTTCCCTCCCTGGGTATTAGTATTCTTATCTGTTGAACTATCTGAGGTCATTCCCAGCTCTACATACTGTTATAAGTATGCTTAAATAGCTAAATAGCTTTTGTGGACTGCCTCCCCCCTCCCCACAAAATGTATTCACAGGAAAAATGAAAAAGTCTGGTTTGGTTTGACTTTTTCCCATAGAGACATTGATAGAAATCCTGCACCACTATTGTTCCTATTCATCTTGTCATTTTTTTTCACTGCATCTCACATCTCACAGAGAGCTTATCTGTACTCTATTTCCAAAATCTTCCATATTATCCTCATGGTGTCTTTGTAACTCTATTCACTGTATTGAAGTTTGGAATACAGTTTTCTTGAAAGATAACACCCAAAGCCAAATTCTTATAAAGGACTGTCACTTTGGTTTGAAGAGTAGAAATGAGTTGGCAATAAAGATAAGACCCTCCCTTCACATCAAGACCAAAGAAATCTGAAATCTTTAAGAAGTCCAATTATGAGCTGCATACTTTGCTGACAAGGCTGAAATAGATACATTATGCTTTACAGTAAAGAAAAATCACCCCTAGCAAAAAGCAGGGACAAAAATTCCATTTAATCATCATTTATACAAGAACTTGGAGTCCCAGCATGACTTATCCCTTATTGCTTCAAACATTACATCATTTATTCCCAGCTCAGTTCAATTCCCTTGTGTCGAATGTCTTCCTTTACTGAAATTGGTCTTTGTTAATATCAGGCATAATGTGTTCTCCATCTCTTAAAGGAAACCGATGGACTCTTGCCATGACAGGAGATAACTGGAAATCTATATACTCCGGACACCAATATCCCATCAATACACTAAAATGTCTTTTCTTTAAAAATAACAGCCCTGCATGAATTTGATCACTTTCCCAAATTAGTGTAATTGATGCACCCTGAAGCCTTAATGATTCAGAAAGTGCATACTCGAGGGATATTTAAATAGCTATTTTGTAGGGAGATAAAATATGGGCCAATTCACTGAATACGCATTCCCTGAGTTTAGGAATTGCTCAGAGCTTGGCTGAGGGCTGGCTGATATGTCAGAAAGGCTGCCCTTAAGTAACACAAAGGGCAAATGGCTTCTTACAAGCATGATCTTGTTCTCTTCAGGGCCCTCAGTGAAAGATGCAAATGACTGCATTTTAGGACATGATAATTATTATGGTAGGAATTATTCCACTGGCTGTTTCCAAATCAAAATTAGCCTCAGTTTTCCATCCTGAAAAACTGGGTTGATAATCATTTCTACTTCCCAGGGTTATTTACTGATGTTGAATCTAAATGAAGTGCCAAAGCATACTCGAGTCTGGAAAACAGCTCTGAGAGTCCCCAGAACTTCCTCCTCCAGGACCTCCTCTCTTCCTCCAGTGTGGCAGTGCTGCTGATGGAGGCTATTCTGAGAATGCTGAATAAATGAATATATGAATGAGTAACTTCCTCCGTCAGCACCTTATAGGCATGCTCCAGCTGCACACCAGCTAGGAGGAATTGGCTGCATTACTTCAAGCTAAAAGATAGCAAGTATACCTCCACTCATCATTTCTAAGCCTTTGGCAGACATAAATAATCAATCACAGCATTCTTTTCAAATGTGGCCTTCAAAATATTTCTCTACAGAAATATATTTCAGGCAGCCACTACCAATTGTTCAGAGTTGACACTAGAGATAAAACCAATTTGAAAGCCCCAAGGGTATACAAATTATTGTTAGGGCATAGAGGCTCCTCCTGAATGGATGCTTGAAACATTGATGCATCACAGCTGCCATCCTGTATTGTCAGGATGCCCTTAGCACTGCTCATGTGCACTGTGGGTGGAGAAGCCTGGGAAACCAAGGTCTACTTAAGGGGCAGATTGTGCTGTATATGGAAGGGGCCTGCAGAGGGACTTATTTGGTTTGCCTCTGCCTAGCAGCCCTCGACGCTTCACCCTGCCCAACACACACCACTTTCCTTGTCAAGTGAAGCAGCCCATTGTCTTCTACCTGCTGTCTCTGACCTTCCTGGTCTTGATCCAGAAATACCCCCGAAGCTAACTGGGCTAATAACAAGGCCACTCTTGTTCTTCACTTGTGTGCCTGTCACCCCTTCTCTGTGTTGCTCCTGACCTCCTCTGTCCCTAATCCTGCCTGGGTCCTCGCTCCTTGCTGCTCAGACTCTTGCCTGAATCCCTAAGCCCCCAATGCCTGCTTGTCTGCTCCCACTTATCTGGCTACTTGCCTGTAGTTCTAGTGACCCCTGGCAAGTGTCAGGCACATTATGCTGGATGCCTTTCAAGGTTGTCAGCCTCTACTGGGGAAAGATCCAGCATGTACTGCTTGCTTTTTTTGGTGCCAGCTTCTTTAAATCCATTACCTAATATAATGTTCAAAACAAAGCCAGGAGGATTGATACAGCATCATTATAATCTATGTGGGGTATGGGAGGGGACTGGAAATTCAGAGACATTAAACAACTCAAGGTCACAGAGCTGGTAAATGCAGAGCTGGGATTCCAGATCTGACTTCAGAATCGGGACACTGTCCATTCACCACACTGCCTCCAAGAGAACTGATGCATATATTGCAGGCTTTGTAGAAGGTGTTGCACAATATAGGGCAGTTTCCTCCTTCTTACTTTCCCCTCCCCACTGCCTCTAGCTCCAGATCTTCTCCTTCAACATGGCTGTCAGGCTCATGTGACTCATGTGAGGAGAGGAAGAAACAGCAGCTTTCTCTGGGTACAAGAAATCCAATGCAGTGATTTGCAGCATGGGGTCTGACAATTAACTAAACAGGATGCCTTCCAATGAGACAAATCTCACTTGTTTTTATTGCCACATTAAAATGTGACTCTTAAGCAAAACAAGAATATAAATCTTACTGGAGGATGCTGGAGTTTAAAACAATATATACTCAACTCAATACTCAATAGAGAAAAGTCTTTATTGAAGGCCATAAACCTTTTTTTGTATGTCAGGCAAGGGGGGAGGGGATATGACCATAAAACTGGCTCTAGCTTAGTGATTTGGTAAATGAATAAAATGTTTGTCTGGGTCCCAGCTGGATTCTTGGGGGCAGTCATTAAAGCCCCCATATGCAAGAGCAACGTTCTGTAGATCTATGTTGTCCAAGTACAGTGTTTCTCCCTGAGGGTGCTCCGGGCATTTATAGCAGGATAATCTTCATTTGATGGGGGGGTTGCATTGTACATTGCCGGAAATTTATGTCCCAGGAATAGACCCCTCCTTATTCCCAAGAATACTTCAAAGCATTTCCCAAAGAATCTATGAGGCTGTGCTTTTCCCCCACTTAACCATGGAGCCCCAGAACAGGAGTCAGCAAACCAAAGGTGTCTTCACTCCCCCAAGCTCCAGTTGTTTCCTCTGTATATGAACAAGAATGCCATCCACCTTTCACTTACCTTTGGGTCTTGTGATTGTTCAGAACAAGAAAAGAAGAAAAAGAGGGCAGGGGAGAAAGAATAGAGAGGAGGTTAAGGTTCCCAAATAATACTTTTTTATAAAAGGCAAAATCTTGACTCACAAATACAAAATAAACGTCATTATTAATGAGGAAACTGGTAAGATGTTATAACTAGTTCAAAGGAGAATTTTTGAAACCTCACATATCTAGAACATCAGAAATGCTGAAATAAATACAGATAGATACAAAATTGATCAATTTCTACAGAGAAATACTCAAATTCCACCCCCTGGACACAGTTTGCATTCCCATGGACCGGAATCACTTGCATTAGTACCAGAATTCCACATCTTGACAGAGTTGTACAATAGCTGGTAATAAAAGATGACCCAAAAGAGTGCTCTAGATAGGACACCCACTAATCAATTTTGCCTATTTCCAAAGTCTTTCACAATTTTTGCTGACAAGGTGGTTAGGTATGAGGGGTGTCTCTAAGAGGAGACTCTGTGTCCTGCCCTATGCCCAGCTAAGCCAAGGGTATGGCTATATAGACACCCAAGGATTTGAGGATGGGGCTGGGGGAGGAGGAGCAGGTAGACAGCTCAAGTACCAGGCTTCCCTTCAGTTTCCGTGGAAGGGGAAAATCCTCACATATATTTTCCAATAGACCATAAGCAGGACAGATGTCAGAATGCTGTAGAGATGGCTTCAGGGGATCTTTTTACATGTAGAATAAAATACCACCCCTTACTATAGCCTGCAAGACCCTGCCTGATCTGGCTGTGCCCACCTCTGTGGTTTTCTTTCTTCACTCTCCCTTTCTTCTCTCCGCTCTAGCTATGCAATCATCTTTCAGTCCATGAAAGAGGCCGAATTCCTTCCTGTTTTAGAGCCTTTGCACTTCTCTTTCTTCCCCCTTGGAAATCCATTCCTCCAGATTTTTGCATGGCTGCTTCCTTCTCACTATTGTTTCAGCCTAAATGTCATGACTGAGAATAGCTTCACCACCTCTGGCCCCCTTCACAATACTCCTTGTCTCCTCTTTTCATTGATTCATTTTTGTGTCTATGACCTGGCTCTCTTCTCTAGAACATAATATTCTGATGGCAGACTTGTGCATTGCCATCTGCAGTGCCCAGGAATCAGTGGTGCTCGGTATTTTCAGATCACCTGGTTGCTGAGGCAGCTAAGCCAAAGCAGCCTGCTTTTCTCTCTTAAGGCTAAGAGTAGCACAGGTGTGGTAGTTGGATCTGGCCTCCTAACTGGGGTAAGAAGCTTAATGGATCTAGTATGAATTGTAATTGCTGAGGACCAAAAAAGAATGTGAACATTTTAGGAAATGACAGCTTGGCAGGCATCTCTGTAGCCAGGGTCCTGATGCCACAACACCATACTAGTCCCCTGGGCATAGAGCCCACACCAGGGAAAGTGGGGGAAGGAAATAACGGTGAAGTAATTGAGTTTGCCCTCAATTGGTGATATTGTGTTTTCCGCAACCAAGTGAAATGACTCAAGATAAAGAAAAAATTTAAAACTTCTGTGTTTGAACACCTAAGTTTTGTGGCCTGCAATTATTTTGCCTGCTACATAAACAATTCTGTAGACTAACCATCAAAATTTTGTAATTATGGGTCTTGCATATTAATGTGTACAAAAGGTGAGTGTAAGGGGACGAGGAGAAGGTTGAAACCTTTGCTTGTGTTAATCTACCCAGATATTCCCCATCATCTTGAACTGAATTTTCTGTCTTACTATGTTTGTTCGCACTGACAATACAGTGAGGGTCTTAGAAGGAAGGGGGTGGGAGATGGAGAAACAAGGGGGTGTCTCTAATTTTTATCTTTACCACAGGAACTCTAAGGACATCCTTTCATGCTCTCAACACATAATAATCAAATATTTACATGTGTCAGGCACTATTCTAGGTGCTTGGGATACAGCACAGAACAAATGAGGTGATTGATTCTGCCCTGAGAATCTTACAATCTTGCAGGGGAAGAGAACAATACATAATAAGTTGACAATAAACAAGAAAATTACATTGCAGGTTAAAAGGAGAGAAGTGCTTAGAAAAAGAAAAAAGCAGATCAGGATAAAGAGGACTAGGAATGGGTGGTAAAGGGCAGAGCAGCTTGGGGTATTACTGTGTTCAGGAGAGACCTCATTCGAGCTATGATTGAAGGAAGTGGGAGAACTACTTGGGCATCAGGTGAGGAAGCAACTCGAGCAAAAGCCTCGTGGGATAGGGCGGGGCCTGGTTTATTTAAGAACAAAGGGAGAAGTGTCTGTTAATATCCAAACACCGCATGTTTTCACTCATAGGTGGGAACTGAACAATGAGAACACCTGGACACACGATGGGGACCATCACATACCAGGGCCTGTCATGGGGTAGCGGGGAGGGAGAGGGATAGCATTAGGAGATATACCTAATGTAAATGACGAGTTAATGGGTGCAGCACACAACATGGCACATGTATACATATGTAACAAACCTGCACGTTGTGCACATGTACCCTAGAACTTACAGTATAAAAAAAAGAAAAAAAGAACAAAGGGAAAAAGGCCAATATGCCCAGAACCAGTGAGGGAGAGGAGAGCAATAGGAGTGGAGTCAGGGAGTTAATAGCAGCTGGATCATGCAGGGTTTTATAGGCTTTTACTCTGAATGAAATCAGGGATATACTAGTTTCCTGTGGCTGCTATAACAAATTACCAAAAACTTGGTGGCTTAAAATAATAAAATGTATTCTCTCACAGGACTAGGGCTCAGAAGTCCACAGTCAGGTTCACTGGACTGAAATCAAGGTGTCAGCAGGGCTGTGCTCCTCAGGAGCTCTGAGGAAGAATCTGTTTCCTGCCTCTCCCAGCACCTGAGGCTGCTTCACTTCAATCTCTGCCTCTATGATCACGCTGGCTTCTCCTCTTCTATCTGTTAACTCTCCCTCTGCCTCGCTCTTAGAAGGATACATGTGATTGCATTTAGGGCCTATCCAGGTAATCCAGGATCATCTCCCAACCTCAAGATCCTTAATTTAATTGCAATTAACAAAAAGCTCCCCCCTCCTTTTTTTTTTTTTTTTTTTTTTTTTTGCCATGTAAGGCAACGCTCACAGGTTCCAAGGATGAGGGCATGGATATGTTATAGGGACTGTTTTCCCATCCACCACAGAGACCACCGCAGGGTTTTGAGCAAACATGATCAAATATACCTTTTAAAAGCATGAAAAGAACCCTCAGGTAGTGGAGAAAAATATAGAAGCAGGAAGAACATGATAGCAGGAAGGCCTTCATAATAATCCAGGTGAGACATGATAGTAGCTCAGATCAGGGTGATAGCAGGGGAGATGGTAAGAAATGTCAGATTCTGAGTATATTTGAAGATAGAACAAACAGCATCTACTAAAAGACTAGATATGGAGTATGAGAGAAAGACAGGAGTTAAGGGTGACTCCAAAGTTTTGGGTTTGAATAACTAAAAAAAAAAAAATATAGAGTTGCCATCAACAGAGAAAAACAGAGTTTCTGGTGGAGCAGATTCAAAGGAGAAGATTGAGAGTCTGGGACAAATCTGAGGTGCTAGTCTGCTGGTTTGACATTGTCATGGTCTGAATGTTGGTATCTTCCCCAAAATTACATTGGAAACAAGTATTCAATGTGATATTGGTGTCAAATGAATGCTGATAGGTCAAGGAAAGTAAGGATTGTGGATTATCTTTGGATTTAACCGAATGGGGGTTACTGGTGATTTTGACAAGGAGAATTTGATGTTAGAAGAGTTAGGAGAGATGGGAGGAGAGGAATTGAAGGCAGGTTGTATAAGAAGTGGGGCCTTTTAGAACGTGATTCAATCATGAGGGCTCTGGGCTGGGCACGGTGGCTCATGCCTGTAATTCCAGCACTTTGGGAGGCTGAGGCAGTCAGATCACTTGCGGTCAGGAGTTCCAGATCAGACTGGCCAACATGGTGAAACCCCATTTCTACTAGAAATACAACAACAACAACAAAAATTTAGCTGGGCGTCGTGGCACGCACCTGTAGTCCTAGCTACTTTGGAGGCTGAGGCAGGAGACTTGCTTGAACCTGGGAGGCTGCAATGAGCTGAGATCATGCCACTGCACTCCAGCCTGGGTGACAGAGTGAGGCACCATATAAAAAATGAAAATCATGGGGACTCTGCCCTTATGAATGGGATTATTGCCCCTATAAAAGGGGCCCAAGGGAGATTGTTTTCCCCTCCTGCCATGGGAGAAGGCAGCAAGAGACACCTCTATGAAGCAGAGAGTTAGCTTTCACCAGATAATGAATCGGTTGGTGCCTTAATCTTAGACTTCCCAGCCTCTAGAATGATGAGAAATAAATTTCTATTATTTATAAGTTACCCAGTATAAGGCATTTTGTCATAGCAGCAGGAATGAACTAAGGGAGACATCCAAGTGGAGATGTCAAGTAGGCAGTGGCATATACTAGAGTTCCAGACTAAGGTCTGTGTTGGAGAAATAGAGATGGTATTTAAAGCCAAGAGACATGATGAGATCATTAAGGAAATGAACTCAGACAGAGAAGAGAAGAGATTCAATGACTGAGTCCAACACTGAAAGGTTGGGAAAAGGAGAATGACTCAGAAGAGACTAAGAAGCATTCACTGAGAAAGGAGGAAGGCCAGGAGGGTATGGGGTCCTAGAAGCCTAGAAAAGAGAGTGTATCCAGGAGGAGAAAAGGCTGAATTGTGTCAAATGACGCTGATAGGGCAAGGAAAGTGAGGAATGCGGATTACCTTTTGATTTAACCAAATGGAAGTTACTGGTGATTTTGACAAGAAGACTTTGATGTTAAAAGAGTTTAGGAGAGAGCGGAGGAGAGGAACTGATGGAAACTAGTGCCTTCATTTATTCCAAGGAGTTTTGTTGCAAAGAGGAGCAAAGAAATGGAACGTGGTAGGTGGGGGAAAGTGGAGTTAAGAACCAGGCTTTTTTTTTTCACTTTTGTTTAGATGGGGAAAATAACTGAATGCGTGTATCTCTCAGTATAGAGAGAAAACTGATGATGTAGCAGAGAGAAAGATAAATTGCTGGAAGAATGTCCTTGAAAAGACAAAAGAAAATGGATGTTTATCTAAGCTAATGTACACAGAGGCAAAATCTGTGGTGCAGATGCTGGTGGGGGATAGATGGGGTTGTGAGAATCTGTGGAAAGTCTCTGCTTCAATTTTTCCAGAGAATTAGAAACAAGATTATCTGTCTAGAGCAAGACTAGTGAAGGAGGCATTGGTAGTCTGAGAGTCATCTAGGAGAATAGCAGAGTGTGCAAGGGTAGGGAAACCCAATATTACAGTGAATGCTTCAATCGCATCTTTGTTGAATGTGATGGAAGGAGAAGCCTAGGGAAGGCATCGTTTTAGTTCATTAGACTCGCAGGGGCTTTTAGGAGCCTCTTTGCGTTAATGCATCAAGAGCTGATGAAAAACATGATGAGGGAGAGCTCCGGGCTGGAATAGTGTCTTGAGTCTTTCAAACAAAGGGCTGCTCCAATCTCAGAAGTGGCTGTGTGTGTGGGGGTGGGGTGGGGGTTGGGGATGCAGAACAAAGAAGCAGCCCTAAAAAGAAATGAGGCAGCGGACAGCGGACTCACCCTCAGGTAAAAGATAATCAGCACAGGCTGTGGCCTTTTTAGGCAGATTATTTAGGGTAAATTATCTGCTAAATTACTTGATAGAAAAGACCATGACCTGAAAGGCCCAAGTGAACATCTGGGGATTCAAAAGGCTGTGGCTATTTAGGGGCCAGGACAAATATTCAGAGCCATCATCTCCCTGGTGGAGGGGAGCAAGAGGAGACCTCAGGGGAACCATGATAATTGCTGTGAGTGGACTGGCCTGGGACTGCCCCAAAGCTGAGGTCATGAACTTTCTGATCAAATGGTCCAGGAAGGGATTTGTCTATTCCCCAGACTTCATCCTGCAACTTGCTCTTGAGAGAACAGAGGATGTAATCAGCCACCAGCAGTGCTCTGCCAGGTGCCCTGGCCCCATGCAAGTTGGCTGGACCTATTTGGGAGTTTGTCTAATCCTTCCCGGCACCAAGAGGAAATGGGAGAGCCTGAAGAATGTGGATTAAGCGCTCCCAGCTGCTGACTTGCTGCTGACTGTGGCAGATAAGAAGGGATGAGTGGCATGTGCTGAATGCAAGCTCCAATATTACTTGACTACATTCAGATGGCGGGTGTTCAGGGTACTTGAAGTTATTCAGACCCATCCGCCCTGTTTAGGAAGTCTGATGTGTGTTTGCAGACATGTGTGAGGAGCCAAGGGTGCAGCAGAGCCGGTATGATGGCTCATATTTGCTTAGCTCACACATTGCCACGCTGGTTCCAAGCACACGGTCCCTGGACACACTCCCTCCTCCTCTTCATAACTGTTACAGAGAGTGAAAGGGGCCTGTGTGCTAGTAATCAAGGCAACTCTCTGACCATCCAAAAGGTAAGTTTCCATGCCATTAACTCCTGTACCTCCCAAGTAAAGAAACTATAGAATATGAGCAGGCATACTGGAAATGAGAACAAAGACTGTTGCAATTTGATGTATTGACTGTTGCAATTTGATGTATTAGGCCCTATTGAGTAGGGAGAGGATGCATTACACTAGGAGTCACGTGACTAGTCATATGACCACAGGAGGCCATGTTACTTCTCTGAGCTTCAGTGTTCTTATTTGTAAAATAAAAGAATTAGACTAGACCAAATCGGTGTCTGCCTGCCTGCCTTCCTCCCTCCCTCCCTGCCTCCCTTTCTTCACATGGAACCCTTTCCTCAAATGAAAAAAAAACTTAACTAGCCCTACACTTTTGCTTGTAACTTGTTTCTAGCTTTTTAATGTGAAATTATCATTCACATAATAGTTTATGGATAATACGTGGTGTAGTCCAGGGGTTGGAAAACTTCTCCTGTAAAGGGCCAGAGTAAATATTTTAGGCTTTGTGGGTCATTCAGTTAAGTGAGAAAGCAGTGATAGGTAATAGGTAAACCAATGGGTGTGACTGTGTTCCAATAAAACTTTATAAATACAGGTGGCAGCCCAGATTTGGCCCATTGGCTATAGTTTGCCAACCCCTGGGATGGTTCCATTAGCAATTTCCTCAATTCTTGAAGCCTGTGTGAGAACTCCAAGGCTAAACTGAATGAGGGAGGAGCTGAGACTAACTAGATCACTCATTGTACTGCCCTTGACCTGATAGTATTTCTCTCACATCCCTAAATATAGGATTTCTCTCACAGCCTAAATATAGAAGTTCACAAATAGAGGGGACTTCAAAAAGTTCATGAAAAAATTGAGTTAAAACATAAAGATAAAAAATATAAACTGTATTTCTCAGCATACACTCCATCAAGGTCAAGACATGTCTGTAAGGGATGATATCAGCCATTTAGTCCATCCCTAAAGAACAGAGGATTCCAGAAACTTAACAATGTCAATACAGTCTTTTTTTTACATTATTAACTGAGGGAAAATTGGTGCCTTTTAAAGATTAGGAAACAAAAAGAAGCGAGAAGGAACCAAATCTGGATTGTAATGTGGATGCCTAATGATTTCCCATTGGAACACTTACAAAATTGCCTGTCTGATGAGAGGGATGAGCAGGAGCATTGTCGTGGTGAAGGACTCTGATGAAGTTTTCCAGGCGTTTTTTCTTTCTTTCTTTTTCTTTTTTCTTTGCTAAAGCTTTTGCTTTCTCAAAACACTCTTATACTAAGCAGATGTTCATATTTTTTGGGTGTCCAGAAAAATCAACAAGCAAAATGCCATGACCATTCCACAAAACTTTGCTGTAACTTTTGCTTTTGAACAGTCCACCTTTGCTCTGACTGGACCCCTTCCCTCTCCTGGTAGCCATTGCTTTGATTGTGCTTTGTCTCTGGGATCGTACTGGTAAGGCCATGTTTCATCTCCTGTTATAATTCTTTGAAGAAATGCTCCAGAATCTTGGTCCTACTTGTTTAAAATTTCCATTCAAAGCTCTGCTCTTGTCTGCAGTTGATCTGGGGTGCAATGGTTCTGGTACTTGTTGAGTGAAAAGTTTTCTTAACTTCAGTTTTTCAGTCAAAATTGTGAAAACTGAACCAATTGAGATGTTTATGGGGTTGCCTATTGTTTCTGCTGTTCATCATTGGTCCTCTTCAATTAGGGCACAAACAAGATTATTTTTTCCTTTCAAATTGATGTGGATGGTCTGCTGCTATGAGCTTCATTGTCAACATTGCCTCACTCCTTCTTAAAATGAGGTATCCATTTGTAAACTGCTGATTTTCCTGGGCATTGTCCCTATAAACTTTTCACAAAGCATCAATGATTTCACCATTCTTCCACCCAAGCTTCAACATAAACCTGATGTTTGTTCTTGCTTTAATTTTAGCAGAATTTTTGTTGCTCTGATAGGTGTTTTGTTTTTGTTTTTGTTTGACAGAGTCTCGCTCTGTCTGAAGTGCAATGGCACAATCTCAGCTCACTGCAACCTCCACCTCCCCGGTTCAAGCATTCTTGTGCCTCAGCCTTCCAAGTAGCTGGGATTCCAGGTGCCTGCCACAATGCCCAGCAATTTTTTTTGTATTTTTAGTAGAGATGGGGTTTCACCATGTTGACCAGCCTGGTCTCAAACTCCTGATCTCAAGTGATCTGCCTGCCTCAGCCTTCCAAAGTGATAGGGGCTCTTTTTAAGTGGATGTCTTATTCTTCTTAGCACCTCAAATTATATCCTGTTAAGACATGTTATAACAAGTTATTACACATTTATTTTGGTGCAAAAAATAATATTGAAATCCATGCACAGTTTTTCCTTAATTTACATTTTCCATGAGCTTTTTGAAGACTCCTTGTATATGCTCCAAGCGAATGGTCTTTACTTAGAAAGAAATTGCTCCATATTCGTGAAGGGAAAAGAGACCAAGAACCCAAACTGTTGTTGACCCGACTGATAAGCCAACTGGCAACCACTCTCCACTATCCCATAAGGCTAATGACAAGTCCCGAGCTGGATCCTGAAATCAATGGGATTCTGTCACTTTCTTCCACCAGAGCAGAGGCCCCAAAGGTAGTCCACACAATTTTCCTCTCCACTTGTGTAGCATTTGTTGCACGAGTAGTTTCCAAAAGTCCCAATGTCAGGTTATTAATTGTATAACAATCTGCCTATGTAAGGATAGATTCTCTAAGTTTATAATGATTTAGATTCTCTAAGTCTATATTAAAACTCTCATATGTACAATATTTTACAGTTGTAGACGATACTTCCTGAGCTATTTTTCTGGTCCTCTTTTTCTGAGTACCATTCTTTCCCACCTCTAGTCATCATATTCTATATGACAGGAGCCCAAAGGGTGCTCAAAGGCCCCTTTGCTGCCTCAGGATCTTTGCACATGCTGTTTCCTGGATGTGAATCTTTCTTCCCCCAGCTGTATCCCTGATTAATGCCTACTTATCTTTCAAGTCTCAATTTATACATCATTTCCTTAAAAAAAAAACCTTCCTTGGCTGTCTAAATTAGTTCTTTCTGTTATTCTTAGTATCTTATTTTCCTCCTTTATCACACTTATCATAAGTGTTATCATATATTTTGTTGTCTTCAGCCTAACATCTGCTTCACTACAACAATTTAGGGGAGAAGCTGGAGACCTTATCTATTTTGTTCAACATGGTATCCCCAGCATCTAACACCATGCAGTGAGTTGGAAATTAATTCACATTTTTTGAATGAATGACCCATCACTTGCTGCTGTTGATTTAAAAAAGGCTGACATCTTTCCAGGGCTGGAGTCAGAGCACACACTCCGCCCTGCAACCTGGCCTCGGGTTCTTCCTAAGCACACACAAGAATGCCCACAGTTTGCAGAGACTCTGGGCACTCCCATGGGCATTAGGAAGGGTAAAAAAAAGTGGAGGGAAGGAGTGAGGAGTCAGCAGAGTAGATGTCCTCGTTTCCAAAATGTTAAAGGAAATGTTTAGAACTGTCAGCCAGTCTGGGCTTGTACTGAGTCCTTCATATCATGAGAATTTCTTCTCCCTTGAGGAGAACTGCCTATTTACTGGCACTTTTCAAACTTATGGTCATCCTGCTGCTGTCCCCACTACTTCTGTCCCTAACATACCCAGTTCCTTGGTCTGTGCCTAACCTATGGGGAAGTAAAGTTTCTTCCCTGAGAATGACCAATGGAAACTGAGAATTTGTTTCCCACACATAAATTCAGTGACCATGATTTATGAATCATGATTTACTGTCTATAAATAAAGAAGATTCAAACAGATGTGAAGGGAGAGCTAGAGAGGACAGCTAGAGAGAGAGCCCTGATGCATTCTAGTTCCTGGTTACAGTTCCTTCCTGAAGTCTCCCTGCAAACTTGCCCTCAGGTGCTTTGAGAAACCCACCTTTTTGATTAGGCAAGTGACCTACTGTAAAACAAATTCTAGGTAAACTTAATGATTTCTCACAGATCGTCCTGTTTAATCCTTACAATAACACATTGGGGGTGGTATTACTATCCCCATTTTACAGATGCTTTTTGGTTACATGAAAATTAGTCAGAGATTAATTGTTAGGGAGACTTAAGTTCTAGTCTCAATTCTACAATGACTGCTACTTCTAAAGCAGATTAACTTCCTTCAGCCTCAGCCTTTCTCAAAAAGCAACTTAGACTGGCAGAAAGATTCACACAAGTGGTTAAGCAAGATCCTATTTGTAATTTATGAAATCAATGGCCATGACCTGGAAGAATTCGCATGGGCAGAGCTGTCAACAGCATGGTCTGCGTCTCCTCATCCCTAAGTGCATGAATTAGATTTTATAGCATGTAAGATGCCTTCAAGCTCTAAAATTCAACAGATTATTTTCTGGCCCCAGCTAGCAAAAGGTTCATTCTCAATCATGAAAGAACTGAAAATGGCTAATAAATTTGGTGAAACATTTGGACAACACAGTCATGGAACCACTTGAATCTATAATAATTCTTTTTGGCTCTAAAAACCTTTGGAATTTTTCCCTTTTATTATGACTACATGGATCATTACTTGGCAAAGAAATTTCCCCTAATATTGATCTATGAACATAAAGAACTATATCTCAGGATAAAAGAATATAAAAATAAACCCTACTAACTTATTGACAATAAAAGTAGGGGCTGAATTTTCATGAAAATGAACAAACAAAAGCTTCTATGGAAACTGGATGAGCTGAGAAAATGAGCAAGCTTAATTGATTTACCCTGAATTAGTGGGTTTCAAGCAAATGTTCCCCAGTTCTGAGCTTCCAATGTTTTCTTGACATTGTTTAATGTCAAGAATTGATCACTGAATTCTTAGTCGATTGTCAGCCCACTCAGAGCTGTAGCTTTGATTGTCATCTTTACCAGAGTGTCCCAGGACCTCATCTGTGCACTTATTAGTATTTCTTGGATGAATGACATTTCAGAAAACCAAGATCCTGTAACCCCACAGCATAATGGGGAAACACCTAAACAGAGCCTACTAGCATTGGACCTCACTGAGTTCCCAAACTGAAAAACCCATTAAGATAGACTCCGAGGATGATGGTCTTCTTGACATGTATTTTCCAAAAGTGGCATAAAATTTGGATCAGATGAAATCTAGGGACAACCTGTATTTTTCAAACATCTGTGATTCAGAAAAAATCAGGTCCATTCCTATAATAGTTCCTGGCACATATGTGGTTTTCAAGGAATGGTTTTCAAATGAATAAATTAACTTTACATATGTGTATAAGTATCAAAGCTTTTAAGTATATATGCATACTATGTGCGTATTTTATTACATATAAAAGGAAAAAGTTTTTTTGTTTTGCATTATCCTTCAATCTTGCTTCTTCATCTCAGTTTGGACATATACATGTGACTCAGCTAATCCAAAGTATATTCTACCATATTGGCTTTAGAGGCTCATCTTCTGACCCATTCATGACCTCATTAACTGAAGCTTGACTGAGACCTGAGAAAACTCAATTAAATAGCACTTTGCCTGTCCAATGCATCCAAACCTTATTTTTTTTCCTTTGCCACATGGATAGATAGATAGATAGATAGATAGACAGACAGACGGGCAGATGGATAATACATATATAAGTTTTAGTTGCCCTTTTAGAGCACAATACAAATCCTGAATTTCCCTTTGTTCCTGCTCAAGCAGCATATAATATGGTGTCATCCTCTACCTGTAACAGGGCTGTTCATTTCATTGAGTTGCCAGGTCCTTGGCCTTCATTAGCCCTCCACTGCCTTTCATTTGATTTGCATCTCAGGCTCCCCATATAGGTAATGATTGTAATTTTGAAAATTTCCAGAGGTTACAGAAAAGAAACTGAGCCAGGAAGAAAGACATACACAGAAATGATACAAGTATTGCTGGCTCCCCTCACCTCTGCCCCATGATTCACCCCCGAGAGAAAGGATGGGCTGCAGGGGACCATGGAGCTTGGGGCCCTGAGCCTTCCTCTATACTGTTTTTTCTTCAATAAATGGGTACTCATAGTTAATGTCGCAGACATCTTGACAAATGAAAATCAGAACCTTTGCCTGAAACCACCAGACTTTAAAAAGGCCCCAGTCCCTCTCATGCCCTGCTCCCCCGTATCCACTATACAATTGCCATAGCAACCTGCCCCTCCCTTCTTGCCTCAGGGCCTTTGCACATTCTGGTTATTGGGCCTAGATGTCTCTTCTTCTAGCTTTTTCTAGATTAATTCCTACTTATCTTCCAGGTCTCAATCCCCATATCATTTCCTAAGAAATACCTCCCTTGGCCCTCCAATCCAAATCAGTCACTTCATATTCTCTCTTAATATCCTGTTCTTCTCCATTGTACATATCATATATCAAAAGTGTTGTTATATTTTTATTTAATGTATTTTGATTCAATATCTGTCTTCCTCAGAATAATTTAGGGGAGAAGATGGGGGCCATATCTATTTTGTTTAACTCTGTATCCTCAGCATCTAGCACTGTGCAGTCAGTTGGAACTTAACTCACATTTGTTGAATGAATGGCCCATCATTTGCTGCTGTTGATAGAAGAAAAGGCTGACATCTTTCCAGGGCTGGATCCAGAGCACTCTCTCCACCCTGCAACCTGGACTCAGGTTCTTACACATGGGATATAAGGCTGCTTGCAGGCTATAAGAGAAACACACTCTGGGCACTCCCATGGGCATTAGCAGGGAAAACAAGAGGTGGGAGAGGCGAGTCTGGAGAAAAGACAGCAGAGTAGGCTGCCCTGGTTTCCCAAGTGTTAAATGACATCTTTAGAACCCCCAGCCCCCCGGACTTGTACTGTCTTTCATAGCATGGTGGTTTTTCTCTCTCTTAAGGAGAACTGCTGTATCAGTCTGTTTTCACACTGCTATAAAGAAATACCCGAGACTGGGTAATTTATAAAGGAAAGAGGTTTGATTGACTCACAGTTCCATGTGGCTGAGGAGGCCTCAGGAAACTTACAGTCATGGCAGATGGGGAAGCAGGCAGCTTTCTCAAGGTGGCAGGAGAGTGAAGTAAGAGCACAGGAAAAAACTGGCACTTTTAAAACCATCAGATTTCATGAGAACTCCCTCACTATCACAAGTACAGCAAGAGGGAAACCACCCCCATGATCCAACCACCTCCCACTAGGTCTCTCTCTCTCTCAACACCTGGGGATTACAATTCAAGATGAGATTTGGGTGGAGACACAAAGGCTAACCATATCAGAGGCCTACCTACTTACTGATGCTTTCGAAATGAGTTCTACTCCAGTACCGAGCCCGGCGTCTCAAGCTTTGGCTTGAGTTTATGCTTTGTGGATGCTCCCTCAGGCAGGCAGCACCCAGATACTTGCTCAAATCAGGAGTGCTCAGTTTTACAGTCAATAAGGCCCTCTCATTGTATTGGTTTCCTTCACTGCTATAACAAATTGCCACAAATTTAGCAGCTTAAGTAACATAAATTTAGTATCTTGTAGTCCTGGAGGTCAGAAGTCCGAAATGGGCCTCACTGGGCTAAAATCAAGATGTTGGCAGAGCTGTGTTCTTTTCTGAAAGCTTTAGGGGAAAATCCCTCTCCTTGCATTTCCAGTTTCTAGAGTCTGCCTGCATTCCTTGGTGCGTGCCCCTTCCTCCATCTTCAAAGCCAACTGTGCTGTATCTTCGACCATTCTCCTGTAGTACATCTCCACCTCACACTCTTCTTCTCTTTCTCCCTTCGACTTTTAAGGACTCTTGTGATTGTATTGGGCCCACTCAGATATTCCAGGATAATTTCATTTCAAGGCCTTTAAATTAATCACACCCATAAAGTGCCTTTTGCAATGTAAACTATTCACAGGGATTAGGACATGGGCATCTTTGGAGGCCATTATTTCCCCCTAGCACACTGGTGAGTTATTCCTAGGACAAGTCTCAAAATACAGGTGAGGAGGTCTCAGTTCCACCCCAGCCAGTTCCTCCGAGGAGTCAAGGAATATAATGTGAAAAATGTAAGGATTGGAATATTGATTAATCAAAAAAGCAGTGGCAGAAGCCTCAAACCAATGAGCTCCATTCTTCAGCATATCAGCCACCACCGTCAATAAAAACCAGCTGTGAAAACTTTCCAGGCCCTAAGAAAACCATGTGAAATAACAGACTGGAGTGATGTGAAGTTTCTGATATTTGCTAATAATGAATTTGGGGTGTTCAGAGATAAATTTCAAAGTCATTTGTGCCAGGAATTATTTCAGCTGCAAATAATAGAATAACCACAAAACAGTGGCTTAAGCAATAAAGGCATTTGACTATTTCCTCTAACAGAAAGCTTAGAGGTAGGTGGTCCCAATAGGGGGGCAGCAGCTCAGGGCAGAAGAGACCCAGGCACTCTCTGCCTTTCTGCTCTGCCTTTCCCAGTAGGTCAGTGATGTTTCTCCTCATGGTGAACAAGATGGCTGCACGTTCACCAGAATCATATCCTCACAAAACATCTTCCCAAGCACCAAAGAAGAGGATGGGGAGTAGGACCCTTTCTCTTCCTGCTGCTCTGATATGGTTTGGCTATGTCCCCACCCAAATCTCATCTTGAATTCCCATGTGTTGTGGGAGGGACCTGGTGGGAGGTAATTGAATCATAGGGGCAGGTCTTCCTCATGCTGTTCTCATGATAGTGAATAAGTCTCATGAGGTCTGATGCTTTTATAAGGGAGAGTTTCCGTGCACAAGCTCTCTCTCTTTGCCTGCTGCCATCCATGTAAGATGTGACTTGCTCCTCCTTGCCTTCCACCATGATTGTGAGGCCTCCCCAGCCACATGGAACTGTGAGTCCATTAAACCTCTTTTTCCTTGTAAATTACCCAGTCTCAGGTATATCTTTATCAGCAGCATGAAAATGAACTAATACATGCTCCCTCTTTTATCAGAAAGGAACATTTTCCTGGAGTAGCCAGCTGACCTCACCCCAGATCTCAATGGCCAGTCAGGTCACATGTCTACCCTGGCAAAGGGTACCAGGATTCCATGATTGGCTTAGACCATCAGGAATCATCCTCTGGGGTTGGACACATTGAGACCACAAGCAGAATCGGAGTTCTGTTAGAAGTAGGGGCAATATCTATTGAGTAGTAGGCAACTAGCAATATCTGCCACAGAAACATGATTTGCTTTTTATTTTTAAATGTGCGAATGCATAAACAGGTGGCTCTCCATTCAGAATAAGGCACACTTTATGCCCAAAACTGAGATGTTTATCTCATCAACTGAACCAGACCACCTTGGGCCTTTATATACAGATACCTTAAGTTTATCTAATTTTATGCAAAAAAGAAAAAGACAAAGGCACTAAACTAGTATTCATGGACAGATTCCCATGTGATACCCTTTAGCCATCCATTAGAAATTATTTATTGAGTACCTACAGTGACCTTGGCACAGTGGCTAAGCACTAGGACGAAGACATTGTTTCTCTCTTTGGGTAATTAATTACAATATGGATGGTTACGTGTTATTGCAGGGACAAGAACAAGAAACAAGGAAATGTCTCTAGGGATAGAAGGGTAACATAGCCTTATCTTGGAGTCAGGGAGGGTTTTCAGAGGATATGAAGCTAAAAGAGAGACCTGAAGAACAAATAGAATTAGCCAGATGACGGGTGGGAAGGGAAGAGGATGAGGAGATGCTCCAGGCAAAGAAATACAGCTGTGCAAAAGCTTGGCAGCAAGAGAGCTCAGGCAAATTTTGAAAATAAGTATAATGCAGTAAAAAGGAGCACAGTGTGATTGGTGGTGTGAGAGGACAGATAGGCTGGGGGTCAGATCATGAATTTAGACTCTATCTCAAAAACAATGGACCATGGGGAGTAGCACAGTAAGATTTGCATGGTAGAAATCAGGGCCAGTGTAGACCGTTTTATTGCCTGATTGCCACACCATGAGAAGTCCATGAGAAGCTATGTCTGTCAGGCACTTGGGCTGGTTGCAGTCTCTAACACTGATCCAGGTAAATGTTTTGAATGCACTGGCAGCCTCTGATCGTTCCAGCCTGGCTTCTGCCTCCTAGATCCATAGTGGCTCCTGGTTTTAATGTGACATTGGGCTCTTTTCCCTTGCATTCTGGATTCTGAATTCTGTAGACCAGCTGTGGCTCAAATACCAATGCCCCTTCTATGGTGGGCAGGAGGGGCACTGGGAGAAGTGAGAACGTGAGCTATTGAGGAGTGAAAAGTTTGCAGGAGTGCACACAAAGACACACGGCCACTAAGCCCAGCGCAGGACTTGCTGGAGCTCTCAAACAATTACCACATTTATTACTTTGGCGATTGCTCAGGCTAGGGAACACCAGACACTTGAAGTTTGTTTTCCTTTTCAATTGGAACTGACATTTCCCCACGATTGGATTACTTTGAAATCAAGAAATTGCAGCTCAGATAGTTCATAAATTTATTTCTGTTCCACCTTGTAGCATTTATTACAAAGACTGATCAGCCAAAGAATATGGTCTTTCTGCTTTTATTTCCCGTTTTATTGCAGTAACCTTTGAAGAGTGGGTGGTATGGTTCGCAGGGTGGAGGTGGCTCGCAGGTGGCAGGTAGGAGAGCAGCCTAGCAGAGACTGGGGTCCTCTGGCTCTCATGGACTCTGTCTGCTGCCTCCTCCACCCAGCCCCCCAGAGGAAGGGCCTGGGAAAAGATATCCAGTGTTCTGGGGGAGAAAGGTGCCTAGGGGGATGGGCAAAGAGGCACTGGAAACCCCACACCATGTCTGATAGAAACCCAGAATTTGAGTGGGACAGCCATTCTTTCCTCTCCCCACTCCCTCTACCCATCTTTGGGGATAGGTTAGAAAAGGCCCTTGGTCAGAGGGAAGAGATTACAAACTCAGGGGTTCTGGAGAGGAGTTCTGGGACTTTTGCAGTCCAAAGGTCATCAGTCTTTGTTGGGTGTGTGTGAAAGAGAAAGGGAAAGGCCTTGTTATCAAAACATTTTCTAACTAGTGGCAGACTCTGCAAAACAGACTGAGGGCCCAGCAATGAACTGTCTGTCCTCCAGAAGCTCCCAGTCTTGCAGGGCCACCGAGCCTAAAGCCAGGATAGGGAGAGCCCAAGAGCTATGGGAACCCTGGGGAGGGCTTCCTGGAGGAAGTGCAGTCTGAGCTGGCTTCTGCTTGGAAAGCCCCTTTGATGTGAGACAATTACCTTTTACGTTGTTAGACCCAGATTACTGAAGAGGAGAGCTGGCAGGGGTTCAGAGCAGACGCCCATCCCAAGATGACCACTGTACATACGACAGCTTGGCAGGGTGGTTAAGAGCCCTCCTGGGATGATATCCTGGTTCTATCATCTGCTAGCTCTGTGACCTTAACCTTTTGTGTCTCAGTGTCTTTATTTGTAAAAAGGGGCACAAATGGCTTGTCTCATAGAGCTGCCGGGGGAATGAATGAGAAAGTCTGCGTCAAGGCTCTGGATGGTGCTGGCCACCAGGAGCACTTGGTAAAGGCCAGCTCTGCTAATTTGGCAGCACCTGACTCTATATGTGTCTTTCAGAGGGGACAAGGAAGGTGCAGGACACACAAAGCCTGCACCTTTGTTCTTGGAGCCCTGTCCACCCAGGATAGATGACTGACCCCACCACAATCAGCCTGAGATTTAACAGACAACTTATTTTAAATGAGGAAAGGAGAGCAAAGTTTTTCCTCATGTCTCATATGTCCTTTTTAGGATTTAAATACCAGTTATAATCTCCACTTGTTTCTTTGTCAAATAAATGCCTAGAAGCACAGCCTACCTTCTATAACTGGGAGAATAAAATCTCGAATTCGTTAAATAACTTGTCCCACATTGAGATTATTAAAGAGTAGGAGTCTGAACTCTGTTCTTCTAAAGCACAGGCCCAGGCCTCCTAATGAATCACATTATTCCCTGTCATCTGCTACCCAACAAGATCTGCTTCCTACCATTACCGAGCTGGTCATACAAGGTGGAATGATTTCATCAGAGCAAGCCATGCTCAGAAACAGAAAATGTTGCCTCAGGTGCTTTCTTGAATGTTAGATTTTAATATAAAAGCCAGTTCTATCCATAATGGGCAAATCCTAAGCGGTTGACTCTCTTAGGTTTCTCTTACAGCAGAGAACAGAGGCTGAGAAGAAAGAGAGCTCTGAAGGGTCAGCAGAAGGGGGAACGGGGTACCAGGTGACTTTCATCCCTGTGAGTGCGAACTTGACTTTGCGCTGCGACCCTGCTTAGCTGTTCATCCAAAAGGAAATTGTGGTTTACAATTACAGAAAATCAGTAGCTGGAATTATTAATAACAGCAAAAAAAGCGCCGTTTGTGCAGCAAGTGATTTGTGGTAATGTTTTCTAATTGATAGTCATTTCTATTATTTAAATACTAATTAATTCATTTCATGTACTAAGCAGTGCATTGACTTTACTTACAGTATTATGGCAGCCCTCCTAGCTTAAAATCGTTCCTTATTGTTTTCTTTAGGTAATTAAAATGGACTGCTCCCATGTTCTATTTGTGGCTGCTTATAGGATTCCACCCGCTGAGAGAGCACTGTGGGCAGTTTATACGAAAGCAACCACATATAAGCTCTGGTCCTTCCAGCCTGGTGCTTTTCTCACCAGTAGGATTCCAGAGATATCCTTTGCTAATCTGTCCCCACAGTCTCCCTACCGCTGGCTTCATTTGGCTCTTCTACAACATGAGAAGAATGTGAAGTCTTTGAGTGCAGCTGCCATTTTACAGCAATGACCTAGGAGGTTCTGGCTTTTCTGCAAACAGGTTTTCTGGGCCAGTCCTTTTCCTCTGCAGGACTGTGGGCCTCCTGTCTAGGCCTATGAAATGAGGGGGATGGAAGTGGTCATCCTTAAGAGTTCTTGACGCTGTAAATTTGAACGGGATAATGGAATCAGTGAATATGTTTTCTTGCAGGTGCACTGAAGATTCTGACTGCTGAAAACAGAAAATACAAAAAGATTAATGGGCCTGTTGCCAGAGGATTCACTGCCGACAGACATGAGCTGCCTGTTCCTGTTTAGTATCTCTGCATCTTCCTGAAGGCTGAGTTTTATTATTTGACTCCTCATATCCCTTTAAACAATAGGCTGCACATAAAAGAAAATCTACTGAATCTCAGCTGAGGCTCTAGCATGATGCTTTCTATTGCAGAATATTTTTCCAAGTTTATTTACAAGATGAGTATTTATATTCCATTTTTTGGACATATTCATTTGTTTTTGTTTTTGTTTCAGGAAGACAAGAGAAAGTATTTATAAGCTGTCGGTCTCACAAGGTCAGAGCTGAAAGCTCTGTGTGGAAAAAATTCAAGTGCAGGATTTAAATATGTTGTATTGCTGTTGCTGACTTATGACTGTGCCATGTCAGATGGTTTCAGCAACCTTGAGAGATTAAGACCATGGATTCGTGTTCCATGTAATTTCATGAGTTTTGTTCTGTCCCATGGCTTCAGATCACAGTCATAGTTCTAACCAGCTATCTTGTAAATGTATGTCGTGTGTTATAAGAAGCATTTGCTTTGACCTGAAGCTTGGCATTGAGTTCTTGTTACCTGTGAATGGACCTTCTTCCCCATCTTGGAACTATCAATGCTGAGCATGTTCTGAACCACAGCTGGAAAGGCTAAGTCTCTTGGCACAAGAAGTCTTGTCTACCTGGTTGAACCCTGACTGTCGGATGGTATGCCTAAGCTCAATGGCTTTCCATCATCTTACTGAGCAGGTCTAATGTCAGGCCCTAAACCTTCCCCCAAGGAAGGTTTGATGTCATGAGCCTGGCCAGCCTATCCTGAGCTACAACCATGGACAGCACCTCCTGGAATGATTGACACTATCTGGAAGAGGTCAAACAAGTAGATATAGATACATTTCAAATAAGAAAATTGTCAGGGAACCAAAGAGCTACCCAAAAGATGGACTTTGAATTTTCCCTCTGCTGGAATTCATTGAGAGATAATACAGATGAAAACAAGTAGGCTTTTTTATTTAAATAAAAATAGTGAGGTGGGACATGCCCTAGATATTAAAACATACCAGTAAGCTGAAATAAGTTAGTATTAAGGTACAATTGCAAAAATGGACAGATACACCAAGAAGAGACAACCTGGATATAGACTTTGATATTTATAATTGATCTATAATAAAGGAGGAATTACAGAGTCAATAAATGGAGTTGGAAATTTTAGTATTTTAGGAAAAAAGAATTGACTTAGATTTTCCTCCCAGAGTATTTTACAAAATAGTTTCCAAATGGATAAGATGGATATGAGAGTTATGTGTACAAAATGAAACTTAAAACATCACAAGGAATTGTAGTAGGATTTCTATCTAACCTCTACATGGTAAAGGACTATTTAAACATAAAAACAATGGGGTAAGATCAAATAGATTTAACTAATAAAAATGTAAAACATCTGTATATTTTAAAAAATCAATATTTATCTTCAAAGACAAACTATGGAAAAAAATGGTTATCAAGGAGGGATTCTGAGAAGACAGAAATGACAGTGGCATAGTTTTTAAATCTCCCAGAATTCTGACATAAAACAGATGGAGCAATTAGACAACCAAAAACCATAAAATCCATGGACAACATTTACAACGTTAAGTGACAAAGTATTCCCACAAACCCTAAATACAAGCAGATGGGGCAAACCACCAGCAGCTTCAAGATCTTCAAGGTGTCAGCATATGTGCCAGAGGAAGCTGAGAGAGGAAGGGGAAATCTGATAGATTTGAGAATAGGCCAACCCCAAAACTGGGAAGGAAAGCAGGGTCTCATGAGAATAGCAGTTGGACCTAGGAGGGATTTTACCCAATTGTATTAGTCAGGGTTCTCCAGAGAAACAGAATCAACAGGATGGATGGGTAGATAGGTAGGTAGGTAGGTAGACAGATAGATAGATGATTGATAGATAGATAGATAGATAGATAGATAGATAGATAGATAGGAGGAGATTTATTATGGCAATCAGCTCACATGATTATAATGGCTGAGAAGTTCCACAATATGTGGTCTGCAAGCTTTAGGCCCAGGGGAGATGATGGTGAAACTCTCAGTCCAACACCAAAGGCCTAATAACTGGGGAGGCTGCTGGTGTAAGTCCCAGAATCCAAAGGCCCAAGGACCAGGAGCTCTGAGGGCAGCAGAGCACAATGTCCTAGCTCAAGAAGAGAGAGAGAATTGTCCCTTTCTTCACTTTTTTGTTCTATCAAGTGGAGCCTCAATGGATTGGATGAAGCTCACTCCCATTGGTGAGGGCAGATCTTTCCTCAGACTACTGATTAGAATGTGAATCTTTTCCAGAAACACCCTAATAGACAGACACACTTAGAAATAATGTTTCACCAGCTATCTGGGCATCCCTTAATCTAGTCAAGTTGACACATAAAATTACCCACCACACCATTCCAGTCGTGGTGAGTGCAGGGAGGTTTGTAAGGAGTTCTGGAGAGACCAGAGCAGTCTTGTCTTTACACCTTGCCAGCTCTTGAAAGGAGCAGTCAGGGCTCCCCCTGGGAAGCTTCTCAGTAATTATGGAGGTGGTGGTGGTTTTTGTACGTTATTCTGAGGCTGTTGTATGTATAAAATGGGATAATGCAAATTAATAATTATTGAATAGTCTATTATCTCCTGTGTCCTTGAGAACCAGGATTTTGGGTATAGAAGAAAGGAAGTACAGATGTCCTATAGATTAAGTAAGAATCTTATGGTACTGAAATTAAACTGGAAAGTCTGTATGAATTCATGAGGTGTGTGCATGTATTCAGTTCTGCCAGAATATGACATACGCGTTCCTAAAAAAAAATCACCTCATTGTGCAAAAAATCACAAGATTAAAAACCACTGGGTTTATGGTAAAAATGTGGGTAAAGGCACAACACTCAAAAGCTTCGGTGACAAATTTTTAGGAGGATATAAATCTAGCAAAAATGACATAGTAGTTATATACATGGTTAAAAATAGCTAAAAATAGGTAAATACTACAATAAATATGGTACCTCACATTGAAAAAGACCTGAAATTTGCTTGTGGAAGTGGGCATTGGAAGGATTGCAGCATGTTCAGTTATCATGAAGGGGTGGAAGAAAGCTTATCTGAAACTGGACGGAAAGTTGTCACATTAGATGTGGATGAATGTGGCTCAATGTCCTCTGTTGGGCATTGACGCTGAACATGAGAGTTACCTGACCTTCTGTAGCCTTAAATCCTGGGTCATTTTTTTCTGCCTTTGAGATAGGGGCCCTTTGAGGAATGCATTTGTAATAGATAACCTGTTTGACTAAAATTGAAAATTGTATCTGTTCTCTAGCCTTATTCAGTTAATTTCTGGGTAATTGCTGGACAGTCCTTTCCTGCCTTTTCATCTGCACTTGCAACTTTGCCCCTCAGTTGAAAACTCTGGAAATTAGAGTGGTTTTTGAAACCACAAAACCCACTACTCATAGCAATAAAAGGTGCCGCATCTACTAGATCTGGCAATTTCTGTTTAAGGTGTTTATAGAGAGATGGCATATAGATTGTGCTTCTCTTTGATTTTGAAAAAGGCTATTCTTATTATTTATTATTTTATGTATTCTTACATGGTTTTGTTCAGCTTGGTGTGGTTTTCTGCATTCGTCGACTGTTTCTTCTGTATAAAATAGCCAAACACAAAATTTGTGTAATGCTCCCCTTGTTCCCTAACATAACAATTGTGGTTGAACAAATTAGTGTTTTCAAGGTAAGTGTTATTGCAGAACGGCTGTGGGTAGATTTCCCCCCGGCTCCTTTAGCTCCGTCCAATGGAAAGGACTTAAAACGATGACTAACCTCGCAGTAGAATAACAATGAGCATCCGTAGCACCATGACTAAGGTCTCAAAATACTATATCCCATTAAAAGAAATCAGAGTTTCTTAAAGAAATGGCTGGTTTCAGTCTGGGACAGGGGATGGGTCTGGAACATCTTGTTATTCCAGATAGCAGGGAAGCTATCAAAGACTACTAGGGTTATGTCAAAAGGACTCAGGAGCCAAATGAAGAAGCTCTCACTGCCAAAGATGAGACATTTGTATCTCAAAACAAATTTTTCAATTGTGTATACATATTTAATCCATCTAATATGTTTAAATCCACGAGTTCCTAATGATATTTGAAAAACAAAACAAACTGGCTGTTTCGGGAGGATAAAAAGCACCTACTTATTATCTTGAAAACTGATAAATAAAGGCAAAGAATCAAGCATTTATCCTGTCTTGTGAACTGTACCACTGGGTAACAAAATCAGAGAGGAGAGAAAACATCTCTTTGTGGAAGTATTCCAACTAATACATGAAAAAGAAATGATAGAATTAGAACATTCTCATTTTGCAACCGCCAGTGAATTAATGGATCTAGGCACTGAACTTCAACAGCTGCTAACATCACAAAAGGGAGATAGGCAGACGGTATTTGCCTCCTAACAAAAAACACAACACCATCTATAATCTTGCCAAGGGGATCAAACTTAAGCCTAATCAAGCCTCTGGGTCCAGCTACCAATTTTCAGAAAATACAGAGCTCAGAAGAACATATTGAACTGTTTCTTAAATACACAATCAGCAAAATCCAGACTGTGAGAAACTTTACAGGTTAATGTGTTCGGGTTCTTAAACAAAACAAAACAAAAAAATCTATAAGAATAAGAGAAAGTCTAGGTGGAACTTCTAAGTTAAAAATATTTAAAAGACATAGCAAATTTTTAAAAATAGGCAAAGCTAAATTACAGTGCCTTAGGGATGCACTTTTTGTGATAAAGCTATAAAGAAATGCAAGGAAGTGGTTGCTGTAAGAATCAGGGTAGTCAGTAATTAAGTTAAACTAGAGAAAATTACAGAAACTCTACTTCTTTACAGTTGTGTGCGTGGATTGAAAGTCATGCTCACTACGTGCCTACTGAGCCATGCTTTTCCTGATCTGCCCTCTTTCAGGACAATGCCTAGGTTTGCATCTCTAGCCCAATGTGTAGCACGTGTATTAGCAACCACAGGGCCTAACACTACACAGGGTTTCACCTGTGCTGAATGGTTTGCTACTGGGCTAACCCTTTGCCATCCTCCTGCAGGCTAAGGCAGTTCCCTGGGATGAGCAGAGCAGCCATTTTATTCCTAGATCTCCTCTCTAAGGTTATGAGAAGACTCAGCGTTTGCTTTTCTTCCCCCCACATCCAGAAAAACAAAAACCAAAAAAACAAAAACAAATGCTGAGCCTGCCCGAGATTTTTCCTCACTATCCCTGCAAGAGCCCAGGAGTCCTATTTGGCTGTTTCATGACAAGCCAATTAGGTAAAGATTGTTAATCAGAGTAATGAGGGGAGAAGGGACTGGAGGAAAGGAAGGAGGACAGGAGTGTGGCAGAGGCAGCTGCAGAAGACAGAACTACCCCTCCCGCTCTGCTCTGATGTTTTATTCAGGCTGTTTGCAAATGAGCCAGCAGAAACAGCATTAACAATAAATGAGATGCATTAGACTGAGTAGGGGCTGGGGAGGGAGATTTGAGGGCCTTTCCTTGCCAGCCAGGCTCACGGGCTCCCTGTTGGGTCGACAAAGGTGACTCCTTCTCAGGCGGCCTTACCTGCTGGCCCACCTGTACTCTGGCTTTCTGAAAAGGTTTATGTCCCGTTTAGCAAATAATACTAAGAAGCTCAGAGGGTTTTCTAGCAAGTGAGAGCCAGCCTAAAAGGCCGATCCAACATACTAACACCTGATGGCAGGAAAATTTTACTCCCAGCCTTATCGCTGAAGTGGTCACAACTCAAATGACCTGTTAGGTAGTTTTAGGTCCTCCACTTTATTAAAATAATGAATACTTGATTTATGCTTTATAATTAACCAAGCACTTTCCATCATAAAACATGTCTCACAATAACCCTGTCAAGGAGTGAGAGTGACCCATTTTATAAATAAACCGAGCAAGGTTACCCAGGGCCTGAAAGACCTCACTTTCAGAATTCCATTCATTTTTTCCTTTAGGACAATTTCCATGAGATCAAATGCCCCCCACCTACCAATTTACCCAGACTTCTATAGCTCCTTATTTTCATTCAACAAAAATGTACTAAATATCACAGGGGCTGAGCTAGGCCTCCGGAGCACAGGAAATGCCAGTGGCCAAAACACCATGTTTGATTCTATAGGCTATCAAGCTGCCAGTTTTCCTCCGATATGGATTCTGATTCTACTACAATTAGTACTTCCCAATTTAAAAATGACGGCAGTCGTCATTCATTAAGCACACACTAAGGGCTAAGCTCTGTGGTAAACAACCTACAAATGCGATTTCATTTAAAGCTTTGAGTCTATGTCCCTTAACCCCAGACAGAGCTCATGGTCAGAAACCATATGCTGCCAACACAACACTTTCTCCTTTTTCTTTTTTTTATTTTTTTAGATGGAGTTTTGCTCTTGTCGCCCGGGCTGGAGTGTAGTGGCACGATCTCGGCTCACTGCAACCTCTGCCTCCTGGATCCTCTTGCCTCAGCCTCCCTAATAGCTGGGATTACAGGTGCCCACCACCATGCCTGGCTAATTTCTTTTGTATTTGTAGTAGAGACAGAGTTTCACCATGTTGGCCAGGCTTGGTCTTCAACTCCCAACGTCAGATGATCCACCCACCTCAGCCTCCCAAAGTGCTGGGATGACAGGTGTGAGCCACTGTGCCTGGTCAACACTTTTTATAATAAAGGGAGCAAGCTTTCCTTTTCCCCATTGAAACCCACCCTTTCACAACCTCAGTGAAACTACTCCTGGTAGTAAGACACATTCTGATTGTCTGACTTGGCAGCATGATTCCTCCAGGGCAGCTCTTCCACTATATTTCTTCTTCACACCCACCAGCATCATGGGCAAGGGTCTCTCCAGCAAAGGGTGGTTAAAGAGGGCCAGGTTTCCTTTCGTAGCTTAGACAAAATAAACCTCTGGCACATAAACACTGGATTCCTGTTGGTCGGGCCAACGAGACCCAGGAAGACTTAGTGATATTCCCTGGCACCCATCTCTCTCAAAGGTCTCCCCAAATATCCCCAATATACCAGGAAGGCATAAAGGAAGGAAAATATGTCTACCAGAGAGAAGCAGAGCTCCAGAAGACAATTGTTTACCTAGCATTGCTTTTCAGCGTAGGGACCTCAGTGCGGCAGCAGCATCCCCGTCACCAGGGAGCTGGTTAATAAAGTGGAAACTCCAGCTGCACTCCAAACTCCTCCATCAGAGCCTGTGCGCTAACATTTTCAGGGGAGTGGAATACACGTTGGAGTTTGAGAGGCACTGAGTTAGAATACATGGGGAGAGACTACAGTGTAGTGCTGTGGTTCTCAAGGTATGGGGCCCCAGAGACCAGCAGCACTGGCATTACCAGGGTATTTTGAAAACGCAAATTTTTCAGCCCCACCCCAGGCCAACTGAATCAGAAGCTCTAGGGGTGGGCCCTCACCATCTGTGTTTAATAAGCCCTCCAGGTGATCCTGATGCATGCTAAAGTATGAAAAGCCCTGGTATAGATAATTACTTTTCCAAGCCCTGGCTCCCCTACTTCTGACTCATCCCTCAGGCTGCAATCTTGGCTGACATTTGGGGGAATGGAAGGAAGGCCTTGTATGCTTGGTTTTCCCCCTTCCATTTGATTTCCCTGAGGACGGTTCTTAAAACTCAAGCTTCTGAACAAAAAGTCTGTCTTGCTTGTAATTTAATCCTTCATTTGCATTGCCAACAATTAATGGGAAGAAAGAAGTTCCAGGAGACCAACTGGCTTTTAAGTACTGTATTGTATGATCAGAAGCAGGCCTAGGAATGGAAGACTCAGGTTTCCCAGCCCAAGAATCAACAAGGGCATGAAGCCGAGAGGAAGGGGGACTTTGGTGGGGCTCTCCCAGGTCACAGGCTGGGGGTGTGGGTGGGCATGTACACAACACTGGCACAAGATGGAGCCAGGCGGGAGAGAGTACCTACACAGACAGAAGAGGCAAGAACATGTGGATACCCTCCTACTCCACAAAATCAGAGAATTGTCAGCTGTCAGACAACACAGTCCACCTCCCACTCTGATCAGTACCACGCCTACATCTTTCCAAACGGAGGACCTCCATTTCTTCAGTCTGTGGTGGTGCCCTCACCACCCGCTGATATTGAAAGAAAGAGCACAATAGTGTCCATCCATTCATTCAACGAGTCTTCGCTGAGATAGGCCTAGATGCCAGACCCAATGCCAGGTGCATAAAGATACGACTCCCAACTTCAAGGAGTGTACATTCTAGTGGAGGAGACAAGTCCCAATTTTTTAAGTATATAGTCATCACAACATGTGGCCATGTTGGGGGAGTGTGCGACAGGGAACCTAGCTTAGTCTCAGGTCAGGGAAGGCTCCTTTAAGGAAGGAGATTGTTGGAGTTTGGGTTCTGAAGAATGCACACGAGTTAACTAGGCAAAGGCAAGTATTGATGGTGGTAAGGAGAGAATCACAGGCAAAGGAAAAGGACATGAGCTGAGACAGAGCATGGCAAGTTTAAGGATCAGAGAAAAGCACCATAAAGAGACTCAGGTCATGACAGAGGGAGGTGGCATCAGATGGGCACAGAAGTGGTGGGCAGGACTAGGCCGCAGGTTTGTAAAGCTCTAAGTCTTTATCCTAAAAGTGATGGGGAGCCTTCAAAGGATTTTAAGTAGGAGAGTATCAGGGACAGATTTACATGTTGTAAAGCTTACTCTGGCTGTGCTGTGGCGAGGGAAGTGCTGATTCAGGAGTATAAGCAATTATGAAGCTGTTGCAGCTGTCCAGGGGCCTGGGACCAAGTGCTGGTGGTAGAGGTGAGCAGAGGAGTGCAGACCAAGGAGAGACTTGGATGACATCCTTAGGCTTTGGATATGGAGTGGACATTGGTAAGGTGTCCAAGGAATCTCTTAGTCACTAGGCTGGGCTGAAAATAGAGTGAGAGCTGGACAGGAAGAGAGGCAGTCACTTAGCTACAGATGTAGAAGAGATGCACCCAGAAAGAACACGTGATGAAAACTAGGACAGTCTGCAGGGAGTAAGAATCACTTAGCAGTTAATTAAAGTAGGTGTCCAAACAGCTCTCAGTTATTTGGGTTATCCAATGTGTTAATTAGGGTCCTGTTCCTCCTATTGCAATCTCTGGGCTTTGTTCATTTACCTCTTCACCAGCAGGTGGAAGGAGAAGGGAAGGGGGACTTGGGGGACCCAGTTCACTTACTCAATGTATGCCTTGTGGAGAGATGAACACTAAGTGGCCTCATCTACTTGGAATGCCAGCTTATTGCAACTATTTGGCTTACAGAACAACAATCCTGTCCCTGAAGAGGAGGGCTGCATATAAATGCAGTTTACATACCCGGTAACTTTCTGCAACCATCCCTTAATGAATTAGTCAAACCTCCAGGCATCCAAATTGGTTCCTATGATCCTTTCATCTTCCAGGTTGTTTGCCTTTAACGTTTAGAACTGGATTGAAGAGTATTTATAGCAGTGGGACATTTCTGTGAGCCTGAGGAAAGGGGTCTTTGATAAATTAACACTAGAGAATTGTAGAGAAGGAATGCAGCCGGCAGAGTTTTTCAGGCAGGTTTGCAATGACTTCTTGTGCCGTCTCTTGGAAAGGTGCGAGGGCAGCAGCCACCCCGGGCTTGGAGATTGTGTGGAAAAGAGAATCCAAAACTACAATAAAATTTTAATTGTATGCTTGATCTGTTTCAGGATGAAGAATTAAGACAGATTTAGGTTTCTGTTTTCTTCAGGGTTCGGGCAGGAATCAAACAGTACACTCAGAAGAGAAGGTTGAAGAGGAATGAAGGAACTATTTCTAAGGGTGTGAGCAGGGAAAAGGGAAGCCAATGAGGGATAGTGAAGCACAAACTATCCAGAGACCACCAACACCCCAAGGCATGAAATGAAAAGAGGAAAGAGTGGGTAGTTGTTTGTCCAAGTGTAGCAGGAGGCTGCCTTGAATCTGCAGAAGAATGGATCCACTGCCAACCACAGTTCAACCAGGAGAGATCCTGGAAAGGAAATTCCCAGACCTCTCCACAGGTGCCTCCCATTGGTCCACTTGAAGCAGAAACTGATGAGCCCGGAGCCCATTGACTCACCCCACAGGCAGCCTCCCGGGCACAGAGCAAGTCCAGAGAAAGGTGCAAAGTGGACACATGGGGGCAAGCAGAGAAAACCCAGCACATGGGTGGGCCAAGAGACTGGTTCAGATTTGCAAATCTAGGCAGATTAATATATTTATGTGGGTCTGTGAGTTTCACTGCCAAGGCTGTCCTGGTTTCATAATGATACAGCATTGCGCATGTTGCTAGTATTAAACAACCAACGGAAGACAGAGCTGCTAGCCCGGGATGTGCCTGGGGTGAGGTGGGGAGGGAACTGTGCTGAACAGAGCTGTCTGTTGTTTCCTTGGTTTCCCCTCTGAAGTCAGCTGTGCCTCTGGCCACGGGGCTCTTTTGTTCTTCCTTCTTTCCCCACTCCCCCACCAAAGGAGACAGGGCTTGAATTATTATGAAATCAAAAGAATTAGCTTGGGGATTGCATGTTTCCATCTTGCCTGTTGTTTGTCTGGTAAATAACGTGTTCTCTGTAAAACCTAAGCTTTTATCTCAGGTTTGCTGACCAGATTGAAGCCGGCCTCAAAGCTTCCTTTGGAGGAAGGAAGAAGAAAGAAAGAAGTTCTTTCCATGGAGAAAGCCGGCCATGATCCTGGCTCACTCCAGTCTTCTCTCTTTCCATATGCAGATAAAACACAGAGTCCACCAGGACACTTTCCCCGTGGCCCTGTTTTATTTCCCACTGTGGAACACACGCAGAAACAGACTTTGCTCCTGGTCTTTTCCGTGACCAGATACATGCTCCCCTCCTCAAGACTTGCTAATTTCAGAGTAGTTACCTGTTCCCTTTGGTGAGGCAGGGAACCCCTCAGGGTCCCAGTAGAGGAAGACCCGCTTAGACACTGCCCTCTGCTGGAAACTATTGGGACTGCGCCATTCTACCTGAGGGCTCCTGCCGGGTTCCAGAGGAAGGGACCTTCACTCCTTCTACCTGGTTGCAGATACACCTGCAACATAGGTAGGGACTGACTTACCTAGAAAGCTTCTCTCATTAAGAACTTAGACGCAAAAAAAATTAGAGTAGGAAGTGGGAGGATTTTTTATGATTTGATATGGAAAAAGATTTCTAAACGACACGAAAAACAAAACACACACAAAAAACTGATACATTTGACTACGTCAAAAACAAAAACTTGTGTGACAGAAGACAACATGAGCAAAATTAAAAGACAAAAGGAGAAAATACTTGTAACAAAGGATAAGTATCTAGATTATATAAAGAACCTCCACAGATTGAAAAGAAAACAAACAAAAATCCAACAGAAAAATATTCTAAAGATATAAAATTGTAATTCACAGAAAAGAAAATATAAGTGGCCCATAAGTGCATGACAATAATACTCTGTCTTGCCAGTAATCAGGAAAATAGAAATTCAAACATCAGAGAGAGATCTCTTTTTTTTTAACCTGGTAAATTAGAAAAAATTAAAAAGGGCACGGGAGAAAAGATATTCTTTATTCTCTAGGTAGGATCATAAGCTGGTATAATCACTTTGCAGAGAAATTTGGCAATATCTAATAAAATGCAAAATATTCATACTCTGATCCAGTGATTCCACTTCTCCATATCTACCCCAGAGAAACACTTACCCATGTGCCCAGAAGGTAGGTCTCAGCAAGTTTGTGGCAGCTTTGTTTGTAAAATATCAAATGTTAAGTGCAGAAATAACTGAAATTAGTGTAAAAATGGGATTGGTTAAATAAACTATGATTCATTCATCATATATATATATATATATATAGCAATGTTTTAAAATATATATATACTATATGTTCTGACATGGAAAGATCCCCAAGACCTATTGTTGAGTGAACAAAAATCAAGCTGCAGACTGACACACTCTATGATAACTTATATGTAAAACACCCAGGCATATTAAACAATATTTTTTCTATGGGTATAGATACTATGGTCTTTAAAGCATGGAAGAATGCACAGGACATATAACACTGATACCAAGAATTACCTCTGGGGCAGAGATGAGGATTGGAGCTGGTGGTCAAAGGGGATTTCAGCCTTATCTGTAATTTTTTTTTAGTAAAAACAATGTGTTAATGTATTATATGTGTAATTAAAATTAATAAAAGCTATTCTTATATTAAAAAGGAGAAAAATCTCTCTTCCTCCTTATTAAAGCATCTGCAACAGCCAGGAATCATTGAGCTATAAGTAAAATGCTGCCTTAGGTGATTTGTCAGGGGACCTGCTAAGTAGAGGGCAATGTGGTTGTCATGGAGACAGCTGTCTTCAACACAAACCGTCCTGTGCATCTATCTACACATGTCGGATATGTAACCATATCCCATTCAATGTCATACTTTTAAATCTCGGTTCACAAACTCAACAGTAATAACTTCTAACACAATGAGAGCAGTCAGTATTAAAATCGAATATCTCATTTAAACCTTTACTCTTTCTCTCTCCCCACCCCACCCCCAGATGAGTTTACTTAGATTTAGAGATGTTAAATAGCCTGTCCGAAGTCAGTTGACTAATATGCAAGAATTTTTCTCACCCCAGAGGCCATTCTTTCAACCATTTAAACTATATTACGAAGTGATAAACTCCTTTGTCAACTTCAGCCAGGTAAGGGAGGCTGAAGCAGGAGGATTGTTTGTGGTCAGGAGTTGGAGACCAGCCTGAGCAACACAGCGGAAACTCCATCTCTAAAAGAAAGAAAGAAATGTCAGTTTTCTGCCAAAAGCTTTTGTGGGTTTCCCTGCCTCACATGCCATGCCTATTTGCTGCATCGCTCTGAATCAAAACAGCAGCTGGTTCATTCTGGGAGAAAAATCTAGCATAAGAAGAGGTGTTATTTGGGTCCCAGTATAACTAAGAAGCTCAAAGACAAATACGCATTAAAGGAATAACTAAAAACTTAGGAATAATCCTCAACCAGAAGACTACTTCAAATGCATTAAAAATAAAGTTTAGGAACAAAACTAATCAATAATAGCAAAGGTGAAAGTTCGATAATAATGCAAACCTTGCAAGGTTCTCATAGGATACAATTTGCTCCATTTTCCAAATTCTGCCAATTTCTTATATCAACACGAAATGCATTCCAGTGATGCAGCCTTATCCTCACCGCTGAACCATTCCTGCCAGGCGAAAACAACGCAACTGAGAGGCATCAGAGATTACAGAGATATGTCCCTGGCAAAGGCCTGCCAGCAGGGCTCTTGGGTTCCCGCTGAAGCAAAGAAAGGCAGGCCTCTGCTTGCTGAGGAAGAGGGCTTTCAAGGGATGTTTCCAGAATAACTCATGAGTGGATGGGGGCACCAGGTTTACAAATGAGAGTTGTGATTTCCCACTTATAATGAATTTTTAAAAAATGAATTAATTCCAAAAAATGAATTAATCTCTGTTTGAGTTCTTCTTAAGAACAGGTGTGTCTATGAATAATACATGGTGGGGCAGGCAACGCATGGGTCTGAAGACCCAGAAGCCTGAATGCGAATGAGACCCAGACTGTCAAGATCAAAAGGTAGATTTTAAGGAGCACCACATAAGCGAGAAAAAATCTGGGAGAGCACAAAACCACTCTGCAAATAAGCACACATCTAAGCCCCCGGCTATGTACACAAACACATCTCTTCTCAGACAGTGGTAATTGAAAGTCACTAGGTTCCCATACGAGGAAGGGAGAGATACATTTAAAAAAGTAATCTAAAATAAAGATTAAAACATTAGGGTTTTAATGAATGATGTTTCAGGACAGAGAATTAAGGACATTTACATCGTCCTCTCTAGTTTGGAACTTTAACTTCTTAAACTCATTAGGGCCAGGCATGGTAGCTCACGCCTGTAATCCCAGCACTCTGGGAGGCCGAGGTGGGTGGATCACCTGAGGTCAGGAGTTTGAGACCAGCCTGGCCAACATGGTGAAACCCCGTCTTTACTAAAAATTTAAAAATTAGCTGGGCATGGTGGTGGGTGCCCGTAATCCCAGTTACTCAGAAGGCTGAGGCAGGAGAATTGCTTGAACCTGGGAGGCAGAGGTTGCAGTAACCCGAGATCTCGCCATTGCACTCCAGCCTGGGCAACAAGAGAGAAACTCCATCTCCGTAACAATAATAACAATAACAACAATAATAATAATAAAACCGATTAGGGACTGGCACAAGAGGAGCCATGGTCAGAGCAGCACATGTGGGGTGGGGTGGGGGTTGCAGAACTCCTGGGTCCCCTCCAGGATTTCACTCCCTGGCCTCCCAACAGCTCAGGTCTGCCTGGGTCTGCCCACCAAGGCTGGGAAGATGTTTTGTTTGGTTTTTTTCAGTTTGTTAAACATGAAATAATATCATGGTATCGTATGGTTTGGGATATTAAATGTCAGCAAAACCCTTGCAATGTAGAATTTCCAACTGGCAGTGTCTCAGCCTAGAGCTGTTTGGGGGAAACAAGATGTTGAAAACTGTGTCCCTGGCTGGCCTCAAGAGCATAGAGAAGGATCTCCCACTCCTTGATTTGGTCCTTCTAAGACCTGTGGTGTCCCCAGATAAAAAGGAAGCTATGAGGATCACGGAGACGACAGTAAGTAACATGCTGTTTGAAGGAGGGGTAACCTGAGATCTTGACAGCTTTACCGTGCATGCCTGCATGCTTGAGTGCACACACACACACACCCAAATGCATGTTTCTTTTCAGCTCTGTTGGAGCAAAGAATTTTCACAGATAAAGGATTTGGATTTTTATCTTGTCCAAGTGCCTTTGGGTATCGTCTCAAGACAGGACAAGGTTTGGTCCCTTTAGCCTTGTCCCATTTGGAAGTGTACACAAACAAAATATTGCTCCACTCCCCTTCCTCCCTCCCCATCCCTTCGAGTAAAATGGCCCACATGTAGGAGCAAAAGCTATTTGGAGCTGTGGCAGGAGGCACATTAATATGTGAACTGAAAACAGACCCCTTAGAAGTCTGCCCACATTGCAGAATTGGAAATAGATGAACTTCTGTCCCATTACAGCAACAATACCACAAGGCAGGATTTGTTTGCAAGATAATAAATTGGCAAACAAGCTGGGACTAGATGGTGGCTCCTGCCTCCCTCTGCGGCCTGAGTAAGACTGAAGAAGAAAAGCCAAGGCTGTGGCAGACCCCGAGGAAAGCCAGGACAAGGGGCTGCATAGAACACCACCTACAGCTTCTGCTCCCACCCCAATATCTGATTCCTGGCCACTGGCCTTTCAGATAGAGGTCCCCTTGAGTGTGTCACTTGTGGCTGGAGCCTGGTAGGGTCGGGTAGCTTGCCCTTTAGTCTGGCCCTAATGGGGCCATTCCTTATGGTGACAGAGCCAGCACAGTGGACAGAGACTGAGAGAGCCCAGACTGCCATGTGCAACCCCACCTTGAATTCTGGCTCTACTACTTATAAACTATGTGACTATGTGGCCTTAGACAAGCTGATTAACCACTGCAAGCCTCAAAATCTCTTATCTGTAAAATGGGTATAATACTATCTACCTCACAGGGTTATTCTAAGAATTAAATGAGAAAATGCATGAAAACTCCTTAGCATATTGCTAGTATAGAACTTAAATGCTCAATAAATGTTGCTAATATTATAAGTGAGATCCCCTAACAAAAATCTTCTTGCTCAAACATAAATATCTTCCCTAGAAGAGAACCTGGCACAAGCAGACCGAAGTGTTATCAGCTCATATATCTCTAGATCAAACTGTCTGATTTATTGCTATATGCCTCAGAGACTTGCAGAGTATCAGCCTCACTGTAAATTAAATGAATTAAAGTTTCATTTAAATCTAAGTGTAAATAGCCACACGTGCCTAGTGTAGAATGCCTTCAAAGATGTCCATATCCTGATTCTTGGAATCTGTTTACAGATGAACTGGCAAAGTGGAACTAAAATTATAGATGGAATTAAGATTGCCAATTAGCTGACCATAATGTAGAGAGATCAGCCTGGGTTCTCCAGGGCTGCCCAGTATAATCACATGAGTCTTTAGAAGTAGGAGAAGGAAGCAGAAAAGGAGGTCAGAGTGATGCGATGTAAGGACTCCATCCATTGTTGCTGGCTTGGGGGCCAGGAGCCAGGCAATGCTGCTGGCTTCTAGGAACTGAAAAAGGCAAGAAAACAGATTCTGTCTTAGAAATTCAGAGGGGAATACAGCCTGCTAACATCTTGACTTTAGTTCAGTGAGACCCGTGTCAGATTTCTGACTCTGGAATGTAAGATGATCAATCTGTGCTGTGTGAGCACTGTTTGTGGTAATTTGTTACAAAAGCATAGGCAACCAGTACAGAGGGGAGGATTTCAGCAGCCGAGATCGGGGTAGCATCCTGCAGGAGGGACTGAGGAAAGGCAGTGGCCCTGCAGAATAAGACATACCAAGAAGGTGGACTGGAGGAGCTAGGATAGGAAGGAGGCCTGGGAAGAGGGAAGGCATCATGGCAGCAGAGTCTAATATTCCAGGGACAGGGTGGCACCTTTACTCGGAGGCCCTGCAAAGACATTAGAGCACATGCAGTGTGTCCCTACTTGCTCTCTGCTGCTGTGAGTTATTTTCTGATGCCTCTCTCCTGACATTTCTCCAGGCCCTCCTGCACCTCTGTTTAGCACCGCCTGAGGCATGCCACCCAGTCATACATACCTTTAATAATGAGTGAAACAGTAGCAGGTGTCAGAGCTGAGAGAGGAAAAAAATCTCAATTCCCACCGGAGGACGGAGATCATTTTATGCATTTCCATTTAAAGGAAGAAGTGAACAGCATGAAATCACATGCCAATGGGGAGAAAGAGTTTAAACCAGGATGAGACCTTGGCAGGGACAGGCGCCAGCAGCTTCCAGGTCATGGCTCCCCAAACTGAGCTTCTGGGGAGAAATGGGGCACATGCACAAGGCCACCATCCTGTCCTGACTTCTACCCTGAGCCCCAGCTCCAAGCCCTGCTGGCCTGCCTGACGTCTCTACTTGGATGTGCCTCAGGTTCTCAGCTCATCCTGCCCCAAACTCAGCTTGTCGCTTGTTTTTCCAAATACGCTCCTCTTCTCACATAATGACTTCTTTTCAAGCCAGAAACCTGGAGTCTGCCAGGGCCGCCCTTTCCCTCATACCCCCGACCCTACTGCACCATCCATGGCTACTCGACATCTTACAGCCGAGTCAGTTCTGTCCCTGCCCCTTCATCCCCCCTGCCAATGACCTTCATCCAGCTCTCATCATCTCACATGTGGACCGGTGCAGTAGCCTTTTGGCTGACCTCCACTCCAACTCTCTCTCTAATCCAGCCTCTCTTTTGCTCCCAGAATGTTTTACCCCCTAAAGTACAAATCTGATGATGGAACTTCTCTTCTTAAAATCTTTGAGTAGTTTCTCTTCACTGTCAGGATAGACCCCAAATTCAGGCTGGCAAACAAAGCATTCCAAACCTTGCTCCTGCCTAGTTATCCAACTTTATCTGCTCATCTACTGACCACCCTCTGGCTCCACTCCCAACTTTTTCCCTCAAGATCCCAGGCTATTTCACACACTGTGGCTTTGAAAAGTCTGTCTCTTTGCCTTGTCTCCCTGGTGAATTCTTACTTGTTCTCCCAGGCCCACCTCGTGCACCACCCCCCGGCCCCTCTGCCAACTGTCTCGCCCTTGGCTGTTTCCTCCATCACACCAGTGTTGCACTTGTGCACTCACCTCTCTGCCTCCCCAACTGTTTCCTGGAGAGCAGAGACTGTGTCTTGTTCATCTTTAGATCCTCAGGGCCTAGGACAGTACCTGGCCCTGGCCCAAAAGCCTGGAGGGGTGCCTTTGGAATGCATGAGCCTGTGAATGGGAGAGGCTGTGGAGGGAACTTGCGGACAGCTGGGGAGACTTGGTGAAGTGAAGGAGAAAAGACACTTCCCCTCCTCATGGACCTGCAGCCCCTGCCTGAGATGAGCCCTGGGCCTCCAGATCAAGGGGACAAACTGAGTGTCAACACAGAATCCATAAGAATAACAGATGAACTATTCAAATATAAATATCCATCTCAGTGGTGTCACAAAAGAAGAATTACTGCCTGTTCCTGGGATTGGAGAGGGGCCAATTCTTCATTTTGCCTTCTTCTGGAGAGTAGCATAAATTGGACTCAGGCCCACCGGGCTTCAGGATCTGTAAGAGCCAGGAGCTAAGGACATTGGAAACATCTCTGTGGCACCTGGGGTTCTATTTGCACAGGAAGCTGAATGCTGACCTCACTCACTTTTTTATTATTATTGAGATAAAGTTCACATAACATAAAATTCGCCTTTTTAAAAATGTACAGTTCAGTGGCTTCTAGTACATTCACGATGTTGTGCAACCATCACCATTATTTAATTCCAGAGCATGTTTACCCCCAAGGGAAAACCTGTACCCATTACGTTTTCACTGCCCAATCCCCTCTCCTCCCAGCCCCTGGCAGCCACTAGTCTATTATCTGTCTCTATGGATTTTCCCATTCTAGCTATTTCATATAAATGGAATCATACAATAGTGGTCCTTTGTGTCTGGCTGCATTCAGTTAACATAGTGTTTTTGGGGTTCATCCATGTTATAGCATGTATCAGAGCTTCATTTCTTTTCATGGCTGAATCATATGCCATTGTGGGTATTACCACATTTATTTATCCATTTGCCAGCTGGTGGACATCTAGGTTGTTTCCACTTTTTGGCATTTATGAATATTTGGCTGCTGTGAACATTTGTGTACAAGTTTTTGTGTGAATATACATTTTCAGTTCTCTTGGCTATATAGCTAGGAGTGAACTTGCTGGGTCAAATGTTTACCATTTGTTGAGGAACCCCAAATGTGTCTTCCACAGTGGCTATACCATGTTATATTCCCATCAGTAGTGTGTAAGGGTTCCACTTCACTCACTTTTAAAGATCTTAGGTGTCTAATTCCTAATGTCGGGTTTTCTCTGGTAGACCCTGAAAAAATACGAGTCAGAATTTAACACCTGAAATGGAGAAATAGCGTCAGGCTGAATCTGAGCTTATCCCTGATGCCTCTAGCCATGCACCCCCCAAGATGTGTTGTCTGCAGCCATCACATGAGGCAGGCTTCTGTGCAGCTCAGAATAGCAAGGGCATCACATGCCCTGTCTCCTAGATAGATTAGGTAAGAATGCCCACATGTGGCATCTCTACTTTCTCCCATTTACAAAGCCGATGAGGAAAATAAGTGAGTCCTACTGGTGAGTAGGAAGGAGAGGAAACAGGCCAGATTCCAGGAAACAATTTTGTTTATGAGAAATTCGGAGTCTTTTCTTTTTTTTTTTTTTTTTTTTTGAGACGGAGTCTCGCTCTGTCACCCAGGCTGGAGTGCAGTGGCACAATCTCGGCTCACTGCAAGCTACGCTTCCCGGGTTCACGCCATTCTCCTGCCTCAGCCTCTCTGAGTAACTGGGACTACAGGCGCCCACCACCACGCCCGGCTAATTTTTGTATTTTTAGTAGAGACGGGGTTTCACCGTGGTCTCGATCTCCTGACCTCGTGATCCACCCGCCTCGGCCTCCCAAAGTGCTGGGATTACAAGCGTGAGCCACAGCGCCCGGCCAGGAGTCTTTTCTGTGGAAGCCAGAGGGCTGGAAGAATCCTCAGGGGTAGGGCAGGTGCATCAGCAGGGGCACAGGAGGGCTGGCTACCAGGTTGGCAAAGAGTAGGTTTGGCCCAGTCTGAAGTTGGGTGATATGCAGAAGTCTAGGCAGGTGGGAGGTCTGAAAGCACCGACTATAGCCCAGCCTCAAGGTGTGAGTCTGAGCAGCAGGTGCAGGCCTGGGTGACAAATGAGAACATGGCAGTGTTCCGCAGACCCCAGAGGCAAGCCCACAGCCACACTCAGTACTGCCTGCTGGTCCAGCTTTATAGCTGCCACTCTCCCTCCCCAAACTATGTGCTGGCAATAAAAAGGAGGGCATCTCTAAGTCCATGAACATGGTGTGCCCTCTCATCTCATCTCCCATCATTCACACATGCTGTTTTCAGCTGCCTGAAAATTTACACCCTCAGCCCCCAATCTCTAAAATACTCCAATGTATTCTTCCAGTCTCAGCTCAAGCACAACACTTCTGTGAAGCCTTCCCTATGCCCTCTGAGAACCTGGGTGTTCCTTTCCCCATGCCCTTGATCTGTAGCACCGTGCCCATGATGGCCTCCATCTCACTGTCCTGATCCGTGGTGTCTCCTCGCTACATGGCAAGCGATGCTGGGGAGGGGACACAACTTTTCCACCTGTGTAGTCCTGGCCCCTAGCACAGAGTGTCCAATGCCCTAGGGGCCGACTGTTTGCAGTCAGTCTGGCTGCTGGGGAACTGCAAAGGGATTCAGTTGCAGAGCCTGGAATTCCAGTAGGGACTTCACTAAAAGGAACATGACCGGCATTGGTGATGGAGAGAATCAGGCTAGGGCTTCAGGGCAAGACCAGCCGCAGGCTTAGGTGATGATGCTCTAAGCCAGGGGTTGGCAAACCACAGCCTTACAGGCCAAATGCAGTCCACCATTTGTTTTTATATGTCCCAAGAGCTAAAAATGAATTTTACATTTTTAAATGATTGAGCAAAATCAGAAGAAGAATAATACTTTATGATATGAGAAAATTATATAAAATTCAAATTTCGTGTTCATAAAGTTTTAAATTATCTCAATAAAAATGTGTAGCAATGTGTTTTCTCTCTTGTTACATGATTATGTGCATAATATCCTTAATTTTTCCTCTTAGCCCAAAAAGCTTAAATTATTTAAATGTGGCCCTTTACAGAAACAATTTACCAATCCCTTCTCTAAGCAGTTAGCCTCAGGACGCTCAGTCTTCCCACCTCCCAGATCCCCCACCCCAAATACCAAGGCCAAGCAGACCAACTCTCTCTCCTAGAATGGCAACATTTTCAGCGGGGAAGAAAAAAGCCAGCCGTGACACCACCTCCCCAAGGCTGAACTCAACAGCTCCAGCACTTTCCCCACCCCCACACACCTCATGTCCTGTTACCAAAGGGCTTCAGGAAAGTACAAAGCAACTCCAACTCACAAGAAGATCCATAGCCCTCCATGTGATCAATGACTAAAGCACGATAGTCCTAAAATCTATTTAAGGAGCACTTACTACATGCCAGGCACAGTGTGGGGCATGTTAAAGGCACATCTCAAATACTTGCAACCCTCTTAAAATTTCTCATTGTTGTACCTCTCACATACATGGCAGAACAAAAATGTTGGTCCCCTTTCCCTCTTTGATTCTTTTTTATCAACACCCAGAGTGGAAAGGGAATCTTTAGCATAACACATCAAAGTGACACTAATTTATATAGCATTTATCATGAGCAAGGCATAGTTTTAATTCAGGGTTTCTCAGGCTTGTCACTACTGACATTTGGGGCTGGATCATTCTCTGTCGTAGGGGCTGTCTTGTGCATTATAAGATGTTCAGCAGAATCCCTGGTCTCTACCCACTAGAGAGATGCCAGCAGCACTCCTCCTCAAGTTAGGACAACCAAAAATGTCCCAGACATTGCCACATGTACCCTGGGGTAGGGGACAGGAATTACTCCCAGTCAAGAATCACTATTCTAAATAGTTTACATATAAGTTTACAAAAACTCTATTAATAAACCCTATTATTACTCTTATTTAAGAGGTAAGTAATCCTTGGCACAGAGAAGGCAAGTAACTTCTCCAAGATCACACAGCTAAGAATGATAGAGTGAGATTTGAACCCGTACAGTATGGCCTCCGCATCCATGCTATTAGTAATATCAATTTTAGCGGGTCTCAGAACCCCCTGAGTGACCCTCACACAGCGAACAGTAGGAGATTCCTCTGCTGCCCTTGTAGGGTAAAACCAAAATTGAGGATCTCTTTGGCCTTGACCAACAAGATAAAACTGGAGTCTGAGGGAAGGGAAAGGGCTAGAAAAGGGAAGCAGAGACAAGGCCAGGGGACTCAAAGCTTCTGGGCATCCATCCGAGGCTGACTCTGTAGCCCGATGGGAAAGGACAAGTCCTACTCTGTATCACCCTCTGGACTATGGGTGTTTACTGCTCCCCTCCCTCCCTCTCTGCCCTTTTTCCTTCCTTTCTTCCTTTCATTCTCATCGGTAATGGGCTGTATACCTGCCTTTCCAGATATTGTGGGGTGTAACATGAGGAATAAGAATAAATAAGTAAACCAAGGCTCAGAGCTAATGAAGCAAAATGAGCACATGCACACACACACTTCCCTCTCACTCAAGGGACCTCCTAGCACAGCTTGGATTTTGTTTCAATTACCATTGCTGTTGGCTGCAGATAACAGAAACCAGACTTACAGTGAATGAACTAAACAGGAAATCATTTTTCTCCTTCGCCGAAGGGTCAGCTGTGAGCCCTCCAGGACTGCTGGTGGCTTGCACTGCTGCCGACACCCCACCCGCCCTCTGTCTTCCTGCTCCTGCACCCTGGGCATGTGGTGTCATCCTCCGGCCCACAAGAAGGCTGCCGCACTTCCAGCAAGCACAATCACAGGCAGGCGGGAGAGGAGAGAAGGGGATGATGGACAGGTGGTGCCAGCTGAGTCTGTCCCTTTGGCTTCCATCTCATTGGCCAGAACTGGGCCACTCGTCCACCCTGGCTGCAAGGGACCCTGGGAAGGTCTTTATTTTTAATTGGACGTGTTACCATCCTGCAAAAAATATTGGAGTTCAATTAGCAAGGAGGAGGTGGGGAAAGGGACACTGGGGAGGCATCTAGCAGTGTCTGCCATGGATTCCAAAGGTAACCCTCATTCCACTAGGGAACACTGCGCCTCACGAGAGCCAGCGGAGTGGGGTGGAGGGTACGAACTCTGAAGACAGATGGCTGGCCTTGAATCTTGTTACTACTTGTGTGATCTCAGGCCAGTTGCTTTAACTTCCTATACTTACATTTCCTCATTTGTAAAATTAGGAAATAGAATAGCACCCAATTCACAGTATTGCTGTGGGGATCAAAAGAGTTAGCACATCTAAAATACTTAGAAGAATGTCTAATGCATAATCCACTCTCAATAAATATTAGCTATTTTGGCTGTTACTATGTATTTATGGAGTATTTACTCTATGCTAAATGCTACACATTTTCTCATCTAATTCTCACAACAAATACATGAGGGGAATAAATGTTCACCCAGGCGGCATGAGTTTAGGAGTCACAGACCCCACAGACGGTCATTTTGCCATTTCATCACAACTTCACTCCCTTGAATCAAGAAGACTTCTATTCCTTGAGAGTTTCTTTAAAGAAAACACCTGTAAGAAAGTTCTCTACGGCTTTTTCAGCAAGCAGCTTGGCCATTGACACTGAGGGCAGAGATAAGTAGAATCAGCACACCAGGATGTGAAAGACAAAGCCTCTGCATCTGACTTTCTAGTAGGTCTTTTCCCAGGTTCGGTTGCAAGGTTTGAGTGAAGCTTTAATCTAATTTCTATTCTTTCTTGCTTGATCTGCAAATTGACTAACCTATCCTGGATACTTAAAGAAATGTGTTAATGGTGCTCCCGGGATACAGCAGAGGCTGATATGCACAGAGCTTTCAGCAATCAATTAGGTCATGGTTGAATCGACCTAGAAATGCCGAGAGAGAGGAACATGGGGAAAGGTGGTGGTGGGGGGACTGGGGCTCAGAGAAGATTTGAGCAGTTGGTTCCTGAGTAAGGTCAGACTAGGCCAGAGAACAATCAAGTGCAATGACCCAGGCTCTGTCTTTAGGGAGATCCCAGGTGCTGACCCAAGGACAGTCCAAAGCAACCTGCAGGGGAGAAGGCATCAGATCCGTGGAGGAGGCCAAAACAGACCTGGGCCCTTCCTACAGTCCCTCTCCACTGTGGCACCAAGACAGAGCCAGTAGGGCCCTCATTCAGTGCACCCCCAAACAATCAGATTTTGTTTGACTCCTAGAAGTCCAGCCTAAATTAAATTTCATATTCCTGGAAGTGCTTTGAAAAATTCAAAGACTCCTATCTCTGTAGGGTAAATTCCACTTTTAGGAATATTTTCTGCAGAGGTAATGTCCAGAAGGATTTTGCACTGTGGCATTATTTGTAATAGTGATAAATTTGGGAACAAACGAGGCATTCATTAATAAGGGACTAGTTAATTTATGGAATACATATGTTTAAAAACAAAGAGTACCTCAGAATTTACTAACATAAAAAGACGTGTCTGAATTATCAAAAGAAGATATACAAATGGCCAATGAACATATGAAAAACTGCTCAACTTCACTCATGACTAGGGAAATGCACATCAAAACCACGATGTGATACCACTTTACTCCTGCAAGAATGGCCAGAATCAAAAAATCAAAAAATAATGGATGTTGGTGTGGATTTGGTGAAAAGAGAACACTTTTACACTGCTGGTGGGAATGTAAACTATTACAACCACTATGGACAATAGTGTGGAGACTTCTTAAAGAACTAAAAGTAGAACTACCATTTTATCCAGCAATCTTACTACTGGGTATCTACCCAAAGGAAAAGAAACTATTATATGAAAAAAATTCTTGCACATGCATTTTACAGCAGCACAATTTGCAATTGCAAAAATATGGAACCAGCCCAAATGCCCATCAATCAATGTGTGGATAAAGAAATTGTGGTATATATATACCATGGAATGCTATTCAGCCATAAAAGGAACAAAATAATAGCATTTGCAGCAACCTGGTTGGAATTGGAGAACATTATTCTAAGCAAAGTAACTCAGGAATGAAAAACCAAACATCACATATTCTCATTCATAAGTGGGAGCTAAGCTATGATGATGCAAAGGCATAAGAATGATACAATGGACTTTGGGGACATGACAGTAAGGATGAGAGAGGGATGAGGGATGGAAAACTATCAATTGCGTACAGGTATACTGCTTGGGTGATGGGTGCACCAGAATCTCAGAAATCACAACTGAAGAACTTATGCATGTAACCAAACACCACCTGTTCTCTGAAAACCTATAGAAATAAGAAACAAAATGTGTCTGATAAGTAGTTACATAGGACAAAAGGATATTACAAAGGTACATATGTAAGAATAGGTACAATTTATATGAAAATAAGGAAATAATACAGATAAGCATATATATTTAGAAAAATATTAGCAGAAAGGCAAGAACATGGACAGAGACAAAGACAGAAATGTCTGAAAAATGTTTGCTTAAATGTTAGCATTGTTTTATCTGCATAAAACAGTTCCCGAAGAACCAGATTTCTCACTGTTGGAGTGGGAATTTACAGATAAGCAAGGGGAGGAGGCTAGAATGACCCGTATGGTAACGGATTAGAGATGGAGATATCAGAGGAATTTATCAGTTTAATACAGATACAGAGAGTTACATATCAAAATACTTATAGATGCGTGTATACTCATACGTTGGGATACATACACGTATTTCTTGGTTCTCTCAGCTCAGAGGGCCTAGATGAAGTGACACTCCAGTAGCACCGAGTGCATCTACAACCCAGATCTTTATTTCTGTTTTTATTCTCCAATAAAAGGAACCAGAGTGCTTTGGAGAAATGGCTGATTCTAAGGCTGGGGCAAAAAATATACACGATAAGTATGGATCATTGTGTAATGCCAGAAAGAAAGGAAGTACTAAAAAACCAGTCAAACAAAAATACTGCATTGGTGGGAGTACATCAAAGGAGGCCAGGAACCAACTATCAGAATTCCCAATAGCCAGTACTGAAGCAATTTAGGCAACACAATTAAGTATATTGGATTATAATCCAACTATAAAATAAATATCCATGAGTCCATACTGATATAAGTAAATTATTGAATACATTAATAAATGCGGGGAGGGGAGTGAGAGATAAATCTCCCACGCAGAAAAATTCCAAACAATTTATATGCACACTCTGCCCTCAAGGAGTATAATGCCCCACTCGTTAAGGGGGGCTGTGCTGAGTGGCTTCCTTCCAGAGGGTACAGCATGCAAAGAGAGAAAAAGGAAAGGTAGCCTCACAGTGGACACACCTGACACACAACTCAGTCCGGTGATCAAGGTCAACATCAACAACCATAAATCATGTGATTATGTAACCTTGATATGACGTGGTAAAAATGACACTTTATCTCTGCGATCTTCTTCCTCAAAATCTATAACCCCAGTCTAATCATGAGAAAAACATCAGACAAATTCTACCAGAGGATTGTCCTACGAAATTCCTGCTCAATACTGCTCAAAAATGCCAAGGCCATCAAAAGCAAGAAAAGGTTGGCAAACTATCCCAGCCAAGCAGAGACATGTACATCTTGAACTGTTCTAAAAAATAAGGTTTTTTTTTTAAAAAAAAAAAGTTCTCACAGAACGATTTTTACATAAACAAAAGAATCAAAGAGAATTTAAAAAAAATTTTTACATCTATCTATCTATCTATCTATCTATCTATCTATCTATCTATCTATCATCTATCTATCTATCTATCATCTATCTATCTATATATATATTTTGAGATAGAGTCTTGCTCTGTTACCCAGGCTGGAGTGCAGTGGCGTGGTCTCAGCTCACTGCAACTTCCACCTCCCAGGTTCAAGTGATTCTCCTGCCTCAGCCTCCTGAGTAACCAGGATTACAGGCATGTGCCACCATGCCTGGCTAATTTTTGTAATTTTAGTAGAGGGAGAGTTTCACCATGTTGGCCAGGCTGGTCTCAAATTCACGACCTTGTGTGGGCCACCCACTTTGGCCTCCCAAAGTGCTGGGATTACAGGCGTGAACCACTGTGTCCGGCCTCGAAGTGAATTTTGATTGCAGCTTTTAACAAGATATAAAAGCATCTTTGAAAATAAAACTTTTCCTTAAAGGTTTTCCAATATCCTGGATCAAATTCTTACATAGAACTTAAGGTCAAAGTTCTTGGGCTTTCTCCATGACATGGAAAGAGTTTCCCAAATATAGCAGAGGCAGACACAACCCTGATCAAGGGGAAGGCTGAAGAAGGCTCTTGATGTTTTCCTCATCACACATACACAATAGACTAAACTTGAGCATCTCAGCCTCTCTTTTGAGAGATGGCAAAGTTGACTGTTTCCAGCTGCATTTGCAGTTTTCATCAGGTTCCAGTCCATCTCAGTGGTTTACCACCGTGTACCCAAGAAGCAGACTCAGAGCTTTTCAGAGCTTTTCAGAGGCCGTGAAGTCTCCAGACAGATATGAATAGACAATGGCCAAATACCAGGGTCAAGTACCCTCAAGCTGCTGATTGACTGAAGACGGTGAGGCACTTCACCATGAATGCAGAATGGATGGCAGACTGGTGTGCGAGGCATCTTCAACATTCCTCCCGTCCCCACTTTAAGTTAGAGAGAAGAATCTCAAGAGGCTGCACGCCTATGAATGAAGCTGGTGGGGGTAAGCCATGGTTTGTTTTATTTCTTCTTTTTGATTTTGTATATATGCAGCTTGACTAAGTAGAATTATAACAAGTTGTTTCCCTGGTGATCCAATAAATATCCTACAAAATATAATTCTGGATAGTCAGAAAAGTCCCTAAAATTAGCACTAGGATTTAGAAACAAGTCAGAAAGTGACATTTTTGAAAACAGAAAGTGACAAATCAATATGCAATGCATGGGATTAGCCCCCAACAGCTCTTCCTCCTCTGTGAGTCATCCACACTCGGAGATGTTTGGCACACATTACCGATAAGACTGGAGTGTCTCCCGAATCTTGCCAAGGGCCCCGGGTGTCTTCTGTGTCTCCACAGGAAACTTCTCATCTCAAATGGACTTCAGCTTATTGAGATAAGCTACAGTTTCGAAAACTGTAGCATGCTAATGACAAATGCAAATGCATTAGGGAGATCCCAGGTGAGGATCTCCAAGGACCCTAGGGACAGGAGATAAATAGAGAAGTCCTGGTCAGGGTTTTAAAAATAGGTCTAACCAGTAGTCTGACCAATTCATGGTTTCTGGTTGCTAGAAAAGTGCTTTTTCCTGTGGAACTGGGACAAGACTTCCAGTTCTTGTGACATGCTGGTCCCATGAAACTAGGTAATCTTTTCTCCTCTCAGTTCACTAAGGAACCTTATGGTTTCCAGGGAAGACAATGAGAGGGAGATGATACAGATAGGTGGACTAAGTATCCAATTACTGAAAAGCCTGGTCTCTCATTGTAGAAGTCCTGTGTTAGTATGTTTAAAAATCAGTGTCTTATGCATTTGGAAAATGTTCCTCCATACTTGAGAGCTAGGGCACATCTGTACCTACTGATGCTGAAGGTTCAGATACTAGACAAAGATGTCCCTGCTAAAGGATACTCCAAGAAGCTTGTGTGGGCAGCTGGCTGAACCCTTTAATGCTTCCTCACAGTAGCCTTGGATCTTGATTTTAAAATATAATATCCTACGTGTTAAATGTTATAAGACCATTTATTTGCTCAAGATCCTCCTTAGATTCATTATTTCTTTGGGACTGGTTAATGTTATGCAGTCAGTGAAGTTGGAATTATCATTTCTCTAATTGTGTTTGATTTTTCAACTTCATATGGAACAAAAGGGTTGGGTGTTTTCTTACAGGCTATCAACTACTTGGTGGGCCCTACCCAGTGACTGAGTCTAAGTGAAGGAACTATAGACGTGTTCTATGGACTGTAGTACTTAAAGCCAGAGCTCAAATCCTTGGCTCATGCTGCACAGAAAGACTTTCCCATCCATTTGTATAAAAATCATCTTCCGTGGCCTCAAAACAGTACTATTTAATGGATTTCAAAAATTTTCATCTACAATAGAAAAAGTAACAATTACAAGAGGTGATCTGTGCTAGTCACCCATGTGCATGAAGTGGGTCTCAGTTTCCTTTAAGAAGTTTTATCCATGGATTAGGGAGAACATGTGTTTTAAAATATTTGTCTGAATGTGAGCAAAAACAATCTTATTCCCCAAAATATGTTCTTAAGAGAAGTTAACTTCTCCTGTTTTCTAAGACAACAATGATCATTTCTCTTCCCCCACTTTGCTCTCTATAGAAATTGCAAGGCTTGTAGTCATACTCTGCATCCCCCTTGGTTTCTGCAGGCTCCTTGGTGAACACACACACTGTTATGATTAAAAACATTTGCTAGCTGTAAAATGTCTTCTCCAAGGCCCTCTAGTAGAATGTTAAAACCAAGGCTCATGCTGTTATGAGTTTCTGGAACAACAGTCATGGAGACAACAGCTGCTCTTCTTATTGTTGTAACACAGTCTTTCTTGGCAGCCATATAACTTTCCTGGAGGGAATCTACTAAAATTCAAGAGCAGAGTCCACCTATCCACCATCTCTTTGATCCAGAAGACCTCCTGGAAGCCACCAGCTAACCATGTAGGATGGGGCTTATGAACCCTTCCTTCTATGAACTACACAAGAAGGAAATTAAAGAGCAAGAGAGAGAGAGAACTTGAGAGAGAGAAAGAGAAACAGAGTGCTCTCTAAGACCCTGGACAACATTCCTGTGTATCTAATGGCCCCACTCGAAGGCAGCTGCCTGGGCCAAAAGTACTGCTCCTTCTTTCGGGCATGGCTTCTCATCCGGAGTAAAGACCTTGGGTCAGATATCAGTGCTTTACACCAAAGATACACATGGGTTTAAACCTCCCAAAGAAAAGGAGACAGGCATTATTTGCCGAACAGACTCCAAAGGAGAATAAAAATGGTCCTTTTTGCCAAGAAGCCTCACCTGAAAGGTGTCTGGTTTGCTAAGGAGAGAACAGTATCACCGGCAGGGAAGAGCACAGAGTGGGAAGGTGACCCCTGCAGCTTGAATGGCTCGAATGGCTCAAAATCAGCTCAGAGCATCCAGCGGAGCAGTGCACACAGTCCAGGCTTTCCACCTCGGTTCCAAATGGCAAGATTATCATAGTTCGTCTCTTAAACAAGCACAATATTTTTTTCCTTACTATTTGCTTCTGTCATCCTTGGAAGGTCCAGTAAGTAAACCATTTTAATAGGGTGTAGTAATAAAATTAGGTAACATTTATGTTTTATATACATGGTATTATTTAATCTTCACAATGAACCAATGGGGTGAGTATAGTTATATCCACTTTATAGGTAAATAACTTGCATATATTAAGGGATAAATAACTTGCTCAAGAATATACGGCAAGCAAGTGGCTGAGCGGAGATTTGAACTCAGAAGGTCTAGCTCCAAAGCTCATGCTCTTAGCCATGTTATGTTTCCTCTTCACTTTCTACTCCCTCCCTTCCCAGAGTGGCTGCATCTCAAGGCTTAGTCAAATGACCCTGTATCTGCAAGCCCCCAGAAAAAAGTCCCCTCTACAATACACCTGGAGGTCTATTGCGTGAATATTTGACAGACAGTATTTTCTGAAACGAAAACCTACATTGGTCTCTCATATGACTAGAGGCCATTTTAAGTGCTGAGGTCAAGTGAACCCTCAAGGTTGCAAGGGTTCAAAGAAAGAACCTAGTCTTCATATATAGCTTCAGAATTCTGAATGTTACAGCATTGGCCCAAATCCAGTTTGCACAAGGAGCAGATGGACTTGCTCAGAGAAAAGATACAAAATATTTTGAGGACTTCCAGTAAGGCCTGGAAATTAGAAGCATGCATTTATCTTTGCTTTCCACTGCAATGTCTCTAAAGTGACCATGCAGACACCTAAAGGAATAAACCCTATAGACAAAGAGAATGGGCAGGGAGACAATAGAGAGCAGGATAATGGAAGGTGAGAGGGTGAGTGATGACTCGTGGAGAAAGTCCAAGCCCAGCTGCCTTCAGAGGGATGGCCAACGAGAAGCAAGCTGACCTGTACTATGCAGACCCTAAAAAGTTTTGGGTTTGGAGGCACTGGGTACCTCTGAAGGGGAGGTTGAGGAGTGGGACTGAAAACAACTTAACTGGTAAAAATCTTCATGAGACGCATTTAGACCCGAGTCCCGTCCTTTCTCCCACCCCAGGAAGCCACATGGCCAGTCCTGCCCTACCTATTACAGGAAACAAGAAGCATGCTCCTTGGAGAAACTGAGCCATAAATGTCTCAGACCTAGAGAAACAAGGCTCAATAAAGGGTAAAGCACTAAATGAAAAGGAGAGAACTGCATGAATATCTGCACATTGACTAAATAATGAAACTCTAAGTGCCTTCTTCATCCCCTCCCAGAAGGCTGGCAAAGAGGTTCTTTGGAGAAAATGAACAACACCAGCGAAAGACTTATCTATGATGATGTTTCACGGCTGTGTAAAAGCAAGGTACGGTCCTGATTTAATTATTTTATTAAAAAATTTTAAAGACTTTTCATTTGGAAACAATTTGACTTACCAAAAAGTTGCAAGTATAGTACAAATACCCTTCACCCAGCTTCTCCAAATGTTAATGTTTTACATAGCTATAGTATAATTATCAGAATCAGGAAATTAACATTGATACTATACTATTAATTAATTTAAGCCATTAGTCAAACCTTACCAATTTTACTTTTCCGGTCCAGGACTTAATACAGGACACTGCACTTAATTCTTGTGTCTCCTTAGTTTTTCCCAGTTTAAGACAGATCTTCATTATTTCTTTGTCTTGAAAGACTTTAATACTTTTAAAAAGTACTAGTCAGTTGCCTTAGAGAATGTTCCTTCTCAGTGCACCATACCAGGAAGGAAATGATGTCCACATATCTCATTACTAGTGAGGTTAACTTTGATCACTTGGTTAACATGGTGTCTGCCAGGCCTCTCCGCCCTAACGTTGCTTTTTATATTAGTTAACTATATTATAGGGAGCAGCATATTCTGTTTATCAACAAATTTTGACCCACTAGTTTTAGCATGCATTGATGCTTCTTGACTGTAACAACTATTACTCTGGTGATTGCCAAATGGTGATTTTCTTTTTCTCCATAACTCCTTCTACATTTTTAATTGAAATTCTACAGTGAGAGCTTCTCTTTCCTCAGTTATTTATTTATTAAAGCATCTATTTATATCAGTATGGACTCAGGGACATTTATCTTATTCTATGGGTTATTTTCCATTATTCTCATTATTTATTTTGTTGTTCAAATTGTCCCAGATTTGACCAGTGAAAACTTTTTAAAATAGGCTTTTCTGTCCTTTTGACATATCCCCAACAGTTTTTGAGTACTTTCTTACTTTCTGGAAACATAAGACGTTCCAGGTTTACCTTGTGCTTTTTCTAATCTAGCCTAAAATGAGCCATTTCTCCAAGGAGCTCTCATTGCTTTTACTGGAGAATGAAATTTAAAAACTAGCGTTAGTTCTAAATGTGCCTTTAGTTACAAGGGTATCATTAATTCTAGGTCCTCTCAGCAGACAGAACTAGAAGATAAATCTGTGTACACACACACACACACACACATCTATATCCTATAGTTTTTCAATAAAGACTCAAATTTTGGATTATAATTGACATTTACTAAAATCTGCTTAGAAGAGGAAGAAATGGAGAAGTTCAATATCTCAGTGATTCAACTCCTCAGTCTCAAGTCTAAGAAGTTTTAGATGTTCTCTTGTATGCCTTTGCATGGAACATTTATGCAGAAATAGATTAGTAACTAGAGAAAGCTGTCAAGGATTTCTTCTTAATAACTATTTCTTTTTTATGGTTAGATGTAACTTGTGACATAGGGAAGCTTGAGTGTAGGGGTGTCTTCTGATACAAGGGAACCAAGGAGTCATAAGGGAGGTCTTTGTCATGGTGAAGTCAATTGGCTGGCAGGTCTCGTCCATACATAGGGCCTGCATTAGGCTTTTTATTGGCTCATTCTTAACTACAAATGGACAGGTCATCAACAGGTATTTGAGGAAGTCTCCTACATGAAAGATAGAAATTATAATAAACAATAAAAAAATTTAGAACTATCAGAAACAATGCAGAGAATAGGAGAAAAGAAAAGCAATCGATAAGAAGACAGATAAGAAATATAACTGTTAAACAAGATCAGAGTGCTATTTAAAAAGAACATTCAGAGAACAAGAAAGAACTCTTGAGGATTAAAAATATGTTGTTATGGGATCCTTGGGCTGTTGCTTTTCCAGCTGGAAACCTCTGTGGCCAGTGGTGCCTTTGCCCAAGTTTTGCTCGGCCCCTGCAGGCTGTGCTCAGCTCACGCTTCTGGCCTGGATCCCACGCCTGCCAAGGGTGAGTGGGGCCGCAAGGGGTGTGTAAGCAAGTGAGCGTGGGGTCCGGCCACTGCGCACAGCCAGGCATGCTGGATTCAGTGGGGTGGGCAACCCCAGGCACCGGCAAAGGGGCTGGTTCCCTGTGAGGCGGCAGCTGGACCAGGCGTACCATAGGGAGCTTCTATGGCTGACACCAGGGAATGTGTTGTCACCCAGAAGCTTGGAGACACCAGGAATCACAGAGCCCTAAAGAGGCTGTCACAGCCCCAGCTTGGCAAGTTCTTAGGTCTGGGCTCCCTGAAGGGCTGCAGCTCTTCTCTCTTTCTCTCTTCTCTCCTTGTTGCCCACAACGTGGTGAGCAAGGGGCATGTTTCAGTCCTGTTTGTATTACAGCTCTTTTAGCCCTGCCATCTATCAGGTCCCAAGTTCTTGTCCTGAGTCCAGGAAGAATGAAGTACACAGACAAGCGGAGGGTGAGCAAGACAAAGAGGAGCTTTATTGAGTAACAGCTCACAGGAGACCCGCAGTGGGCAACCCCTCTCTGGTGTCCCAGTGGTGTCCCAACGAGTGTTCAGCTCTTAGCAGAAAGAGTAGCTCCTCTCTGCTGGGCAGGTCATCCTAAGGAGTGTTCAGCTCCTAGCAGAGAGGAGACCCTAGGGTAGATAGCACCTCTTTGCAGCTGGTCTCCAGTCATCTCTTTGGGTCTGGCTGAGTCCCAAGCTTTTTATGGGTCTCAGAGGGGAGGAAGTGCATGCTGATTGGTTGATGGGCGGGCCTGGAAAAAGCACCACAAGTTCCCACTCCGGTTCATAGGAACTGCAGCCCCGCCCTCAGGGTTCAGGTGCTCCCCAGCTTGAAGGTGGGGATTCACAGAGGACTCGTCCCCTTCTGCCTGTTTGCCTCCTACTGCCATTCATCGCATCCAGGCTGTCTGGGCCAAGAGGCACCTGTGTGCCAGCACTGAGCTGCCCTCAGGCCCACCTGGACTCCCTCTTGTGTTCTTTGGCGCCCAAAGTCCAGCAGGGCGAGGAGGCAGGGGGCTGGCGTGTCCACAGTGCCTCGAGCGTGCACACACCTGCCCAGGCTGCGACAGCGTCCAGGCTTGACTACAACTTTGCTCCAAGATCAGAGCAAGTGCAGGGAGCGGGGAGAGGCCAGGCAGCGGGAGGAGACACCTCTGAGCCCGCGGGGGCAGGGCGGGGGGGCCTTCCTGACCCCAAGAGTGCAGAGATGCCTGGGTGTGCAGCCATGACTTGGGTGGCTGCAGGTGCACTTGGGAGGGCGGGGCTCCTGCCTGCTCCCAGCCCCTGCTGGTTCCGTGGAGAGTGGAGCGCACCACCATCCTGGACCTACCTCCGCCTCGAGGCCCCTCTCTGTCCGCCCCTCCATGCCCGACTGTGCTGCTCCCCCACCAGCGGACAACTCAGCGCGACCCCATCATTGCGGCTCCCAGGGCAGTGGGCTCTGAGGGACTCCCAGGGGCGGGCTCTAGGGACTGCCCACCTCCTGTCCGCATTTTCACTGCAGCATTAGTGGACAAGGTGCAGGTGTCATGGCGGCCCTGACCAACCCCACACAAATGAACCTGAAGCTCTCAGGGCTGTCCCAGTAAGTCCCGGCTGTGCCTTCCGCAGGGTGCCCGCAGGCTTCGGAGATGCAGCAGGGAGCAAGGTTGAGGCTGCAGCGGAGGCTCTGGGTCTGGGAGCGGGTCCTGCCCGGCTGTGCGACGATGGAGGTGGCATAGTCAGCTGCCTCGGGGATGCGAGGCACAGGGGCCCACCGTGGCCACTGCTGCTCCTGCAGTCACTCCTGCCACCACCACCCATGCCTCCAGCTGCAGCTGGCACGATGGCAGTGGACGCTCTGGAGGGCCTGCCACTGCCATCAAGGTTGGCTCATGACTGTAATCCCAACTGCTTGGGAGGCCAAGGCGGGAGGATCGCTTGAGGCCAGGAGTTTGAGACTAGCCTGGGCAACATAGTGAGATTCCATCTCTACGAATAGTTTTAAAAATTAGCTGGGCATGGTGGCACACACTTGGGCTACTTGGGAGACTAAGGCAGGGGGAATCACTTAAGCCCAGGAGTTCAAGGCTGTAGTGAGCTACGATTGTGCCACTGCACTCCAGCCTGGGTGACAGAGTGAGACCTTGTCTTTAAAAAAAGGTCATAAATTTTCAAAAGTTTAATAGAAAGATTGGAAGGTAAAGGAGAAGAGAGACTCTAGAAGGCAAAATAAAAAGATGAAGAGAATTTCTTCTTTTTCCCTTTATGAACAATTCAGTCTCAAAACCATGAGATGAGGCTGAGAAAAGTGAGGGTCTTTACTATGTGGAGGCTAAGGGAGGGGAGGCCACGTGCTGGCTCAGTGCAGGAATTGGAGCTTGACCTGGGGGTGTGGGGGTGTGGTGGCCTGGTGCAGGGTGACCCTGGAATGGTATCTGTGCAGGGTCAGAAGCCCTGCTTGGGGTGTCTGAGCACAAGAGGAGTGAGGAAGATATCCACATAGTTGGGGGCTCAGTGGCAGCCTGGCACAGGGAGTCAGATCCTGACTAGGATGAGGCAGATATCCTCGTGGGGGAGGGGAAGATGGCTTTGATTGGGAGTTGGTTTACATAAAGCCCTTGATCAGATAAATAAAGATGTTAAAGATATCACTCTCAAGGAAGGAAGTTAAAAATATGGAAAAAGAGAAAACTAGAATGAACCTTATGGTATTAGAGGTATTGGAATGAACCTATATATTGTTTTCACTATAGATAGATATAGGAATAAAAATGTATGTATAGTTATGTGTATACTGTTTGTGCATTTGTGTGTGTATTTGAGAGGGCCTGGCAGTGCCCCAGTAGCAATGAACATAGCACTTAGATCTCAACTTCTAAATACCATTGACCACTAGAAAGATGGCTAATTCCAACACTAAGGTGAGTCTGAAATATTTTATATGCCTAAAAGTAAGAAAGCTCTCAAAGAATGATGCGACATATCAAAAGATCCAGAAATCAGCTCAAATTGGGGACATTCTGAGCATCAAAATCAATAATGATGGTAAGGGATTATAATCCACTGAACATAATAGGAAATCATGAGTCATACGCATATAAATACTGACTATATGGGAAGTTTGATGAAGAAAAGGATATTTACAGAGTTTCAAAATTCCTTTCCATAAAGTACTTGTTAATTACAAAGGGAAAAAGTGAAACTTTACAGAGAAGTGTGGCAGATACCTCCTTAATCAAACGATCAAAGAGAACATCATCAGGGATAGGACTAATCAAAATCATGCACCACCTGAGCAGATGCAGTGAGAATGCTCTGCGGCCCATCTGTGAAATCAGCTACCAAAGACTCATGACCTGAATCGAATCAAAAGAAAACATCAGGCAAACCCAATTTGAGGGAAAGTCTACAAAATAATTGGCCTGTGCTTTTCCAAAGTGTCAAAGTCATGAAGGAAAAATTAGATTAAGAAGAGTAAAGAGAAATGACTAACTGCAACATATGATTCTGAACTGGATCTTTTTGCTGTTGGGGACATTATTGAGGAAAACAGAAAAACTTAACTGGGGTCTGAGAATTAGACGATAGTCATGTATAAATGTTAATTTCCTAATTGTTATGCTTATTTTGTATTTTTGTGGGGGAATGTCCTTGTTTGCAGGAAATACAGACTAAAGCAGTGAGATGTCATGATGTGTCATGTTCACAACTTGCTTTCAAATGGACTAGGAAAAAAGTTCTTTTTCTTTTTTGTATCTGTAACTTTCCTGTAAGTTTGGGTTTGTCTTAAAATGTTTAAAAATGGTTAATGAATAAAAGATCAATAAAAGATTTAAAAGTGTTAAAAATGGTTAATTAAGTAAAATCATGAGAAAAAAATATTTTTGAACGAGTTAGGGGTTTAGTTCAGGAAATGCAACATCTGAATCCTCTGAGCTCCAGAAGGACAAAACAGAGTAAACAGAGGGGGACAAGATTTTCAAAGAAATTTAAAAGAGATAAATGTCACAGACCACAGGACATAAACTTTCAGATTAAAAGGCTCACCAAGCTCTCAACACAATACATGGAAAAGGCCAAGGCATATAATCATGACAGTTTAGAGCACTGGAGATAGGAAAAGATATAAAGAGTTTCTGGAAAGGAAACACAACAAAACAGATCACATTATCTTAAGTGAAACAATCCAGGCACAGAAAATCAAACATTACATGTTCTCACTCACAAGTGGGTGCTAAAAAATGTGTACACATGGATGTAGGGAGTGGGATGTTGGACAACGAAGACTCAGAAGAGTGGCGGGGTTGGGGGGGTGTTGGGAGGAGAATAAATGATGACAAATTAGTTAATGGCTACAATGTATGTTATTTGGGTGAGGAATATACACTAAAAGCTATGACTTGACAACCACCCAATCTATGCACATAACAAAGTTGCACATGTACTGCATAAATTTGTGCAAAAAATAAAATAGGTCATATACTCTTTATAAGGCAATTCTTGACTTAAAGAGTAAACTGTTTCTCTTTCTCTTTGCCAAACCTCAAGTAAATAAATTATTTTTATAAAACAATGACTGAAATGCTCCGAACTAGAAGAGACACACATCAGTCAAAAGAGTTTTTGTTCAACAAAATTCTGTCATTTTCAGCTCATGATAATGTCAAATTATAGTCAAATAATACTCAAACTAGTTTCTCAGCCTTTTTCTTTAATGAGATTGCTCCTTGAATGGTATCAAACATCAGAATAGAGATTTGAGACCTGCCTGTCACTTGTCTTGGGAAAGTTGAATGAAAGAGGTTTGTGGAAGGAAAAGATCTGCAGACACCAGCTGCTCACCGCGTCCCCCTGGAAGTGACCAATCTCTTTCATTTACACCAAAAGATGTTTCACAGGTGCCATATATTAAAGCTTTTTATTTGTCATGTGGGGCTCCAAGAAATGGATGGCCTCTATTTTCTGACAGATATTCTATAGGTATTGATCACGCAAAAGTTCTCATCACATTGTGTAAGACATGATGAATAAAACCCTCACCCCATCCTGGTTTTGTTCTATTCCTTTGATTACCTAAAATTTCCTCTTGGGAATGGAGCAATGTAAGACTTGCTGACCCATAGTCTCCGAGAATCGGCTCTCCAAATCCTTACATTTCCAGATAAAAAATGCTCCTGAGAATCCCTGTTGCATGCATAAAGGAAGAGGATCAGAAAGTGTCAAACTTCCCAACAAAGTCAGTCAGTTCCCTACAAAGTCAGTCAGTTCCCTATAGAAAGGCCAAGACTGACCCTCATGGCAAAAGCAGCAGCTGTATATTATGATTAGCATTTGAAGGAAAGAGAGAAAGCTATGATTCCAAACCCTGAACTCCTCCAACAACAGCTGCTGCAGGATACTAAGGGCTATCAGTGGCACAATGAACACCTCTGAAAGGCAGGGCAGCCGACGTAGCACCTTCGTGAAAATTAGAGAAAGGAGGCCTCTTTGGGCAAATATCCCCAGGCTCACAGTGTTGTTGTGCCCCTTCCTCTGGACAGAGTCATCCTAATTAAAGGAACATAAACTGGACACAGTCCCCACTTTTTGCTCCCTCAGTCAAGACTTTTGCATCTTAAATGCACAAAACACCCAGCATACATGGTGGCCCTGAACATTTGGCCTAACCTGGTCCTCAGCTGGTGAGCTGGGCTGGAAGCAGGTCAAGTGGCCCTCTGGCTTTGTCCCCAAGGCTGACATCCTGCTTTAGGCATCCATTCTAACTGCTCTGTTGGTGAGAAGCACAGAGGGACATACACAGGAAGAAAGAGGATTTCTGTCTTGTGGAGTCCTAATAAAATAAGTAAGTAACAATGAGGAAAGGGCACCAGGTCCCGCTGCTGGCACGACATCCTGTTCCCAAATACCTCTCTCCTTTCATGGAGCCCCAGCAGCACGATCTTATATGCAAACTTGGTCTGCATGTAGCCGCTCCAGCATGACCCTATAAAACTTCCCCCAGCCCCTGCCTCTTCGCAGACAGCCCTTTCTCTGCTGTGCTGCCTGTTGCACTCCTGCAACATATCTTCATACTTTCTCTAATAAATCTGCCTTTCTTTATCTATGATTGTCTTGGTAAATTCTTTACTGCCTGTGATGCCGGCCCCAGCCAGTCACACATGTTACATCTCTCAGGCTCTGAACACCTAGTCCATTCCAGTCCCTCTATGCCTTCCTTCAGCTCCCCTTTAGGGCCTGCTTGTAGTACATGAGGAGCGGGGACTCCTGTCCAGAAAGAGACTGCCTCAGGCCCATCTTACCACTGATACAAAAGGGCTGGGCTGCCAGCTAAACCCTACCCTTAAGCCTGGAACTGTGGCCCTAAGGGAAAAGAGCTGACCTGGTTCTTCCACCCAAATGTTGCCTTTTTGGCCTGCCTCACCTCTATCCTGTGCCCATAAAAGACTTCAGCTAGCAGAGGAACACAAGTGGCTGAGCATCGAGCAGAGAAGCAATCAGTATTGGAGACTACAGATAGACACAGCTGACTTCACATGGTGTGGCTTCAGAGAGGGGCCCAGCTAGAGACCACTGGGCTTCAGGGAAAGATCACCTCTCATCCCCTTTCCAGCCTCCCTTTCTGCTGAGAATCACCCACCACCCAATAAAGTCTCCCACATTCATTACCTTTTAGTTTGTGTGACCTGATTCTTCTTGGATGCTGGACAAGAACCCAGGTGCCAAGAGGGCAGGGGCTGCCCACCCCACCCTCCACTGAGCTGGTTGGCACTTGGCCATCCCCAGATGGCAGAGCTGAAATAATATTGGTTGTAACATGCTTGGACGCTGCTGCGGGGCCCGCACAGAGCCTGCTCCTGCCAGAGAGGAGCGACTGGCTGGTTCCAGCCTTCATTCACTCTGGTTTCTGCACTCACTTGCTCTCATGCTCCTCCTGTGAGGAGTGGCCAGCAGGGCTGAGTGAAACGAGCCAGTTCCTGCACACGAAAGGGGTCAAGGGAACTATCCCATCTCATCACAACTTATCAAAGAAACCCAAATGGATTTTCTCCCAAATTAATCCAATTCGGAAGAAGAAGATGACAGCAGGAAAAAGGGAAACCACAGGTTGACAGAGAGAAGGATTGCAAAAGAAGGATATTCTCCTCAGAAACAAGAATTTTTAACTTCTTCTCCCTTCTCCCCAAATCCTACTGTCTTTTGAAGTCAAATTAGTGGCCTTCAAATGAGTCAAACCCAGGGTTTGGGAATGGCAGAGGAAATGCTGCTTTCCTAGAGGTTGGAATGTGACTTCACAGTCACAAGAGCCAGGTTATGCACTGGTGGCTGCAGGAGAACTTGAAGGGTGACACATAGTGAAACCACCTTTGCAAAAATAGTGTCAGTGAGAAAATTATGAAAGTGGAGGAGATCTGATCTAATCGATCCCTCTTGTGCCTTTAGTCTTTAAGCTACCTTTAATTATTCCTGGGCTATCTTTGGGAGACTTTTAGTTTATATTTTAAATGATAATAGCCCTTCCCCAAAACTCAACTGCCTTTGTAAAGCTACTGAGAGAACACCAGCCTAGGGGAATGTAAACCCAAACTACAATTCAAAGTCCCCCTGAACCCTGCCATCATCTGAATGGACTCCCTCCTTGGCCAGGGCACTCTAAAATTTAACCTGAAAGACGGCTCAGGTCATGATAAGTGGGGGTCAGATGTGCCTGATTATACTTCTCTAGAATCAAGACAGACCTTAAGTCGCCTATGAAGCATTTACAATCTATTGTCTTTATCATTATCTATTATCATTATCTATTATATTATTCTCTATTATCTATTTGTCATTATGGTCATTATCTGTCATTATCAAATCTATTGTATTTGTCATTTACCTGGAGGCTTTATCTGCATGATAAAACCTTGGTTTCCACAACCTCTAATCTTAACCCAGATATTCCTTTCTACTGATAATAACTCTTTTAACCAATTGACATTCAGAATATGTTTAAATCTACCTGATCTGGAAGTCCCCCCACTCCCACCTTAGGCACAGGTCCTCAGGACCTCCTGACGGTGTGTCATGGGTGCGTCCTTAACCTTGGCAAAATAAACTTTCTCTTTTTTTCTTCTTTTTTTTTTTTTTTTTTTTGAGACGGAGTCTTGCTCTGTCGCCCAGGCTGGAGTGCAGTGGCCCCATCTCAGCTCACTGCAACCTTCGCCTCCCGGGTTCATGCCATTCTCCTGCCTCAGCATCCCAAGTAGCTGGGACTGCAGGTGCCCGCCACCATGCCCGGCTAATTTTTTGTATTTTGTTTTAGTAGAGACGGGGTTTCACTGTGTTAGCCAGGATGGTCTCATCTCCTGACCTTGTGATCCACCTGCCTCGGTCTCCCAAAGTGCTGGGATTACAGGCATGAGCCACTGTGCCCGGTCATAAACTTTCTAAATTAACTGAAACCTGTCTCAGATATTTTGGGTTCATAGGAAGGAGGGGAGCCTGAATTCTGCTAAGGTGTAGACATAAATGATTGCCAGCCATTATTGCAGAGGTCATAAGATATGCAACTTCCCCAGTTACTCCTGCAGATAACATCACTATTGTAGAATTGGAAGATTGGCCTTTTGAGATGTCTTCTCAGATTTTTTGCATATCTGAAATCTATGGCTCCAAGGACCCACCTATCGATGATGACTCCACCTGGACCTGCCAACTGTTCCTGTGGCCCCACCCAGAAGCTATTCAGTGTCCAGGAGGATCATTTCCCACACCCCTATGCTTGCACCCCCTAACCAATCAGCAGTGAGCCTCCATTGCCTACCCAACCCCACCCCATCCCCAAACTACCTTTGAAAAACCCTAGCCCTGCAATTCTCAACGAGACCCATTTGAGTAATAATAAAACTCCCATTCAGCTGGCTCTGTGTGAATTAAACTCTTTCTCCATTGCAATTCTCCTGCCTTGACAAATTGGCTCTATCCGGACGGCAGGCAAGAAGAATCCACTGGGGAGTTACAGTAGAACACAGAAGCTATCAGGGACTGGGCCAAGGGAGAGAGAAGTTTGAAGTCCCAGCAGGCCCACTGGGAACTCATTGCCAAAAGTGGTTTCTGTTATCACTCTAATAATGACTCACATTCTCTGAACACTCTGCTTAAGGCTAGGATGACCTGGGGAAGTGGAGGTTACAATTTAAAAGGCTCCAACTGGATGTGATAGGGACAGGAGACAGGGAAATACTGGTTAAAAGAAGGTGGTTCCCAGCAAAAGCCCCACCCTCAAGCCTGGAAATCCGAGGCCCTATATGGGAACATGCATTCCTATTTTCATGTCTGCCTTGCTCCCCTATCCTGTACCCATGTAAGCACCAGACCCCAGGCCCCAGGTAGATGAGGAGATGAATAGAAGAGCAGCAGAATGGCAGAGCAGCATGGTAGAGAGAAGAGGAGCATCTGAATGTTGAGAGGAGTTTGGCTGGGGACAGTCAGAGAGGAGATCGGCCACTGGACAGCCGAACTCCAGGGGAAGATTATCTTCCCACTCCATCACCTTTCCAGCTCCCTATCTATCCCAATGAGATCCACCTCCACCACTCAAACCCCCGCATTCACCATCCTTCAAGTCCATGTGTGACCTTATTCTTCCTGGACACTGGATAAGGACCTGGATACCAAGAGGGCATTGAGCTGGTTAACACTTAAGCTGTCCATGGTTGGCAATGCTAAAAGAGTGCACTGTAACACATGCCCACTTGGGTTTCGAGAGTTGCAGACACCCACCCTTGGATGCTGCCGTGGAGCCAGAGTTCAGGGTAGCTTGCCCCGGCTCCTGCACCTGCCCATCTATGTGCTCCCCATTCACTAAGGGATTTGAGCACACACAGCAGCCAAACAGATGAGCCATACCCCTGTCACATGTCCTGTGAGGGAGGGCCAGGGAACTCTCCCGTTTCAGATGGAAATCCTTAGAATGACAGCCCCAGCAGCTCCCCAGTGCTATGAGAAGCACCTGAGGTTTGTGAACAATGTGTCACTCTCATGTGACAGCTTTGCCTCATCAATATGAGGCAGAAGGACACCCACTAAAGTTTATCTACACACCAAGAGAATTTAGACTCAGCATTCTTGGTGCCTTTGCTCCTTCTATCTGCCCCTGAGCAATCAGTATCATTGAAAGAAAGAAAAATTATCCTTAATTACAGCAAGTGGATTTAACATTTTCCATCTATCCTCAATTACTCTTATCTCTCCCCTTGCCACCCTGTGACCCAGTGGAAAGCAGCCTCTAGGTCCTTGCCTGCATACAACCCACCAGCCATTGGGGATATATTAAATTTTGTCTTGATCTTACCTCCACTCCAAATTTGAGCGCCCTTTGGTACCATAGCAAGTTCTAAGTCACCTATCAGGAGTTTTAAAGTTAGATTTTCACCATAGAGAAATTACTCTTTCCTCAGTCAAGATAAAACTCTTCCAATTGGGCCAATGTCTAATTAAGGCTATTTTGATTGCCCCCAAACAGACAGTAATTTTAGCTCAAGTCAATGTTTTCACCTGCTTAAGCAAAATGCCTGAGTGTTGGCAGGTCCACTGAACTTTAATACCAGTCCAAGGATGTTTTCTGTTTTTCTTTTCCTTGTGCTCCAAGAGTCTTCCTCTGAGATTTCCCCCAAGGTGTTCACCTCAAGTGAAAATTTGCACTGACTTGGTGACCAACAGCATCTACACCAAAAGATGGGTTTTGAAAGTGCCTACAGGTACTTGACACTTTTTCGAGAATAATCTGCACAGAAATCTCACCCTCTTGTACTCAACAGAGCAGTGAGCAGCACAAGACCAATCCCCTCCTGTGTGCTGTCACACTTTTTACTCTGATAGTTGATGTGGCCTCTTTTCACTGTTTTACTCTGTAAGATAAAGGATCCTTGCACAATTTTGCAAGTGACTTGTTCGCCCATGTAGAATATTACCTTTGGATCCATCTTTTATCAAACTATGGTTTAAAGTTTTGCTTCTAATGAAGGACAACCCTTCCATGTGGACAGGGGCCAGGTCTGCCTTTTTCACTCTTTTAACCTCACTCCTCTGCATAGCTCCCAATAGGTAGTAAGTGCTTGATAAGTAATTGTGGATTGCAGCAATGAACCAAATCTGACCAGGTAGTCAACATAGAACTATATCACAACAGCAAGTTTTAGCCCATTCGGCATGGTTCAGGCTTCCATAAAAACAACTCTCTTCTCCAAAGCTTTTTCTAAAGCTGTTAATCAGACCCTATTTAGTGATCGTTGTTTCTCTGTGGCCTAAAGACAAGACATGAATATCACTGTTTAGTTAATTCTCACCTACCAAACAGAGGAATCAATCAGATATCCTTCCTTCTCTATGTCTTCAAATTTTAAGTAGCTACAAACATGAGCTTTGGTGCCAGACTGCCTGTCCAGATCTTGACTCTGCTACTTATTTAGCTGTCCCCTGGGCAACCCTCTCTATGCCTTAGTTTCCAATCTGTAACATTAAAATGATAATTGTTTATAGTTCATAAGGGTATTGTGAGGAGTAAATCAGTTAACATATACAAGGTGCTTAACACTGTGTGTGGTACCATTAAGTACTCAACAAATAATAGCAATTATTGTTATATAACTTTGGCCCAATTCTGTAAAAAGTCTTTAGCTTGAAGTACCCAAAAATATTTGCAACATCCTTGAAAGGCAACTTTTAAAAATCACAGTGAGACAGCCAAATGCCTAGGCAAATAAAAAGGGGTCCCCAGAGAATCTCTGACCTACCCCACAAGTGTTTACATCGGATGCTTTTGTGCAGATGAGAGAACCTGCCCAGAGCCTTGTCTGAACATGCCCACATGCGCACTGGGGGAATGGGGTGGAGCCACGGGCAAGAGGGAGGAGCCTGGCTTCTTCCTGTGTGGTGGCCTGGGATTCAATCTGGGAGGTGGAGGGTCTGTCAGCAAGACTCCATCTTGCTTTGCTGATGGAGTCTTTTTTTTTCTTCCCTTTTCACCCAATAAAACCCTGTTCTACTCACCCTTCAATGTGTTCGCATGCCTACATTTTCCTGGTTGTGTGACAAGAACCCAGTTTTAGGGGAACTAAGGAGTGAAATTCTGCAACAACATTATCTCCACCCTCCAAAATAGTTTTCCTTCCAGTATAGACACTTACAGGTAAGTTATTTCCATCAGCCACTGCCCCAGCAGCTGTTGGTCTTTATGAGCTTACTGAAGCTTCCTGAGGTTACAGTAACATTCAGAAATACAAAAATTCTTTACTTTCTTTGGAGCTGCTCCTCCAAATCTGTCCGCTCCCTGACATCTACATGTGAGTTCAGACTCCAGGGAGACACAAGAAAGAGGGAGACTTCCCTGACAGGCCAAGGGCTAGTGGCAGGGAAGAGCCCTCGAGGGCTAGAAGAATGATGTATGGTGTTAGTCCTGGATTCTGGTGTAGCCCTCCCTAAGACTCCAAGTCCAATCCAGTCTAAACTTCACTCAGTGCTCCTGGATGTTTGAAGCTCCTGATAAGAGACTGTTGGCTGCAGAGGAGTTTCTGAGTGAGAGTAAGATTCTTTGTGGCATTTGTTCCCAGGACTGGGAAGCATGTGGTGAGACACTGAGTTGGGCCTTTTTCTCAAATAAAGGATGAACTTCAGGACTAGCCTTACCACTGGCTCAAGACAAGTTTGGGTCTTCCAGTCCTGCCAAATTAGGAAATGAGAGATGAAGAAGATGTGCTTTAGGGAAGCTAATCTGTCATTTCTGCACAAGACAGACAAGAAAAGAGTGGACCTGAAGACAAGGATTCCTGTTCAGAAAGGAGATAAGTGGGCCTGCAGCAGGTGGTGCCAACAGTGAAAGAGAAAGGAACAGCTAGAAAGACGGTCCCAAGGAAATGCAATTTGAAACATTGGCTGGCCAGCTGGATATGGAGCAGGGAGAAGAGAGAGGTCAGAAACTCCAAGGTTTCAAGCCTGGGAGATTAAAGGAATCCCATGACTAGGAAGAGGGCCCGATGATGTTGGAGCTGAATGATCAGCTGCTGGATTTGATGACATCTGCCTGCAAAGATGCAGTCAGTAGCAAGCATGGAGGATCTGGAGGTACAGAAAGCAGTCGGGGCTGAAAACTCGGGTTCTGGAGTGACTCACATCTATTGAGGATGGGCGTGTTCTCTGAGGGAAATGACACAGAGAGAAAAAAGCACAGAGTTGCCATCCAAAAACTGAGGAGCCCTCTTGTCAGGGCAGAAGGATGAGTGAGGAAGGGAAGGAGAATAAGTTTAAGAAGGAAGATGTATGAGTCAGGTTCTGCAGATCGACAGAATCAATAAGATGTGTTTGTATAGAGGGGTGGGGGAGAGAGTGATTTATTTTAAGGAATTGGCTTATACAATTATGGAGGCTGGCAAGTTCAAAACCTGGAGATCAGGGAAAAGCCAGTGCTGCAGTTCAAGTCTGAAGCCTTCCTTCCTGCTGGCAGATCTCCCCCTTGCTCAGAGGAGGTCAGTTTTTTGGTTTTTTATTTTTTGAAACAGAGTCTCATTCCGTATCACCCAGGCTGGAGTGCAGTGGCATGATCTCAGCTCACTGCAACCTCCGCCTCCCGGGTTCAAGCGATTCTCATGCCTCAGTCTCCCGAGTAGCTGCGATTATAAGGGTGTGCCACCACACCCGGCTAATTTTTGTATTTTTAGTAGAGATGAGGTTTCACCATGTTGGCTAGGCTGGTCTCCAACCCCTGACCTCAGGTGATCCTCCTGCCTCAGTCTCCCAAAGTGCTAGGATTACAGTTGTGAGCCACCGCATCCAGCGGAGGTCAGTTCTATTCACCTGATTAGATGAGGCCTACTTACATTATGGAGGGCAATCTGCTTTATTCAAGGCCTACAAATTTCAACATTAATCTCATCCAAAAAATACTCTCAACAGAAATATCCAGAATAATGTTTGACCAAATGCCTGAGCACTGTGGCCCAGGCACTTTGCTACATAAAATTAACTATCACAAAAGATGAGGACTTGTCCTCACGGAGGCCAAGGGTGGGGTTTAAGATAGATAATGGCGACAGAACATGAACACTGTCTTGAAGGCCAAGAACTATGAAGGAAAAGTCCACTGGATTCTGCATCTGAGACTCGTTGGACCACATTTCTCTTCCTACTAAGTGTAAAATACTGGTTAAGAGCATGCATGGGCTTTGGGGCAAAAAAATATTCTGAAGCCCATCCTGACTCAGCCATTACTTACTGTGAACCTGCACAAATTACTTTCCCTCTCTCGACCGCAGTTTTCCAATCTCTAAAATAGAAATAACTGTATCTATGAAGAATTTTTCAAGAATTAAATATTTTGGTGTATCTACTACATGCTAACTGATAAGTATAGCTCATATTAATATTATCATCACTAATATTCATATTATTATCATCTTGATCATTATCATCTTCATCTGTTCCATATTCAGAGGACACAATTTAGAGTAGAAGGATTAAAGAGGGAATGGCTTAAGAATAAAGGAGGGATTAAGAAGGGAAAGAGGAATAAGGAAAAATGTGTGCCTGTATTTCATAGCAGACCTAGCATTCTACACTGAAAAGTCTAGGACACTTTTAATTCATTCTCTCTCCTTTTACAAGCAAGGAAACATTTTCAACACTAATACATTTATTTCTCCCAATCTATAGTTCAACAACACAGTCAGAAGTATAGAGAAGACTTACTTTCTCTACCCTGCGCCTCTGTCACCAGATCAGCATATTCCTAACTCCCATGGCTTAGCCTTGATTGTGATGCTACTTTTCTAGAAAACTTCTAGTAAGAACGGGGGTCACAGTGGACCACATCACTTCCTTCTCCCAGCAGTACTGAGGCAAATGAGGAGGAAGCTGGTGTAGATCCTCACTACAAAGAGCGGGCATGGATTCTAGCTCTTAAACATTTTACTCAGGGTTCCCTGACTATCAAAACTGCCTTTCATTTCTTCTTTCAGCCCAGTGGAGTAGGAGTTAATGACTTTGTCCTAAGAAACAAAAGGCTCACATGCAATTAAAAAGATCTCAGAAACAAGTCAGGCATGAAGAGTGTTCTAGAAACTCTACAATTGAATTTTTTTTTTCATTAAATGATCCTGCTATCATTGTAGATAGGGTAACATATCTAATTCCTATAATTCTATACCTTTAAATGAAGCCTGCAGGAAATGCCTTGATGGAAAGGAAGATCAATGGGACTGAAGAGAACATATTCCACTTCATTCCTCCTCTCTGAATTCAATTTCTCGCCAGGTACTCTGACAGCTTCCTTCTTCCACCCCTTTCAGAAGCCAATTCTCATTTATCCAACCCTAAAAAAGACTATGAAGCCAACGGAGTTACCAAACACCTAACTTAGCAAGGGCCCCATCTTCTTCTCCAAGCAAACCTCTTCCTCTTTGTAATTCATCTTTATGTTCTTCATCTAGTAGAGCAAGAAATAAACAGGGAAAGCAGAAAGAAAAGAGGTAGAGAGGGCACTTCAAGGCCCATAGAGTTCACAAACAAAAGAACCTGCCTTAGTATTACGAAGCACCAACCACACTTGCTTTATGCTTAAATCAGACTTGATTTAGCTCTTCTGAACAAGCACCAGCATCCAAATCATTCACTTGGCAGCATTATCTGTGGCCTGTTACGTGACAGACACAATGGTACACACTGGGGGATGCCAGTATGAAGATAAGATATGGTCCTCGAATGTAACGTTACTCGTGGTGTCAGCCTGGCAAGTTATTTAATCTCCCCATGACTCTGTTTTCTCATCTGTAAATGGGGATAATAATAAGCTCTACCTCAAAGATTGTGATAAGAATTAAATGTATTATTACATATAAAGCACTTAGTGCTAGGGTAGAGATATCATCACAGGAAGATAGGATACTTGAGATTCCACCTGGACCTTCACAGACAATGATCCTTGGGCTGGGCTTTATAAAAAATTGTTTAAGGTTTTAAGAAAAGTGTAAAAGAGATGGAGATGGGAAGGTCATGCTGGAGGACAGGCCAGCATGAACAAAGGCTCAGAGGTGAAAATACACACATTTCTTGGATGGTGAGAGGCTGGAGCGCGGAGGGAGCTGTGAAGGGGAGGCTGCTGGAGCCTCAGGCCTCCTCTCCTAGGCTCTGCAGGGCCTATGTACCCGGGGGAGGAGCCTGTCTGGATGATCTACAGAGCTCCTGCTGCAAGAAGGAAGCAGTCCTTAACTGTGTCCAAGGAAGAGTGGTTCTGGACAAAGAGAGGGAAGATTTCCCGTCTGTTCCTGTGACTTCCCCACTGGTGGGGCAGGAAGGACAGAAGGGATGTGTGCCCTGAGATGGGTTCAGTTAAATTCAAGTTTCCAATAATTCTAATCCTTGACCAAATTTCTGTGAGTGGAGCCTTCTGCTCTAGAATCTTCCCTCCTTCTGGGCACTGCCTTCACAAGCACGAACTCCGACAGGCTTTCCTCTGCCCTCACTTTCCAGTGTTTTCAGAACTCTGAGGAAGGAGCAGCCCAGGTGAGGCAGAGCTGGGAAGGCCATGAGGTGCAGAGGTGACCTCAGTAGCCACTGTCTCTGCCCTCTGGTAGGGAGCCAGGCTCTCAGCAGATGGAGGAGACAGACAGCAGAGAGAAAGAGGCAGACAGAGACAGAAACACAGATGGAGGGTGAGTCTGAGTGTGGTGGCCATCTTCTGTGCTCCATCTTACACTGCCATGGTAACCAATTTGCAAATGTGTGACCTGGTGGAAGTAGGAGTGGTTCCTCCCTCACCATCACTCCTAGTGGCCCACTGTGGAATTTGCACTCCTTGTCCCATGACCTTACGCTCTGCTGGTTAAGGGCCCCAGGTCCCAAGGGGGAACATGGTTGGAATTCTGCTAGAAGACGTGCCTGCTATGTATTTCTTTCAGGCTTCTCCTGCCAGTGAAGAAGTAGGCATGGCAAGGAGTTACGTTGTTGGCAGGGGCAATCAGCCCTGATGACCACGAGGAGCCAGGTTGCTGCTCTACAACATGGGGCCGGAAGGAGTGCCTCTGGAACCCAGAGATCCCCTGGAGTGTCTCTCAGGGATTCCTGTGCCCATGATAACCATAAGTGGGCCATTTGTATACAACTGTGGCCTGGAGAGGCTCAGACCCATTGGAGATGAAAGTTCAAGCCACCCCACAGGGTAGCAGCCTTGACCCACCAAAATGCTCACTGTGGTGAGGAAAATGTAGAAACCAAGGTGGAGAATGACGAATCGTGATTGAGGCCTTGGGATCAGTCGTAAGGTCACAGACCATGGCATGTTCCATTAACCCTCATGTCCTCAGGCTTTTTGTAGAGATGACAGACGGCTACACTTTGAAGTCACTGTGGCAAACTTGACTTCATGGAAGGCATTACTAGTTCTGAGCATTGCAAGGGGAAGACAGCATGGTGTCCTGTCTCATTTCTTCCTGGACTGCTTTTCTTTCCTGCTGTTGCTGGGCTAACCAGCTTTGCACAGCTTTTCTGCCTCAGTTGCAAGCTGCCACCTGAAGTCCTGCTCCAAAGAGAAGAACCGCTCAGAACCACAGTGCTGCCACTGCAGACCCAGGCATCATCCCAGGGGCCTGGCCACTCCTAATGCCATGCCTTGCCCCACAAAGTCACTCATCTTGACTGGCAAGGCTGGTTCAGATCATCTCATTTCAGGGACATTTTCCTGGTTCCCCCAACTCACTCACAGCTGAGCATGCATGGATTAGGATAACAACAATGCTTCTGACAGGAAGTGTATTACTAGAACACTTTAAGAACTCCTTGTGTTCTTAACACACACACACACACACACACACACACACGAGTGAAATCTTTTCCTAATATAAAGATTCAAGGCTTTTGTAGTGGCTTTAGGTTGTCCCATTTTCCGTAGCAAAGTTTTATACACATACACACACACAAACTCACACATACAATGTCTTAAACATAAGTTGATGGAGTGTGAAACTGCATTTCATTTACTGCATAATGAAACACCTTAATGATACTCCTAGATATAATGCCTTTTCTCTGAACCACTTTTCTTTTTAGTATTTAACGTATGTTATCATCACAATTTTCATCTGTTTTTCAGAAATACTCTACAAAACCTATTTTCCTTGCTGGGAAACTAGACCCAAAGAGCAGGTATCCCTGTCTATGCTATTAGCAAGTATTTTGAGATGTCTTTAGGGATGCATAAATCCACAGAATTGAGAATACAAAGCCAGGAGACATTAAAAAGATGTCACATCTGTAAGGATACCTCCTGGACTAAGCTTAAATGAACACTACGGAGGGTCTCATCCTCAAAAGGCTTTGCTGGTTGTGTAGGACCAAGAAAGTTATAAAGCTGAAGCCAATAATAAAGCAAATGACCAAGAAACAACTTTTATATTAATCAGGATTCGTTTTTAAGTTGAAGTGACCAAAATACAACTCAAACTAACTCAAGCAAAAAAGAAATAGGTACTGGGGAGAGGCGACAGTAGGGGAACAGGCTCCCACATACTGAGATCTAGGAACACAAAGGGAAGTTATCAGGTCTGTCTCCCTCTCAGCTCTGCTTCTTTCAGTGTGGTGGCCTCATTCTTTCTAACCGAAGAACGATCTTTTTTGCAGAAAATTCTAAGCATCATTGTGGCAGATCCAGTAAGTCCCAGAGAAGGAGTCTGACTGGTCCTGCTTCAGTCACATGCCTGCATCTTAGTCCAATCACTGTGGCCTGGAGGATGGGACACCATGATTGGCCAGACTCTGGTCAAATGCCCACACCAGTGCCTTAGTGAAGCAGAGCACCAGCAGTGAAAGTCCCACCAGAACCACATGGAATGGAAAACTGTGCATTTCCCTAAGGAAAGGGAATGCCAGAGAAGGGCACAAGGGAAATCAGGAAGACAAAACAGTAAATTACCTACCTCAAATCCAATTTACTGGTATTTTTCCACTTACACTTAACCAAGCAACAATTTCTCCTGGTCCCATAATGGGAAAGAGGGTTTATCTAGATTCGTATATACAAGACTGAAGAGTGAAGACAGACCCAGAGAATGTTCTAAAATCTGCCAGTTAGCATAACCACACAGAGAAATCTCTGCTTCCAGAGGAGGAGCCAAGTTCAAGTCAGAGGTGAGGAATGCCAATAGGAAAGCTCACTTTCTCTGGGGATATTCAGGCCAACGCTGGGAAACCACAGCCAAGTCAGGCAGGGCTTGGGGCGGAACTGCTGACACCTCTACCCTAGCCAATCCAAGGTGCACGCCTGCCTCATGCAGCACAGCATGACTCCCGCCATTGGCACACCATGCCCATCACAGACTGGAGCTCCTTTCCTCCACCGTCTTCCCAACTCCTGCCAACCAGAACTTAACTACTCCTTTTGGATTCTGGTTTTCACTTGTTCTTCATCAGAAGATGGAAGCTTTGACTTCATAATTTGACTGAGACTTCAAAAATAGTTTTAAAGAAAGCTATTCCCACCCTGCTAAAGTAATTACATGATTCTGCCCCCTTAAACCCCCAAAGCCCTAATCCGTGTTCTCAAAACTCTGATCTTAATCGCTTTTTTCCAGTCTTATCTCCAACTACTTTTCTTCATGAATACTTCCTTCATAAACACTGTACTTTAAATTACTCTCCTTCAACTACATTTTTACTTCCCAGACGTTGGCCTTTGCTTTATGCCATTTCCCTCACTTAGGTGGTTTTTTTCTCCCCTAGAATTCCAGTCTTTCTTCAAATGTCAACTCAAAAACAACCCTCCTCATGGAGACTCCTGTGGCCACCTCAGTGGGAAACAGTCGACATCATTGGTATTAGAATCACCGATGCTGGAAACAAGCTCACTTAAGTAGCTTCCAAGTATGAGATTTCTCTACTTGCCTCTTTAATATTCTGCCATCACTTTTAGAGAGTTATCTCACCTAACTCCAGCCAGAAATACTAATACATGCCCTGGGTCTAAAGAAAGTATTGCCTTTGAAATTTGTGTAAGAATTTACGATTGAGACCTCTGAATATGCCATGAAAAATATGAGCCTTACTCTCGTGAACTGAGGGAAGTAAATGTATGTGAATCTATGAATCTCAAAACAACACGTAAAATGTGTAAGGATCTGATGCTACAAGGGTTATTAGTTTGAAATTTGGTGATTTTGCTGCCAGGTGTCCGTAAACTACACTACCCACTGACAAATACATTTATTAGAAGTTTTTCTTACAAAAAGACATGAACTGTTTTATCAGGGAATCTAATATACAAATAGTTTCTAGAAATTGTAAGTCTTGTCATACAGCACACTAGTGGTTAGAGCTTATGAAATATATAAACAACTTCTAATATATTCTTTTCCTTTATAAAATTATTCAGTTTATTCTATGAATTTAATACAGGTCTATATTTTAAATTGTCTACCCAAGAGTTTCCTACTTGTTAGAATTCTGTTCTTTGTCACAGCAAGCTGTTTCACACTGATGCAATTGTATGTAGAAGTTTGTTATTTTTTATTGATGTATGTAATATTTTATGATACAACTATACCACATTTATCCATTCTGTTGACAGTAGTTGTTTCCAGTTTGGGGCTACTGTGGACATTCTTGTGCACGTCTTCTGTTGACATGTGAACTCATTTCTCGTGGATATATACCTAGGAGCATTGCATCTAGGAGTGCAACTGCTGTGTCATAGGGCAGACAAATATTTAGTTTTAATAGATATTTCCAAAGTGATTGAACTGATTTCACTCCCTCCTATAATGTATGAGAGTTCTAATTGTTCCACATCCTCACCAACACTTAGTATTATTAGTTTTGAAAAAAATTTTAGCCATTCTGGTGTGTATGGGAATTTGTACTTTCCTAATGTTATTGAACACCTTTTCATATGCTTGCTAGACATCTGAATTAATCTTTTATAAAATATTTGTTTATAAAAGATCAATTCAATTTTAAAAAATGGTTTATTTATTTTCTTTTTCTTGTAGTTCTTTATATATTTTGGATACAAGATCTTTGTCAGACGTTTGTATCATGAATATCTTCTTCCAGTCTATTGGTTGCTCTATTAGTCAGGGTTCTTTAGAGGGACAGGACTAACAGGATAGATGTATATACGACAGGGAGTTTATTAAGGAGTATTGACTCATACAATCACAAGGTGACATCCCACAATAGATTGTCAGCAAGCTAAGGAGCAAGGAAGCCAGTCTGAGTCCCAAAATCTTAAAAGTAGGAAAGCTTACAGTGCAGCCTTCAGTCTGGGACTGAAAGCCCAAGATTCCCTGGCAAACCACTGGTGTAAGTCCTTCAAGAGTCCAAAAGCTGAAGAACTTGGAATCCAACGTTCGAGGGCAGGAAGCATCCAGCACGGGAGAAAGATGAAAGGCCAAAGACTCAGCCAGTCTGGCCCTTCCACATTCCTCTGACTGCTTTTATACTGGCCTCACTGGCAGCCTCGATTAAGTGTGGGTGGCCTTTCCCAGCCCACTGACTCAAATGTTAATCTCCTTTGGCAACACCCTCACACACACACCCAGGAACAATACTTTGCATCCTTCAACCCAATCAAATTGACACTCAATATTAACCATCACAGTTGCTTAATAACTTTCTTGATGTGATTTGATCAGCAGACATTCTTAATTTAATAAAACCTAATTTATCGGGTTTTTTTAATGATAGTCTGGCTTTTACATTTAGATATATGATCTACTTGCAATTATTTTATGTGTATGGTATGGAGTTCTAGAATTCAGGAAGTTAAATCCCTTCTAAAATTCTGGCACCTTGGCCAGCAAAACTTTACAATCACAGCTTTGATTTAATTAACGTGAGTGAAAGGAAAGTGAGCCTATGCAGAGAGGAACATACGCAAAGTGAGCCAATGCCAGGGTGAAACGCCAAGAGGAACATTCTAGTATTCTCTGCAGCTTGACATATGCTTCAAATACAATTCTTTTCAAAGGAACTCGGCAAATTGGGGGACATTTTTCACCCATCTTTGATGAAGTCATATTTGGGTCTATTGCCATGTTTCTCAGCCTTGGCTCTATTGACATTTTGGCTGGATAATTCATTATTGTGAGCAGCTGTCCCATGCACCCTTGTAGTGTGTTTAGAAGCATTCCTGACCTCCACCCACTAGATGCCAGGAACATTTCACCCTGCAGTTGTGACAACCAAAAAAATTAAAGAACACTGGTATTCTCTCCATAAAGCCTGGGACAAGACCCAGTTTCACTGCTCTGGACAGGCAAACCTGGTCCTCCCTCTTCTCCTTGCCCAGGCTGCCTTTCCTTGTTGGTAGAATTGGGGTACTACAGCAGCCTCAGAGGATTATGGAGGGGATTCACCGAGCTGGTTTTGTGAACCCACAAATGGCTACCGCTTTAACTGTAAACCACTATTCCCATGTAAAGAATAAAGTGATTTTCCTAACGTCACAGGATGAGTGGCAAAACTGGAATCTGGATCTGCATTGGTCTTATTTGAAAGCCTTTTGCTACCACACCTTGCAAATGGATGTATATTTGGGAATGACACTAGAATAGTGGAAAGTTGTATGCACTACCCAGACTATCTATCCCAGGGATGTGTATTTCAGAGGAAGAAATTCTGCTGTCTTGTCTGAATCTGTCATTTGAGGGAATACCAGGTAAATGCTATCACAGTGACCCATAGTCCCTCTGTTTTAGAGAGATCTAGGCTGAGTCAGCAGGATCTGGACATAGGGTACAAAGGAGGAGGATTCCTGACCAAAAGAAGCAGCAGAAATAGATGTTCCAGTCTGTGGCTACTTGAAGCCTAGCTTTCCCCATCGCCCTACAGGGCACAGAGAATACAGAATCTCTTGCAAGTCAGTCTCCCAGGAGTCAGCCAGGGAGAGAAACACCTAACAGACCAGCAGACCCAACAAGAGACCATGAAGCAGAAGACGTGTCTCCCACAAGGCCGGATCCACAGGAGTTTCACTCATGGTCATCCTTGACAAGTAACAGCAGTGTTATGATGTTGCAACTCTGTAATTTCCACTATGATCAATGTATATGTTGGGGGCCAGAAAAGGCAGATTGATAACTTCATTTAGAGCAAACCAATTGAATTCCACTGAGAGATTCATGACTCATCCAAGAAATGTGCAAAGGGTGTCAAAGAGCACTGAGTCTCCTCCTCTGCTGATTTTTACAAGCCTCATCAATTTTTGTCCCACAAAATACTTTAATTAACATAAAAGTTCTAGAATTCTTGGCGCTAAATCCTTTCTAAAATTCTGGCATCTTGGCCAGCAAAACTTTGCCATGACACCTTTGACTTAATTAACATGAGTAAAGGAAAAGTGATTCTATGCAAATGTCGGCTGATCAGCCATGACACTCAGAAAAAAAGCAATAAAGACAGCCACTGGCAGTGCCTACGACAGCAGTGTCCTGGAAAGAGAGACACTTACGTGGTCCAGATTCCCTTGTGGAAAAATCCTTTCAGCCATCTTAGCCTCACACTGCTACACACTTAAGCATTCCTTGTTCTGATTCCATATGTATTGACTGAATAGAAGCTGGAGGAGTTAGGTCATGCCACTCCCTCCAATACATACATTTCAGACCCTTGATCTACATAAAAGCTGAGAAATCACTGGGGCAAAGACTCAAATTGTGGGGTTCAGTTAGAAACAACACAGCCGGTGGACTTAGCAGATGGTGGGACTTGGTGCAGTGGCAAGAAGAGGGTGTAGGATGCCCAGGGACAGTGGAATGTGCTTGTGCTTTCCTTCCCTCCCTGTTCTCTGCTGCTACAGCACTGAAATTTGCATTTAGTGTTTCTGGTGCCCACATAGGCTGGTGCCTGGAGACAAATGTCTTTCTCTGTCCTTTGTCTGTCTTTATCATGCTCCAGTTTGGTGGGGAGCAGGGAGACTAGTGAAAGCCAGCTTAAATGAAGCAATAATGGAGGTGTTGAGACCTAACTCACCACAGGGAAGAAGACGAGCTATGATGAGCCCAAGCTAATGCTAAGATCAGATGTTGGGAGGAGATAGTGGCTCTTGGCCTTGTGCAGCAACTGACACCAGAATCTACTCTGATCCAGCTCTGCCGGTGTCATGTGTGTGTCTTTCAAGAAATAGTTTGCATAAACAACTCCGCTCTGAGGCCTTTGCATAACTAAGAAGGAATATTTATTTACAGCAGGGAAAAAGGAGCTTTGGCCTTGAGCCTTGTAGAACTGTCAGGGTTTGAATGAAGTTTATCTACCTGTGATAGCTATTAATAAACAGGATTCATGTGGGTACAAGTATAAGCAGCATCCCGGGGTCTCTAAATCTACTGGGAGAAAAGGCTGAGATTCCAGCATCAAGCAGAGGGCTCACAGACGTTAAGATTTGGCTCTTATGGAGACTACATCTTTATTCCCATTCTGACAAAGTCAGAGATACCTAGATATCAGTGCTTATCAATCTTGCCCCCACAACTACTTTGTCTCTAAGGCATGGGTGATTTCCTTTCCCTGTTTAAAGCCAATCTTCCACTTGCGCACTAGATCTCAACTCTGTCACTTACCTGAGGATTTTGCTCCAGCAATTTGCTTCCTTCTCTTATATCTTCAGTTTTTCTTTTCCTACTGGATCATTACCATGAGCATGCAAGCATACTATTATTTCTTCTATCTTTAAAGCAAATAAACATTCTCCTAACCCTACTTTTCCCCTAGCTCTGGCCCCATTTCTTTGCTCTGTCTCCTACCAAACTCTTCAAAAGTGCTGTGTATTCTAATCAAGCATTTTCCTCTCATTCTCTCTGAAACCCTTCAATCAGTTTCTTGTCTGTAAAATTGTTCTTATAAAGGTTACCAGTTACCTACACACTCCTAAATCTAAGGCTTATTTTTTGTTTTTATCTAACTCGTTTGACCAGCAGCCTTGGGCATGACTCATCCTGTCTCCGTTCCCGATTCACTGTTACTCACCGGCTTCCTGGATGGACTTTCTTTGTTTCTCCTCCTATGCCAGTGATTCCACTTTTAGCTTCCTTCGCTATTCTTCCTTTCCTCCCAGTGTCTTCATGTTGGAGTGGACCTTTCCTCTATCTGTCAACAGAATGGATAAATTGTGGAATAGTCATATCAGAATACTACACATCAGTAAAACACAACAAACTTCTGCTACAAACAATCACATCGATGAATCTTGGAGACAAAATGGTGGGCTAAAGTAGTCAGACACAAAAGGCTACATACTGTATGATTCTTTCTACAAAAGAATTCAAGGGTTATGAATTGAGAAACAAGGGAATCTTGAGTGCTGGAAAGACTCTGTTTTATATCCTGATCTAAATAATGGTTACAAGGGTATGAAAATATTCATGAAGCTGTAGTTTATTGCAAATTGTACCTCAATCAAAAAGACATTACATAATGGAAGTGCTTACTGAGTAAATGACATTGTATCTGGAATTCTGGGAGGAGGGGAAGTGAAAGGGGAGTATATTTATAAAATATTGATGAGTTGATAATTGTAAAATTGGGTAATGGGCACATGAAGGGTTGTTGTACTATTTTGTCTGCCTTTTTAGCTTAAAAAATAAATAAATTTAAATATAAATTGTCTACATAATAAAATATGTAATAATTGACATTATTATTACACAATAATTATTATGTAATAATATTATATTATAATGTAACAATGTATAATATAATTATGTGATAATATTATTTGTCTACATATTAAAAATTAAACATAAAATTAATGAGAAAGCAAGTCAAATTATATCATCCCTCTGGTTACAACCTTGCCTTGACGTCCATCTCATTTAGAGTAAAAAACCAAAGTCTAAATGACTACAAGTTCCCATGTGCTGTGTCCTTATGGCCTCTGCCATCATTATCAGTCCTCACTCACCCATTCCAGTGACAATGGCGTTTTCCCTCCTTAGGGCCTTTTCTTAGCCTGTTGTCTCTGTCCAGAATGCTCTCCCAACACATATCTACCCTCCTTCAATCTTTCCTCACATGTTATCTCTCAATGAGACCATACTGATCACCCTATTCAAAATTGCAATCTATCTCCCTGGAATTCTCGATCCCTTTTACCCTAACATATTTCCCTCCATAGAAGTAATCACTTCCTAACATACTGCATAACTTATTTATTGTTTATTGTCTATCTTCCCCCATCTCTCCTCTAAAATGCAAGCTCCTTAAAAGCAAGTATCTTTATTTTTTTGATGAAAGTATTCTAAGCACCTAAACAGTACCAAGGTCCCAAAGCACCTGGCACATAATATGTGCTGAATAAATACTTTTTTAATGAATGAAGAGATGAACAGTAAATGCCATAAAAATTACGGATTCTGACTTGACCTCCCATGCATCTTGACTACAAGAAGAGAATGTGCTGGTCATGCCACCATGATTCCTTCTGGTCTATACAAAAGTTTCTTGTTAAAATGGCATGTTATTCTTTGATGGTGTATTGAACATGTTGGGCAATGGACCTGTCATTCTCATTGTTCCCTATGTCTTTTTTTGGTTGTTTTTTTTTTTGCTTGAGATGTAGTCTTGCTCTGCCACCCAGGCTGGAGTGGAGTGGTGCAATCTCTGCTCACTGCAACCTCCACCTCCCAGGCTCAAGCGATTCTTCTGCTTCAGCTTGTCCAGTAGCTGGGATTACAGGAATCCACCACCATGCCCCGCTAATTTTTGTATTTTTAGCAGAAATAAGATTTCACCGTGTTGGCCAGGATAGTTTTGAACTCCTGACCTCAAATGATCCGCCCGCCTCGGCATCCCAAAGTGCTGAGATTACAGACGTGAGCCACCGTGCCCAGCCTGTTCCTTATGTCTTAATGAGAAAGATCTTCAGAGGCCTGGAAAAGGGAGATCTAGGAGTCTCATTGAGCTGGCTTTCTCAGTTTCAGTCAGTTTGGCTGTGATTGAACCCACGACACAGAAAAGCCAAAGAATTTGGATCACAAAATACAGAAACCAGTCAGCATGGCAGATGCCTGACCTGAATAGGCTGGGTTGTGTACAGGCAGAGAATGAGGCACATGAAGCTGTCAGGTAGGGGCCTGTGGCCTTTCAGGAACAAGAGGGCAGGCTCCATCCTGCCTCCTTACTCCCACTTACAGTGTCTGTTCTCACACGACTCAGGAGGACTCTCTCTCTGGCCCTTCATGCCTGTTGAATCCTTAAAGTAAACCCTCTTTACTCAAGCTTGAGCGACTCTCTGTCTGTTGACAAGGTATCTCTAGGGCACCCAAGCCCTGATATGCATGATCCTTAGGCATCCAAGTGGAGGCTAATGAGTGCATCCCAAAACGCTGGTCCAACATGATCAATACAGACTCCTTGGATGGATTCTCAGAAATATGGGTTCCAATGCAAAAGGTAGGAAGTAGGGGCTTGAAATACATGTTGTTTTTTTTTTTAACAGTGCTGTAGAATATTCTAATTTGCAAATCAGTTTGGAAAATCAGCATAGGCTACTATTTCCAGATACAGACCCTCAACTCATTTCTACAGAGTAAATGTAGCGTTTTTCTAATTTAGGACAGAATTTGCATTGCAAATATGATAGGCATGTCTTATTATGCATACCTATACCATTTCCCTCCCCCGTATGAATGGTATACCAAAGGGGCAAAAAGTAACCTCAGTAAATCTTAGGATTTCCCTAAGAAGTGAGTCTCCTTTTGTGGCAGTATGACCTTGGTCTGTACATGCAAATCCATAGAAATGAAAAAGAGCAAAGGCCTGCTCCTGTTCCCCAAAGGTAACCAAGTCCTACACCAGTGTCACACTGACAGAGGGGTGGGACGGGGGTTTGTAAATTTTATGACTCATAATAACAGTCCAAGTAATGCAGCTGAGATAAAGTGCTAATCAAATTTCATGCTCCAAGGCATGAGCTGATTACTGCTGGGCCAAGAGGGGATTTATTCCCTGTGGTTCTGACAGGCATAGGGGGCCAGGAGCACTCTCTGAAGCTTCACACCCTACTGACCACTTCTAAAAAGGAGGATCCATGAGTCCAGAGGCCTGACACCTACTGGGCCTGTGTTTTCTCAAATCAAAGGCAGAAGGATGGCATGAAGAGAAACCTCAAAGGCAAAAGATTTGTTAAGAAAGATGGACCAGAACTTTGTGGAATGTACCTGGGGACTCCCTAGAGAACTCGTGTTCCAGGGCCTCATTCAACCTAGAGAGGAGAGAGAACCCTGAAGACCTCTGCTCCTTTCCATTGGTGTCTTATTCTGTCTGTGAAATTAGGATAATGATAATAACCTTTTTGAGGTGGTTGCGAAGATGAAGGTGGGCAAGATTGGATTATGGGGTAGGATTACAGATGGTGCCCCAAAACTATTATTCTGACAACCTGAGAGACATCAGAGTACAGGCCCTTGGTTGAAAGACAGCAATTTTTGGGTCAGGCCCGGTGGCTTACACCTGTAATCCCAGCTCTTTGGGAGGCCAAGGTAGGTGGATCACTTGAAGTCTGGAGTTCAAGACCAGCCTGGCCAACATGACAAAACCCCATCTCTACTAAAAATACAAAAATTAGCTGGGTGTGGTGGTGGGCACCTTTAATCCCAGCTACCGGAGAGGCTGAGGCAGGAGAATTGCATGAACCTGGGAGGCTGAGGTTGCAGTGAGCCAACCTTGTGCTACTGCACTCCAGCCTGGGTGACAGAGCAAGACTCTCTCAATTAAAAAAGACAGACAGCATTTCTTGGTCTCAATAGCTTCGTGTAGTTAAGAACTTTAGCTCTGGATCAGAAGCATACACATAGACCCAAAGCCTGAAGAGTTTTTAAGAGAACTATAAAACCCAAAACCCAGTAATTATTCAACCTCTAAGGCAATTCTCGGGCCCCATAACTTGCACCAGTAAGAAGTGGGATGCCAACACTGTTTTACACCCCCAAAATGTGATTTCCCAGTGCCCATATAAATATTGCCATGGGAGACACAAACTAAGAAAATCCTTCCAGGAGCAAACCTGGGCATTGAAAGGTAACCCAACCATGGGGATAACAGTCATAATTCCATCCTATCCCCAAAACTTCTCCAGCCCTGTGGAGCCTCTCAGTTGGAACTGAGATGAGACTAAGCTGCGCCTCCCAGTGCATCCCTCAAGATGGCTCCAGAAGGCTGTGGCTCAAGCCAGTCCCCCTGTAGGTAGGCTGGTCTCTCGTTCCTCTTCCCTAGGCAAATCCTCCTGATTTTTTGGATCTTTGATCAAATCACTCCATCTCTACTCAAAGTCTTCCCTAACCACCCCAGGCCATAGAACACTTTCCCTCCTCAGAATTCCTTATAACTTTTTACTAAGCATCAATATTGTACACAGCAATAATCTCTATTTTTGTTAAAATGAACAAATATAAAGTCAATATATTTCAGCAGAAAGAGTTCTGACTTTGAAGACAGGCCCTGGTGCCTCTCCTTGCTAGCCAAGTAAACTTTGGAAAGTTTTTACCCTCTCTAAGACATGGGGGTCACCATCTGTTAAATGCAGATAATCATACCTTGCGGAGTAATTGTGATGATTAAAATAATGCGTGTAAATCACCTGGCACACAGTAGGCATTTAATACACTGGCTATTAATACTGGTCTCATTTAATTTTTCATATGCTTCTGTTTTATGTATCTGACTAAAGTTTAAGTTGTTTAAGGATAAAGTTGAGTCTTATACATTTCTATATTCTCATAGGTTAATGCCCATAATAAGTGTTCTTGAAATACAGTCATGCGTTGCTTAACCATGGGGATATATTCTGATAAATGCATCACTAGGCGATTTCATCACTGGGCGAACATCACAGCTTGTACTCACACAAACCTAGATGTCATAGCCTACTACACACCTAGGCTATATGATATAGGCTATTGCTACCAACAAACCTGTACAGCATGTTACTCTCTTGAATACTTAAGCAGCGGAACACAATGGTAAGTATTTGTGTATCTAAACATATTTAAACATAGAAGTACAGTAAAAATACGATGTTAGAACCCTATGGGACCCCTGTTGCATATGTAGTCCATTGCTGACTGAAATGTCATTCTGTGGTGCATGGCTGTATTCGTGACTAAAGATTAAAGTAACATTTGGTGTAAGTCTATTTTCTTCCCTTTGGTGTTTCCAAAATACTATCCTAAAGAGAGCAAGCCTAAGTCTGGGTTCATAGCAAATGCAGTGTCTTTTTTCTAACAGTTACAGAAGCAGATGATCAGTGGCCCATGGATTCCAGGTGAGGATCTGGGATCCAGACATCCAGATATTGAAAACACAGGGATGGAGTCTGTATGGAAAAAATTAAAATATAGTAAAACGTGAAATATGAAATAGAAATCTTTCAGTTTTCCAATGGAAGTGAGAAAAGAGTAAGTAAAAGATCCCCAAAAAGAACCAGGGCAATAGATTCAGGTACTAGAGACCAGTGGTAAAAGGGACTTTAAAACAAATTAAGGTCTCCTGACTTAGGATCCAAGTTTTTATATTGTGTCTGCAGAGTCAGGCATCCATATGGGTATCCACCCCAGGTTAGGCAGGAGCCTGGGGGCAGCTGGCTAAGATGTGTTCCCAAAGCTTCCTCTAGGCAGACACTGACGAATATTCTCTCTTTAAAACTAAACAAGAAAAAACCCTCAAAACTTCAAGGTATACAAGCTGATTGATGTTTGAACTTCTCTGAGAGCAACTATGTTCTCTTTCTATATTCCCAAAAAAGGCAAAGAAAAGTATTGGTCTTCCAAAACAAATAGAGGACGGAGCTGCTGTTGTTGCATGGTGTCTAGAAACTCAGACAACTTCATCATTCCATATCTGCATCCGAGAGAGAAAGAAAAACTACAATCATTTTCCATTTATCCATCAACCCATCAACCTCCAAGTAAGTGATCTTTAGGTCATTTGCTTCTTGCTCACGAAGGTTTAGTGATCTTTCTTGAAAGACTTTCTTGTGTCCTAGGGGAAAAGTGCCTCTCCAGGCCAAGCCCAGCTCTTCCATATTTGGGGTGAGCTCCCTGATTTACCACTGGAACTCCTCACATTTCTTTACCTTGACTTCCTCTTCTGCCATCAGGCCTTGCATCGCTGTCAGCCTTGGAAAAGCCTCATAACTCTGGATGACAATATCTAGACCATTAAGCCTACATACTTCAGCAAAACTGCCTCACTGCTGTCTCTGCTCCAGGTTATAAAGATTTCTCACAGCTTACACAAGCCTCTCAAGAACTGAACTTGAGGGGTTGCCCTCAGAAAGCTGCTTTCAAGACCAAAGCCATTTTTCACTCAAGCACTCTGTCTATGAGGGCCTCAAACTACTGCACAGTAATGCTCATGGTGCCAGCTCTGAGGTATTACCCAGGCATGGCCCATTGCTCAGATCTCAGAACTGGTGATCAGAGCTAGCTCGACCACCTCAAAACATATATGCATTCATACATGGATTCTGAACTATGAGCGTCAATTCCCTTTACTCATCATCGCAGAAAATCTGCAGCCTACAGGGAGTACAAGAATCCACTCACTAGAATTACAAATAATCTGGTCAAGATGGTATAAAGCCAAATCCCTGTATTATGTCTAATAATCTTCAAAATTCCCATATAACTTGAAACCTTTCTGGTGCTTGGTAAGAAGGAAATTTTTCCTGGAGCCTATAAAGTTTGGGCTTTACTGAAACTACTAATTTTTTTTTTCTCTTTTTTTTTTGAGACAGAGTTTTGCTTTTGTTGCCTTAGGCTGGAGTGCAATGGCCCCATCTCGGCTCACTGCAGCCTCCACTTTCTGGGTTCAAGCGATTTTCCTGCCTCAGCCTTCCGAGTACCTGGGACTACAGGCACGCGCCACCAGGCCCAGCTAATTTTTGTATTTTTAGTAGAGACAGGGTTTCTCCATGTTGGCCAGGTGGTCTTAAACTCCTGACCTCAGGTGATCCATCCACCTCTGCCTCCCAAAGTGGTGGGATTAGAGGCATGAGCCACCGCACCCAGCTCTACTAATTTTTAATGCCCCTTGGCTGACATTCCCCAGCTTCCTCTTCTCAGCCCCACATCCCAACTTTCACCTCCAGGCAGACTAAAACAGTTGAAGGATGACATTGTCAAACAGACAGCCATATTTTAAAAGCAAGTGTCATAGTCGAGAGTATACATATCAAAATTTGCAAATGTTCATGACATTTGCCAAGGAATCTGTTCATTTCCTGTGGTGCTGCAGCCAAAGGCTATACGATGGTGCAACGTCAGTGTCTTGTCCCTCTCTGGTGCTTAACAGTGGAATGTTAGTTGTGAAATGCCGTGTAGCATGCACAAACTAGACTTTAAGGATCTTAATATAATATGCACTGGCACTTATTTTGAATTAGGACTCTCCTTCATTATCATATCATATCCCTGCCATTTTAAAATTCTCATGGGGAAGTCCATTTAAATCAGCACTGTCTAATACAGTTTTTTGCAGTGTTGGAAATCTTCTGTCCAATAAAAATCTAGTAGCCACATATGGCTACTAAGCACTTGAAATGTGGCTAGTACAACTGAGGAACTAAATTTTACTTACTGTTATTTAATTTAAACTTACATTTAACCACAGGAGTGCAGTGCCTACCATACTGAACAGCACAAATTCTAATTGTCATGACATGGAACAATGCTTGCTTCTCCAGCATTTCGAAAGCCCCAAAATGACAACCTGGCCCAGAATGACACATGGATGACTAAGAGGAATTAAAACAAAGTCCATATACATCAAATATAAATATGAGTGTGAGACAGCCTCCCCAGATGCAGTTTCCAAAGGAAATGACCAGTTAAACTGGTTCCATGATACTTGCCCATTTTTCCCTGCCAGATAAAGGCTATTAAAAAACAATCAAAGTGTGAAGAGGGCAGAAAATGTGATGAAGAGATTCTTTGGAGAAAGTAGCTGCCACTGTTACCTTGGGATCTGCCTGTAGTCCTCACAGAGCTTGGTAAAACAAAAGATGGCTTTCCTGTAGATGTAGGAGGGAGAGAAAGCTGGGCCAGAGCTGGCTAAATCCTGCCCATGAAGACTGCCTTGGAGAGCAGTGGGACTCCAAAAGCACGAGCCAGGACGGGGTGGACTCAGCGATGTGCTGGTAAATGTTTAAGAACCAGCTCTCCAGAAAAAAAAAAAAAAAAAAAAAGTCTCTGATTTTTTGCATTTGCCAATTTCTTGGGTGTAAATACTCCCTCATGGCCAATTTCCAACCACCTGTCTGAAGTCTCTCTGGAGCTGGGAATGGACATGCACAGTCAGCTTTCGTGAGCTGATTGTATTGTAAGTCTGCTCCAGCATTCGGCTGGTGGGCCACTGGGGAGCCAGAGGTACAAGGGAAACAGCTTGCCTAGGGAATAGACGGCATCCCTTATAGTCCAAGACTTGCATATGGGAGATCCCTAGTGACAAGTGTATTTGCATATCCCAAGAGAGAAAGAATGAGTTTTAACCACTCTCCACCAAGAGCAAAAGCTGCTCAGCCAAGTCAGAGCTTTCCTTTCCCCTTACCTCTCCTCTTTCTCTGCCCCTTCAGCCCTCGCAGGATAGAACATAGGAGTCTGGGAGTCTGCAAGAAGGTAAGTAAGAGAAAGAGTAGAACCTTAAAGGCAGGCAGCTGCCAATTATTGGCCTCAGCCCACTAAAAAGAAGGCGATGTCTCTCCTCTGAATGAAGACTGAGACATTGATTCATGTCATGGACTGGATTGATTCTATTTACTGAATTGAGATCGTGTGTTGAGACTCAAAATGACCATAGGACCATCTATTATTTACCAAACATTTTCTAGGGGCAGGGGATAAATTTAAATCACCCCAAAACTGATAATGATAGGGTTGAGCTTTTACTACATCATGAGTTGTGCATGCTCAACACAATTTTGACAAAAATTTTCTGCTGGCTGAAGACACATTAAAAAATAGCACCCTGTTTTGTTTTGTTTTGTTTCATTGTGTTTTTTGCTTTTCTTTTTTAAAAATTCTCTTTTAACCTGTATGAATTCTGGGGTGAAAATCTTTTTTTTTTTTTTAAGAGACAGGGTCTCACTATGTTGCCCAGGTTGGCCTTGAACTCCTGGGCTCAAGGGATCCTCCTGCCTCGGCATCCTGAATAGCTGGGTCTACAGGCATAAACCACCAGGCCCAGAACCATGTGTGAGTGCCCCTTCTTCTCCTCTCTTCATCTTCACAGCATATCTTATTATTGTTAACATTGGAAATCAACACCCCAGGGATCACCATCAGACTCATCTTCTTTATTGAGAGACAAAGTATGACGCTTGGGGCAGGATGGCAGCAAAAAAGTCATATAACCTAAAGTCCCTGATATAAACAATGTGCTCACTTGGAGGCTGGGGGTGGTATTTAGGTAAAACCAACAAGATGGGAATCAGCATGACCTCTTGATGTGTAGGACAATGAGCCTTATGAGATCTTTAGTCACTCATGTCTGATAGTTATTTTTTAAAATAACTTTAAAAAAGTAATAGTGGAAAAGAAAATAGTTATTTCAAGTATTCCAAAGCTCTCATACTCAAATGAGTAGTGTGTTCATCTTCAGTTTCAAAGTAAGCCCCACCTCCCTACATTTCAAGGGCAAGGTGAGGTGGTGACCGCAAATAGGCCATGGTAGAAGGCGGCGCGTAGCAGAGGCTGAATGCCCTGGACAACTGCTGGGGTCCAGTCTGCCTGCTGTGTTAACAAGCCTCAGAGAGACTCTAAGACAATACCCAACGGATGAGCCTGTTAAATGTAAAGGACCCTAAAGTTAGGCTAAACCTACAGGGGCTTATTCTGTAAAAATACATTTTCTATTTACAGCTTTTGAAAGCCAAATGCGATCTGTCTGCCCTGAAGGGACTACTTCATTTCCACGCAGCCCTTGGCTGGCAGTCAGAAAGACTCCAGTGTTTCCTGAAGACCAGGGGAGAGTTTATAACTCTAGCATCAAAGTCAGCAGCTGTTCATCTAGAACACAACTTCCTAAAAGTCAATGTCTTTGCCTGAAGCTTTTCTTCCCAGATCTCCTATGGTGAAACAACCAAAGGGAAGAAGAATGTGGGCAGCTCTCAGTAAGACAGATGAGCATTGACATTGACCCATTCTTTCCTCCAATCCTTGATGCTTACCTTGTACATTCTTCGTTGTCTTCTGACTCAGCGCCTTTAGGGTATGGATGTTGCCTGGTCCCATACAAGCCAAGCATCAAATGGATGCTCAAGCATCAAATGGATGGCTCAACAAGGAGGCCAAGACCAGCTAATGTTTAGTGAGCACCCGAAGGGGCCACACTGGAGAGAACAGCACAGCTCCGTCTGAGAAACAGCTGTTCCTTCCTGCCTGAGAGGCAGAGCTATAGAAGATATCACAGAATGTTGCTGCTTTGTCTTCCACCCTGAACCCTACACTACCTCGCTGTAGCTTCCTGGTTTTAAGCATACATCAAATGATTCTTAATCCTTTCTGGGTCTTGGAACGATTTGAAAATTGTCAACAGTACTGGGATTCCCAGAATAATGCACATATGTACATACTCATATATTCCTCAAGCCCTGGATATAATTTTAAGGGAGTTCACAGACCACACTCCCCCACCCATCTGTGGACCCAGATTCTGTGGGTTCGAGATTCAGAAGCCCTGTTTCTAGGCAGGCCCTCTGTTGCTAACGCCCCTTGAAAACATCACCCTAGATGATTATCCCTTCTTCCTCCACTCCTTCCCACCTTCTCCAACTGCTGGGTTTCAGCACAAAGATTGCTTGCCAGTTAAACTGGCACCATGGACCACTCAGTAGTTGTTTCTTGGGTCTAGAGGAAACAGCCAGATTCCTTTAAGTAAATCATGTCTTAGTTATTGATTGTCTCCACTTGAAGTTTTTGACAATCTCTGATTAAATCATAAACCACTGCATCCGCCATCTGCTGCTTCAGTCTCTCAAACCAAATGTCAGTTTCCTTGTAGCCCTTCAATTCAAACGTTGCAAATTCTGGATCTAGGCTTCATTCTTTCACTCATTTAAGCACTAACATCTATTGCATAACTATTAAATGCCAGGCACTGTTCTAGGCATCCGGGACATAGTAATGTACAAAACAGACCTCATCTTAATTTTCTTATTCTCTTCCAAAATGCTAATTCTAACCAGCGCTGCTTTAAAAACCATTATAATTATTGTAATAACTGCCTAAGTTATAAGCTCTATTCTAAATAGTTAACATGTATTATTTTTCAGAAAACTCTATGAGGTAGGTATTATTATTATCATTCTTATTTTAAAGAAGTGAAAATCATAGAGGTTAAGTAATTTGCCCCAGCTAGAGAGGGACAAAGACAAGATGTAACACCAGGCAGTTTGACTAAATTACTTACTGCTAAATTCAGCAACCCTGATTACGGTTACAAAGCAAGATTAGATTCTTTAGCACTGTTGAAATGTGAACAGATGTATTCCAAAAAATTGTCTAGCAATGTGCATATATTTAAGTAGCCCCAAGGGTTATCTGTGGTTGCCAAGAGGCTCAAAGTCAGCATGAATATAATCAGGAGGCACTGATGACTTTGTTACCCAGAGACGGTTTGGGGATCCTTCAAGAGTTATCATGCACATGGACAGGAATGTGAGGCAGAGGATTACTGGAGTTGAGTTGGCAGTCAAGGGACAAGCAAGCCAAAAGTTATAAAAAACATATTTTAAAATTTTATATTTTTAAACAATTGTGATGGACAGAAGAGATTGTAATCCTGAGGCAATAACTGAGAAAGTATTGAGTAGGTAATAAAAGGCCTGAGTAGGCTGAAAAAAATGTTCTAAAATAGCAGTTTCCTGTATCCATGGCTTCTAAAGACCTCAGTTAGTGCGAATAGTAACTCAAATGAAATTTAGAACCAGGAATAATTGAAAGGCATAGCTCCCAGGCAGGAGTGAATTGTGTTTTGCAGGATTTGAAGATTATACAATTTGGATGACTCTCCTTTAAAAAATTACTAATACCAAATTAGATCTAGGGCCTTGGGAAGGGCCTGGAAGCATAAGCTACATTACCTTTATAGCAAACCCAGCTTGGACTCATGGAGGAGGTTGCTAAGAAACACATACATTGCTAGATCAGGACAGCGGTGATTCTGATAAGGCTGAATGCCCAATTTGGAGAACTTTGTGATCCAGAGAACAGTGATTTGAAGGCACTTTGACATGAAGATGCAACACAACAGTGGATGTGGTTTGAAGGAAGGCTTTGGCAATCCAAACAACTGAAAGAGACATTCCATGTAAATTTTAATGAGATATCAATTTTTGCCATTCAATTTCTCAATTTTAAAAAATTATACTGCTGAGCCAGCCTCCAGCTAACTTATACAGTACCTATGTACAATTTACAAAAATATGTCTATTTAGGCTGACAAGGTGGAAAGACAAACCCCTTCTGGGCAGGTGGGGTGGTATGGTATGACAATCTGGTGGAGCTTTCAGGCATGCATTTCTTTCTTTCTCTGTGGTGTCACACTTTCGGGCAAGCATTTCTTTCTTTCAAAGCATTTCTTTCTTTCTCTGTGGTGTTGCACTTGCAGGGAGCAAGGCTGGGCAAGGGAACTGCTGAGTGAATTTCAGCCCTAATTCATCCTCTCAGCTAGGTACCTTTGCACAGTGTCCAAACTGTACAACCAAACAAGGCAGTCCTGTATCTACAGGTGTAGTGATTTTAACAGCATGACTAAAGGGACCTAAAAATGTGCAATCCTCTGGCCCAGAAAGTCCACTTCTTGGAATTTATTCTAAGAAAATTATCAGGGAAAAGTACAAATATTTATATAGAACACTTCTAGAAGTACTGTTTATATAAAGAAAAATTGAAAACAACCTGTATGTCCAATAATACAACATGGATAAATTAACTTGTGACTCAGCTTAACAATAGAATACTGGCCATCCATTAAATGGATTTTAAATGGCAAGAGGAAATGTTCATGACATAATTATAAATTAAAAATCAAGAAAGGAAACTATGCAGACTTTAAAAATATGTGTTTGTTAAAAAAGACCAGAAAACACCAAACTATTAATATTAAAAATAGTTACCTATGGAGCATTATCTGTAGATTACAGGCAATTTTATTTTCTTATTCATATTTTTCCATATTAAAAATTTTTTACCTTGGAAATTTCATACTCTTACCTTTATTGCAAATATATTTTAAAATCGTATCCAGACTTGAAGGGCAGAGACAAAATTGAAGCAGTGAGTGAATGTTGCCTTGACCTCATGGGCTTAGTGTTTGCACCTCATTGATTTCCACTTTGCATCGAGTCCCATGCCTCTGGTGGCTCGGGTGTGCCTTGCTTCATTACCCTCTGTCCTATAGTGATGGATGGTCATCAGAGGAATGCGATATCTCCCTATGACTATCCCTACTTTTCAAAGCCCCAGGAGTATCTCCATGTACTTGAGCACTATGACAAAACAGCTTTGGGTCACTAAAGACACTTATCCAGAAGCCACCATAGAAGGTGAAGATAATGTGAGTCAGACTAGAGCAGCTAATTGACTCAGCTATTGGCTTTCAGATTTATGGGACACCACTGCTAAGTAATTAAATTTACTGGGCTATTTCAACAAGATATTAACTTTAAGTAATCCTCACTAAACATAAATTGAGAGCTGGGTTTGGGTTTTGTTTTGCTGTTTTTCATTTTGGTATCAGTAATTAAAGATTATTCAATTATGATAATGTATTTCTTTTAGGACTGGTTTTTGCAGCTGAAGCCTGATGAACACTATGCAGCTTGGATGACAATGATTTTGTTTAAAATCTCCTATAAAGTTCCAACTGAAGGAGACATGCTTTCTCACTTTTTCTATGGCTAGTTGTTCTCTAAACTTCATTCCAGAACCATCTTTAATTCAAGGCAGATTTTCTCCCTAGGGTTGGAGACAGACATAGATTTAGGCAGTGTGTGTTGGAAGCCCAGGTATCCCTAGCACATGGACCATTTTTGTACAATGCGTGAAGTCATAAAGGGCTTCAAATTTAATAATCATAGTTAAATGGTGGCATAAAATGGTCCGAGAGAGGAGCTCAGGACCTCAGGCCCACAAATCTTCTCCAAGGGATGAAGAGAGAGGCCCCGCTAGGATCACGCAGTCAGGACTGCACAGTCTGGCTTGGCCTCTTCTCTCCAAAAGTGCTCTTGCCTCAGGCTTCCCCAGCAATATATATTGAGTGGTAGATGCTGATGCATATTACATCCCTGGTGAGCATGTAATCAGCACTCCTTCTGGCAAGCTCTCAGCAGCCACTGGAGCAGAAGGTAAATCCAGGTAAACTGACATGCAGGCAAATTACTGCTCCTGGCTTAGCAGGAGCCAGACCTCTGTCTTTGGTCCAAGCTATCTCACAGGGGATTGGGGATGCTGCATCAGAAACAGCAGAGGAAACTCAGGCTTCTGAATAAGGTTAGACCTGGGTTTCAAGTCTTCCTAATGGGTAATTTTGCCAAGTCTCAGTTTCTTCATCTGTAAAATAGGGAGGATACCACATAACCTATGGAAGGTGCTGTGACTTCAGCAAGTGATACCATATATAAATATGTAGCACGGTTACTGACACACGACATTTGTTTCATTCCACAGCTCCCATTGAGCTCCTAGGTTCCTGCTCTTATTCAATCCTTGATTCCAGTGGGTTCTCAACTCTGGCTATACTTTAGAATCACCTGGGAAACCTGTAAAAAATACAGATGCTTGAGCCCTGTATCAATTAACTATTGCTGTGTAGCAAATCACTCCAAAGCTTAGTGGCTTAAGAAACATACATTTATTATGTCACAGTTTCTCTAGATCAGAAATATCATAGCAGTTTAGCCAAGTAGTTCTAAGAGTTTCTCATGATGCTTGTAATCAAGATGTCAGCTGGGGCTGCAGTCACCTGAGGCTTGACTGGGTGGAAGGCTATATTTTACCTCTATCTCACTCATTCATTGGCTGTTGGCCAAGGTTTCTCACCATGTGGTCCTCTCCACCAGGCTGCTCATGGCATGACATTCTGCTTTCTCCAAAGCAATGCCACTCTGCCTTTTATGACATAGTTTCCAAGTCACATATCTTCACTTCCGTCTTATTCTACTAGAAACAAATCACTAAATTCCCACACTCAATGGGATAAAATCCTAAAAGGATGAGAATATCAGGGGGAAGAAACATTGGGGGCCTTGAAGACTGGCCTTTACAGACCCTAATCCCAAATATTTTAATTTAACTGGTTTGGGGCCCAATCATCTTTTTCTTTTGTTAAACTCCCTAGGTAACTCCAATTTGCCACCAAGATTAAAAACTATGTAGAGTTTCTCCTATGTTACCTTCTCTTTTGACCCAACTTGGTCATTTTAATCCCTTTCTTTGGCATGTCCTTAATTGGCTCATCACATCCTGCTGCTAAATTCTCTCTGGTCCTAAGCAGTCAGGCAGGTACACCACTGGCAGTAGGTCCCAAGGGTGCATCTGTCTGAGTGCTTAGGACCCTAAGGACTGCTTAGTGGGGCCCTTCGAAATGCAGGTGCACAGCAGCAGTGGGGTTGAAGACCAGATAGCAAACAGCATCCAAAATTAAGACCTATTGGCAGGCCCTGGAGATACTGGAGCAAATGACTAGGCAAGTGACTAGGCAAGTGACTAGGCAAAGTCAGGGGCCAGGCAAAATCGGAGATTGGAAATGCTAAAGGGGCCAGGCAGGAGCAGCCAGCAGGCCAGAGAACACTCATCACTGACAACAAGGAGACCCCCCAAAGCTGAAGCAAACTTCTGGCTCAGCCCTGGCTGCCTTACTATTATTCTCTTACCCTTGTGAGAGCCAATCCTAAAACATCTCCCTAAAACATCAACCAAAAGAAGCCTGAAGTGTGAATTCGGAGAAGGAGAACAGACAGTCCCAGCTTCCTGGCAGAGGCAGTTCCTCTAACACCAGCTGCCCTCAACCCCTCTTCCAGTAAGCAAGATTTCCTGGCTCATTATAATGTTGGCATTGCCACCCACAAGATGAAAGTTGCCTACAACAAAAATAAACATAAAATGATTATAATATACACATCACTGGGGAGCGAGGTGTCCATCATCACAGATGGCTTATTCATCTTTGTGTAATGAAACCCAAATTATAATTGTATGTATTTTCAGACTGTTCTCTCTCATTGCTCATTAAAGGGGGATCTGGCTTTGTCTGTCTGATCGATTTCTGCCTACTTTTGCCCTCTGGTCCTTTGGCCTTTCATAGCACAGAATCTAGAGAAGGAGAAAGGATAGAATAAGAGGGATCAGAGCCAGTGCAGGGAGAAGGCTTAACAGGAGTGGTTCTGAAGAAATGTGGGGGAGTATTTGCAGTGTACGAGAAAAGTTGATGGAAGAGAAAAAGATTAAAAAGAGAACTGTTTCTCAGGACTGTGAGTCCTTTCAACATATCCGAAAATAGCAATTATAAAAAAACTTGCAAATTTCTTTTCAGTTGATGGACTATGTTTTTCGTTAATCATAATCCTGTTTTGAAATTAGATCATGGGGGTCCCTGCTTTAATGAGGTTCATTAGTATTCACAGTGCCTAGAATAGCAGAACCTAGTAATTATTGAAAAAACTGTTAAATAAATATTATATGCTCATAAAGTTCCAGAGAGGCCTATTACAAAAGCTGAAATATAATGATATATATAAATGAAATATAATGAGAACCATAAGGACAATACATCATCGTGTGTGATCAAGTGCCTTCTGATCAATCCTGCCTGTAACCAGAGCCTGAGACTTGCTCCCCTTGTGAATTACATCAAAGCTGGACCCTCAAGCCAGCCTGACTCCTTCTTCTTCCTCAAGGTACCTCTGGCCCCTGCCTCTTCAAAGATCTAGTGAATCACTAAGTTCTACTGATGTTGGCACCAACGTTTCTCCGATCTAGTCTCTTTCTTTGCCCCCAAAAGCTACTGTCTTAGCACAGGCCTTTATCATCTCTCATCTGAACTAACACCTACTACCTAGCTTCCCCACCTCCAGTCTTTTAAGCCCACCATCATGTACAGCTTCCAGGCTGAATCCTGTGACTCCTGTCATCATTAGTCCCCACTGTTTACAGGATAAAGTTCGAAGCATAAATAGTTCTTTCTGATGTGGCCCCTGCTACCCACCAGTTCAGTCATGTACCTATTTGAAGTATGATGAGCTCCCCATAAGGCTTACACCTTTGTGCCTTTGCTGGGGATCTTCCATCTGCCTGGATTGCCATTCCACCCACACTCAAGCCTCCACCTGGAGGCACCTACTGTGTCTGTCCAGGCTCAGTTCAATTACCACTCAGATACAACTCAACCTCTTGTTACTTTTCCCCACTGTGCCCCATAGAAAATTTTATCCCAATATTAATGACCTTGTTGTACCTATTATTTTGAAAGTCTGTCTCCCCCAGTAAGGTTGAAAGCCCCTTACTGGCAGGATCTTATCCTGATAGTATTATAGTAATTATAGTTCCATGACTATGAAGATTGTTCATGGTCATTTGCTGAGCACGTAGTACGTGGCAGAGCCAAAGCTCTTTCCAGTAAAGCATGCTGCCTTTTTCTTTTTTGTCATTTTTAGTGCTCAGGCCTGGCATATAGTAGGCACTCAGTAAATGTTTTTAAACAAATGGTTATCAGTTTACTCATAAAAACAATAGGGAGCTTGAGTTCAACTCTTGCTATTCCTCTACTGTGGCAGACCCAAGGCCCGAAGTGGAAATCCTACTTCTCACCCCCAAAAAGTGGGTTTTTAGGGATAAATGAGGCAAATGTAACAAAATCTTAATAACTGTTGAGTCTGATCTGACTTCATTTTACTACTTTCTCTAACTTTGAGTGCATTTGAAAGTTATAAGAAAAAGATGAAAACTTTTTTATGCAGCATTGTTTTAGGGTTTTTCCTGTTGTGAACTTTCCAATGACTATGTGGTGGTTCCCTAACTCCTCTCTCTGAAGCCCTTCCTTTTCCTGACCAGACCAGACCATTCTCAGCAAGGTGGCCTTGGTGACTGCTAGATCAACAAAGACACATTATGTATTTTATCTGGTGAAATCACTCCTCAATACATGCAATGAATTCACTCTTGGCTTGATCTGATTTCCCTGGGTGATATATGCAGCAGTGGTTCAGGTCTAAATAGCCACCTGGCAAGGCAATTCTTCTTCAGGAGGCAGCCTGGGGCATGTGAGATGCATCAGTGACAGGCATGATGGTGGCAAGATTTATCTGCCAAACAGGACATGGTTAGTCATATTTTTCAGCTCCAGGACAGGACCCAGACTCAGCAGCCAAGCTGCCCAGAGTCTGCAGCCTGGAGCAAATGGGATTTTCCTTACTCTCTGCAAAACTTCAGCCAGACTTCTAAGTACAGGAGTGCTGCTGCTGGAAGCCCAGCAAGGCATTAACCCCTCCTGGGTGCAGGAGCCCGTGACAATGTACAATCTGCAGGTAAATTTGATAAAATATCAAACTTTATAAAATTCTTGAGGGGAAAAACTGGGTTTAGATTATTTTGCTAAGTTTTAGATCTGGGAGGTAGAAGGCAGAATGGAAAGAAAAATAAGTTTTAGAGCTAGTCAGATACAGATTCTGATACCAGTTAAGCCACTGCCATTTTGTGACCTTGGACAATATTTAACCTGCCTGAGTTTCCACTGTCTCCAGTGAAGGATGGTAATAACCTTATAGAAATAATACATGTAAGGAATCAACACAGTGCCTGGGACATAGTAAGTTCTTAAGAAATGACAAATGTATTGTTCTGAAAGATTTTGAAAGAGTTCACAATGTTCCAGGAAGTACATACAGAGAAAATAAGTGTTGGCTTTTAGATTAGAAAGAAAATCACTAAGAAGAGCAGGGAAATCAAAAAGTACATGAAGACAGGTGGAGAAGGATCAGAAAATTTAATGGGCAGCCAATGGGAACAGAAGAAAATATGAACAGCTAAGTTTCTTTTATGTAGATTTTAGTTTTTCAGGGCTTTTTCCTGGTTTTACAAGACCTTAAATTATTTAAGTCAAGTCAACATCTCCTGAACATTCAAAATCTCATTTTGTTGGTTTGAATGCTTTTAGCAATGACGCACGGCCCCCGCAGCGCTGGGGCAGCATTTGTCTAAATTCTGACCTCAACATCCACTGCACATAAGAAGCAGCAGAACAGACAGCAGCTTATGGGTTGCTAAACCAAACCATTTTCCTAAGTTATACTTCTTCTATTTCCCCCATCTCTGTAAAAACATTACAGTTCATTAATTTTGTGAGATTTCAGGATCCCTAGTCTGTAATTCTCGGTTAGTGCTGTCCCATATGCTCTGGCGGGGAAGACAAGCATAAACTGTTCCCAGCCACACATCAGTGCCAGCCTAGAGGCTGTGGGCTCAGGCCGAGAGATGCAGCTTCGACTCGGATGTTTAATATCTGCCTGATTTATGGCCTCCTCGCTTTATGAAGAGAGTTGGTAAAAGCTGTTGGGGAGCATTTTGATGCCACTTGTATTCATTTTCAGCAATAAATTGTGACAATGTTGCAAGAGCAAATGTATCAGACAGTCAGAGTCTATTATTGTATAAGGCCGGTGACATCCTGGGAAAATCACAGTATACACAGGATGCAAAAACTACCTTCAAGTATCATTTAGGGCATATTTTTAAATATACAGGAAATTAGGAATATAGAGATTAAGATTCCCACAGTCACACTAATTGGGCCACATTATTTTCTAACCATCAGGTTGTGCATGGCACTGAGTAGAGCTGACTAATGTCACAATGAGACCCCAAAGTCAGTCAGCCATCTGCAGTGTGGAATTGTCAACCCTAATGGTCTAGTCATACTTTGTGTTTGTACTATAACATTTTATATGGCTTATATATTATCTCCTAGCTTGTTAAACAGTGTTACAGTCACTTTCATCTCTCTGCTGCTCTTCTTTTCCTAGTTATTCTCTGGTTCAGGAACCCTCATTCCCCTTTTCCCCAAAATTTCACACCCTTCTCCCTGGCACCAGCCACTCTCACAATCAATCTCTCCTACAACTGATGGCCAAATTAAGTTTTCTGAAGCACTGCTCTTTTCATATCAAACATTGCTCAAAAACTGTCAATAAACTTTCACATCTATTAAAACACAGCCACATTCATTTCACAGCTAATCTGCTGTGTGGGCCTGATCTTCTGGGGAATCTTCCTTGGCCCCAAGTCATAGTTTATTTTTGCTTCTGTGTCTTCCTTACTTGACATTGAACTCTCTGACAGCAGAGGTAGTCCTGGAATAATAAGTGCTCATTAAATATTTGTTGAATGACTAAATGAATGAATCTGCTCATGAATACTGGCTGGCAATATGAACTATTAAAAATTCTTTTGGAAAGTAATTTGCAAGTATCAATATTCATTAAAATATTCATAATCTTTGACCTTAAAATGATATTCCAAGAATGTATTCTGAGGCAATCATTCAATGGGGATATGATGCTTATGAGGTATTGCCTATAATAATGAAATGTCAGAAAGGATTTAAAGCAATAATAAGAGAATGGTTAAGTAAATTAAGGTAAATCCACTCAAATGAACATTATAAAGTCAATAAAAATTATTATGAAGACTGGTTAGTGACATGAAACATTGACCTATATCTTTTTTTTTAAGTATTGAAAATTAAAGCCATATCCTGTTTAATCCACTCATCTAGCAAGGATGGTAAAAATTTTTTAAGAAGTACTCAAAAGTGAAAACGGTAGAATTATAGGAAAACTTCTCATTTATTTGGATTTTTGTTAATGTTTTGGCAAAAAGATCCCTTCCCTGCCTAGCAAACAAGCACTTCAACAGTTTTCTATCCTACCAAATAAACCCAGAACCCACCTTCAATTCTACACACAGAACAGTTTCCTCTAAACCTATCTTTCCTATATTTTTTCTCCATGTGTTATAATATATACCAAAAAACCCCACATAAATCAAAATTATATAGCTAAATAAGTTTCCATAAAGTGGAGCCCTGTGTGACCACCACTCAGATCAAGAAGAGAATGTTCAGAATCCCCTGCCATCCCTATCTCATCCTTCTCCACAAAGGAAACCATCTTGACTGGACTGTGACTACTCCTTTTGTTCCTTTATAGTTTGTCACACATGCCTTATCCCTAAATATTATAGTTTCAATGTGTTTTGAACTCACTTAACTAAATGGAATCACACATTTTAGATTTTTGACTTCACTCAGAATTATGTTGTTTAGATTTATCCACATCATTGTCTGTGGCTATAATTTGTTCACTCTTTATTGCCTAGCATTCTATCTCAAAAATATACAGCATTTGTTTATTCATTCTACTGTTGATTATTATTAGTTAGGGCTCTTTCCCATATGAGGGTATCATGAAGCGGGCTCTCTGAACATCCTTGTACACATTTCTTGGTAATCTCATGTATGTGTTCTATTGGAAATATACCTATTGGAAATATACCCAGGAGTGGAATGCTCCAGCCACCGTGGTGGACTTCTGACCTGTGGAAATGTGAGACAATGAATGGGTGTTGTTTTAAGCTCCTAAACGTGATAATTTCTAAAATGACTGCAGCAATAGAAAACTATTGCAACAGGCTCTCTATTCTTTGGGAGAAGGAGTCCAGCACAGGGAATAGTGAGGGTAGAGGCCCTGTTGGGAACACTCTCAGCATGCTCCAAGAATAGCAAGTTGAACAGTGGGGTTGGAGCAGTGATAGAGAGGGAGTGTGAAGACATGAGGTTAAAGATAGAATTAGGGGTCAGATCATGTGGGGCCTTGTAGACCTTTATAATTTTATGGGAAGCTATTGGAGAGTTTTGAGCAGGAGAATGATATAATATGATTTACATTTTAAAGATAACTCTTGCTGCCATGTAGCAATTCACTATGGGGAGACAAGTACAGATGTTGGAACAGTTAGGAAATCTAGTGTGGTAGTCAAGGAGAGAGATCATTATGGCTGGGGCTAGTTAGTGAAGGGAGGTGAGAAGGTGAATAAATTTGAAGATAATAGCCAACAGGATTTGCTGATGGATTGGATGTGGGGTGTAAGAGAAAGCAAGATGTAGAGATGTTGAGTGGGTAGTTGGAAGTACAATCCTGGAGTTCACAGGAACTGACAGCAGATAGATGCCACTTCAAGTATAAAAGTGGAGGAGATTTCTTGGGAGGTGAATGTAATTAGAAAAGAAGACTGTGATCTGAGGACTGTGCTGTGGTAATTTAGAGACCTGGAAGAGACAAAGCTAGGAAATGAGGTATGCCGAAAACCAGAAGAGTGGTGTCCTAGAAGCCAAATGAAGAACAGGCTGCAAGGAGCAGGGAGTGAATAGTGCCAAATACTGCAGGAGGCCGATCAGAAGAGGACAAAGACTGAGCCATTGGATTTGCAGCAGGGATGCCCCTGGTGACCTTAAGAAGACTAGTTTTGTGACGTGGTGAGGATCAAAGCTTGTTTGGGTGATATCAAGAGGAAATGAAAAAAGAGGAAGTGAAGACAGTGAATACAGACTTTTTTTTTTTTTTGAGTAGTTTTACTGCAACAAGAAGCAGATAAACGATGCTGTAGAAGGAGAAAAAACCAGGGTCAAGGACAGGTAATTTTTCTTAAAGGTGGGAGGTATTATGGTACCTGCTTGACGTGGATGGGAATGACCTAGCAGAGAGTGGCAATTCCTGCCGGAGTAAAATGCCAGAATGGGTTTGGGGCATGGGATTCGGGTCACTGGAGAGAAGGCAGAGTGAATGAGCATGGAGGTCAGCAGATTGGAGGATGTGTCCTGTGGAAATAATAGTAACCACCAGTAACACACACACAGCACTAGGAGTCTCAGTGAGATGGGTCTCATTTCACATGCAAAGAAAATTGCACCTTAATACGGGGAAAGATGGCCGAACAGCTGCAGCCAGGTGGAACAGCTGCCACTGAGGGACCAAGATAACTGGAGCACTCCTTACAGATCAGAGGGAAGGCACCGAGAGTGGACAGAGGGAAGACACAGAAGCTGGGCTGAAGAGGGAGGAAGCTGGGAACCCTGCATGGGGCGGCTGCACAATGGGATTTTTTCCTGGCCCCCAACAACTATCGGGGAATGGATGAATTGAACTGGCAAGGAGCAACATGCTCTCACCATGGGCCTCTGGAATTCTGGCAGGAGAGACACCTCAACCACCATGGACGCTCGAATTGACAGGGAGAGCTGTTTAGAGAAGTGGTGACAGCAAGCCAGCTGATGTGAAGCCCAGAGGGTTTTGTGCAGGAGTGTCTCTAGTGGAGCACGACCAGGGATGCCCATCTCCTGAGGCTCGACGTGGTCGCATTGGAGACTTTAGCCCTAGGGGAATTGTTTACCTGAACTCTGCAGGGCAGTCTTGCCCATTAGACTGGGCCAGTTCAACCTGAGCACGCTTGGTCTGCTGGCCTCTCCTGGGGCCCTAGCCTGGCCATGCCTGCTTGCAGGGCAGCCTTGGGTGCCCTGGGGGCCTACATCATAGCTGCTGTGCTGGCAGACTATGCCTGACCAGCAAAGAGCTCCAGCAGAGGGGCCTCCATAACCACACACCAGCCCACTTGCTCCCTTCCCACACTGCAACTTCCCCCAGGCCCACGGCAATCCCCGACATTGCTTTGCTGGTGGATGTGTGTGTGGATGGGTTTTGCCTTCCTTGCCCCACCAGCACGCATGTGTGCATGTACCCTTACTTACCACTGCTGCAGCGGGAGTGCACACAGCCCACTCCTGCCTCCACTGAACTGCCATTACAGATGGCGCCTTGGTGGGCACAGTCAGCCAGCCCTGCCGTTGTGCCCACACTGCCATGGGAGTGAAACTAAGCACAAAGAACAATGAACCCTCCTCCATCCTGAGTGACCACTCCTGCCTGTGGTGCAAGAATGCTAACACAGACCTGTGCCTGCCAGTGCCATGCCCCCATGCTGACACCAACATCAGCAGGATCATGTGTACAGTCACCAGCAGGGGCCCCACACCCCCTGAGCCATGCTACCTCCCCCACTGTGGTAAATGGCTGTATGGAGGCAGGCACCCCAGCACCCTCTAGCACCCAGCCACAGCCAACAAGCATGCACCCTGCTGTGCTGCCACTGCTGCCACTACTGGCACAGGCAAACAAGGATGGATCCCACTGCCACCATACTATGAAATGCTTTGGCTGACACCACCCATCAGAGTGTAGTAGCCAGAAGTCTGGGAGCACTTAGGCCTTCCCAATGCAGCGGACTCCTAATCTCGAGGAGCCAGAGAACAACATCAGTGCCTGATACAATCCCCCACAGTTAGAACACACAGTGCAGAAGTTGGGAGCTGAGCATTGGATAAATTCCTGGAAACATAAAACTTCCCAAGATTGAACCAGGAAGAAATTGAATGCCTGAACAGACCAATAACAAAGTCCAAAATTAAATCAGTAGTACAAAGTCTACCAACCAGAAAAAGCCCAAGACCAGAGAGATTCACAGCCAAATGCTACCTGATGTATTCTGGTACTATTCCTATTGAAACTATTCGAAAAAATTGAGGAGGAAGAACTCCCTAACTCATTTTATGAGGCCAGCATCATCCTGGTACCAAACCTAGCAAAGACACAACAAAAACAGAAAGCTCAGGCCAATTTACTTGATGAACATTGATGCAAAAATCCTCAACAAAATATTAGCAAACCAAATCCAGCAGCACATCAGAAAGCTTAACTACCACAAGAAAGTAGGCTTTAACCCTGGGATGCAAGGTTGGTTCAACATACACAAATCAATAAATGTAATTCATCACACAAACAGACCTAAAGACAAAAACCACATGATCACTACAATAGATGCAAAAAAAGGCTTTCAATAAAGTTCAACATCCCTTCAGGTTAAAAACCCTCAGCAAATGCCATTGAGGTAACATATTTCAAAATAGCAAAAGCCATCTATAACAAACCCACAGCCAACATCATACTAAATGGGCAAAAGCTGGAAGCATATGCCTTGAGAAATGGAATAAGATAAGGGTGCTCAATCTCACCACTCCTATTCAACATAGCACTGGAGGTCCTTGCCAGAGCAATTAGGCAAGAGAAAGAAATACAAGGCATCCAAATTGGAAGAGAGGAACTCAAACTATCTCTGTTTGCAGATTATATGATGCTATATCCAGACAACCCCATAGGCTCTGCCTGAAAGCTGCTAGATCTGAAAAACAGCTTCAGCAAAGTTCCAGTATACAAAATCAATGTACAAGAATCAGTAGCATTTCTATACGTCAACAGTATCCAAGTTGAGAGACAAACCAAGAATGCAATAACATTCACAATAGTCTCAAAAAGAATGAAGTACCTATGAATATGGCTAACCAAGGAAGTGAAAGATCTCTACAATGAGAACAATAAAACACTGCTCAAAGAAAACAGAGAGGGGGTGGGGCCAAGACGGCAGACTAGAAACAGCAGTGATCAGAGGCTCCCATTGAAAAAAACCATAACAAGACTGTGAATCCTTCACTGGCAACCAAGGTATCCAGGTTCTCTCATCAGAACTGACTAGGTGGCTGGCATGATCCACGGAGAGGAAGGAAGAGCAGTGTGGTGTAGCAGGCCACCTGAGAGCCACACAGGGCAGGGGAGGTCCCCCGCCCAGCCAAGGGAGGTGGTGAGTGAGCCTGCTAACCAGCCGGGGAAACCATGCTTTTTCCACAGAACTGCAACCCATAGATTGGAAGATCCCGCTCACAAACTCACACCATGGGGCCCTAGCATCCCAACTCTGGAGCCACACAGATTCTCAACAGCCTCTCAGCTGGAATCTGCTTAAGCCTACTGAGCTCTCCTAGGGTAAGGGGAGACCAGCACCACAGCTGCAGTTGCCTGCTGTCTAAGCCAGTTGAGCTCCTTGGGGGAGGGACAGCAGCCAGCATTGGGACTCACAACTGCTTAACGTGTTAAGCTTCCTGGGTGGGGGAAGGGCAGCATTCATCTCTATTGCTCCAGGCCACGCTTTTCCCCTGTTGGAGCCAGGGAGGCTGGATGGCTTTGTCCCAAGATGTGTCCCCCACAGCCCAACACACTGGCTGTGGCAGACTGCAGCCCAAGTGCCTCTTCAGGCCTGACCCTGACTGTTCCTTCCTCACTTGGCGGGGCTTCCCTTCAGGAACTCCAATAACTCCAGCCAGAGGCTCAGAGACAGAACCCAGAACCCCCTGGGTCTGAGCTCCTAGTAGGAGGGGTGGCTGCAGTGTCTGTGGACCAGCAGACTTAGTCTTTCTTCCTGGTAGTTCTGAGGAATCTGGGCAGCCCACATGAGTGGGTTTCCCTCCAGCAAAGCACATCCCCTCCACCAAGGGACAGTCAAAGTACTGCATTAAATGGGCCCCATTCCCCATGCCACCCAACTAGATGAGACCCTCCAACAGGGGTTGTCAGACACCCTATACAGGAGTGATCCTACTGGCATCAGGTTGGTTCCCCTTGACATCAGAGATCCCAGAAGAAGGAGCAGGCACCCATATTTGCTGTTCTCCAGCCTCCTTGAGTGACATCTCCAGGCATGGGAGCAAACCAGATGAATAGGGACTGAAGTGAACCCCCAGAAAACCACAGCAGCCCTACAGAAGAGGCACCTGACCACTGAAAAACAAACAAACAGAAAGCAACAAAAAGCATCAACAATAACAAAAAGCCCCCACAAAAACCCCATCCAAGGGTCAGCAGCCTCAAAGATCAAAACTTGACAAACTCATAAAGATGAAAAAGAATCAACGAAAAAATTCTGAAAGCCCAAAAATCCAGAGTGCCTCTTTCCTCCAAATGATAGCAATGTCTCTCTGGCAAGGGTGCAGAACTAGACAGAGGATGAGATGGACGAATTGACAGAAGCAGGCTTCAGAAGATGGGTAATAAAAAACTACACTGAGCCAAAGGAGCATGTTCTAACCAATGCAACAAAGCTAAGAACCTTGATAAACTGTTAGAGGAGCTTCTAACTAGAACAACCAGCTTAGAGAGGAACATAAATGACCTGATGGAGCTGAAAAACACAGCACAAGAACTTTGTAAAGCACACACTAGCATCAATAGCCAAATTGACCAAGCGGAAGAAAGCATATTAGAGTTTGAAGACCACCTTGCTGAAATAAGGCATGCAGACAAGACTACAGGAAAAAATAAAAAGGAATGAACAAACCCTCCAAGAAATATGGGACTTTGTAAAAAGACCAAATATACAATTGGAGTACCTGAAGGAGATGGGGAGAATGGAAACAAGCTGGAAAACACACTTCAGGATATTATCCAGGAGAACTTCCCCAACCTAGCAAGACAGGCCAACATGCAAATTCAGGAAATACAGAGAACACCCCTAAGATACTCCACAAGAAGATCAACCCCAAGACACATAATCTTCACATTCTCCAAGGTCGAAATGAAAAAAAATATTAAAAGCAGCCAGAGAGAAAGGCCAGGTCTGCTGGGGATAGGCACCCAAATCTGGCCATAAACTGTCCCCAAAACTGGCCATAAACAAAATCTCTGCAGCACTGTGACATGTTTGTGATGGCCATGACACCCATGCTGAAGGTTGTTGGTTTACCAGAACCCCTGGCCCATCCAGGGCAGAAAACCTCTTAAAGACGGTCTTGAACCACAAACAATCGCATGAGTGATCTGTCCTTAAGGACATGCTCCTGCTGCAGATGTCTAGCCAAAGCCCATCCCTTTGTTTCAGCCCATCCCTTTGTTTCCCATAAGGAATACTTTTAGTTAATCTATAATCTATAGAAATAATGCTTATCACTGGCTTGCTGTCAATAAATATGTAGGTAAATCTCTGTTCATGGCTCTCAGCTCTGAAGGCTGAGTCCCCCTGATTTCCCACTGCATATGCTATATTTCTGTGTGTGTGTCTTTAATTCCTCTACCGCCATTGGGTTAGGGTCTCCCCAACCGATGTGCCAAGGTGGTCTTGCACAGGTCACCTACAAAGGGAAGCCCATTAAATTAAGAGACCTCTCAGCAGAAACTCTACAAGCCAGAAGAGATTGGGGGCCAATATTCAACATTTTTAAAGAAAAGAATTTTCAACCTAGAATTTCATATCCAGCCAAACTAAGCTTCATAAGTGAAGGAGGAATAAAATCCTTTCCAGACAAACAAATGCTGAGGGATTTTGTTACCACCAGGCCTGCCTTGCAAGAAGTCCTGAAAGAAGCACTAAATATGGAAAGGAAAAACCAGTACCAGCCACAGCAAAAACACACCAAAATGTAAAGACCAATGACACTATGAAGAACCTACATCAACTAGTGTGCAAAATAACCAGACAGCATCATGATGACAGGATCAAATTCACACATAACAATACGAACATTACATGTAAATGGGCTAAATGCCCCAATTAAAAGACACGGAATGGCAAATTGGATAAAGAGTCAAGACCCATTGGTGTGCTATATTGAAGAGACCCATCTCACATGCAAAGACACACATAGGCTCAAAATGAAGGGATGGAGGAAAATTTTCCAAGCAAATAGAAAGCAAAAAAAGAAGCAGGGGTTTCAATCCCAGTCTCTGACAAAACAGACTTTAAACCAACAAAGATCAAAAACAGACAAAGAAGGGCATTACATAACGGTAAACGGAACAATTCAACAAGAAGAGCTAACTATTCTAAATATATATGCACCTAATACAGGAGCACCCAGATTCATATAACAAGTTCTTAGAGACCTACAAAGAGACTTAGACTCCCACACAATAATAGTGGGAGACTTGAACACCCCATTATCAATATTGGACAGATCAACAAGACAGAAAATTAACAAGGATATTCAGGACTTGAATTCAGCTCTGGATCAAGTGGATCTAATAGACATCTACAGAACTCTCCACCCCAGATCAACAGAATATACATTCTTCTCAGTGCCACATGGCACTTATTCTAAAGTCGACCACATAATTGGAAGTAAAACACTTATCAGCAAGTGCAAAAGAACTGAAATCATAACAAACAGTCTCTCAGACCACAGTGCAATCACATTAGAACTCAGGATTAAGAAATTCACTCAAAACCACATAATGACGTGGAAATTCAACAACCTGCTCCTGAATGACTCTTGGGTAAATAATGAAATTAAGGCAGAAATCAAGAAGTTGTTTGAAACCAATGAGAACAAAGAGACAATGTACCAGAATCTCTGGGACACAGCTAGAGCAGTGTTAAGAGGGAAATTTGTAGCACTAAATGCCCACATCAGAAAGCTAGAATGATCTGAAATCAACTCCCTAACATAACAATTAAAAGAGCTAGAGAGGTAAGAGCAAATGAATCCAAAACCTAGCAGAAGACAAGAAATAACTAAAATCAGAGCAGAATTGAAGGAGATAGAGACACGAAAAAAGCTTCAAAAAAATCAATGAATCAAGGAGCTGGGTTTTTTTGAAAAAAATTAACAAAATAGATAGACCCCTAGCTAGACTAATAAAGAAGAAAATAGAGAAGAATCAAATAGACACAATACAAAATGATAAAGGGGATATCACCACTGACCCCACAGAAATACAAACTACCTTCAGAGAATGCTATAAAAACACCTCTATGCAAATAAACCAGAACATCTAGAAAAAAATGAATAAATTCCTGGACACATACACCCTCCCAAGACTAAACCAAGAAGAAGTCGAATCCCAGAATAGACCAATAACAAGTTCTCAAATTGAGGCAGTAATAGCCTACCAACAAAATATAGCCCTGGACAGAAGGATTCACAGCCAAATTCTACCAGAGGTACAAAGAGGAGCTGGTGCCATTCCTTCTGAAACTATTTCAAACAATTGAAAAGGAGGGACTCCTCCCTATCATTTGATGAAACTAGCATCATCCTGATACCAAAACCGGGAAGATTATACACACAAAAAAGAAAACTTCAGGCCAATATTCCTGATGAACATCAATGCAAAAATCATCAATAAAATACTGGCAAACTGAATCCAGGAGCACATCAAAAAATTTATCCACCACAATCACATTGGCTTCATCCCTGGGATGCAAGGCTGGTTCAACGTATGCGAATCAATAAACATAATCCATCACATAAACAGAACCAGAGACAAAAACCACATGATTATCTCAATAGATGCAGAAAAGGCCTTTGGTAAAATTCAATGTCCCTTCATGTTAAAAAACTCTCAATAAACTAGGTATTGATAAAACATGTCTCAAAATAATAAGAGCTATTTATGACAAACCCACAGCCAATATAATATTGAATGAGCAAAAGCTGGAAGCATTCCCTTTAAAAACCGGTACAAGACAAGGATGCCCTCTCTCACCACTCCTATTCAACATTGTATTGGAAGTTCTGGCCGGGACAATCAGTCAAGAGAAGAAAATAAAGCATATTCAGTTAGGAAGAGAGGAAGTCAAATTTTCTCTGTTTGCAGATGACATGATTTTATATCTAGAAAATCCTATCATCTCAGTCCAAAACCTCCTTAAACTGATAAGCAACTTCAGCAAAGTCTCAGGATACAAAATCAATGTGCAAAAATCTCAAGCATTTTTATACACCAACAAAGACAAGCAGAGAGCCAAATCACAAATGAACTCCCATTCACAATTGCTACAAAGAAAATAAAATACCTAGGAATACAGCTAACAAGGGAAGTGAAGGACCTCTTCAAGGAGAAATATAAGTCACTGCTCAGGGAAATTAGAGAGGATACCACAAATGGAAAAATATTTTATCTTCATGGACAGGAAAAATCAGTATCATGAAAATGGCCATACTGCCCAAAGTAATTTATAGATTCAATGTTATTCCCATCAAACTACCACTGACATTCCTCACAGAATTAAAAAAAAACTATTTTAAATTTCATATGGAATCAAAGAAGACCCCATATAGCCAAGACAATCCTACGCAAAAAGAACAAAGTTGGAGGCATCACTCTGCGTGACTTAAAACTATACTACAAGGCTACAGTAACCAAAATAGCATGGTACTGGTACCAAAACAGAAAGATAGACCAATGGAACAGATCAGAGACCTCAGAAATAACACCACACATCTACAACCATCTGATTTTTGACAAACCTGACAAAAACAAGCAATGGGGAAAGGAACTCCTATTCAATAAAGTGGTGCTAGGAAAACTGGTTAGCCATATGCACCTTACACATTACACCTTATACAAAAATTAACTCAAGATATATTAAAGACTTACATGTAAAACCCAAAAACATAAAAATCCTAGAAGAAAACCTAGGCAATACCATTCAGGACATAGGCATGGGCAAAGACTTCATGATGAAAATGCCAAAAGCAATTGCAGCAGAAGCCAAAAATGACAAATGGGATCTAATTAAAGTGCTTCTGCACAGCAAAAGAAACTACCATCAGAGTGAACAGTCAACCTACAGAATGGGAGAAAATTTTTGCAATCTACTCATCTGACAAAGGTCTAATATACAGAATTTAAAAGGAACTTAAATTTACAAGAAAAAAACAACTCCATCAAAAAGTGGGAAAAGGATATGAACAGACACTTCTAAAAGAAGACATTTATGTTGCCAAGAAACATATGAAAATAAACCTCAACATCACTGATCATTAGAGAAATGCAAATGAAAACCACAATGAAATATCATCTCACGCCAGTCAGAATGGCGATTATTAAAAAGTCAAGAAACAATAGATGCTGGTGAGGCTGTGGAGAAATGGGAATGCTTTCACACTGTTGGTGGGAATGTAAATTAGTTCAAACATTGTGGAAGACAGTATGGCAATTCCTCAAGGATCTGGAACCAGAAATACCACTTGATCCAGCAATCTCATTACTGGTTCTATACCCAAAGGAATATAAATCATTCTACTATAAAGACACATGCATACGTATGTTTACTGTAGCACTATTTACAATAGCAAAGATATGGAACCAACCCAAATGCTCATCAATGATAGACTGGACAAAGAAAATGTGGTACATATATACCCTGGAATACTACATAGCCATAAAAAGGAATGAGATCATGTCCTTTGCAGGGACATGGATAAAGCTGGAAGCCATCATCCTCAGCAAACTAACACAGGAATAGAAAACCAAACTCATGTTCTAACTCATAAGTGGGAGTTGAACACACAGACACAGGTAGGGTACAACACATACCAGGGCCTGTTGGGGGTAGAGGGTGAGGGGAGGGAACTTAGAGGATGGGTCAATAGGTGCAGTAAACCACCATGGCACATGTATACCTATGTAACAAACCTGCACATTCTGCACATATATCCCGAAACTTAAAGTAAAATTTAAAAAAAGAAACATCCCCCAAAAAAGTAACACATTTGTTATATGTTTGTGTTTGCATATATATATATATGTCTGCAAATGAGAAGGAATAAAAAAAATCCCTTCACTGAGAAAAAAAAAAAGATGATACCAACAAATAGAAAAACATTCCATGCTCATGGATAAGAAGAATCAATGTCATTGAAACGGCCATACTGCTCAAAGCAATTTATAGACTCAGTGCTATTCCTTTCAAACTACCAATGACATTCCTCACATAATTAGAAAAAAACTATTTCAAAAATCACATGGAACCCAAAATAAAATCCCAAATAGCCAAGGCTGTAACAAAGCTGGAGGAGGCATCATGCCACCCTACTTCAACTATACTACAGGGCTACAATAACCAAAACAACATGGTACTGGTATGAAAACAAACACATAGACAAATGGAACAGAATAGAGAGCCCAGATATAAAGCTGCACACCTGCAATTATTAGATCTTCGACAAACTGGACACAAAGAAGAAATGGGGAAAGGACTCCCTTTTCAATAAATGGTGCTGGGATAACCAGCTATCCATATGCAGAAGATTGAAACTGGATCCCTTCCTTATGCCATATACAAAAAAACTCAAGGTGGTTTAAAGACTTAAATGTAAAATACAAAACTACAAGAACCCTGGAAGATAACCTAGGAAATATTATTCTGGACATAGGTCCTGGCAAAGATTTCATAACAATGCTACCTAAAGCAATTGCAACAAAAATAAAAATCAACAAATGGGACCTAATTAAACTAGAGAGTTTCTGCACAGCAAAATAAACTTTATCAACAGAGTAAACAGACAACCTACAGAATGGGAGAAAATATTTTCAAACCATATATCCAACAAAGGTCTAATATCCAGAATGTATAAAGAACTTAAACAAATTTACATGAAAAACAAACAACCCCATTAAAAAGTGGGCAAAGGATATGAACAGACACTTTTGAAAAGAAGACATATACATGGCCAACAGGCATATGAAAAAATGCTCAACATCACTAATCATCAGAAAAATGCAAATCAAAACTACAATGAGATATCATCTCACACGAGTCACAATGACTGTTATTAAAAAGTCAAACCATAACAGATGCTGGTATGGTTGTGGAGAAAAGGGAACACGTATACACTACTGGTAGAAATGTAAATTAGTTCAGCCATTGTGGAAAGCAGTGTGGTGATTTCTGAAAGAACTTAAAACAGAATTACCATTTAACCCAGCAATTTCATTACTGGGTATATACCCAAAGGAATATAAATTGTTCTACCATAAAGACACATGCATGCATATGTTCATCACAGCACTATTCACAATAGCAAAGATATGGAATCAACCTAAATGCCCATCAGTGGTAGACTGGATGAAGAAAATGTGGTACATAAATACCATGGAATACTATGTAGCCATAAGAAAATGAGATCATGTCCTTTGCAGCAACATGGATGCAGCCAGAGGCCATTATCCTAAGTGAATTCACGCAGGAACAGAAAACCAAGTACCACATCTTCTCACTTATAAGTGGGAGCTACACTGAGTATACATGGACACAAAGAAAGGAACAACAGATACTGGGGCCTACTTGAGAGTGGAGGGTGTAAGAAGTGAGAAGATTGAAAACTGCCTACTGGGTACTATGCTTATTATTTGAGTGATGAAATAATCCTTATACCAAACCTCCGTGACATGCAACTTACCTGTAAAACAAACCGGCACATGTACCCCTGAACCTAAAATAAAAGTTAAAAAAAAAGCAACAACTAAGCTCTATGTGACTCGAGGGCAAGAAATGTGTCTAATATTTTCTTGCTGTTTCCACTGGGCTAGAAGTGTGCTCACATTAAGAGCTCCTTGTATGGCTACTACCTAGTTCCACTGAGAAGGACTAGGTATCAGGCAAAGAGCACAGAGGTGGGAAACAGAAGAGCTGGTCCAGTTCTGGCTCTGCTCTATGACCCCGAGCAAGCCCCCTGCCTCTCTGAGCCCCATTTATCACATATGTGAAAGGACACCACCACCACTCTGCACAATGCTGTGTGAGGTCAGATAAATAATGCGCGCTGAAGTCCTGAATACACTAAGCTTAAAGCCCTGGTCACAGGAAAGGTGTTTCTGCTCTGTCTTTCCCTCTCTCCCCGCACAGGCCACTGAAGACACATTTTAGAAAATCCTGGAACTGATGAGTCGGCACTTTCCAATCACTGGGGACAGGACTATAATTTCAAGGCTGTTAGTACAGACAACTGAGAGAAACACAGAGAGGACTCTTTTCACTCTGGAAGATAGGCAAGAGGGTACTTACAAGAGAAACTCAGGAGCCCAGAAACAAAATGTATCCCCAAGCACAGGGTCATTCAGCTCCTTCTGCAGAGGCCCAGGGTTAGAATTAAGGGGGCAGCAATTTAGTGCCAACAAGAGACATTAAGGAGACATTTGCAGGTTTTTACTTTTCCTGCAACCAGATATTTTAGAAATAAGGCCTCATCTGGGGTCTCCCTAAAGTTAATGAGACTGAGCTGACAGTTCATTGACTTGCTTCACAGAATTTATTTTATGAGAGTCTCTAATCCACATGGCTCCTCTTTGCTTTGGGACTCAACCAAAAGAAACTCCAGAAATCCCACTAGCTTATTTATACTTACCATGTCGCTTCATATGCCATGTGCATTCAATCAACATAATTATTATTTAATTCTGAGAGAAAACATGATTTTAGTGACTAATTTAATTCAGCTGAGCACACACATGCATGCACATTTGTGTGTGTATGGCTAAGTTCTCAAGTTACAGTTATGTAATAAATTTTCCACAGGCACTGGGCTTCCTGTTCAACTTTCTATCATCCAGATTAATTTTATAGGGGAGGGCTCTCTGCAACTAAAAAGCAAAGATTTCCCAACTGTCCCAGAAGAGGAAGAGAAAAATCTTGGACCACTGCCCTTTTCCAAAACAGTGCCCCTAGGCAAGGGCCAGACCTTCCAGGGGATGGCTGCAAGCCACACTCAGGGAAAGGGACACTAGCACTGACTTTCTGGCCACAGTGAAGATTTCAATGCCCCACTGTGGTGTGGGAGGTGTGGAGAATGAGCCTGAAGGAACCACGGAGATCTCAGAATTAACCGCTCACGGGGACAGAGATGGCCAGTGACCAGTACCATTCCCTGCACCCTACCTCACTTGGGCCATAATGCCTCAAGAATGACTAAGTTAAATTTCCTCCTGCTTCAGTGAAATGGGGACTCAGAATAAAATTAGGTAGAGTTAGAGAGTAAAAAATGTATTACCTATTCATCCTGAGCTTATGGGTAAGATTCATGTCTATTCCAATGAGAAAATGATGTGTTACCTAAATAAACATAGCCGGTTTGCTAGATTAAATCTTTTCAAAACTTAGTGTCCTTGGAGAAAAACCAAAGTGGCTGGTTGAGGGTGGAGTGGGGTGGGGGTAATGGGGATTCCTTGGCAGTGAAGACGTTGGAAATGGAGTTTCTGACATAATCCCCAAGCACTCAGCACCTGCTCCTCAGTTGTCTTTTCCTGGATACCAGAAAAGAACTTGCCTTGGTGTGCTACTCTTAGGCTTTAGTGGGCAATGCTGATTTTCTTTGCCTCAGACTAGTTTTTTTCATTGCCTCAGTTACTTTATCACCTCCCCAGGAAAGCAGTCTCAAAAGAATACGTCCAACTAGAAAGGCAGCGTAGATGGGTTGGTGTGTTTAGCCGGGTTCTTTGGGCTGCAAAGAACAGAGACCCTTGCCGGTTCGTTCACACTGTGGGAGTCTCTCATAAAGTTACACATGGAAGCAAGGGTATGCCATGAAGCCGAGAAACAGCTGCATACCAGACCTCAAGGGAAGCTCCAGAGCACCTCAAACATTCTCTCAGTTGCAGAATGTTATTAATCTGCTTTCTGAACTCCACCATTAACATTGACTCAGTTCGTCTCTGTCTTTGCTTCTGCCACCCCGTCTCCACAATCCATGCCAGCCTCTACTCTAGTGACTTTGCTCTACCGTGAAATGTGCATGCTCATGGTAATGATGTCTCCTGGACTCTTCCACATTTTATCTGTGTATTACCTTCTCAGACTGTGCTGTCCCACTTCTGTTACTCCTACAAACTCATCAACTGCCTTCCTCTAATTCCAGTTCAAATTTCTGAGGAAGTTTCATGATGTTCCTATTTGGTAGAGTTTCCATGCCATGTGCTATCACAGGCTGCCATTCATCAGGCTGTGGATTTGCTAATCTATACATCAGATAACTTCTACAGGTCTGATTTGTTTAAGCTATAGAAGTGAGGCTTTAATGTGTAACTTGACCATTACTTCTATCATGAGAAGCCAGTGCACAGGAATCCCTTAGTATGAGGCTGCAGTCAAGGCAGACTTTTCAAAACTTAGCCTATCTATCCTGAACAATTAGGAGGTAAGAGCTCAGCTGTCAGGTACCTGAGCATACTTCTGCATATTTCTTGGGTCATAGTAAATAATTTAAAATCCTATTTTACGGAATCTCATTATCTCCATGTTAAGAAAGAATATAACTACAGGCATTTGACCCAATTTCCACTCTCTCTCTGTATATCTATCTATATACAGATAGATATAGATATAGATCTAAATATAGATATAGATATAGATAGATATATAGAAAGAAGAGAAAGACGGGGTCTCACTTTGTCACCTATCCTGGAGTGCGGTGGAGCAGTTATAGAACACTGCAGCCTTGAATTTCTGAGCTCAAGTGATCCTCTTGCCTCAGCCTCCCAAAGTGCTGGGATTACAGGCAGGAGCCACCAGGCTGGGCCGGATTTCCACTATAAAGTGAAAAGTGAACTTAGATGCCTGACAAGAATTCCAACTTAAAGGGCCTCCTACTTAAAGCATCAGACTTAGCAGTTTTCTCAATGTCAGCAGGAGAGAGCAGTAATTCTCCCTGAATAGGGAACTATCTTTCTTCATAAGGAGAGGTTCACGTCTCTAGATCAGTTCAGAAGAAAGCCTGCCAGAGAAGGACTGCCTTTGCCACTCATTTAGTTCTACTGTCTCGTAGGGCAGCAAGCAGAGCACTGACATGAGTCTGAAGCTGTTACCTGCCTTGTACAAGACATGTTCCCAGGAGCAAACATCCTCTTTCATCTGAATCTCAGGTGATGGCTTGGCAGAGAGAGTTGCCTTGGTCACAGAGGCCCAGACAGTGCTGCTGTGGCCTTGCTGGTCCTGTGGATGGGACCACTGGCTCCAGCCTCATCTCCCTGGCAAGTGCCACTTGAGTTGGGCTGGAGAAGGCTGCTGTCAAATGGACCAGCAGAATAAGTGCATTTGTGCTCAGTGGTGCATCTGGAAATTGGCCCTCTTTGGTTTTTAATGGGACATTTCTCCAGCAGTTTTATCATTATCATAGACAATTAGGGCAGCTGGAAACGTGGAATATTCGCACCCTTCACTCTGCTTGGGACTCAAGCACGAAAAACATTAAGTCAGTGCCCTAGAGAGCCTGTCCCCTTTAAAGAAAATGTTTAGCAATTGAAAAGCACTGTATGTCTGTATTCATTAATTTTCAGATATACCCCAGTCAATATTCTTAGCAATAATCATGACTGTTTACTGCTTAGTGCAGAGCTGGAGAAATGACAACAATCTTTCTTTTACCATCTTCTATTTTCTATCAGGAATAAATAGTAGCACTCAACTATTCACAATATCTACCAGCTGCCAGTATAATTTTAAATAACATATATAAACACCTAGTTTTGGTTCCATCAACTTTTGGCAGTATTTCTTAACTACCACCTACCACTATAAGTTGAAGATCTGACTGTCCCTAACTTACTGTTCTCATTTATCTTCTTTCCTTATCCATACTTCTGTTGTACATTTTCTTTTACATGACTGAGGACAATAACATTTAAGTACAATTCCGTAAGCTTAATTAAATCTTCCACACTTTTTTTCTAGATTGAGTCTCAACACTAACAAGCCAATAAACACCTTTTACGTGGCAATTACTATGTAAATATTGTTTATCACAGAGCCAACTGGTATCATATAATTACTCTTCTTTCTCTACAAGTAAAATGTTTTAACCCCTGGGACATTTGGAGAAAAATGTTGGTAGAGTCAAGATCAAATAAATTCCCTGTCCTTACACTCAACCCATTCCCTAGTCATATCACAGTGTAGTGAATTTTCTATGTGACCCATGACTTTGTTATATTTGGTTTTTCCAAGATTTCAAATTGCCTTTTGTTTTTCTTGTTGAATGAAGATTAATAAGCTATTAGAGTATCCTCAATTCCTCCCTGCCTTTCAATGATAGTCTTGCATGGAACCCTCGTTTCACCCAGACAACCTCCAACAGCTCTCCAATTCTTCTCTCCCTGTAGACTAACTGTTCTCCAGGCCCAGTGCACAGCTGCCGTGCTGGAACTTTCCTTCAGCACACTGTCAGGTTAGAAACCACTCTGTCCTTAATCGTGGCTTTCTTTCCCCTCTGAGTCCCTGAATGCCTAAAAATGTATTTACCACCCCCCCACCCCCCCCACTTGAATAACAGTTTCGCAGGATACAGAATTCTAGGTCAAATTAAATTCAAGTCAAAATAATTTTCCCTTAGAATTTTATGGCATTGCTCCATAACTTTTAGCATCCAGAGTTGCTGATGCCAGATTTTTGGTTACAGTGTAGGCTACTTGAGTGTTAGTTTGTCTCACTCTGAAACCTTTGGAGTCTTCTTTTTATTTTCACCTTTCTGAGTTTAATGAAATTATTCTCACACATGGATCAATTTCCCTTTCATATGGCAAAGCACTTGATGAGCCCCATGAAACTGAAAACTTGTGCCTTTCGTCAACTCTTGGAAATTTTCCTCACAATTACAAAAAATTCTACCCTATATCACATAGTCTAAATTCTGAAACTACTATTAGTCATATGTTGAACTCTGGATTGATCTTTTGCTTATTTTTTTCTGATGTTTTCTATTTATCTTCTAGTTCTATAGCTTGGAAGATTGCTTTCACTTTATTACCAAATCTTGCTGTTGATTTTTAAATATTTTAACAGAATTTTTTAATTTCAAGGGTTAATCTTTGACTATTCCTTTTTTATATTGTTGTATTCCTGTCTTGACCACATATTCTCACTTCTCTTTGAGAATATAATTAGATTTTTTTAAAGTTATCTTCTGTTTCCCTAAATAGCTCTGGTTCCTCTAGGGTCAGTTTTATTTATTTGGTCATTCTTTACATATTAGTCTTCTTCCTTATATGTTGTTCATGTGTATTCAAGAATAAGGGACAAGGCTGATCATTTTAGGTAGCTGGTATGGTTTCCTTCTCCTGCTTTATAGAAACTCTATAATTATTTTCCCTAACAGTCCTCTGCCCTGGTAAGGCTTATTGTAACCTTTGTGTATCTGAATGGGAAATAGCCAATGGTTGGCTTTGCTTCAGGATGATGAGTGAGAAACAATCTGCCCAAATTCCAGAAGAAAAAAATGTTTTATTCTGGAGGAAGTAATACCCACCTAGAAGTCTCAGTCTCTGAAGACTGTTCTCTTTCTGTATAAGTACAACATGCTAACTGACTGCACCACTGGAGCTCCAAGATTATTCTCTTTCTTTAGAGGAATGACCATTTTTTTGTTTGGTTTGGTTTAGTTTTGGCTTTTATTTGTTTTTCAGTCTTGGAGTGAATCTAAGCTCCTAATTGCTCTGTAACTGGACATCAAGGAGAGAAGGTGTGTGGGGCTGACTTCTGACCCTCTTATCTTCAATAAATCCTCCTCTTTTCTGTTCTCTCTTACTATTGCCTCTTATACCTGTGACCTAGAGCCCAAGCCTCTTAAGTTTCACAGGTAAGATCAGCTCCCACCTCCTCTCCTGGCCCTACCTGCCCTATGGCTTCCTCCACATTGCACAATAATCAACACATTTTAATTTGCCCTCTTCTGGGAATTCTGTCTTTTATTTATTTATTTATTTTTTTTTTGAGACAGTCTTCAGGCTAGAGTACAGTAGCACAATCATGGCTCACTGCAGCCTCGAACTCATGGGCTCAAGCGATCCTCCTACTTTAGCCTCCCAAAGTAGTTGGGATTACAGGTGTGTACCATTGTGCTTGGCTAATTTTTAATTTTTTTTTTTTAAGAAGGGATCTTGCTATGTTGCCCAGGCTGGTCTTGAACTCCTTGGCTCCCGCAATCCTCCCACCTTGGCCTCCCAAGCTGCTGGGATTACAGGCATGAGCCACTGTGCCTGGCCTGGGGATTTCTTGAAATTATGTATTCACCAGTGATCTCTCCTTCCAAACTCTTTTCTGTTATAAGCGTATTTCTACTCATGTTTCTCTGAGTCCTGAAATTTCAACGTGTCTCAGGGAATAGGGGGAGTTCACGAATGAGCAGTTTTTGCATCCTGAATCAGAAGTCCCCAACACTTGTTTTGAGATGTTTAGACAAGAGGAGAGCAGTACTGTCCCTCCCCTGGGGCCAGAGAGGGGACATCAATGCAGGTTGCCTGTGAAGGACAATTGTGTGAAGAGAGCAGAATGGCTCTCTCATAAGATGAGCCACAGGAGCTGTACGGCAGCAGGGCAAAGAGACCAGATTAGAAAACCCTGAGAGACAAGTTCTTCACATGTAAATCAATTGTCTGCAGAGCTCTCATAAATAACCGAGGGTCACTCTGAAAGACAGTATAAGAGGGAGGTTTAATTTCACAAATTGGCAAGCGAAGCCCATTTCAACATATGTTGCAGATAGGAAAGGAAATGTAACCTTGTATTTTAGTCTGACTTGTTCTTTATAAATGTCCTTCCATTGAAGTGTTAGTAAAGTTCAGGTGAAGATCAACCTTTAGGACACAGAAGGTCACTTCCAATGACAAATTTTTGTTTGGTATAAGATGTTTTGCCTGTTACAGAAAGCCTTACCAGTGTGAGGGCTGGAGGATGGGGAGAGCACCAATATTTGTTAAGATTCTACTATATGTTAGGAATATTATGTATCTTATTTTGTTTAATCATCACAAGAACTCTATGAGTTCTTTAAATTTAATGAGCAGCCTATGAATACAAGGAACTGTGCTAGGCATTGGAATCATAATAGCGCATAAAAACAAGCTCTCATGGTATTTATAGCCTAGGGGAGGAGACAGACTTTAAATAATCATAAAAATAAGTAAAACTACACCTGCAAGTGCTACAAAGTACTACATGATGTCCAACAACATATAAATGAGAGAGTTACCTAGGATGGGGAAAGGGCCAAAGAAGACATCTCAGAAAATGACATTTGGTCTGGGATCTAAAGAAATAATCATTAATCAGTTGAAGAGGAGGAAGGGGATTTTAGGCAGAAGACATAATGCGTGCAAAGGCCCTGGGGTTGGAGAGAACATGGCATTTTAAATTTAAAAGAGTCTTCATTTTGCGACCACCATAGTAAATATTATTTCAGATGAGAATCATCAGTGGATTGTATTATTAAAAGATGAAAGTTTATTTTGTAGTCTCAGAGTATCTCTCCACAAGATATTTTTTATTACAAAGGGAAAAATGGTAACTTTACTGTGGAGATCTGACAGATATCACTTTAATTAAGCGCTCAAAGTTAACATCAACAGTAACGGGATAAATTGATATCACGTGCTTCCTGATTTGCTGCACCGAGAAGAACACAGAATCCTTTCTGTGATAGTCCTGTCAAAAATTTATAACCTATCTCCAATCATGAGGAACCATCACACAAACCTAAAATGAGAGACATGTTACAAAATAATTGGCCAAGTCTCTTCAAAAGTGTCAAGGTCATAAAAGACAAAAAAAGACTGAGGAACTGTTCCAGATTAAGGAGTTGAAAGAGACATGGCAACTAAGTAGAATCTGTGATTCTGGGGCAGAACATTTTTTCTTTTGCTATAAAAGACATTAATGGGATAATTAGTCAAATTTTAAAGAAGGTTTGTTTATTAGAAAATGGTACTATATTTATATTAATTTCTTTATTATAATACTCCCAAGAAGTTCAGAAAAAAATACACTAAACAAATGTGGTAAAATTTAGCATTTGAGGAACGTGTGTTAAAGATATACAAGAATTCCTTGTACTATTTTTGCAACATTTCTGTAAGTCTGAAATTACCTCATAATAAAAGTTTGAAAAAAACAAAAAGCTATGAAAGAAAACTCCTATGAGTGGAGTTCAGTAGATAAGAGCGTGAGGTGAGATGAGGCCGAACTTATAGGGAAAAGCCAAACCATGCTGTCTCCTTGAAGATAGTGTTAAAAGTTTTGGTCTTTATCCTGAGAGCAATGGGAAGCCACCAAAAGGCATAGGCAGGTAAATGACACTACAACACGAACATATTAAAAAGATCACGCTGGCTCCAGGGCAGTGGAGAGAGACTCCAGAGGATCTCGAGTAACTGAAGGCGAGGCCTGTTGGATGGGAATGTATCATGGTAAAGTAAAAAAGAGTGGCGGCAGTGGACCTGGGTAGAAGTAGGTGGATTCAAGAGGTTTTGGGAGTTGGCATTTACAAGCTAGGACTGTAAATGAACTGGAAGTGGGAGAGGAGGCAAAGAGAGGGAATGAGAGGAATCAAAATGGACTCTCAGGTTTCTAGTTTCATGACTTGGTAGATAAAGGAAGCCTCTCAGTTAAGAAAGACTAAAAGAAGACCAATTTGGGGGAAAACCAAGAGTCTGATTTTGGATGTGTTAAGTTCTCTTTGTGACAACTAAAGAGAGCTGTCAGGTAGGCAGGTGCACCTGCAGGGCATACATGGAAGGTGGGAAATGCGGCTGAGCTCACCTAGGGAGCAGGGAGTTGTTGGAAGAATTGTTCACAAGAAAGAGAACAGGGCCTAGGATGCACCTTAAAGCCTTGTGTTTATCATCTGTCTGTTGGCATTCTTATCCTCACTTGATAGATGAAGAACAGAGGCACAGTGGCCTGTCCAAGGTCACACAACTAGTAAGTGGCAGAGCAGAGATTGAAGCAAAACTCTCACTTCAAATGTCTGCCTTCCTCAATAATCTTTCAAAAAAGTACAAGATGTATCCTTGTTTTTGGTTCTTGTCTAATTGTGTGCACAATCAGCCTGAAGAAATCAAAATGTAGTAAGAAAGAGGAACAAGAGATTTTCATGCCTTCCTTTTTCTGGATGCCTAGTTAATGAGGATTTTTATCAATTAGGAAAAAAAGTAAAAGCCACATTTTTTTTTTTGGTACAGGCTTCCATGTTTGCTTGTAGTTTATCTCCAAAAGCATATTGGAAAGACACTCTTCTTTCTAATGTAAACAAATTATTTGGGGCTGGTATGAAGAGTCAGAATAACTGATCCCAGATTTGGGTATAACTTTTCATGATCAGGCTTTGTTGAGCTGGTTTCTCCTTGAACTTTAACAGTGGTCTCCAGTTAACATGTAAGATATGTGGAGGGAATGGGAGCCAGTGGTGGCCCGCTTAGTGGGATCCCAGCCTAACACTGTAGTAATCTTGCTTCCTCTTCTGATTTCTCATCTCAGACCATGGATGCATAAAGGGAGTGAGGAATTTCATGTGTTACTTAGAGATTTCATGTCTGAGATTCCATTAACCTTCTCTGAGTTAAGTGAAACAAACTCACAGCTGGCCTTTGAACATCTTGTGAAGCAGTCTGTAATAACTCCTGGCCTATGAAGTTGGCTGATGGAGAATCCCTGGGGTGGAACACTGAAAGGTGAGGCCAGCCTCAGAGCCCAGTCACTGGAAGCATTTGGAGTGATAAGCTAAAGGCGAGAAGGGCAATGCTCAGAGTCTCCTGGGTAACTCAGAAGCCCACTTGTCTTTCTGGATGACTTTTACCCTTTCTAAGTACTTTTATATGAGCTTTTACTGTGCTTTACAAATAGTGAGTATTGCCACACTATACTTTAGTATAGATATGACCCCAGGTCTAGGACATCTTCTCCAAATTCACAATGATCTTTTTAGGAGGAGTCTAGTTTTTCATTATGCCTGTAATCTCAGCACTTTGAGAGGCTGAGGCTGGTGGATAGCTTGAGCCCAGGAGTTCGAGACAAGCCTGGGCAACATGATAAAACCTCGTCTCTACAAAAAGTACACAAATTAGCCAGGTGTGGTGGCATGAGCCTGTGGTCCCAGCTATTCAGGAGGTTGAGGTGGAAGGATGTATTGAGCCTGAGAGGTTGAGGCTGCAGTGAGCCATGATTGCACCACTGCACTGCAGCCTGGGTGACAGAGCAAGGTCTTGTCTCAGGAAAAAAAAAAAAATAAGTCTTATTTTTCAGACAAGCAGATAAACACAGGAGCTTCAGTTCTTGGCCCCTGTAAATTTGAACTTACATTTCAGGTATGGCCTTGAGCTCCCTGGCTATGGTGCTGACCGCTTCTCAGCAGGCTTAGATCAAACTCTCCAGCAGAAACACCATCTCTTACTCTCTTTGCAAGCCCAAGAGCCCTCTATTCAAAGAATCATCCCCCATGCATGATCACCAAACCTAGTCTGACCCAGGATGGGCCCTCATCAAAGATCTCGGGTTCCATGGGTGAACCTGGGGTCATGGTGTGGTAGGTGAAGCTGTGCCCAAACTCCTCTTTATAAGATGCCTCCTGTGCTTCCTGTTTACACATCCAGAAACACAACTGAATTATATATCTTGAAAACATGTCAGAACACAAACACAACAAAAGCAATAATAGTGAATAACTCCTGAACATTCACTCAGGCGCCAGGCTCTGCACTGAGCCATTCACATACACTACTTTATTGATTCTTCACAACTCTGTGAGGCAATTACTATTATTAGTCACATCCCACTGATAAGAGAATAGAGACTCAGCAAGATTAACTAATGTCAGTAAGTAGCACCTGGCCAAGGGCACAGAGTAAAACACAACTCTAAATAAGCCACCAACTCTCCAGGTGGGAGCCCCCCAAACACAGTTTCATTCAGTTTTGGTAATAACCAAAACAGTTTCATGACCGACAGCCAGGACAGCATTTGACATAAGGAGCCTCATAAAATTTAGATTGCAAGCTCATTTCACATGTGTTCCAGCAATGTGATCCCGTACTAGGACAAGCTTTCCTCATAAATGATTGCAAGTATTTATAACAATATAATTTACATCCTTGCAACAATTATTCTGTACACAAAAATTCTCATTGATTTTTTTCAACATTTTTGTTGAATTATAGCATTCATACAGAAAGTACACAAGTCCTAAATATACAGCTCTGTGGATTTTCACCAAGTGAATCCACCTATGTAACCACCACTGAAATCAGGAAAGAGAATATTGTGAACACACAAGTAGGTTTCCTTTCATATCCCTCCCAGTCGTAATCCCTCCAGGCCCCATCCCCAAAGGTAAGCTATTGTTTCAACTTCTGTCACTATAGACTAGTTTTTCCTGATTTTGAGCCCCATATAAATGGAATCATACATCATATACTCTTCACTGCCTGGCTTCTTTTATTTAACAGTATATTTGTTGAGATTGACTGTGCATAGTTGTAGACAATTTTCACTGTCGCACAGTATTTTATTGTATGAATATACTGTGATATACTTACTCATTCAAGTCTTTTTTTTTTGTTTTTTGACACCCAGTCTTGCTCTGTCCCCAGGCTGGAGTGCAGTGGCGCGATCTCGGCTCACTGCAAGCTCCGCCTCCCGGGTTCACGCCATTCTCCTGCCTCAGCCTCCCGAGTAGCTGGGACTACAGGCGCCCGCCAACACGTCAGGCTAATTTTTTGTATTTTTAGTAGAGATGGGGTTTCACTGTGTTAGCCAGGATGGTCTTGATCTCCTGACCTCGTGATCCGCCCGCCTCGGCCTCCCAAAGTGCTGGGATTACAGGCTTGAGCCACCGCGCCCAGCCACTCATTCAACTCTTGATGGACATTAGAGTTGTGTCTAATTTGGAGCTATCATAAGTAATGTTTCTATGATCATTCTTAAACATGTATTTTGGTACATATATTGTGCATTTCTGTTGAGCATATATCTGGAAGTAGAAACGGCAAGTCATAGGGTATGTAATATTCAACTTTAGTAGATGCTGTCAAACTACTTTCTAAAATAGTTGTGCCAATTTGCACACCCACCAGCAGGATATGCAGTGTGTGAAAGTTCTGATTGTTCCACATTCTTATAAATACTTGGTATTTTAAGTCTTTTTCATTCTAGCTATTCTGATAGGTAAGTTGTAGGATCTCACTGTGATTTTTATTTGCATTTCCAATGAGATGAAGCACTGTTTTAAGACTAACTTGCATTTCTTTTAATCAGGTATCAAAAGACACACAGACACAGTTTTCATACTCACAGCTCCCTAAAAACAGGAGGCATAGCACACCATATGGGGGGCCACACAGGAAAGCAACAAGGCAGTCAGGAAAGCAAGGGCAAAACCTGGGCAAGTGACTTTGTTGTGATTTTCATGGGAAGGAACAGGAGAGGCAAGATGAACAGGTTTAAAATTGGCTAGTTTGAATAATATTTGTACTCTCTGGGGTGTAGGGGCTGTTCCTAATTGTGTGATACCTGGTCCTGAGGTGACTAGGGTAGGAGAATAGTGGCTCCAAATGTTGAGACCCACAAAGGAGGAGGTTGAAATATGGGCTCTGGATTGGTTGGTTTACATATGAAACATATTCTCAGATTGTTTAATCTATCTCTAGGAATTAGCTAATTCTGGAAGGAAAGGTCCCTCCAAGGTCAACAAGGCTCTAAGATGTCAAAGCATCAGAATACAAATAATATAAACATATGATTAATTAAAGCACTTTTTTATTCTTAATGAACATTGGGAGATGCTCTGTTGTACAGTACCTATTCCAGTCTTTTGCATATTTTTTAGCTGGATTGCCTGCCTTATGTTATTGATTTGCAGGAATTCTTTCTAGTTATTGGAATGAGAGTATGGTTGGCTATACCTATTACAAATATCTTTTCTCATTCCATCAATTGCTTTTTCACTCACTTAGAGGTGTCCTATAATAAACAGAGTTCTAAACATTTATGTGTTCCAATTTATCAATCCTTCTTTTCCTGGCTAATACCTTTAAGAAATATTTGCCTACTCCAAGGTTATAAAGATACTATTCTATATTATCTTCCAGAAGCATTGTTATTTTAACTTTCATATTTACAACTACAATCCATCTGCAATTTTTATATTTGGTATCATGGGGTAAAAGTTCATTTTTTTCCATATGGGTATCCAATTTGACCAGTATCTTTTATTGAGAGATAATTTTTTCCCATTATTTTCAACAGCAATTTGGTATAAATTAGGTGAACAATAGAATAGACTTACTATTCTATTGGTCATTTGTTGAGAAGATTGTGTCAACACCATGCTTTCTTTCTTATTGGAAATAAAAGAACTTTGACTTTGTTTTTCAGGAATGTTGTGGTTATTCTTTAAATTTTTATAGAACTTTAGGATCAACTTGTCAATGTCCACACAAAAAAATAGTACTTACTGGGATGCCTTGAATCTAGAGATTAGTGATTCAAGTTGGCATCATTACAATGTTGTGCCTTTGAAGCCATGAACATGCTATATCCTTCTGTTTATTTAGGTCTTCTCTAATTTCTCTTAATATTATTGTGTAGTTTTATGTATACAGGTCTGGCACCTCTTTCATTACATTTATTCCCTAGTTATATGATATGTTTTATTGCTCGTGGCAGTCATGGAGCTGCACCAATTGAATTTCCCTTTACAAAATAACATTACTGTTGAGCTGCAATAAGGTCTGCAAGCTGATAGCCTGCAGCTGTTAGCACCTTCAGGATTTTGCCTCATCTTTAGAGATATAGTCAAGCTATTCTTGGGCAGTCCCAGGTGGTGACTGAACACAGTTAAGGTACTGTGGTGAATTAGTCTGTTCTCATGCTGCTAATAAAGACATACCTTAGACTGGGTAATTTATAAATGAAAGAAGTTTAATTGACTAACAGTTCAGCATAGTTGGGGAGGCCTCAGGAAACTTATAATCATGGCAGAAGAGGAAGCAAACACGTCCTTCTTCACATGGTGATACAGTTGGTCTGGGTCCCCACCCAAATCTCATCTTGAATTATACCTCCCATAATTCCCACGTGTTGTGGGAAGGATCCAGTGGAAGATAATTGAATCGTAGGGGCCGTTTCCCCATACTGTTCTCATGGTAGTGAATAAGTCTCATGAGATCTGGTAGTTTTATAAGGGGAAAGCTCTTTCGTTTGGTTCTCATTCTCTCTCTTGCCTGCTGCCATGTAAGACACGCCTTTTGCCTTCTGCCTTCCACCATGTTTGTGAGGCCTCCCCAGCCACACGGAACTGTGAGTCCATTAAACCTCTTTGTCTTTATGAATTACCCAGTCTCAGGTATGTCTTTATCAGCAGCATGAAAATGGACTAACACACATGACAACACTAAGGAGAAGTGCTGAGCAAAAGGGGGAAGCCCCTTATAAAACCATCAGATCTCGTAAGAACTTACTCACTATCATGAGAATAGCATGGGAGAAACTGCCCCCATGATTCAATTACCTTCCACCGGGTCCCTCCCATCACATGTGGGGATTATGGGAACTACAATTCAAGATGAGATTTGGGTGGGGACACAGCCAAACCATATCATGGGGTCTGGCCATTTCTGCCCAATATGGATCTTCTGTAACATAATTTTGCTTCAAAGCAACTCCCCAAATGAGTTGATCAAGCATCGTAATCTGAGGTTCTCTGTGCCAAATTTTGCTTCCTCTCTCTTTTATCTTGTTAGCCCCCAATAAATCTCTCGCCTTCCCAAATCTATATCAGTGTTTATTTCTCAGAGGATTAAATTGACACAATGTTTTTATTAAGGGCATTGTTATTTAAACTTCAATTCCTAATTGTTGCTGATATACAATGCAATTGGTTTTTGTATAGTGGCTTTGTATAATGACTTTACTAAATTCATTATTAATTCTAATTATTATGCATTTTCCAAGTAAACAAGCTATGGAATCCTCATATCTTTAGTTTCTTGCTCCTGCTTTATTGCACTGGCTAGGAAAGGTCTATAAAGAAATGTTATAAATCCTATAAGACAACGTTATCATTTTTCTTTAAACAGTTATTTGTATCTCAAAGAAATAAAAATAATATTTTATAGTTGCCTAAATAATTATATTTCTGATGTTCTTCATTTCTTTCTAAAGATTCAAGTTTCCACATGGTATAATAGACCATCAGTCTGAAGAAATGTCTATAGTATTTTGTAGTGCAAGTTTTCTGCCAATAATTTCTCCTAGGGTTTTTTTCTTCAGAAAATGTCTTTACCTCAACATTGTTCTTTTTTCTTAAAATTTTTTTATTTAAATACAATTCACATACCATACAATTCACCCATTTAAGATGTATAATTAGATGGTTATTAGTATGTTCACAGAGTTATGCAACCATTACCACAACCAATTTTAGAACATTTGCATCAATTTCCAAACAAACTCCATATCCATTAGCAGTCACTCCCCACTCTCCTAATCCCTCAACTCTAGGCAATCACTAATCTTTCTAATTTTTCTGTCTCTATGTATTTGCCTATTATGGACATTTCTTTTTTTTCTTTTTCTTTTTTTTTTTTTTTTTTGAGACAGGATCTCACTCTGTCACCCAGGCTGGAGTGCAGTGGCATGATCACAGCTCACTACAGCCTCAACCTTCTGAGCTGAAGCAATCCTCCCACCTCAGCCTCCTGAGAGTAGCTGGGACCACAGGCACACCCCACCACACTGTGCTAATTATTTTATTGTTTGTAGAGACAGGGTCTCACTATGTTGCCCAGGTTAGTCTCAAAGTCCTGGGCTCAAGTGATCCTCCTGCCTTGGCATCTCGAAGTGCTAGGATTACAGGCATGACCCACTGCACCCAGCTGGACATTTCATAGAAGTTGAATTATGTAATGTATGGTCTTTAGTGACTGGCTTATTTCACTTAGCATAACGTTATCAAGGTTTATCCATGTTGTAGCATGTATCAGAACTACATTTCTTTTAATGGCCAAATAATATTCCATTGTATGAATATACCATATCTTATTTATTTATTCATCAGTTGATGGACATTTGGGTTGTTTTCACTTTTTTGTTATTGGGAATAATGCTTCTATAAACATTTGTGTTATAAGTTTTTATGTGGACATATGTTTCCATTTTGACTGGGTATATACCTAAAAGTGGAATGGCTGGGCCATATGGTAACTCTACGTTTAATGGTTTGAGGAAATGCCAGACTGTCTTCCAAAGCAGTTGCACCATTTTACATTGCTATCAGCAATCGATGAGGCTTCCAATTTCTTTGTCTTCTTGCCAGCATTTGTTATTATGTCTTTTTCATTATAGCCATCCTACTTGGTGTGAAGTGGTATTTCATTATGGCTTTTATTTGAATTTTCTTAGTGGCTCATGATGTTCAGAATCTTTTCATTTGTATATCTTCTTTGGAGAAATGTCCTTTGCCCATTTTTAATTGGGTTATTTCTCTTTTTATTACTGAGTTGTACAATTTTGTTCTTAAAGAATGTTTCTACTGGATGTAATATTTTGGATAAAAAGATTTGCTAAATCACTTAAAGGCATTATTTCAGAAAATCACCATTAGGCAAATACGCCAGTAAAAATTGTCACAGGCAAGATCTACAGACAAATGCTAGTGAAAGTTGGAGGAGAAACAGGACACTTGCACAGTCTAAAAGTATCTTCCCACAAGATACTTTTAATTACAAAAGGAAAAGTACTAAGTTTTCAGTGAAGAACCATTACCTTAGCTGAGTGATCTAACTTAACATCACCAGGAATGAGATACATTGACATTATGAACTCCTTGATATGATGCACTGAGAAGAATACTATATTTTTCTGTGATATACTTGCCAAAAATGCACAGTCTCCTTCTAATCACCAGGAAGCATCAGACTAACCCAAATCGAGAGACATTCCACAAAATAACTGACCAGCATCCTTCTTCAAAAGTGTTAAGATAATGAAAGACAGAAGGGAGATACTGGGGACCTGACAGAAATTATAGGAGACAAAACATAATAACTAAATGTAATGTGGGATACTTAACTGGATCCTGCAACAGAAAGAGGATATTAGTGGAAAAATTGGTGAAATTCCAATAAATGGTGTTGTTTAGTGAATGGTACTGTACCAGTGTTGATTTCTTGGCTTTGATAATTAACAATGCTTATGTATGATGTTAATATTATGGGAAACTGTATGAAAAATAAACAGCAAAACTCTCTGTACTACTTTTGAAACTTTTCTGTATGTCTAAAATTATTTTAAAATAAAACGTTTTTTAAAAATGTGTTATTCCACTATCTTCTAGCCTCTGTCATTTCTGGCAAGAAGTGAATGATGACTCAAATCATTTCTCTTTGGATATGTCATTTTCTCTGGCTGCTTTCTATATTTCCTCTTTATCTTTGGTTTGCAGCAATTTGCCTTTGATGCACCTAGGCATAGCTTTTTTTGTGATTTTTAAGTGTGATTTTGCTGAGACTCTTGAATCTCCACATTTATGCCCTTCAATAAATTTGAGAGCCATTCTATCTTTAAATATATTTTTCTGTCTCAGTCTCTATCTTCTCTTCTTAGAATTACAATTATATTGATGATACAGTGTTTGTTGACCTCTTGGTGTCTGAGACTAGGTTTATCTTTTTCAAATTTTTTCTCTCTCTTTTCTTCTATTTTATCATCTCTGTTGCTATTTAGTCACATTCACTGACTCTCTACTCTGTCATTCTTAATTTTTTCAGTTACATACATTCAGTAAATTTTTAATTTCAGATATTATATTTTTAATTCTAGAACTTCCATAATTTCTTTTTGTACAGTACTTATCTGCTGAGATTCTTCTCTTAATTTATTCCAAGCATATTTTTCTTCATTCTGCATACACATAATAGCCTAAAATTTTAAAATCCATGCATGCTAATTCCAAGGGCTGTTCCTAAATCCTCAGGGCTAGTCTTAGTTTATTGTTATTTCTCTTAAGGATGGGGCACATTTTCTTGATCCTTCATATGTCAAGTAATTTTGGATTGAATCATGGACCTTGTCAATTCTATGTTGTAGAGACATCTTTATATTTTATATTCCCCCAAAGAATGTCAGTGTTTTTGTTTTAGCAGTCAACTTATTTGAGACCTCTAACGTCTCTCTTGGGCAACAGTTAAAATCTCACTTATCTTTTGGGCTTCGCTGAGCTACTTGGAGTCTGTCCCAGGCATGCATGGTGCAGAAGTTTATAGACAGAATCTAGGGCCCCAATACTCTTTTTTTCCAGAATACCACTCTCACTTTACAGTCACTGTGAGATTCCTGATCTCTGTCCTCTCACTCTTCAAGGCTGAAAGAACACAGTTTCTTATCAGAGTTTTGGTCAGTTCATACAGAAACAACTTTGGTCTGCCACCAGACCATCAAAATGGAGATCTCCTCCTTATTGGTAACTTCTTGCAGGTTTCAACTCCCCTCAGTTCAGTTTTCTCTCTTGTGAAGGGGAGACAGTAGTACCTTAAGTTATTATGAGAGAGCTAAAGGAATGATTATCTGTAAAGCCCTTAGTATAAATATCCCTAAGGAATAGCTGTATACTATATACACACAACAGATGTATATATGTAAAACATATATACACACACACACACACACACACACTATAAGGCACATAGTACAAATACATGATAAGCATAATAGGATTCAAAAATTAATTTCTTTCAAAAACACAAAAGCTATGGAAAACAGCTTTTTTAAAACCTTCTTTTCCCTCTACAGCGCCTAGATAGTACGTGACTTATACATAGCAGTGCCTAAAAATTGTTTATGAATAAAACAGAGGAGAATGCACGGGCCACAGTGTGTTATGTATGTGTTAGTTTCCTGTTACTGCTATAACAAGTTTCCGCAAACTTAGTGGCTTAAAACAACACAGATTCATTATCTTAGAGTTCTGCAGGTCAGAAGTCCAAAACGGATGGCAGGGCTGTGCTACTTCTAAGGCTCTAGGAGAAAATCCCTTTCCTTGCTTTTTCTAGCTTCTGGAAGTTGGCTGCTTTCCTTGGCACATGACCCCACATCACTTTGCCCTCTGCTTCTGCTGTCGCAGCTCCTGCTCTGACTCTGACACTCCTGCCTCCCTCTTGTGAGGACCCTTGTGGCTACCTTGGGCTCACCAGATAATACAGGATAACACCCTCCTCCCAAGATCTTTAATATAATCACATCTGCAAAGCCCCTGTTGGCATGTAAGGTAACATGTTCACAGGTTTCTGGGCTTAGCATGTGGACAACTTGGGGGAGGCCATTATCTACCTACCACAATATAATAACAATTTACTGCTATCTTCCTTACAACTAAGCTGAAAATAGCCAAAGACATTGGCTTTTAGATGAATTTAAATATTCACTTAGATTTTACCTGTAACATGGTTAACATAGTTCTAACTCCTAACAAATGGCATTTTAAAACTCAATGCAGTTTCATATCAAATTCCAAACTGCAAGACAGCAGGCAATCATGTCTTAGAGTCATCATTTCAGATAACAGTCTTGCCAGTAACCCAGATTTCACTCTTGATTGAATAGTTTTCAGAAGAATTTTTACTGTCCTGCAAGTGTTAGAAAAATAAAGCAAGGATCCTTTGGCTATTATCCCCACTTTTTTAAAAAAGGTGCTGGCTAGCCCGTTTTTTTTTTTCAGGTAATTTTTTTTTTAGCATACATCTTGAGGTTAGGCAATTCACTTCTCTAATAATTACTATTATCTGTTCTTCATTGATCTATTCCTGTATTTCTATGTTACCTTCTTCCTTTCACATATGTATCCCCTTCCCTCTCCCACACCTCCTGCTTCCAGAACTTTTAGAAAAAGTGGGAAGGTAATAGCCAAAGGTTCCTTATTTTATTTTTCCAACACTTGAAGGCTAAACTTTTTTTCCCAGACTCCTTTGAAATTAATTAGGTGTGGCAAATCAGTTACAATGCCTGTCAGGAAAAAAAGAAAAATATTTGATGAACAAGTAGTCGGTTTATTCAGCAATAAATATTATGTTATATTGTATAATACATGAGTTGATCATATTATGATATTGATGATATAAAAATTGTATACAATCCATATGCCTGGCTAGATTTTGAGACCTTTTGGGACAGGGATTTTGTATTACTTTTCCTAAAGCAGTGTCTAACATTTACAGTATTTGCTTAACAAATGTTTGATGAATGAATTGTAGTGTATTCAAGCTAAAAGAGTCCTTGGAGATCACCTCATCTAAACCTTTCATTTTAAATGTGAAGAATCAGAAACCTAGAGATTCTAAGCACTTTGCCCATGTTCACTGGCAGAGCTAGAACCCATTTATCTCATATATCATCTCCCATATCAAATGGCATGATCTTTTTAAACCAACCTATCTTGTTTCCCAGACCAAATGAGACTCTTTCTGTAACCAACTTATCAGAACTCACACATCTAAACAAGTATTATTTGCTCCAACAAAGTCTCTTTGGAGTTGCTATACTAGTCAAATACTACTGCCATTTAAAAGAATTCATGGAGCTTCATTTTAGGAATTACTTTGATAGCCTGTGGCATTTTCTTTAGAATTTCCTTAATTGTAGCTGGTAAATATCCATCTTTTGAAAATGGATTTGATTTTGAGAAACAGAAGTTGCTTGGAGTGCATTTTGATGAATAAAAGTTGAATTTAGATGACCTAGCTATACAATTCTGGCTTTAGTCAAAAAAAAAAAAAAAAAAAAAAAGGTGAGACCATGTGTTACTTTATGACAGGTTTTCCTGCATGATTTGCCAACCAGCTTGGGAGACAATTCCAGAAGAGGGGATGTCTGGGCATTTTGAGCAATGGCACTATTGTTGGAATAAATTAATGGAGTCCTATGGCAACTAGAGAAACAACAGTCTTTGGGAATGTATATGTAGCTCACATGTCAGAAATGCCTGTGTTGCAAAACACTCCTGTGAATTTCAAGTGCTTTGAGATTCTACGAAGAAACTTAGAAGAGTTTTAGGCCTACAGTAGCTCCTTATTCAAAAACCAGCCACAAGATGAAAGAAGTGTTACTAAAATAGTGAGGGAAAGATTTCTGGATAAAATAGTGGAAAGTTAGTAACCTGGTACACCCTTTTCTTGGAATATTTAGTAAAATATGAGAACAGAAGGCTACAAAATGGTAGAATTTGTGCACTTCCACCAATGCTCCTGTTCACGAACTGAGATGATTCTAAAAGTAACCACGTGCACAGTGAGAGGATCCAGGAGGAAAATTTCTGCCCTCCCCATCAACAAGCCCCGTTCGGAAGAGACCTTGTCACCTGAGAGATGATAAATAAACAAGAAACAATAGGGGCCCTCAATGAAAGCTTGCAACTCCAAAATACAGAAAATAATGCTCTAACAAAATGTGTCCAGGATCTGCCTTCAATAACCCTAAGTTAAGCTGGGGAAGGGGGAAGCGAGCATTCAGAATTATTGCTTTGGTTTTGTACAGGTATACAAAAATTGACATATCGGTCTCATTACTCTATGTTCACACCTGGCCTGTTTTGAGGCACGCCACAGGATTTCCCCTCACAATCCAATTTAAAGGCTTTTCAGTTGCATAATTACACTCTTTTGGTAAATTACCATCTCGAGCAAGGGCACACGAGGAAGGATGGTTGAGCATGCACTTCCTGGGAAAATACCATTTTTCTGTAACAGAAATATTTTCTGAAGTAAACATTCCTTTGAGGAAATAGAAACATGTGAATATGTGGCCAGAACGTAATTATCTAAGGATTCAACAAACATCCCAGCCTAGAAAGCCTTTCGCCAGCCTCCTCTGCCTACAGAATTACATAAAACCGGAAACCCCACCTGATTCTACCACGTCTATGCTACTCTTTCCTCAGGCTGAGCCCCCATGCCACTTGGCTGTTGCATTTCCAGGAAAGTGGGAGATATCCACCAGTGTGGATAAGTTGTCCCACCACGACAGTGCAGCATACTTGCCTCACTGCAACAGCTGAGCTTCTTAAAACGTTTTGTCCCTTGGCTTTTTGGAGCACGCTTTATTGAGGAAGTGCTAAACCCTGACATGCACTCTTGAGTGTAGTTATTCACAGAATCCAACATAAGGGGGTTTCAAATATCATCTCCCCACAATCACCTCCAGACTAAATTGTCCTCAGTTAACAGTCAAAAGCTGATCCTTCTATGTGCCAGTCCTGCAAACTGTCTGTGATAAAGGACCCAGCTGTGCTCTTTTCTGCCTCTCACAACTTCAAAAGTAATAAAGCCTCCACAAGTGGAATTTAGCTGTCAATTCTGCTGATGAGGCAGCAAGAAAATTAGAAGCCGTTTCGTACCCCATAGCTGTGTTGGACTCAACAAACACTAACTGGGGCAAAAAGTTGTGGCTGCACAGTTGAGTCAGCAGCCAGGACCAAGACTCCGGGAGCCAATATATTGACTGAGAAAGGAGTATTTCAAAATAGTGATTTTGCTGCCAAGAACTCCAGCTTTAAAGGGAAATTCTCTGATAATTCAGGGTTGTTTAAAATTTGATATCCTTTGTTAAAACAAACAACTTGGAAATGCATAAAGCACGTTCCCTGGAGACCAATATAACCCAGAAAATGTGATAATGCAAGGCCTAGGCAGCTGAGTTTTCATTTGTGCCTAGCTTCAGAAAGCAAAACCCCTAAGGGGTCTGAACCCAAGGCTCATTTGTTCTTAATAAGCTCAGTTCCAGGGGCCCTGTCAGCCTCCAGCTAATGACAACACCGCCAGCAGCTGGGGTAGCTGAATTCCAAAGAAGAGCGAGAACCAGAGATAAGAAAAAAGTGTGGCTCCACGTCAGCATTTGTTAATATCCGGAGCCCACATCTTATATTTTTAAAAGTTCATTTAGCATGGATTCTCTAGCCCCCTAACAGAGGGCATTTTTTGGTGCTAATCAAGATGACACTGGAGACAGGTAGTAACAGACAGTTCCTCACACCTTTACCTGCACTCCATCCACTGATCTGGTACCATAGCTCTCAGAGAAGCTGCTTCTGCCCACAGTACACAGAGGGGTCTTGCTAACATCATTCCCCAATACTATCTCCTGGTCATGAGAGTCTTCAACACAGACATGAGTCATGTGAGTCATGAGAAATGTGAGTCATGAACTCACATTTCCCTCCTTTCCAAGGATTTAGGTGTTTCTTCCCTGACGAATCCTGGGCTACTGGACCCATGTCCTCGTAAAGGATCCGGGGCAGCAACTTCACTGCACCTCTGGTCTGCTTGGTCTTGTAAGGCAACCATCCTCACACAGGCCTTACTCAAATCACCTTCTCTGGATTCCCAGACTTAGTAATTCAAGGGATCCTTCCTATTGTCTTGGTCAGCCCCATCCGTTACAAAAGCAATGCATTTTCAAAATGATGGCAGCACTACAGATGGTGCAAAGGAACCATTGGTTTCTGCTTTAGGTGGGCCTGGATTGTGTTTCCCTAACGGGACATGAGAAAGAACTTCCTGGTTGGGGAGACATCAAAAGACACAGAGGGACATTCTTCATGGAAATAGCAGTGTAGTCATATTAAATCTTACTACGTCTAGGAGGCTTTTCTGATTTCTGGTTCCTGCCTATTTTCAGTCTAGTTCAAGAACAGAGCCTTATAGCTCTAGGAAGTTCCAGGGTTTCACTTTCCAGGGAACTGAGGATTTGGTAGCCTCCCAGGGCACTCACCACAGAACCAGATCTGGAACTGGACTGATAATTGGGCCTAACTGTCCCAAGCAATAGGGTCACCTTGTTCTGCAGCCTAATCCCAGGGGTGTTCAATCAAATTCAAGCATCCAATATGCTCAGATGTTTAAACTGGAGTCTATCATCATAGTGCAGTAGACAACACAGAATGTTCAATGGGGTTCTCCTGGCTGGTATGGTCACTTTAGTTGCAAGAGGGGACCTTCTCTGTGCTAGGAGTGAGGGTAGTTTTGTCTGGTTGCTCCTGGTCAGAGGAATGAATCAGGTCTCAGTTGGCTTCCAAGGGAAGAGTGCCTATCTGCTGCTGCCCCAGGATCTTTTCCAGGATTCAATTCTCTTTCCCTAAAGTTGCCTCATCAGAAGAGGAGGCTTATTTTCTTCTGATTGTACTATTCCTGTCTTGGTATAGCAAAGTATAGCACACATTTTTTGCATTTCAGAAATATTGACAACCCAAGGTTCCATTTGTTGCATCAAAATGGCACTAAAGTTAGATAAACATCTTGTTCATTTACCATCATGTAGTCATCTTCCAAGATAAGCATTTTTTAAAAAAACTCCCTCTACATTCATTGACCTTGTTATTAAATAACAGCTACAATTTATTGAGCACATATCACATACCAGGCATGACTGGTATAAGCAGAGCGGGGAGGAGAGATCAAGAAAACATGAAGGAAAGGACAGAGGCAGAAACAAACAGTAAGTATGTGATGAGAAATAACATGTAGCTATATGTATTCTGTAAAAGTAGCATGTAACAGAAACCCAACTATCGTAGCTTGAGCAAATACAAACCTCCCAAGACCTCAGTCAGAAAGTAATCACAAGCTTTAAGAACTCACCTTTATCTTCCCACATTCATCATCTACAACTGTATATACTCATAAATACATATATGCACGCACAAACACACAACAGTGTGCATTGTACATACTCAGTCCCTGCTAGCTAATAAGATGTCTTTGTGCAAATTAAAGTCACCTCCTCTGGAGAACCAAATAACAAAGAGTCTCCCTTTGTCTGAGACAAGGCTTGACAAGGGAGCTTGGGCTGAAGCAAGGCTTGACAAGGGAGCCGGCCCCCTTGGCTCTGCCCAACCTGCACCACCATATGTGATTTAGCGGCCTTGGTCGAGTTTCCCATCCCTTAGGATTGCTAAGGGACTCCATTAGCCTTAGTCCCTTGGTACCTGTTTTTCCCTCTGCACACTAGACCATTGAAATCTTAAGCTTCCTGAGGCCAGCATCTTCAATAGTTGATAGCCAAAACTCCTTTTGTGGGGCATGTATTAATTCATATCAAGAGAGATGAAGGCTTCCAATTTAAATCACATCTAACTAACAGCGCCTATGCAACCTCTCCAAAATTCCCACTAAAATATATACATTAGAACTCCCAGTGATAATGAAAACACTGACAGAAAAAAAATTGTCAGAATATGGGAGGAATGTTTACTAACTATAGAAAGCTAGACTGAGAAAAATAATCGATTTTATGCTTCATTTCTCTCTTCCTGGCAACCAAAACCACCTGAAAAAAATAATAACCTGTTCCACCTCCCCCTCCCTGCATCCTGATTCTAGGACCCAGTGTCTGTACCAACCAGGAACATGAACAGCCAGCCTTGCACTGGGGTAGCCCTCCTTTCCCCATGTTTCCCACAGGCACACAGGAGGCTTAATATGTTGGTGACTCTTCAAACAAAATTTTTTCTTAAGACTAGTCAAATGCAGTGGTGAGAAGGGGGCAGATTAGAACAAGGAGTTTGATCTGTAACGGACTGAGCAATCAATTGAGATAACTCACTACCTCAAGCAAATATTTATTAAATATCTGTCTCATATTTATTTAGATGGGCAAGAAAGAAAAATATTGATATTCTATTTTAAAATTATATTCCTCATTCTTAATATTCAAAATAAGGAATCTACTTGATGTACTGAATTAACATTTTAACTGATTGAAAATGCCTGCCTATTCAGAGTTTTTAATCACTTGTAAATGTATTAGTTATTCATATTCATTAAGAATAAAGATAAAATAAGTCTTACTTGAAATTTGTTTACATTCTCTTTTCTCATTTTTATGCCAGAAAAAAAATGTTTCCCACTTAAAACTTTTTCTTTTTCAATTTTAAGTTTTAATTTTCCCAACCAGATATACTTTCTTGGCAGGTATATTTAAAACTTATACTAAAAATCAATTCTCTGGTTCTTAATAAACAAATTCTGCTGCATAACAAATGACTCCAAACTTAGTGGTATGAATTAAATTTATTAGTCCTCATGGTTCTGGGAACTGGCTGGGCTTAGCAGGGTGGTTCTCACTCAAGGTTTCCCAGGCAGTTGCAGACAGTGGTGAGGCTGGAGCTTCCTGAAAGGTATTCTTACTCATATGTCTGGTGCCTGGGCTAAGAAGACAAGTATAGCTGGCACCCCTCAGGCATCTACCTATCTCTACATGGCTCCCATCTCTCCACATGGCTTCTTCAGCATGGTGGTTTCAGGGTATTCAGATTTCTTATATGATGGCTCAGGGTCCTAAAGGCATGTATTTTGAGAGACAGCCAAGTGGAAGCTTTTATTCCTAGCCTCAGAAGTCATGTAGCATCAATTCCATAATATTCTATTCATCAGAAGCAAGCCACTAAGTCACCAGCCCATACATAAGGAGAGGGTAACTGGACTCCACCTTTTACTGGGAAAAGTGTCAAATGTGTTAAAACCTCCACAACATAGTACTATGCCATACATTATTTAGTTTCCAGATTTTTTTAACTGATTACAACCACTGAATCCAGGTGACAGTTATCTATCTGGTTCTAGGGTTAGAGCATGCTAGTGCTGTAGTCTCAGTGCTTTAGCAGGCTGGGTCAGGCAGATCACTTGAGCCTAGGAGTTTGAGACCAGCCTGGACAACATAATGAAACCCCATCTCTACAAAAAATACAAAAATTAGCCAAGTCTGGTGGCACACATGCTTGTAGTCCCAGGTACTCAGGAGGCTGAGGTGGGAGGATCACTTGAGCCCTGGAAGTTTAGGTTGCAGTGAGTGGAGATCATGCCACTGCACTTCAGCCTGGGCAATAGAGCGAGACCTTGTCTCAAAAAAAAAAAAAAAATCCTTAAGCAGCCAGATGGAAATCACAAGGAATCTACAATGGAATGTATTGTACAAATCGGTCTCCGATTCCACCTCTTTAACAGTAAATGAAGCAGCAACATGGAGACAACCCATCTCCAAATGCACTATGACCTTGTCAAAGAGAAAGAAATGTCACCCACAGGCCTAGTGCTCACCCTTCTAAAAAAGACTGAAGGTGAATCCACCATATCTGGCATCTCTGTTTTTATCAGTTAAGGTCCAATGTATAAATCTTGTCCACTCTTTGTGCTCTTTATCCCCATCCCCAGCTTTGCCTCTCAACTGGATAAACCTCAGCGGTTTTTAAACAAACTTAGATATCTCCCGATTTAATACTCTTTCTTCACCCACATTCTCATCTGGCCATTTACTTGTCTTTCTCCTTTCATTCATAGCAAAAATTCTTAAGTTCTCTATTCTTACTTCTATTTCTGCCTCCCACTTACTCCTCAGCCCACTCTAACCTGAGTTTTGCATACACTACTTTATGAAAACATCTCTCATTACGATTGCTAATGAGGTTGGGCGTGGGCTCATGCCTGTAATCCCAGCACTTTGGGAGGCTGTAGTAGGAGAATCACTTGAGCCCAGGAGTTGGAGACCAGCCTGGATGACACAGTAGAACCCCATCTCCATTAGAAAAAAAAGATTGCTAATGACTCCTCATATCACTAAACCCCCAAAACACTTTAGATTTTAATCTCTCAGAACCGCTTAATACTGTTGATCAGTGTCTCCTAGAAACCCTCTTTCCTTGGCTTCCATAACCCAGCACCCCTCTAATTTCCCTCTTACTTCTCTGACAGCTCCTCCAATATACCCTTTTTCAGTATTCTCCTCTGGCAGGCCATTGAATGTTGAAGCTCTTCAAGGTTGGGTTTGGGGCCATCTTCCCTTTTTGTACTCACTCTCCAGCAATGTCATCCAGACACAGGGATTTACTTACCACCTTTATACCACTGATGCACAGAATCAAATCTCCAGTTGAGACCTCTCCTTGGGTCTGGATCTGTAGAATCCCTGTCTACTCGACATCTCTACTTACACATTTTAAATGGTGTTGAATTCAACTCATGCAAAATGAAATTATTATACTCTCTCCAAACCTAGTTCTCTTCATGTGACATCTCCACAGACGCCATCATCATCACTTGCTCCAGTCACTTTGTCCAGAAACTATGAGTTATTTTTGACACATTCCTCTCCCTCACTCCTTCCCATATTCAATTGATTGCAGAGTCCTGTATATGTTATCTCCCAAAACTCTCTCAAATATACCCCCCTCTATCTCTATGGCGACTCTCACTCTAGTCCTAGCAACTATCATCTCTCTCCAAGCCTACTGCTTCTGAATCCTCCTTGGTCTTTCTATTCTCACCCTCACTCCTCTGCATTCAATTCTCCACACAATATCCAGAGTGACCACCTTGTAATACAAATCTGATGTCACTTCCACATTTACACTTTTCAATGGATTCCAGTGGCTCTTAGGATAAAACCAAATTCTTAACTTGGCTTCCAAGACTTTCCATAATTTGATTTCTACCTACCCCTCCAGCTCCACCCCCTGCTCTCTAGACACAGCAAACTTCTCTCAGTCCCTCTTAGGTGCCATGCTTAGGTCCTATCATAAGAATTTACACTCACAGCTCCCTCTACCTGAAAGGTCCTTCTCTTGCTTCACATAGTCATTTCTACAGGGGCTCCCCTCTGACCCCTTGACCAGGACCTTTCTCCTGTTACCTGCTCTCATAAGCAACATGTATCTATCTCCTTTTCAGACCACTTACTGTAGTGGTTTATTTTGGTTTTGGTTTTGTATTGGGTGGGACTGGGTCTCACTCTGTCACCCAGGCTGAAGTGCAGCGGTGCAATCACAGCTCACTGCAACCTTGAACTCCTGGGCTTGAGCAATCCTTCCGCCTCAGCCTCCCATGCAGCTGGGCCTATAAGGGCAAGCCATCATGCCCGGCCCAAAAACCTTTTTCAAGAAAAAAAGGCACATTTACCAGCTTTCCTAATTCTGCTGCATCTGCTGCTGTTGTCATCCAACCGGTTGCCAACTGGGAAGTGGAAAAGGAAAAGAAAATGTATCCTCCCCTCCATTACCTCCTATTGCACATCCTTTCTTGGTAACTTTTTCTCTTTTCCCTTTTTCATTTACTTTTGGACTTAGATCTTACCCCTTTTGGAAGGCCTAATTAGAGGGAAGCTTTGGTACTGGCATGGTGTTGGAAACCTGGGTCTGTGAAGGGAGCTCATGTGACATTGGACATTTTGGTGGTGGATCACATGGCAGGAGCAAGAAGCAGGGTGAAATCCTGGAGGCCCTGCATGGACAGTGATGCCACTTATTGTTGCCAGCACCAGGCAGGCTCAAATCTCCTCTTTAGAGAAGTATCAGGAGCAGCAGCTGGTTGGTTTAGAGCTGCTATTTTAATGGTTAAAGCAAGAAATGATATATATCATGTTATTCAATGTAACATGAACATATGTCTTGAAAACAAGGCTTCATTTTCTCCTTTTCTCTCCACCTTATCCATATATAAGTGATAATACAGTGGCTGATGCAAATGTCATAAAAGCATAAAGATGAAAATGGAGCGAGTGACTGGGGTTAGCCGGGAAGAAGATGTAGCCAAGGGGAAGACAGGAATCCGGCATCAGCCATTAATAATGGCCAAATAAATCTGATATTTAACTTCAAGGATACCATCAGACACCCATTGAGAGCTTCAAGGAGTTCAGTTCCCTCAGTGATTACTAAAGCCAGCTTTGATCATTTAAAAATCACATTTTGTTTTTCCAGAGGAGTTTGGTCTTTATTCCTTAAGCAAACATTGATTTATCTCCTCTTTTCTGGGCAGAGATTCCTGTCGTATAACCGCTCTGGCTAAAACAACTATTTCTGTGCTCCAAAGTCTCAGTAGCCTGCTTGTAGGAAGAGAATATTTTAGTCTCTTGGAGCTGCCAACAGGCAAATAGAAGGTAAAGAAAAGACTGCCACCCCCACCTGCTAGGTTTGGAACCATCAGAAACCAGAGCTCAAACTTTATAAATAGAGGCAGCAACAGGGGCGTCACACTCACAAAAACCACTGGATGCTACAGCCTTCGGAAGTCCTTGTTTGGATGACTTCAGTCAATAAATATCGTCAAGGTCAAAACCCAGATTTTGAAGGTCTGGTGGAATCAAATGATCTTCTATTTGCAACTGCTGAAGGCAGGCTCCTCATATGTGGGAGACGAAGAGCCCATGGTCTTGAGATCTCAGATCTAGGAAACTCCTGAGAGAAAAGAAAAAGGAAGCCAGACTGAGAAGGGGGTGTTCCCTGAGCTGAACCTGGAGGGTTGCAGCTGACATCTCTGCTCCTCCAAGCAGGGCTCCTGGAGGAGGGCACATGTGAGCAGCTTGGAGAACCACCGGACCAGGTGTGGTCTGGAGACTGAATAGATCCCTGAGGCTGGAAGTTGATATAATTGCCAGAGAGCCACAGTCCTCCCCTGGAAGTGGGATAGCATCTCAGTCATGGATTGCTTTTCATGTATGTTAAAGATACCTGCTTCTGGCTTTTGGAATATATTTGCCAGCAAAGGCAAGTTTAATTAGGGTTAGAGGAAAGGTCCCCACTATCTCTTGCAAACATCCTCAGACTGAAATGAGTAAAGGCAGGAGTGGGAAACCTTACCCAATCAAGCCCTGCAGGTGATTCTGTTGTAGGGAGCAGTGATCCAGGTGAATCTCTTTACCATCAGAGTTCAACAGCACACACCATTCAAAACCTGGGTAGCCTCTTCCTTTCTGGTGAAAAGAGCTCCAGCCACATACCAGGCACTGTGATGGGCTCCAAGGTGCAAAAATAAGTATGATTCTCTTTTGCCTTTGCCTTCACTGAACTAGTGACAAACAGACATATCCAAACTAAGTCCTAACATGATGGGATTAGAACTATGACAGGGGCATTACAAAGCGCTATGGAAACACAAAGGAAGGCTAAGTTAGTTCTAATGGGAGGAGTAGGGCCAGGTAGGCTAGCAGGAAGAGCCTATCATGAACTCTTTATTGAATTAACATGTTGAGTAATTTTAAATTAAGAGGCAGGATTTGAGCTGATAACCAAGAATTCTCCTGCTCAAGAAGGAAATGGCACCCCTAGCAGAAAGAAAACTTGAGCAAAAGACAACAACTAACATTTAAGATCATGCTTCCCAAATTAGACATCTTATGCTCAGGAAGCCACTGAGTGGGTCAAGGCACACTCAAAGCCACAGAATAAGGATGGTGCATCTTTTAGGGATGTTAATTTTGCTTAACTATTTGGGTAAAAAAAGCTATGTAAAAAGTAATTAAGGGCATTTTAAAAATTAAAATAGAATGAATGTTGTAAAATAGAAGCCAGAATTGACATGAACTTTTTTTAAATTTTTCTTTTTTTTTTAGACAGGGTCTAATTCTGTCACCCAGGCTACAGTGCAGCGAATGGTACATCATATTTCACTATAACCTTAAGCTCCTGGGCTCAAGCAATCCTTCTGCCTCAACTTGCTGGTAGCTGGGACTACAAGCTTATGCCACTATGCATGGCTATTTTCTTTAAATGTGGTTTTGTTGTTGTTGTTGTTGTTGTTTTGTGTGTGTGATGGAGTCTCGCTCTGTCACCCAGGCTGGAGTGCAGTGGCATGATCTCGGCTCACTGCAAGCTCCGCCTCCCTGGTTCAGGCCATTCTTCTGCCTCAGCCTCCCGAGTAGCTGGGACTACAGGTGCCCGCCACTATGCCCGGCTAATTTTTTGTGTTTTAGTAGAGATGGGGGTTTCACTGTGTTAGCCAGGATGGTCTCGATCTCCTGACCTCGTGATCTGCCCGCCTCGGCCTCCCAAAGTGCTGAGATTACAGGCGTGAACCACCACACCTGGCTAAATGTTTTTATAGAGAAGGGGTCTTGCTCTGTTGCCCAGGCTGATCTCAAACTCTGGGGCTCAAGTGATCCTCCCACCTTGGCATCCCAAAGTGTTGGGATTGCAGGCGTAAGCCACTGTGCCTGACCTGCTTTTGTTTTTATGATTACTTGATCAGGTCTCTGTCTTCCAGTTTGCTGTAAGCTCAGTGAAGACCATTTTTCCTCATTTTTGTATCCACTGTACAATGATGCATGGTTGGCATTCAAAAATTATTAAAGAAATTTATTGAATTAAGTGCCAGAAGGCAATAAAACAATATCTATAAAATCATGAAGGAAAAATGTTATGACTCAAAAGATTAAGTTTTAATTTTACTGGTAATGTTTCACTCCCTCCTTGATTAGAAAAATTTAAATACTAGAGGTAACATTAATGGGGTGTTTGACCACTACCCACTCCCAACACCGCACACATGCACACACACACACATATGTGCACACACTGAAAATATCTTTCTTAAGACAGATAACTACTGTTGAAAATTTAGTATGTATCCTTTCAGAATTTTCTCTATACATTTACATATGTACACATGTATCTAAAACATACATAATACTAGTTTGTGAGAATGAGAGGGTAGGATCCTTGAGAATTTTCTACTTGGATAAGTTGCCTTTCATTTGGGAAAGCAACAAAAAGACATTCCCAGATAAACAAGTACCATATATATATATATACACACACACACACTATATATACAGTATATATATATAGTATACTATATATATATACAGTATACTATATATACAGTATATATATAGTATACTGTATATATATTCTGTATATATATACTGTATATATATTCTGTATGTATATATATATATATATATATATATATATATATATGTAGTGTAGTCCCAGCTACTCGGGAGGCTGAGGCAGAAGAATGGCGTGAACCCGGGAGGCGGAGCTTGCAGTGAGCCGAGATCATGCCACTGCACTCCAGCCTGGGTGACAGAGTGAGACTCCATCACACACACACACAAAAAACGACAACAACAACAACAACAAAACCACATTTAAAGAAAATACCCAGGCATGGTGGCATAAGCTTGTAGTCCCAGCTACCAGCAAATTGAGGCAGAAGGATTGCTTGAGCCCAGGAGCTTGAGGTTACAGTGAAATATGATGTTCCACTCACTGCACTGTAGCCTGGGTGACAGAATTAGATCCTGTCTAAAAAAAAAGAAAAATTAAAAAATATACTATATATATACTGTATATATAGTGTATATAAATATATATATCACACGTGTATTCTTTTCGAAGAAAGTTTTTTGAAAAACTATTTCACTGAAGGGAAGATACAGAGAAGTTTTGATAACAAAGAATTCATGGATTATCTCCACTCATTTTAAATCCCAGAATTGTATTGTGTGTTTTCAGATGAGGTCTGTGGTCAGAGGAAATCTTTCTTTACACTGTCTCACACAATGTTTCCCTTTTTGCTTCAATGCCTTTCAGTGTGCCAGGAAATTGGGGTCTTAAGGCATATTCCCCCTCTCCAGTGACTGCAAATCTTGTTTAATAACATCATAAAATAATAATAATGCCATTCCAGTCTTTGCTAAAAATAATCAAACACCATGTGGCTAGGATGCTGTCCTAGAAGAATTGCTAGAAAAAAATCTCTCTTCTTCACAAAAGCGTAGTTGTATGAATAACATATTGTTCATTTTATTGCCAAGGAAATTTAGATAAGATTAGCTGCTATAAGAATAATAAAAAATATGCTGTCTGTCATTACACTTTATCATTTTTATCTAGTATCTGTGAAGGTATCTGTAATATTGATGCTTAAAATCAATATACAAATAAACTATGTTTTAAAACATAAATAAAAATAAGTACACCAAAATGTTAACAGTTATTGTGTCTAATTTTAAAATGTGACCCTACTGTGTGACAAGTACTAAGGACAGAGCAATGGACAAGACAGACAAGAAAGGGTAGCAGAATTTTGGCTGCTTTATCCATATTTTATATTCTATGAAAATTTATACTTTCTACAAATTTGGACATTTCTCACGCTTTCACTTTCATTGCCATTAAGCTATTCATACTATTCTTTTATAATATTCTTAAACTTGCCTGCTTCCGTAGTTTTGTCTTGTTTCATTCTTCATATTTCTTTATAGCTTATATTATAGTTTATTTGCAGCTTTTGCTTTTTTTCTTAAGCAATTCTGCCAGAGATTTGTCAATTTCTTAAGGCTTTTCAAAGGAAAATGTTTAGTTTTGTTGGTCCCTCTACTGTAGCTTTCTTTCATAGTTCATTAATTTCTATCCTTTCATTATTTTCTTTCTTCTATGTTAGAAGTTTAGTCTATTTTTTAACTTTATAACTTCATAATTTGGGTGCTTAGCTTATTTATTTTCAGCCTTTCTTCTTTTCTAATGTAAGCATAATAGGCTATGCATTTCCCTCTAAGTATAATATACATTTAAGACTATAAATTTCCCTCTGAGTATCACCAAATTCAATATTTTATTTTGTAGTTTTTTTATTGTTCAGTTCTAAATGCAAAAGAACTCCGAAAATAATACCTACAATCTGTACTTTGCTAACAATTTGCAACGACCACAGTCTGTCACAGTCCATATACCTTATCAAAATTTTCCAATAATCCCCAAGCTAGAACCCATGGAGTACCTACTAGTACTAATAGTATTATGAATAATCTAAGCATAAACTCTGCCTTATTTCCTGAATACAAAGGCTGTTGGCCAAACAGGCTAAGACTACATAGCATTCATTTCCTGTGACGTTGCCAATCCATTAATTTGGTAAATAACCTGATTTTACATTTACCTGAATAAAAATTATTTCCTATGTATTCTTGGGAAGTCAATTTCCTGACTGTGTGTCACATATACATCTATACATGTATTTATGTATACAAATCTTAAATGAAAATTTGGATGGTGTTCAATTTACTTACTGCTTTTGGCTTTACCACAAATTTTTTAATACTCATTATTTCTGAAAGGATTATTTAGAGGTAAGTGTTAAAATGTACAAACACATGTTTCTTAAGTTATCTCTTTGGTTTTTATTTCTAATTTGTTAGCATTGCAGTCATAGAATATGGTCTGAATAATACCAAATCTTTAAAGCTTGTAAATATTTGATTAATTGATCAGAATCAATTTTTATAAACGTTCCATGAAACGTTGATTCAAACATATGTTCTCCATTTGTTGGGTGAAGCACTCTATATGGCTAATAGAGTTGCTTTTTGTATTATTCAAATATTCTAAGTTTTGAATATTTTTCTGTTTGACTTATTGATTATTGAGAGATGTGTATTTAAATCCTCCACTTTATTGTAGCTTTGTCTATTTCTCCTCAGAGTTTCATCAATTAAGAGCCATGTAATTAGGTGCATTCAAGATTAAAATTGTTGTATTTTTGTAATGAATTAAAGCTTTATTATTTAGATACTCTATCTCTAGTAAAGCCTTTTGCTTTAAAGTCTGTTTTATCTGATAATAATATACATAGCTATGCCAAATTGTTTTTGGTTACTATTTGCCTGCATATGCTTTTTCTCATGCTTTTAGTCTCACCTTTTCTGTGTTCTTATGTTTAAAGTCTCATATAAACAGTCATTGGATAGATTATTTAAAATTCAGTGTGACCAGCTTTGTCCTTTAACTGAAAGGTTCAATTTGTGATTTTTTTCCCACTGCCTTCTGGCTTCTGTTGTTATTGAAAGATTACCTATCTTTTCGTAGGTAATATCTTTTTTTCTCTTGCTGCTTTTAAGATCTTTTGTTTGATTATTGTGTTCTGCCATTTTACAACAGCAGATGCATATGGGTGTAAACACAACGAGTTTGTAAGTGGGTTTTCTTTTAGTTGTTATGCTTGGAATTCATTGAATGTATAGAATCTGGGATTGGTATCTTTTATTACTTCTGGAATATTTTCAGCTATTATATTTCCTAATTTTGTCTCTCCTTCATTTTTTCAACTCACTCCTTCTGAGACTATGATTAGACAAGTATTGCAGCCTCTCTTTCGATTATCCACATCCTTTACCTTCTCTTTTATATTTTCCGTCTTCATGTCTCCCTATAATGAGTTCTAGAAAATTTCCTTACATCTATCTTCCAGCTTACTAAATCTCCCCTCAAGTGTGTCAAATCTGCTACTTAACCAAACCATAATTTTCATCATTATATTTTTCATTTCTACAAATTCTATTCTGTTATTTTTTAAATCAGAAACCGTATATTGTCCCTTAAGGTACTTTCAGTAACCTCTATTTAATTTCTTTAAACATTGAACATACCTGTTCTGTATTTTAACCACTGATAACCTCAACATATACAGACTTTGCTGGTCTAATTCTATGGTTTGGTTTCTGCTAATGCTCTCTTGCCTCCTGATATGCTAGGCGATTTATACTTGCGAGCCAAGATTCCTTGGAACTTTACCTGTGGAATTTGTTGAGGCTTGAGTTTAAAGTGAGTGTCTCCAGAGATCATTTGCATTTATCCCTACCAAATACCTGAGGACACAACCAATCCAGGACCATTTTATATTAACTTTTCAGGCCTGGTGTGGTGGCTCAAACCTATAATCCCAGCACTTTGGGTGGCCGAGGTGGTGAGGATTTCTTGGGCCCAGGAGTTTAGGAGTTTAAGTTTACCCTGGGTAACACAGTAAGACCCTGTCGCTACAAAAAATTTAAAATATTTTTTAAAAAGAAAAAAATAAATTTTCAACTTGGGTGTTTTTAGGCCAAATAATAGCATGAATTCTAGTCCTGAACCTTTTCAAGTATGAACTTATGGCTCAGCAATTCTTAGACTTATGTCTTTGCCCTCTAACTTAGTCCACCAACAGAGCAGGTTTTTTCCTAGTTTTGTTCCACTCTGAGTATGTTGCCTTTCAGGGAGTTTCAGCTTTACTGAGGGGGATGTTCTCTGGCCTTTCATCTGTTTAAGACCCCTATCTTACCTCTTGTTCTGAGTGTAAAGTGGTCTTTTGAACCCCGACTGGCTCACAGAGATCAGCAGATATTCTTAGGGCAAACACCAGCACATGAGCAAGGTTCTCTTTAGTTTCATGCTCTTCTGTGATTTTGCCTCAGATATATTCCCTTAGTGTCTCCTACATCAACTGTACATTAAAAACAATAGGATTAGGGTTTTTCTTCTTTTATCTAGCATTTTTAAAGTGCCGCACTAGTAGGAATTTCTCTGAATGTGTACTCTGCCATATTGCCAGAGTCTGAACCTTTTGATACTTTTTTGTATTTTCACATTTTCTACAAAGAATATGTTTTACTTTTATACTCTTCAAACCAGACATTTTTTCCAAAAGAGGTTATATACACCATTTTGAATATGATCACAGTAACACTGAAACATAGGACCCAGAAATATTAGAAGGAAATATGCTGAAATGTATATAGGTAGGAGAATTATAGAGAGATTTTTCTTTCTACTTTTCTGTATTTTCTGAATTTTTAGTAATAAATATTTATTTTAGAGACGAAGAAAGAAAACTAGTTTTTAAGAAAAAGAATGAGAGTAAAAGACAAAAATATTATATCAAGAAACTACCCATGTGCACCTCTAGAAAATTACTGAACTATATTTTAATTATAAAAGTCAATATCTTACAATATTAACTGACAAAGGGAGTTTAATTTGACCTTAGCTATTATCTCAGCATATCTTCCTACCACATCCAGATTATCCTGAAATCAGAATGGTTCTTTCCTAAGACATTTATATTAACATATATTGAAACCAAGGAACATCTATGGCATGAGGAAGATATCAACCCAGATAGATAGCCCCAAACCTTAATTCCTTATGAAATGTTGTGCTTATATCATGGTAGAAGCATAGTCTCCTTCTCTTTCTGGTTCTACAGCTCTGGAAAATCTTCATAGCCAAGCTAGTAAAGTTTTGAAGTTGCAGGAATCACACTAAGCCCCTGTCTCCTCTGTTCTGCAATGTAAGTTTCAGGCCTCAATGTATACAAGGGCAGAGGAAGCGGCAAGTATTGGAGCTCCTTACTCTACAATGCCCAGGTCACTGAGGACATGATGGGACTCAGACATAGGATGACTACGCTTGTCCTTCCTGACCCCCCACAATGAAGGGCTTTCTGTATGTGCTGTCCATTCAGAGAGGGGGGATGGAACTCAGAGAATTTGTAGGAGTGATCAAGGGTTCAAAGAGAGTATTATAATAGGCACATGGTTCCCACACAGCATGACTCCTGAGTAAGCAATAACCACAGGGGCCCACACATTCAGGGGCAGAGTTTTCTACAGAGATATGCTAAGCTCTTGGTACCCACATTCTGATATTGTCATTGTCCAATTCTGAACAGAGCACAGACCTCTGTTCCCAAATGCCATACAGGGACGCTTGCCACAAACTTTTTCTTAAAGGGCCAGATGGCAATTATGGTAGATTTTGTGGGCTATAAGGTGATCTTCCCAACTATTCACCTCTGCCATTGTATTGCTAAAGTAACCACAGACAATAGTAAGCAAAGGGTGTGGCTAAATTCTTTATTTACAAAAGCAAGCTGAAGTCTGGACTTGGTCCTCAGGCCTTAGTTTATTGACCCCTGGTTTATTGACTCCTTAGTTTATTGACCCCTACACACATACTGTGCAGAGGGTCATGGTTAATGCTCGGTTTACTGTGGATCTCCTCTCCCACTACAGAGAAAGCAACACAGTGGTCCCAAAGTCAGTGTGCGTTTCCTTTTTTTACACTTTAAATGTATATGATGACATAAAATTTTGACTTCATATCAAAATTAATCATACTTTTTTCTAACTTTGAAATAATTTTATAATTGTGTCAATAATAAATTTTATCAAACAATACTGAAATTAATATTTAAAGGAAGATAGAAAATTAAATTTACATCCGTGTGTACATATATACATACACATGCACATATGTAGATGTGCATGTGTATGTGTGTACATGTACTCATAAAATATATTAGGTAAGCATTATCAGTATAACCAACTGTCAGGATATTTGAAAGCATTCAAAAACATTCTCTGTGTTATTCCATATTGACATATTGATGCTGGAATTTTCTCTCAGCCCCTTTGCCAGACTTACAGCAGGGGTGTCCTGTCTACTTGGCCTGCTGCACTTAGCCCCTTATAGGAGGGATAACATAAGTGAGCAAGTGCAATATCTGGCCAGCCACTCTGAGCACTGACACAGGAGCAAGCTCTGTGCAGGGTCCATGGCCAGACCAGGCATGTCACCTCAAGGGGAATAAGGTGGCACCCAGGCAAGGGTGCCCACAACCCTGAAGCTCCAGAGGGGGTGTTAGTGTGATAACTAGCTCTTTTATTTCCACCGTCCACAGCCCAATGGAGGATGGAGTGTTAGCAGTTCAGTTGGCACCTGGCCTCATCGTGTGGGGTGGCTGCCCTCCACTGGTGAGGGGAAAAGGCCAGTGTGACAGTCTTTCTGGGTACCTGCACTTGGTGGGTCCCGAGCATAAAAGAAGGATGAGAATATACTGATAATCAAAGGGTGAGCAAGATGGTGAGTTTCATTGAGTGATGACACAGCTTTCCATGGAAAGGGGACATGGAGGTGGTCCTCCTGCCTGAAGGTGGGAAAGTCCCCCCAGTGTGGCTGAGTCTGGGACTTTTATGGGCTCAGAATAGGGGAGGGGTAGGCCATACATAGTATTGGAAAAGGCAATATTTGACTGGTTAAAAGGCATTATTCAGAAAGAATAATTTGGGAAAGGGCTGGCAAATAGGAACAGAAGTTCTTACTCTGGGTCATGGGTTTAATCTGGGACCAGCAGTCTGGTCTTTCAGCCTTCAGGCTGTTTTTTGGCTTGAAGGTGGAGTTTTGCCAGGGACCTGCCCCTATCTGCCTAGGCATTTGGCTATCTCCTCTCACTATCAATAGGGCTGGTTATAGTTGTATTTTTTTATTTTTATTTTTTTTACTGAACTCTTGTACCATATGGTTATGCATCTCTGGGCTTGGAAGGGTCTGATTTGCATGTATTTATTTGTATGTACTTACATGTATTGACCTACTTACCTATCTTTCTCTGCCTGCTTACCAGCCTGCATCCTCACCTGCTCCTGGGCTATCACCTGCCATTGGCTGATTCCTTTGGCCTCTTCCTTAGAAACCCCTTCAGGCTTAGCACTAAGGATGCTCATCTTCATCTTAAAGGAAGGCTTAACACAGTAATTGAGGTGTAGAAGGCCTTTAACAAATGTCTGGTGGAGAGAAGGACAATTCCCATGATTATATGAATAATAGGCTTTAGTGGTACAACTGGAAGATTGTTTTCCTCTCATATACATACAAAAAAGTCCCCAAAACAACTAGACATAAAGTCTCAAACTTCACTATCACAGAAACTTTTTTTTTTAAATAAAAGACCTGTTATTTGAGGTATTTATTGAAAACAAAATGCAAGAAGGCAAGTAGCCCTGACAGGTGCTCATTTTCAAAATCAAGCCCATTTTCACTCACAGCTGCCTTACCTCTAATGGGTTAAACTAATTAGACAACTGAGGGAGACCTGTGGGCCTGGTTTCAATTCACAACAATCCACACAATGCTTGAGATTGCATTGTGTGGGCACCAGAAGAAAGCAGGAATAGGCCAGCTAACATCTATAGGCAGGCCCAGGAGTAGCAGGTAGAGGGCAGCAGACTCACTGTGGGGAGGGGTCAGCCTAGAAATTTGTTTGAGGTTCAAATGACACAAACTAAGTAAGAGCCTTGGTGAACTGGAAAGCCCTAGGCAAAGCTTGGGGGCTAATATTATTGGAGAGAGAAAGTGTTTGTGAACTGCCAGAAAGTCGATTGCCTTATTCAGGATTCAGTTGGGGCTGGCCCTGTTCAGCCATGGGTGGAGAGAAAGCAAGGACCCCAGGGGGTCTTTGAGAGGCCTCAAACTTCATGCTTGTCTAAGCTACCACCCTCCTGGTTGACCATGGACAGAAGAAATAAGCTTCTTTTTAATGCATATCCTAGGGAGTGATTACAACAAATACCACAGTGCTCTTAGGGATTTTGAGTCAATTGTTGTGCGTCCTTCATGCTGTTTAGTTTGCTCTCAGAAACCTGAGCAGCAAGCAGGTAACTCTCTGGCAATCCATCCCACTCACACCACCCCTTCCTCTTAAAGACATCTTAAGGGGCAATTCTCCAAAAATCTGCCCTTCTGGGCTAAATAAGGGCTCAGCTTCCAAATGCTTAACAGCATGCCAAGGTAAGGAGAACACATAAGGCACAAAATCTGCTTCCCCAAGAAGAGCAGCTCTGGGAATTCTCCTCTCAGTTTCACAGTCTCCCTCTCTCACAACTCTTGGTTAATTTTTTTAGGACAAAGACAAAACTAACAGATGATTTTTAAAAATATCCAATGCTTTATTTGTTCAATATGAATATAGGAGTTTAGCATAGATTGAAGGAATTAATCAAAGGGGAAATTGCATTTGTAGTCATCGATTTGATGAATCCCAACTGAAGTTCAAAACAGTAGAAAAAAGGACCAAGAGGGCAAAGAGAAGGAGAGGTGCAATCCTCCAAATAAGCAGACTTTGCCCAGAGGTATATAGGCAGGATGTTCTAAACAGGAATTTTAAGTATCAGATACTGACATATTTGTAAAGTCCTTTTCCCCTTGTCTACAAAAATGACATCCACACTGCCATAGCCTTTTCTCAAGTGACAAGTACAAACCAACACAGGTGTTAGTGAAAGAAGGGCCCACCAAAAAATGGGGAAAAGTTAAAAATATATGCATAGAGATAAAAGATAACAGTTTGGCAAGGATGACAGCTTGTTTGCAGCCGAGGCCCCATCGTCACATCATATATCCTTCTACAAGCTTGCTCTCATGCTCCAGCTGTGTCCCTCTACCACTGTTTCATTTGACCCAAGAAAATCCAAATGCCTATGTTTGGCTTTCAAGTACCTGCTTGATCTGATCCTCTACTTACTTTTCTAGCCTTCTCTCACGTGGACTCTGGAACTGGACTGCTGGTGCTGAATCTGGCCTCTGCCACTTAGACCTTGGGCAGGTAACTGGGTCTTTCTGTGCCTCGGGGTAATATATTTCACAAATGCTGTCTTGACCCAGTTTTGAGATTATGGCTAAAAAACTGTCAGTTCTCCTTTGCAGGTAGTTTCCTAAATCCACATTCTAACCTTCTTTATTGGGCTGTAATTTACATAGGTTACAACTTACACATCCAGCTGCCTGATGCCAAAGCTCTAAGGATGTGGCCCCTTCCTCCTTGCCTTTGCAGAAGCATTAAAAATATCCAAACCACAAGAAGCCTGAGAAACCTAGCTAACCCCACCCACTTGCCATGCACAAGCCCCCTTTTAACAGTTCCAGCTGCTGTTACCCTTTCCCTGGGGGTAGCACCCTGTGTGACTCTGTGCAGCAGCCTTCTCTCATAAGGAACTATAAGGAATAAAGTGTCTGCCTTTCACCTGTCCAGGGGTCCTTGTGTTCTGCTCCACCCATCATCCAAACTTAACAAATGTTTAAATAATAAAACACTCCGTTTCCTCATCTATAACATGAGTATGATTAGTACTATTGATTGTAACTGCCTCATGGTAATGTTATGAGAATTAAATTAGTTAATATTTGTAAAGTGCTTAGAAGCTAGGCTAGTGTTTGTTAAATAAATAAAAGAAATGGTGAAATCTAACTACTGGAGGCTGCCTGAATGCGGTATATATATACTATCTCTGTGACTTTACTCACACTGCTGCTTCCTTCGAAGGTACTGTTTTTTCCATCCAAGCTTTTTTGTTTCCAAATCCTTCCTATTCTTTAAGTTCCAGTTTTAATGTCATATCATTACATGGATTGGGTTGTCTGTCTTGTTCCGTTAGTTTCCTCACAGAAACCTAAGCACCAAGCAGGCCAGTCTCTGGCAATCCAATACCCACCTTCCTTTCAAAGACATCTTAAGAATAATTGTGCCAGCAATGATGACATCGATAACTTGTCCATCCATTTAACTCTCATAGTGCCTATTTCTTGGTTGCATAAAATCATAGACCTATGGAGCTAAAAGAAAGCCAAAGTCAGCATGTATCAAGTAGGAGGTCTGTCCAAATTCTCAGCCTCTGCTCAAATCCTCTTCAGGCATTCATTTTTGGCCTCATGCAGCTGGTTGTGGAGGAAGCCACTGAGTGTGGCATAGCACCACCCAATACCCTCTAAAATTTCAAAATGTCTAATGCTTTCCTCTTCTCTTTACCCAAATCCTGGTTTTACCTTAACTCTATAAAGTTCTAGAGTAGAGGTTGCAAAATGGCAGCCTGCAGTGCCAAGTCTGTGTTTTGTTTATCCTACATGTGGGGTTTTTTTTCTACAGAGTGTTTTACACTTTTTAAAATTAGCTGCCAGCATTCAAAAATTCAGAGCTTTCATGTAAATTTCTGGATTTCTGGATCCTCTTGAAAAATTAAAAGATATAGTTATGTTGAATCTCCAATTCCAGGAGGCAAAAATTAACTGAGGCTAAATAGGGGCAGTCCCTAAAGAGGGGCATGTGCCTTGCACAGTTCTCACTTTATATGGTTTGGCTATGTCCCCACCCAAATCTCATCTCAAATTGTAATCCCCATAATCCCCACGTCTAGGGAGAGGCCTGGTGGGAGACAACTGAATCATGGCGTCAGTTTCCCCATGCTGTTTTTGTGATAGTGAGTGAGTTCTCATGGGATCTGATGGTTTTGTAAGGGGCTCTTTCCCCTTTCCTCCTAGCACTTCTCTCTCTTGCTCCCTTGTGAGGAAGGATGTGTTTGCTTCCCTTTCTGCCATGATTGTAATGCAGCAATGCAGAACTGTGAGTCAATTAAACCTCTTTCCTTTATAAATTACCCAGTCTCAAGTAGTATCTTTATAGCAGTATGAAAACGGACTAAAATAGTAAATTGGTACCACAGAGAGGGGGGTACTGCTATAAAGATACTTGAAAATGTGGAAGTGACTTTGGAACTGGATAACAGGGAGAGATTGAAACAGTTTGGACAGCTCAGAAGAAAACAGGAAGATGTGAAGAAAGTGGGTAACTTCCTAGAGATTTGTTGAATGGTTTTGACCAAAATCCTGATAGTGATATGAACAATGAAGTCTAGGCTAAGGTGGTCTTAGATGGAGATGAGAAACTTGTTGGGAACTGGAGTAAAGATCACTCTTGCTATGTTTTAGCAAAGAAACTGGCAACATTTTGCTCCTGTTCTAGAGATCTGTGGAACTTTGAACTTGACAGGGATGAATTCGGGTATCTGGTGGAAGAAACTTCTAAGTAGCAAAGTGTTCAAAAGGTGGCAGAGCATAAAAGTTTGGAAAATTTGCAGCCTGACTATGCAATAGAAAAGAAAAATCCATTTTCTAGGGAAAAATTCAAACCAGCTAAAGGAATCTGCATAGGTAATGAGGAGCTGAATGTTAATCACCAAGACAATGGGGAAGATGTCTCCAGGGCATGTCAGAGACCTTCACGGCAGCCTCCCCCATCACAGGCCCAGAGGCCTAAAAGAAAAAAATGGTTTTGCAGGCCGGGTCCAGGGCCCTTCTGCTGCTCTGTGCAGCCTGAGGACTTGGTGTCCTGTGTCCCAGCCTTGGTTATAAGGGGCCAATATACAGCTCAGGTTGTTGCTTCAGAGGGTGCAAGCCCCGAGCCTTGGCAGATTGCATGTGGTTTTGGGCCTGGGGGTGTACGGAAGTCAAGAATTGAGATTTGGGAACCTTTACTTAGATTTCAGAGGATGTATGGAAATGCCTGGATGTCCAGGCAGAAGTTTGCTTCAGGGGTGGAGCCCTCATGAAGAACCTCTGCTAAGGCAGTATGGAAGGGAAATGTGAGGTTGGAGCCCCCACACAGAGTCCCCCCTGTGGCACTGCCTAGTGGAGCTGTGAGAAGAGGTCACCGTCCTCCAGACCTCAGAATGGTAGATCCACCAACTGCTTGCACCGTGTGTCTGGAGAAGCTGCAGATGCTCAATGCCAGCCTGTGAAAGCAGCCAGGCCAGGGGGCTGTACCCTGCAAAGCCACAGGGGTGGAGTTGCCCAACACTGTGGGAGCCCACCTCTTGCATCAGCGTGACCTGAATGTGAGACATGGATTCAAAGGAGACAATTTTGGAGCTTTAAGATTTAATGACTCCCCTGTTGGATTTTGGACTTGTATGGGTGGGACATGTAGTCCCTTTGTTTTGGCCAGTTTCTCCCATTTGGAATGGGAGCATTTATCTAATGCCTGTACCCCCACTGTATCTTGTAAGTAACTAACTTGGTTTTGATTTCAGGCTCCTAGGCAGAAGAGACTTGCCTTGTCTCAGATGAGACTTTGGACTTGAATTTTTGAGTTAATGCTGGAATGAGTTAAGACTTTAGGGGACTGTTGGGAAGGCATGATTGGTTTTGAAATATGAGGAAATGGGATTTGGGAAGGGCCAGGGGTGAAATGATATGATTTGGCTGTGTCCCCGCCCAAATCTCATCTTGAATTACAATCCCATAATCCCCACGTGTCTAGGGAAAGACCTGGTGGGAGGTAATTGGATCATGGAGACAGTTTTCTCCATGCTTTTCTTGTGCTAGTGAGTGAGTACTCATAAGATCTGATGGTTTTATAAGGAGCTCTTTCCCCTTCATTCTTCGCACTTCTCTCTCCTGCTGCCTTGTGAGGAAAAATGTGTTTGCTTCCCCTTCTACTATGATTGTAAGTTTTCCAAGGCCTCTCTAGCCATGTGGAACTGTAAGTCAATTAAACCTTTTTCCTTTATAAATTACCCAGTCTTGGGTAGTGTCTTTATAGCAGAGTGAGAACAGACTAATACATCACCCATCTCCATTGTCTCCCTGAGCAGGGCACTTCAGCTTGGTTATGTCACCTGATTATTCATTATGGACTTTGAGTTTGAAACTCTTGACTTTGAGAGTCTGGCTACATCTATTTGCACATTCAAATTCAAAACATAAGTGAGAATAAATGTGAGAGGAGCATGTTTCTTCTTCCTTTGTTGCTAAAATTTTTTCATTCAAAATGGAGAAAACCATAGGGACACTGTTTGAAACCCCCAACTTCTAAGAATTTGAAACAATGTTTTGATGGAGACATAATCAAGGATCTAAGAATGCCAAAGTCCCATCCCAGCAGTTATACTAGACCCTTCCTTCTGCCCTCTCCAGCCCCTCCTAAGGGAACATTGTATAATCACACGGTGTTGCATGGGAAAAATAGGGCAATAGGATTAGAGATGTAGGTTAAATGGGACTTTCTTCCTCATGTTGTTTTCTATTTGGGTTACAATTAGAGAAATATAATTAATTTTCAGCTTTAGCCAGAAACACTTGCAGATTTAGCTTTCTGGAACAGTCTCTAATTGCATTAGAAATAAAGATGGGGATGTAATTTAAAGAAGGAAAGGAAAAAACAACTTGAACTCAAGGAGAAAAAATAAATTATTCACAAAGCCAAAATGAGGCTTGGGGATAGGCAGTGATTCACAAAGGCACCTAGAGGCTACCTCCACTGGAAAAGTTACCCTCACAGAACCCTAGTACATTTCCATGTAACCCCAGGGTTCCAGAAGCCTTTGAAAAGGGATGCATTAGATGTTATAATAGTGTAGGGAAGGAAAAATAATTTTCCTTCTTCCCTTCATAGTTCTTAGCTGGGATAGACTCCTGTAACAAAAGAGAGATTAACAAGATAACAACAACCATAAGTTTATTAACATGTATACCTCATGTATACATGGAAGATTTACAGGGAATGAGTACTTCTCAAAGAAGTGGCTTAGAAATCCAGATTATATAGCATTTTCAACAAAAAAATAGTAGATTTTTAGAGAAGTGACAGGACAAAGGAAAAATACATTGAGTCTCCATGGATAACCAATTGAGGGAAGGCAGAAAAATGGGAGTTATTTAGATTCATCTGGTGTAGCCTCCAAGCTGATCAGGATCAAAAGTTGTCTTTAGTGATCAACTTTTGTCTTCCCTGGTAGAGAGGGAGGGGGGCCACCTTTGCCATTGTAAATTTATGTCCTACTCAGAGGCAATGGGGAAGGGCAGAAAGTTTTCCTTGTATTTATTTCTGTTCAGTTGCCTTCAGCTCAAAATAATTATCATGCCAAAGTGACATATATTGGAGTGGCATACTCTGGTCTCTTATAATAGTGATGGCAGCAGCTGTGCAGAGTGAGGCCATAGCCTCCTGACAAGAAGTGGAGACACCAGAGCAAAGCAGTTGAAAGTACAACCTCTAGAGTCAGATAAGGCACAAAAGAATAAACTCCCTGGATCTGACAGAACACTTCAGTTACTCCATTGCTACAAATCTCACTGTTCTGCAATGGGCAGGTCTATGCAAACCTATCCCAAAGTCCAAGGAAGCTAAGAGTTCAAAGAAAGAGACTGACATAGCCAGTTTAAACACACACACACACACACACACACACACACACACACACCATATTTAATAGGGACTTACAAACAGAATACATGTTTGTGTCTCAGTAGGTGGTGAGACAAGATGGTGGATTCCCACATTATTACCCTCCAGACCCAGGGCTTATATACCTTAGGGGAGGGGTGATTCAGGAGGGATATCTAGGACAATTGAACTACAATAGCATCAAGATTGTTTGACCTAAGGGCAGAATTTACAGTAAGTATCTGCTTTTACACAAGGAACAATAGATAAACTGGAGATCTTAAAGGCCTTTCAGGAACAGGGGTTAATCAGAAGCTAATATGGTAGATTATCATCCAAGATAGAGTTGCCTTAGCCTACACATCTAGCTACAGATATGGATGCAAATCCTGACAACCTAACTCATTCACTTTGAGAACTCAAACAAATAACTTCTCTGAGACTTGGTTTCTTCGTTTATAATAATACGACCTATGTGATAGGGCAGTTGTGAAGGTCAAATGAAGAAAGCACTTAAACATTACAGTTAGCCATCTGCATTCAATAAATTTTGGCTAATCATTTTAATTATTATTATTAGTGTTATCAGGAACTGAAACACTACTTGGGTCAAAGAGGGATAACTCTATTTACCTTGCAGTTTAAAGTCATATTTTTATCTCTTCCCTGCTCCAACAAGTCCACAATCATAATGTCAGGGTCTCTCTCTCTCTTTTGGTTCACTGGCCTTTTTGTTCACTGATCTTTGCCTCAACTGGCCTGAAGTGTAGAGATATTGTTGGGGCTCAGAAAATGATATCTAAAAATATGCAGCTTTGGACTTCAAACTGAGAGCCTCTGGGGAGCAGCAAATGCAGGGAGGTGCTTTCTCTCAAGTTCCTTTACGTGTTTAGTGGAAGTTCCTCCAGAAGAAATGCAGTTGTGCTCAGCACCCTCCCTATACTCTCATCAAACAAAGAAGGTTAATTCCCAGGAAAATAGACTAAAGGTTGATACTACCTATTCTTCTGAGGACTTCTACCTGAGAGACTTTATCTGTGTAAAACATCAGCCTTTGTTCATCACACATTTCCTCCTCTTAACATCCCAGACCTATTGCTACCTCCCTTAAAGATACCCCAATCTCCTATTTCTTTACGTAGCTCAAAATGCTATTTAAATTTTGACTATCTGGTCCTTCTTTGAGTCTCCTATATTGTGGGATTCCTGTGCACATGCACATAATAAATTTGTGTGCCTTTTCTCCTGTTAATCTGTCTACTGTCTGGTTCATTCCAGAGACTCAAATTATCAAACTTTCAGAAGCAAAGTTTCCTTTGCCCCTACAGTTTCTATTCTTGATGGTCTAAGATCTTCGTTTCGGCATGTGTCTGCTATCTGAGAGTTGAGCTCCTGCTTTTTAATTTCTGGGGGGACAAGGGATAAAAGATGGGAGATAAAGCCCCTATGCCATCTTATATCTTTTGAAGTTTCTCTTTTGAAGGTGGTTAAGTTTCTTTGAATCCATCACTCTAAGAATGCATGAGAACCAGTATGGGATATTCTAGTCTGACACAATAATAAAAACCTTTTTTGAGACCAACTACAAAGCACTGCTACTCCTTAATGTAATGTTGGCACTGCATTTTCAATTCCTGTCATATTAAACATTCCTTATGGGAACCAGTCTTCAAAGAACATCCTTGCTCTTCTGTGGGCTCTGCTGGTGTAGTTCACCAAGAATAGAAACCTCTAGGGTATCAAAATCACGTGTTTCTAGCTGGAGACTGTAGATTTAATAATTTTAAAAAGTAAAGCCCAGAGAAGTAATAGAAAGTAAGACCTGCACATCTAATCAGAGGAAAAGCCAAGACTAGAACTAAATCTCTTCATTTTGGGTTCACGGCCCTTTCCACAATCCATATTAAGATAGAGAATGGTCTGGATCTCCTATTCTCACTGAACACTCATTTACTCCCAGTTTGCTCATGGGAGCCTTGGAGGAACCCCTTGGCCATAACTGTTCACCTTAGCTGTGGTTGTTGGGGAACCCCAGTGGCATCTCCAGCCAGCTCCTTCTCTTTACCCTTTTTACATTGGTACTGACATTTCCTAGACAGCCAGTCATTCTCCAGCTCCTCATTATTCATCAGAATGTAAATAGACAATTTGTATTGCTCCCATGTGGAAGATTAAAAGCCCCAAGGCATATTTTCCCTGGTCTCTTCAGGGTGCTGATCAGTAGACAGCCTTTGAACTTCAGAGGTTTGGATCCCTGCAGGCCTCTGCAACCGGCTGTGGCTATAGATGTTTTGAAGCAAAGAAAGCTACCTGGTTTTGCTTCCAAAAAGCAAGAATTCCCAGAAATGGAGAGTCTGTTTCCGGAGGAGGTTGTTCTGATTGCATTCTGAGAGAAATTGAAACCCTCTCACTGTGAGAGCAAGAAGAGGGGCTTTAAAAAAAAGCAAACAAAACTGAGATATTGATACTAAGACAAGAAAAGGCACAGGAATGTAGGAGACCAGAATATGCCACCCCAAAATATGCCTCTTTGACATCAAGATTATTTTGAGCTGATTATTTTGAGAAACAGCAAAGACATGAGTATAAGTTTCTCTTTTGTAAGTGAAATTTACATTTATGAAGGAAATCTCCATCTGTAAGGGTATCTCCCTCTCTGTATCAGAATACTCTTATTAAAGGACTCTGCTTAAGTCTGCACTACAAATCTTACCCTTGTTTACCATACTTTTCCTGGTTACTTTCCAAAAACTTGCCCCCCCCACCACAACCAGAAACCCAAAAGCTCATTTTCTTTGGTTGAAATTTAAACTAAAATTTTGACCACCCCTTTGAATTACTCATCCTGAGTTTCTCCCATGTATGTGTGAAATATATATGTAAACTTCTGTTCGTTTATCTCTTGTTAATCTGTCTTTCATTACAGAGACCCAGCCAAGAACCTGGAAGGGCAGAAGCAAAGGATTATTTTTTCCCTTCTCTACAGAGAAAAGAGAGGAGGAAAATGGACATAGAGAAACAGGGAGAATGAGAGAGCTGAAAACTAGAACTGGGAGCCAGTGAGGCTCACATAGCAGGGAGAATATCAAGGACAAAGGTGCTGTGAAAGACGAAAGCTGTTCCACAGAAGAGACTGTTTGGGGCTCAGAAACTCATACCCCAAAATATGGCATTTTGACATGCTGAACTTAAGAAAGCTCAGGTTCTGTCTGATCTCCCTACTGACTCCACCACCACCGTCTTTCCCAAAAAAAGTTGAAGATCCTGTATCTGCCTAAGATCCGGTCCCACCAAGAACAATTTATTTTTTCTTCCCCATCCTGTAAGACCAAGCATGTAACCACACCTGAAAAGATCCTTTCACTGTCAACAGAACTATTGTAACCACTAGAGGGGTTTTTCCTGCCTGCTGCACAAGTATAGACCACAGCATTACAGTAGAGAAAGAGTTTAATAGACACAAGGCCAGCCACGCCAGGTGGGAGATGGAGTTAGTTCTCAAATCATTCTCGTCCAAAGTTCATATGTTAGGGGTTTCTCAAAGGCAGTTTGGGAAAGGGGTGGCTGTGGCTATGCTTGCTATTGATTGGTTGGGGCATAGACAAAATCACAGGAAGTTGAAGCTGTCCTCCTGTAAGCTGAATCACTTCTGGGTGGGGCCATGGGAATGGGGTTGGCAGATCCAGATGAGTCCAGGTGGAGCCATGGGTGTCAGACACGCAAAAACCCTGAAAAGATATCTCAAAAGGCCAATCTTAGGTGACACAATAGTGATGTTATGTGCAGGGGTAATTGGGGAAGTAGAATATCTTATAACCTCCAGGATAAGGACTGACAATTGCTTATGTCTGAGCCTTAGCAGGACTCAGGCTCCTCTCCTCCCACCAGCCTGAGGGCCTCCCATTAACTTTACAAAAGCAGTTGAGTTTAGGGGGAGGCCTCTTATCATGTAAATTATCATCTAAATGTCTTCCAAAGTTAGCTCTGCCTAATAATCCAGTAATACTTAAGGGAAAGGCAAGATCGGGGGATGGGTTAGCTCAGATCTCTTTCACTGTTCCAATTTTCTCACTGATATAATTTTTTATCTCTCACTGTCTATTTAGGTTAAAAATAATAATTTTTGCAAAGACAGTTTTACTACTTATAAATTAATTTCTGTTCTCAGTCCATTCATTCTCTGCAGTAAACCCCTCAATAGAATTCATCTTCTCCCCTCTCCCGTAACCTGTTTTGCCAGAATAGTATATAAGTTTCTGAACCATGTTGGGGGGGTTGGGTCTCCATTGTGAAGGCTCCCATGCCTACATGTTAAATACATTTATATGGCCTTTCTCCTGTTAATCAATCTGCCTCATGTCAGTAATTTTTCAGTGAATCTTTAGGGGGCCAAGGGCCTTGGCCTTCACAAGACCATCAGTAACATCATGGGTAACACCAGCCAGGGAAGATGGTCTAGCCTTCAGACAGAAAGGAGTCACACATTGAGCTTTCCATGGCTGGAAAACTCTTACCACTTACCTGAGTGAGGAGGGATGGATTGGTACAAGACATGTGGAACTGGTTGTAGACACCTAAATAATAACACGAATTAAGTCATAGCTATGATGTCAAATGTCATTTGAGACATTTTCTTGGGACAGCAGGCTAACCTTTACTGAAACCAGTTCTCAAGGAGAAGCTAACTATCTGTACCTCTTACTCACAGAAAGCAGAGACAGGGACTACAGAATGGAAATTTGGATGTAGAAGGCTGCAGTGACACATGTAAATGGGATTGAGTCCTTCTGTTCCCAAAGTGGAAGGTAAACTACTCCAGATGGCAGGTAAGCCTTTCCTGAGCACTACCTAGGAACATGTGGCTCACACATCTGGGCCTCTTTCCCTACCAAAAATAATAGAAAATCTAAGAGAAAAAGCACAAAAGAATAACCCTGCTGGCTCAAACACAACACTTCAAATATTTCATTCCTACAAATTCCATCTACATTCACAAAAGCCTCTAGCTGTCAGATTTTTAGATTCAATTTTCACTCCTAAAAAAATAAAAATATAAATATAAAAGAAAAACAATTCCTTCTACACATCAACTCAACTTTTTGGACCTTTCTTTCCAAGTAGCTCTGCATGCCTGAAGACTTTTCTAAACTAGGAATTTTAGTTCATAATCTTCCCAGTAGCAGTTTGGGTTTTTTAATTTAAGCTCACCATTTTGTAGTCTGACCATTACACCACATAATTACCTACATATATACCCAATATAAGCGTCTTTAAAATCTTAAATAAAAGTTTATCTAAAGTCATAAGTGGAAAAATTATTTTTAGGATCCCATCTAAAATATTAATAAGGGATTAAGTATACTATGGTAGATAAAGGCCAGCTGTCTGAAAACCACTGGGTGCCCCCTTTTCCCTTGTTCTCCTCTGCTATAGAGGGCAAACAGCCAGAACACTCGCCTTCCCTGTCTCCCTTGCAGCTGTGGGTAGCCATATGATCCCTGTGGAGATTTTCCCTTTCCAAATATGAAGAGAAAATCTCAAAAGGAGAAGAGCGAGGGCACCTCCCCCTTCTTGCTGCCTGGAATTCAGAAAGAGCTTCCTGGAGGCAGAGCTGCTATCTCACAACCATGAGGATAAAACTAAGTATGGAGTCCTGACAATTAGGCAACAATGAGGAAGGGGTTCCAGGTGGGAGAAAACAATTGTTCTGAGAGACTAATCACAAACAACTCCCTGGCACAAAATCCTGTTCCCAAATACCTCATCCTGCATGCAGCCTCCCCAGCACAACCTTAGAAAACTTTCCTCCAGCCTCTGCCCCTTTGCAGACAGACCCTTCTCTGCTGTGTTGCCCATTGCTTCCTTGCAACATACTTTCTCTCTAATAAATCTTCCTTTCTTTCCCTACAATTGTCTTGGTAAATTCCTTTCCTGCCCATGACACCAGCCCCAGCAGTTGCACCTGCAACATTTTGGTGGTCCCTATGGGGAGTGCTCAGCCACTGCTTGGGGAATGCACGGGAACTGCTTGCGGACTGCTCCCCTACTCTCTCCCTTTCCTCTCCTACAACCCAACCTCAGTAGATAGCATCCAAGCCCAGAGACAACTGAAGGTCCCCAGCTGGGGCCACTCCCCAGTGGACCAGAAGGTCCCAGTAGAAAAACGTCTGACCACTGCTGCCCTGTTAGGTTCTGTACTAGTTTGTTTTTATGCTGCTGATAAAGGCATACTGGAGACTGGGTAATTCACAAAAGAAAGATGTTTAATGAACTTACAATTTCACGTGGCTGGGGAAACCTTACAATTATGGTGGAAAGCAAGGAGGAGCAAGTTATGTTTTACATGGATGGCAGCAGGTAAAGCGAGAGCTTGTGCAGGGGAACTCCTCTTTTTAAAACCATTAGATTTTGTGAGACTTATTTACTATCACAAGAACAGCATGGGAAAGACTTGCCTCCATGATTTAATTACCTCCCACCAGGTCCCTCCCACAACAGATGGGAATTTAAGATGAGATTTGGGTGGGAACACAGCCAAACCATATCATTCCACCCCATCCCCTCCTAAATTTTATGTCCTCACATTTTAACACTAATTTTGCCTTCCCAACAGTCCCCCAAAGTCTTAACCTATTTTAGCATTAACTTAAAAGTTTACAGTTTAACATTTTATTTGAGACAAGGCAAGTCCCTTCCACCTATGAGCATGTAAAATTAAAAGCAAGTTGTTACTTCCTAGATACAATGGGTGTATAGGCATTATGTAAATATAGCTGTTTAAAATGGGGGAAATTGGCCAAAATGAAGGGGTTACAGGGTCCATGCAAGTCTGAAATCCAGCAGGGCAGTTACATTTTAAAGCTCCAAAATGATCTCCTTTGACTCCATGTCTTACATCCAGGTCATGCTGATGCAAGAGGGGGTTCCCATGGTCTTGGGCAGCTCTGCCCCTGTGTCTTTGCAGGATACAGCCTTCCTCCTGGCTGCCTTTACAGGCTGATGTTGAGTATCTGCAGCTTTTCCAAGTGCATGGTGTAAGCTGTTGGATTTACCATTCTGGGGTTTGGAGGATGATAGCCCTCTTTTCATAGCTCAACTAGGCAGCACCCTAATGGGGACTCTGTGTGGAGGCTCTGACCCCACATTTCCCTTCCACACTGTCCTAGCAGAGGTTCTCCATGAGGGCCCTGCCCCTGCAGCAAAATTCCTCCTGGACATCTAGGCATTTCCGTAAATCCTTTGAAACCTAGGTGGAGGTTCCCAAACCTCAATTCTTGATTTCTGTGCACTCACAGTCTCAAAACATGTGTCAATTGCACTACACATAGGTATTGGGAACTTTTGACCAGAAAGGATAGGAGAAAACCTCTCTCCCTTCCAGGCAAAGTAGCCAAATGTTATCTTTTCCAATACTACCTATAGCCTGCCCTGCCCCCATCCCAGACTCAGTTTGTAGAGGGAAATGGCCTGACTTTGGGGGAAGAGATGGCCTAAATTTACGGAGGAGATGGCCTGACTTCAGTGGGGAGACAGCTTGACTTTGGGGAAGAGACCTTCTGACTTTGAGGAAAGATGACCTGCCCTTCCAGCTCCCCTCTCTGCTGAGAACCGTTTTCATTGCTCAGTAAGATTCTCATCCTCACCATCCTTTAATCATCAAGCATGACTTCATTCTCCTTGGATGCTGGACAAGAGCTCAGGACCCACTGAGTGCAGGTACACAGAAAGGCTGTCACATTGGCCCTTTGCCTTCACTAGCAGGAGGCAGCTGCCCCATGCAATGGGGCCAGGGGATGACTGAGCTGCTAACACACTGCCATCCATCGGGGTGTGGATAGCAGAACAAAAGAGCTAATTAGCACACTAACACCCCCCCTGGGGTTTTGGGGTCATGGGCACCCTTGCCAGGGCAACACGGTGCTCCCCTTGAGGTGACATACCTGTTCTGGCTATGGGCCTTGGTTGTGGGCCCTGCACAGAGCTTGCTCCTGTGTTGGTGGAGTGACCAGACGGATCCTGCACTCACTTGCTCACGTGCTCCCTCCCACAAGGGGTTAAGTGTGGTGAGCTAAGTAGACAAGGAGCCCCTGCTGGGAGTTTGGCAAATGGGCCAAGAAAAATCCTGCATCATCTTCAACCTAGATAGTCCTAAGTAGGGGTTTAAAAAAGAGCCCACACTTATTCAGACTAGCCCTAGCAAGAAGTCTAACTGAACAATCTCTTGAGGGGGGATAACTTCTGAAGTATGTAGACAATTTTCTTACCTGCCCCTCCTTCACAGGACTTGCATAGCAACATATATTATAATACAAACCATAACTTCCTAACATAAGAAAAGTGACTTTTGTCTAAAGAGGTATTTTTGGTAAGGAAAATTATAAAGAAGAAAGATTTTATATGAGAAAGAATCTTATATGGTAAATTCTTGTCCTAAAGTAAAATGACTGGTTGTTTAAAAAGAGATGTTTAGGGCTGGGTGCAGTGGCTCACGCCTGTAATCCCAGCACTTTGGGAGGCCGACGTGGGTGGATCACAACATCAGGAGATCGAGACCATCCTGGCTAACACAGTGAAACCCCATCTCTACTAAAAATACAAAAAATTAGCCAAGCGTGGTGGTGGGCACCCGTAGTCCCAGCTACTCGGGAGGCTGAGGCAGGAGAATGGCGTGAACCCAGGAGGTGGAGGTTGCAGTGAGCCGAGATTGCGCCATTGCACTCCAGCCTGGGCGACAGAGCGAGACTCTGTCTCAAAAAAAAAAAAAGATGTTTAGGACAAGTCAGAAAGTCCAAACATGTCATAGACAGTCTGTGTAAGTCATGATAAAGTTCATGAAGGGGAATTTACTAAAGGAATTTTGTATGTGATTAAGCTGGTTATAATTAAAAGGGAATTATTTATAATGGTCTTTAAAGATTGGTCCCCTATGTTAAAACAAGGTTTTCTTAAGGTATTGATTTGCTCTTAATGAAACTAAAATAAAATTTACTTTTTATTTTATAACATCTTAAAAATGTATCAGAATCATATCTCAGAAATTCACCTTTTGCTATGTCTCTCATTGCTTTCAGCTTTTCTCTCCCCTTGAAAAGGCCTAAAATAATAATTCTCCCTTTCAGCATTTTTGTCAGCTCCTGTAACTTTTTTCCTCTAGTTCTAACTGTTGTTATGACTTACTGCTAAAATGTTTTATTTCGAATGTCTAGAGAAGTAGAGATTTCCTCCAGTAAAACTTAATTCTGTGCTCTTAACTTTTCTTAATATGCCTAAATTTTCAATGTAATCCAGAAACTTCTCATGCTGTAAGAGTCATATATTCCCCTGTTATACTCACAACCTTAAACACACTCTTCCTGTGTCAGATTAAATTCAAGCACATTTTTTCAAGTTTAACTTCTAAATGGGCTTCCAATAAGGAAAAACAGTCACACTGCAAAAAGTTTTGTTTTGTTTTGTTTTTGCCTTTTCAGGAACTGGCTTAAAAAGCAAAATTTTATCTTCTAGAATTCAACAGTTTCACCTTCAAATAATGCTGCGAACAGGATATCACTCTCTCCCTAATGATGCTTGCTACCTTTACGAATCTCCACTGGATTCGGCTGGACACCAGTTTTGCCTTGACATGCTCCCCCTCTCTAACAAGTTACTTCCTCCAGCAAAATTCAATATCCCAACTTCCACAGTCTGGGACAATAGCCCACAGGGTCTCCTGACAGAACAACAATGACAGGTAAGGGCAACTCTATGCCCCAGACCAGTGGGAAATAGTTGGAAGATAAGACCTTCACCCCAATGCCAAAGATCTGTCATTGTTGTTCTGTCATGAGAGAATGTGGAGTCCTGAAAAGATAAGTAAGCAACAAGAGGGAAGGGGTCCCAGGTTGGGGAGAACAATTGTTCTGAGAGACAGCTTATCACAGACAACCTGCTGGCACAACATCCTGTTCCCAAATACCTTGTTCCACATGTGACATCTCCAGCACAACCTTACATAAAACTTCCCTCCAGCCCCTGCCTCTCTGCAGACAGCTGCTTCTCTGCCATGCTGCCTGTTGCTTCCTTGCAACAAACTTTCCCTCTAATAAATCTTCCTTTCTTTCCCCACAACTGTCTTGGTAAATTCCTTTACTGCCTGTGACACTGGCCCCAGCACTTGTGCCCATGACACTAAGGATGTGTAGGGAAGTTTAAATTTTCCCTCTGAAGTTTCAATTAATTGAGTCTGCTGAAATAAACTGACAATAAACAGGAGAAAAGGTATACATATTTATTAATGTGCACCTGTGCACAGGAGCCACACAAAATATAAGACTCAAAGAAGGGCCAGATGGCTGAAGCTTAAATAGCATAAAGGAATAAAGGCTTGAGGCTTTCATGGGAGGTGGTGACAAATTAGGGGATGTAAAGGGGAGGAACTGCATGGTGAACAAAGGTTATCTTATAAGGCAGAGAAAAGTGTCTCCAGTAATAAAAGTTGTTGTGGAGCAGCCTCCAGAAGAATAGACAATAGCCTGTCTAGGCATGCTGATAACTTTTAATCTCTTCTCTGGTGATTAATCTTCTCTGGTTGTTTGATGAGATTTCTAGAGAGGGGGTTCAAGATAATTGCATTCCTTTTGGAAGAATTTCCCTCGATCAGAGAAAAGAACTTCAGAGACAGCCCCTCATGGAAAGAAAAGGAGGGAGCAGGAAAAGGTCAGAGAGAGACCTTGGTACTAAGGCTTATTTCTGAGGCCGTTCCGTCTCCTTTGTTCAAAGCACTCAGCATGCACCAAAGCACCATATTTTGGGATATCATGTTCTGAGTCCCAACAGATGAAAAGCAGGAGATAGAAGGAGACAGGATCTAACGCACCTAGGCCACTCTACCAGCTTTGGACTGGTGTTGAGATATAGGAAAACAAAACTGCTCTTCCTACTCTATTCTCTTACAGTCACTCAACACAACACTTTTGACACCAGATTCTCCAGCAGACATCAGCTGGACGTCCTCTAGTTCAATTCACTTCTGACACTGTCTGCTGGAGATAATGTCAGGTCCCACATGTTAAGAGCTCACTCCCACAAGTCTGCCCCCCACTTTAGATGCAAACCGTAAGTCCCAGTTGTGATCTGTACTTCTCACCAACTGGCTGTAAATCAGGGTTCCCACAACCCTCTTGTCAAGTTCATTTAATTTGCTAGAACAGCTCGCAGAACTTGGGGAAGCCCTTTAGTTACATTTACCCACTTATTATAAAGGATGTTATAAAGGATACAGATAAACAGCCAGATGGAAGAGATGTACAGGGCAAGCAGGTGGGAAGTAGGGCTGAGCCTCCATGCCCTCTCCAGGCACATCACCCTCCAGGCATCTCCATGTGTTCAGCCAAAAGCTCTCCCTACCCATCCCTTTTGTTTTGTAATGGAGGCTTCAATATGTAGGCATGATTTATTAAATCATTGATCATTTGTGATAACTCAACCTTTAGCCCCTCTCCCCTCCCTGGAGTTTGGGGAGGGCTGTAAGTCTCAACCCTCCAATCACACTTTGGGTTCCCCTGGCAACCAACCACCATCCAAGAGTCCCCTAGTCATCAGTCATCTCATTAGCATACAAAAAGACACGCATTTTGGAGATTCCAAAGGTTCTAGGAGCTATGTGCCAGGAAATGAGGAAGACCAAATGTGCATATCTTAATATAAATCACAATGTCATATTGCTTATCTCCAGACTATTTGGTACATGAGAAAAATAAACTTACTGGTTTATGCCACTGAAGGATAAAGCGAAAAATTCTGAAAGACTTTAACATAGACAAATGACCTTCAAAGGAAAACTAGGCACTGTTTAGTGCACTCTTTCAGGTTATCTGATTCTATGGGGTCTCTGCACCTTTCTGTGTTGTTGAACTATTTTACACTCTGTATATTATATGTAGCTGCCAGCAATGCAAATAACTCTTGTCCATAAACATGCAAATGAATTTTGTCTGGCAAAAGTATGACTAATCTCCCATAGTTTTGTTCTACTAAGTAAATTCATTTTAGTTTATTTATTTATTTATTACTGTTATTATTTTTTGAGATGGAGTCTAGCTCTGTCACCCAGGCTGGAGTGCAGTATCAGGATCTCAGCTCACTGCAACTTCTACCTCCTGGGTCCAAGCAATTCTTGTGCCTCAGCCTCCTGAGTAGCTGAGACTACAGGCATGCACCACCATGCCCAGCTAATTTTTTTTATTTTTAGTAGAGACTGGGTTTTGCCATGTTGTCCAGGCTGGTCTCGAACTCCTTGCCTCAAGCAATCTGCCCATCTTGGCCTCCCAAAGTGCTGGGATTACAGGCATGCACCATTGTGACCAGCCTCATTTTTGTATTTCTGATTGCTTACATACATCTCTACTCTTTGGGTTTTCCTTTAAATTGGTTATAATATCTTACTTGTTTCCTCTTTAATTAATGAGCTCAATAAAATATTTGGTATGTGTTCATTCTATATTTGTATGAAAATCAAAATTTTACCCCTTTTAAGAAGGCATATCCTTTGGCAAGGGTTTTCTGTTATTTGCAGCCTTACTAAGATCATCTTAATTGCTGCCTATACCTAGCATGACTATATCCAAGTAAACGGACATAAAGGAGGAAAATAATTACTTCTTTCAATAACCAATCCAAGGAACTAATGTTTACAAATGGTTTTCTCCTGCTAATCTTAATTTGAAAAGAAATGGACCTGGAAAAATTTTTTTGTTTCTTTGTTTTTTGAGACGGTCTTGCTCTGTTGCCCAGGCTGAAGTGCAGTGGCACTTAGCTGCCTGAGTAGCTGAGTGGTGGCACCATACTTGGCTAATTTTTTTTTTTTTTTTGTAGAGATGGCATTTCACTATATTACCCAGGTTGATTTTGAACACCTGAGCTCAAGGGATCCTCTCACTTTGGCCTCCCAGAGTGCTGGGATTACAGGCATGAACCACCAAGCTGGGCCAAAGACAAGGAGAAATTTTTATTTTATTCTCTCTACCTTCCTCATAGATCTGGGAAGTGAAGCTGATGTGGTGAGAATTCTTATCTTCTGCCACACTTTTGTCAGTTATCCCTGATCTAAACTGCAATTTCTAAGGTGAATGGATGTCCCAGTCTCTTATTTTCCCTTCATCATTACCAGAAACTGTAGGAAAGGAAAAAAATACTTTCTTTTCTAGGTTCTTGGCTGGGGCCCCTGTAAACAAAGACAGATTAACAGAGAAAAGCATACAAGTTTATTTAATATAAGTTTTATGTGACACAGAAGACTTCATAAGGAAGTGAGGACCAGAAGAAATAGTTAAACCTGAGTGTTTTTATACTATGTTTCATCAAGAGTGGAAAGTTACAGGAAAATGTGATAGGACAAAGGGCTATGAGCCAAGGATAGTGAACTGGGAGAAGGCTTAAGTCCTTTTTGTTCAGATTCCTCTTAGCATCTCTCCATCTTTTCCAATAAGGATCCTTTCCTCTAGCATCTTTCACATGAGGGTATTATGACCTTTTTCAGCGGAAGATTGGAGAGTCCTTCTTGCATCTCCCTTTTCTCAAATTCCTTCTGCTTAAAATACTCAATATTGCAAAGTGCCATATTTTGTGGGAGTGTGCCCTGAACTCTGCCACTAGAACCTAGGCAAGAGCTGGGGCTACCATTACCACCACCACTGCTGAAAAGCACAGCAGGAGAAATAATTCATTCTACCCAACTGTAAACAAACCAGTGTCGTCCATAGTTCCCACACATTACTATTGATATCAAACCAATATCAATTTGTTCTGCCCGCATGCAGCAAGCAAGACAACAGGTTTTACAAAAGAGCAAAGATTTTATTCCATCTCCTTGCTCAGCAGCGAGGAGATCACTTTTAGAAGTACATGATTAAAAGCAAGCAAAGCATGTTAAATGTGGCAGGCTTAATCAGGTTAGGCCTCGGTTTCACTATCCCCCTATTCATTATTCCCCATAGCAGAGAATGAGCAGGGACAGTGACTCAAAAGGAGTTGACTTTCCTTACAAATTTCTGGGATATTTGGTAGGAGGAGAATTGGCCATAAAAAAATCTTGAGCCTGTGTGGCCTTTACTTTATCTTGTAGGCACTGAAGGTTTGATTTTGGGGTGAGCTTGCGCACGCTAAAAGAAAGGAAGTATTAACTCCTGTTCCAAACATTCTATTTCTCTATCCACAGCAAGAGACGCCATAAAAGGGAAGAAAGGTTAATCAGGGTCCAGTCTCTTTGGTCTCTGCCATAGGAAAAAATGGTTCAAGGGCCCTTCCTCTTCTCCCTTGTATTATTTGGCCCTTGATAACCCCAGAATGTGTCATATCTTTTCTTGATGGAAGTTCCTCGAGGGCTGGAGCATGTCTTTGTGATGGATCTCATAAAGCATCCAACACACTGAGGGCATTCTATTTAAATTAAAGAGCACACTGGTAATTGGGATAAGAAATTAGCATTTTTCTTTCTTGCAGGGATTTCTCTGCAACAATCCCAGGAGATGACCTAAATTATATCCTAATAAGCACAGGCATATTTTGCATGAGGCTATTAGATTATATCATATGCCACCTCACCCCCAACCCCATCTGACCTTCAGGAGGCTCTAGGGGGAACTGAATTCCATTGTCTGTATTTAAAGATGTACTTTCTTGTGTATTAACACGTTAAGGATTGGTGCCAGTCCAGAAAGCACTTTCTAGAGAATTGAATGAGCAAGAAATAAGAGTTTGAATGAATATATCTTAATATTTGAAAGAGAATATTTTAACACAATATTTGAGCCTAGGTATACTTGACCTAAGGGATGATTAAAAAAAAAAAAAACTCCCCGGGGAGAAAGAATGCTTAAAAACGATCTTTTTTCCAAAGATGTGTATATGTATATTCTAAAGTAACTCTTTAGTGGCCAGAAGTACTTTAACTGGAAAGTAAATTAGGCTTTGAAGATGCTAGTATTTCAGCAACTGTAAAATTGTCCAGGCCAGGGCTTTGGAGTCAGATAAACCATGACGTTGTTGTGGGATATCAGAAGATGCCACCCCAAAATATGAAGGATAATTGAGCTGAAGGCACTTATGAAGCAGATGCAGGAAAGCTCTTTGCCCACCCTCTATTTGCCTAAAAGCAGAACATAGATTTATAAAGACAAGAGGTATCCTGATGTTGTAGAAAAAACTGGGTTCTTGTCACATGACCAGGAAAGATTAGGCTCACAGACACTTTGAAGGGTGAGGGGAACAGAATTTACTGGGCAAAAAGGAAAAAACTCAGCAAAGCGAGAGGGGTTGCTGTTAACAGGCCCTCATCTCACAGATTGAATCCCAGGTAATCACACAGGAACAGGAGAGGCCAGGCTCCTCCCCTCTGCGAATGGCACAAGCTTCCTGAGGTCCCACCCCATCCTCCCAGTGCGCAGGTGGGCATTATTCAGAAAAAATTAGTCGGGAAAGGGCAGGCTTCATCAGGGACTGGCAGTCTGGTGTTTCAGCCTTCAGGCTGTTTTAGGCTTGAAGGCGGGATTTCTCCAGGGAACCATTGGCTGCCTCCTGTCTCTATCACTGACCCCCTTTCTACCAGGAAAACAAAGTTCAGCCACGGAAGACAACTTTAGAACCTTATCAGCCTGGAAATGTACCAGAGGAATTTACATTAACAAGCTTTACTAACTTTACTGGTCTCTCTGTCTGCCATTTATTTGCCTTCTCACAAGTTGTTGCCCCTAGATGCTCAAAGTTCTTTTCCTTTGTCTTGTCACTTCTCTAAAAATGTACTGTTCTTTGTTGAAGATGTTTTATAAACTGGAATTAAAAGCCACCCCTTTGAGAGCTACTTGTTACCTGGGTGTCCCCCATGTGTATGTTGTAGGGGCAAAAGCAAATTTCCTTTCATTCCCTGAAGTTTAGAGAAGTTGAGTCTATAAAACAATACAATAGACAGGTTAACAGCATAAAAGACAGACAAATTTGTCACTTGAATATGCACAGGAGTCACACAAAATACGAAACTCAAATAAGGGGCAGATGGTTGAAGCTCACATGCCCTCTTCAGAGGGGAGAAGGAAGTAGGGGGCATGTAGGCAATTTTAGAGGCAAAAGAAATGATTTTTAGGGGAGACGAATGGGCGTGAAGAATAGATAAAAGCCTGGTACAAAGTTTATCTGGGCTCTGAGTGTGGTGTCAACTCTGGTTTTTCTTCCTAGGAATTACAATTCTATTTGATAAGATTATAGGGAGGGATCCAAGACAATTGCATTTTGTTTTCTTTTTTCTTTTTTAAACGTCCCTGGACAATCTAAAGACAACTGCATTCTTTCTGGAGGAACTTCCCTTAATCAAATAAGGGAGCTTCAGGGAAAGCCCCTCCCTCTGTCTTTGAAGGGGCAGAGGGGCAAGAGACAAGGGCACTGGAGAAGATCAGAGAACCTTGGCTCCATGGCTGCCTCCTTAGTTCAAAGTGCTCAGCATATTTGTAATAAGACAACCTTTGTTCCTGCACAACCCTGCCTCTCACCTTCCCTCCTCTCACATTCCTGTAGTATTTGCCTTCTACCTCCTTGTGGTATGGGAGAGGGGCAGGGAAGTGCTGGGTAGAGAAAGCTAGGGTTCCTGATGAGGGCTCCACCCTTGGGCCTGTGCTCACAGACCTAAGTGAGGACAAGCACTCCTGTTTTCATGCCCAAATGTTATATTTTCCAAGACCACTGTGCCCCACCATGCCCCCTGCCCCATCCTGTGCCCATAAAACCCCCAAGACCCTAGTGCACACACACAAAAGTGTATGGACATTGAGAGGAGCAGAGGAGCAGAAGAGCCCACTGACAGACACCAACAGGTGCCAGCAGACCATTGAGCTGGGATGACATAGAATTCAGTCTGTCAGAGGCAGTAAGAGGAGAGCCCAGCTGCTGGGCGGCCTGACTCCAGGGGAAGACCGCCTTCCCACTCCACCCCTCTTCTGGTTCTCCAGAGCTACTTCCCCAACTCAATAAAACCTTGCACTCATTCTCTAAGCCCACATGTGATCCAATTTTTCCAGTACACTAGGGCAAGAGCTCAGGATACAGAAAGCCCTCTGCCCTTGTGATAAGGCAGAGGGTCTAATTGAGCTGATTAATACAAGCCACCTGCAGATGGCAAAACTAAAAGAGTGCACTGTAACACCCACCCACTGGGGCTTCAGGAGCTGTAAACACTCAATCCTAGAGGCTGCCATGGGGTTGGAGCCCAAAAATGCTTCCAATGACCTGCCCATCTGCATGCTCCCTCTATGGGTTTGAGCCACTCCCCTGTCACACACGCTGCAAGGGGGATAAGGGAACTCCACCCATGTCACTTGGCCCATTCATTCTCCCTAATGATTTACTGCCACTCAAAAGAATTGTCTACACTCCCTATCTCTTCCTTGCATATGAAAATGGGTATATAAGCTTCTATACCACACTGGATTATTGAATAATTATCCTCTTGTGATCCCCCAGTGTTACCCATGTTACAACAATATTTGGTATGCCTTTTCTCCTATTTAAAAAAAGGGTGTCAAAAATAGCATACTTTGGGTTATCATTTTCTGAGCCCCAACAATATGAAATGTACATGTTAATAAACTTGTGTTTATTTTTCTCTTGTTAATCTTTTGTTATAAGGATTTGTTCCAACTAAGAACTTATGAGGGGTGAAGAAAAAATATTGTTCTTCCCCTACATTGTCACAATAAATTAGATACATAACGAGCTCGACAGGATGCTGGGCATGTAGCACCCAACAAATGGACTTTATTGATGAAGTCAACAGAAGTGTATCTGGCTTCTATTACCTCACCCTTGAGGGCTGGTGCCATAAACTTAGCTCATGGGATTAATCAGATGAAAGAAAACCTTTTAAAGAGGTTCTGGCTAGTAAGACACTGTAGTCATTTGAGAGAAACAAAATAAGGAAAAAGACTTTGTCTTATTTAGTCTTGTGTCTCCAGGGCCTAGGCAATGTCCAGCACATAGAAGGCATTCCATAAATACTTGTTGAATCAATGAGAGAACAAATAGCAGGATATTCAGCTCCCTCCCCAATATTTATGAGCACTTTGGGGAAGAAGGGTGCTTCCATTTTCAAGGTGGTTGTCACTTACTCACTCTGAGGTCCAGTAAGTGGTCACCACTCCAGCCACTTTTCCTCTCATAAGTCTTGTTCACTAAACTGGGACACTTATCTCTTTCTCTTCTAGTTCCTCTAACATCTCTAACACATGGCTGGGATGTGAAGCTGACCTTTTCTCTTCTGTCTTGTATTAGTTTGTTCTTGCATCACTATAAAGAACTACCTGAGACTGGATAGTTTATTTAAAAAAGAGGTTCAATTGACTCACAGTTCCACAGGCTGTACAGGAAGCATGGCTGAGGAGGCCTCAGGAAACTTATGATTATGGTGGAAGGTGAAGGGGAAGCTGGCACATCCTTACATGGCTGGAGAAGGAGGAAGAGAGAGCAGGTGGGGTGGGGTGCTACACACTTTTAAACAACCAGATCTTGTGAGAACTCACTCACTATCACAAGAACAGTGAGGGAAAAATCCATCCCCATGATCCAGTTACCTCCCACCAAGCCCCTCCTCCAACACTGGGGATTACAATTCAACATGAGATTTGGGCAGGGACACAAATCCAAACCGTATCATGTGTGAAGCAGAAGAGATTATAGCACTGTTCAGGACAACATTCCCGTTGTAAATTTAGCCTCTAGACCATTTCTGCCACGGAAGGTTCCATTTTGGATCAGTTCTCTCCTGAGTTCTGATGTCCCATCAGGTACTTGGGGCTGGTCCTCACATCTCCTGACTCCCTAGAGATCTGCACTTTCCCAGCCTTGGCTCTCACACTGACAGATTGGTGTGGGGCTGACAGTCATAAGAAGGGGGACTCAATTCTGTTCAAGCAGAGCAGTAGGCCTCGCTGTTATAATTGCTCTCTTTCAAACAATACCAAATCCTTGTCTTTCAGAACCAAAAGCCATTAACCTGTTGCTTAAAGAAAATTACCATGCCCTTCTTCTTTATCTCCTCTGGCCTCTTAGTTGTACCAAGAACTAGCAGAAGCTGTGGAGGTGATTTTCTTTAAGAACTTCATAGAAGCCCTTGCCAGCTCTCAAGCAAAACTCAAAATCTAAGAACCTTTGCTTTACTCCCCTTCAAGTATCTCTGTAAGTATAATACTTAAAATTTCATAGACTCTATAGTTTCCTTCCCTTTCCAGAGCAAACCCCAAGACTTGTGCCTTTTCTGTCTTTTCTCACTATACAGATAGTAAACTGCATTTCTATAAATTTCCAAGATCAGGCCAACCTTGCTTGTGCCTAAAGATCTTTGCTCACTGTGCTGATAGCATTCTGCAACAGAACAGGGCTGAAAAGCAATGTTGTGGGGAAGAGATACTACTGGGAATTATCAATGGTGCACCTGTTATGTATGTTTAGCTCTGAAACCCTGACTTTTCACTGCATCCCCTACATGAGAAACAAAGGCATGGAGTTAACTCTAATGGTTTCTTCATTTGGAGTTTTACTAAAGTTTGGCTAGATCAGAACTATTAGGGTGGTCTCTATTTGGGAAAGTCCCTGGAACCTGTTTCAAAATTAGGAGATAGGAGACAACTGAGGGTCTGGAGCTAGAGGAAAAAGAAAAAGAAGGAAGGGGAAGAAGAGAGAAGTTTAAAGGAGAATTGTTTGGGAAGATTACAATTGTAGAAGATTATGCCAGTCCTGTGGTGGTAGAATCAGGACTTTGAGAGATAGTACAAGATTCAGGCTGCATGAGGGAAGCTGAGAGGGAAATACCTCTAATGGAAGTCTCCCAACTTTGAAGTGGTGTTGTTTTAATTTTTCACATTTATCTTTGTCTGTCATTGTAACTAGGAGTGTCCATATGCTTCAATGTTATCATGGCCCATTCTGCAATGGGGCATAGTGTACACCTGACAGATCATCTTCCCCACTGCTCAGATAGAGCCAATTTATCAAAAACAAGGGAATTGCAATACAGAAAGAGTTTAATACACGTACAGCAGGCTAAATGGAAGCTGCAGTTTTATGATTACTCAAATCGGCCTTCCAGAAAATTTGGAGGCTAGGGTTCTTTAAAGATGGTTTGGCAGGCAGAGGGCTAGGGAATGGGAAATGCTGATAGGCTGGGTTGGGGATGAAATCATATGAGTCAGAGCTGTCTTCTTGCTCTGAGTCAGTTCCTAGGTGGAAGCCCCAACATCAGATGAGCCAGTTTACTGGTCTGGGTGATGCCAGCTGATACATCAGAATGCAGAGTTTGAAAAATATCTTGAACACCAATCTTAGGTTTTATAATAGTGATATTATCCATAGGAGCAACTGGGGAGGTTAGAAATATTGTGCCCTCCAGTTGCATGACTCCTAAACCATAATTTCTATTCTTGTACCTACTTTGTTAGTTTTATAAGGTGATGTGCTCCCTGGGCAATGAAGGGGTTTGTTTTGGGAAAGGGCTGTTATCATCTTTGTTTCTAAGTTAAACTATAAACTAAATTATTCTTATGGTTACCAGGAATGAACAAGGACAGTTTGGAGGTTAAAGGCAAGGTGGAGTTAGTAGGTCAGGTCTCTTTCACTGTCATAATTTTCTCAGTGCTAAAATTTTTGCAAAGGTGGTTTCAGCAAGAAAGAGTCAAGCATGACAATCCTACTCCTGGGCTGAGGCTTGCTTGTGATGGTGTTTGCCTGTACTAACGGCCAGAGGGCCCAGCCAGGAGTCACCACAGAATTCTTGCCTTTCAAGCTTAAGGTAGAAGAAAGCGGAGTACTCCCTCCCCAGCCTATCTCTTCCACCTGTCAGAACTAAGAAACTTCTGTGCACTATGCCTTTTGCTATGTGCTAGGAAAATGAAATATGGTATTGGTGTGTGTGTGAGATCCAAGTAAAACACTCCATGAAAGCAATATTTCCAAGTGAATACCTATTTCAGATAAGCAATCTAGGTCTCCTCCTCTGTAATCTATTATCAGCCTAGAGGAGGTCCCCACGATCACAGGAATTTTTTTTTTTTTTTTAGACAGAGTCTCACTCTGTCACCAGGTTGGAGTGCAGTGGCTTGATCTCGGCTCACTGCAACCTCTCTGACTCCCTGGTTCAAGTGATTCTTCTGCCTCAGCCTCCCAAGTAGCTGGGATTATAGACATGTGCCACCATGCCCAGCTAATTTTGTATTTTTAGTAGAGACAAGGTTTCACCATGTTGGCCAGGATGGTCTCGATCTCCTGACTTCGTGATCCACCCGCCTCAGCCTCCTGAAGTGCTAGGATTACAGGCGTGAGCCACTGCACCAGGCCTCACAGGAATCTTAACTTGTTGGTGTTCCTGATCTGTGGTAATGTGGGACCCAGTGATCAGACTCGTTTTCAGGTTGACAAATAAGTCAGTGAATTTTTCTGTATTTATTTTTTAAAGTAATATATACACCTAGTTTAAAGCCAAATAATATTATAAAAGATTTATAACAAAAACAACATTCCCCTAATATATCCCTCTCTCCCCCACCTGTATCTCCAAGTTCTTCCCCTCAGAGGCAAATAATTTCAACTCCTTCCTTCTTTTTTTTCCCCTGGTATTTACTCCCATATTTCTAACATGATGCTTACACTGCTATTTCTTGATTTATTGGTTTTAGAATTATTAATTGACTGACCAGTCAGACTCCATATACTCATGCCAGATAACTCAATAGAGGGAGATTTAATATAGGGTATTAGTTAGAAAGTGTTAGAATTGCTGAAAAAAGCAAACAGAAATCGCTAGGTTCAGCTGCTGCCTCTCCCAACGCTGGAGGAACAAAGGGAAAGGAGGTGTTCCAGGGCTGCCCAGAAAGAGGGGAACCCTGCAGCCACCTGGCGATTATGTAAATATTACGCACTCTTGAGTCAGTGCTGTCATTACATTTTCTTTCTCACACAACTTTTTTGTTTTTCTTGAAATAACTGCACTTTTTGTGATTTTCTTAGTTTACTGAATAACCAGCACCAAGAGTTCCCAAACACTCAGTGGTCAGTGCTCTGCTCCACTGGGTCCAGCACATAGATAAACCATTGGTTCTTTTTTTCCACCCTGGAGACCCCAGCCCTGGCCAACTCAGCTCTGCTCCAGCCTGGACCAGTTGCTCTCTGGGCCTGGAGCCCAGCTGTCTTTCTAGGATCTCCTGTCACTGTCCTGCCCACAGTCCTCCATATCTTTCATATCTTGGTTTATTTCCTTATTGCACTGAATCATCTCCTCTGCAGAAGACAAAAAGTACAATTTTTGAGACATGGCTGTCTAAAAACACTCTATTCTATCCTTACACTGGATTAAATTCCACGTTGAAAATTGTTTTCCCTGCAGTATATTGAGGGCAACACTCTACTTTCTTGTACTCTCCACTGCTGCTTTTGAAAAGTTCAATCCCATTCTCATTTCTGATCCTTTGTAAAATGACCTTCGTTTCTCTGTGGAATCTCAGGTTTTTCTCTTTATCTCCGATGTTCTGAAAACTCACAGTAATGTCCTTGGTCTGGTTCTTTTTTTATTCATGCTATTGGTCAAAGGAGGAATATTTCAATTCAGACCAAGAGTCAGCCAACTTTTCCTGTAAAGGGTAAGACAGTAAACATTTTAGGCTTTGTGCACCATACGGCCCCATCTTAACTTCTCAACTCTACTGTTGTAGCAAAGCAGTCATGAACCATATATAAACAAATGAGCATGGTTGTGTTCCAATAAAACTTTATTTACAAAACAGACAGGCTTAATTTGGCCCATGGACCATAGTTTGTCAACCCCTGATCTAGATTCTAGATATTCATGTCTCTCAGTCCAGGGACATTTTCTTGTGTTATTTCTTTGAAAATACTCTCCCTTCCATTTTCTCTATTCTTCTTTTCTGTTGGCTCTGAGATTGCTTCTCTAATTTTTAAAATCTGTTCTTTCTTTTTTGTCCACATCTGGGTTGTTTTTTGTTTGTTTTGCTTCATAGGAGATTTCTTTCACTATTAAATATTTCTATAATCCTATTTTTTAAATTTCTAGAATTTTGTTTTTCTCTCATTGCTTTTTTGAAAATGGTAGCCTGCTTTTGTTTTGCAGGTGAAATGTTTTTGTCTGTCTGAGAATGTTACTGTGGAGGGTTTATTTTTGCTCTCAGCAGTATCTCTGTTTCCTCTGAGAACATCCCTCCCCAAACTTTCCCCATGGTTTTTGTTTTGTTTTGTTTCTCCATCTTTTATGTTGGATGCTTTCCTCAAACTTCTGCTGATCCTTGGATGTTATTCATATTTAAAAGTAAGGTGGAAAAAGTGACTGGAGAATAAAAGTGACCAAAAAATAATGGCTACCAAAAATTAGCTCCGATCAGCTTCTACCAGAGCAGCCCTCCCCCAAAAGACGACTATAACCTTGAACTTAAAAATAAAAAAAATAAAAAAAACCCAGAAAACTCTCTGAAATTGGTGAAGCATGACCAAAGGTAGACGAATACTGAAGAGTTGACCTTTGGAAGCATTAGGTCATTTTTCCTTCTTTCACAGCTTCTATCCTAAGAACAAGTCCCATTCTGCACCAGGGGGCAAAAATTCTAATAGAAATCTGCAGGCTTGCTGGCTTTAATAATCAGACTATCAATTATTTCACAACAGCAAAAAGAGAGGAAAGGAGAGAGCCAGAGGGAAGCCCCATATTCTGTGCATAAACTCCCACCTAATCTCTGGCTGCCCCTGAGCCACGCATATGTGAGGCAGATGCTAAGCTAAGGCTAAAAAATGGAACTGAGATTGCAGCCCCTGCCCACAGGGAGATGGAGTTTGCAGTTTGAGTTCAGACAAGTTAACTTCCTGATAATTTTAAAATAAACAAACAAATTAAAAAAAAGAAGCGATGGGAAGCTCTGAATGCCCGGACCTGACTTACCAACTTCTGAGGTTTAAGAGGGTCCTGCGGTAGGCTGAGGCAGGGGAATCACTTGAACCCAGGAGGCGGAGGTTGCAGTGAGCCGAGATTGTGCCACTGCATTCCAGCCTGGCAAAGGAGCGAGACTCCGTCTCAAAAAAAAAAAAAAAAAAAAGAGGGTCCTCAAACAACAGGGTCTGTAAGTGTTTGCTATTAAGCCTCTCTAGAGAATAGGCATGTGTCTTTATAGCAGCATGATTTATAGTCCTTTGGGTATATACCCAGTAATGGGATGGCTGGGTCAAGTGGTATTTCTAGTTCTAGATCCCTGAGGAATCACCACACTGACTTCCACAATGGTTGAACTAGTTTAGTCCCACCAACAGTGTAAAAGTGTTCCTATTTCTCCACATCCTCTCCAGCACCTGTTGTTTCCTGATTTTTTAATGATGGCCATTCTAACTGGTGTGAGATGGTATCTCACTGTGGTTTTGATTTGCATTTCTCTGATGGCCAGTGATGATGAGCATTTCTTCATGTGTTTTTTGGCTGCATAAATGTCTTCTTTTGAGAAGTGTCTGTTCATGTCCTTTGCCCACTTTTTGATGGGGTTGTTTGTTTTTTTCTTGTAAATTTGTTTGAGTTCATTGTAGATTCTGGAGAGAATAGGCAACCACTGCACTCGGCAGTAGGTTTCCTCTGCAAATACCCTTCCCCAGACTCCCCCATTGTTTTTGTTTGTTTTGCTTCTCCGTCTTTTGTGTTGAATGCTTACTTCAAGTTCTTGCTGATCCTCAATTGTTCATTCATATTTAAAAATAAGGTGGGAAAAAAGGGATTGGAGAATAAAAGTTATCAAAACATAATGGTTACCAAAAATTAGCTCTGATCAGCTTCTATCAGACCAGTCCTCCCCCAAAAGACGACTATAACCCTGCACTTAATTTAAAAAACAAACAAACAATAAAACCACACAAAACTTTCTGAAATTAGTAAAGAGCAACCAAAGGCTGTCAGCATTTGGAGGGCAGAGCAGAGTAGGTGGAGGCCCCCACATTCAGAATCCCCACATTCAACCTATGTGATAGCTCCACTATCTCTGGTATAGGATGTGCTCTTGTCCTGAGCCTAGCCTCTCCAGGTTCAATTCTAAATAGAGAAGTTGAAAGTGTCAGAGGGGAGGGGGTCTGGTTACCTTCAGGTTCAACTCTAAATAGAGAAGTTGAGAATGAGGGATCTAGTTACTGCCTCTGCAGGGGTGGGGTGGATCTGGGGCTCTAATTGAACCTAGACAGATTTCTAAACAACCCCCTGGCTTCAGCCCATGTGGCAGGCCTGCCTGCTGCATCGCTGGGGCCATTGGCTTGCTTCTCATCTTCTTCCTGGCACTGAAGCCATCGCTTTCCCCTCCCTGGTGAGTGAGTGGAGGCTCCTTCATCTACTTTCCATCCTTCAACAATGCATGAACCTCTTTCATAGTTTCCCACATTAACATTTTATTCCTTGGCCATCATTTTAGCGAGGTAAGAAGAGTGGACTGTAGATGTTTAACTGCTGCGTTTAACTGGAAGTAACTATGATTTTGGAAAGTGCCTGGCCTCTTGGCACAGTACAACTATGGCATTGGGCTGCCCAAGAGAGAACATCAGGCCACCTAGGAAGAGACTGGCACTGTCAAGCTCAGCAAATGACTGCCTTGGAGAGACAGTCATGAACCAAGAGAAATTTACAAAGTCACCTTCGGCTGTCCAGAGCTATCCTTTATTTTTATTTGAAAAGGGTAAGTGAGGGCCAGGGTTTTCAGCTCTCAAGAGTCTGATCTGGAGGCAAAGGAAAAGGAAACACAACCCAGTTCCCTGGCAGGTCATTGATTCATAAACACTGAGAGTGTTTTCATGTGATAGTTGAACCTGCCCTGCCTTCCTGGCTCTCTGTGATTTATGCTGTGGCCTCTCCCAGGTGACAGCTGCCTCACTGTCCTCCTAGAGGCATCTGGCTGCTTTCAGACTTTGTTTGAAGAAAGACAAAATGGCATTTTTCAAAGAACGCTAGGGGCCACCTTGGGTCCAAGTTTTTTCCCCAATTAAACAGCTAGAAAGGAAAGCCAGGCAGCCTCCCTTCCATCTGTACCTTTGGCTCTTTTCACATATCCAGAACATAAATGGAGCCAGACATGCCTCACAGGTGTAGAAAGATGCAGAGATTTCCCAGGTGCTCAGAAAAAAATGTTTTAATACAAAAATGAATGAGAGGAGGTTAAGTACCTGGTCAAGTCCATATAGCTAGTAAATGAGGAAGGGGAATTTGAAGCCAGGGCTGTTTGATTCCCAAGCTGAGATCTGAACCACGGTGCTGTGTAGACAGGGGCCAGGCACAGGGAGAAGGATCCCCCTACATGAGCCACTGAAGACCTGCAGCCTTGACCCACACCTGACTGCATCCCAGCTTGAATCTGCTTAGCTGAGCCACCTCTCTGCTTCCTTAGGTAGGCAATTGTGTGGAGTTTTTCTACAACCTGAGCAGACCGGCTGTAGCAAATCGATACTATTGGATCAAGAGCTGCCACCTTCCATTTAGGGGAAGGCTGAATTTCAGCAGTGAAATAAACCAATCCCTTCTGTAGTTACTTTAGACAGCCCTCCTGGGACAAGAAGGCAGCATCACCTGCCCAGATTAAGGAGCTTCACCCAGCAGGAGACAGGGAGGGCATCTGCCGGCAAGCCTCAGGAGGGCTCTCTGGGACACTTTCTGATAGAAATAGACACTTAAACTGCAGACCCCTGAAGGGTGGACAAACACTATAGGTGCTCCAGCCTCTGTGCCCACAGCTCATGCTGATCAACAAACCATTCCATTATCTCTGATAGATTATCTCTGGCTCCTAAATGAGGACACAATGAGAGCCTGTCCCCACAGGGGAAAGGCTCTCATTGTGTCCTCATTTAGGAGCCAGAGATAATCTATCAGAGATAACGACATCTTTTTTTTTTTCTGGCAATAAGCAGAAAACTAGCCAGTCCAAAACAACCCAGCAGCTCTAGGAAGCTTCTGGATGTGAAGAGAAAAGTATCAGATACAACCAACAGCATCCCTGTCAAAGGACAGGCTGGAAATGAGATTCTCTTCAGCATAAAGAAAGCTTAGTTGACCTATCTTGCCTTTCTTTCTCCTTTCCACTCTTTCTCCCGCTCACAGGCCATGCCTATTTGCTCAAGGGAAAAAAATATCTTTATTTTTAATACCTCATGGTGGGGGATTATCCATCTACCATTCCAGGTGTCTGAAAAACCTGAACCTCATATCAAAAAAGACCCCAATCTCAAGGATCAAAGGGATCATGCAGTGTAGAGATAAAATAAGATTTTAGAGGGAAACTTACACGCAGAGAAGCAGTTGAGCACATGTAAGCTCTGGACCTCTCATCATCCCAGAGCTCAGGCCAAACACAGATGGACCCCGTGCTCCACAGCAAGGTTCCCATCAAAGGAGGCTTACCCTTGGATAGCTCCACATGTTTACAGAGGCAGGCAACAGCGTTGTCACTATAGAACAGTAGGAGCTTCCTGGTGGGCCAGGAAGCCTTGTTGGGGATGGGGCCTTCAAATCCCAGTGGCCTATTCACTTGTTAAACTGACTCAGAACTATGAGCCAGTGCTCTGCAAAGTTGCCAAAAGCCAGACAGAATGAGCTCTGGGATCATCAAGACTGTAGGGATGTGCAATATCAGGCTCCAAAGAAAGCATTAACCAAAAAATTAAAATGCTCTTCTTTTTCAAAATCAAGAGACAAGAGAGTCCCTCTCAGCTACAATAAGGGAGAAACCTGCAGCTTCCCTCACTCCCCATCTCTGTTCTCTTTCCCTGCTTTCAGCAGCCTGGCTCATCCCCAATCCCATCCCACCTCCCTCCTGGAAATGAAACTGATAAATCATTAATATCCATTAATTATCTATGATATCTAACCTTTTTAGATTTTTGTAGAGATGGGATCTAGCTATGTTGCCCAAGCTGATCTCAAACCCCTGACCCCAAGCTATCTTCCCACCTTGGTCTCCCAAAGTGCTGGGATTACGAGCACAAACCACCACGCCTGTGTAGCACTTTTGTGTAGCACTTACTACTCATAGGATACCTTTGAGTTCCATTCTCATTTTATATGCACAATGGTTATTTAATGCACACCTAGCATGTACCAAACACTGCTCTAGGTGGTTGGGAGCCCCTAGCATGATAATATGTATGTGTCACTCAGATTCCTGTTATCTGTGTGTCCCAAATTCTCTAGCTTTGCCAGATTACCCTTCCCTTCAATTTGAAAAATAAGATGAATTGAGCATCTCTCCCTCCTTCCATTAAATGTAAAGGCTTCTATGTATTTCTGAAAGTCTTTTGTCCTCATGGTCATCCCTCTCTATCTGGTTTTCCCTCCCTACTAAACTCTCAAATAATCCCCTCTGAGAGTTTCCTGCAGAAGCTACTCTCCAAGTCAGTGTTCCTTCATTACTCCTACCCCTCCTCCCTCAAGATTTTGGGCAACAGTTTCCCATTAGAATAAACTCCAAGTAATTGTCCACATTTTTATTTAGGACAAAGTTTCACCTCATTGAATACTGCCTGATACAAACAGGCCATTGAGAATAATTGGAATGTGGAGATTTCCATGGCATTTGCTATATGGGATTGCACACATGTTTGAAAATTTCCATTGGCTTCAAATTGAATTTCTTTCTCTGACCTTCTAGAAAGTGAGATGCAATTGCCCCAAAACATCATCACAATTTTTAGTAATATGGAGCCATTCACTTCCTCCTCTAAAATGAATTACCTCCCTTAGGGTTCCAGGAAAATCTAAATGTCCCTGGCATGCACAATATTGGGAAAATTTACTGACCTCATGATGCACAATAGGATCTCCAGAAGTAGCCAGTACAATGTCTCAAGCTTACCTCAAAATAGTACATTATGTACCCCAAATATATATACACCAAGTTCTTCTCTATATTATATTTTTATAATACTCACTCAGTTCAGCATTTCTCCAATTTCCAACACATTTTATTAAAATCCATAGCCATGTTATAAAAAGAGATAGAATAAGTCTTCAGATGCAGTCTGTGCCTTGATCCAAAAGAACTATCTTCCAGGAATAGTATAGTAGTCTCTCCTCTTATCCAAAGGGGATATCTTCCAAGGCCCCCAGTGGATACCTGAAACCACGAATAGCACCAAACCCCACATATACTAATTTTTTTTCCTACACATACATACCTATGATGAAGTTTAATTTATAAATTAGGCACAGTAAACAATGAACAACAACAATAATAAAATAGAACAATTTTAACAATATATTGTAGTAAAAGTTATGTGAGTGTGGTCTCTCTCTCTTTCTCAAAACATCTTATTTACTGTACCATGGGTAACTGGAACTATGGAAAGCAAAACCTCAGAAAAGGGGGGACTACTGTATCTTATGTTGTTATTTGAGTTTTTATTCTCTTCTGAGAATATGTTGCCTACAGAAGTCCTCAGATGGCTACAAGCATCCCTAATGTCTTGGATATCAAAGCTATATATCCTCCCCATCACACACACATATATACACAGACACACACACATACTCCCCAAAATTGTTGAGCAAATGTCAAGTTCACAGAAATTCTAAGAATCAAAGTTTTGAGAGTCTACTTCTCCCCACTCACAACTGAGTCTATAAAATGCTCTAAGTAATCCAAAGGGCAATTATAAAAAGTCATGGGGGCAGAGAATTTTTACTCCAAGAGCATCCATGGAACAGAAATAAAAGGGAAGGGAATAAAGCCAAAGGATGTGCAAAATATCTACTCACTGCCGTGCATGCTCCTCAAGCTTGGTACTCAGTATCATTTACCTCAATTAAGTGTGAGCAGCTCACCTTGTAAGACTCCCCAGCCCATGTCACTTGGCTTTGAGACTGTCAACTATCTCTGGGTTCAGTCACATCAAGAATCTGTTCATAGGAATAATCAGGTTGTGCTGGCTGACAGCATGAGAGCAATTTCTGGTGCATGAGCCTGTGTACGTGGGATGCCTTCAAATCCATTTCATTTGGGCAGCTGCTTATCAAGACTTTTCCCCAGAAACCGATTTAGTCTAATGATTGTGAGTAGCAATGACTTCTGCTTAATTAGTACGGTAATCAGTGCAAATTCTCCCTAAATGGTAGAGACCCATTTGGCAGGTGCCAAGTGATGCTTAACCAGGTGCTAAATAGGTGTGAAAGCCTCAGTTCTGGTCTTTCCCAGATAGTTGCCAAATACATAACGATGAAATGGGCTCCTAAGTATGCCTGGATGGATGAGCTATTTCAAACTTTCTCTAACTGCTGGCAAGACCCACCTACTCCCACACCCTGCCCCAGTGAGTCCTGCGAAGGCAGAGACAGCACTAGGAACACAGCTGAGAGGAGCAGAACAAAAGTAAAATCAATAATATTTTGGAGTCTCCTCCCAATTCCCAATCATCCCCTTTTCCAGTCCCTACTCAGCATTCCCTTCCTGTTTATATGTCCTGGCTTCTGCCTCTGTATTCAAAACCGGAGCTGTTTTTCATGCACTAAACAAGCAAAGTCAGGGCTATTGTCCTAGCTTGTGCACTGCCCTGTAATCCATTCTGATGGGAAGTGAGACTGTGGCCCTAGACCAAAAGAGAGAGGGAAGGTAAACATTAAAGAAAAAAGACATTTCATATATAATCAGAGGTATATGTGTAATTGACCTAATTAATTCTCCTTTCATTATTAGATAAAATAATAAACTTGTATTGAGTGCTAGTTATGGGCCAGTTAATGTCCACGAGTTATACTATTTAATTCTTCCCGACACCCAGTCTTCCCCATGTTAAGCTGATCTATGCATGGCATTGTGATGCTGGCTATTGGTCCATGGATTGGCACGTGTTCTAAGATGATCCAAATGTATGGGAGGGAAGTGCTTATATTCAACTGCTGGGGAAGAGGTGTTTCTCTTTCCTGCGCTAGACATGAGGAACAAAGCATGTTGCCCTAGCTGCTGTTAATGACTTTCTTGCAAACACAAAGGGAACCAGCCTGACAAAAATGCTGGAAATCAAAAGAGGACACAGCCAAGAGAACTGCAGAGAACTAAAGCTTTAGCCCCAGCTGTATTTTTTTTTTTTTTTTTTTTTTTTTTTTTTTTTTTTTTTTTTTTGAGACGGAGTCTTGCTCTGTCGCCCAGGCTGGAGTGCAGTGGCGCGATATCTACTCACTGCAAGCTCTGCCTCCCGGGTTCACGCCATTCTCCTGCCTCAGCCTACCGACTAGCTGGGACTACAGGTGCCTGCCACTACGCCCAGCTAATTTTTTCTATTTTTAGTAGAGGTGGGGTTTCACCGCGTTAGCCAGGATGGTCTCGATCTCCTGACCTTGTGATCCGCCCGCCACGGCCTCCCAAAGTGCTGGGATTACAGGCGTAAGCCACTGCGCCCGGCGAGCCCCAGTTATATTCTGCCTGGAGTTCGCTTTACCTCTGGACTTCTCCCTGTGTGAACAAATTCCTACATTGTTTAAGTCAATTTGAGTTGACTTTTCTGTTATTTGCTATTGAGAGCATCCTAATTAACCCTACAACACTCTGGGGAAGGAACGGTAATAACCATTTTGTAGCTGAAAGATCTGCAGCACAGTGGGGTTAAATAACTTGGCCAAGGAACTGGCTGAGTCAGAGTTCAAACCCAGGACTGCCTGGGGTCTGTGTTGTCCACACTGTCCCCCTGGGAGCAAGCAAGCCTGAGCAAACCCTTGAAAGTGGAAAAGCTTTGACCTTTAACAATTACTTTTTTTTTTTTTTTTAAACAGGTAAGTGACTTGGAGCCAAGTTTGGAATATCAGGTGAGTGGTTAGGCTGAGAAATGGCATCCTTGGTTACAGTTAGAAGACTTCTTCCCATATGGTTGAAGGCAGTCCTGAAGGAAGAGTCCGTAATTATAAATTTTAGTAGTGGCAACGTTGTCAGAACAAGGCCAAAGTCTCCCAAGGTAGCTGCTTTGAAGGACCCTGTTCTTTAGATGCACATATTATAGTATGTTTAAGAAAACACAAAGTCTTGATTATCACAGTCACATCTCACATGCATTCAAGTCCCAGGTGTGGATCTATGGAAACTCTCTGGCTCTTCTCTTTCTGTCTACCTATACTCAAAGTCCTGAACATTCTTATTCCCTCATTAAGTCTTTGGAGTTCACCTTTTCCTTTCTATTCATCTTGACTTTCGCTACAAACTCTTTTCTCATTTTTCTCCTCACACCACAGTTACTACTGCACTGTTTGCCCTATTGCAAACTGTTTGCCCTCCAGACTCTCTCTGCTATGATGTGCTCACCCTCGCCAAACAACTTTCATTATGCCTACCTCTATAGAGACCCAGAAGCCTGCAGTGTAGCATTGTGGAGAAAAGGCAGGCTTTGTTGGACAGGCATGAAGCCAAATCATGGCTCTGCCATTGATTAGCTGTGGGATTTTGCATAAATTACTTAGTCCTCTTGAGCGTCAGTTTTCTCATCTTTAAAAGGAAGTATCAACAAGTACCCTATTGGATTGTTATAGGATTATAGTGGGCAATGAATATGTGCTGACTTAAAGAGTGATTCAATGAGAAAGCACATTAAATACCTACTGTATGACCAGGTAAATATTAGACCTTTACTAATGGTGCCAGTCATTATTACTGTTATGTTCTTCATATTTAATTACTATGCAATATATGGTAGCTATCACCAGAGATCTAACCTCCCAGTTTGGCATTCAAGCTTTTACTGGATTTCTGGGCTTATGTTTCCACCCTCTCTACATCAACACTTCAATTATACTTTTCTCTTTGTTGTCTTCTAAATATGACTCATACATTTCTCAGCTCTAAATACCAGTACTTTTGCTACCTCTGCCTGGTACATTCTTCCCATGCCCTTTCACTTATCTAAATATGATCCCTTACTTAAGGGCTTTAAATTACTCTGTCTTCTCTCTAAATCATCTCTGACTATACCAGACCACAGCACTATCTCTGTCCATTAAACTTTTTCTCTATACCAAGCATCTACCAATTAGCCTATCTGGGTCTTCCCAGCTTGAGTATAAACTGCTTGAGGGTGTGGACATTACCCTATACCCTGCCTTTTTGTTTTCACCTTGGCTTGAGTGCAGTGGCACAATCATGGTTTAATGCAGCCTCGAACTCCTGGCATGAGCAATCCTTCCACCTCAGCCTCCTAAGCAGCTGGGACTACAGTCATGGACCACCACACTCAACAATTTTTTTGTTGTTTTTGTAGAGATGGAGTCTTGCTAAATTGCCCAGGCTGGTCTCAAACTCCTAGGCTCAAGAGATCCTCTGCCTCAGCCACCCCAAGTACTGGGATTACAGGTATGAACCACCCTACCTGGCTTCCTATACCCCTTTGATTCCCTAGTCCTTACCAAAGTTCCCAGCACATACAAACTCAATGAATCTAAACCATTATCGCTATTGTTATAATTTAGTTAGGCCTCAACAATTTTTTTAAAAACATTGTCTTACACCAATAAGTGTCCATTAAGCAAAAGCCTTCTAACCCTGATTTTTGAGGTTCCAGGTATAGGTGGACATTTCTGTAGCTAGAAATATGATTAATTAAAGTAGACCTTGAGAGGATGTGTGGCCGTAGAAGCTGTTTTGGCCTTTCCTGATTCCAACTTCACATGAAAATAGATAGATAGATTGCTTTTTTATTTTTTAATGTAATTCAGGGTAATTTATAGATGACAGCCTTAGAACCTTTGATTGGATCAGTAGTAGCAGAGCCAGCTTCTCTGTTTATTGATCACAAATCAGCATGGAATAAATCTGTTGAGTTTCCTCCCCAGAGAAAGGACTACAGGAAGAATTAGTTAATAAAGTTGAAAAGACTTTGTCAACTGTAAAATAGCAGCTCATGGATGAGTATTACAATGGTCATCAACATTGCTATCACCCCGATAATAATTAAATTCCAGGGATTCTCTTAAGGGGAGGTGATGGTCTTATGATTCTTGGAATATCCCCTACCACCTTCTATGGTTTGAATGTCCCCTCCAAAACTCATGTTGGAACATGATTGTCACTGTGACAATATTAAGAAATGGGACCATGGAGAGGGATTAGGCCATTAAGGCTCCACTTTCCTGACTGGATTAATGTTGTTTCGGTGAGAGTGGGTTGTTATAAAAGCAAATTTGTCCCTCTCTTGGCATCTTTTCCTTCAGCCTTCTGCAATAAGAGGATGTAGAAAAAAGGACCTGGCCAAATGTAGGGCCCTTGACCTTGGACTTCTCAGCCTCCAGAACTGTAAGAAATAAATTTATTTCATTACCCAATTTGTGGTATTCTGTTATAGCAACATAAAATAAACTAAGGCATCATCTAAACTGGGTTTATTCAAAGACAGTTCAGCATTGGTGGTATAGTGGTGAGCATAGCTGCCTTCCAAAGACAGCTCAGATCCTAGCACTTCTTTCTTTCATGGCAACCAACTAAAAAAACTTTGAACAAAGTTTTGCTTATTAATAACATCCCTTTAGAGAAGAAATAAAAGAGCTTAGGTATGAGTGAATAAATGTCTGTGTGTATGATAAATGGCCCAAATTTCTCTAGAAATAGCTGGAAGGGAACCCCACCTTCTGACAGTGTCATTCACAAGCCGTGTGCTTTCATTGTCTCCATACTCAGAGCTCCCCACTGTCAGTTGGGGATCTGGGACCAGCTGCTCTGCCAAGCACAGATTTTAATGAGGGACTCTGAAATGGGAAACCATAGCTGCCACTGCTTTTTACATTACTGGGGGCTGCTGATTGGCACCAAGGAGGCTTGCCAAGATCTTGGGGTGTGTAGAAGGAGCAGTGAGCTGTGTGCAGATAGAATTGTTGACAGTCAGTAAGAACACGCTACACAAACAGCTCCAGGCCACATGAAGCTTGCAAAATTAAACTTATTTGGATAGAAAATACAAAATTAAACTTAATTTCATTCAGCTGCATGTCATTGTATTTCAGGCAGATAAGAGTTTGTTTGTTTGTTTTTTCATGCAAACCTGTCTTCCCCCAAACCAAAATTTCTCCTTGACATACCCACCCACCCACCCACCCACACGCTACCCAATATAAACCTGGTATAGAAGTACTTTATAGCTTTTATTGTGGTTTATAATTATACATTTATATAATCATTTCATTAATAACTACTTTTCATACCATTGTGTTCACAATATATAATGCAAAGTAGATATTTTTCTTTTCCTTTTCCTTTTTTTTTTTTTGTGGGGCGATGAAGTTTCACTCTTGTCGCCCAGGCTGCAGTGCAATGGCATGATCTTGGCTCACTACAATCTCTGCCTCCCGGGTTCAAGCAATTCTCCTGCCTCAGCCTCCCAAGTAGCTGGGATTACAGGCACCCACCACCACGGCCGGCTAATTTTTGTATTATTAGTAGAGATGGGGTTTCACTATGTTGGCCAGGCTGGTCTCGAACTCCTGACCTCAGGTGATCCACCCACCTCAGCCTCCCAAAGTGCTGGGATTACAGGCATGAGCCACCACGTCTGACCAAAGTAGATGCTTTTCTAAATATTTATTGACTAAACAACCATCCTCCATGTGGGATGGAAGGTGATACTACAGTAAAGAGTGGTAAATTAACCAGGTCCTGGATTTGGAGTCAGAAGTTCTGGATTTAAATCCCAACTCAGCATGTTACTTATTAGTTGTATGGTCCTGGGGAAATCACTTAAATGCTAGACATCTCAGTTTCTTTATCTGTAAATGAGAACAGTGAAGGTAGTTTTTAAAATTCAATTCTCACAGGGTGGCTTTGAGAACTCAATAAGATAATATTGTCTTGGGTCATGTTCCCCAGAAGCAGGGTCTAACTTCACATGAAGTTAGATTCATGGACAAGTGATTTACTAAGAAATGCTCTCAGGAGAAACAGGCAAGGAAGTGGGGAAAGTAGAACAGGGCAGAAAAAAAAAAAAAAGCCAAACAAAGGCACAATTTCAGGCCAAGTCCCTTGGAGAGTTACCTCCACCTGCACCCACAGGGAAATTCTGGAGTATAAATTATGCCTGAGTTTGTCCCAGCTCCACACCTGTCAGTCATTGGCTAAGGGCTGTCTCGAAGACCATAAATTTCCAGGTATTGACAACTTTGTGTGTTTGAGCAGAGGGGCTCTAGTGACTGGGGGCAGTCTTCCCAAGGAGGCAGGGGCAGGCTGATGGAAGCAAAAGAACTCCAAAGGTGAAGTCCACAGTTTTAGTAAAAAGGAGTCAAGAGTGGGTCTGTGCCTGGCACACAGTAGGTGCTGGATTTGAGTCTGCCTGTGGGCCGAAGGTGCACCATGCATTTCAGGCGGCAAGACAGAACAGCCTATGCAGCTAAATATACAGAAGCCTGAAAACTTTTCTGAATTATTGGCTTTGTCCAAAAGCCGAGTGTTCAATGCCCTGGACAGAGCCTTGAAGCAGCTTCTTGGGAAATGATCAATATTTTCATACTCATTGCTAGTCAGACTGTGGGTAAGAAACCAAGGTGAAGCTGACATTAAAATAATGAACAGGAAGTCATTCAGGGAAGATAAACTCAATTCTTCTTCCATCTTCTTTATGGAAGGGTTCAGGAATGGGTTCCAGCCACATTAATAGACAAATCCCCAAGAGTGGAATCCTGGAATAAGTTCCATAAATCGCCAGTAAAGGTATCTCTTACCACACCCTGAGGCCAAACCAGCTTCAACCAACATCTACAAAGGGAGCATCAGGCAGCCCCCAGTGAACATCTCATTAGATAGATAGTCAGGGGCTTTGTATAGGGCATTTAACCCTTAATGGACGGGAGGGGCTAAAACTCCAAAACTGAGAGAAGCTTAGATGTAACTTATTATTTCATCAATCTCTAAAATCAGGACATCTCAATAACTGGGGACCTTTCCACTTTATCTCCCATGGGGCATTAAATTTGGGGATTTAGTGGGTTGATGAAAATTTGACTCTTACTATGTAAATAATGGCTCTGAAAGCACTTTAGTTGTTTCTTCTGCCAGGTAAAGAGAAAACAACACCCAAAATATTTGTCCTGGGGAACAAGAAAGAGGAAAAAGCTACAAACAGAACCCTGAAGCTCCACTTACAGCCCCCCACCCCCACTCCATTTTAATTCCAACGAATATTGGTTGAGCTGTCAGCCCAGGCGGGCCTCCCTGTTACCTGCAGGGGGCAAATGAAAGTGAGTGAGGTGGCCCCAGCACTCATCCTGCAGTGGAGTGGTCTCAGGAAAGCATGCTGATATTGAAGGCAAAGATGAGGACTATTTCAAGAATCAAGGGTGGCTCTGAGAAACAAGTCCCGGAACTGACGGAGAGGGTGAGGATGAAGAAAGCCAGATGGGTCTTGGGTAGGGGCAGAAGTCAGGGACGGTGATGAAACGGAAGTGGCGCAGACTGCTTGGAAGAAGCTATTTTTCTCCCTCTCAGCATTCTTATCTTCAATTGCCAAAAGAAACATCTGCCCCAAAAGAAACAACCCCTCACTCAGTGCTTCCTGGGGCAGGAGACAAGGTGAGTCTTAACTAAGGGGCAAAACCACAGCCCAAGCCTCTACAGATTAGCAAAATGAGGGCCCGCAGTACATGCGGATGAGGGATTAGGTTTCTATGCAGATGAACTGGAGAGATTGAAAAATCAGTTGAAACAAAGGCTACTTCAAGAATCAAGTTTTAGAAGGAGGGGAAGCAGAAGCAGTGACGAGCATACATCTACGTTTCCTCAGGACAGTCTTGGTTTTGCCAGCTGTCTTGGCTTCATTACTACCAATGCCTCCTTTACTCTCAACAGTGTCCCAGTTTGGACAGTAAATTAGATGGTCACAATAAAGGAAATGGGATCTACTGCATAGAAGGGACAGTAGTTCATCTTGATAGGATCTCTTCTTTCCTCAGAAGAAAGAATAAGAAAAAAATGGAGATTTATAAGTGAGAAGTTAACTCAAATAATCAAACAAGCAGATTATCAACAGAAGGTGCTGGGTTAGATTATTTCTAAGGCCTTTTCCAGCTCCTAAAATTCTATGATTCCATGATTTTTTCCCAATAATAAGGGAAGACACAAATGTTGGGAGTTTAAGCGGATTGGTTGCTTGCCAAAGAGTTACCATGAGATCATTATCTTCTGATATTCTCTACCTAGTGTCTCATCAGCAGGCTTCCCTAATAGCTGGGAAAACCCTAACTGAAAGAGCTTTAATTTCTAAGAAACAACTTAGCACCTAGTTAAGTGTACAGAAAGCTGTGTGAAAATAGAATGAGAGGAAGTGGTCTTCAAGGAGTTTAAAAAATGGAGGCCAAACAAGAAGAACTGGCTGGCATGTTTGCAGCACTGTCTAAAAGATAATGTGTCATTTACGTGCAGCCAACAAACATATGGGAAAAAAAAGCTCAATGTCACTGATCATTAGAGAAATGCAAATTCCTTCAACCATTGTGGAAGACAGTGTGGTGATTCCTCAAAGGTTTAGAACTGGAAATACCATTTGACCCAGCAATCCCATTATGGGGTATATACCCAAAGGAATATAAACCATTCTATTGTAAAGATACATGTATGTGAATGTTCATTGCAGCACTATTCACAATAGCAAAGATGTGAAATCAACCCAAATGCCCATTAATGATAGACTGGACAAAGAAAATGTGTTTCATATATGCTAGGGAATACTATGTAGCTATGAAAATGGATGAGATCATGTCCTTTGCAGGGACGTGGGTGAAGCTGGACGCCATTATTCTCAGCAAACTAATGCAGGAACAGAAAACTAAACACTGCATATTCTCACTTATAAGTGGGAGCTGAACAATAAGAACACATGGACACAGGGAGGGGAACAATGCATACTGGGGCATGTCAGGGAAGAGCAGGCAGTGGAGAAAGCATTAGGGAAAAGAGCTAATGCATGCAGGGCTTAATACCTAGGTGATGGGTTGATAGGTGCAGCAAACCACCATGGCACACGTTTACCTATGAAACAAACCTTCACATCCTGCATTTGTATCCCAGAACTTAAAGAAATAATAAAAATAAATAATGTGTCCTTTTTATGAGCTTGTACTTAACAAACAACTTTTAAAATTATAATTTGTAAATGGGTCTATGAAGGGAAAAGGTACCAACCAGCCAAATCAATATTTACACACACACAAACACACACTCACCACTGCTCCACTCCAATAATTACATTTTCTTATTATAAATAAGAAACGGGTTTTTTTTGTTTTGTTTTTTTGTTTTTGTTTTTTTTTTTTTACTTATACATCAATCTCACATGAGTTTGTTTAGTGTAAGTCAGTCCTCTGATTCTGGACATTTCAGGCTAATTCATGTGTCTGAAACCAGAAAGCTTAAAAGCTGACACCACCTAGGCAAGTCTCCATGGGGCCCTGAGTGAGCTGCTTGCCTCTTCCTCTTTTTGGTAACTTTGGTCTATTCTTTCTTCAACATTATTCCCCAGGAACTCTGAACAGCTCTGGAGCCCCTGGAGCCCTTTTTTTTTTTTTTTGAGATGGAGTCTCATGTTGCCCAGGCTGGAGTGCAGTGGCACGATCTCCACTCACTGCAACCTCCACCTCATGGTTCAAGCGATTCTCCTGCCTCAGCCTCCGGAGTAGCTGGGATCACAGGTGCGTGCCACCATGCCCAGCTAATTTCTGTATTTTTAGTAGAGACAGGGTCCCACCATGTTGGCCAGGCTGGTCTCAAACTCCTGACCTCGAGTGATCTGCCCACCTTGGCCTCCCGAAGTGGGAAGTGCTGGGATTACAGGCACAAGCTACTGTGCCCTGCCTGGGATCTGTTTTCTGCTGGTAAGGACTTAACAACTCAGGGGGGAGCTGTGGTAGGACTGGAGTTCCAATTCCTCCTCTCTTCATCCTCCAAGCATTACTGAACCTATCATCCTGAGATTGTCCATCTGCATAGTCTCAGTCCCCACCTAATTCCCTTCTCTCTGGGACTGACTTTCCAGAGTGTACGGACTGGCCACTTTACCCTCCCAGATGCCTTTTTATTTAAGGAGCCTCCTCACTCAAGTAGAAGGTTTCGTTAAAACAGTATGATTTTTTTTTTCTTAATTTCTTATCTTTGCCAAACCCCCCTGACTTAGCAAATGTTATCTTCTGCTAATCTCCAATCCAAGCCAGGCAGACATGGCCAACACTTTGTTCCCACCATTGCTTGGGCCCCTCTCCTGCAGTGTTCTTCCTCCTCCTTCCAGGCCCAGGCTGAGCTCCCCTGACTTCACACTGCCTTCCCCATGGACTGGTCCCCATTTATAATCCTCGAGAGTTCTCACATCCAGCACTTGCTCATATTCCACCAGTGAGACAGGCTGGAACGAGGAATGTGGGCATGGCTGGGGAGCCTGCAGCCCAGGTCATAATCTAACAGGAGCTGTGTCATCTGCTCAAGGTCACCCAGCCAACCAATAGCCATCTTAGATTTTTAGGCATGCTGAAAATGATGTTTTAAGAAGGAAAAGAACAGTTTCAATAGTACGCTGGCGTAGGATGCTGTCAGTGCAGAAAGCAGGCAGGAAATGCCTGCTCGTTAGTATGCCTCTGCGTGGCTGCATCTTTCAAGCTTGATTAATACTTAATGTGATTGCCTTTAAAATCTGTCACTATTTGGCAGTGATCAGATGAGTGCCAGGGACAGAAGCACAAATATTTGTATTAGGGCTATGTCATCTGCTAGGGTTATATGATTAATAAGTTTTGCCTGGTCACCCACAGAGATTTTGTTTTCCAATTTACCTAGCAGTAGTATTAACCAAAAATGCTGAATGTAGTGTGGAAAAAAGTGGGGAGGAAGGGCAGGTTGTTCGTAGCTTTGGGGTTTTTCCTTTAATTATTGAAAGGGTAGTCCGTTGCTTAAAGGGACTGGCTGACAAATTTAAAAGTCCTCAAAATCCTGCTGCAACCAGAGCAGATGCTCTTGAAACCTGAATTTCATCTAGTCTGAAGAGAGGAGAATGTGCCAAACAAATGCTTTAAAATTAAAAAGGGGGAAGGGTGGGCACAGAGAGAGACAGAGATTTTGCTGGAGGGAGAAAATAATAGGCTTTTTTTAATTTCAGAGGAAACGCACACAAAATACCAGATGCTATAACTTTAACAATTCAAATACAGCCACACTAAATATTTCCAAGCAAGCAAAAATATTCTGAAAGGAGACAGAGAGAGGAGTGGCCAGGCTACAGCCACACTGTGAACAGCTGTGTAATGATTACCAAACCCTAAATGCTCAGACTCGGCCTTTAGCTCCTCAGTGGTCTCTAGGTGGTTACGTGGGACACTATGTTCTAGTATTTCTGATTTCAGGTGAGAAGAAAGGCCTACAAGTATCTCTCCAGGGTCCTATGTGATCAAGCTAACTATTCAGGATTGTCATGTCCTGGAGGGTGAGGGGGAGGTGGGGAGGGACTGTGGTACCAGAATACGGGTTTTAGTAGCTCAGCCCGGGCTTTGAATCCTAACTCTGTTACTTACTAAGTATGTGATCTTGGACAAGTTATTTAATCTCTCTAGATTTTAGTTCTCTCATCTGCAAAACAAAGGCAATACTCACCTTGGGGGTTGTTTTGAGGGGTAAATAATCTGTAAAGTGAAAAACAGTAGCAGATATTCCTGGAGCCCCATACCTTCCAAATCTCTTATTTCCAACCTCCTCCCCTTCCTTTCTCGTCTTCTCCCTGCCTCCCACCTTCTCCTGAAGAATTAATTTCCAGCCACCCTAGCAATATCAGCCCATCAGGTCCTGCCTGCATATTCATCTCCACAACACACATTTCATCTTTCAAGAAGTATTAGTACAAAGGCATTGATCCAAACAAAGGAAAACAGCAGTCCCTACAGGATACCATACTAACAGAAGGTGTCCAGCTCAATTGTCAGTATGTTATTACCATCATCATCATTAATTAGGTGCCTGCTGTGTGCTAGCTTTGTGAAAGATGACTAGCCAACTGTGTCCTGTAAGATAAGACCCAATAAATTGCTGGCAAGGCCAAATTACTCTGTGCCAGAAGCCAAATACCATACAGGGTAGTGAGTGGAGAAAGGAGAAACTGACAGAGAAGAGAGGTTTGTGGTCAATGGCCAACTCTGAAAGCTGACAATTGCATAAAGGAAGTCAACCATGGGTAAGGGGGTATGTCTGCAGCATTGAGATAGCCAATGGCAGGCCCACAAAGAAATCATACCCACAATCAAGACCTCATTAATCCTGTCCTCTAACAAACCGTGGGGTTGAACATATTCTATGAGTCCTGCTCATAGTGCTGGAGATCCAAAGATGAGCAAGTCAGACCCAGCCAGATCCAGTCTTCAAAGTGCAAATTAGCAAGAGAGAACCAGAGGAAACAGACCTTCTCAGCAGAATGCTGAAAGTTTGCCCATTGGCACTTCCTCAGCCAAGAGAGGAAGAGTGACCAGTGCTTCCAGGAACATACCTGAACTGAGCCTAGAAGTATGGGTTGAAGGACAATGATCAGCTAATTGACTAAAAATTTGTGTTTCCATGTAACTTTCCAAAAAGCACATAGATGAAAAGAAGAGCACTGGCTGATTGAACCAGTGAATAAATTGAGGATTAAAACCCAGAAGATAGGCCAAGTGGGGTGGCTCATGCCTGTAATCTCAAGCACTTTGGGAGGCTGAGGTGAGAAAATCCCTTAAGCCCAAGAGTTCAAGAGCAGCCTAGGTAAAATATTGAGACTACAATTTTTTTTTTTCAATTAGTTGGGTGTGGTGGCTCACACCTGTGGTCCCAGCTACTCAGGAGGCTGAGGTGGGAGGATTGCTTGAGCCCAGGAGTTCAAGGCTGCAGTGGGCCATAATTGTACCACTGCACTCCAGCCTAGGTGGCAGAGCAAGACCCTGTCTCAGAAAAAAAAAAAAAAAAAAGAATATAAAAAGGCGGCCGGGTGCAGTGGCTCACGCCTGTAATCCCAGCACTTTGGGAGACTGAGGCAGGCAGATCATGAGGTCAGGAGTTCAAGACCAGTCTGACCAATGTAGTGAAACCCCATCTCTACTAAAAATACAAAAATTAGCTGGGTGTGGTGGTGCACGCCTGTAATCCCAGCTACTCAGGAGGCTGAGGCAGGAGAATTGCTTGAATCAGGGAGGTGGAGTTTACAGTGAGCCGAGATTGCACCACTGCACTCCAGCCTGGGAGACAGAACAAGACTCCTTCTCAAAAAAAAAAAAAAAAGTATATAAAAAGGCATGTGTAGCATGTCTCGACCTCTAAGTAATTAATTTGGAATTATACTAAGTCTAAAAGCCAAAATCTTGGCATCTGATTCATAGCTTGTCAGCCAAATCCCTGAGAAACAGGAAATAAAACATTTAAAACTTCTTGAACCCTCTGACCCTTATCTGTAAAATGGGATGTCAACAGATCACCTACTAATTATAGAAAACACTTTCATCATTAATTAATGCAGAAATCCCTTCTAAATGTGAACACATGCTATTTTGAAACTTCTAAATCTAATTTAAGCCTTTGTCTAAGTATCAATTAACAGAGCTTTATTACCCCAATGAGAGAGAAACTGAGTCACAAGAGTAGTATAGTCTATCCACACTGGTACTGCTGAAGCCCAGAGTAATTATCAAATCATCTACCCATCCATCTATACTCCCAGTGAACCTGCAGGGTCTGCCCTGGACCTTCTTCTCCACTCTATGCTCTTCCTGATGACCTCACTCCTCCTGTAAAAGTGCTGAGAGCTTCCACATCTCTACCTGTAGCCTTGACCTCTTGTATAAGCTCCCTTCCCATTCGTCCAATTGCCTCCTGAATATTTATTCATTGGATGTCCCACCTGAAGTGTCCAAGCTGTAACCATTATTTTCCCTTGGCAAGCCTGACCTTTTTCTGGGTTTCGTAGTCTGAGGAATGGGAGCACCAACTCTTTGACTCCTCCAGCCAGAACTGAGTTATCATTCATTCCTCCCATTTCTCACCCATCAATCACCCAGGCCAATAGACATCATCTCCTAACTAGCTGTCAAACCTCCCACACCTCTCTGTCCCATTGACCTTTCCTAAAATAGTCTTCCTCACTTCTAATACACTCTGTAGCCAGAGTAATCTTCTAAAAATCCAAATCATATGTCACTCTTGCTTAAAACCCTTCATGGTTTTCCACTGTCTATAGTTTAAAGTTCAAAACCTTAATGTGGCTTACAGGGCCCATCAGGACTTGGCCCTGTCTACATATCCAGTTTCATCTCTCACCTCTTCTCTCCTCTGTGTCCCAGCTATGCTGAATTCTTTCTTTTCTGTTCATGCACTGTACCCTCTCTTACTGCTGGGCCCTCATAAATACAGTTCTTTTGCTTGCAATACTCTCCCTTCTTCACTTGACTGGCTTCTGCTTTTTTTCAAGCCATCTTCTAAAAACTCTTCTCTGATCCACTGAATAAAGCTTGTCCACCCTGCAATGTGTTCCCAGTTCTATTTCTATTAGTCAGGACAGTATGGGCTATGCTCCAGCAACAATAAACCCCAAAATATTAGCGACTTAACACAATTACATTTTATTTTTTAACAATTAAGTTGGAAATAATTTCAAACATACAGAAAGTTGCAAAACTAAAAAACAGTACAGGGAATACCCACATATCCTTTGCCCAGGTTTGCCTATTGTTAACATTTTACCCCTTTGCTGCAGTATTTAAAGGTAAACTATATAATTATGGTCATTTGCCCATAAATACTTCAGTGTACGTTTCCTAAGACTAGAGAGGTCTTTTACATAGCTATAGTACAATTATTATCTTCACAGGCTAATTCTGATGCAATACTTTAAAAAAATCTAACCTGACATCCATATTCCGATTTTGTCATCTGATCTAATTATGTCATTTGTAACATTTTCTCCCTTCCAGTACAGGATCCAGTCTGGGGACAGATATTGCAGTTAGTTGTCAAGTCTCTTCAGCTGCCTTTAATCTAGAGCATTGTCACAATATTTCTTTATCTTTTATGACATTGACATTTAAAGCTTATCCTCACTCTTATTACAGTCTGAGGAAGAGTGGACAGCCTTCCTTGATCGTATATCTATGCTGTCATTAATGAGTCCTGACTACACTCCAGGCAGTATACTAGGTGCTGAGGAGATGGCAGTGACCAAGGCAGGTCTTGGCACAACAGAGCTGAAAATCTACCAATGTGACAACTAGTTAGGTACACATTTGCAATAGGATGTGATACATTTCACTATAGAGAAGGTGTAGGAAGCATGGTAGAGACTGTTGTCACTCACTATTCTATCTGCTTTGCCTCATTTCCGAGCCCCCTTGAATCTAGATATGGTCATGTGATTAAGTTTCACCAATGGCATGTGAGTGGAAGTGGTGCGCCACTTTCATCCAGGGTATACTTTCTCCATGCTCACTCTTACCTCACCTTGATGACTTTGGAGACCACACATTCCAGAGAGCATGGACACAACATCCAGAAGGGCTCTCCAACTGTACTGTCAATTGTTGAATGAATAAAGTTTGCCAGTTTACATATTGTGTCAATATCACACACCCTTAAGCATCCTAATAGCATCAGTCTAATCCTAGAATGTTCAGAATGAAGTCTACACATCGTGTATGGTCAGAGTTTTCCCTAAACTCCCAGGTTCCAATCAATGCTAGAAACAAGACGCAAGCCTTAAATAAAGCCAAGAAGTAGTTCATAACTATCTAGTTGTGGTTTGAAAATTATCTCTAGAATAGCTAGAAATTCTGAGATGCCCACCCACTACTGGATAAGATATGTGAATCTGGAGCATTTCCATTGAAGGAAAGATTCCATTTAGGTCACATAAATATTAGTCTGATCTCCAAGCAGTCTCTCTGGAGCCTTTAACAGTTTATTAAAGAAGATTATCTGTCCCTCCTGTAAGACCTTGCATGGGACTACTGCATATGTGGAGGTTATTAAGACTAATATGTAAAACCTTAAAAACCTACAGCTCACAGCTATAGAGATTCACCCAACATCACAAAACTGGCAAATGACAATGCCAACATTGGAGCCGAGAATTTGGATTTCTTTGCTCATGTTCTCCTTCCCTAGTAACCTGGTCAGGTCCCAGCTGTATTGAGCTGTCCCTGCCTCTGTTGAGCTATCCTGTCTCACCATGCAAATTCACCTTTCAGTCAACATCCTAGGCTTCGGCTTAGAAATCTCTCATTGTGTTTGTGATTGGCCATTTCCATGTCCGTTTCTCACATATATCTCTGAGAGACGGGTGTCTGTTGTCTTCACCTTCATCTTCCCCAAGCTGGCATATTAATTGGATAGAGTGGTTACAGATCTGATGGGGTAGGTTCCAAGGCTCTTGCATCATTCTGTACTTTCCTAACAGAAACCTCAGCTTTGAACTGCCCCTGAAATTGGAGCTGAGACATCTAAGTGGATGTGATATGGCAGGCAAAGGCTAAGGAAATATATGCATCATTCTGGCTTCGGTAATAGTGGCTTTCATCATATTTCTTCCCTTTAACACAGCACAGTTAGCTCTTTTGTAAAGGCTTTACCTTGAACATCTCTTACTAATTAAGCCCATTTCTTCCCTGGCAGTCTCTTTGTACTGCAAATGGGATTCAGTTCTTGCTGCTGTGTGATTTGCAGCCACATGAGTTACAAAGGTGCAGGGTGCCCAGAGAGCACTCTAAGAGGGTAGGAGAAGGGGAGAAAGGAGTGATAAATGATTTATTTGTTCTAAGTAAAAATTATATATCCCCTCTTGGACTTTCTTACTAGGTACTGAAGTATTTTATTACCAACCCCTGAAAAGAGACAGAAATGAGTATTAGACGTGTAGAAAAGCTCCTCTAAAGAATTAGTTTATTTGGCAAATGATGTGAAACAGTGCCTTTTTTTCAGCCTTGTATTTTCTTAATAGCCAAAATGCATATGAATTATTTTATCCCAGGCACTACTTTAAGTACTTAATGTATATTAATTATTTACATTTTTATATCAACCTTATTAAGTAGATGCCATTATTATGCCTACTTTACAGATAGGGAAATTGAGGTACAGGGAAATTGAGTATAGCTGCATCTTATAACACCAAATGCAGAGCTAGGATTTGAACTCAGCAGTTTGACTTCAGAGTCATTGTGTTTACTCACTACATCAAGTCCTCCCACAGAAAAAGGAAAATGTCACTAAATTTTCTTACTTAGTGTTTTACTTTGAACAAAGTGCTTAAAATCAGTCTCCATTTCCCCATCTGGACAATGAAGCTAATAGTATCTACCTTGCAGGTTAGACCGAAGGATGAGTGGCAATGTCTGTAATGTGCCTACTAAGGAATCCATAGCATGTACTCCCTAACAGTAATTACTATCTTTGTCATTCTTTATATATCAAGAGGGGCTCCACAACAACTTCATATGTAAGCAGAACCATCATGCAAAAATTTTCTTATCTAAACCCTAAGCCAGAGGCATAAAATAAATATTAATATTTACAGTTTTCAGTAATTCTAACCTCAAATAGACAAATGTCATGGATCAAAGCACTTAGGAGAAATTTCCTGAAATCTTCATCTCTCTCTCACTGCAGCTTATTGGATTTTAGTTACTTCCCAGGACAAATTTCATCCCGAGGGACCCTTGCATAGCCAAGTCAACTCCAAGCCCTTTGGGCTCCTTCAGTGTTGGTTCAGCACCTGCCCAGAATATACCTATTTGCACAGTTGAGCCTAGAACCCCCAGCCTCCTAAGAGCTCTTCTGATTGGGTGTGGCCTTTGTCAAACCTCTTGGAGAAGCACCAGCTTGAAAGAGCTCCCCTGGGAAAAAGAGGAAGAACCGAGGGTAAGGAAAGAAAACGTAAATTCCCAAGGTTCTCAGAATTTCCCTGACCCAGGTTACAACAAGCAGGGGGCTAGTCAAGCTCAAAAGTGCCTTTCAGCCCCCATTCAAACTTCTTTTATTGAAGAAAGAAGCCATAAATCACACAGCTTCCTGCCAGGGCCTTGTGACCACAACATGCTTCTAGCCCAAGAATGGAAGCCCAAACGAAACGCAGGTGGAGAGAAGGAAGATTAAAAGAAAGTGTACGCCCCTTGGAAGCCCAGCCACATGTAGTCAATCATCACTGGAGAATAGTCCAAGAGGGTCAGACAAGGCTGGCTGTCTTGCCTGGATCCACGGAGGCAAAGAAGGAGCCTCAGAAGTTTCTGAGGGCCACACTCTTTCAACATGGGTATCAATAAGGGACACCAAAGCTGGAGCTTTGAGAATGAAGTGGAAAGGGGTAATCCTGATGTGTAATTTTATCAGAATAGGATGAAAACTGTCACTAGAGAAAAGAGGATTGCTTATGAAAGGGCATCAGCCTTTCTCGTCTACCCAGAAGGGTGAAAGGAAATGTATGTGCTCAGTTGCTGAACTTTGCTTGAAAAGCAAAGAAAAATCTACTAACTGGGAGAATTAATGGTACCTCTGCTCAGGGTGAGGATTTGTGGTCAAATTAAAACTTCAGTTTGAAGAAATTATTGTTAAAATCTCCAGACATGAAATTAATATAATTAGATATAGCCTCTGAACTTAAATCTCTCAGCAAGCTAACCAGGAGAAAAAAGCAGCTAGACTGGACCTCATTAAAACTAAATGAATAAATGCCAGCTTCCAAAAGAATGCCAACAAGAAAAAAAAAAACAAAACTGGATGTGTAAGGTGAGGAAGGGGCAGAAGCCAAGTGACGGAGCACAAAGCACTCTAAATTGGGTGTCAAGAAGCCTGGGTTTATGTCCTGCCAACAAAGGTAATTGTGGTTTCCAACCATAAATTTTAAATCATTATAACTAGGCTCAAACATATCTTTATTAATCAAAATAGGAACCATTACAATCAACACATTTTTGCCAATGAGAAATAAGTTTATTCTTATAGCATAAAAATCTATGCTTTGGGATTCGATGAACTTTTAGAAAGCATTTTCTGCATCCTGCTGCTTGTGGAAACGTTTTCCCTTCAAAAAGTTGTCGAGGTGCTTGAAGAAGTGAGTCACTTGGCGAGAGGTCAGGTGAATATGGCAGATGAAGCAAAGCTTTGTAGCCTAATTCATTCAACTTTTGAAGCGTTGGTTGTGCGACGTGCGGTCAGGTGTTGTGGAGAAGAATTGGGCCCTCTCTGTTGACCAATGCTGGCTGTGGGTGTTGCATCTCATCGATTTGCTGAGCATTTTTCTCAGATGTAATGGTTTCGCCGGGATTCAGAAAGCTGTAGTGAATCAGACCGGCAACAGAACCCCAACAACAGAACCCCAAACAGTGACCATGACTTTTTTTTGGTGCAAGTTTGGCTTGGGAAGTGCCTTTGGAGCTTCGTCTTGGTCCAACCACTGAGGTGGTTGTCACCGGTTGTTATATAACATCCACTTTTCATTGCACATCATGATTCGATAGAGATATGGTTCACTGTTGTTGCGTAGAATAAGAGATGGATTTTTTTTTCACCTTTCCAATTTGCTTCAAATGCCAAATTACCGTAGAATGGTCGACATTGAGTTCTTCAGCAACTTCTCACGTAGTTGTAAGAGGATCAGTTTCAATGATTGCTTTCAATTGGTCTTTGTCAACTTCCGATGGCTGGCCACTATGCTCTTCATCTTCAAGGCTCTCGTTTCCTTTGCAAAACTTCTCGAACCACCACTGCACTGTATGTTCGTTAGCAGTTCCTGGGCCAAATGCGTTACTGATATTGTGAGTTGTTTCTGCTGCTTTACAACCCATTTTGAAATTGAATAAGAAAATCACTTGAATTTGCTTTTTGTTTAACATCATTTCCATAGTCTAAAATAAATATAAAATAAACAGCAAGTAATAAGTCATTAGCAAAAAAAACATAAAGCAAGAAATGCAAGTTAAAATTATGTATAACATAACCACATTTATTTATTTACTTATTTATCTATTTTAAGTTCTAGCATACATGTGCAGAACATGCAGGTTTGTTACATAGGTATACATGGGCCATGGTTGTTTGCTGCACCTGTCAACCCATCATCTAGGTTTTAAGCCCCACATGCATTAGGTATTTGTCCTAATGCTCTCACTCCCCTTGCTCCCCACCCCCCAACAGGCCACGCTGTGTGATGTTCCCCTCCCTGTGTCTGTGTGTTCTCATTGTTCAACTCCCACTTATGAGTGAGAATATGTGGTGTTTGGTTTTCTGTTTCTGTGTTAGTTTGCTGAGAATGATGGTTTCCAACTTCATCCATGTCCGTGCAAAGGACATTGAACTCATTCTTTCTTATGGCTGCATAGTATTCCATGGTGTATATGCATAACCACATTTATTTAAGAATGTATTCCAATATCAAATGGCAAATTTCAACAATGCAAAAACTGCAATTACTTTTGCACCAGCCTGATACATAACCTTGGACAAATGCCTCAACCCAATGTTTTTCAAACTATAGCATGACCCAAGGGTCTCAGTATGACTTGTTAAAATACAGATTTCTGGGCAGCCCCCAGAGTCACAGATTCCATAGGGTGGGGTCTGAAAATGTGCATCTCTAACAAGTTCTCAGGGGAAACTGGTGGTGCTGGTCCAAGGACCCCACTTTGGGAACCACTGGGCCTTTCTGGGCCTCAGTTTCCAAATCAATAAAATGAAAAAAGAAACCAGATAATCTCTAAGCTCCAACTTCTCCCAAAACTCTATGAAACAAGCAACCTGGGGAAAGCAAGGACTGGATCACAAAGAATGTTGTATTCCACAGCATCATGGACAGCTGTGTGCTGCCTATAATTTTAGGAGGTGACTGTGCAAACATGCTGCCATGGAGGACTGTACTCCAGTGATTCCACCAATTCACTGAAGGCCAGAAAGCAGGACAGGGTTGTGAGTGATGCGTCCGGGGAGCCAGCAACGGGTGCTTCCTCCCCACTCATTAAAAAAGGAAAAAAGAGAAAACTGCAGGAAACATCAACAATATTATTGGTCAAAAATGATGCTAATTTGATAAGAATCCCAGTCAATTTGTGAGGAAGGGCAGCCACAAGAGACTGAGGAAAGATACTCTATTTTATGATTCTGGGGACAGGAGGACCATCTGAAAGGATATACATTATCCTGTTTGAACTTTAAACGCAAAGTCAATTGTTAGTTTTTGTCACCCTTAGCCACTTTCATCTGCTATTAAATGAGCATATTGACTATGATTGTCTTCTTGGTAGGAAAATGAAACTGAAAACAATCATAAAAAAAGTACATGTAAACTCCAGAGCCCATTGAAGGGTCTGAGAGTCCTGTGCTCACTTTTTTTTTTTTTTTTTTTTTTTTTGAGACGGAGTCTCCCTCTGTCGCCCAGGCTGGAGTGCGGTGGCGCAATCTCGGCTCACTGCAAGCTCCGCCTCCCGGGTTCACGCCATTCTCCTCCTCAGCATCTCTGAGTAGCTGGGACTACAGGCGCCCGCCACCACGCCCGGCTAATTTTTTTTGTATTTTTAGTAGAGACGGGGTTTCACTGTGGTCTTGATCTCCTGACCTGTGCTCACTTTTATACTTGTTAGTTTATGTAAGTAAAGAAAGTAAAAATTTTTGAGTCTTTTAAATTCCTTGACTATCCAGACCATTACCCCTGCATTTATTAATAAATATACATCTCTTTTAACCATAATGTGAGTGCGAGAGAGTGTATTCAAGTGGTATAGTTAAGTACCTTTGAGCAAATTTAAAGATGTATTTTATTTATAATTAGTCATTTATACATGTATAATAAACCTATAAGTTTACATATGTATAATAAACCTATATAAAAGAAAAACTTGTTTTTATATAGTATTCATATACTACCTCATCTACAATGTCTCCTTGATCCCTCAAAATCAGTTTCATAGTAAAAAAAAGAAAAAACTTTCTTTTAGATGAAAATCTTATTTAATATACATGTATATTCAATTACTCCTGTGGTTAAAAATATTACTTTGGAGTGAGGCCAACCTAAGTTCAAAGTTCGGTTCCACCATTTGGTAGCTAAGAGAGGTTGGGCAAGTTACTTAACCCTTTTGAACCTCAGTTTCCTCCCAGGGAAAATGGGGATAAAAAAATCTTATCTTGTAGGGTTATTATGAGGATTACCTGAATTAATAATGTATAATAAAGCACAGCATTTATAAAATGATGGCCATTATTATAAAACAATGTGACTGTTTTTGTTAAAAGTTTAATAAATTATGTATGGAAGTGCTAATAAATATTAATATAATCAGTTTCCAACTTAAAAAATTAGGTCTCTATTTCCAAGGTTAAACTCACAAATAATGTAGAACTTAACAGATTCTAGGGGGGAAAATGTTGCTAACTGTGGTAACCTAACGAGCAATGCCCATGTCCTTAGAAAAACAGGAAAATCTTATGTATTTGCTAGTTAGTCTTTCCTCTTAGACCTTCAGCCATAAATTACATCTAATGATTCATGTTTGAAATGGCTTTTTTTGGCTGAATCTCTGACCTTAACTACTAGCTCTTTATATTCTCTCACCACCATGTACTGCATGAAGTTCTATCGCCTATTTGCTATTTCTGTACACATGCCCTTTTCCAGAAATCACCTGAGCATAAGTGCCTGGCACCATTCAGTCACATTTAAAGACAGCTCAAAGCACTGAATTCACCTACTGGATACAAAGGATGCAAAAATACCCAGGGTTTTCAGATTCCACACCTAAGTGAGATCATGCGGTATTTGTCTTTCTCTGCCTGGCTAATAAGCTGACTTAGCATAAAGTCCTCCAGGTTCACCCATGTTGTCACAAATGGCAGGATTTCCTTCTTTTTATAGCTGAATAATATTTCAGTGTATATATATATATATACGTATATACACACCACATTTTTAATGTCCATCCATTGGTTGATGGATACAGAGGTTGTTTCCATATCTTGGCTATTGTAAATAATGCTTCAATGAATATTGGGGTGCAGATATCTGTTTGATATGCTGATTTTGTTTATTTTGGATATCTACCCAGAAGTGAGATTGCTGGATCTTATGGCAATTCTGTTTTTAGTTTTTTGAGGAACCTCCACACTGTTTTCCATAATGGCTGTACCAATTACATTCCTACCAACATCATCCATACAAGGGTTTCCTTTTCTTCACACCTTCTCCCACATTTGTCTGTTGTCTTTTTGATGACAACCATTTTAACAGGTGTGAGATGATATCTCATTGTCATTTTTATTTGTATTTTCCTGATGATTAGTGATGTTGAAAGCCTTTCCATATACCTGATGGTCATTTGTACATCTTTTTTGAGAAATATCTATTCAGTTCCTTTGTCCATTTAAACAAAATTTTTTTTCTTAGATCTGGAAAGCCCACTTTTTAATTGAGGTTTTTTTTTTTTTTACTATTGGTTATAGAAGTTCTTTATATATTTTACATATTAACTCTTTATCAGATATATGAGTTACAAATATCCTCTCCCATTCTGTTGGCTGCTTTTCACTCTGTTGATTGTTCCTTTGTTGTGCAGAGGGTTTTTAGTTTGAGATAGTCGCACTTGTCTATTTTTGCTTTTGTTGCCCGTGCGGTTGGTATTGTATCCAAGAAATCACTGCTGAGGCCAATGCCGAGAAGCTTCTCCCGGTTTTCTTCTATGAGTTTTATAGTTTTAGGTTTTTGTGTCAAGTCTTTAATCCATTTTGAGTTGATTTTTGTGTATGGTATAAGGTGAGGATCCAATTTTATTCTTTTACATGTAGATATCCAGTTTTCCCAACAACATTTATTGGCGAGGCTATCTTTTCCTTACTGCATATTCTTGGCCTTTGCTGAAGATCATTTTATCATAATATATGTGTGGGTTTATTTATGGCCTTTCTTTTCTATTCCAACCCTCTACACACCTGTTTTTATGAGAGTACCACACTGTTTTGATTATTGTAGCTTCGTAATATATTGTGAAATCAGGCAGCGTGATGCTTCCACCTTTATTCTTGTTTCTCAAAACTGCATTGTCTATTTGGGTCTTCTGTGGATACATATGAACTTTAGGATTTTTTTCTATTTTTGTAAAGACTGACATTAGACTTTTGATAGGGCTTACATTGAATTTATAGATTACTTTTGATAGTATGACATTTGAACAATATTAGTTCTTTCAGTCTATGAACACAGGATATTTTTCCATTTATTTGCATCTACTTTAATTTTTTTCATTAGTGTTTTATAGTTTCCAATGTACTAGTCTTTCACTCACCTCCTTGGTTAAGTTTATTCCTAAATATTTTATTCTTTTTGGTGCTATCATAAATGGGATTGTTTGCCTAATTTCCTTTTTGGATAATTTGTTGTTTGTATATAGAAATGCAATTGATTTTTGTATGTGAATTTTGTATCCTGCATCTTTATTGAATTTGTGTGTTAGTTTTAATAATTTTTTGGCGGTCCCTTTAGGGTTTTCTACCTATAAGATTATGTCGTCTGCAAACAGAGATAATTTGACTTCGTTCTTTCTAATTTGGATACCTTTTATTTATTTTCTTGCCTAATTGTCCTGGCAAGAACTTCAAGTACTATGTTGAAGAGAAGTGGTGAGAGTGTGCATCTTTGCCTTATTTTAGATGTTAGAGGAACCACTTTCACCCTTCAGAATTTTATATGATGATAGCTGTGGACTTTACATATATGGCCTTTATTGTGTTAACTTCCTTTTATCCTAATTTGTTGAGAGTTTTTATCAATAAAGGGTGTTGCATTTTGTCAAATGCTTTTTCCACATCTATTGAGATGATCATGTGATTTTTATCCTATATTTTGTTAATATGGAGTATCAAACTAATTTATTTGCATATGTTGAATAATCTTTGCATCTCAGGGATATGTTTTACTCCATCATACTATATGATCCCTTTAATGTGCCATTCAATTTGGTTTGCTAATATTTTGTTGAGGATTTTTGTATTGATGTTCTTCGGGTATATTGGCTTGTAGTTTTCTTTTCTTGTGGTCTTTCTGGCTTTGGTATCAGGGTGATGCTTGCCTCATAAAAAGAATTTGAAAGAAGATCCTGTTCTTTTTTGGAAGAGTTTAAGAAGGATTATATAAATACCCTCAACTCCCCTCTTCTGAGATACTATAAAGACTTTGGCAAGTGGTGATCTCTCTTTTATTGAAGTAAGTCTAATAAACTTAACTGTGCTTGATTAACAGGATTTTTAGTTGTGTTTTGTGGAGTCAACAGTTGACATGCTGGTATTATATCCACATTTTACCAATGAAGAAACTGAAGCACAGAAAGGTGAACTAACTTTCAAAATGTTTCAAAATCACATGGCAGAGCTGGGACTAAAACTCAGATATTTCAGACACTGAAGTCCAATCTCTTAGGCAGTCAGTGGAGGCTATAAATGGAAAGTCAGGAGTTTGGACATTTTTGGTACCCAAAGGGATATTCAAAGCCCTCCTCCTAAAGCCTTCCAGTCCCCTGCCCTGCTTAGGACCTCTCTCTACAATACCACTGGCATGTGGCCATGTACCTTCTGTTTTAATGTTTCCAGCTATAGGTCCCTTCTGACTCAGAGGGCAGCCCATTGCCTGACTCAACTGAATGAGGCACTCTTTAGCACTGGGTATTTATAAAGGAAAAGAAGTCCACTTTAGAAGCATGGACCTATCCTGTATCCCCCCAGCCCTGGCACAAGAATAGAAGATGCTCACAATCCAGGATCCTTCTGCTTGGAATGGCATTGGCTTGTGGTGGCATGACTTTAATTACTCTGTGTAAACCACGGTTCAGCCTGGCAGGTCCCCTTGTTTCTCATTCTGTGGTGTGCAGGACAGTAGAGATGAACCTTTGGGAATCTCCTGATAGCACCAACCACAGCACTCCCTATTAGTGCCCAGGCCTCAGATTTTTATGCTGAGTGATACAGTTTGGATGTTTGTCCCCTTCAAATATTGTGTTGAAATATGATCCCCAATGTTGGAGGTGGGCCCTTGTGGGAGGTGTTTGGGTCATGGGGATGGATCCCTTATGAATGGCTTGGTAATGAGTTGCCACCAGATACGACTGTTAAAAAGAATCTAGGACCTCCCCATTCTCCTATGCTCCCTTTCTCACCATGTAATATGCCAGTTCCCCTTCACCTTCTGCCATAATTACAAGCTTCCCGAGACCTCACCAGAAGCCAAGGCCAGCACCTTGTTTCTTGTACAGTCTGCAGAACTGTGAGCCAAATAAACTTTTTTTCTTTATAAATTACCCATCCTCAGGTATTCCTTTATAGCAATGCAAAATGGACAAACACATTCAGTCTCCAGACTTCTGTTCATCAGATCACAGCCAGCCTCCCACTGATCCTTTCCCCAAGGCTATCACCTCAGAAGCAGGGAGCAGGGGAGGTAGTGGTGAGGCATGGAGGGAAGTACAACTCATTGACTTATTTCCTCTGAAACCCAGGCAAAGAATTCAGGGAATAAGTCATTTGACCATTTCTTTTTAAAATTTATTAAGTAAGAACACTCTTCTGGCTAAGTCATGCTGACTGGTACAAAGTTAACTTTTAACACATGATCACTTTGAGGCCAAAATATAATTAAAAATTCTTTGGTTTCTATCTTCTCCAAAGGGGATAAACATATACAGAAGAATATGATCATACATGGAACAATATTTGATTTGTCTTTTTTCACACTAACCTCAAGATTAGAAATTCACCCAGAGGATTTTAAGAAGAATTCACTACCTAAAAGATACTAGCTTAACTCCCAAATTCACATAAACCATAAATCTGAGGATGAAGTCTTCCACCAAAACTATTAATTTTTTAATAAAGGGTAGAGGTTGGGGACAATGACAGGTTCCTGGAACATACCTCTACATACCTCTCTCCAAGTTTATATTCATTCATCTAACAAATTAAATCCACCAAACTATAAATCAACCCAGGCTACAGTGTTTCATCTCCTCCATAAGAATTTCATTCAAATTGATCAAAATTCTAGCTGAAATTCAGATAAACTCGATATCTGTTTTTCACTGGTCTTTAACGCTAATGATCCTCTTGGAAGAGAGAACACAAGATCTACCTGAAATGATTTGTTCATAGTAAGCCCAGGTCTACCCCATCTACTTATTAATAATTTCTATAATTTTTCCATACATAGATCTCACTCAGCTCTCTGAAATAAAATTTATCCAGGTCCAGAGATTTGAACTTAGTTTCAGAAACTAAGTACGTTCTCATTGCCTCCTCCCAAATCTAGTGCTTCACTTTGTTCTTTAGCCAGTATCATTATTTTCTGAGTTTGAACTAGGGTGGTGGTCATGGGAATGGGAATATAGTGTCAATATGACAGAAAAATTGGAGAGAGAACAGGCACAGCATGGCAAGTGATTAAATGTGGGGGTGTGAGTGTGACAAAAATGACCAGCTGATGGCCAAAATTCACGGTCTCCTAAGAGCATTGTCAAGAAGTGACTGTACAGACAGTATTGTCAAGAGATAACATTTCCCAGCCCTCCTTGTACCTCAGTGGGGCTACATAATGAGCTTTTGCTATTAAAATGTGAAACAAAGTGATGTGTGCTGCTTGTGGATCAAAATGGTTAAAAAGTGGATGAAAAAATCTCCCCATGATGAAAATGGCCCCATCCACCACCGAATAGAAAAGAATTCTAGGGTCCTAGAGAGGATACTTTTGAGGACACTTCCAAGCCTATGTCCTTGAATGGCCATGTGGACATTCCTCCAAACCCAGAACACTGATGTTGTACCTTACATGAGTGAGACTGTAAACCAAAAAGTATCTGAGACAAGTCTCAATCAATTTCAAAGTTTATTTTGCCAGGGTTAAGGACAAGCATGTACACAGCTTTAGGAGGTCCTGAGAACATGTATCAAAGGTAGTTGGGTTACAGCTTGATTTTATACATTTTAGCAGGGACATGAGTCACAAGCACACATCAATTAATACATGTAAGGTATACATTGGTTTGGTCCACAAAGGTAGAACAACTCAAATGGTGGGGGTAGGGTGACCTCCAGGTCATAGGTGGATTCAAAGATTTTCTTATTGGTGATTGGTTGAAAGAGTTAAGTTATTATCTAAAGACCAGGAGTCAATGAAAAGGAATGTCTGGGTTAAGATAAGGGGTTGTGGAGACCAAGGTTTTTATTATGCAGGTGAAGCCTCCAGGTAGCAGGCTTCAGAGAGAATAGACTGTAAATGTTTCTTATCAGACTTAAAAAGGTGCCAGACTCTTTATCTCTCTAGGATCAGGAAAAGACCTAGAAAGGAGAGGAGATTCTCTACAGAATGTAGATTTCCCCCACAAGAGACATCTCTGCAGGGCCATTTTAAAACACATCAAAGAAATATATTTCAGGGTAAAGTATTTTTATTTCTGTCAGGGCCTGCTATCTGTCATTTAGTGATGTATTTTATTACTATAGAGTGTCTGTTTGGTCAGTCTTAAGATCTCTGTTGCTGGTCAGTTGTCCCTGAATTCCAAAGGGAGGAGGGTATAATGAGGCATGTCCAAACCCCATTTCCCGTCATGGCCTGAACTAGTTTTTCAGATTTACTCTGGAATGCCCTTGGCAAGATGGGGTTTACTCAATTGGTCAGGAGGCTTAGAGTTTTATTTTTGGTTTACAAGACATAAATCACTATCATGGTTAGCCACTAAGATTTTGGGTTTATTAGTTATAGCAGCTATTGTTATCCTTATTAAAACAGACATGGACGTGAAAAGTTATAAACACTTTTTAGTCTATGGAGGCATCCAGCAATTTGGAGAATGGTGGCACTATTTTCAAATAATGAAAAGTATCAGGAGGAGGGCCATCTAGGAGGGAGGTATCTATTACCAGCTGAATGCATCATCGTGTGAGGTGAGTGCTGCAAACTGGGAATAAGAAGGCTTACTGCTAGACTCAGCTACTCCCCTTAAAAAATATATCCTCAAAAAAGTCACTTAACTTTTCAGCCTCAATTTCCTCATCTGAGGGATAATATATGAAGACAAGTATTATAAATGATACAAAGCTATGCCAATGTAAAATATCATTATTATAATGTTATCATTTACTTTTAAACCATAGGGGAATTCACAGATCATTTCAGTAAGAGAAATACTAAATCTTTAGCAGTTACTGTAACTGGGCACTGCATTAACTCGTAATTTTCATGACATAGATACTATTATTATCATCATCGATTTGTAGATGAAAAAATTTGAAACAAAATGGGTTTAGTAATTTTCTCAAGGTCACATCACTAATAAGCAGAAAAGTAGGGATCAAACCCAGACAGTCTGGCTCCCAAATCTGTGCTCTTCACCACCATAAAGCCATGTCCTCTCTAGGTACAGCTTCATTTTAGATGGGTGAACTCAGGTCATGTCACACAGGTGGTTATGCACTAAATATAGACTACTGTGACAGAGAAGGCAATTTTCTCTCTGGGAAAATTTTAGTTTCTCATAAAAGGCTGGTTCTGCAGAAAATCACTGAGCTGAAAACGCATAAATTACTAAGAAAACTGAACCAGATATTTGAGCAGAATTTATGTTGATAGGAGAAAAAACAAAATGAGCCTTACCCTTGCTATATCTTTCAAATATGAGACAGGAGGGACGTGCAGATGGATTTATTTAAATGTTTTCCAGCTAAACTTTTCCTGTGGTTCTAAGATATATCAAGATCCTTAGAGAGGTAGACTCCAGTTCCTTGGACCTCTTCTGATGCAGAGCAGAGAAATGGCTCCAGAGTGACCAAGAGGCCACATCAAGCTTAACTTTCCTTTTGAAAGCCCTTGGTCAGGGTAAACCAAGTCTGAAGAGCTGTCAGGGGAGCCACAACACGCCTCTGCTCCTTGAGCCTCCTGAGGCACCTGCCCTGCTCAAGCAGAGCCCCTCCCATGCCATTGATGTCAACTAAATCTTCGTCTGGACAAAGCCACCTGTGAGCAAGACTGTCCTTCAGATGCCATCTGAAGTCATCACATGAACTAATGGGTTCTCCTGGCACGAGACCATTCAGACATGTTTACATATCAGAGAAAATCTCATGCATCTGGATGCCCCAGAGGCAACATGGTTCTTCCCTAGAACCAACTGAGGACACGATCCACGTCTCACTCACACCTACTGATTCTGCTTGTGGAATGTCATCATCCTCTTAAGACACAGATGAATATCTTAGATAAATTTCCAGATGGCTAGTCTACCCCTTGCCACTCATGGAGATAGACTTGGGTCTACATGTTGCTACAGATCTGTACAGACACTTCTGAATATGTTTATCATCTCTATATGGGCTCTTTATTTCTGACCATGCATTGACCTTGACTACTTTAAGAAGAGGCAGGAAATGATAAGATGAATCAAGAAGTAAAAAACAAATTAGAAAAACAAAGAGGAGAGGATAAAGTAGAGGATAAATTAGAGGGTTTGGGGGTCTCTGAAAGATGAGAAAGAGGCTGATTACTGCATAGATTTTTTTTTCTTTTCTGTTCCAAAGCCAGGGTCTCTGTTGTAGAACTGCTGACAAAAAATACAAATAACACCTGCATCATAGACTGTCAAAGGGAGACAAGAGAAGTAATAATTTTTCACCTTTGGACTTCACTGCTTGCAAAGCCTCTCCTATGTCTTACTTAATTGATCCTTACCACAGCTCATTTTCCAGGAAACTGAGGCCAAATGGTTTAAGTGATTTGCTTAAGGTCACAGAGCTCTAAACAGAATGTGTCTACCAATTTCAACCCAGGCTCTGCCCTACACCACACTCCCTCTTGCATCACCATGTAAATCCAAGAAAGAACATTGGTCGTGCCATCAACCAGGCACACAATCGAGGATGAATTACAACCTCTTTAGGGCTCGGTATCTTCACCTGGAAAATGAGGTTACACTAGAAATGATGACCTACAGTTCCAAAAGTCTATGAATCAGAAGTCTGCACATCCATGAATTTTAACAAACTACTATTTTTAAGTTGCCAGTTATGCTTTATTAGTGGGTCAAGAAATTAATTTAGTGAGTAGCCACCATTTCCTTTTTTAAAAAATGAAACAGAACAGAAAATGTTGGAATAGATTAAGGTAATGTAAGGTAGGATAAAATGGAGAAGGGTTGGATAGGATGGAAGAAAATGTCAGAATGTATCCCATGTAGTAAGGGTGAAGGTTGTTTTGTAAAACCGTGTATATGTACTGAGTCACAATATAAAACTTATTTTTTACTATGGCACACAGTGAAAAATGATTGGAACCTAGATTTAAATTATAGGCTCACATGACACATTATCATGGAGTTTTACTGTAGTCCCCAAATATATGTGCATTTGCTGCTTTATGTGGATTATTTTGTCTGTGGTTTGACTTTCTCTTTCCTCCTTGGTATCTTTCCCCTTAGACCAGGAGTTCTCATGCCTTCCTTCCCTTTCTCACTTGCTCAGCATCCACCCTCTTTGGGGAGGTTTCTGGCTGCTGCCAAGGAGGGGAGTTCTGAAGGAGGAAAAGGTGTCAAGGTGTTAGATGGAATTGCAGGCTCTGTCAAGCTTATCACACCTGGTTTCCTGAAAGGAGAAACACAAAGGATGAAGAAAGTCTAGCTGATAATACTGAAGGCCCTGGAGATTCTGGACAATAGTGTCATTGTCTGGGAGGGACAGGGCTACAATTATCTACATTTCTGGCTCATCCACCTACTCCTCACAGGGGGATGACTAATGTAAGTGTGTCCCAAGTCTTCAAATAAGGATCTCTCAGATGGAGCCTATGTTGAAAGGGGTTTGTATTTTACACATTTGTATAAGTGGGGGCACGTATGTATAACTGGGGGTTGTTTCTGCTTTCCCGAGGCTGAATACCCAAAAGAAATGATCTAAAAATCATACAAAAAATTAAAGTTTGGGGAGGGAATTGAGGACTAGGACTGCTAGTCTGTTGCTCAAAACCACTTTCCCCAAAGAAGGACTGCCCCCTTCTAGTTCAAGTTTAAGCAGATGAGACAGGATCTCCATGGGGCTGAATAGAGTTCCATGACCCTGGAGCCCCCCATGGCAGATTTCCAATTGTTTCTCTTTCCTTGATCCTCTCAGGTACAATAGCTCTCATTTTCTGTGTAATTCAAAGTTTGAAGTCAAGGTCGGTGACTAGAAAATGAAGCTTCCTGTGCTATCAGATTCTCGGTCATTCAATGTCTGAGATGAAGGTCGGTTAAAAACATTTGACTGAGACCTTTAATTCTAAATCACTGGGGTGGAAACTAGAGATGTAGCATCCTAATTCTTCCTATCAGCCTGGTCTCAGGACAGCTTGGTTTGGAATAATGTTCAGGAAATTATTAATAATGAGAAAACATTGTTCCTAGCAGCCACAGTCCATTAAAGAGATGTGAAATATAAGTGGAATCTCATGGGGTCTGCATAAATATTCTCTTTTGTTCCCTCAGTGACAAAACTGGTATCTCCTTCAAGGGGTTGCAGGTAAAGATGAGATGAGGGCAGTCCCCCAGGTTCTAATTGGCTCTCTGCACTGAGCTCTGTGCACAATGTCCATTTCAGATCTGCCTGGCAATGGTGTCTTGCCAAGGACTACTGTGTTACGCAGCCCCTGGTGGCCCTATAAAATGGTTGACCTACTATTGACCTGCTCTGCATCACTGGTGCTCAAGAGGAGTCTCTCTGGCTAAATGCTCATGGGCCCCATGATAGATTATAATAAAGATTATAAAGGCACAGCCAAGGCCTAATGGCTCCCAACTGCCCTACAGTACAAGGAACATCAGTGAGCCCCTTCAGGGATGCAGGCAGGTTAAGTTAGCAATGACTCCATGGCTCTTCCACCAGGCACAACCCCCTTCCCAAGTCCCATACCCTAAAAAGAAGGCCAAATGGTCCACCAAGGTCAGCCCTATATTTTTGCAAAAACAAACCTTTTCTTAATTAATTATCCGATCCAAATGTGACTGCCAAAAATTTCCACAGGTGAAAATTTTGTATAATCTTCGTGATAAAAAAATGACTTGCCAGAAATTACCTTTCTGTGCTTATGACTGGACAAGAGACATTAGACATCATTCCTGTCCTGATCATAGTCAAATAAGTTAAACGCTTGCAGATGGGAGAACAAAGCATTAAGAAGATATTTAGATTCAATAAAATCAACATTAAAATCATGTGTAAGATATGAGAAATTTACCAAAGATGACAGGAAAGGGCACTGGTGGGACACATTGGGAAAATGTAGAAAAGGTGCTAATAGTTTTAATTACCTACTATGCATCACACACTGTGTTAGCTATCATACAGCTTTTATTTCATGTTTTATAACAGCCTTGGGGGGAAGGCATTATTATCTTTTAACAAATGAGGAAGCTGATGTTTAGTGATTAAATAATTTGTCCTAATATCTATCTCCTATGGATATTGTAAAGATTAAATGAAATGATGCAAGTAAGTCCTTGGAACTCTTGTTATAATTCTCAATGTATATTTCATCATTGCTTAGGTTTTCTCCACCTTGAAAAGTCTGCAACTGTTACTGTTAGCTCAGTGGATATTTGTCATTGAAAGAGACCTCATGGCACAGTCAAGATGGCAGCCTAGGGCAGGGAGCTAGACTCCATAGCCCATTACTCCCTCAAGCATGGTTTTATTTGTTTACATCTGTCCTCATTCTTTGCAATATTATGAGATGGGTCACAGGGAACAAATGTACATTTAAAACTCAAGATCAAGAAAATAAAAATATATCAAGAAAAGGCCAAAACCAAATATATGGAGACCATAAGAGTCTGGGAAGCTGCTCTAGCTGAATCCTGATGTACTGGGAACAGAGTTTTCTGAGCATCAACACAGAGGGAGGCTGAATAACTTACCCAGCTTTCCTTGCTCAAGAGGAAGAAAATGTACCATTTCCTTAAGGGAAGTAAAGTGTGTCCTTAAATTTATGCATCAAATAAATTTTTCACATGAAACTTCATGTTAGACGCATTACATAGATAATGACTTCAATAACAGAAAATGCAGTCATAGTTTCAATAGGGCTCCTTCTTGTAATATCTCTCAGTGAAAGCCAGCAGGATAACAAAACACAGTTCAGTGAACACAGCCTGCTGGAGGCCAAGCAAGATGGTCCAAATGCATTTTTCCTACAATCTAGTTTGATCAAAGAATGAAGAACAGAACGTCTGAAGAAATGAATAGAGTTTTCGACAATCTTCCGTAGAAAGTACTTTCTTAATGGAAAATGCTGGAACTGTCAGTCATTGCCTGTCCCACTCTCCAACTCACCCCCTTCTAAGGAATCTACTCTACCAAGCCACCATGACCCCACTTGCACAAGACACAGGTGGCTAGAACAGGGCAGGCATTTCATCAGATGGCCAGAGACCTGTGCTGCCTGGCTTCAAAGATGAGCAGAGCTAGTCATAGTATTCTCCAAGAATTTGAATTTACAGCACTAGTTGGAAACAGGGGCTACAGCTGAATGGCCTGAAGGGCAAGGGTGGGAGAGGCTGTGATGGCCATGTGCTGAATTTAAGGGAGAGGGAAACAGAAGATATCACTTCTGAAAAAGCCTGCTGGTAAAGAGGGAGTCCAGGGCACACTGACACACACAGAGAGACACTGGGTGAGGGAGAGACCATGCAGTTCCTGATAGAGAGATGGTGATCATGCTGTCTCCCCAGGGGCTGCCTCAGACCCAAAATATCTCCCATTTCCAGAACTGGTTGTGATGAGAGACTTCTTTTTTGAATTCCCAGGAGAAACCTGGATCCTTAAAATAAACTCCCATTTTCTTGGGTGAAGTTGAGTGAGTATTCCGTGTAACCAAGTGATCCTTACTAAAACATGGGCTTTTAATAAGAGTTGAGCAACAGACAGTACAATGCTCTAGTCTCTAGATTGCAGGCATTTGTGTTGTCAAGTGAGGGCAGATTGAATACATAAGAGGTCAAAACAGATGTTATAACACACATCAACTTGGATGAATCTGAAAAGCATTATGCTGAGTGAAAGAAGCCAGTCTCATAAAGTTACACACTGTATGATTCCATTTCTATGTCATTCTTGAAAAGACAAATAATAGTGATAGAGAAGAGATCAGCAGCTCCCCAGGGCAGGGGTAGGGGGAGAATGTGGCTGTAAAAGGGCAGTGGAAAGGAGTTTTGGGGGCGGTAGTACTGGATATCCTGATTGTAGTCGTGGTTACACAAATCTATACCTGTATTTAAAGTCATAGAACTACAAGTAGAAAAGAAAAAAAGATGGAGAGAGAGAGAGTTGAACTCTTGAGTTAGAAGGGTAACATCAGAATTTCAGCCAAACCAGGAGGGTCAACTCTAGGCAAAATTGTCTTGACATAAGGCACTCCTTTCTATTCTTAGCCTTACCTTTTTAGTCCTCAATACCTCCTTCTCTTCTCCTGGCTGGCATTGCCAGAGGTGAGGGACGTTTTAATAGCTAGGATCAGAAGGTCTTGCCATCCCTTCTAAAATCCCACTGTAAATACAAACAATCTTTTCTTCCTAGAGATGGTTTTGGTATGGAAAGAAACAAGATGGCTTAGAAGTAGCACTAAAATTCCTCAGAGATATGGAAAGAAAAATCTCTAAGCAGGAAACAGGCTGAATACCAGAGTAGAGAGAATTAGGGTAAAAGCAGCTCTTACTCTAATTGGAATGACTATGTCCAGGATTTGGGGTTGGATTTACAGGTGGGAAGGAAAGGACTTTGGCAGAAGGGGCCTTGGGTCTTCCTGGTGGGCTAGAAGTGTCTGTCCACATTGTGCAGCTTCCTCGTCTCAGCCAACAATGACATCTTGCTTTGCATCACTCCATTCTCCACACAGGCATTTCCTTTAGGAATCTTGCAGGGAAGCATGGTGTGGACAGCCTAGAGAATAGACATTTCTGTGTTCCTAGCCAAATGGCATGATAATACTGCCAAAATTTTACCCCAGTGTTTTATTTCTGACAGTGGTGTCTTTATGTGCTCGCACGCCTTGTGCTGAGCACAGTGGTTTGCCATAATAGCACAGAGCAAATAATAAAAATGTAGTGAGTGAGTGAGCAGAGAGAGGCAAATAGAGGAAGGGAGGGAGGGAGGAGGGAGGGAGGACCACATGCAGCATAAGGCTCACTCCCTCAGGGAATGTGTGATCTGACCTTGGTAGTCACTCACTCAGCAGTTAGTCATTGAGTGTTGGCTTGACAGCTTCCTTTCACCACTGCATATCCACTTTCCACTCTCGTCCACCCTACTCGTGCCTCAGATACCCAACTATAGAGACTGCATGAACAGCGTACCCTTGCCCCCTGGCATCCAGTCAGGTACAGTCACTGGGAGCACCAGCAGGAGATAAAAGGAGGGAGGAGAGTTACACTGGAGAATTTACCCCCCACCTCCAGCTCCCTCTCTAAGGGGTTGCCATGGGCAGGCTGCAGCCCTTCTATAAAGTGGCCCTGTTTACACAGCTCTCTATGTCTCTGGGTTACAGAAACTCCTCCCCCATTCAACCTTCAGACTTGGGGTTATGACTCTCCACTGTCATTAACTTGGGTGCTGCACCATACTTTCTGGTTTGATACATCCTGCCCACACCTTGGTAAGTAATCATTATGGAAAACTCTGAATTACCTCTATTTGAGTACACAATTTGCTTTCTGCCAGGACCCTGTTGATGCAAGTGCCACTCATGTGCCAGATACTACACTAATCTCTGGGGCTCCAAATACAGATTAGACACAGCTCCTCTAGGAGGTTACATTGTAGTAGGTGACAGGTGCATAACAGCAAATTCTTATGCAGGCTGGTGTGTGCAGTGAGGGAGCTATGCATAGGCTAGTGCTATTGAAAGCGAGTTTCTGCAAATTAGGCTAGAATCTGCCTCTCAGCAAAGCAGTGGAGAGCTCCCTCTGTGCACTGCAGAAAATCCAGAGACAATGCCCACAGAGCTCATCTTGCTCAGTTTTTTACTGGCCCCTAGAAGAGCAAGGAATGGCTTATTTTATAGTTGCAATTTGGAGTTGCAGAAACAAAAGCAAGTTCAACATGAAATCTAGCTATTCAACTAACTACATTCTTTAGATTCTCCCACTAGCTCACCACAGCCTTTTAATTAGAGTTTTTGGCTTCTTTTTATTCTATCCCTGTTTGCTCATTTCTTAGTAATTTCTTAACTTTTTTGACTTAAGAAATATTACAGTACTTTTTTTTACACAAAGAGAGATTTATTTTTCTTATGTGACAAGAAGGTTAGAGATAGGCTATTGCTGCTGTTGTTTTAGCTGCTCGTAAGTGTTATGAAGACCCAGTTTCCTTCTATATTTCTGCTCCACCAACTTCAGTGTGTTAGCTTTTTGTCTTTGTGCTTGCCACCTCGTGGTCGCAAGATGACAGCCTCACCCCAAGCATCATGGGCAAGTTCAAGGAAAGAAGGTGGAGTTAGGTAAGTTCTCTCCTGCTTATACTATTTCTCAAGACAGCAAAGATGTTTCAGATGCTCCAAGTAGACTTACTCTTATATCTTATTGGCTAGAAGGACAGAAGCAGTTCATGTGATCAACTCTAGCTGCAAGCAATGCTGGGAAATTGAGTATCTGGTTTTCACTTTTGTGTCTGGTTGCCCTCTCCTTCTGCTGTTACAGAGTTTCTCTTCTTTTCTCTTTTTTCACCTAGAATAATCTCTCTATACCTGTTCAGCTCACGAAAGCAATACTTTACATTTTTCCTGAACATGGGACCTAGAGGGCTTCCTTCAGTTGTTACTCAACTTTCTCTTTATTGGGAGATATTAGTATGCCCTGAATGACAGCAAAAGCTTTAGCTATAATAACCCCATGTAAAATAAAAGGATATCTATGTTAGTGTATAAAATAGTAGCAATACACAGTTTGCAATACATAGTAGCAATACAGTTCTGAGTATCTAAACTGTAACTTGAATGGATCCTCAGATAAGTAGCAACAAAAGACTGTTAACATTTTTAAAAAACTTGGTAGGAAGTCAGATAAGACTCAGAAACAATGGGCAAAGGAGAATGGGAAGACCATATACACCAGAACTGGCCACCCATTAGTCATCTGCCATCTTACATAGTCACTGTCTTCTCAGACACTGACATGCATTGGAGGTGGCATGGCATAAGGGTCGAGAGCAGGAGATCTGACGCCACACCTTGGAGTTACCACCTTCTAGTTCCATGATCTTGGGCAGGTTCCTTAGGCAAGGTTCCTCAGCTTCCTTGCCTATTTTGGAGATCATAATAGTACCTACTTCGTAGATTATGAAGATTTAATGAAACATACATACAAAGCACTTTAAACAGTGTCTGGCTCACAATAAGCATTTAATAAATATTGTGAATAGCAGTTGTTATTGCTGTAGTAGTTTTTGTTGTTGTCGTTATTATTATTATAATTGGAACTTAAAGTAGCTTCAACATGAGTGGTACTGAGAGGCCACTATAGAAGAGTGAGAGTTCATGGCCAGGTTGCAGTTCCTTTTTGCCCACTGACAAACTGAGTGAATCTAAGTTAAGTCATTTTTCCTTCTCAGGGCTCAGCTATCCATGATGGTACTAAACACCTTGGAGTTCAAAAATTCTAGAATCCTATCCTCAGAGTTTAGCCCCTGATATTCCTTTTGAAGCATTCACCCAAATAAGCCATCCAGCTCGTACTACTCAGATCACATTGACTATAGAACAAGGACAAGTCTACCACAAATGAGGAACCTCAGAGTACAGAATCCACCCCTGGAGGTAAACTGGACACCTGCCTTAGCTTGGTTCCTTCTAACATAAATGTGCAACTTCAATTTCCACTTCACCCATTTTACTCCCAGGAAAATTAATCTCTCTTAGTCCCTGACTATTCATAACAGCTACCATTTATGAGTGCCTGTAATGTACCAAGAACCTTGTATTCACTATTGATAATATTTTCAACATCATTGCAAAAAAGCTATTATTGTCTTCATTTTACTGATTGTTACACTATAAATGAAATTTAAGACAAGATTTCTAAGATCATACAGCAAAATTCATGGGGCTGGTTTTTCAAATAAGGTTTGTTTTTAGTCTAAAAACCAATTTCTGTCTTACAACCTCTGGGTGTCCACCAGATCTGCTCTCTCCAGAGACCCTGAAATCATGATCTACACATGCCTCGTTTCCATCCCTACCCTGCCAGCTGCCTTAAGTGAGTGCTCATCTATAGATTCAGCATCACCCCATGCTAAAACCAGTGTTGTTCCCAGACTTGGTGAATTCAAGAAGTCTTAAAGAGAAATGCTTAATGCTCAGCATCTAAACAACTCAGTCTCTGGTCTCTTTCTGACTACATATATTAATTTTACTTACGTGCCACTTACCTTGTTACCAATACCTTCCTGGTACCTCAGCCTCAGGGACTGGGCCCCCATATCTACTATTCAAGAGTCCAGGTATAATACTGCTCAGAAATCCCATTGTTTCCTCTCTCCAGAAATAGCTGCCATCTTCCAGATATCTGCCCTCGACTAACCCCAAGCTCTCCTGCTTCTTTCTGGATGCATTTACTTATTTATTGAGCCCTGGTATGAGCCAGGCCCATGTTTCCTTCATTCTTCTCCAGAGCCTCAACATATTCTGTTCACACATCCCTGTCTGCCACCTAACTACAGCTAACCCATCTCTGATTATTGACTACTTAATACAAATTAACAAGGCAATTATTTACCATTAAAATATTTTAACACCCCAAATTGGGATACGATTTCCAATTAAAATTTATTTATCCCTTCTAGTTACAGAAGAAGTATGGCTTATTGGATCCTAAACACCAGGGTAGACTATTCATCTTAAAGGGTGCCTGATGATTCCTTCAAGGTGCATGTTCTGTGAAGGATGGAGCATCACACTGGTGAAGAACTGAGCCAATAAGTAGAAGGAAGAAATGATCAACACTAAGGAAACTTAGAGCCAAAGAATTGACTATGAATTCAGGCAGGCCTGGGTTTGAATCCTGTCCTCACCTCTCACTAGCCCACTAGTATGGCAATTTACAAACGTCCTCCCACCCCTTAACTTCTGAGTATATATCCAGAAGAACTAAAATCAGGACCCTGAAAACATATCTGCATTCCCATGTTCACTGCAGCATTATTCACAATAGTCAAGATACAGAAACAACCTAAATGTCCATGGATAAAGAAAATGTGGATATACATGCAATGGAATATTATTCAGTCTTTTATTTTTAATTTGATTTTATTTTTTAAGACAGGATCCTGTTACGTTGCCCAGGTTGGTCTTAAACTGCTGGACTCAAGCAATCCTCCCACTTCAGCCTCCCAAAGTGCTGGGATCACAGGCATTAGCATCTATGCTCGGCCTTATTCAGCCATTTAAAAGATGGAAATCATGGGCAAAGACTTCATGACTAAAACACCAAAAGCAATGGCAACAAAACCCAAAGCAGACAAATGGGATCTAATCAAACTAAACAGCTTCTGCACAGCAAAAGAAACTATCATCAGAGTGAACAGGCAAACTATAGAATGGGAGAAAAATTTTTGCAACCTACCCATCTGACAGAGGGCTAATATCCAGAATCTACAAAGAACTTAAACAAATTTACAAGAAAAAATCAAACAACCCCATCAAAAAGTGGGCAAAGGATATTAACAGACACTTCTCAAAAAAAGACATTTATTCAGCCAACAGACACATGAAAAAATGCTCATCATCACTGGTCATCAGAGAAATGAAAATCAAAACCATGATAAGATACCATCTCATGCCAGTTAGAATGGCGATCATTAAGAAGTCAGGAAACAACAGATGCTGGAGAGAATGTGGAGAAATAAGAATGCTTTTACATTGTTGGTGGGAGTATAAATTAGTGCAACCATTGTGGAAGACAGTGTGACAATTCCTCAAGGAGCTAGAACTAGAAATACCATTTGACCCAGCAATCCCATTACTGGGTATACACCCAAAGGAGTATAAATTATTCCACTATAAAGACACATGCACACGTATGTTTATTGTGGCACTATTCACAATAGCAAAGGCTTGGAACCAGCCCAGATGTCCATCAATGATAGACTAGATTAAGAAAATGTGGCACATATACACCATGGAATACTATGCAGCCATAAAAAAGGATGAGTTCATGTCCTTTGCAGGGACATGGATGAAGCTGGAAACCATCATTCTCAGCAAACTGTCACAAGGACAGAAAACCAAACACTGCATGTTCTCACTCACAGGGGGGAGTTGAACAATGAGAACACATGGACACAAAGTGGGGAACATCACACACCGGGACCTGTCGGGGGGTGGGAGACTCGGGGAGGGATAGCATTAGGAGAAATACCTAATGTAAATGTCGAGTTCATGGGTGCAGAAAACCAACATGGCACATGTAACAAACCTGCACATTGTGCACATGTACCCTAGAACTTAAAGTATAATAAAAAAATAAATAAAATAAAATAAAATAAAAGATGGAAATCTACTATTTATGACAATATGGGTAAGCCTGGAGGACATTATGCTAAGTGAAACAGGCCAGACACAGAAGGACAAATACTACATGATTCTGATTAGATGAAGTATTTAAGATAGTCACACTCAGAAGCAGAGAGTAAAAAGTAGTTGCCAAGGAATCAGGGGAGGGAGAAAAGGGGAGTTGTTCAATGGGCATAAAGCTTTAGCTGTGTAAGATGAAAAAGTTCCAGAAATTCTCTGTACAACCTAGTACCTATAGTTAACAATATTGTATTGTGCAATTTAAAAATTTATTAAGCATGTCTCAGCGAGCCAAAATTGTGCCACTGCACTCCAGCCTGGGTGACAGAGGGAGACTCCGTCTCAAAAAAAAAAAAAAAATTGTGAAGAGGGTAGATCTCTTGTTAAATGTTCTTACCACAAAAATGAGGGGACAGAAGAAAACTTTTGGAGGTGATGGATATGTTTATTACCCTGAATGTGGTGATAATGTCATGGGTGTATGCGTATTTACAAACTTATAAAATTGTGTACATTAAATATGTGCAGAGTTTTGTAATAAATAAAAATGTGGCTCCAAAATTCTTTGACACTCTTCCCATCCAAAGGTGGATATATATTCTGGACTCTGTGACTGTTTAACCAAAGGAATATAGCAGAAGTGAGGCTATGCCAGTTTCCAGGCCCAGGCCTTAAGAAACTATCTTCTACTTTCTGTCTCTTAAGATGCTTATATTGGATCCCAGCCACCATGCTGTGAGGAAGCCCAAGCCACCCCATAGTGAGGCCCATGTGGAGAGAAACCAAGAGCTGGCATGCTCTTGGTTTATCACAAAGATAAAGTAAGACAGTGGACATAAACCTAACGTAGAGTTTATTATGAGTATTTAATGAGATAGTGGACTTGAAGTGCCTTGCCTATATCTAACACACAGAGTGTCTCAAATCACATGCCCTAGAAGCCAACCCTGACACAAAGATTCATGTACATGTGATTCATTAAGTGCTCCCAGGAAGACCCATTAAGAGCATGGGGAAAACAGGCACGGAAGAGGCTGAAGCCAAGCAAAGGTGCAGTTTTGGGTCAAGTTCATAGAAAGGGGGTTCAGCTTGCTTCTGCAGGGGAATTCTGGAGGGTAAGTTACATCTGTGCCAAGCGCACAGAGTTTTCATGCTCCTGAACCCATCAGTTATTGGTTAAGAGCCACCCCTTGGGAACATAAATGCCCAGGCACCTCTGCCTCTCTGTGTGGCAAAGCAGGCTCCAGCAGCCTGAAGAAGGTAGCCTGACAGTGGTACCCCAAAAACAGATGTCGATGCTGGCTGTTGAAAGAGAACGCACACCAAAATCCAGGTGGCTATACCCTTTGCACCCCTTACACACATACGCACACACACAGACACACAAACACACACACACCACCACCACCACCATTACAAAGTTATTCAAGGTGATCTGGGTGGAGCACTGATATTGTCCACTACACAGGGGCACTCAAATAATGCTGGTTTGCATGAGGATGTGTTTTGCCCTGGTTCCTCATGAGGAAAGCCAAAATTGAATGAATTAGTAGACATTCTCCATGAGAAGACTTATACCAGTAAGACAGGGAACAGTAAATAAAAGCAACAGATTAGTGCAATATTACTAAATCCCATCATTTAGATTCCCACATGGCAGATTTAATAAATGAGATATATCTCTTCTTGGTGGATGCACTAGCATAAGTACCATCTAAATCAGGCCTGCAGAGAATCAAGCGACCTGATGGATATCTATCTTTTAGCTCAATGGCAGTAATGCATGGAAGATTTGGAAGGATTGGTGCTAGAAATCAGAGAATGCAATGTTTGTCTTGAATTAACTAATTTTTATAATCAATGTACAGTGAGTGATATTCTCTTGCCAAAGTAGATTTGTGAGCTGCCTGAAGTACCAATTATTTTCCAATTTATACAGTAAATCTATTTGGTAATGTGAGGTGTTGCAGCAATTTTAACACATCAGTAAAGACGGAAATCAATCTATTTTCCTTAGCATTTGGCAATAAATTCTATAAATAAAACAAGGAAATATGGTTTTTTCCAGGGCCAGATCTGCCTTTTTCTTCACCCTTTTCTACTGCATGGCTGCTAGCTGAGGGCAGTATTTGTTTCCCTGGAGATTTCACTCTGACACAAGCCCCGGCCAGCTCCCTCTAGGCCATGAACTCTGGAATGGCTGGGAAATGTGAGGTTTACTTCAGGGCAGTCCTGTTGCTGGGTCGATAGGCTGGAACTGAACTTTAAAAGTTGCCAAACACATCATTTCATCCGGCAAAGTAGGTTGGGCAGATACCAGCATTCCTACTTTACAAATAAGAAAACTGAGGCCCAGAAATGACAAGGGACTTGCCAAGAATAGAGCTGAGAGTCATATTCTAGGTCTTCTGACCATAAATCCTGACTTTTGTCTATGAAACCATGAAGTAACTTAATGATTTAATCTCTCTGTAAATCTTCCCCTGTCTTCTGAGAAGCTGAGAACATCAGGTCACAGGAATTAAGGCAAGTCAGGGACTGCCAAGTTGAGGAAAGAGGAGGGAACAACTTGTGCAAAGCCAGGGAGGCTTAAGAGTGCGTGACGAGACTTCTGGTTTCTGCTTGAGATGGAACAGGCATCACTCCCACACTTACAGGAAAAATAGTAGCCAGATCAGCAGCATATCCACAACTTTTCTTAAAGCCATCAGAGACAGTCGAGGTAACAGAAACAACTTTCTAAGGACAGACAGGTGCCTGCAAGGAGAGATGTGTCATGAGCCCTTGCCAATGCTGTCAAATATAAGAACAATTCAGCCAAAATTGTTAAGAAATAGGGAAAGTAAGAGAATATATGACCCCTGGGGGAAGCAGATCTACAGGAAATCTGTAGGCTATTCTTCACGGACCTCCCTGAGAACCCTTAAGGCACTACAGCCGAGGGAATTAAACAGAAGAGTCCTCTACTCTTGGGGACAGGGCAAGAATGACCCGTAGGAGAGGAAACAAAAGCACTGAGTACACCACAACCCTGAGATCCAGGACCCAGTACCTGTCTAAGACTGTCTAGTTAGGATGACATGACTGAGAATGTCTCTCCACTACCCCACCACTTCCCATCACCAGGCTGGCAAGCGACAAGTAACAACTCATACTAGAATATTGCTGAGAGGGGAACAAGAGCATGAAGAGAGACTCTCTCTGAGGCACAACTCAAAGAGAAGACCAAAAACTGAGGATGGAAAAGACATTAATAAAAGCCCTCCGATAAACCAGCTCTCACCCTAAACACAAGGCAATACTAGAGGAGTTTTAAGCCTTCAGGACGCTGAGGCTTTAAATTATGACAACAAATTCCAAACCCAGTATACTAAAATCCTAGCAGAAGGAAAAGTGTGCCCTTTCCAGGCCATAAAAGCTATTTACAGTTACTACTATCCTATATAACATGTCTATCTTTTTTAAAAAACATTATAAGGCATATGAAAAAGAAAGAAAAAAACAATATTGTCAAGAGACAAAACAAAACAAAAAAACCACTAGGCATATCATATTAAAACTGCTGAAAACACAAGACAAGTAAAAAGAAGAAGAAAACTTTAACAGAGCCAGGGGAAAAAATACATTACATATAAGGGAACAAAGATAAGAATGATAAGAGACTTCTTGTTAGAAACCAAGCAAGCCAGAAGACAATTAAGTGACTATTTAATGGGCAAAAAGAAAAAAAAAAACTGGAATTCTATAACCAGCAAAAGTATCTGTCAAAAATTAAGGACAAACACTTTCTCAGACAAACAAAAACTGAGAGAATTTACTTTCAGAAGACCTGAACTAAAAGAAGTATTAAAAAAATTTTTTTAGGCAAAAGCAATATGACACCAGACAGAAATTTGGATCCACACAAAGAAATGGCAAGCATTTGAAATAGAATAAATGAAGGTAAAAACAAAATTTATTTATTATTATTATTTTTTAAATTTTTTTTATTTTTCGAGACAGAGTCTCGCTCTGTCACCCAGGCTGGAGTGCAGTGGCACGCTCTCAGCTCACTGCAACCTCTGCCTCCCAGGTTCAAGCAATTCTCCTGCCTCAGCCTCTTGAGTAGCTAAGATTACAGGCATGTGCCACCACACCTGGCCAATTCTCCTGCCTCAGCCTCCTGAGTAGCTGGGACTACAGGCATGCGCCACCATGCCAGGCTAATTTTTGTATTTTTAGTAGAGACGGGGTTTCACCATGTTGGTCAGGCTGGTCTCGAACTCCTGACCTCGTGATCCGCCCGCCATGGCCTCCCAAAGTGCTGGGATTACAGGTGTGAGCCACTGCGCTGGCCTATTTTTTATTATTTTTAATGGCTCTAAAAAAACAACTGATTATCTAAAGCAAAACATATTAGCAATATATTGTGTATTTGTATTATATACAAAAGTAAAATATATAACAATAATTACACAACGAACTAAAGGAAAGAATTGGGAATATAACAGTAAGGTTGTAAGGTCATGACACTATGCATACAGAGGTATATTATTTGAAGGTGGACTCTGATTAATTACAAATATATAAATTCATATACTATAAACCTATGGGCAAATACTAAAACATTAAAAAAGAAAAGGTATAAAAAATAAGCCAATGGTGGCAATAAAATAGATCATAAGGTATACCTAATTATTTCAACAAAGCAAAAAGGAAACAATAAAAAAAGATGGAAAAAATAGAAAACAGCTATCTAGATGGTAGATTTTAAAGCAACCATGTTAACCACACTAATTACAGATGGTCTAAACTCACCAATGAAAATATAGAGATTGCCCAATTGTATTAAAGAAAGACCAACTTTAAGTAAAAACTAATCAAACTAAAAGGAAGAACAGACAAATTCACAATTAAAATTGGAGGTGTCAGTACTCCTCTATCAGTAGAAGAAGAAGACAAAAAAATCAATAAGGAACAACATTATCAACCAACTTAAGCTAATTGACATTATAGGATATCTCACTTAACAAAAGCAGAAAACATATTCTTCTGAAACGAATATGGAACATTCACTAAGACAGACCATGTTCTGGACCAAAGAAGAAAACCTTAACAGACTTAAAAGAATAGAAGTTATAAGTCTCTAACCATAGTAGAATTTGTTAAAGAGGGATTCAAGATAGAGTTTACTAGAAACCTTATGATGCCAGGCTGGAAAGGGAGCCTAATGGCCTTCTATGACTATGCTAGTCTCGAAGCATGTGATGCACATGCAGATAAAGTCAGGCAAAAAGCTTTACAATTCATGCTAAAGTTAAAACACATAGTAGGAAACATTATTTCCAGTTGTCACGTTTCATCTCATCTAGCAGGAAATAACCATGCTTGATCTTGACTTGAGATGTATAGACAGAGAAAGGCAGTGAAAGATTGATGTCTGGGAATCTAAATCCAGGGCCTTCTGCTCAACGGACCCTGCTCTTCCCTTTCCTCAATCAGATCACACAGTGCAAACAATTCCATTTGATGACTCAGCCCTCGGGCCTTAAGAATCTAGAGAGCTGGGCTCAATCTTTGCTCCATTGCTCACCAGCTATCTCGTTATGGGCATATATTTAATCTCTCTAAACTGCATTTGCTCATCTGTCTAATGAGAGAGCAACTGTATCTATCTCAAATAGTTTTATGAGAATTAATGGAGATGATGGATGAGAGTACTCAGCACAAGATATACAGACTATAGTAAATACTCAATAAAGATAGTTATCACCATTATTATCCATTATTATTATTCCTGGAAAGAAAGTCTCCAGGGAAGCTCTCTATAAGGCTAAAACACTTGTGCTGTTTAAAGACTATGTATTTAAATTTGGAACCTGGCAAGAGGCATACAATTTATAAGGAGGAAAAAATTAAATCTGCCATTGTTTCCCATCTCCTCCATGGGAAGGTCAGAATTATAATACAAAGATAAAACATAGGGCTTTGCTTACACAGACTTTCTCACAGGGAAGACTCTGTCCCATTCCAAACCTTCTAAGTTGTTTTCCCTACCTGATCTTTGTTGCTTGGGATTCCTTTAACTAGAACCAAACAATGTCATTCCACAACAGAAATATGGCTTAACATACATATAGTTCTGGGATGGGTGATACAGTGTATTACATATCAAAGTAGAAAAGGAGATTTTATATAAGCCTTGGTTACATGAAGAGTAGGGAATTAGGAGGTCCTCGCTTAAAGGGCAGACCCTGCATTCTAAAAGCCCCTTGAATCTTAAAGAGAAGAACAAATGAATAAAACTGGAAAGAGCATGGACAGCACACAGACTAGAGGTCTCCAAACACCAGGCCTCAGACCAATTCATTAGGATCATCTTAAGAGTTTATTAAAAATACAGACTCCTAGGCTTCACCCTAGACCTAATGAATCTAAAACACTTATGGTGGGATGATAGGATTTTAACAAGGAAGAGGACCCAGATGTTGGAATCATGAATCGATACCAACTTTTGACTTTACAGAGGAGGAAACTGAGCCCAGGATAATGAAGGAAGTTTGCTTAAGGTCATTTCACAACTGTCTTCAACAAGCTTGGCTCAGCTGTGACTGCGGGAGGTGAGCAGACAATTCTGGTCACTGCCTAACTTGCCTCTTTTGGTTTATTGTCTTAGTCCATTTTTTCCTGCTATAACAGAATACCATACACTGGGCAATTTAGAAAGAAAACAAATCTATTTCTCACAGTTCTAGAGGCTGGGAAGTCCAATATCAAGTGCCAGCAATGGACAAAGGCCTTTCCATGGTGGAAGACAGGCAGAAGGGCAAGCAAGTTCAAGAGACAGAGAGAAAAAGGGGTCTGAACTCCTGCAATAACAGATCTACTCCCATGATAATGGTATTAATCACCTCTTAAAGGTCCCACTTCTTAATACTGTCACAATGGCAATTATCTTTTGACATAAATTTTGGAGGGGACATTGAAACCACAGCATCCACCCAAGTATTTAACAAGAGTGGACAGCGTAGCAGTGTAGCTTTCTTTTTCTTTTATTTTCTCTTCTTTTCTTTTCTTCTTTTTTTTTTTTTATTTTCAAGACAGATTCTCACTCTGTTGACCAGGCTGGAATGCAGTGACTGAAATCTCGGCTCACTGCAAACTCCACCTCCTGGACTCAAGCGATTCTCTCCCACCTCAGCCTCCTGAATAGCTGGGACTACAGGTGTGCACCATCATGCCCGGCTAATTTTTGTATTTTTTGTAGAGATGGGGTTTTGCCATGTTGGCCAGGCTGGTCTTAAACTCCTGACCTCAAGTGATCCACCTGCCTTGGCCTCCCAAAGTGCTGGGATTACAGGCATGAGCCACCATGCCCGGCTGACAGTGTAGCATTCTGTGACCCTAATCTCTCTATGCTACCCAAGGTGACACCTATCTGAGGATGGCTGAGCTAAGCCAAAACTCTTTTCCAAGTTCAACATCTTGAATGTACCCTCAGCTTTTCTCCAAACAATAAAACTATCATGAGTGGAAATGTCACATTTGGTCAATAGCTGGCAGTCACGATTGGAGCAGCACACACCAAGAAGAGGAATTATCAAAGGGCCAAAGATGAATATAAACAGAACAAGGTGACCTCTAACCAACAAGAAAACACAGCCCAATCAACCAAGAAAATCAATGGGGTGAAAATGGTCTGCTCAGGAAAATCAATAGGGTGCAAATCAGTTGCACTCAAGCCCTGTAGCCTTGCACCTCTCTCCACCCTCAAAGTTGAACTACAGCATTCCCGCTTCTCAAAGACAGCACCTCACCCCCACTTTAACCTCCTCCCCACAGCATCTGCCTATTTATCCAAATGCATATTCTGATCCCGAAATGCCTTAAAACATGTCACCACATGAAAATGTCCTTTCCTCTGTGGCCACCACTTATGATTTCACATCTAGATTGTTTCTGGAAACTATTCCCTCTGTCTCTGTCTGTCCTTTATACACCTGGACACAAAGCTCAGAATAACGTGCCTCCTCGTCTCCCACTACTCCCTTATATGAATCCTCTGTCAACCAGGCAGGTCTCCTCATTATCCCTCCCTGAAGCTCAAAAGGTTTTGTTCAGGCTGTTCCTTAGAATGCCTGTTCTCTTCTACTTCTGCATGTTCTGATTGTCCACCCACTCTAGGTTAAGTTAAAGTGCCCTCTTCTCTACTAGGCCTTCTTGGAACACCAGCAGCCTCCCAAAGGTCTATTGGCACCTATGGAACTTTTCATCTGGAACCCTCATTCCTTACTGGGTGATTGTGGATGAGGGGTGGCATCCTTAACAATATTCTAAACTCCTGAAGGAAGGCAGCATACAGTGCATTGGGATAAGAATTCTTGATTCCTGTCCAGACCCTACCTCTAAGTACTGTGGGTCTTTGGGCAAGTGATTGAACCTCTCAGGTCTTTATTCTATAAAATGAGATTGTAGTATGGGAGAGCTCTAAGATTCTTTGTCATTATAACATTCTAGACTTCTAAGGCAAGGACTGTATCTTTTAAATATTTCCTATAACACTTAGCTATTCCCCCATACTTTTCTTTAGCCTCTTAAGATTCTCTTTCCTCATTCATTAAATAGGATTGATACTAGGCCGGGTATGGTGGCTCACACCTGTAATCCTAGCACTTTGGGAGGCAGAGGCAGGTGGATCCCTTAAGGTCAGGAGTTTGAGACCAGCCTGGCCAACATGGTGAAACCCTGTCTCTACTAAAAATACAAAAATTAGCCAGAAATCACTTAAACCCAGGATGCAGAGGTTGCAGTGAGCCAAGATTGCGCCACTGCACTCCAGCCTGGGTGACAGAGTTAGACTTCGTCTAAAAAAAAAAAATGGGATTGATAATAACTCCCTCCTCATAGAATTTTTGAGAAGCTCAAAAAAATACTTTTTGTAAAATAGTTAGCACAGTCCTGGCACAAAGCAAGGGCTTAATAAATTTTTATTGTTATTGTTAAAGAAATAGGAGAAGCATATTAAATATCTGTTGAATGGATTAATAAATAGAACCTTTCAAAAGTGACTATTTATTGAAGCAAAAAAGAAATCTCAAGTAATATTTAATTGCGTTTCAAATAATAAGGCATGTTATCTTTCCTTTAAAAACAGAAAGTATTTTCTTTTCTTTTCCCTGAGCTAGAAATTCTCACTTATAAATGCACTTTTGCATCTGTGTTGAAAGCAGAATTTCAGAGCTGTGTCTGCACCCAGCCATGCTGGCCAGTGAGGCCCAGGGAGCTCAGGGAAGGATGTCCTTGCATACCCAAGATGGCGCTCTTGAAAGTAAAAGCCACTACTTCTTCTGAATATGAAGACCAAATATCCCATTTAAAGAAGCTACAGTCACCTTAACCTGAGACAGGAAGAGGGCATTCCTTGAGAATAAAATGAGGTGAAGGCTGCAGTTCAGAGGCCCCTGGTCCCTGGCTGACAGGGTGTCAAAATGTCAGTGTGCTCATTGAGTGAATCCTTTTTCTTCTCAAAGCACACCACTTGATATGCTTCTCTCAGAGTCAGAAGATAGAGAAATCTCACTCAGTTGGTACTCATTTACTCAGACAGCTAAATCCAAAGCAGTGGAAGCATGCCCTGAGGCAGGCCTCTGGGGATGAGATTATACCCTTAGCTAACCAGCCAGGAAGAGAAGAGCCCCAGCTCAAGGACTGGAGAGCTTCAGGAGGAACCATGACAAGGCCAGCTGTCCCAGTGACTAAAGGGCGAGACAGTCTTGCCATACAAAAGTATTCAAGGCAACAGAGTTCAGCTACCTGGAACAGATTAGGAAGCCAGAATATATAACATTCCAGAATGTAAACAACCGACTATATTTAGAGACAGTGACAACATCCTCCTCAGAAATACATCAACTTATTAAGCCCATAGAAGAAAGTACTTCATACAATAATTTTTTTTTACTGATGCTTATGATTGCAGACTTTTAAAAGTATTGCTTCAAGTTACACCAAAAAAAAAAAAAAAAAAAAAAAAAAAACCCTAACATGAGATGCCTCTCTTTTGATGGAATTCCACTGGGGTTGAAACACAGATATGAGTAAAAAATGTACAGAGTGATTTAAAAAGAAATAAACACTTTCAAAAATGCATTACTCTGTAACTAGGTTACAGATGAACAAGTAGTCAAAACCAATCTGTAAAGGAACAGTTACAGGATTTCTATAATCTTACAAATGCTCAGTATGCACCCCTCATTTCACAGGACACGCATCACTTCTGATGTCTAATTCATTCCAGACCTTTTGTAGGTCCGTGGCTAAGGTGGCAGCCATGATGCCCTCGTTCATTTACTCAGGGCAACAGGGAAGGAGGTATAAACACAAACTTCTTGAAGTCTCCCTGCTAGAAGTCAGACAATGTGATATCTGTGTATAAGGTTAACCACCGTTCAATTGTTTTTGAATTACCTCATGTCTTTATAGGGTATGTGTATGATATCAAACATATCAAGCACATATGGAAACTTGACCAAAATTATTTGGTGACCAGGCAGAGAATGTAGAACAAGTGGGAAAGAGAAGATAATGTTATTTTTTTAAAAGTCAGGTAGCAGAAAAAGTATTAAATTTAGGGTCAACAGAATGAAACATGTCATTGCTCTGCCTCTTACCAACAGTAAGACCTTGCATAGGTCCTTCCTATTCTCTAAGCCTCAGCTTCATCAACTATAAAATGGAGAAAATAGTAGTAATCTGTGCCTTGTGAAATCAAAATATTGTTTTCTTTATTTAGGATCTCAGGGAGAAAAGTATAAAGATAAATCAGTGATAGACCCAGAATCGTGATATTTAACAGATTTCTTAACTATTTGGAAGATTTATTGTTTATATTAGTATTTTCTGGTCTCAGGGTGGCCTGTGTGATCTTGGGCATGAAATAGTCCACTCCTAAGTCCCTGAGTCAGAAAGGTCCCACAGTGCAGTGAGAATCCAACACAGAATTTTTGCCATGGATGCCTGGGACTGAACAAATGGGTGCTCACATCTTTTCACCTGCTCTGGCTATTAAGGGAAAGGGGCAAGAATTTATTTTCATATAGGAAGCCTTCTGGGGTGGCCCAGTCTCCTGAATATTTATCACATCTCAAAGGAGGAAAATTAATTAAATAGGTTAGTCTGTCTATGACAGCGACTTCACAACTCTGCTATATTGTGTTCCTCCATGCTCCCTGAGTGCATACACACAAGCACACACTGAAGGCATGTCAACCGCAATGGAAGTGCCCTAGCTCTAGAAGACCACCTACTCTCTAAAGCAGTGAAAGCCAAAGCAACAAATCCAACCCTTGTCCCTAATTTGTGCCTGTGGGAATTTCCTTCCTGACCCATAGTGATGGTCTCTGAGTCTACCTCGGAAGTGGTTTCAGCAAGCCTGGTTTCCTTCCACCTCCCTCCCCTCAGTGTCCAGTTCCCATGTTGTGCCAAGGTTGCCAGCCAAGGGACCAATTAGTGTCAACTGTGATGTCAACACTTGCCTATCAAGTCCTGCATCCAGCTACATCTTCCTAATGAAGCCCTGAACTATTTAATTAGAAGTTGCTCTGACAATTCTGTCTTTGTCACATCAGCAATAGATTGTAACGCAAGGGAGAAAATGTCCATTGAACCCATGCCATGGCATTTGCTCTGTAAGTTGAGATGAGTGGGATGCATTCACCTTGCTAATAAATGGAAGTAAGAGGTAGCATAGTTTCCCATCTTATCTAGTGGGAAGATATAATAACACAGCCACACATGAAACAAAGGACTTTTTGTTTGCTGTTTGCTAACCATCTCTGCCTTTTGAGGAATACTTAAACTGTCTTTAAGGGTGTTGCCTTTAGAGTCAGAAGAACCTGAGTTTGTTGCTCTGGCCTTTACGAACTGCCTGATTTGGGGCTAAATTTTTAACTTTTCCAAGAACTCAGGTTTCTCACCTGTTAAGTGGATATAATGATGCCTACCTCTTAAGGTTGTAATAATGATTAAAACAAAATGAATATGAAGCACTACCCATAAGACCTAAATACTCAATAAAGAACTGTTCTTATTACTATTACATCTCAATGTCCTGTGTTCTAAACTAAAAGATGAATTCCATCCTGTGATAAGTATAACACTGTCTTCTACTGACTTCTATGTCTCCCTTGTTTGTTACTCTAGCCCCTTCTCTTTGCCAACTTAGTTACTTCACCAGTCCTTACAAAATGTAGGTTTCATCCATCTTACCACTCTAATTATCCTGTATAAATTTCAGTTTGTAGGTTATTTCCAAAATGTGTCGCCTCAAAGTCTGAATGCCAAGCTCAGTATCACAAAGCACAATGGAACTTTATTTCCCTTGAACTGAATAACTTGCTTGCTAATTCAGTCTTAGATCCCATTAACTTTTCAGCAGCCATTCCATAAGGAGATGGAAAAGGGCCCTTCTAGCCTAAGGGCCAAGAAAAGTTGATTTATTTGGAAGAAACCACCTAACTCCACCCATTTATGTTTTTATTAAATGGAGAGAAAATGACCTCTTGAATGATATAATTCATTTGTGATTATTTCATTCTTTGAAAAGGTTAAGGTGCTGACCACAAAATATAAAACAGTAATCTGCATCTCTACTGCTGAAATTTTGGAAAGGGGATTTGGAAATTTTGGAGGGCCACTATTCTGCTAGAGTCTTGAGAGACAAGCAAACAAAGTATTACGATACAGTCTGACAACCAAGGAAAATAAAGATAAAGAGTGAAATTGATCCATAATTTCACTAGTTTCTCTCTTCCAGTTCAGAAGAAAACAAGAAAATGCAGGTCTTTTCAAAAGGTAAAATTACCTTTAAAAGAGAAAGTATGATAGGATAGGATTCCTTTCCTTTTCTAAAGATGATCTTTTTAAACACAGTTCTTTTGCCCTGTAAACCACCACTCCTCTTCCCTGAAGATGCCCAACAAGGGCACACTGCCCATCAGCAGAGAGGGAAGTGTCAGCAAAGAGTCCTGTAATTACTTAATGTGATAGTAACATGAGAGAACATTGTCTGGGTGCAGGATCCTCTGAGTTTTCTGTTTCTCATTCTATTTGCATCCCAGGTAAAGAATAATATTTTTAAAAATCTGGCAAGGATTTCCACACTCCCTGCCATCCCAAAGTGTGTGCAGCCTTTTGCAGCTGGCACATCTGCAAAGCCACTCCTTCCCTGCAGGGCCAGGCAGAGAAAGGAGGAAAAATGGCTTCACCAGGTAGAGTTTTGTGAGAGTAAGAATAACATGTGGTAAAAACAGATTAGGTTTCAGACGATAATAAGGATCGGAAGTCAAAATTTTTATGTATGTACAAAGAAGCATTTTCACTGACAGCCAGGTAAATTTGGTCATCAGTGAACCATGTTCTGCTTTTGGAAAGGCATCCAAAGCAGAAAGCATCCAAAGGCAGAACCAAGACAGAAAGTAAAATCATGTGTCCCCCAACTTGAACACGGAAGCAGAAATATAGAGACTCAAGTGCTCTAAGTCAGGGACTCTCTTCGGGTATGTAATGGGCAGACAAAGAATGAATGATATAGACAGACAGACAGAGAACCTGAAGGATCCCAGAGAGAGAAATGAGGCAGATAGGATATGATACAGGGAAGATGAAGGAGAGAAAGAAGAGATGAACAGACAGAAATGCAAGAGGCCCAAAGTGAAGAGGAAAGTGGTAAAGAGAAAATCAGAAGCAGAATGAAAGTTAGAGAAAAGGCATTTGATGGACAGGCCAAAGCAAACAAAAAGGAAAGGAAAAATAATAGGAATGAAAATGAAGGAGAAAGTGGAAATGAATTAAAGGATGCTGGGTAGACTACAGAGACACTGAGAATCTGATGAGACACCAAGGCCTTGCTCATCATGCAGGTCTTCAGAGGACCTGGCAATTGCAAAGCACTGTCTAAGGTTACTAACATTTACTTTCCAAGACCATGGAGTTTGGGGTCAAGTGGATCCTGATTCATATCCTCTGGGAAGACAACTAACTTCTTGAGTTTTAGTTTGCACATCTGCAAAATAGGGATAATAATTGGCTTCACTGGATTGTTGTGATTATTAAATATGATAACATATGTAAAATCCCATCACAATACCTAACATAGAATGCATGCTCAGTAAAGAGTTAGTTTTTCCTCTTTCCCCAAATTAGGCATTCTACTCTGGCCTTTTCAGTCATTAATAATTCTTTGTACTGCCTTGTCCACCCTATCACAAACCTGGCTTTCAACTGTAAAGTCCATAAGGGCAGAACCTGGCTTCAGAGAATCCTCAGTGACTTACACAGTGCTTGGTGCAAGGCCAGTGTTCAATAATTAAATGGAAAAATAAACATTCATTGAATAAGTGAATATATAAATGAATGAATGAATGAATGAACAGACAAAAGAACTAATTAAAAAACAACCTTCCTGGCCAGGCATGGTGGCCCACACCTGTAATCCCAGCACTTTGGGAGGCTGAGGCTAACATGGTGAAACCCTGTCTCTACTAAAATACAAAAATTAGCCGGGCATGGTGGCAGGCACCTGTAATCCCAGCTACTCAGGAGGCTGAGGCAGAATTGCTTGGACCCAGGAGGTGGAGGTTGCAGTGAGCCTAGATCGCACCACTGCACTCCAACCTGGGTGACAGAGCAAGATTCCATCTAAAAAAAAAAAACAAAAAACAAAAAAAAACCTTCCTTTATGGGGAATTTAGTTACTGTATATGTGGGTTGAGTGCAGAAAATAGAATCTATTCCAGAGAGTTCAAGCATGGAGCTTAATGTTGGGTATTAGGGCTTAAGGAGATATTGAGAAGACTAGAAGAGCATTGGTCAGGGAGCTGCCCCTCAACTGTAGATTTCAAGGTCACCCCATTATGACTCCCTCAAGGAAAGATTATGGTTTATTATTTCAGGTATTCATTTGTTCTTCATTCATTCACGTACTTATTCATTTAACAAATGTTTATCTGTCCATTTAGTTACCCACAGGTCAGGAAGGTGATGCTTTGGCTATAGCCATGACTTCCTTTAATACTCACAAAGCTGGTGACTAGACAGGGCTCCCATCACCCCAACTCTTCCAACACTCACATGTCATAACCCAGCTTCCTGGCAACAACAGCTGTAGGAAAATGGCATCTGCCTCTTTTTTTCAAATGTTAAACTGAGTGAACATAATTGGCAGAACAAAATTTACCTTCATGAGCCTGAGACACGTTGTTCTTATAGCTTTTTAAATTACCTAACTAGAGAGCTCTGTTCCAAGCTGGCTGAATAGGAACAGCTCTGGTCTGCAGCTTTCAGCGTGATCGACGCAGAAAATGGGTGATCTCTGCATTTCCAACTGAGGTACGTGGTTCATCTCATTGGGACTGGTTGGAAAGTGGGTGCAGCCCACAGAGGGTGAGCTGAAGCAGGGCAGGGTGTCGCCTCACTCGGGAAGCACAAGGGTTCGGGGGATTTCCCTTTCCTAGCCAAGGGAAGCTGTGACAGACTGTACCTGGAAAAATGGGACATTTTCACCCAAATACTGTGCTTTTCCCAAGGTCTTAGCAAGCAGCACACAAGGAGATTCTCTTCTGTGCCTGGCTGGGTGGGTCCCATGCCCACGGAGCCTTGCTCACTGCTAGCACAGCAGTCTGAGATTGAACTGTGAGGCAGCAGCCTGGCTGGGGGAGGTGCGTCCACCATTGTTGAGGCTTGAGTAGGTAAACAAAGTGGCCGGGGAGCTCGAACTGGGCAGAGCCCACCACAGCTCAGCAAGGCCTACTGCCTCTAGACTCCACCTCTGTGGGCAGGGCATAGCTGAACAAAAGGCAGAAGGCAACTTCTGCAGACATAAACGTCCCTGTCTGACAGCTCTGAAGACAGCAGTGGCTCTCCCAGCATGGTGTTTGAGCTCTGAGAACAGACAGACTGCTTCCTTAAGTGGGACCCTGACCCCCGTGTAGCCTAACTGGGAGACACCTCCCAGTAGGGGCCGATAGACACCTCATGTAGGTGGGTGCCCCTCTGGGATGAAGCTTCCAGAGGAAGGATCAGGCAGCAATATTTGCTGTTCTGCAATATTTGTTGTTCTGCAGTCTCTGCTGATGATACCCAGGCAAACAGCATCTGGAGTGGACCTCCAGCAAACTCTAACAGACCTGAAGCTGAGGGACCTGACTGTTAGAAGGAAAACTAACAAACAGAAAGGAATAGCATCAACATCAACAAAAAGTACATCTACACCAAAACCCCATCTGTAGGTACTAGCATCAAAGACCAAAGGCAGATAAAACCACAAAGATGGGGAGAAACCAGAGCAGAAAAGCTGAAAATTCTAAAAATCAGGGTGGCTTTTCTTCTCCAAAGGATCACAGCTCCTTGCCAGCAATGGAACAAAGCTGGATGGAGAATGACTTTGATGAGTTGACAGAAGTAGGCTTCAGAAGGTCGGTAATAACAAACTTCTCCGAGCTAAAGGAGCATGTTCCAATCCATCACAAGGAAGCTAAAAACCTTCAAAAAGGGTTAGACAAATGGCTAACTAGAATAAACAGTGTAGAGAAGACCTTAAATGACCTGATGGAGCTGAAAACCATGGCACGAGAACTTTGTGATGCATGCACAAGCTTCAATAGCCTATTCAATCAAGTGGAAAAAAGGGTTTCAGTGACTGAAGATCAAATTAATGAAATAAAGCAGGAAGACAAAGTTAGACAAAAAAGAGTAAAAAGAAATGAACAAATCCTCCAAGAAATATAAGACTATGTAAAAAGACCAATTCTAAGTTTGATTGGTGTACCTGAAAGTTACGGGGAGAATGGAACCAAGTTGGAAAACACTCTTCAGGATATCATCCAGGAGAACTTCCCCAACCTAGCAAGGGAGGCCAACATTCAAATTCAGGAAATACAAAGAACACCACAAAGATACTACTCGAGAAGAGCAACCCAAAGACACATAAACGTCAGATTCACCAAGGTTGAAACGAAGGAAAAAATGTTAAAGGCAGCCAGAGAGAAAGGTTGGGTTACCCATAAAGGGAAGCCCATCAGACTAACAGTGGATCTCTCAGAAGAAACCCTACAAGCCAGAAGAGAGTGGGAGACAACAGTCAACATTCTTAAAGAAAAGAATTTTCAACCCAGAACTGCATATCCAGCCAAACTAAGCTTCATAAGTGAAGGAGAAATAAAATTCTTTACAGACAAGTAAATGCTGAGAGATTTTGTCACCACCAGGGCTGCCTTACAAGAGCTCCTGAAAGAAGCACTAAACATGGAAAGAAACAACTGGTACCAGCCACTGCAAAAACATGCCAAATTGTAAAGAACATGGATGCTATGAAGAAACTGCATCAATTAACGGGCAAAATAACCAGCTAATATAACAATGACAGGATCAAATTCACATATAACAATATTAACCTTAAATGTAAATGGGCTAAATGCTCCAATTAAAAGACACAGACTGGCAAATGGGATAAAGAGTCAAGACCCATCAGTGTGCTGTATTCAGGAGACCCATCTCACATGCAGAGACACACATAGGCTCAAAATAAAGGGATGGCGGAATATTTACCAAGCAAATGGAAAGCAAAAAAAAGTGGGAGTTGCAATCCTAGTCTTTGATAAAACAGACTTTAAACAAACAAAGATCAAAAGAGACAAAGAAGGCCATCACATAATGATAAAGGGATCAATTCAACAAGAAGAGCTAACTATCCTAAATATATATGCACCCAATACAGGAGTACCCAGATTCATAAAGCAAGTCCTTAGAGACCTACAAAGAGACTTAGACTCTCACACAATAATAATGGCAGACTTTAACACCCCACTGTCAATATTAGACCGATCAATGAGACAGAAGGTTAACAAGGATATCTAGGACTTAGATAACACAGCTTTGGACCAAGCAGACCTAATAGACATCTACAGAACTCTCCACCCCAAATCAACAGAATATACATTCTTCTCAGCACATTGCACTTATTCTAAAATTGACATCATAACTGGAAGTAAAGCACTCCTCAGCAAATGTAAAAGAATAGAAATCATAACAAACTGTCTCTCAGACCACAGTGCAATCAAATTAGAACTCAGGATTAAGAAACTCACTCAAAACCACACAACTACATGGAAACTGAATAGCCTGCTCCTGAATGACTACTGGGTAAATAATGAAATGAAGGCAGAAATAAAGATATTCTTTGAAACCAATGAGAACAAAGACACAATATACCAAGATCTCTGGGACACATTTAAAGCAGTGTGTAGAGGGAAATTTATAGCACTAAATGCCCACAAGAGAAAGCAGGAAAGATCTAAACTCGACACCCTAACATCACAATTAAAAGAACTAGAAAAGCAAGAGCAAACACATTCAAAAGCTAGCAGAAGGCAAGAAATAACTAAGATCAGAGCAGAACTGAAAGAGATAGAGACACAAAAACTCTTCAAAAAATCAATGAATCCAGGAGCTGGTTTTTTGAAAAGATCAACAAAATTGATAGACTGCTAGCAAGACTAATAAAGAAGAAAAGAGAGAAGAATCAAATAGATGCAATAAAAAATGATAAAGGGGATATCATCACCAATCTCACAGAAATACAAACTACCATCAGAGAATACTATAAACACCTCTATGCAAATAAACTAGAAAATCTAGAAGAAATGGATAAATTTCTGGACAGATACACCCTCCCAAGACTAAACCAGGAAGAAGTTGAATCTCTGAATAGACCAATAACAGGCTCTGAAATTGAGGCAATAATTAATAGCCTACCAACCAAAAAAAGTCCAGGACCAGACGTATTCACAGCCAAATTCTACCAGAGGTACAAAGAGGACCTGGTACCATTCCTTCTGAAACTATTCCAATCAATAGAAAAAGAGGGAATCCTCTCTAACTCATTTTACAAGGCCAACACCATCCTGATACCAAAGCCTGGCAGAGACACAACAAAAAAAAAGAATTTTAGACCAATACCCCTGATGAACATAGACGCAAAAACCCTCAAAAAATACTGTCAAACCGAATCCAGCAGCACATCAAAAAGCTTATCCACCATGATCAAATCGGGATCATTCCTGGGATGCAAGGCTGGTTCCACATATGCAAATCAATAAACGTAATCCAGCATATAAACAGAACCAAAGACAAAAACCACATGATTATCTCAATAGATGCAGAAAAGGCCTTACACAAAATTCAACAGCCCCTCATGCTAAAAACTCTCAATAAATTAGGTATTGATGGAACATATCTCAAAATAATAAGAGCTATTTATGACAAACCCACAGCAATATCACACTGAATGGGCAAAAACTGGAAGCATTCTCTTTGAAAACTGGCACAAAGATGCCCTCTTTCACCACTCCTATTCAACATAGTGTTGGAAGTTCTGGCCAGGGCAATCAGGCAGGAGAAAGAAATAAAAGGTATTCAATTAGGAAAAGAGGAAGTCAAATTGTCTCTGTTTGCAGATGACATGATTGTATATTTAGAAAACCCCATCGTCTCAGTCCAAAATCTCCTTAAGCTGATAAGCAACTTCAGCAGTCTCAGGATACAAAATCAATTTTCAAAAATCACAAGCATTCCTATACACCAATAATAGACAAACAGAGAGCCAAATCATGAGTGAACTCCCATTCACAATTGCTCCAAAGAGAATAAAATACCTAGGAATCCAACTTACAAGGGATGTGAAGGACCTCTTCAAGGAGAACTACAAACCACTGCTCAACAAAATAAAAGAGGACACAATCAAATGGAAGAACATTCCATGCTCATGGATAGGAAGAATCAATATTGTGAAAATGGCCATACTGCCCAAGGTAATTTATAGATTCAATGCCATCCCCATCAAACTACCAATGACTTTCTTCACAGAACTGGAAAAAACTACTTTAAAGTTCATATGGAACCAAAAAAGAGCCCACATTGCTGAGACAATCCTAAGCCAAAAGAACAAAGCTGGAGGCATCAGGCTACCTGAGTTCAAACTATACTACAAGGCTACAGTAACCAAAACAGCATGGTACTGGTACCAAAACAGAAAGATAGACCAACGGAACAGAAGAGAGGCCTCAGAAATAACACCAGACATCTACAACCATCTGATCTTTGACAAACCTGACAAAAACAAGCAATGGGGAAAGGATTCCCTATTTAATAAATGGTGCTGGGAAAACTGGCTAGCCATATGTAGAAAGCCAACATTGGATCCCTTCCTCACACCTTATACAAAAATTAATTTGAGATGCATTAAAGACTTAAATGTTAGACCTAAAACCATAAAATTCCTAGAAGAAAACCTAGGCAATACCATTCAGGACATAGGCATGGGCAAAGACTTCATGACTAAAACACCAAAAGCAGTGGCAACAAAACCCAATATAGACAAATGGGATCTAATTAAACTAAACAGCTTCTGCACGGCAAAAGAAACTACCATCAGAGTGAACAGGCAACCTGCAGAATGGGAGAAAGTTTTTGCAATCTATCCATCTGACAAAGTGCTGATATCCAGAATCTACAAATAACTCAAACAGATTTACAAGAAAAAAACAAACAACCCCATCAAAAAGTGGGCAAACAATATGAACAGACACTTCTCAAAAGAAGACATCTATGCAGCCCACAGACACATGAAAAAAATGCTCATCATCACTGGTCATCAAAGAAATGCAAATCAAAACCACATTGAGATACCATCTCACGCCAGTTAGAATGGCAATGTTTAAAAAGTCAGGAAACTACAGATGCTGGAGAGGAAGTGGAGAAATAGGAATGCTTTTACACTGTTGGTGGGAGTGTAAATTAGTTCAACCATTGTGGAAGACAGTGTGGCAATTCCTGAAGGAGCTAGAACTAGAAATACCATTTGACCCAGCAATCCCATTACTGGGTATATACCCAAAGGATTATAAATCATGCTACTATAAAGACACATGCACATGTATGTTTATTGTGGCACTATTCACAATAGCAAAGACTTGGAACCAACCCAAATGTCCATCGCTGATAGGCTGGATTAAGAAAATGCGGCACATATACACCATGGAATACTATGCAGCCATAAAAAAGGATGAGTTGGACATGGATGAAGCTGGAAACCATCATTCCCTGCAAACTATCACAAGGACAGAAAACCAAACACCGCATGTTCTCACTCATAGGTGGGAATTGAACAATGAGATCACTTGGACACAGGGTGGGGAACATCACACACTGGGGCCTGTTGGGGGTGGGGGGCTGGGGGAGGTACAGCATTAGGAGAAATACCTAATGTAAATGACGAGTTGGATGCAGCAAACCAACATGGCACATATATACCTATGTATCAAATCTGTACATTGTGCACATGTATCCTAGAACTTAAAGTATAATAAAAATAAAGTTTCAAAAAAAATAAATTACCTCACTAGAAAGATGGTGAAGATTAAAGGAGCCAATCCATGTTGGGAAGTTCTTTCAGTGTAACAAGACAACTGGCTTCAGTCATGAGAGAGGAAAAAGCAAGAGAAGAAACAGAAAGTGCTAAAAGATAAATATGACTACTCTGTGGCCTTGATTGTCTAGGATTTTTCCAATTTCGAACACTTGAGCCCATCATCAGACCTCATACACCTTTTGGTGTTTGTAAAACTTGCTCACATCAGGTACAGAAGAACAAAATGTACTACATTCCTGAAATATCATTTATTCTATGACTTCCTCTGTATAGAAGGCTGTCAGCATTCTGGAAAGAAATTACAGTAATTGAGACTGGTACCTGTCCTACCAAATGTTTGCTCAGAATCTTGAAAACATTCCCATCTGTTGCATAAAGGAGGCATGTTTTCCAAACCAACTTCTGAATGAATTACAAGCTGTGGCAGTTATGAGAATGTACCACACAGACTTCCAATTGCAGGGAGCCTAATTGACCAACGGCCCCAAGCTGCTGCTGGGCTCTGACATTCATTGAAATCCATCACTGCTATTGCACCAAGGCCACTTGTCCCACAAGCTGCTCCTAGGCAATAACTAAGCACAGCGTGGACTCTAAAGCAGGCCCTTTCCTGAGAGACAGAAGACTCCACTGGTGGGTGATGTCAGTTTAAGGACTCCCCAAAAGGCGTGTCAAACTTTTCTTAGGAATTTCCTTAGCGTGCTAAGCAATCTAGAATCTTTACACCCAATCTTTCTTTCCTCTCTCCTTCACTCAGGGTCAGACTTGCATCATGACAGCTCTTCCCCCTTTCTTAACTGCCTTCCCATTTTATCAGGCATTCTCCTTAATAAAATCCTGCCTTGATATCCGTTTCCTGGAGGACTGAGGCTAACACATGAGTCATGTTGGGGATGCCTTATGGCTAATCTTCAATGTCCCAAACCAAGCATGTCAATGAGATAGGGAGGGAGACAGAGAAAAGAGGATCATGTGAGACTATCCAGAGTGCTTCTTTCCGAGGCAATGGAACCATGTTTTACATATACGTGCATCTAGCAAGAGAACAGCTTTCAGTTGTGAGAGGAGGAAGCCAGAGAAGAGCCAGGAAGGGCTAAGAGATAAATATGACTCCTTTATGACCTTGTGTTTCCAGGATTATTCCAATTTAGATATGCAGGCCCATCACCAGACCTCATTTACCTTTGGAGGTTTGTAAAACCTGTCCATATCAGATACAGAAGAATAAAATTCACCTCAATTCCTAAATATCGTATATATGTATACATATATACACATTAGTGTATGTGTGCGTGTTTATACAAGAGCAATAACTATTAATGGAAGGATATTGTGTATTGTCAATCCTCGTCAAGAAAATAATCTCAATTCCTGAAGAGATAAAATAATTAAAATATCTTAAAGCTTTCTTCTCCTACCTGTATTCAGGCAAAATTTTCTTTCCTTTTGATGAGTATTTATTGTTAAGAGTTTAGCACTTTCACTTAAACTGTCATTGAATTGGAAGTTTTCTTGATTATTTTATTTCTGAGCATAATCCTTGTTAGAATAGATAGACGGATGATAGATAGATGATAGATAGATAGATGATAGATAGATAGATAGATAGATAGATAGATAGATGATAGATAGATAGATAGATAGATCCAACTATTCCAAGATTCTAGAGATCTAGTCTGTAATCTCCATGTCTAGTCCAACATCATAACCTCAGCTCCTAGCACAATGCAAGTGGGCTGAGGTTATGGTGTTAGACTAGACAGAAATGGATATCAGCACGTTACAAAGGTTGTTGATTAAGCCTTGATTTGATACTCAAGAAGGTAGATTTGATAAGTTATAACTCATAGAAGATTATTTTTTCATTTGTTTTCTAGTATTTGCTAACCTCTTAAATAAGGACACATCTAGAAGAAATTGAATTTGCTGTTGATTTTCATGGTACAGAACATCTGAAGCAGAGAAAAGGATGGCCACATGGCAAGAGAGAACTTCAGTGTTACCAGCTAACCCTAAACGTAGTCTGATATGGTTTGGACATTAGTCCTCCCTAAATCTCATGTTGAAATGTAATCCCCAACGTTGGAGGTGGGGCCTGGTGGGAAGTGTTTGGGCCATGGGGGTGGGTCCCCCATGGCTTGGTGCTGTCCTCACTATAGTGAGTTCTCATGAAAGCTGGTTGTTTAGAAATGTGTGGCACCTCCCCATCCCTTGCTCCTACTCTCGCCATGTGACCTGCTTGCTCCTGCTTCACTCTCCTCCATGAGAAAACTCCCTGAGGCCTCCCCAGAAACCAAGCAGATGCCCCCTGCTATGTTGTACAGCCTGCAGAAATGTGAGCCAATTAAAACTCTTTTCTTTGTAAATTACTCAGCCTCGAGTACTTTTTTGTAGCAATGTGAAAACAGCCTATCACATAGTCCATCTAAATACAGTTCTTCAATCCCAAATTCAACCATCCTGGGAGATCATCATGATCTGAATGGTGAATGATATAAAATGTTCAGGGATACCCAGCACTCTGTGAGCAGTCTACGGGGTTCTGGGATTGCTTCTGCACCACTGGGTCAACTCAGGAAGATAAACATGGAAACAGAAACTGCTTTCTGCCCAGCTGAGATTCAAATTTATTGAGCTCACATACCCAGGGCTCCCTTGGTCAAAAGGATGCAACACTGAATGAAATAACAACATGGCATCTGGCCAAAATAGTCCTATAACCTAATCATTGACACCTTTCTGGGGTAACTTTGATTATACAGGTGTATTAGTTCTTTTTCACACTGCTGATAAAGACATACCTGAGATGAGGCAATTTACAAAAGAAAGAGGTTTATTGGACTTACAGTTCCACGTGGCTGGGGAGGCCTCACAATTATGATGGAAGGTGAAAGGCACATCTCACATGGCAGCACACAAGAAAAGAGCTTGTGCAGGGAAGCTCCCTTTTTTAAAACCATCAGATCTCATGAGACTCATTCACTATCATAAAAATAGCACAGGAAAGACCCGCCCACATAATTCAATTACCTCCCACCAGGTTCCTCCCATGACATGTGGGAATTATGGGAGTTACAATTCAAGATGAGATTTGGGTGGGGACACAGCCAAACCATACCAACAGGTAGGGAATGGCATTTTTTTTAGTGGCCTAGAATATGATCATGGAGAATACGACATATAAGTAACAGAGATAAAACTATTGATGTGATGAGTTTGTGCTTTTTATTATAAATTTTTTATTTCCCCTTCCTACCTTTTTCCTATCATTCTGGATTCTGCCTCAACTCAACCAAACACAATTATGGAGTAGGAAAATCCAGACCTTCATAAGATCATTCAAAAACGTTTATTGAGCACATACTATATTCCAGTCCTGAAGTTAGATTCTATGGAGATCACAATGAGCAAAATTGACACATTTTCTACCATCATCAGGACTTCAAGTTTGGGAGGGTAATGGTCACCAATAAAATAATCCCAGAAATCAGTATCTAATTGTAAACTGAGAGATGTGCTATGAAGGGCAGGATGCTGTGAAGCACCCAGAGGAAATAATAGGTTGAGCTGAATTCTGAAGCATGAGTATCAGTTAATTAGGCAGAGGGCATAGAGAAGAACTGGGGCAGGGTTGGGGGACTGGTTCCAGGCAGGTGGATTAGCATGTAGAAAAGCAGAAACAACTGCAGAGCATCTCAAGAGTGGGAAGAAGGCCAGGATGGTTGAACCCCAAGCATGATGGAGAGTAGTGAGATGAGGCCACAGAATAAGGCCACAGCCACAGCAGCAGACCCTTGGACACATGCTGGGGCCCTGAGGATTTTCTCCTCTTGGCTTTTCTTTATCCCCTCACCTAGTATCCTCAGAGCTCCCCCAAGCTTGCATCCAACTCAGCGTTGCACACTCTCCTCATGAATTTCAAAATCCTCACTCACTCCTCCTCCTTCCCATGAAAACATCCAGGCTCTCATCCCAGGCTAGCCTGGGGCAACACTATTTATGAGCTCCTGTCCCTTCCTACTGTCAGTTCTGCCTCCTTGGCCTTGCTGCTTCTTCAGCGTGAAGTGTCTTGCTACTTTTTTCTCCCTCTTGGTTCAAATTTATTCTCAGATCCTTCTTTTGATGATGTATAAATGCCTGGCTAGAGCTTCGTGTGTAATCCTTCCCAAGGACATTGGATATTGAAAGGGAAAGCAAGGCTTCTCTGATTTTACAAAAAGGAATCCCCATTCAGGGTCTCCAGAGAATGTATCTTTCAGAAAGGGGGGATATTTGTAGACTGACATTCTGGTGCTTTTAAAATCTGCTCTGTAACAACCTACCATTTTTCCCAAACTAAACTTGTTTAGCTCCTAGTAGAAATAGATGAGATCATTGCAGCTGCATTCAATAAACCAGTGGTTCTCAAGTGAGGGGAGATTTTTCTCCCAAGAGACTTAAAGTAGGATCTGGAGACATTGTTGGTTTTCGCATTGGAACGAGATGGTGATGCTACTGGCAGCTAAAGTAGAGGCCAGGGATGCTGCTAAATCCTAAACATCCTCAATGCACAAGACAGTCCCCCAAACAAAGAATTATCCAGCCCTAATTGTTAATAGTGCTGAGGCTGAAAACCTCTGCAATAAGCCCTTCCAACTTGGATGTGGCAGTTCAAAGTCAACCCTCCTCATCCCTGATTAATATTATTCAGTTGCTAACCACCTCCACAATGCACTCACATAATTACTGCATGTATTTGTATGTATTTTTGTTGATTATAGGTTTCTCCTTCTTGTCCCTCCAACTTAGACATTTGCGGTCTTCAAGGAAATAAAACATCCTTTATATATACTTAGTAACCCAGTAAGACCTGGCTGAGCAGTTGGCATCTGGCAGTCTTACTCTGTGTTGATAAGGATTATACAGACTGCCAAAAAGTACCAGATCTCCCTCTGGCTTTGCACATTCTCCTTGTACAGGAGATGGGATTGCTGCAATGGACCCCAGGGCTTCCCTGTGTAGGAAGGGACAAGGGAATTAAATAGTAAAGATAGAACTGATCATTCTGTGGTGACAACAATACCAAAATCTCAGTGACTTTAATGCCACAAGACTTTATTGCTTACACACATAGCCACTGCAGACTAGCAAGGGGTTCTGGTCCTCCTAGTTATTCAGCGACCCAGGCTCTGTCATCCCAAGATGGAACTTTGGGGTTTACTTCAGGAGGGAAAGAGACTTTGGAGGATCAGGTCTCACCCCAGAATTGACACAGGCCACTTCTGTTCATGGCCAATAGGTCAGAAATAGCCACACAGCCCCATCTAGCCTAGAAATAACAGCAAGCAGGACTAGGAGTTGGGGAGAGCAAATAGAATATTCACTGAGTTTGAAGTCAGCTTCACCGCTTACAATCTGGGGTAAGCTATTTAACTCCTGTAAGCCCCAGTTTCTTCATCAGTCAAATGGCAATCATAACAAATAGATACTTCAGAGTGGTTGTGAGGATTAAATGAAATGTTCTATTTACAATCCATGGCACACTTCAGGAATATAGTATAGGCTCAGTAAAGGAAAGCTGCTATTGTTATTACAATGATGACTATAACGATAATGTTGTTGTTCTTGTTCTTTGGGCCAGGAGATCATAAGGCAAAGTAAACCCAAGTAGAGGCTGCATCCTGACTGGCTTTTTCTCACTGTGGTAACACGATGACTTGTCATTTTGTGTGTATTTTTGTTGTGTCCTGAGAATGGCATTTACTCTTTGTTCTTTCATCCTAAATCATTTTTGAATACCTACTATATTCCAAGCATTGTTCAAACAATGCTGAAAATAGAAAGATGAGTAAGACCTTGGTCCTGTCCTTCAGGAGTTCACAGCCTGGGGATGGGGAGGAGGTCTAAGGGAGCTCGGGGACAGCATGCAGCCAATTGAGGAGGGAAGAATTAGGTCACAAAGGCTTCATGGAAGAACTGGTGACTGAAGGGCAAATAGAAGTTATCAGAGAAGGAGCCTAGACAAGGGAGAATGCAGTCAAGGAAAGAAGATTAGCAAAGGTATAGAGAGAGCTTGCTACATGCTATAATTTAGCAAAGTCAGAGAAGTGAGTGGAGGAGAAGGGGCAGGGGATGGGGTGGGAGGGGTCTTCTGTACAAAGAAGTTCAAGCAGGACAGTGATGTGATCAAATTTGTTTTTGAAATAAATCTATTTAAGTGGGTGTATTAGTCTATAAGGGCTGCCCATAACGAAATAGCTGTGGGGTGGCTTAAACAACAGAAATTTACTTTCTCACACTTCTGGTGGCTGGAAGTCCAAGACCAAGATGGCAGCAGGATTGGTTTTTCCTTAGGCCCCTCTTCTTGACTTGCAGATGGCTGCCTCCTCTCTGTGTCCTCATGTGGTGGTGTTTTCTCTGTGATGTACACATCACTGGTGTCTCTCTCTCTTCTTATGAGGACATGAGTCCTACCAAATTAGGGCCCCACCTTATGACCTCATTTAACCTTAATTATCTCCTTAAAGGTCCCATCTCCAGATATAGTCCCACTGGGGGTTAGGCTTCAACATACAACTTGGTAGGAGGGAAAATTTAGTCTATAACAGTGGGCAAGTTTGGCTTTGGCGGCAGACAAACCAAAGAAGAGAAAGCTGCTGCAATTCAAGCAAAAAATTCTGAGGTCTGCACTGAGTTGGTGGGTGTAGGAATGAAGAAAAAAAGAAATATCTGAAGGCTGGCCATGGTGGCTTGCTCCTATAAGCCCAGCACTTTGGTAGGCTGAGGTGAACAGATTGCTTGAGCCCAGGAGTTTGAGACCAACCTGAGCAACATGGCTGTATTGGTCCATTTTCACACTGCTGATAAAGACGTACCCAAGACTGAGCAATTTACAAAAGAAAGAGGTTTATTGGACTTACAGTTCCTCATGGCTGGGGAGGCCTCACAGTTATGGTGGAAGGCAAGGAAGAGCAAGTCACATCTTACATGGATAGCAGCAGGCAAAGAAAGAGACCTTGTGCAACAAAACTCCTGATTTTAAAACCATCATATCTCATGAGAGTCATTCACTATCACAAGAACAGCACAGGAAAGACCTGCCCCCATAATTCAGTCACCTCCCACAGGGTTCCTCCCATGAGTTACACATGAGGAACAGAGGGTTCCTCCCATGAGTTACAATTCAAGATGAGATTTGGGTGGGGACACAGCCAAACCATATCATTCCATCCCTGGTCCCTCCCAAATCTCATGTCCTCATGTTTCAAAACCAATCAAGCCTTCCCAAAAGTCCCCCAAAGCCTTAACTCATTTCAGCATTAACCCAAAAGTCCACAGTCCAACATCTCATCTGAGACAAAGCAAGTCCCTTCCACTTACAAGCCTGTAAAATCAAAAGGAAATTAGTTGCTTCTTAGATACAATGGGAGTACAGACATTGGGTAAATACAGCTATTCCAAATGGGAGAAATTGACCAAAACAAAGTGGCTAAAGGCCCCATGCAAGTCTGAAATCCAGCAGGGCAGTCAAATCTTAAAGCTCCAAAGTGATCTCCTATGACTGCAAACCTCACATCTGGGTCATGCTGATGCAAGAGGTGGGTTACCATGGTCTTGGACAGCTCTGCCCTTGTGGCTCTGCAGGGTATAGCCTCCCTCTCAGCTGCTTTCACAGGCTGGTGTTGAGTGTCTGTGGCTTTTCCAGGTGCATGGCGCAAGCTGTCAGTGGATCTACCATTCTAGGGTCCGGAGGATGATGGCCCTCTTCTCACAGCTCCACTAGGTGGTGCCCCAGAAGGGAATCTGTGTGGGTGCTCTGACCCCGCATTTCCCTTCTGCACTGCCCTAGCAGAGGTTCTCCATGAGCACTCCAAGCCCTGTGGCAAACTTCTGCCTAGGCATCCAGGCATTTCCATACATCTTCTGAAATCTAGGTGGAGGTTCCCAAACTCCAATTCTTGACTTCTGTACATTCAAGGGCTCAACACCACATGGAGGCTGCCAAGGCATGCATCTTGCACCCTCTGAAGTCATAGCTCAAGCTCTACGTTGGCCCCTTTCAGCCATAGCTGAAAGGTTGGGATGCAGTGCACCAAGTCCCCAGGCTGCACACAGCACTGAGACTCTGGGCCCAGCCCATGAAACTTTTTTCTTCTAGGCTTCCGGGCCTGTGATGGGAGGGACTACTGTGAAGGCCTCTGACATGCCCTGGACACATGTCCCTCATTGTCTTGAGGATTAACATTTAGTTCATCATGACTTATGCAAATTTCTGCAACTGGTTTGACTTTATCCTCACAAAATGGGTTTTTCTTATCTATTGCACTGGCAGGCTGCAAATTTTCCAAACTTTTATGCTCTGCTTCCCTTATAAAACTGAATGCCTTTAACAGCACCCAAGTCACATCTTGAATGCTTTGCTGCTTAGAAATTTATTCCACCAGATACCTTAAATCATCTCTCTCAAGTTCAAAGTTCCACAGATCTCTAGAGCAAGGGCAAAATGCTGCCAGTCTCTTTGCTAAAACAAAGCAAGAGTCACCTTTGCTCTAGTTCTCAACAAGTTCCTCACCTCCGTCTGAGACCACCTTAGCCTGGATTTCATTGTCCATATCATTATCAGCATTTTTGTCAAAGCCATTCAACAAGTCTCTAGGGTGTTCCAAACTTTCCCACATTTTCCTGTCTTATTCTGAGCCCTCCAAACTGTTCCAACCTCTGTCTGTTACCCAGTTCCAAAGTTGCTTCCACATTTTCAGGTATCTTTTCAGCTGTGTCCCATTTTACTGGTACGAATTTACTATATTAGTTCATTTTCATGCTGCTGATAAAGACATACCTGAGACTGGACAATTTACAAAAGAAAGAGGTTTATTGGATTTATAGTTCCATGTGGCTGGGGAGGCCTCACAATCGTGGCAGAAGGCAAAGAGGAGCAAGTCACATCTTATATGGATGGCAGCAGGCAAACAGAGAGCTTGTGCAAGGAAACTCCCATTTTTAAAACCATCATATCTTGTGAGACTCACTCAGCATCACAAGACAGCATAGGAAAGACCTGCCCCCATAATTCAATCACCTCCCACTGGGTTCCTCCATGACATGTGGGAATTGTGGGAGTTACAATTCGAGATGAGATTTGGGTGGGAACACAGCCAAACCATATCAAAGGCAAAACCCTGTCTCTACTAAAAATACAAAAAATTAGCTGGGCATGGTGGTGTGCACCTGTAGTCCCAGCTACCAGGGAGGCTGAGATGGGAGGATCACCTGAGTTCAGGTGGTTAAGGATGCAGTGAATCATAACTGCATCCCTGCATTACAGCCTGGGTGACAGAGCAAGACCCTGTCAAAACAAATAAACAAAACAAACAAACAAATAAATAAAAACAAGAAAGAGAGAGAAAGAGAGAAAAGAAAAAAGAGAAGTATCTGAAAATTTTTAAGTTGGTAGAATTGACAAGATGTGATAACTGAACAGTGGTATGACTTAGGTAACTGAGTAGAGAATAACACTATGAGGTAGAGAGAAAGCAGTATGTAGGGGAAAGACGAAGAGTTCACTATTTAACTGTTGATTTTGAGTTTCCTAGGCGACCAACCAGCAGAGAAATTAAGCATATAGTAGGTACATGGCCTCACTCAGGAAAGAAATCTAGGCTGGAAATACAGATTTGGGAATTGTCAGCATGGATACAGGCTAGCTAAGGAAGTGAAGGTAAATGAAGACGCCCAAGGAAAGTAAGCAGAGTGAAAAGAAGAGGTGGCCAAAATCCAAATCCTAGAAAATGTCATTTAAAGAGTGGGTGGAATAAGCATTATTCAGAAAGGTGCTTGAGAAAAAGAACCAGGAAGGGAATTGAAAAATCAAGAGCATTTGAGGTCACTGAAGCCAGGGGAGGAGAGGATTTCGGATAAGGCTTGGTCAGCAGGGTCAAACGTTACCAAAACATTCACAATGTGGATTTAAAAATAGATTCACGTGCAGATATCATGAGTGACCTCCATCAGAACAGTTGTACTGGGGAAGACACAGAAGCCAAACTGGCAGTATAACATGAGGAAGACGAGGCACTGAGTAAATTAACTTTTTAAGTTTCTTGACTGGGCATGAAATGACAAGGAAAGAACAGAAACTAGAAGGAACTTATAAGCAAATCAGGGATTTGGCTTTGTTCAGGTAAAAGACTTAGGCACATTTATATGCGGAGGGGCATGTGCCAGTTAATAGGTAGGTTGAAAATATAAAGAATATAGGAAACTTATGGCCTAAGGTTCCCAAGGAATCAGGGGTGTGCAATCCAGTGTCCAGGAAGAAGAAATAGCATCAGGCATAAGAATCTTCTGCATAAGCAGATTATGTCCCTGAAGTCAAACAAAAAAGAATACCTAGACTCTCCCTGTGCTGTCCATACAAGCCCTAGAATAAATTCTTCACATTATCACTTCTGCTTTACTGGGGGCTTTTGCTCTGCTCAGTTATCTCCCTCTTTTTCAAGACAAACATATTTTTCCAGGTTGGGCTATTGTTAACTACACATCTGGGACTTGGCACAACTCCTTAGCACCTAGTAGGTTCACTAAATACTGGCTGAATAAATCAACCCAGGGGCAGAGCCTTAGCCTGTTCAGTGCAGACTTTGCACTTTCCCATAGTCACCAGAGAATGGACCATATGGGTAGTCAGGTGAAAAGAACAGGCAGACACACGTGCAGGGAAGCTCTCTAGGAAAGATTCATTACTCATTCCACAAACATTTACTGAGTGTATGGTGCTGCCTTCAACTGTAGAACAGATGGCCCAATGCAACTGATATACAAGGCCTCCTCCAAACTGGAGGATTCCCTGCTCCCCACAAATGACAAATCAGTGGCTTCTGCACGTACCCATCTGCCGTGATCTGGAGCCCAAATATTCTCTCTGAATCCCAGGCATGGGAAAGCAGATCACTACCAATTTTTCTTTCTGTCAACAGGAGTTGAGGAATAATTATGCCCAATTGACATAAGCAGCTCCGATTGCCTTCAGAACTTGGCCTGAAGCCCAATTATATTTCTCTAGCTTGTGCCATAGTACATGAAAAGTACAATTTGTCTCATTTCCTTCTCTTACTTTTTAGAATATTCAAAAAAATTGGCTTAGTGAAACCAACGAAGCATGTTCTTTAAGAATAATTCTGAACACAATCCATAAGCCAAGTTAATATGATATAAATTCTAAGAGAAATTCAGTTGAAAGAACCTAGATAATTTTAAAATTATATGCACATGAGTAACGTATACTGCATACAAATAATTTTAAAATGCTGTTGCTAGGTTGAATATAAATCAAAGTGGTAAATATGTTCATGCATACACACACATAAGGTCCCACATTCGCCACTGTGCTCTTTTGTAAAAATTATTTTCTAAGCTGGTTGTTCGAAATTTAGATTGTATGTTTCCAGAAATAATGTGTAAATGGTGGGCAGCTTCCCAGGGTCATCCTTCCAAAACCAACTTCACCTATAATTCAGATGAACTCGGTAGGACTGATTTGATTCCCAGTGGCAATGGAGTATGTATTCAGAAGGAGAGAAAAAGACGATAGGGGAGCAGAGGATTAAAAAAAAAAAAAAAAGCTCCATGTAAAAACTGTTACTGGGTTGGGTGCTGGTCTTTGCATCCTCCCCTTTCCAAGACCCCCATGCTGCCCTAAGTCTCATGTTCTGGAATCATTTCCCCTACCAAGACCCCCACTTGATACCAAAGGCTCCATAAACCAGCTGTGCTTATTCCTTGTCCATGACTAAAATCCATATTCCCCCAGAAACACAAACCCCACTCCATGGCACTGCCTGTGGGTTTACCTTCAGGAGAAGGTCCCAAGGTGGAACACACTGGTGAGACCCAGAACAAGGCAGAGTTTGTTTGGCTCATATAGTGTCAGCTTGCTCAGTTTTGTTTTCTTTCTTTTCCAAACTAATTTGGTTACTAACACTCTAAAAAGCAAGGTAGATATTATGAGTGCTCACCAATGTCCACTTAGCCTCTTCTGGGCACACCTCTCAGTCCCTTAGTAGTAGGTGGAGCCATACGACCGCCCTGGCCAACAGACCATGCGCAGAAATGACATGTGTCCTTAAGGCTGAGGCAGGGAAAAGCTCCTCTGTGAGATGACCCAGTCTTTCTGTTTCTTGGTGTACTCGTTTCCTAGGGCTGCTATAACAAAGTACCATAAACTGAGTGGCTTCAACAACAGGAATTTGTTGTCTCACAGTTCTGGAGGCTAGAAGCTTGAACTCAAGGTGCTGGCAGGGTCGTGTTCCCTGTGAAGGCACCAGGGAAGGATCTGTTCCAGGTCTCTATCCTAGGTCCTGGTGGTTCCTTGGCTTGTGGCAGTATCACTCCAATCTTCACGTGACGTTTTCCCTGTGTATGTGTCTTTCTGTGTGTCCAAAATTCCCCCTTTTTGTAAGGACAGCAGTTCTACTGGGCCAGGGCCCACTTAATAATATCGTTTTAACTTACTTACCTCTGTAAAATCCTGTCTAAATAAGGTCACATTCTGAGGTACTGGTGGTTAAGTCTCAAACATATCTTTTTAGTGAGGATGCAATTGAACCCATAACACGTGGCCACTGGGAACATGGAGACCTGGTATTGAGATGGTGGAGCTGGGATGGCTGAGTTGATGCAGAGAGGGAAGCTGCCCTGGAGAGTTATCCAGATTGCCTGAATACTTCAAAGAGGGATAAATAAACTTTTCTTAAGCCACTGGCATTTGGGGAGCTGTTGGTTTTCACGGCATAGCCTAGCCTAGCCACATAATGATACAAGAATATTTTATGTAAAAGTCTATATTTCTTCCTTGGATGATGTAGCTTGCTGGGCATGTGTCTCTGCATGGCAACCATCAGCAGGCAATTGAAGAGCAACAATTTCCTTAGACTAAATCAAATTCTGCTTCCAATTCCCCCATGCACTACAATCCCTGCTACTCCCTAACATTACCCCGAACTATTATATCAATGACTATCTTCCCTTGTGTCTCTGCTCCTCTTTTTCTTACTCTTACCTGCTTTGTTTATATTACCTGTCTGGCCTCTTTAAGCTTCTGAGGCTGCCAACTCTGCTCTAAACTGGCCATGTTATTTATAGCTGCCTCCTTATTTCCCTTTCTGAAACCTTGAATTATAACCTTTGTTTGTGCTCTCAATAGTTCCCCAGGTAGCTGCAGGTGATAATGGAGGAGTAAGTCCTTTTGAGCTTAGCGTTCATAATCACCTGTTTTTCCTGTTCACTTTAAATGTGGAGGCATAAACACGTTTCAGGGGCAATTCCAAATATATGTTGAAAAGTCACTATAATGTCACAAATAAACTTTATACCTATTTTCAAAGCATTTTATACTCATAATAATTCTAATAGGTTAGTAGAAGTATTATTATCATCTCTTTATTGATGAAGAAACTAAAGAGTAAAGAAATTAGATGATATACCCACTGCCCCAGAACTGTCAGAGTGGAGAGTGATGAAGCCTGTAGCCCTTAGGACTCTAAGGGCAATGTCCTTCTCAACCTCAAGATCTCCGTTTCCTCATAGAACAAATGAAGTTATTTAACAAGGATTAGGCATTCTCAGACATCAGCAAGATGGCCGACTAGAAGCCCTTCCACTTGCTCCCTGCTCCCAACAAAGACAGACAAAACTAAAAATAAATAACTACACTTAAATGATAATAATTAAATACATTTAAATGTACTTACTACATTTAAATGAAAATAATTTTAAAAGAGCACCAGAGTACATCAAAGGAGTCACCGAAACCCTGGCAAGCACAGAAACTGAGGATAGCCACAGAAAGAACGAAAGGAACCATTCCATCCCCAAGCCTTCTGACTCCTCAGCTGGGAGTCAGAAGGAGCTTCCTTCTCTGGGGATAAGGTCAGCAAGAGGACGCCAGTGCCCTTATCAACACCCTGAACACCTACAGACCTCACCACTGGGGGCCCTAGCAGTCCTCACAGGCACTAAGCCCAGCTGAGGGAGCTGCCTGTGGTCCACAAAGCTGTGCTCCTCCCAGAGAAGGAGCCAACATTATGCCTTGCCCCTTGTGGTCCATGCAACTACTATGGTATTTTGTCTTGGAACTAGAACTACTGCTGGAGTCTATCTTGTTCTGGGGACAAGTGGCCATGGTACTCTTTTTCCCCTGAGGCTAAGCTGCTATAGAACCACCCGTACCTTGTGGCCCAAACATCCCTAAGCTGAGCTAAGAGCAATAGTTGCACCTTTCCCATGGGGACAAGTAGTGGTGAAGCCACTCCACCCACCCCTCCCAGTCAAGGTTGCACCCTGCCCCCATGAGCTGGAGCTGAAGTTGAGCACTCTTTCCCTGGGAAATAGCATCTTGGCAGAGAGCTCTATCTACCCTTCCCAGTGGCTGCTGTGCCCTGCCCCTAGGGGCCTAAGCTGAAGCTGCACACTGTCTTTCAAGAAAACATTACCTTAATGGAGCCACTCCATCCACTTCTCCCCATTGCTCTCAGGGCCAAGCTAAAGCTGCACACCTTCTCCAAGGAAACAGTGCTTTGGCTGAGCTACTTCATCTACCCTTCCCAGTTGCTGCTGCACCTGTCCCAAGGGACTCGAGCTGAAGCTCTGCACTGCTTCCCAGGGAAATGGTGCTTTCATGGAGCTGTGCCATATACTCCTCCCAGTCAATGCTACACCCTGCCACCTGTACTTCAGGTGTGCTCAAGCAATGCCTGGCATCCTGGGAAATGGAGCCTTGGCCACCCAGAGCTGTCATGCCCCCCCTTCCTGAGCTGAAGTGATACCCTGCCTCCTGGGAAAGCAGTACTTTGGCTTCCCAGATAGTCCTGCCTCCCCAGTACCTAAGTTGAAGCAGCACCCTGCCTCCAAGGAACCTGTGCCTTCATCCCCTAGAGTGGTCATGAACACAAGTACTAAGTGGAAGCAACATCATGCATTTTAGGGAAATGATATGTGGGCTGTCCAGAGTAGTCACCCTCACCAAGCCTGAGCTGAAGCAGTGCATCATCCCTGGGGAACTGGGGCCTTGGAAGAGTGGAGCAGCTGAGTATTCCAGTGCTGACCTGATATAATATCCCATGCTGCAGGAAAACAGAGCAGTGGCTGAACTGAAACACCCTGCCCTACAGGCCAAATATCTCTAGTGTCCTGCTTCCCTGGTACTAGACTAGCCTTACAGAGACTGAGCTTCTGAGACACCCCTCTCCCTGGGTATTGCAGTCATTACTGTGCTGCTTCCCAATCCCCAGGGCCCAAAAGACAGCTACGCTCTGCTCATCTTGGATCCTTTCTGCCACTGCACCTGGCCTCACAGGTGTCAATCCTCACCATCCCAGAGTCTAGAGTCACTACTGCACACGGCCTCATCCTCTGGGACCTGAGTTGCCACTGAGCCCTGTTGGCTCTGGTTTCTGAATTGCAGCCATGCACTGCTCCCTGAGCCCAAACCTCAAGAGCAGTACTTCTTTCCTGGAGCTGGGCCAAGAGCTGTGCCTTGCCCACCAGGGTCAGAATAACAGTTACTACCCAGCCCCTGGGTCAAGCTGTTAGGTAGTGCCTCAGAGTCACAGAAATTGCCTCTGTGGGCAATGTAAATAAAACTTTGCCACAGAGAGTGAACCTGTACCCCAAGACCCAGATGCCACAATAGATTCATAAGACTTGAGCTTAGAACCCTGGCTCCACAACCCCATCAAGCAACTATACCTGGAACCCAACACAACTCAAGGTGCCTGTAGACTATATCAGGCCCATCATCAAGAGGGATCCCCTCGACCGGGCATGGTGGCTCACACCTGTAATCCCAGCACTTTGGGAGGCTGAGGCGGGTAGACCACGAGGTCAGGAGATTGAGACCATCCTGGCTAACACAGTCAAACCCCGTCTCTACTAAAAATACAAAAAATTAGCCGGGCGTGGTGGCGGGCGCCTGTAGTCCCAGCTGCTCTGGAGGCTGAGGCAGGAGAATGGCATGAACCCAGGAGGCGGAGCTTGCAGTGAGCTGAGATCAGGCCACTGCACTCCAGCCTGGGTGACAGAGCAAGACTCTGTCTCAAAAAAAAAAAGAAGGATCCCCTCAACTGGGTCTTCCCATTGTGGGGAAAATAAGAATAAGAGGACCCCAAAAGCCATTGCCACTGAGGACTTTAACAACCTACATTGCCACCTTAGCTGCCACAAACTTCTACAGCCTGAGTCACTAAGGCACCCACAGTTATTGCTGACATTGATCACAGATGAAGAAACAGAATGAAGACAATACTACTGCATCTACTCAGAATCAGAGTCACCATACCCTTCCCAACAAGCACACTAAAATCCAACTACAGGTGAAAGTCTTTCTCTACAAAATCCACTCTAGAAAGTTCAGAAGAGAAAAATGTTCCACCAGATGCACAGACAAAAATGCAGGAACACAAGACACATGAAAAAGGAAGAAAATATAACACCACCAAAGGAACACACTAACTTTCTGGTAAAAGACACCAAGGAAAAGGAAATCTATGAATTGCAAGAAAGGAAATTCAAAATCATGATATTAAAGAAACACAGTGAGATATAAGAAAAGACAGACAATTCGACAAAATCAGGAAAGCAATTTACAATATGAATAAGAAATTTAACAGAGTTATATATATTTTTTAAAAAGCAGAAATCCTGCAGCTGAAGAATGCAATGAATGAAATAAAATATACAATCAAGAACTTCAACAGCAGTCTTGATTAAGCAGAAGAAAGAATCTCTGAACTTGAGATAGATTGTCTGAAATTACCCAGTCTGAGGAAAAATAGCAGAATGAAAAAGAGTGAAGAAAGCCTATAGAACTTGAAACAGCATTAAGGAAATAAATATTTACATTGCAGAGTTCCAGAAGAAAAGAAGAAAGGGTTTTTTTAAAACAAAACAAAACAAAACAAAAAAAACTCCTATTTCATGGGATAATAGCTGAAAACATCCCAAGTCTTGGAATAAATATGGACAACTAGATCCAGGAAGCTCCGATACCCAAATATGTTCAACTCTAAAAGGTATTCTTCAAGGCACATTATAGACAAACTGTTAAACGTCAAAGATAAAAAGAGAATTCTAAAAGCAGCAAGAGAAAAGCATCAAGATACATATAAGAGAATCCCCATTAGGCTAATAGCATATTTCTCAGCAGAAACCTTAACGGCCAGGAGAGAATGAAATAACATTTTCAAAGTGATGGAAAAAAAATTGTCAGCCAAAACTACTATACCAGCAAAGATATCCTATCCTATAGAAATGAAGAAGAAATAAGGTCTTTATCAGATAAATAAAAACTGAGGAACTAGACAGGCATCACAAGAAATGCTCAAGGCAGTCCTACAACTTGAATGAAGCAAAAGGATGATAGCCACCATTATGAAAGTATGCAGAAGTATAAAATTTATTGGTAGACAACATACACAAAGGAGAAAGAGAAAAGAATCAAACCTTATCACTACAGAAAAACCACCAAACCACTGTGATGAACAATAAAAGAGGAAGAAAGGAACAAAGAATATACAAAACAACCAGAAAACAATTAACAAAATGACAGGAGTAAGTCCCTATCTAGCAATAATAACTTTGAATTTAAACCAAAAGATATAAACTGGATGAATGGATTAAAAAAATACTCAACTATATGTTCCTGTAAGATACACTTTACCTGTTAAAAACACATAAAGGCTAAAATTAAAGGATTAAAAAGTATTCCATGCAAATATAGGCCAGAAGAGAGCAGTAGTACTATACTTACATCAAATAAAACAGACTTTAAGTCAAAAATTATAAAAAGAGACAAGGAAGATCATCAAATAATGAAAAAGAGTAGTTCAGCATGAGGATATAACAATTGTGCATATATATACACCCAATACCAGGACATCCACATATATAAAACAAATATTATTGTATCTAAAAGGAGAGATATACCCAAATACAATAATAGTTGGGAACTTCAACTCCCTACTCTCAGCATTAGACAGATCATCTAGACAGCAAATCAACAAGGAAGCATTGAATTTAAACTGCACTTTAGACCAACTGGATGTAACAGACATTTACAGAACACTTTATCCAACAGTTGCATAATAAATATTTTTCTCATCAGCACATGGAAAATTCTCCAAGATAGACCATATGTTAGGCCACAAAACAAATCTCTACAAATTTTTAGAAATTGAAATTCTGTTAAGCACCTTTTCTGACCACAATGCAATAAAACTAGAAATCAATAACAAAGGGAACTTTTGAAACTATAAATACACAGAAATTAAACAACATGCTTCACCATAATCATTCACCATCATCAAGCATATTTATCCCAGAGATACAATGATGGCTTAACATGCAAATCAATAAATATGATATATCATATCAACTGAATGAAAGACAACAACCATATAATTATATCAATAGATGCAGAAGAAGCATTTGATAAAATTCAACAGCACTTCATGATAAAAACTCTCAAAAAATTAGGTATAAAAGGAACATACCTCAACACAATAAAGGCCATATATTACAAACACACAGCTAACATCATACTGAATAGGGAAAAGCATAAAGCTTTTCCTTTAAGACCTGGGAAAGACAAGGATGCCCACTCTTGCCACTGTTATTCATCATAATATTTGAAGTTCTAGCCATAGCAAATAGTCAAGAGAAAGAAATAAAGGGCATCCAAATTGAAGAGGGGGAAATCAAATTGTCCCTGTTTTCAAATTACATGATTTTATGTACATAAAACCCTAAACGTCCTATCAAAAAACTGTTAGAGCTTATTAACATATTCAACAAAGTTGGAGAATACAAAATCAATATACAAAATCAATGAATTAGCTGAAAAAGAAATCAAGAAAGTAATTCCATTTACAATATCTACCAAAATATATATCTAGGAACAAATTTAACAAAGGAATTGACAAATCTCTACAAGGAAAACTATAAAACACTGATGAAAGAAATTGACCACACACAACACACACACACACACACACACACACACACACACACACACAGAAAGACTTTTCATGTTCATGGATTGGCAGAATGAATATTGTGAAAATGAACATACTACCAAAAGTGATCTACAGGTTCAATGCAATTCCTATCAAAATACCAGTGACATTCTTCACAGAAATAGAAAAAAAAATACTAAAATTTATATGGAACTACAAAAGACCCCAAATAACAAAAGCTATTCAGAACAACAACAACAACAACAACAACAACAACAACAACAAAACCCAAAGCTGGAAGCATCACATTACTTGTCTTCAAAATATACTACAAAGCTTTAGTAAGCAGAGCAGCGTGGTGCTTGCACAAAAACAGACACATACACAAATGGAACAGAATAAAAAACCCAGAAGTAAATCCATGTATTTACAGCCAACTGATTTTTGACAAAGAACACCAAAAACACTCACTAGGGAAAGGAATCTCTTTAATAAATGGTGCAGGGAGAACTCAATATCCATATGCAGAAGAATACAACTAAACCCCCATCTCTCACCATATATGAAAATCAAATAAAAATGCATTTGAGACTTAAACTTAAAACCTGAACCTATGAAAGTACCAGAAGAAAACATGGGGAAAACTTCAGGACATTGGACTGGGCAAAGATTTTATGGAGAAGACCTCAAAAGCACAGGTAACAAAGCAAAAATAAACAAATGGGATTATACCAAACCAGAAAGATTCTGCACAGTAAAGGAAACAATCAACTGAGCAAAGAGACAACCTGGAGAGTGGAAAATATCTGCAAACTACTCGTCCAACAAGGGACTAATATCTAGACTATACAAGGAATTCAAACAACTCAACAGCAAAAAAGAAAAGAATCAGATTTTAAAATGGGCAAATGAGCTGAATAGACATCTCTCAAAAGAAGACATACAAATGGTCAATGTGTATATGAAAAAAAAGCTCAACATTACTAATCATCAGGGAAATGCAAATCAAAACCACAATGAGATATCATCTCATCCTAGTCAGAATGGTTATTATCAAAAAAGACAAAAGATAACAAATGCTGGCAAGGATGTGGAGAAAGGGGAATTCTCATATACTGTTGGTGGGAATGTAAATAATACAGCCATTATAGAAAACAACCATTACAGGAAACAGCATGGAAGCTCCTTACAAAAAGTAAATATTGAGATACTATATGATCCCGCCATCCAACTACTGAGTATATATCCAAAGGAAAGGAAATCATTATGTTGAAGCTGTATCTGTACTCTCATGTTTATTGCAGCATATTCACAATAGCCAAGATGTGGAATCAACCTAGGTGTCCATCAACAGATGAATGGATAAAGAAAATGTGGTGCATGTACACAATGGAATACTATACAGCCATAAAAAGAATGAAATCCTGTCATTCACAGCAACATGGATGAGCTTAGAGGACATGTTAAATGGAATAAACTAGGCACAATAAGATAAATGCTGTATGTTCTCCCTCATATGTGGAAAGTAAAAAAAGTTGATGTCAGAATCAGAGAGTAGAACAGTGGTTGCTGGAGGCTGGGAAGGATAGAGGGAGGTGCAGATAGTGAGAGGTTGATTAGCAGACATAAAATTACAGCTAGACAAGAGGAATAAGTTCCAGTGAATGTTTCCAACACGAAGAAATAACACATGTTTAAGGTGATAGATATGCTATTTATCTTGATGTGATTGTTACACATTGTATACATATATCAAAATATTTCACTGTACTCCATAAATATGCACGATTATTATGTGTCAACTAAAAATAATAAAGCAAAAAAGAAGTAGGAGTTTCTGAATTTACATTTAGCTATGGAAGCCTTATACTAGCCCAAGCTCATGTGGAACAGTCAAAAGCAGGAAAACAGCTCTGGCTGAAGTAGAGGTAGGCTCCAGAGTCAGGGAAGTGACATTTTGATACTGGCCACTGTTTTGATGAAGGAACATTTTAATTCAGGAGAAGATACAATCCATTAAACTTTTACCTTAAAGTTTTACCAATTTTCAATCAGGTGTGATGGCACATGCCTATAGTCCCAGTTACTTGGGAGGCTAAGGTGGGAGGATCACCTGAGACTGGGAGACAGAGGTTGTAAGTGAGCCAAGGTCACACCGCTGCCCTCCAACCTGGGCAACCAAGCAAGGCCCTGTCTCAAAAAAAAATTACCAATTCTCTTTTAATTAGCAAATGTAGTAGACTGAATAATAGCCCCCCCTGCCCCCCCAAAAATAAATTCACCTCCTCCTATCCCTAGAACCTGTGAATATTACCTTAGGTGGTAAATGAGTGAATGTTACCTTATTTCTTTTTTTTTTTTTTTTTTTTGAGACGGAGTCTCGCTCTGTCGCCCAGGCTGGAGTGCAGTGGCGCAATCTCAGCTCACTGCAAGCTCTGCCTCCCAGGTTCACACCATTCTCCTGCCTCAGCCTCTCCGAGTAGCTGGGACTACAGGCACCCGCCACCACGCCCGGCTAATTTTTTGTATTTTTAGTAGAGACGGGGTTTCACCATGGTCTCGATCTCCTGACCTCGTGATCCGCCCGCCTCGGCCTCCCAAAGTGCTGGGATTACAAGCGTGAGCCACCGCGCCCGGCCTGTTACCTTATTTCGAAAAAGGAAATTTGCAGATAAAATGAAGTTAAGAATTTGAAGATAAGGAGATGATCCTGAATTCCAATGACACCGTCCTTATAGGAGACCAAAGAGGAGAAGGCACAGACACAGGTCATGTGAAAACAGAAGAGGCTGGTTTTATATAGCCACAAGCCAGGGTACATCTTGTACACCTGGTGTAAGGTAAGCCAGGTGCACCTGGAGCCACCAGAAGCTAAAAGAGGCAAGAAAAAGTCCTCCCTTACAGCCTTCTGAGGAAGCACAGCCCTGATGACACCTTGATTCAGACTTAAGGCCCCCAGAAGTGTGAAAGAATAAACTTCTGTTGTTTAAGCTACCAAGTGTGTGCTTGTTATAGCAGCGACAAGAATCTCATACACCAAGTACTATGAAAATTCAATAAGCCCACCCTATACCTGAGCATTACTGCACTGCCAACACCATTTCAGGATGAAAAAGTGAGGATGAGGTCAAGTTGAAGTATGCAGTAAGGGTGAGATGAGGTTCAGAGATGCCGTGAGATCCCAAAATTTTCCAAGCCTTTACTTATGCTTTGGCATAAGTAAATTAAATTCTCTCATTTATCCATCAGAGTTAAAGACACTATGAGTAAGATTTAGCCTCTTGTTCTCAGCTCCCAACTGCACAGGAAATTGCCAATTACTAGCAGTTAGGAATTTCTAGCAGTTCTCTCAGAACTTTTGGTAATATACATTTTCATTTCATAATATCCCTGTGCAATGCTGGTTTGGGGAGATAAGCCTGATGCTCCTAAGACTTGATCCCAGTTTAATCAGACTTATAAGAAATACCTTTAATATTATTTCCAAGTAAAAGTAATAAATATGTATAAAAATTCCAACAATAGATAAGTGAATAAAATAGAAAATGAAAATCACCATAACAAGGGTAGAGGTTGGGGTAGACTAAGAAAAAAGGGTAGCTATTGCATATATTATTGATGATAAGGACCAGTGATTTTATTATTTTATAGGATTATTTTGTGCAGCCATGCCATGACAAAATACCTGCATTAAAATGACTGAGCCAAGATGAAACTTGCATCAAGGTAGCCATGTCAAAGTGCCCTGCTTTTCCTGGAGAACCATCCACTGTCCCTGACCTTACAACACCCAGGAAGTCCTTTAACAGGCTCCCAGTAACTCCTAAGATATCTTTGACCACAGTTTAAAAAACGTTGAGTGAGACATTCTTAAAATGCCTCTCAGCTGTGACATTCAATAAATGTATGTGGATACGGATGTGTTCAACAGACAGTCATAAAAAAACACAATGCAATAGAAAACTACTGAAATGATACCCATAAACCAGTTAATGCCTGTCAGCAATCAGAAAACTAGTAGCTTCTGCCTCTATTTATACTTATGGTTGCAACTTAATGATGTTTTTACTTAACTGATGGCAGCTGTCTCCATGAAAAGCTATTAGCACATTAGGTCTTTATTGAAACTGACAAAGAAATAATGTTTGTGACTTCTCTTTTGTTCACAAGGTTAATTGTTGTTTAATAATACTCTTGTGATGTGTTACAAGCTCCCAAGGAATTATACATGCAAACCATTAGACTAAAAACAGAAGCCTCAACAATCTACTCATTTACAAATTGATAGATCTAAAACACAAAGATAGTAAAGTACCAGGTAATATGATGATTACCCAAGATTTTGCATTATTTCTAATTTTTAATTTAAATCAGTAGATGCTTATTTAGCAAAATACTAAGCTAGAAACTCGGGAGGTACAAAGATTTAAAAGACACTACTTCTGTTCTTAGGAAATGTCCAATATAGTTGAGACACTACACATATTAGTGAATTATTTAACGAGCTGTATTCAGAGATACAAAGAGAAAACTACCTCTATTTGGTTGTAATATAAAATCTTTTTTACATACTGCTAGATTTGGTTTGCCAAAATTTGTTTAGGATTTTTTAAGCCTATGTTATTTGTTTAAGCCACTGGTTTATTGGTTACTTTGCTACTTGCTGCCAAACACACCTTAAGTTACCTACCTGTGGTTATTTAGGAGCCACTCCCTTCAAAGTGAAACAGGACCTGAGAGATCACCAATTCCAACCTCTCTGGCCTACCAGAGAGGAGGGTGGAGCCCAGAGAGATGAAGGAATTGGTCCAAACCACATGGCAGCAGCAAAGCCTCGACCAGGGCTCAGTTCCCCCAATTGTTCATTTCTTTGAGGCCTCAGAAGTTGGTTTCAGTTGTGCCAAGACCATCTTTTATAGTTTGCCCAGTTTGCACACAATACTTAAAATCCCAACACACAAATAAGACGCAAAACATAGAAGGGGAAAAATGGCGATGATGATGATTGTGGTAGTAGCAATGGTGATGAAGAAGGAAGAGGAAGTGGCAAGAAGAGGAGAAGAAAGCTCAAATTAGTGAGAGCTTACAATGGACCAGGCACTTTGCAAACACATCTATTGTAATCTTTGCAGCATTCCTGTGAGGCAGCTACTAAAATTATTATAACTTTACAAATGAGAAAACGGTGACATTAGATGTGAGGTCACCTGGTCAGTGGCTGCTAGTGTAAATGTGAATTCCAAGACTGGTCTGACTTCAGAGCCTGGATTCTAAACTGCAACACTATAGGCTATTCAGCTTCTGGTAAACCCTGCCCACCCTGCAGGTCTAAGGGAGCTGGACAGGGGCACTGAGAAGTCCTTGCTGATGGAGTCTGAGAAAGCCCTGAGAAAGACTCAGATTACTACAGCAGCCCCAAATGGCATTTTTAATGTTTTCGCTCTCTGTGGTGCATTCAGTTACCAAGACAATCATCTCAAATAAGAATTCCAGTGAAGCTCAGAGCAAATTAATTAGCTGTGCTGCAGACACATTAAGGCTCTGCAAGCAGTTACTATAGTAGGTAACCTTGCATGTTTTACAAAGTGTGGCGTTTTCATTTCAGCCTATGTTGAATAATGAATAATTTTTCCTGCCCCCTGCTAAACAGTGAATGATGAGAAGCCCTTTGGTAATTCAGTGATGTTGAATTAATCTGTTGGTAGACTATCCATATTTTCTCCAAAGCCACCATCCCCTTATTCTAGGTTTCTCCCACTTCCTGCTCCTCCTTCCCTCACAAATGCTATCACATACCTTGAAAGGAGATGGCACTCCATTCCCAAATACAGATCCAGCATCTGACAGCAATGCCAGCAGTGGGAACTTCCAGTGTGGGAATGTAGATGGGAGTGGTGCAAGAGGCCACCTGGGCATTCCAGACAATCCAGATACAGTGGTACTGCCCGGCAGCCTCAGCACCCACCCTGAATCCACCTTGCCATGAGGCATCACGTGGCATTGCCTTCCAAGGAAAACAATCCCAACACCCTCTGTTGCTCTCAAGCCCCATCTCCTGCTTTATTTGCTTTCCAAAAAAAAAATAATATATAGATATAAAATATATTATTTAGTATTATTTCCCTCCACCACTGATGTAAATGCCATGATAGCAGAAACTTTGTTTTGTTCATAAAAAAAATATAGATATAAAATATTTAGTATTATTTTCCTCCACCACTGATGTAAATGCCATGATAGCAGAAACTTTGTTTTGTTCATGGCTGTCTCTCTAGCACCTAGAACAGTGCCTGGCACATAAAAGTACAAATAATATTTGCTAAATAGATAAACTCCAAATGCATTTGCCAGTAATGTCAATTTTACTGAGGATTTCCTTGGGAGGTGGAAGACAGAAGGAAATTGTATCACGTGGCAAGATTTCACCCAGTCCCCTACCACATGTCTGTTCTCTGATCTAACTCCTATCCTTTTTCCACCCAGCCTTCGCAGATGCCCCTCAATTGTCCCAACCATCCAGGAGATACATGCCCTACCATCAAAGCAAAACCCAGCATCACTGCACCTTCTCCTCACCTCCACCTTAGAAATCACTTCAGCCACAGACAAAGCCACCCCAACATCAACAGGGAACTGACTGAACATTCATAAAGTGAATATTATACAGTTATCACAAAGAATTAGGTTGACAATAGACAGGTGATAACAATGACCAAGACATATTATTTAATGAAAAAAGCAAGGCATGATACCACATGTATACTATGCTTCTATATGTGTGTGTATATATATATGTGTGTGTATGTATATATATGTATATGGGTATGTGTATGGAGAGAGAGAGAGAGAAACATATATTAATATCTGCTTAGAAGATCTCTGAAAAGACAAACGAAACTGTCAACTGTGGCTGCCTTTAGGGAACAGTACCAGGAAAATGGGACAATTTTGGAAAGATACTTACTTTTTAGGGTTTAGGTTTTTTTGGGTACTGTTTAAAGTTACAGTTTTTTAGGGTTTTTAATTTGATGTGTTTGCGTTTTTATTAAAAAATTAAATAAACACAATTACATACAAAACAAAAGTAAGAGTGCAGGGGAATAGGCAGTCAAATAGCCAACAATGCCATTGATTAATTTCAGCATGCCTCTGAAATAACTCACCCAACCAAACAGGAATTTTGTGCCCTGGAGTGTCTACTGATAACATAAGACTTATTCTATCTTTTTTTCATAGGAATTGAATCTCTACACTTCCATTCTCTGCCAGAGTGAAACTTCAAAGTACATAATGGCACCCTCCGCTGGATCCCAAGGCCAAAGAAACTCAATGAGCTGGTAATCAACTTAAAAATGCATTTGCTCCAGAGAAGCTATTTAGATTAACTTTGGAGTTGGTCTCCCTAGAATTTAGTTCCCCCAGCCATTCTTTTCAAGGAAAATAATTTTGAATCAGAATAAATTAGCCTTTTGGATAACAATACAATGTAATGAGTGTTTGTAAATATGTTACATTTATCAAGAACTCTCCAATCATGTGAATTGGTTTTCTGGAATGTATTTCTCACTGAATTATTTATTAGCTGCTGGTCCTGTTTCCTGTATTCACCAGTTGCTAATATGTCCTATAAAGTTGTTAAGTCAGTTATTAGAATAAGAGAGAGCAAGAGCAAGTATTTTGTGTCTTTGCGTTAATTCCCGGGGAGGAATGCTACCTGTCCCCTGAAGGGTTCTCTGAACTCTCTTAGGAGGTGAGGGTGTTAGTTTTTGCCATGAGGTACTCTGGAAGCTGACACCCACCTTCAGTGGCTGACTGAGCCATGCTTCAGAGACAATGAGGGACAGTAAGGAGTTAAGTCAGTATCCAAAAAATGTCCCGTCAGGGTCATCCTCATCTCCCACAGATTCTGCTAGGGCCCTCACCTACACCTACACCAACACCTAACCAGCACCAAGATCTCTACATCCTGTCTCTTTGACTGAGTCAAAAAACTGAGGGAGATTTAGCATAGACAAGAGAAAGGGAAGGCTGGTGAATTTCACATGAAAGAAGTAGGGAAGGCCAGGTGTGGTGGCTCACGCCTGTAATCCCAGCACTTTGGGAGGTCAAGCTGGGCAGATCACCTGAGGTCAGGAGTTCGAGACCAGCCTGGCCAACGTGGTGAATCCCCGTCTCTACTAAAACTACAAAAAATTAGCTGGGCATGGTGGCGGGTACCTGTAATCCCAGCTACTCGGGAGGCTGAGGCAGGAAAATTGCTTGAACCCAGGAGGCAGAGGTTGCAGTGAGCCGAGATCATGCCATTGCACTCCAGCCTGGGCAACAAGAGCAAAACTCCATCTCAAAAAAAAAAAAAAAAAAAAAGGAGTAGGGAAAGTCCTTCTCTTGAAGTGATTCCACAGTATTTGGTGCCATGAAGGAGACCATGGTGGAAAGAAGGGTGCCTTTCTTACTGCCAAGGAAAAAATAGGTTGGATTTTATGCTTTCAAGCTAGCAGAAAAGAGAAGGGGCTACAGTAAGGACTGAATAGCACATCTTGTGCTATCTGATTCTGGGTAAGTTAGATGGAAACTGCCAGCACAGATGTAGGTGAGTCAAGCACTGCAAACAAGAGTAGGCTTATATCTCCATAATTTTCTATTTTGCATCTTCCTGAAATTAAAGAAAAATTGCTAATGTAATCAGCAAATTCCTAGATCATTTACCATTACAGAGAATAAATTAATAATGTGGCATTTTAATTTAGTGTCTGATTAGCTAATAAAAGAGGTGCCATTTAGAGCTGAATGATCCCCTACTTCTAGCCTTATAACTTTGTTCCTGTAATTTAAGGCCTTGGCAGTCACTTGCAAATCAATAAAGTCAGAGCCCACTTTAAACTCTTATCAGTCATTTACACCTAAGTGTGAATTAATACATATTACGTCCCACCTCCCCCGACCAAAGAATAACTTTCATGGTGAGGAAGAGGAACAGAGCATGGTCCTGAGTATTTGAGGGAGTTGGAAAAGAGGTGCCACCAAAGAGTGGGGTAACTGGGAAGAAAAGAGGGGAAGTACAAAATCGGCATCGATGACAAATTTCACCATTTTTCTTGGGGAGCAGGCTTAAGGGCAGCAGAGAGTTTTGGCCACCTCGGGTGTTTCAGTGCTCTGTTTGGTGGCAGAGAGCATGGCATTTTCTGATTCATATAACCACATGATCTTTAGAGGAGGCTCATTCAGGGGTATCTGCTAACTGCCCAAGCTGCGGTTGTTCTTGGCCCATTCCTCTAGCAGCAGAACAGCAGAACCTCACTCTGAAGTTTTGTAGGACTCATTCATTGCTGCAGAGTGTTACCTCCACCTGGCCACTTTCCCTTCTCCTAACTACAGTAATATGCGCCTTGAACACTATACAAGAAATATAGAATTCACAATGGTTTAAAAATTCATTTGCATGGTCTGTTATTGGCAACTTCTTGAAAAATAACCTCTAATGCTAAATGTGACTTCATGAAGGAAACCAATATTGGACTAGATTCCAGCTGGCTTCCACAGCCAGAGTTCTGACATTTAAGCACCTGGCCATGAACCGTCTTTCTTATTTCTCTTTCTCTCTTACGTCTTCTACCTTTTCCTGCTCTCCTCCTATGCTTCCTGGCTTTTTGCTGTCAGAGTTGTCTATTATGGCTGTCACTAGCCAATGAAAATGAATTTTTCTTTCTGGGCTGGTAAAATGACTAATCATAGGGCACTGTCTATGACTTTGCACCTTAAGCCCTTGGCTATTTTCCACAGAGCTTATACTTGTGTTTTTAAAGTTTCCTAAGGGCTTGTCATAGTCCTGGGTGTCTATGAGTGCTGGATGTTGTTGTGATACCACACAGAGCCTTCCCAACACCTGCTGATTGACACGAGGTAAAGCCACAGTCACAATTTCCAAAAATGAGGTGATTATATTACAGTAAACAAAGTCCTATATTTATCTAGAGCCTTCCATACATTATTATCCCTTTTGATCTTCTTAATAACCTTGTGATATAGGCAGGACAAAAACTATGTTAGTCTCACTTTATATTTAAGGATCAAAATCAGAGAAACTGAGTCAACTACACAAAATTAATACATTTCAGAGTGTGTCATCTTGCCAGTCATCCAACCAATTATTTAATCTCACTCATGAAGGTATTACCATGTATGAGTAGTGACTCTTTAATAACTATCAAGACCTACCAAATAAGTTGTTAGCTTGGCTGGGATTGCATTGATTAAAGACCGCATTTCATGGGGCCTTAAACTATATCCAAACAGCTTTTCTCCAAAGCATCAGAATAGTTTCTCTCTAAAGAACTGTCTTTGAGGCCAGGCATGGTGGCTCACACCTGTAATCCTAGCACTTTGGGAGGCCAAGGTGAGTGGATCACTTGAGGTCAGGAGTTCGAGACCAGTCTGGCCAACATGGTGAAACCCCGTCTCTACCAAAAATACAAAAATTAGCTGGGTATGGTGGCACATGGCTGTAATCCCAGCTACTCAGGAGGCTGAGGCAGGAGAATCACTTGAACCTGGGAAATGAAGGTTGCAGTGAGCCGACATCAAGCCAATGCACTCCAGCCTGGGCGACAGAGCGAGACTGTGTCTCAAAAAAAAAAAAAGAACTGTCTGAGTGAACCAGTTTGCTCTAATTTTTCGAATAACTCACAGGCTCTGCTTGCCTCATCAGGCATGAATCAGATAAATTTAAATAAATAAATAAATTCATTTTACACATGGTTCCAAGTCAATAGGTTCAGAGTGAAGCCCTGTGTTTTACCCCACACTTATCCCATAAGGACAATGGGCTTTGGGATCACTATCTTCCTTGTTATGCAGATGCCCTTTTCACTACACTCTAGATACCATCAGTGTGCCCAGTAGTCAAACTCACCATAAAAATGCAAACGCATTGCGAAGCATTTGCACAGAAAAACAACCATTCTTTAATGTTTTCTAGGAAAATAAGGAAACCATAGTAAGATATATGCTGCATATTACTGCCACATTTTTCAATCCCTATCACTGGACTTTTCTGAAATATTGGCAAAAATAAATAATAGGTTCTTTAGTCTAAATTTTCTTCTGGACTAAAGACTAAAAAAAAAGCTACACAGAGAGCTCAAAATAGTAAAAGCGTGCTGTAGAGAAGCACACCTCTCTGGTCTGAGAAATTAGCATTTCCTCTGCCTCATGGTTCTGGTGAAGTGTTGAGTTGGAGTTCTACAGGGGCAAGCAATGAAAGCTCACCTCAGGAGGTACAGCTGTGCTCAAGTTTAGAACAGTGAAGAACTACAGGTTTTCTCCCTGAAGAGCTGGTAAGTATTAGGAAAAAGTGGGAACACCACTATCTTTCTTTGTTCATGACAGGCATTACCCAAATCATTTGCCAAAAGGACAGGGCACAGGTTTCAAATAAGTCTTTCAGGTTGAGATGGCACAGAACTCATTATCAGATTAGAGATTGAAGGCCACCAGGGTGATTGCTGCTGGGCAGACCTCCCACAGCCCTGAATCACTCTTCCTGAGGCTGTCCACCCACACTACTGCAAAAGCATGGTCATCTATCAAGTGGCTGTAATATGTTTGTGAGGCTCAAATACTCAGATACTTTATAGGCCCTATTTTGTCAGACTTTTCATCACATAAATCATATTTCATCATCCCCTACTTCTTTAAATCCTTTTTTATCTGCTTCTATGACACCAAACTCTTATTCTGACAACACTTTCTCGATGTTTCACTGATACCTCCTCCCCTAACTAACTTTTAAGAGTTGGAGTTCCTAAAAGAGCTTTCAGTCCCTATTATTTTTCTATCCAGACTTTCTGTTTAGGTAATCTCATTCATTTTCATCATTTTGAATACTATCTATATACTACTGATACAAAAATTTTTCTCCACAGAGATCCCTCTTCCAAGTTCTAGCTTTGTTTATCCAACTACTTTCCTATTATCTTACCTTAGATGTCTCAAAAGCTACTCAATTCAACAAAAGCAAAATTGAAATCTTTATCTGATTTCTTCCACACGTTTTGTTCAATAAAAACAGGCTGCCACCTATTCTAGAAGAATCACTCTTGGTAATGGTAGACTAGATAAGTCAGACCAACTGTTCTACTGAGAACAACTAGAAAAGCTAGTGGAAAAGTTCTAAATCTGTTTGAGGGCCCAAGAGAACTAATACAACTGTGAATAATTATGAGACCAAGACATAAGAAAAGAAGGAGAGGCCGGGCGCGGTGGCTCACGCTTGTAATCCCAGCACTTTGGGAGGCCGAGGCGGGCGGATCACGAGGTCAGGAGATCGAGACCACGGTGAAACCCCGTCTCTACTAAAAATACAAAAAAATAAAATTAGCCGGGCGTGGTGGCGGGCGCCTGTAGTCCCAGCTACTCGGAGAGGCTGAGGCAGGAGAATGGCGTGAACCCGGGAGGCGGAGCTTGCAGTGAGCCAAGATTGCGCCACTGCACTCCAGCCTGGGCGACAGAGCGAGAATCCGTCTCAAAAAAAAAAAAAAAAAAAAAAGAAAAGAAAAGAAAAGAAGGAGACCTAGAGTGATGAGCCCAGCATCTAAAATCACCTTTTCCCTAGGGACAACTTTCAATTTATGTAGAGATGGTGGAGAGGCAGAGAAACTGAGCAAAGCTTTCAATAAACTTATAAGGCAATAGGACAAAAGTTAGAATTTAGGGCCTCCTAACAAAGGGAACCCTAGTAAACTCCTAGGCTTTGCTTTGAAACTCTGTATCAGGGTGTGTGTGTGTGTGTGTGTGTGTAGAGAGAGAGAGAGAAATATTGAGATTTATTTTAAGGAATTTGTTCATGTGATTGCAAAGGCTGGCTAGTCTGAAATCTGCAGGACAGGTCAGCAATCTAAGGAAGAGTTAGTGTTGTAGCTCAGTCCAAAAGCAGTGTGGAGGCAGAATTCCTTCTTCCTCAGGGGAACCTCAGGTTTTTTCTTAAGGCCTTCAACTGACTAGACGAGGGCCACCTACATTATGGATGAGGGCCACCCACGTTATGGAAGGTAATCTGCTTTACTCAAAGCCAACTCATTTAAATGTTAATTTCATCTTCAAAAAAATACCTTCACAGCAACATCTATACGGGTGTTTGGCCAACTATCTAGGTGCGGTGGCCTAGCCAAGTTAATGTATAAAATTAACCATCACAGACCAGAAGGGGCTACACCCTAAAAGGAATGGTGAAGAAGAAAAAGGTAGCCCTTACAGAGTTTGAAGCCCAAATTATCTCAATCCTCAAATAGTATAAGGTAATCAAGAATTACTAGTGCCCCTAATGTCTTTTATAAGCAAACATGTCCCTTTCTCCAAAGGGAGATAATAGTATCATGGGCCTCAAATAATCTTTATAATCTTTATAATTTTTATATATAATGTTTGGAATGCACTGAAAAATAATAGGCATATAAAGAAAGCAGACAATATGAGCAAAAACTAAGCAAAACAGCAAATAATAGAAACAGACACATAACTATGTTAAATACAGGCAAGGAAATAACATGAAAAATTAAGAATTTTGGCAGAAGCTGAAAACTTAAAAACAAAAGAACCAAATAGAAATTCCAGGGCTGAAACTACAATATCTGAAATTAAGAACCTAGTGAATCGGCTTAGTAGCAGATTGCATATATCAAAAAGAAAAAACAGTACATTGAATGTATTCAGACTGAAACACAGAAAACAAGTCTGTGAAAAGACCTAACGTATATGTAAATCAGAGTCCTAAAAGGAGAAAAATTAGACTAAGAGTGAGAAGCAACATTTGAAGAGATTCTGGTCAGAAATCTTAAAAACTTATACAAGACATAAGTCCGCAGATTTAAAAAGTTCTATGAACTTCCAAATGTAATAGAACAAAGAAAATCATATCATAGGCTTATCATAGTAAAAGTATTGAAAAGCAAAGACCAAAGGGAAACATTAAAAGTAGCTGGGGGAAAACAGGAACCCAAAGATGGCCGAATAGGAACAGGTCCAGTCTGTAGCTCCCAGTGAGATCGACGCAGAAGGCAGATGATTTCTGCATTTTCAACTGAGCTCTGAAGGGAGCAGTGGATCTACCAGCACAGTGTTCAAGCTCTGATAAGGGACAAACTGCCTCCTCAAGTGGGTCCCTGACCCCGGTGCATCCCGACTAGGAGACACCTCCCAGTAGTGGCCGACAGACACCTCATACAGGAGAGCTCTGGCTGGCATCTGGCGGGTGGCCCTCTGGGACAAAGCTTCCAGAGGAAGGAACACGCAGCAATCTTTGCTGATCTGCAGCCTCCACCAGTGATAATCAGGCAAACAGGGTCTGGAGCAGGTCTCCAGCAAACTCCAGCAGACCAGCAGCAGAGGGGGCTGACTGTTAGAAGGAAAACTAACAAACAGAAAGGAATAGTAACAACATCAACAAAAAGGACGTCCACTCAGAGATCCCATCCAAAGGTTACTGACTTCAAAGACCAAAGGTAGGTAAATCCACGAAGATGGGGAGAAACCAGAACAAAGAGGCTGAAAATTCCAAAAACCAGAATGCCTCTTCTTCTACAAAGGATCACAATTCTTCGCCAGCCAGGGAACAAAACTGCACAGAGAATGAGTTTGATGAATTGACAGAAGTAGGCTTCAGAAGGTAGGTAATAACAAACTCCTCCGAGCTAAAGGAGCATGTTCTAACCCAATGCAAGGAAGCCAAGAACCTTGAAAAAAGGTTAGACTAATTGCTAACTAGAATAACCAGTTTAGAGAAGAATATAAATGACCTGATGGAACTGAAAAACACAGCACGAGAACTTCATGAAGCATACACAAGTAACAATAGCCGAATCGATCAAGCGGAAGAAAGGATATCAGACATTGAAGATCAACTCAATGAAATAAGGCAAGAAAACAAGATTAGAGAATAAAAGAGTGAAAAGAAATGAATAAAGCTTCCAAGAAGTGTGGGAAAAGACCAAATCTACATTTCACTGGTGTACCTGAAAGTGATGGAGAGAATGGAACCAAGTTGGAAAACACTCTTCAGGATATTATCCAGGAGAACTTCCCCAACCTAGCAAGAGAGGCCAACATTCAAATTCAGGAAATACAGAGAACACCACAAAGATACTCCTCAAGAAGAGCAACTCCAAGACATGTAACTGTCAGATTCACCAAGGTTAAAATGAAGAAAAATGTTAACGGCAGCCAGAGAGAAATGTTGGGTTACCCACAAAGGGAAGCCCATCTGACTAACAGCAGATCTTTCGGCAGAAACCCTACAAGCCAGAAGAGAGTGGGGGCCAATATTCAACATTCTTGAAGAAAACAATGTTCAACCCAGAACTGCATATCCAGCCAAACTAAGCTTCATAAGTGAAGGAGAAATAAAATCCTTTACAGACAAGCAAATGCTGAGAGATTTTGTCACCACCAGGCCTGCCCTACAAGAGCGCCTGAAGGAAACACTAAACATGGAAAGGAACAACCAGTATCAGCCACTGCAAAAACATACCAAATTGTAAAGCCTGTCACTGCTATGAAGAAACTGCATCAACTAACAAACAAAATAACCAGCTAGCATCATAATGGCAGGATCAAATTCACATATAACAATATTAACCTTATATGTAAATGGGCTAAATGCCCCATTTAAAAGACACAGACTAGCAAATTGGATAAAGAGTCAAGACCCATCAGCGTGCTGTATTCAGGAGACCCAGCTCATGTGCAAAGACACACATAGGCTCAAAATAAAGGGATGGAGGAATATTTACCAAGCAAATGGAAAGCAAAAAAAAAAAAAGAGCAGGGATTCCAATCCTAGTCTCTGATAAAACAAACTTTAAACGAACATAGATCAAAAGAGACAAAGAAGGGCATTACATAATAGTAAAGGGATCAATGCAACAAGAATATATAAATATATACTTATATATTTTATAATTATATATAAATGTATAGGCATCCAATACAGGAGCACCCAGATTCATAAAGCAAGTTCTTAGAGACATACAAAGAGACTTAGACTCCCACATAATAATAGTGAGAGACTTCAACACCCTACTATCAATATTAGACAGATCAATGAGACAGAAAATTAATAAGGATATCCAGGACTTGAACTCAGCTCTGGACCAAGTAGACCTAACAGACATCTACAGAACTCTCCACCTCAGATCAACAGAATATACATTCTTCTTGAAACCACATCACACTTATTCTAAAACAGACCACATAATTGGAAGTAAAACACTCCTCAGCAAATGCAAAAGAATGGAAATCATAACAAACAGTCTCTTAGACCGCAGTGCAATCGAATTAGAACTCAGGATTAAGAAACTCACTCAAAACTGCACAACTACATGGAAACTGAACAACCTGCTCCTGAATGAATGCTGGGTAAACAACGAAATGAAAACAGAAATAAAGAAGTTCTTTGAAACCAATGAGAACAAAGACACAATATACCAGGATCTCTGGGACACAGTTAAAGCAGTGTGTAGAGGGAAATTTATAGCACTAAATGCCCACAAGAGAAAGCAGGAAAGATCTAAAAATCGACATCCTAACATCACAATTAAAAGAACTAGAGAAGCAAGAGCAAACAAATTCAAAAGCTAGCAGAACACAAGAAATAACAAAGATCATAGCAGAACTGAAGGAGATAGAGACATAAAAAAACCCTTCAAAAATCAATGAATCCAGGAGCTGGTTTTTTGAAAAGATCAACAAAATTGATAGATCACTAGCCAGACTAATAAAGAAGAAAAGACAGAAGAATCAAATGGATGCAATAAAAAATGATAAAGGAGATATCAGATATCACCACTGATCCCACAGAAAGACAAACTACCATCAAAGAATACTATAAACACTTCTAAGCAAATAAACTAGAAAATCTAGAAGAAATGGATAAATTCCTGGACACATGCAAGACTAACCCAGGAAGAAGTCAAATCCCTGAATAGTCCAATAACACGTTCTGAATTGAGGCAGCAATTAATAGCCTACCAACCAAAAAAAGTCCAGGACAAAACAGATTCACAGCCGAATTCTACCAGAGGTACAAAGAGGAGCTGGTACCATTCCTTCTGAAACTATTCCAAATAATAGAAAAAGAGGGAATCCTCCCTAACTCATTTTATGAGGCCAGCATCATCCTGATACCAAAACCTGGCAGAGACACAACAAAAATAGAAAATTCAGGCCAATATCCTTGATAAACATCAATACAAAAATCCTTAATAAAATACTGGCAAACCAAATCCAGCAGCACATCAAAAAGCTTATCCACCATGAACAAGTTGTCTTTATCCCTGGGATGCAAGGGTGGTTCAACATGTGCAAATCAATAAACATAATCACATAAACAGAACTAATGACAAAAACCACATGATTATCTCAATAGATGCAGAAAAGGCCTTCAAAAAATTCAACAGGCTTTCATGTTAAAAACTATCAATAAACTAGGCATTGATGGAACGTATCTTAAAATAATAAGAGCTATTTATGACAAACCCACAGCCAATAATATACTGAATGGGCAAAAACTGGAAGCATTCCCTTTGAAAATCAGCACAAGACAAGGATGCCCTCTCTCACCACTCCTATTCAACCATAGTATAGGAAGTTCTGGCCAGAACAATCAAGCAGGAGACAGAAATAAAGGGTATTCAATTAGGAAAAGAGGAAGTCAAATTGTCTCTGTTTGCAGATGACATGATTGTGTATTTAGAAAACCCCATTCGTCTCAGTTCAAAATCTCCTTAAGCTGATAAGCAACTTCAACAAATCTCAAGACACAAAATCAGTGTGCAAAAATCACAAGCATTCCTATACACTAATAATGGACAAGCAGAGAGCCAAATCATGAGTGAACTCCCATTCACAATTGCTACAAAGAGAATAAAATATCTAGGAATACAACTTATACGGGATGTGAAGGACCTCTTCAAGCAGAAATACAAACCACTGCTCAAGGAAATAAAAGAGGACACAAACAGAAAAACATTCCATGCTCACGGATAGGAAGAATCAATATCATCAAAATGGCCATACTGACCAAAGTAATTTATAGATTCAATGCCATCCCGATCAAGCTACCATTGACTTTCTTCACAGAATTGGAAAAAACTACTTTAAATTTCATATGGAACCAAAAAAGAACCCACAGAGCCAAGACAATACTAAGCAAAAAGAACAAAGCTGGAGGCATCACATTACCTGACTTCAAACTATACTACAAGGCTACAGTAAAAAAAAAAAAAAAAAAAAAAATCATGGTACTGGTACCAAAACAAATATATAGACCAATGGGACAGAAGAGAGGCCTCAGAAATAATGCCACACATCTACAACCATCTGATCTTTGACAAACCTGACAAAAACAAGAAATGGAGAAAGGATTCCCTATTTAATAAATGGTGTTGCGAAAACTGCCTAGCCATATGCAAAAAGCTGAAACTGGATCCTTTCCTTACACATTATACAAAAATTAACTCAAGAGGGATTAAAGACTTAAATGTAAGACCTAAAACCATAAAAACCCTAGAAGAAAAACTAGGCAATACAATTCAGGACATAGGCATGAGCAAAGACTTCATGACTAAAACACCAAAAGCAATGGCAACGAAAGCCAAAATTGACAAACGGGATCTGCTTAAACTAAAGAGCTTCTACACAGCAAAAGAAACTATCATCAGAGTGAACAGGCAACCTATAGAATGGGTGGAAATTTTTGCAATCTATCCATCTGACAAAGGGCTAATATCCAGAATCTACAAAGAACTTAAACAAATTTACAAGAAAAAGACAACCCCATCAAAAAGTGGGTGAAGGATATGAACAGACATTTCTCAAAAGAAGATATTTATGCAGCCAACACACATACGAAAAAAAGCTCATCATCACTGGTCATTAGAGAAATACAAATCAAAACCCCAATGTGATACCATCTCATGCCAGTTAGAATGGCAATCATTAAAAAGTCAGGAAACTACAGATGCTGGAGAGGATGTGGAGAAATAGGAACGCTTTTACACTGTTGGTGGGAGTGTAAATTAGTTCAACCATTGTAGAAGACAGTGTGGCAATTCCTCAAGGATCTAGAACTAGAAATACCATTTAACTCAGTAATCCCACTACTGGGTATATACTCAAAGGATTATAAATCATGATACTATAAAGACACATGCACATGTATGTTTACTGCGGCACTGTTCACAATAGCAAAGACGTGGAACCAACCCAAATGCCCATCAATGATAGACTGGATAAAGAAAATGTGGCACATACACACCATAGAATACTATATGGCTATAAAAAAGGATGAGTTCATGTCCTTTGCAGGGACATGGGTGATGCTGGACACCATCATTCTCAGCAAACTAACACAAGAACAGAAAACCAAACACTACATGTTCTCACTAATAACTGGGAGTTTAACAATGAGAACACATGGACACAGGGAGGGGAACATGACATACTGGGGCTTGTAGGCGAGCGGGGGGCTAGGGGAGGGATAGCACTAGAAGAAATACCTATTGCAGATGATGGGTTGATGGGTGCAGCAAGCCACCATGGCACGTGTATACCTGTGTAACAAACCTGCACGTTCTGCACATGTAACCCAGAACTTAAAGTATAATAACAATTAAAAAAAGAAAACAGGAAAAAAAAGTGGCTGGGTGTGGCATGATTATTTCACAGGAGCAATTACAAGTTTGATAGTTTACAAACCATGGAAGCGAAGATACAGTGAATTGCTATCTTAAAGATACTAAATACATATGTAATTCCCAGATTAGAATACATTACTTACTTAGGGAAGTTATCATTAAAAAATGAAGGAAAAATAGACATTTTTGATGAACTTTAAAAAGACAATTTGTCACAGAAAACATACACCAAAATAATTAACTAAAGGGTAGTCTTTGAGAAGAAAAATGGTCCCAGATGAAAGCACAGAGATGCAAAAAAGAATAGCAATGAAAATTTATATATGTGGGTGAATATAAAATTATATTGACTATATAAAGTCACAGTAACAATATCTTGTAGGAGTTAAAACATATAATGACAAAATATGACAAAAGAGCATGTATATTTGGGGGTGGTAATTTAGAGATATAATATTCTAAGATAGTGCTACTAAAAGCACCAGTCCACAGCAAATTAAGGAACTAGCTCCAAAATAAATTGATGCACTACTTCTTTCATTTAGAAAATATTATTTTTTAAAAAAACAAATGTCAGCTGAAATAAACATATACTTAGTGATATAGCTGATTTACATTCTGGTACCACCTTCTTAGTTCATTGAAAATTGGAAAGTTTGTGAACCAGCTGCTGATCCAAGAACCATGGTTTGCTATTCTAAGATTCTTGCATTATTTGGTATGAGGAAAAAGTACTAATATGTATTAGACTTTGGTAAGTCAAGAAGCATAATATAATTTCTAGGATTACCAATAGAAGAATAGTAAAATAATGTTTAACTTGGGATAATAGAAAGTAATCCAAAGACAAAGGAAGGAGAAAGAAAAAAGAACATAGAATAGGTAGGGAAAATAAAAAGCAAATAGTAAGATAGTAGATTGAGGTCCACATATATCATAATTTCCTTCAATGTAAATAAACTAAATACTTCAGTTAAAAGATAAAGGTTGACAGGCTGGATTTTGAAAAAAATATATACCCTGCTTAAAGAAACATATTTAAATATAATACAGAAAGGTCAGAAGTAAGAGAATAGAAAAAGATATATCATAAAAACACTAACCAAAAGAAAGCTGTGATAGCTATATTGCTATCAGATAAATATGACTTTAGAGCAAAAAACATTATTAAAGAAGAACATTCCATAATAATAAAAAGGTCAATACATGAGGAAAATATAACTGTTAAATTTGCTTATATTTTATAATGTAGCTTCAAAATACATACAGCAAAAAATACAGAAACAGAATATTCAAATTCACAATTACAAAGGAAAACATGCCTCTCTTATAGCAAGAACAAGAAGTCAAAAAAAAGAAGAGTACAGAAGATCTAAACAACATGACTAAATTTTCAATGGTTAACATATATAGAGAACACTGCACTTAATGACTGCAGAATACATTTTTTTTCAAAAACACACAAAACATTTACCTAAATTGCCATATTTCAAGCCATAAACCAGTCTCGATATAGTTTTCAAAGATCAAAATTATATCAGAGTATGTTCTTTGGCTTCAGTGGAATTAAGCTGAATTACAATCCCTATGTTTGTATATTAAAAAGTAAACTTCTACATATGGCTAGCCAGTTTTCCAAGCACCATTTATTAAATAGGGAATCCTTTCCCCATTGCTTGTTTTTGTCAGGTTTGTCAAAGATCAGATAGTTGTAGATATGTGGCATTATTTCTGAGGGCTCTGTTCTGTTCCATTGATCTATATCTCTGTTTTGGTACCAGCACCATACTGTTTTGGTTACTGTAGCCTTGTAGTATAGTTTGAAGTCAGGTAGCGTGATGCCTGCAGCTTTGTTCTTTTGGCTTAGGATTGACTTGGCGATGCAGGCTCTTTTTTGGTTCCATATGAACGTTGAAGTAGTTTTTTCCAATTCTGTGAAGAAAGTCATTGGTAGCTTGATGGGGATGGCATTGAATCTATAAATTACCTTGGGCAGTATGACCATTTTCACGATATTGATTCTTCCTACCCATGAGCATGGAATGTTCTTCCATTTGTTTGTATCCTCTTTTATTTCATTGAGCAGTGGTTTGTAGTTCTCCCTGAAGAGGTCCTTCACGTCCCTTGTAAGTTGGATTCCTAGGTATTTTATTCTCTTTGAGGCAATTGTGAATGGGAGTTCATTCATGATTTGGCTCTCTGTTTGTCTGTTATTGGTGTATAAGAATGCCTGTGATTTTTTGTACATTGATTTTGTATCCTGAGACTTTGCTGAAGTTGCTTATCAGCTTAAGGAGATTTTGGGCTGAGACAATGGGGTTTTCTAGATATACAATCATGTCATCTGCAAACAGGGACAATTTGAGTTCCTCTGGATCCCTTCCTTACACCTTACATAAAAATTAATTCAAGATGGATTAAAGACTTACATGTTAGACCTAAAACCATAAAAACCCTAGAAGAAAACCTAGGCATTACCATTCAGGACACAGGCATGGGCAAGGACTTCATGTCTAAAACACCAAAAGCAATGGCAACAAAAGCCAAAATTGACAAATGGGATCTAATTAAACTAAAGAGCTTCTGCACAGCAAAAGAAACTACCATCAGAGTGAACAGGCAACCTACAAAATGGGAGAAAATTTTCTCAACCTACTCATCTGACAAAGGGCTAATATCCAGGATCTACAAAGAACTCAAACAAATTGACAAGAAAAAAACAAACAACCCCATCAAAAAGTGGGCGAAGGATATGAACAGACACTTCTCAAAAGAAGACATTTACGCAGCAAAAAAACACATGAAAAAATGCTCATCATCACTGGCCATCAGAGAAATGCAAATCAAAACCACAGTGAGATACCATCTCACACCAGTTAGAATGGCCATCATTAAAAAGTCAGGAAACAACAGGTGCTGGAGAGGATGTGGAGAAATAGGAACACTTTTACACTGTTGGTGGGACTGTAAACTAGTTCAATCATTGTGGAAGTCAGTGTGGTGATTCCTCAGGGATCTAGAACTAGAAATACCACTTGACCCAGCCATCCCATTACTGGGTATATACCCAGAGGACTATAAATCATGCTGCTATAAAGACACATGCACACGTATGTTTATTGCGGCACTATTCACAATAGCAAAGACTTAGAACCAGCCCAAATGTCCAACAACGATAGACTGGATTAAGAAAATGTGGCACATATACACCATGGAATACTATGCAGCCATAAAAAATGATGAGTTCATGTCCTTTGTAGGGACATGGATGAAACTGGAAATCATCATTCTCAGTAAACTATCGCAACGACAGAAAACCAAACACTGCATGTTCTCACTCATAGGTGGGAATTGAACAATGAGAACACATGGACACAGGAAGGGGAACATCACACTCCGGGGACTGTTGTGGGGTAGGGGCAGGGGGGAGGGATAGCATTAGGAGATATACCTAATGCTAAATGACGAGTTAATGGGTGCAGTACACCAACATGGCACATGGATACGTATGTAACGAACCTGCACATTGTGCACATGTACCCTAAAACTTAAAGTATAATAATAATAAAATAAAATAAAGAAGTAAACTTCTAAATACTGATAGGCCAAAGAAGAAATCACAGAAGAAATGATATAACCAACATTAACCAAACAATTATATGTGTGTGTGTTTATGTATGTGTATATATATGTGTGTATATATATGTGGGTGTATTTATATATATATAAAGAGGAACCATTTCTATGTTAGGAAATGGAGTACATTCACAGAAGGTGATGATCTAATCAGAGGTGGATTCTTGCTTGGCTACCTTTGCAAGAGGGGCATGCAGAATTTGGGGATGAAAGTGAGGGTATGACTCCATGGTACCTCCTGGAAGATGGTGTTACCCAACCTGTTTTACATTACATTAGAAGGAAGGCTGAAAATCAATGCACTAAATACCCACTTCAAGAAGTTAGAAAAAGAACAGAAAATTGAGCCCAAAGAAATGAGAAAGAAGGAAATAATAAAAATTTGAGCATATGTTAATGAAAAAGTAAACAGACAGAAAATAGAGGGGACCAGCAAAGAAAACAGAAGGCTTATCAAAAAGACTAATATGGTGATAAACTCCTTAAAGAGAAGACAAAAATAATCCATATCAGAAATGAAAAGGGGGGCATCACTACAGATCCTAAAAACATTGAAAGGATAATGAGAAGAGAATACAAAAAAAACTCCCTAAATGCCATAAAACATACAAAGACTAATTTACTATTTAACACCTTCCCACAAAGAAAACTTTAAGCCCTGATGGCTTCCTTGTGAATTCTACAAAATATTTTGAGAAAAAAATAATGCCATGACTGTTCTCTTCTCTGTTTCATCCTAGAGCCTGGTACACAGTATAGTATTAAATAAATCATTGTTGAAATAATGAGTGAATGAATAAATGAATGAAATATGTGAATGCTTCATATATTGCAAGTACACTAAAAGTATGTACAGCTTTTTAAGTAAATTCCTTCCTATGTGCATATTTTAAACAACAGGCATAAAAGCAACCAAAGGCAATATATCAAGAGTTAAAAGGTTTATTCAGCTACAGATACAGTTTCCTAGCTAAGTACACTTCAAAGTCATTTGAGTTGGTTCCAAGTCTTTGCTATTGTGAATAATGTTGTAATAAACATACATGTGCATGTGTCTTTATAGTAGAATGATTTACAATCCTTTGGGTATATACCCAGTAATGGGATTCCTTGGTCAAATGGTATTTCTAGTTCTAGATCCTTGAGGAATCGCCACACTGTCTTCCACAATGGTTCAAAATGATGAGTTCATGTCCTTTGTAGGGACATGGATGAAACTGGAAAACATCATTCTCAGTAAACTATCGCAAGGACATAAAACCAAATACCGCATGTTCTCACTCATAGGTGGGAATTGAACAATGAGAACTCATGGACACAGGAAGGGGAACATCACACTCCAGGGACTGTTGTGGGGTTGGGGGAGGGGGGAGGGACAGCATTAGGAGATATACCTAATGCTAAATGACGAGTTAATGGGTGCAGGAAATCAACATGGCACATGGATACATATGTAACAAACCTGCACATTGTGCACATGTACCCTAAAACCTAAAATATAATGATAAAAAAAAAACCTCCCTTTTCAATGGTAAGCAAATAATGTTCTTAAAATAAAACAAAATGTGCAGCCAGTGATATTTATTTACAAATGCCCTATGACCAACTTCTAAGAAATGCTAAATGATGACAGAACTTCAGAAAGCACCAGCAGAGCCAACACGTTTCTGTTTAAAATATTATCTTCATGTGATGACCCCAGCAAAACAATCTGTATTAGTCTTACAACTAATCTCTAACTTCAGAGTGATACAAAATTAATTTGGTTATGCCCTTGACCTTGTGTTTTTTTTCTACCTACAAAGATATCTACTGCTATGTGAATATAGACTCTATAGAGATCCCATTTCCTTGATACAATTTATTGATGGGGTCAACTCCCTCATTATCCCATAAAGAGTGGAAATAAATATTTTCTGTTTCTTCAAAGATTGAAAGACATGGCCAGACTTTGCACTATGATTGGAATCAGGTCAAAGTCAATGCTCTTTCTAGGATTAAACCAAAATCAAAGTCATCAGCTGATAATCTGATACACAAAGGTAAAGTAGTCTGGTAGGTGGGAGAAAAGCAGCATCCACTGTCTGTGTCCTTACTTGAAGAAAACAAGAAGAGTCCAAATAAACATCAGGTCACTTAAGAGTTCTAGAAGCAATCAGAACTGGTGAAGGCAACAAGGGTTTTATACTCTCATGGTATTGAGTTCAAACCCCAGCTCTGCAACATCAAGTTGTGTGACCCTAGCAAGTCTCCAAAGCTCACTCAGCTTCAATTTCTTCATCTGTAGAAGGAGGATATCATTGCCACCTCAAAAGTTTCCTGTGAGAAATTACAGATTATCTACAGAAATTACCTGGCACACAGTAGGAGCTTAATAAATGTTAGTTATTCAGTGTAATAGATATTGGTAGCCTTTCTTCTATTCCTCCTTTGTAAAAATGAATTTTAAAGCAGAGAATGGGAACTAGCAAAGGGCATTCTTAAATACTAACATTCCTCCTGGGCATGTTTAACATGACACCTAACCAGGACACCTAACACCCGTCAAAAAAGAAACATGAGTTAGATAGAAACATGACTTTATTATCTCACATTCCCAGATTAGCATTATCTAATAAACCAAGTGATATCAGAATAATTACACAGATTAATTATTACCCAGGACAATTTTTGGAACCACATGGGAAAGAAACAGAAAGTAGGAGAAGGGAGGAGAAGAGAAAGGGAGAGGAAGGGAAGACTTAGGAAGATAGGGAAAAACTAACCAACTGCATCAGGATTGAAATTTGCTTACAGAAAACAATATGGGACTATTTTCTCCTTTCGGCTGTATTTCTTATAAAGACAAAGATCATGTCTCCTATGCTCACTTCTGTATGCCCAGTACCTACTAGAGTTCACTCTGCAACCAAGAACTCAGCAACACGAAGGACTGATTTTATTTAATAACTCAGTACTTGAAACTGGAATTCCAGATAGGAGTGCCCCTTGGTTTGCACCTACTGGCTGTCACTTAACCATCTCTCTGGCCCAACAAGAAAACCTTTTCAAATAAATGATTTGAGAGTACTGAAGGATGGCCTCAATTTCAGCTCTCACTCTGCCCGTGTTCTCAGTTGTCTTATAATACAATTTCTGGTGCTAGATATTATAATGCAAAAAATCTGTTTAGATACTCTAAGGTATATGCAACAAAACAAAGATAGAGCTGAGCAGTTAGAAATCAGTCAATATAGTGTCTGCTCTTATTATTGAGAGATGTCTAACCTCATTACTCAGTTTCAGTAGAGAATGAGAGGCATGTAGTAAAACTCAATACAGACTCTATATATATATATAAAATCCAAAAGACCCATTGATCGAGAATATAAAGATCAACCACTTGTTTTGTTAGGTAATTAACTTACTGTTCCTCATGGCTCCCTCTCAGCCTTATATATATATATATATATATATATATATATATATATATATATATCTTATATATACCATATATACATCATATATATCATATATAATATATATATCATATATATCATATATTATATATCATATATATGATATATATGATATATATATAGAGAGAGAGCGAGAGAGCAATAACCCTATCTATCTGTCTGTCTATCTATCTAGGGTTAGGATAAGTTAGCAACAGATAGGGTAATGTTGCAATAATCAATTTCAACATGTTTACCTATCAATAATTATGACTCATCGAACATTGTAAGAATATCTATTTTTGGTATATTGATTATTAGCATTTTTAATCTATGAAAAACACGCCAAATGCCTTATTAAATATAGAAAGGCTATAGAAACTTCCCCTGATTGAATTTTGGGATGTTGATATAAACCACTAGATTTATGTTTGGGGACATTTTTTAGAATGATTTGCATAAATCCACTGCTACCAAAACATAGACCTGTAGGATTAAACTTAACTATATATGTAAAAGTGTTTTGCAAACATTTGAGCCTAAGTATAATGACATTATTTTTCCTTTCTTACCCAGTTTTTGTGTAGTATGTAACCAAATTACCTTTCTATCCTTACCTGCCTTTGTAATAGAGGCAAGGTTTTTTTCTGTTTCCTTTGTAAACTAATGAGAATGTGGAAAGCAATCTCATCTCATCAGAAGCCACCATATTTCAGAAATGAAGTAATTGATGGGTGGTAATTACATTACAAAAAGTTTATACATCATTTGGGCATCATTTTGGAAAAAAGGTATAGTATGTTACTGCTGTTATTAAGCCCCGAAGACCCGTTGATCGAGAATATAAAGATCAACCACTTGTTTTGTTAGGTAATTAACTTACTGTTCCTCATGGCTCCCTCTCAGCCTTAGAATGATCCCATTTCTCACTGGCAAAAAGAGTCCCCAACAAGATATTGAAAAAGGCTACTGAAAGGTGATGTCAATTAACTGCTAAAAGTAATTGTCATTTTGTAATCACATTAATATCTAATTTGCTGCCATTAGATTGTTAAAGTGCCAATTACACTTACACTGCCTTAATGTATTCATAAAAAAGCAATCATGCATTTATTGCCTTTATAATTCCTGAGATAATTATACAACAGGCTGAAGGTATATTTCTTCTGTGATTCAGCAGACTTAGCAACCACATTGACAGCTCGAATGGTTAGGAAATTAACATACCAGGACTGACTCATTAGAGCTAAAACCAAATATTCTCAGATACTTTATATAAAGTCCCACAGGGCCATTCCACGAATGAAATTGTGAGAAAGTGACAGTTTGCCTCTGTAAGAAAGTTTATTCCTTTTTTCTCCTTTCTTTTCCAGGTAGGAGTCAAATAGAAAGAAAATCTTATTTAGGAACAACAAGATGATTTGCAGGTTGATTTATAGGTCACATGTTCTTGAGTGGGCATGTGGTCCCAGAAAGGCTGCATTTCTACGCTACCAAAGAATCTGTTTTATCTTAAGTAAGTCGCATCCCTGCTTGAGGAAAGTTTGAAGAAGCATGAAGAAGGAAGCTAGAAGGGCTGAAGTTGCAATCTGTACATAATCTTTTTAGGGTATATTTTCATTGTCGTGCTTGAAACTATACCCTAAAAACATTAAGAAAAGATCATACGTCTTTTCTTTACTATCCACTCAACAGATAAATAGAAATGATTTAGGGAATCTCTTGGATTTTTTGTCCTCTGTACTTTATATATAAATAAATAAGTTTCAACTTGGGGAAGTTTCCTTTCTTATCACTAAGTTAGTGCACTGCATGTCTTTTTGTCTTCTCTTCTCCATGTTTGTCCCCATTAAGACTGAAGTGGTAGTGTTAAGTGATCCTTGGAACCTCACATATAGCAGGAGAAAGATACTCCAGTATATTGCAGTACTCACTCTCTTCTCTCATGTAGGATTCTCCACAAGTTGCTTCTCAGCTATCACAGTTCCACTCATATTTCTTGATTCTTCATATTTAATGTGGAGGTTGGCAAACTACAGCCCACAGGCCAATCCGACCCACCTCCCATTTTTATAAATAGCTTTATTAGAACACAGCTGTATTAGTCTGGTCTCACAATGCTATGAAGAAATACCCAAGACTGGATAATTAATAAAGGAAAGAGGTTTAATTGACTCACAGTTCCACATTGCAAGGGAAGACTCGGGAAATTTACAATCATAGTGGAAGGCAAAGGAGAAGCAGGCATTCTTCACAGGGTGGCAGGACAACATGAGTGCAAGCAGGGGAAATACCAGATGCTTATATAACTGTCAGATCTTCTGAGAACTCACTATCAAGAGAACAGCATGAGTGAAACTGCCCCCATGATCCAATTACCTCCACTTGGTCCCGCCCTTGACATAAGGGGGTTATGAGGATTACAGTTTGAGATGAGATATGGGTGGGGACACAGAGCAAAACCATATCAACAGCCATGCCCATTTGTTTGCATATTATCTATACCTTCCTTCATCCTACAACAGCAGAGTTGAGTGAGTTGCAACAAAGACAATATGGCCTACAATGCCTAAAATATTTACTGTCTGGCCCCTTTCGGAAAAAGTTTGTCAATTCCTGCTCTAATGTGGTTTTCTTCATCTGAATTATGGCAGTGTTCTTATCTACAAATAATAACCTTTATTTTTTACCTTGCTTAATGTTTACCTTTTCTTCTCTTTAGATTGTTATTTCTAAATTATAGCCTCTTCTTTAACTTATGAAATTTAACTCACTGCAACATTTCATCCACACACTCCCCTATGACTTTGAGAAAAGTCCCCCCAAGGAAAGTTTATCACAAAGCACTTGAAAATATCTTCTTTTGGTTTATAGCCTGATAAGGAATCACCCTCTGAGTGGATCCCAAAAGTTCATTCATGCCATCATGTAATAGATATTTAATAAAGGTCCATACTATGTGTCAACCTTTTTCTAGGTACTAAGATGCAGAAATTAATTTAAAAAGATGCAATCCTTCCCCACCCAAAAATTCAGTCTGGCATGAAAGACCTCATATGCTTCAGGCTATTATTATTGTTGCAATTATTTAACAAACATTTTTATTGTTGCATAACAAAAAATGTTTTAAGAGCTTCAAGTGCATTAACTTATTTAATCCTCATAACAACCCTATGAGGCTCTTTTTAACCCCACTTTAGATAAAGGAGCTGAGGTGTAGATAAGGGAATATCAAAGTAAGGCAGGACTATAGGAGAGGTTTAGTAATTTGTCCAAAGTCAGACATTTATAAGGCAGCAGAGCTGGGATTTAAACCCAAGCAATCCAGCTCTGAAGTCCAAACTTTTAACTACTTTTTTAGTACTAGCTTTTATTTTCATTTCCCATAACCTGAGAGTAAACACTGCTCCCACATAGGTCATCCCTGAATTCCCATCACACGACATGTGGAGTATCTGAGTTATGCTGTGTAGATTCACCCTTACTTCCCAACAGCAGCCTGCTTTGCTTTGCAGGAAGGAAGATAGGTGGGCTCTCAGTGTAAGGTCTGGCGATCTGGGGATATTCTGATTTCCCAGATAATGACTCTTTTATCAGACTAAGAGCTCTTTAAAAAAAAAAAAAAAAAAAAAGCCAGGTGTGGTGGTTCACGCTTGTAATCCCAGCACTTTGGGAGGCCAAGGTGGGAGGATCACCTGAGGTCGGGAGTTTGAGACCAGCCTGACCAACATGGAGAAACCCCGTCTCTACTAAAAATACAAAATTAGCTGGGCATGATGGCACATGCCTGTAACTCCAGCTACTCAGGAGGCTGAGGCAGGAAAATCGCTTGAACCCCGGAGGCAGAGGTTGTGGTGAGCCGAGATCATACCATTGCACTCCAGCCTGGGCAACAAGAGCGAAACTCCTTCTCAAAAAAAAAAAAAAAAGTTTTTGACTCCCCTGTAGAGAGGGGCTGAAGAGTATTATATTTTATAAAAACTGATGGCAGCTACTTCTGACTGAAACTGAAAGGACAGAAAAAGATATTTCATGCAACTGGTAACCAAAAGAGAGCAAGGATGGCCATCTAGACTTATATCAGACAAAACAGACTTTAAGTTAAAAAGAGGCAAATGCCATTATACAATGATAAAAGGGTCAGTTCATCTGGAATATACAGCAATTATAATTATATATGCACCAAACATCAGAACAACCAAATATATAAAGCAAACATTGACAAAACTGAAGGGAGAAATAAAATAGTGACATAATAATAGTAAAGGATTCAATACTTATTCTCAAAAATGAAAAGAACATTCAGATAGAAGATCAGTAAGAAAACAGAAGATTTGAATACTACTGTTGGCCAAATAGACCTAATAGACATACACAAACTCTCCGCCCAATAGCAGCAGAATATACATTCTTCTCAAGTATACATGGAACACTAGGGAGTGTTCAATGTATGGAACTTATAGATCATAAGTTAGATCACAAAACAAGTCAACAAATTTAATAAGATTGAAATCATAACAAGTACATATTCTAAACACAATGGAATGGAACTAAAACTTAATGGCTGAAGGAAATATGAAAAAATCACAAATACATTGAAATTAAACAACATATACTTGAATAACCAATTGGTCAAAGAAGAAATCAAATGGGAAATTGGAAAATACCTTGAGGTAAATGAAAATAAAAATACAACATACCAAAACTTATGGGATGCAGCAAAAGCAGCATTAAAAGGAAATTTTATAGTTATAAACAACTACATTAGAAAAGAAAAATGATCTCAAATAAGCAATCTAATTTTGCACCTCAAGTAACAAGATAAAGAAAAAACTAAGCCTAAAGGTAAGTGACGAAAGGAAATAATAAGATTAGAGCAAAGTAAAAGAAATAGAGAATAGAAAATCAATTTTAAAAAAATCCATAAAACTAAGAGTTGGCTTTTTGAAAAAACCTGCAAAACTGAAAAACCATTAACTAGATTAACTTTAAAAAAAGAGAGAAGACTTAGGCAAATAAAATCAGAAAAGACAGAAGAGACATTACAATTTATGCCACAGAAATAAAAAAGATTATAAACTTCTATGAACAATTATATGCCAACAAATGGACAATCTATAAATATTAAATAACTTCCTAGAAATATAAACCTTGTACTTCCTGATTTCAGAACATAATACAAAAGCTACAATAATGAAAACAGTATGGTACTGGCATACAGGCAGACATTTAAACCAATGGAACAGAATAGAGAGGCCAGAAAGAAACCCACACATATACAGTCAAATGATCTTTGATGGGATGCCAAGACTATGCAATGAGGTAAAAATAGTCTCTTCAATAAATTGTGTTTGGAAAACTAAATTGCTATGTGCAAAATAATAAAATTTGACCCTTATCTTACACCATACACAAAAATCAACTCGAAAGAAAGTCCTAAACATAAGATCGGAAACTATAAAACTCCTAGAAGAAGAGGTAGAGGGAAAAGCTCCTTTACATTGGTCTTGGCAATTATTTCTTGGATATGACACCAAAAGCACAGACAACCAATGCAAAAACAGACAAAACAGATTATATCAAACTGAAAAGCTTTTGCAATAGTAAAGGAAACAAATAACAGAGTAAAGAGGCAATGTATGGAATGGGAAAAAAATATTTGGAAACCATATATCTGATCATGGGCTCAAATTTCAAATATAGCTAGAGGCAGAGCAAGATGGTGGAGAAGGACTCTCCTGCAAGCATTCCCTGATAGAAATATTAATTTGAACAATTATCCATGCATAAAAATATCTTCAAAAGAGCTAACAATAAAAGATGCATTGAAGAGGGTAAAAAGATTAGTTTTACATTACACACATCACCTGTCCATAACAGCACAGCATGGAAAGAATATCATTCACTTGGAGAAAAGTGAAAGAAGTAAACACAAAACATTGCCTTGGACCTCAACACTTAGGCCAATTTCAGTGATGCCAGGCTCCACAGAGTCCTCAGCATCAGGCAGCCCTCAGAGGTCTCAGACTTCTGGTATGCCTCAGTGCTATGCCAGCCACACCTGCCCTGGACTTCTGGTGCACCCCAGCACCACATTTGCCACAGCGAATTCCCAAACAAAGCCAGTCTCTAAAGACTGGAATAAGTACCTACTTCATCAACTACACACACATTAATGCACGGCCACAATGATCAAGAACAATCAGGGAAACACGACATCACCAAAGGGACAAAATAAGGTACCAGTGAATGACCCTAAAGAAATGCAGATGTGTGAACTGCCTGACAAAGAAACCAAAATAGCTGTTTTAAGGAAGCTCAGGGAGCTTCAAGAATATACAAGGAAACAACTTAATGAAATGAGAAAAATATTAAATGACCAGAATCAGAAATTTAATAGAGAGATTGAAATAACAACAACAACAACAACAACAAAAACTAACAAATCCTGGAGCTGAAAAAAAAATACAATGAACCGGAACTCTTGGAAAGTGGAGCCAAGATGGCCGAATAGGAACAGCTCTGGTCTACAGCTCCCAGCCTGAGCGACACAGGAGATGGGTGATTTCTGCATTTCCGTTTGAGGTACTGGGTTCATCTCACTAGGGAGTGCCAAACAGTGGGTGCAGGACAGTGAGTGCAGCACACTGTGCGCGAGCCGAAGCAGGGTGAGGCATTGCCTCACTCGGGAAGTGCAAGGGGTCAGGGAATTCCCTTCCTAGTCAAAGAAAGGGGTAACAGACGGCACCTGGAAAATCGGGTCAGTCCCACCCTGATACTGCACTTTTCCAACAGGCTTGGAAAACGGCACACCAGGAGATTGTGTCCCGCACCTGGCTCGGAGGGTCCTACGCCCACGGAGTCTCGCTGATTGCTAGCACAGCAGTCTGAGATCAAACTGCAGGGCGGCAGCAGGGCTGGGGGAGGGGCGCTCGCCATTGCCCAGGCTTGCTTAGGTAAACAAAGCAGCCAAGAAGCTCGAAATGGGTGGAGCCCACCACAGCTCAAGGAGGCCTGCCTGCCTCTGTAGGCTCCACCTCTGGGGGCAGGGCACAGACAAACAAAAATTCAGCAGGAACCTCTGCAGACTTAAATGTCCCTGTCTGACTGACAGCTTTGAAGAGAGTAGTGGTTCTCCCAGCACACAGCTGGAGATCTGAGAACGGACAGACTGCCTCCTAAAGTGGGTCCCTGACTGCCAAGCAGCCTAACTGGGAGGCACCCCCCGAGTAGGGACAGACTGACACCTCACTCGGCCAGGTACTCCTCTGAGACAAAACTTCCAGAGGAACTATCAGACAGCTGAATTTCTGGTCTCACGAAAATCTGCTGTTCTGCAGCCACCGCTGCTGACCCCCAGCCAAACAGCGTCTGGAGTGGACCTCTAGCAAACTCCAACAGACCTGCAGCTGAGGGTCCTGTCTGGTAGAAGGAAAACTAACAAACAGAAAGGACATCCACACCAAAAACCCATCTGTACATCACCATCATCAAAGACCAAAAGTAGATAAAACCACAAAGATGGGGAAAAAACAGAGCAGAAAAACTGGAAACTCAAAAAAGCAGAGCACCTCTCCTCCTCCAAAGGAATGCAGTTCCTCACCAGCAACGGAACAAAGCTGGATGGAGAATGACTTTAACGAGTTGAGAGAAAGCGGCTTCAGATGATCAAACTACTCTGAGCTACGGGAGGAAATTCAAAACAACAGCAAAGAAGTTAAAAACTTTGAAAAAAAATTAGACAAATGGATAACTAGAATAACCAATGGAGAGAAGGGCTTAAAGGAGCTGATGGAGCTGAAAGCCAAGTATCGAGAACTACGGGAAGATTGCAGAAGCCTCGGTAGCAGATGCAATCAACTGGAAGAAAGGGTATCCGTGATGGAAGATGAAATGAATGAAATGAAGTGAGAAGGGAAGTTTAGAGAAAAAAGAATAAAAAGAAACGAACAAAGCCTCCAAGAAATTTGGGACTATGTGAAAAGACCAAACCTACGTCTGATTGGTGTACCTGAAAATGATGGGGAGAATGGAACCAAGTTGGAAAACACTCTGCAAGATATTATCCAGGAGAACTTCCCCAATCTAGCAAGGCAGGCCAAGATTCAGATTCAGGAAATACAGACAACGCCACAAAGATACTCCTCGAGAAGAGCAACTCCAACACACATAATTGTCAGATTCACTAAAGTTGAAATGAAGGAAAAAATGCTAAGGGCAGCCAGAGAGAAAGGTTGGGTTACCCACAAAGGGAAGCCCATCAGACTAACAGCTGATCTCTTGGCAGAAACTCTACAAGTCAGAAGAGAGTGGGGGCCGATATTCAACATTCTTAAAGAAAAGAATTTTCAACCCAGAATTTCATATCCAGCCAAACTAAGCTTCATAAGTGAAGGAGAAATAAAATACTTTACAGACAAGCAAATGCTGAGAGATTTTGTCACCACCAGGCCTGCCCTAAAAGAGCTCCTGAAGGAAGCACTAAACATGGAAAGGAACAACCGGTACCAGCTCCTGCAAAAACATGCCAAATTGTAAAGACCATCCAGGCTAGGAAGAAACTGCATCAACTAATCAGCAAAACAACCAACTAACATCATAATGACAGGATCAGATTCACACATAACAATATTAACTTTAAATGTAAATGGGCTAAATGCTCCAATTAAAAGACACAGACTGGCAAACTGGATAAGGAGTCAAGACACATCAGTGTGCTGTATTCAGGAAACCCATCTCACAGGCAGAGACACACATAGACTCAAAATAAAGGGATGGAGGAAGATCTATCAAGCAAATGGAAAACAAAAAAAGGCAGGGGTTGCAATCCTAGTCTCTGATAAAATAGACTTTAAACCAACAAAGATCAAAAGAGACAAAGAAGGCCATTACATAATGGTAAAGGGATCAATTCAACAAGAAGAACTAACTATCCTAAATATATATGCACCCAACAAAAGAGCACCCAGATTCATAAAGCAAGTCCTGAGTGACCTACAAAGGGACTTAAACTCCCACACAATAATAATTGGAGATTTTAACACCCCACTGTCAACATTAGACAGATCAACGAGACAGAAAGTTAACAAGGATATCCAGGAATTGAACTCAGCTCTGCACAGAGTGGACCTAATAGACATCTACAGAACACTCCACCCCAAATCAACAGAATATACATTTTTTTCAGCACCACACCACACCTATTCCAAAATTGACCACATAGTTGGAAGTAAAGCTCTCTTCAGCTAATGTAAAAGAACAGAAATTATAACAAACTGTCTCTCAGACCACAGTGCAATCAAACTAGAACTCAGGATTAAGAAACTCACTCAAAACTGCTCAACTACATGGAAACTGAACAACCTGCTCCTGAATGACTACTGGGTACATAATGAAATGAAGGCAGGAATAAAGATGTTCTTTGAAACCAACGAGTACAAAGACACAACATACCAGGATCTCTGGGACACATTCAAAGCAGTGTGTAGAGGGAAATTTATAGCACTAAATGCCCACAAGAGAAAGCAGGAAAGATCCAAAATTGACACCCTAACATCACAATTAAAAGAACTAGAAAAGCAAGAGCAAACACATTCAAAAGCTAGCAGAAGGCTAGAAATAACTAAAATCAGAGCAGAACTGAAGGAAATAGAGACACAAAAAACCCTTCAAAAAATTAATGAATCCAGGAGCTGGGTTTTTGAAAAGATCAACAAAATTGATAGACCGCTAGCAAGACTAATAAAGAAGAAAAGAGAGAAGAATCAAATAAATGCAATAAAAAATGAAAAAGGGGATATCACCACCGATCCCACAGAAATACAATCCACCATCAGAGAATACTACAAACACCTCTATGCAAATAAACTAGAAAATCTAGAAGAAATGGATAAATTCCTCGACAAATATGCCCTCCCAAGACTAAACCAGGAAGAAGTTGAATCTCTGAATAGACCAATAACAGGCTCTGAAATTGTGGCAATAATCAATAGCTTACCAACCAAAAAGAGTCCAGGACCTGATGGATTCACAGCCGAATTCTATCAGAGGTACAAGGAGGAACTGGTACCATTCCTTCTGAAACTATTCCAATAGATAGAAAAAGAGGGAATCCTCCCTAACACATTTTATGAGGCCAGCATCATCCTGATACCAAAGCCTGGTAGAGACATAACCAAAAAAGAGAATTTCAGACCAATATCCTTGATGAACATTGATGCAAAAATCCTCAATAAAATACTGGCAAACCAAATCCAGCAGCACATCAAAAAGCTTATACACCATGATCAAGTGGGCTTCATCCCTGGGATGCAAGGCTGGTTCAACATACGCAAATCAATAAATGTAATCCAGCATATAAACAGAACCAAAGACAAAAACCACATGATTATCTCAATAGATGCAGAAAAGGCCTTTGACAAAATTCAACAACCCTTCATGCTAAAAACTCTCAATAAATTAGGTATTGATGGGACGTATCTCAAAATCATAAGAGCTATCTATGAAAAACCCACAGCCAATATCATACTGAATGGGCAAAAACTGGAAGCATTCCCTTTGAAAACTGGCACAAGACAGGGATGCCCTCCCTCACCACTCCTATTCACCATAATGCTGGAAGTTCTGGCCTGGGCAATCAGGGAGGAGAAGGAAATAAAGGGTATTCAATTAGGAAAAGAGGAAGTCAAATTGTCCCTGTTTGCAGATGACATGATTGTATATCTAGAAAACCCCAATGTCTCAGCCCAAAATCTCCTTAAGCTGATTAGCAACTTCAGCAGAGTCTCAGGATACAAAATCAATGTACAAAAATCACAAGCATTCTTGTATACCAATCACAGACAAACAGAGAGCCAAATCATGAGTGAACTCCCATTCACAATTGCTTCAAAGAGAATAAAATACCTAGGAATCCAACTTACAAGGGACGTGAAGGACCTCTTCAAGGAGAACTACAAACCACTCCTCAATGAAATAAAAGAGGATACAAACAAATGGAAGAACATTCCATGCTCATGGGTAGGAAGAATCAATATCGTGAAAATGGCCATACTGCCCAAGGTAATTTATAGATTCAATGCCATCCTCATCAAGCTACCAATGACTTTCTTCACAGAATTGGAAAAAACTACTTTAAAGTTCATATGGAACCAAAAAAGAGCCCGCATCGCCAAGTCAATCCTAAGCCAAAAGAACAAAGCTGGAGGCATCATGCTACCTGACTTCAAACTATACTACAAGGCTACAGTAACCAAAACAGCATGGTACTGTTATACCTTATACAAAAATTAATTCAAGATGGATTAAAGACTTAAATGTTAGACCCTACAAGAAAACCTAGGCAATACCATTCAGGACATAGGCGTGGGCAAGGACTTCATGTCTAAAACACCAAAAGCAATGGCAACAAAAGCCAAAATTGACAAATGGGATCTAATTAAACTAAAGAGCTTCTGCACAGCAAAAGAAACTACCATCAGAGTAAACAGGCAACCTACAAAATGGGAGAAAATTTTTGCAACCTACTCATCTGACAAAGGGCTAACATCCAGAATCTACAATGAACTCAAACAAATTGACAAGAAAAAAAACAAACAACCCCATCAAAAAGTGGGCGAAGGGCATGAACAGACACTTCTCAAAAGAAGACATTTATGCAGCCAGAAAACACATGAAAAAATGCTCATCATCACTGGCCATCAGAGAAATGCAAATCAAAACCACAGTGAGATACCATCTCACACCAGTTAGAATGGCCATCATTAAAAAGTCAGGAAACAACAGGTGCTGGAGAGGATGTGGAGAAATAGGAACACTTTTACACTGTTGGTGGGACTGTAAACTAGTTCAACCATTGTGGAAGTCAGTGTGGCGATTCCTCAGGGATCTAGAACTAGAAATATCATTTGACCCAGCCATCCCATTACTGGGTATATACCCAAAGGACTATAAATCATGCTGCTATAAAGACACATGCACACGTATGTTTATTGCGGCACTATTCACAATAGCAAAGACTTAGAACCAACCCAAATGTCCAACAACGATAGACTGGATTAAGAAAATGTGGCACATATACACCACGGAATACTATGCAGCCATAAAAAATGATGAGTTCGTGTCCTTTGTAGGGACATGGATGACACTGAAAAACATCATTCTCAGTAAACTATCGCAAGGACAAAAAACCAAACACCGCATGTTCTCACTCATAGGTGGGAATTGAACTATGAGAACTCATGGACACAGGAAGGGGAACATCACACTCTGGGGACTGTTGTGGGGTGGAGGAGGGGGGAGGGACAGCATTAGGAGATATACCTAATGCTAAATGACGAGTTAATGGGTGCAGCAAAACAACATGGCACATGGATACATATGTAACAAACCTGCACATTGTGCACATGTACCCTAAAACGTAAAGTATGATAATAAAAAAAAAAGAGCTGAACTCTTAAAAAAAATACAATGAACCAAATGAAAATGCAATAGAGATTATCAACAGCAAATAATCGAGCAGAAGAAAGAACCTATGACCTTCAAAACAGGATATTTGAAAATATACAGTCAGAGGAGAAAAAATAATAAAAAGAAATGAGGAAATGAGGAAAGCTTACTAAGACTTAGGGGACAGTGTCAAAAGAGCAAATAGTCAAGTCATAGGAGTTAAAAAAGTAGAAGTAAAAGATAAGGGATAGAAAATTTATTTAAAGAAATAGTAGCAGAAAGCTTTGCAAACCTAAAGAAGTATGTAAATATCCAGTTATGCAAATATTAAAGTTTCCACTAGATTCAATTCTAATAACTATCACAAGATATATTATAATCAAACTGTCAAAAAACAAAGACAAAGAGAGGACCCTGAAAGCAGCAAGAGAAAAGAAGCAAATAACATGTAAAGGAGTTCCAACATAGCTAGCAGCCCACTGCTCAGCAGAAATCTTACAGGCCAGGAGAAAGTAGGATGATATATTCAAAGTGCTGAATGGGGAAAATAAAAAAACCCCTAACCAGAAAAACTCTACCCAGCAACTCTGCCCTTCAAAATGAAGTAGAGCTAAACACTTTCCCAGACAAACAAAAGCTAAAGGAGTTCATCACCACCGTATCTGTCTTACAGGAAATGCTAAAGGGAGTTCTTCAAGCTAAAGAAAAGGACACAAATAAGTAACACAAAAACATATGAAAGTATAAAACTCACTGGTAAAATATGCAGTCAAATTAAGAAAAACTCATACTGTAATGGTGGTATGTAAATCATTTATATCTTTGTCATGAAGGTGAAAAGACAAAACTATTAATAATAAATACAATAATTTGTTAAGGGATATGCAATATATAAAAAGATGTAAATTATGACACCAAAAATTCATAGGTAACGGGAGCAGTGGAGTAAAAATGTAGAGGGTTGTGTGTGTGTGTGATCAAAGTTAATTATCATCTTAAAATAACCTGTTATAACTTTAAGGTGCTTTCTTGTAAGCCTCATGTTAAGCAAAACATATATCAGATGCCCAAAAATTTAAAATCAAGGAATAAAACATACCACTAGAGAAAATCACTTATCCACAAAGAAAGACTGTGTGAGAAGAAGAAAGAAACAAAGGATATACAAAACAACTATAAAACAATTTAACAAAATGGTAGTATTAAGTCCTTACCTATCAATATTACTTTGAATATAAATGAATTAAATTATCTAATCAAAAGAAAGAGTGGTTGAATGGATAAAAAAAAAAGACCCAATTATATGCTGCCTACAAGAGATTCACTTCACCTCTAAGGACACACATACTGAAATTGAAAAGAAGGAAAAAGATATTTCATACAAATGGAAATCAAAAGAAAGCAGAAGTAGCTATACTTAGATCAGATAAAATAGTTTTTAAATCAAAAACTGTAAAGATAGACAAAGGTCATTATATAATGAAAAACTGGCTCAACAAAAGGACATAATAACTGTATATGTATATGCACCCAAAATTGAAGCACTTAAATATATAAAACAAATATTACTACATCTGAAGGGAGAGATAGAATGCAATATAATAATAGTAGGGGACTTTCAGCAATGGACAGATCATCTAGACACACAATCAGTAAGGAAACATTAGACTTAAACTAAATTTTAGATCAAATAGTCTTATCAGACATATACAGAACATTCCATCCAACAGCTACAGAGTATACAATCTTCTTAACTTCACATGGAATGTTCTCCAGGATAGATCATATGTTAGGCTGCAAAACAATTCTTAAAAAATTTAAGAAGATTGAAATTGTATCATGTATCTTTTCTGATCACAATGGTATAAAACTAGAAATCAATAACAGGAAGAACTTTAGAAAATTCACAAATACATGGAATTTAAAGAACATACTCCTGAACAGCCAATGGGGGTCAATGAAGAAATTAAAAGGGAATTAAAAATTACTGAGATAACCAAAATGGAAACAACATATCAAAACCTAAGGAAACAGCAAAAGCAAGTCTAAGAAGGAAGTTTATAGCAATAAACGCCTACATGGAAAAAGAAGAAAGATCTCAAATTTAAAAATCTAATATTACACCGGAAGGAACCAGAAAAAAAAAAGAATGAACTAAGCCCAAAGTCAGTAGAAGGAAGGAAATAATTTACAATCAATCTAAGTGCCCATCAACGGATGAATAAATACAATGTAGTACATATACACAATGGAAGACTATTCAGCCATAGAAAATGAAAATCCTGTCACTTATGACTACATGGATAAACCTGGTGGACATTATGTTATATGAAACAAGCCAGGCACAGAAAGACAAATATTGCATGATCTTATTCATATGTGCAATCTAAAAAAGTTGATCCCACATAAGTAGAGAATAGAATGGTGGTTACCAGACGTTGAGGTGGTTGGGAGCAGAAGATTTGTGGAGACGTAGGACAAAGGATACAAAATTTCAGTTAGAAAAAAGGGATAAGTTTAACAGATCTATTGTACAATATGGTAACAACGTTAAAAACATTGTATTCTTGAAAAATGCTAAGAGAATGAATGCAAAGTGAAAGGGTTCTCACTAAAAAATGATAATTATGTGAGATAATGTATATGTTAATTACCTAGATTTTAATCATTTCACAATGTATACATACTTCAAAACATCATGTTGTACATGGTAAATAAATATAATTTAATCTGACAATTTAAATACATACACACATATATATATACACACATGCACACACACACAAACATGCACAGATGGCTCCTGACTTACGATAGTTTGACTGATGATTTTTTGACTTTACGATGGTGCAAAAGTGATGTGCATTCAGTAGAAACTGTACTTCAAGTACCCACCCATCCATTCTTTTTTTCACTCTGTACAATATTCAATAAATTATATGAGATATCAACACTTCATTATAAAATAGGCTTTGTATTAGATGATTTTGCCTAACTGTAAGCTAACATAAGTGTTCTGAATGTGTTTAAGGTAGGCTAGGCTATGGTATGATGTTCTGTAGGTTAAGTGCGTTGAATGCATTTTTTACCTATGATATTTCCAACTTATGATGGATTTATTGGGACATAACTCCATTGTTAAGTCAAGGAGCATGTGTGTGTGTGTGTGTGTGTGTGTGTATAACTTCAATAGCAAGTAAACGAATAACCCAATTTAAAAATGGGTGAAAGACTTAAATAGACATTTCTACAAAGAAGACATATGAATGGCTAAAAGGTGTATGAAAAGATGCTTAAAATCATTTAATCATCAGGGAAAGGCAAATCAAAACCACAATGCAGTACCACCTCACACCTGGTAGGATAGCCATTATAAAAAAAAATAAAAATAGAAATTAACAAGTGTTGATGAGGATGTGGAGAAATTAGAACCCTTATGCATTGCCAGTGATAATGTAAAATAGTGCAACCACTATGGCAAACAGTATGGAGGTTTCTCAAAAAATAAAAAATAGAACTACCATATGATCCAGCAATTCCACTTCTGGGTATTTATCCAAAAGAACTGAAATCAGGATCTTGAAGAGATATTTGAACTCTCATGTTCACTGCAGTATTATTCACAACAGCCAAGAGGTAGAAACAGTCTAAATGTCCACCAGTGGATGAATGGATAAGAAAAATGTGTTATATATTAAGGAATAGATAACATATGTGAAGTAATGTATATGTTGTGTTATATATTCCATGTATATGAGGATGTGGAGAAATTAGAACCCTTATGCATTGCCAGTGGTAATGTAATAATTAATAGTACATATTAATATTATTCCATATTATATACATGTAATATTCCATATTATAATAGAATATTATTCAGCCATAAGAAAATATAAAATCCTGTCATATGCTACAACATTGATGAGCCTTGAGGACATTATTGTAAGTGAAATAAGTTGGTGACAGGAGGATAAATATTGCATGATTCCACTTACGTGAAGTTTCTAAAATAGTCAAACTCATAGAATCAGAAAATAGAAATCAGAAAATAGAATGGTGGTTGCCAGGGGCTGGACGGAGGCAGAAATGGGATGTTGCTTCTTAATGGGTATAAAGTTTCAGTCATGCAAGATGAAAAAGTTCTAGAGATCTGCTGTACAACATTGTGTTTATAATTAACAATATGGTACTATAAACTTTAAAATTGCTGGAGAGGGTAGATATCATGCAATGTATTTCTTACCACAAAAAACAAAAATTACAGTAATATACAAAGTAATATACAAATGATATCTATTCACATCTAGTAGGATAGCTATCATCAAAATAATAGACAATAACAAGAGAGGAGGATGTAGAGAAAATGGAACTCTCATCCATTGCTGATGGGGAATGTAAAATGATACGGCCACTTTAAAAAATAGTTTGGCAGTTCCTCAGAGAGTTAAATGCAGAGTTGAAATACAATCCAGCAATTCCACTCCTAGATATATATCCAAAAGAATTGAGAACATATATCAACACAAAAACTTGTACATGAATGTTTGTAGCAACATTTTTGACAATAGCCAAAAAGTAGAAACACCTCAAGTGTCCATCAGCTAATGAATGGATAAACAAATGTGGTATATCCATAAAATGAAATATTATTCATCAATGAAAAGGAATGGCCTACTGATTGATGCTACAACAGGATGAACCTTGAAAACATCATGCTAAGTGAAAGAAACCAGACACAAAAGGCCACATATTGTATAATTCCATTCATATAAAATGTCCAGAACAGGCAAGCCTGTACAGACAGAAAGTAGAATGGTAGTAGTAAGAGGTGGAGGAAGAGAGGAATGAGGAGTGACCATTAATAGGTATGGAGTTCCTTTTGTGGGGGTGATAAAAATGTTCTGGAACTATATCATGGTGATGGTTGCACAACTGTGTGAATATAGTAGAAACCACTTAATTGTAACTTAAAAGTGGAAATTTTATATGTGAATTATACCTTAATTTAAATATACATATATACACATATGTGTGTATGCAAACTATATACATACATAGACACACACACACATGTGTTGTATGTGTGTATATGTGTGTGTGTGTGTATATTGAGATGAGGCCTCACTATGTTGCCCAGGCTGGGATAGAGTGGCTATTCTCAGGAAAGATCATAGTGCTCTACAACCCAAACTCTTGAGCTCAAGCGATCCTCCTGCCTCAGCCTTTTGAGTAGCTGAGACTACAGGTGCAAGCTACCATGTCTGGCTAATAATAATATTTCTTGGAGGTGGAGCCAAGATGGCCGAATAGGAACAGCTCCGGTCTCCAGCTCCCAGCCCAAGCGACACAGAAGACGGGTGATTTCTGCATTTCTGCTTGAGGTACTGGTTTCATCTCACTAGGGAGTGCCAAACAGTGGGTGCAGGATAGTCGGTGAAACGCACAGTGCGCGAGCCAAAGCAGGGCGAGGCATTGCCTCACTCGGGAAGCACAAGGGGTCAGGGAGTTCCCTTTCCTAGTCAAAGAAAGGGGTAACAGACGGCACCTGGAATATCAGCTCAGTCCCATCCTAATACTGCGCTTTTCCAACGGGCCTGGAAAACGGCACACCAGGAGATTGTGTCCCGCACCTGGCTCGGAGGGTCCTATGCCCACGGAGTCTCGCTGATTGCTAGCACAGCAGTCTGAAACAAGCCACAAGGCGGCAGCGAGGCTGGGGGAGGGGCGCCCGCCATTGCCCAGGCTTGCTTAGGTAAACAAAGCAGCCAGGAAGCTCGAACTGGGTGGAGCCCACCACAGCTCAAGGAGGCCTGCCTGCCTCTGTAGGCTCCACCTCTGGGGGCAGGGCACAGACAAACAAAAACTCAGCAGGAACCTCCACAGACTTAAATGTCCCTGTCTGACTGACAGCTTTGAAGAGAGTAGTGGTTCTCCCAGCATGCAGCTGGAGATCTGAGAACGGACAGACTGCCTCCTAAAGTGGGTCCCTCACCCCTGACCAGCCTAACTGGGAGGCACCCCCCAAGTAGGGACAGACTGACACCTCATTCGGCCGGGTACTCCTCTGAGACAAAACTTCCAGAGGAACTATCAGACAGCTGAATTTCTGGTCTCACGAAAATCTGCTGTTCTGCAGCCACCGCTGCTGACACCCAGCCAAACAGGGTCTGGAGTGGACCTCTAGTAAACTCCAACAGACCTGCAGCTGAGGGTCCTGTCTAGTAGAAGGAAAACTAACAAACAGAAAGGACATCCACACCAAAAACCCATCTGTACATCACCATCATCAAAGACAAAAAGTAGATAAAACCACAAAGATGGGGAAAAAACAGAGCAGAAAAGCTGGAAACTCTAAAAAGCAGAGCACCTCTCCTCCTCCAAAGGAACGCAGTTCCTCATCAGCAACAGAACAAAGCTGGATGGAGGATGACTTTGACGAGTTGAGAGAAGAAGGCTTCAGACGATCAAACTACTCTGAGCTACGAGAGGAAATTCAAAACAATAGCAAAGAAGTAAAAAACTTTGAAAAAAAGTTAGAAGAATGGATAACTAGAATAACCAATGGAGAGAAGGGCTTAAAGGAGCTGATGGAGCTGAAAGCCAAGTTTCAAGAACTATGCAAAGATTGCAGAAGCCTCAGTAGCAGATGCAATCAACTGGAAGAAAGGGTATCGCTGATGGAAGATGAAATGAATGAAATGAAGAGAGAAGGGAAGTTTAGAGAAAAAAGAATAAAAAGAAATGAACAAAACCTCCAAGAAATTTGGGACTATGCGAAAAGACCAAATCTACGTCTGATTGGTGTACCTGAAAATGATGGGGAGAATGGAACCAAGTTGGAAAACACTCTGCAAGACATTATCCAGGAGAACTTCCCCAATCTAGCAAGGTAGGCCAACATTCAGATTCAGGAAATACAGACAACGCCACAAAGATACTCCTTGAGAAGAGCAACTCCAAGACACATAATTGTCAGATTCACCAAAGTTGAAATGAAGGAAAAAATGTTAAGGGCAGCCAGAGAGAAAGGTCGGGTTACCCACAAAGGGAAGCCCATCAGACTAACAGCTGATCTCTTGGCAGAAACTCTACAAGCCAGAAGAGAGTGGGGGCCGATATTCAACATTCTTAAAGAAAAGAATTTTCAACCCAGAATTTCATATCCAGCCAAACTAAGCTTCATAAGTTAAGGAGAAATAAAATACTTTACAGACAAGCAAATGCTGAGTGATTTGGTCACCACCAGGCCTGCCCTAAAAGAGCTCCTGAAGGAAGCACTAAACATGGAAAGGAACAACCGGTACCAGCCACTGCAAAAACATGCCAAATTGTAAAGACCATCGAGGCTAGGAAGAAACTGCAGCAACTAACGAGCAAAATAACCAACTAACATCATAATGACAGGATCAGATTCACACATAACAATATTAACGTTAAATGTAAATGGGCTAAATGCTCCAATTAAAAGACACAGACTGGCAAAATGGATAAGGAGTCAGGACCCATCAGTGTGCTGTATTCAGGAAACCCATCTCACGTGCAGAGACACACATAGACTCAAAATAAAGGAATGGAGGAAGATCTGTAAAGCAACTGGAAAACAAAAAAAGGCAGGGGTTGCAATCTTAGTCTCTGATAAAATAGACTTTAAACCAACAAAGATCAAAAGAGACAAAGAAGGCCATTACATAATGGTAAAGGGATCAATTCAACAAGAAGAGCTAACTATCCTAAATATATATGCACCCAACACAGGAGCACCCAGATTCATAAAGCAAGTCCTGAGTGACCTACAAAGGGACTTAAACTCCCACACAATAATAATGGGAGATTTTAACACCCCACTGTCAACATTAGACAGATCAACGAGACAGAAAGTTCACAAGGATATCCAGGAATTGAACTCAGCTCTACATAAAGTGGACCTAATAGACATCTACAGAACTCTCCACCCCAAATCAACAGAATACACATTTTTTTCAGCACCACACCACACCTATTCGAAAATTGACCACATAGTTGGAAGTAAAGCTCTCCTCAGCAAATGTAAAAGAACAGAAATTATAACAAACTGTCTCTCAGACCACAGTGCAATCAAAGTAGAACTCAGGATTAAGAAACTCACTCAAAACCGCTCATCTACATGGAAACTGAAAAACCTGCTCCTGAATGACTGTTGGGTAAATAACGAAATGAAGGCAGAAATAAAGATGTTCTTTGGAACCAACGAGAACAAAGACACAACATACCAGAATCTCTGGGACACATTCAAAGCAGTGTGTAGAGGGAAATTTATAGCACTAAATGCCCACAAGAGAAAGCAGGAAAGATCCAAAATTGACACCCTAACATCACAATTAAAAGAACTAGAAAAGCAAGAGCAAACACATTCAAAAGCTAGCAGAAGGCTAGAAATAACTAAAATCAGAGCAGAACTGAAGGAAATAGAGACACAAAAAACCCTTCAAAAAATTAATGAATCCAGGAGCTGGGTTTTTGAAAAGATCAACAAAATTGATAGACCGCTAGCAAGACTAATAAAGAAGAAAAGAGAGAAGAATCAAATAGATGCAATAAAAAATGAAAAAGGGGATATCACCACCGATCCCACAGAAATAGTCTACCATCACAGAATACTACAAACACCTCTATGCAAATAAACTAGAAAATCTAGAAGAAATGGATAAATTCCTCGACAAATACACCCTCCCAAGACTAAATCAGGAAGAAGTTGAATCTCTGAATAGACCAATAACAGGTTCTGAAATTGTGGCAATAATCAATAGCTTACCAACCAAAAAGGGTCCAGGACCTGATGGATTCACAGCTGAATTCTATCAGAGGTACAAGGAGGAACTGGTACCATTCCTTCTGAAACTATTCCAATCGATAGAAAAAGAGGGAATCCTCCCTAACACATTTTATGAAGCTGGCATCGTCCTAATACCAAAGCCTGGCAGAGACATAACCAAAAAAGAGAATTTCAGACCAATATCCTTGATGAACATTGACGCAAAAATCCTCAATAAAATACTGGCAAACCGAATCCAGCAGCACATCAAAAAGCTTATCCACCATGATCAAGTGGGCTTCATCCCTGGGATGCAAGGCTGGTTCAACATATGCAAATCAATAAATGTAATCCAGCATATAAACAGAACCAAAGACAAAAACCACATGATTATCTCAATAGATGCAGAAAAGGCCTTTGACAAAGTTCAACAACGCTTCATGCTAAAAACTCTCAATAAATTAGGTATTGATGGGACGTATCTCAAAATAATAAGAGCTATCTATGACAAACCCACAGCCAATATCATACTGAATGGGCAAAAACTGGAAGCATTCCCTCTGAAAACTGGCACAAGACAGGGATGCCCTCTCTCACCACTCCTATTCAACATAGTGCTGGAAGTTCTGGCCAGAGCAATCAGGCAGGAGAAGGAAATAAAGGGTATTCAATTAGGAAAAGAGGAAGTCAAATTGTCCCTGTTTGCAGATGACATGATTGTATATTTAGAAAACCCCAGTGTCTCAGCCCAAAATCTCCTTAAGCTGATTAGCAACTTCAGCAGAGTCTCAGGATACAAAATCAATGTACAAAAATCACAAGCATTCTTGTACACCAATCACAGACAAACAGAGAGCCAAATCATGAGTGAACTCCCATTCACAATTGCTTCAAAGAGAATAAAATACCTAGGAATCCAACTTACAAGGGATGTGAAGGACCTCTTCAAGGAGAACTACAAACCACTCCTCAATGAAATAAAAGAGGATACAAACAAATGGAAGAACATTCCATGCTCATGGGTTGGAAGAATCAATATCGTGAAAATGGCCATACTGCCCAAGGTAATTTATAGATTCAATGCCATCCCCATCAAGCTACCAATGACTTTCTTCACAGAATTGGAAAAAACTACTTTAAAGTTCATATGGAACCAAAAAAGAGCCCACATCGCCAAGTCAATCCTAAGCCAAAAGAACAAAGCTGAAGGCATCACGCTACCTGACTTCAAACTATACTACAAGGCTACAGTAACCAAAACAGCATGGTATTGGTACCACAACAGAGACATAGATCAATGGAACAGAACAGAGCCCTCAGAAATGATGCCGCATATCTACAACTATCTCATCTTTGACAAACCTGACAAAAACAAGCAATGGGGAAAGGATTCCCTATTTAATAAATGGTGCTGGGAAAACTGGCTAGCCATATGTAGAAAGCTGAAACTGGATCCCTTCCTTACACCTTATACAAAAATTAATTCAAGATAGATTAAAGACTTAAATGTTAGACCTAAACCATTAAAACCCTACAAGAAAACCTAGGCCATACCATTCAGGACATAGGCGTGGGCAAGGACTTCATGTCTAAAACACCAAAAGCAATGGCAACAAAAGCCAAAATTGGCAAATGAGATCTAATTAAACTAAAGAGCTTCTGCACGGCAAAAGAAACTACCATCAGAGTGAACAGGCAACCTACAGAATGGGAGAAAATTTTTGCAACCTACTCATCTGACAAAGGGCTAATATCCAGAATCTACAATGAACTCAAACAAATTTACAAGAAAACAACAAACAACCCTATTAAAAAGTGGGCAAAGGAGATGAACAGACACTTCTCAAAAGAAGACATTTATGCAGCCAAAAAACACATGAAGAAATGCTCATCATCACTGGCCATCAGAGAAATGCAAATCAAAACCACAGTGAGATACCATCTCACACCAGTTACAATGGCCATCATTAAAAAATCAGGAAACAACAGGTGCTGGAGAGGATGTGGAGAAATAGGAACACGTCTGCACTGTTGGTGGGACTGTAAACTAGTTCAACCATTGTGGAAGTCAGTGTAGCGATTCCTCAGGGATCTAGAACTAGAAATACCATTTGACCTAGCCATCCCATTACTGGGTATATACCCAAAGGACTATAAATCATGCTGCTATAAAGACACATGCACACGTATGTTTATTGCGGCACTATTCACAATAGCAAAGAGTTGGAACCAACCCAAATGTCCAACAACAATAGACTGGATTAAGAAAATGTGGCACATATACACCATGGAATACTATGCAGCCATAAAAAATGATGAGTTCGTGTCCTTTGTAGGGACATGGATGAAACTGGAAAACATCATTCTCAGTAAACTATTGCAAGGACAAAAAACCAAACACCGCATGTTCTCACTCATAGGTGGGAATTGAACAATGAGAACTCATGGACACAGGAAGGGTAACATCACACTCCGGGGACTGTTGTGGGGTTTGGGGAGCGGGGAGGGACAGCATTAGGAGATATACCTAATACTAAATGACGAGTTAATGGGTGCAGGAAATCAACATGGCACATGGATACATAGGTAACAAACCTGCACATTGTGCACATGTACCCTAAAACCTAAAGTATAATAAAAAAAATAAATAAAATAATAATAATATTTCTTAAAGCCCATTTTCACCCAAAATAACTAGAGGAAGGTGACCCTTCCTGGAAAGGGAGTGAGACAGTTGGCAGGGGATAAGTTTACCTCATTCCTAGACAGAGACCCTAAAAAAAAAAAGAGTATGTTTTTGTAATTCAAGAGAATTTGAGTTTCTAAGGCATTGATATCTGAAGTACTGCACCAATAAGCAATGTCATACAAGCAAGAAAGTAGTTTCACACAGTTCTGATTGGAAAGAAAGGGAAAAGAATTTCCAAAAAAATGTTATAGGCAGATTTTTTTCTTTTTTTTTTTTGTTTGCTTTTCAGAGTGGCCGGAGTTCAAAGGAGGTGTGTGTAGGATTCTCTGGCTGCAGAAGAGCTTTTAATCTCCTAAGACTAGGAATGTGCTCAGAAAGAGGAGGCTGAGAGTGTACCTGGGACCTGAGAGCCTTCCCTGGCTAGGAATCATCCCAGGAAAGTGGGCAGAGGGGCACAGCTCTGGGCAGGTCATGAGGTCAGGGAGGAGGAATTACGTGGGCAGAAGCTGCTCCTCTTCACCCACTGCCATTGCCTTTCAGGAGCTGACATGAGACTTGCAGTTGATTCAGTGATATTGCAGGCCACACAATTTGTGGATACTGCAGGCCACCTTGACGAGACTGTGCAGAGCCCATTTCTGTGATATGGCTGGTAACTCGAGTAAAAAGGGGTGAAATAAGTGTCCCTCCCAGTTCTATCCCATGACCCTCCACTTTGGTTCTCTTTGCACTAGAATTTATTATCAAAAACATTATGTTAAGACTGTTTACATGTTAGGGAATGCCATGTTTAACAAAATGTGTTTTCTCTGGTTTCTGTGTGGACACTAATGTCAAGCAACCTGACCTCCCTTGCCCTCCCAATAAAGTTAGTAAGTCCCCACTGAGATGGTCTTTGCCAATGCAGGGATGGCGTAAATGGCGGCTCCCTGGCAGAGAAAAGAATGAAACACCAGACGAGTGGTTAGATTTGGCAGGCAGCTGGGCTCCCCCTGCTCAATAATATTTCCCACATACTTTCCATCTGGTGGAAATTGACTTTTTCCAACAGCAAGCTATTGTCTATCGAGGAAGGGCTTTGGTTATTAGCTGCTGTCACCTCTCTGACATTTGTTTTCATTTGATCACCAACTGATTAAACAGTCCCTGGGTTTAGGCCTGAGAAGCCAGAAAGAGAAGAAAAAGAGACAACAAAGGAAGAAATAAGCACCTGAACAGGTCAAAATTGCTGCTAAACTTGTGAGGCCAGTCAGGGACTGATGAGACTTGAGATTTCATTCTTCTTAAATGTGTGGACATTGAAGGAAAGACAAGTTAGGGAGACAGGATAGCAGAAACGGTGGTCAGCAGGGCAGAGGTAGAAAATATGGATAACCCTTGGGAGACCTGGGAAGCATCCGCATTGGAAAAACCCAACCCTCTACTCCACTACCACTCAGAGCACAGTGTGGAGGCCTCTCTCCTTGTACAGGAAGAAAAAAAGGAGGCAGATCAAGGGTACAACACCAGAATCCACAGTCTCTCAAACTCTTTTTCTGTAGAAAAAGGTTATCAGCTACTCCTGCCTCATCAACAGGAAAGAGCAACTCTCCCCATGGGCAGCCAGCAGCATAAGCTCTTATCTGTTGTACAGCTAGAAAAACAGTGAGGTCCATTCCTCCACCCTCCTCCACCCCACACAATAACCCCTCCCACCATAAGACACAAAAAAGAGAGATCTACCACACAGGTTCCAGCCCCCTTGAGTTTCGACACCTCCAAAAACTACCCTATGTTGATGTTGCAGGCTTTTGGCTCCAGTTCTGAAATCAGATAATGCTGAGTTCAAACCTCCTCTTCTTCTAACATGTAAACTGCCGTCTCTCTTAGCCTCAAAAACTTCTAAAAGGAGTTGCCAGGTAAGCATACGGAGGTATGGATTTGGAATTTAGAGGACTAGGCAGAAGATAAAAAGTTAAAAGTCAGTCGTTATTGGAGGTAATCAAAGCTATGGCTTAGGTGAGATGGCCCAGAAGGAGCACAGAATGGTTAGATGCCCATGTCTGTCAGGAAAAAATGTCAAAATCTTGGAAATGAGCAAAAGAGATTACTGAGAGTTCTGGGCTCTGTCTAGCAGACCCTGCAGGAGTGATTTGATTCTTTAAACCTGAGCACCATTGATTGTCTTCCTATTGGCTAGGCTATTTCACTACTTTCTAGGGGTAGAAGTTAACTTGTAGAAAACTAATGGAAATGCAGATGATTGTTGTACATAGCACTGTGAATAAATTTTGTCCCCATAGAGATACAATTTATTTTTACCTTGGGGTGAAAAAGATGACCCTGACCCCAAGCATTACATTTTATTTTTCTACAATATATTACCAATTTTGCATCTATGAGCAAATTCATTTCTGCATTCTTAAGTATACTTATATGTGCCTTCAAATTTTCCTTTGACCTGATTTTAACATACTGGTTTCTTCACTAAATAATAAGTTACATAAAGCCTTTGATGTATTCCTTTTGTATTTGTGTGAGAGTCTTGATTTTACCTTCTTGAAAATTATACTTTAGCAGGACCAAGGCCTTGAGGATGGTCAACAGAATAGTCAGAGGAGCATGGCCTTGCAAAGGAGATGAGCCAAGAGCAGAAGCAGAACAAGAAGCAGGAGTATTTGGGCACAAAAGTCAAGGTAAGTCAAGGAAAAAAGGGAGCGATCAACTAAACCCAAAAGGCATTTAATTAATTTCATCTTACTTGACCATACAACTGCAACAACAACAGCCCTCCGTGCTGCTCTGCACCACCAATTCCTCACACAAAAGGCAACCTTTTTTTTTTTTTTTTTTTTAATTTGAGACGGAGTCTCACTCTTCACCCAGGCTGGAATGCAGTGGCACCATCTCGGCTCACTGCAAGCTCCACCTCCCGGGTTCACGCCATTCTCCTGCCTCAGCCTCCCGAGTACCTGGGACTACAGGTGCCCGCCACCACGCCCGGCTAATTTTTTGTGTTTTTAGTGGAGACGGGGTTTCACCATGTTAGCCAGGATGGTCTCGATCTCCTGACCTCGTGATTCGCCCGCCTCGGCCTCCCAAAGTGCTGGGATTACAGGCGTGAGCCACCGCGCCCAGCCAAGAGGCAACCTTTTCTAAACCACTCAAAGCACAGGATGTCTTGTTATACCTTTCTCCTGGGACCAGGAGGCTTACTTGTCTGACATTTATATAACCAAGGAAGCCTACTGAAGCCTTCTCTGAAGAACAAGGAACATTTACTTCAAAGTGATTCTCTATTCTCAACCTGATTGAATCAAATGGTACTGAAAAAAAAAAAAAAGAAAAACCCCTCGAATTTAATCAAATTTAATTAAAAGTTTGTGCACCCCTTTTAATAGAGGATACATACCCTACTACACTAACAACCTTAGAGATTGTCTCACTGTATTAACATCCATGAATACCATCAATTGGCAAATTTGATCATTCCCTTCCTTTCTAGCTCACAGATGGGAAAACTGAAAAGAATTGTGCAGCTGTGTCTGAAAGTATGTAAATTACTCAGCTCCCTCAAACTTGTTCTTGCTTTTTAAGTGAGCTTAAATCTGGATAAGCCCAACTTCCCCCTCTTTTTCCCATGTTCTGACCACCAGATAGATTGCATATATCATAGCAAACACCTTCTCCTGTCATTTTCCAACTGTGAGAACCTGTAGAAAGCAGGAGCAGAATGTGGAAAAAAATCATTAAAATCTGACAAATAGTTTTTTAAAAGCAAATCTTCCAGGTGTTCCCTAACCTTAAAATGCACAAGCCAGAGGATTATGCTTGAAGATGCTCCTTTTTTTTTTTTTAATTCCCATTTGTCCAGGTTAAAGGAAAATTCCCCAACCACTAACAGGCATCATTAGTTTTCATTTGCTGAGCACCCAATGGATGGATCAGCCTCTTGGATTGGGGGCGCTACTGCACCACCTGCTATGATCTCTCCAGGTGTATCTGCAAATGACTCTTGAGCTAACAAGCCTGAAGTTTTTCTGCTCATCAGAAGGGCACTTAAAGAAATTACCCATTTGCCTAGAACTGGAGGCAGCTGCAGTCACTGGTATCCCAGATGGTCCCACTTTTTAGCATTACAAATTCTAGAAGAACCTGACAGTACAATATAGCTCTCACCCCAGCATCCACCTCCTCATTTGCTTCTGAAAGGCAAGATGTCAAAGATGCCCTCGTAGTCATTTTCAAGCTTTAGAGCTTTTGGTACCTATCAGAGAATAAGCGCAGCCCAAATACAGATGCCATTTGTTAGTGCATGCCAAAAATACCTTTGGTAAATTCCAACAGACGCGATTCTTAAACTTGATGAAATATTAGTGTAATTGTATTGACTCGCCACAAGATGGCAGGCTTTAACTTCCTAAAGGCGCCCTAAAGCTTTTTTTTTTTTTTTTTTTTTTTTTTTTTTTTGGCTTTGCTGCCTTCAGGGTTGGGGGGACACTGAAATGACAAGTTGTGGGCAGAGGCATCTCCTCGTTTATTAATATTACCAGGCACAGCTTGAGGAGATCTCACATCACTTTAGGGAGCTGATTTGTTTTGGCATTTGGTTGAAGAAGAATTATTCCCTAATCATTTGTCAGGTGAGATGCTTTTAAATTTTAGCTCTTGCCCTCACAGAAAATAATGTCTGCCTGAAAGATTCACGGCAGGGGGATATGTATATGTGCAGAATATTCACCGGCATGTTAACAACACAGCAGTGTTGTTTTCCTGGAGTTTCAGAGAATAAAGAATTAACCAAGGGACAAAATAAATGTTAATATACATAACTGAAACACACATATACAAATCAGAGGGGGGAAATCCTATTAATAATAGCTCACAAATACTATTTCCAACTATGTTTATAATGTTCACCATTAATCCTGCTTTCTCTTTGTTACTTCTAATGACTCACCTACTAAGAGAGTCAAGAAAATAAAGAAGCAAAAATCTGTATTTTAAGATATCCAGCCATATCTTCAAAAAGCAGAAAACAGAAAATCTGTTGCAACTTGTTTAGAAAGAGAGAATTATGCACTCATACCCATGGGGAAATCTACCAGTTAGGGAGAGGACCAACTAAGGCTGGAAACAAATGAGGACAGGGACCCACACTGGGGATGGTGGTTATACAAACAGAAATAATCTAGGATCTCTTGCACAAAATGAGGAAGTAATTTGGTTGCATTTGGATCAAGCAGATTTCAGAGCAATAAGAATCAGGTAAGGGCAACAGAGAAAGTTAATAGGGGGCATTTTAGACTCACAATTAAGATATAATTTCCTCAGGGCCTTGGAAATAACAATAGCGTTCAGAAGGTCATTAGCACACAGACTTAGAGATTACTTCAGGCCATCATGTTCATAAAGACACACTCATGAGTCCACCCCACAAGAGCCAGTAATTAGATTCTACCACTCCCTGTCCCAAGCAGTCTTGCACAGTGACCGTTAACCTCGGCCCCAGAAGTGGGAGAAGTGATCCGAGAACGCTGTCTGCACAGGTCAGGGCTCATAAAGGCAGCAGCAATTAACCTCCCTCTAAGCGTGTGTCTGCCTGGGAGGGGTGGGGGAGTGCGCTTGGCAAATTAAAATGCATTTATAAACAGTAGGTTAGAAGAGCTCAGAGGAAGAAGAACCTTGTAATGAGTGATGGTTATTAATGATCATTATTACCCTTGTCCTGACCCAAGAACTATTTCTTAGAATGTTTACTTAGTATGCAAACTGGAGCTCAAACATAAGAGGCTCTGAAACTCTGCTGTTAAATCTGCCGATTTTATAGAGATAGGAAATAGCTCCATGAGTGAAGTTCCCTTCCTAAAACTTAATATATATAAATGAAAATGTTAGAGCCCCCACATTCCACCAGAACAGAAACAGATCGATTCTCTGTGTGGTGAGTCCCATAATGGAGGGCATTAGGGCAGGTTTAACATGAATAAGATATTGATTTCCCCTTGTTACTTGATTCAACTTTATTCCTTTTGGATTGCCAGAGGCCTCTGTGACAACATAGGCTGTGGTCTGGAGAGCAATTGGGAGCTGTATTTTCTGGTCCTTTATTTATTCATTAAAGTTTTGCACTAACAATATCTCAGTGAAAAAGAGAGAATTCAGTGAAACTCCACAAGTATGCCTGATCCTTTTTAGACTTAATAAAGAAAGTAAACAGGTTATTTTAGAGGCACTGAGAAAGGAACAGGCAGGCCATTCTTAGTATGCTTTATGCTATTTGTTGGGGATTTTTTGTTGTTGTTGTTAAAATTTTATCATTTATAAATATAGTCCCGATAATATTTTATACACTACACAAAAGGGTTTTTAGGGAAAAGGGAACATCTCCTCTCACATACCTTCCTCTCTCTCCTAATCCACATGTCCCCTGTTGGTAGCACTGATAACTTGGATATACATCCAGGATTCTCTGTGCTTTTGCATGCATACACACATACAGAGTTTTATGAAAATAGAATTATGCCATCCATGCTGTTGTAGAATTCAATAGGTCTTGGATCTTTCTATGTCGGGATAGACAGTGTCCTCACATTTTTAACAGCTGCATAGTATTCCACAATAAAAATACTCTCACCTATTTAATCATTCTCCCACTGACCGGCTTTCAGAATGTTTTCTGTTTCCAGTGATGCCTCGGGGTTCATATACCTTGGCCTCACAGAGAGTCCCTGGACATGTGGGCAGCCAGAGGAGAGGCAAAGTGGTGGTGGAATGGGTCTGGGATGACAAGGTACGTCCTGAAACTACTACCTCCCTGCTCTGGCAGCCTGTGGCCCCAGAGACAGGCTCAAGAGAATATCTGCAAAGTTTCCCCACCCCTGCCTAATCCCACCCCATCCCCACATCACTCAAGACAAGACAGGTGCAGGTGAGGCTGAGAATCAGCTGGGAGACTTGGGGAAGGCTCATATGTAAGATGAGAATGTTGAAACTGAGTAAATTTGTTGGACCCCGTGACCTGAAGCCAGGGAAGGTGCGAGAAGTGGACACTTTAGCAATAGACACAGAGTGTTTAGAGCCAACACAGCAAAAAGAAACAGATACATAGCAGCAGAATCCACGGAGGAAAGACAGCTCTGCCCAGGGCCACAGCCAGGAGAGTAGGACAGAAGGGGAGAGAAGAGGCAAGTCTGAATTGCCTGAGTATTTGTTCTAAAGATACTGAGTTCAACAGAAGACTCTCAAATGTGCTTTGAATTGGCAAGCTTACCACCACCAGTGAAAAAGAAGAAATTAGCATTGTACTAGCTTTCTATGGCCTCCATAGCAAAGCACCACAAACTGGGTGGCTCAAACAACAGAAATGTATCATCTCAGAGTTCTGGAGACTAGAATTCGGAGATCAAGGTATCAACAGGGTTGGTTCTTTCTGAGTGCAGGGAGGGAGAGACTCTTTTCTATGCCTGCCCTCTAGCTTCTGGTGGTTCAGCAGCAATCTTTGGCATTCCTTGGATTCTAGAAGCATCACTTTCATCCCTGCCTTCATCTCCACATGAAGTTCTCCCTGTGTGCATGTCTGTGTTCATTTCCCCTTTTTATAAGGACACCCTTCACATTGAATTAGGACCCACCGTTATGTCCTCATTTTAACTTGATTGCCTCTGTCAAGACCCTATTTCCAAATAAAGTCATATTCTGGGTACCAGAGGTTAGGATTCCCATATATCTTTTTGAGGAGGTCACAATTCAACCCATAACAAGTGTCAAATTTGGGGAAAAGAAATAAAGTTCTACTTTTGCATACCTGAATTATGTAGACTGGAATTTTTACCCCCAAAACTATTTTGCTTGCATCAGAGGAAAACTAATAGAGAGCTCTGCCCTTGAAGATGCTTGAACTATAGCCTGAAAAAATGTGTTTCCATACTATATTGTCTCTAAATTTAGCAGAATTTGCAAATAATCTCTTGAATTTCACTGCCTTACCTCTGCAAAAGTAAGACCCTCGAGGCTCCAGGAAAGACTCCACTGGCCACAAGCCCAACAGAGAAGAGGCCTGGGGAGACGGCAGGATAAGTTGCCATGTGGTGAGTGCTGCATTGCAAAGGTGTGGTCTCTAGGTGCCAACCCCAAGGGTCAGTCCAGGTCTCCATGACAGCATTTTGAATGGCCAAGTAGAAAGCAGGCAAGGTTCATGCCACACTCAGAGAGAAAGAAACCTGTCAGAGCCAATTTGCTTTCAACTAGTAAATATCTGAAATAAGGTCAGCAACTTGGCAGCAGGAGGCATTTTGTGAAGCTTACGAAGGACTGCAGTACCTGCCATTCTTTCTTGATAGTTTCTATAAGACCTCACCCACTGACAGAGATGGTTATGGAGCTTTGCTCAAGGCTGTTGTTGTCTTTGTATGTGTCAGAAGCCCCACAGGTCCTTGGAGGGTGGGTTTCTCAGTACCACCAGTGGATGAACTGTTGGAGACTACTGCAGTACATTTCTTTTTCTTTTCTTTTCTTTTTCTTTTCTTTTCTTTTTCTTTTTTTTTTTACTTGAATGTCTGGGATACATTTGTAGAACATGCAGATTTGTTACATAGGTATACTTGTGCCATGGCAGTTTGCTGCACCTGTCAACTCGTCATCTAGGTTTTAAGCCCCGCATGCATTAGGTATTTGTCCTGATGCTCTCCCTCCCCTTTTCCCCCAACCCCTGACAGGCCCCGGTGTGTGTTATTTCCCTCCCTGTATCCATGCCTTCTCATTGTTCAACTCCCATTTATGAGTGAGAGCATGTGGTGTTTGGTTTTCTGTTCCTGTGTTAGTTTACTGCAATACATTTCTACCTGAGAGCAGAGCTCAGAAAACGTCTTGTGTCAAAATTAACAAAAATCACAGAGAGAAGCCACAGGGAGCTGGTGAGTATCTCACATCTAACTGCTAGATGGAGTTTTACTCCATAAAGCAAAAATTGCATATCATGTGTACGTATCTAGCAGACTACTTGACTAATAGAATATGGTAAATAAACACCCTGAGTCTCTCACTCTCACTAGGATGGCTTTGGGCACCTTTTTCTGTACTGGCGTAGAGTTCCCCAGGGGCAGAAGCTCCGGTTGCCCAAGTGGTGACCTGCTTGATAACACCCTTTCCTTCCTTGACTCAGTTCCCCCTTCTACTGGTGTTCCCTGGCATCACTTCCCAAATGAACTACTGGCACCCAGATCCTTGTCTCAGGGAGTAGCCAGCCTGGGACAACCACCTGCTGTTTCACCAAGGTGTAGACCATGTTCTGAACATGGATTTGCAAAGAAACCTACTCTGTGCTCAGCACTGTGTAGGCTGGAGGAGAACACAAAGTGAGCAGAAGACAACCTCGAGACAGGCAGCTAGTGAGGACTGTGGATGAAGGTAGGGAGATAAGTAGGTTTCACTGAGAGAGGGTGGGTGTAGAGGAGCTATTTTCTCCCCCTGTTCCTGCATCAGATCTTAAAATAAGAATGTGTGCCCTCTTGGTTTACTGGGGAGAAAGTCCTCCCACTCTCCCCCCATCATCTGCATTCCCTCCGTGTCCCATCTGCTGGTGCATGGAAGTGTCCTGAGCATGTGGCTAGCTCTCACTGGCTCTCTTTTGGACACCATCTGCCCATAACCCTCAGGTGATTTCCTTCACACTCCAGACTTTTCCATGATGTAAAAGTCTACCTTTCAGCCCTGTGGAATCTCACTTCCCTGCCTGTGACGAGGTCATAAGTTCAATTCAGAGGGGGAAGACTATGAAGTCCGTATTGCCCTGGACTCTGAGCCACATTCCCCTGGGACTGGAATAAGCTAGATACACCCAGCCGTTTTGGACTCCTATGCCTAGTCCTCAACTGGTTCAGGATTCAGAGGGCAGATGGCATGATTAATCGACACTTTCAAACAACAACTGTCACCAAGTATGCTACTTTCGTGGTGGCACAGTGGGAAGAGGACTCTCTCCCTTGCTTTGTTGGCAGGAGTGTTTCACAGCTTCATTTTGTGGACAAAAGGTCTCACGGTTGACCCAGAAACAAATTGCCAGCAGCAGGCAGCAGGAATCATGCAGCCCAACTCCAGGTGCAAACATCTGGCTTCTCTCTGATTCATTTAGTGAAGATTAGTTCCCCTCACATCTCCAAACCGGCTGCTCTAGAAAGCAGGCCCACCTGAGTTGTAGCATGAGAAAGGGAAGTGTTCTTCACCAAGTCACTTCCCATCTCAGGGCCAGAGAAAGCCTGCCTCTTGTCTCCTGCCTTCTTCTTTCCCAGATCCACATTGCTATATCTCCATGAACAAACATGTTTTTCTGTCAGGTGTTTGACTTCCAATTGACTCTGTGCTGCAGCCAGACCCCAAAGTATCTCACACCCAAACTCATCTCCATTTGCATAGATAATCTTAAGCCTCTTCCAGCTTTAGGACTCTATGACACTATGCATCCAGAATTCCCTATGCATAGAACATCTTAACCCTTCAATTCCCCCCAGCCTGAGAGTCACAGCCCCTGCCCCCACCACCGCCACCTACAAGTTGTATAACTGTAAATAATCCCCTGAAAATCCACTGCCTCACCTCTGCAGAGGCGAGATCATCAAGGCTCCAGGAAAGACCCCGCTGGCCACCCAGTTCATCAAAGAAGAGGTCCTGGGTGGCAGCAGGGTAATTTACCCATGTGGTGGGTCATGCACTGCAGAAGACAGAGAGCATGTGCTGCATCACTCAAGACTGGACAGAGAGGCAGAGGTAGACAGACAGACCAGATCCACCCCCACCCAGGTAGACTCTATCTCCCTCTGGGCTCATGAGAAACTCATTTCTATGACAAAGATTGGTAGTGGGAGAGAGACAATGTTTGTCACAGTGAGATCATGTGAAACAACTATTTCAATGCCACAGGTACTGCCCTACATAACTTCAGTAAGATTGATCTGGGTTAATACCAAGGGAGTTTTGACAGTGGTGGGGAGTTCACTGTAATGGGATTTGACCAGAAGGACATTTTCCCTCCTCTTGGGAACTCTTATTCTCCACAACCTGACATTCCAGGAATGTCGCAGGCTTCCCACTGGGGCGGAGCATGAGAGAGAGGCCTCAACCCCAATAGAAAAGTCAGAACAACGTGAGCAATTCTGCTCTAGGAGAAAGGAAATTAACCAATTTTCCATCCTCTGTCAAATGGGCACAATTCAGATTCAAAACAGATGTTTTACCTCCAAGGTAAACATCTGAAATGTCGCTTAGGATCTCCAGCCCAAATGCCCTTTCACAGTGTAGCGGAAGGTCCCTGGCCTGGGGTCTTCTCTTCAGCCACACTTACAACCAGGTTGGACAATGAGGACTGGCACTACTGTAAGAATACCTCACAACATACCAGAATCTCTGGGACACGTTCAAAGCAGTGTGTAGAGGGAAATTTATAGCACTAAATGCCCACAAGAGAAAGCAGGAAAGATCCAAAATTGACACCCTAACATCACAATTAAAAGAACTAGAAAAGCAAGAGCAAACACATTCAAAAGCTAGCAGAAGGCTAGAAATAACTAAAATCAGAGCAGAACTGAAGGAAATAGAGACACAAAAAACCCTTCAAAAAATTAATGAATCCAGGAGCTGGTTTTTTGAAAAGATCAACAAAATTGATAGACCACTAGCAAGACTAATAAAGAAGAAAAGAGAGAAGAATCAAATAAATGCAATAAAAAATGAAAAAGGGGATATCACCACCGATCCCACAGAAATACAATCTACCATCACAGAATACTACAAACACCTCTATGCAAATAAACTAGAAAATCTAGAAGAAATGGATAAATTCCTCGACAAATACACCCTCCCAAGACTAAACCAGGAAGAAGTTGAATCTCTGAATAGACCAATAACAGGCTCTGAAATTGTGGCAATAATCAATAGCTTACCAACCAAAAAGAGTCCAGGACCTGATGGATTCACAGCCGAATTCTACCAGAGGTACAAGGAGGAACTGGTACCATTCCTTCTGAAACTATTCCAAACAATAGAAAAAGAGGGAATCCTCCCTAACACATTTTATGAGGCCAACATCGTCCTGATACCAAAGCCTGGCAGAGACACAACCAAAAAAGAGAATTTCAGACCAATATCCTTGATGAACATTGATGCAAAAATCCTCAATAAAATACTGGCAAACCGAATCCAGCAGCACATCAAAAAGCTTATACACCATGATCAAGTGGGCTTCATCCCTGGGATGCAAGGCTGGTTCAACATACGCAAATCAATAAATGTAATCCAGCATATAAACAGAACCAAAGACAAAAACCATATGATTATCTCAATAGATGCAGAAAAGGCCTTTGACAAAATTCAACAACGCTTTATGCTAAAAACCCTCAATAAATTACGTATTGATGGGACGTATCTCAAAATAATAAGAGCTATCTATGACAAACCCACAGCCAATATCATACTGAATGGGCAAAAACTGGAAGCATTCCCTTTGAAAACTGGCACAAGACAGGGATGCCCTCTCTCACCACTCCTATTCAACATAGTGCTGGAAGTTCTGGCCAGGGCAATCAGGCAGGAGAAGGAAATAAAGGGTATTCAATTAGGAAAAGAGGAAGTCAAATTGTCCCTGTTTGCAGATGACATGATTGTATATCTAGAAAACCCCATCGTCTCAGCCCAAAATCTCCTTAAGCTGATTAGCAACTTCAGCAAAGTCTCAGGATACAAAATCAATGTACAAAAATCACAAGCATTCTTGTACACCAATCACAGACAAACAGAGAGCCAAATCATGAGTGAACTCCCATTCACAATTGCTTCAAAGAGAATGAAATACCTAGGAATCCGACTTACAAGGGATGTGAAGGACCTCTTCAAGGAGAACTACAAACCACTCCTCAATGAAATAAAAGAGGATACAAACAAATGGAAGAACATTCCATGCTCATGGGTTGGAAGAATCAATATCGTGAAAATGGCCATACTGCCCAAGGTAATTTATAGATTCAATGCCATCCCCATCAAGCTACCAATGACTTTCTTCACAGAATTGGAAAAAACTACTTTAAAGTTCATATGGAACCAAAAAAGAGCCCACATCGCCAAGTCAATCCTAAGCCAAAAGAACAAAGCTGGAGGCATCATGCTACCTGACTTCAAACTATACTACAAGGCTACAGTAACCAAAACAGCATGGTACTGGTACCACAACAGAGACATAGATAAATGGAACAGAACAGAGCCCTCAGAAATGATGCCGCATATCTACAACTATTTGATCTTTGACAAACCTGACAAAAACAAGAAATGGGGAAAGGATTCCCTATTTAATAAATGGTGCTGGGAAAACTGGCTAGCCATATGTAGAAAGCTGAAACTGGATCCCTTCCTTACACCTTATACAAAAATTAATTCAAGATGGATTGAAGACTTAAATTTTAGACCTAAAACCATTAAAATCCTACAAGAAAACCTAGGCAATACCATTCAGGACATAGGCATGGGCAAGGATTTCATGTCTAAAACACCAAAAGCAATGGCAACAAAAGCCAAAATTGACAAATGGGATCTAATTAAACTAAAGAGCTTCTGCACAGCAAAAGAAACTACCATCAGAGTGAACAGGCAACCTACAGAATGGGAGAAAATTTCTGCAACCTACTCATCTGACAAAGGGCTGATATCCAGAATCTACAATGAACTCAAACAAATTTACAAGAAAAGAACAAACAACCCCATCAAAAAGTGGGCAAAGGACATGAACAGACACTTCTCATAAGAAGACATTTATGCAGCCAAAAAACACATGAAGAAATGCTCATCATCACTGGCCACCAGAGAAATGCAAATCAAAACCACAGTGAGATACCATCTCACACCAGTTACAATGGCCATCATTAAAAAATCAGGAAACAACAGGTGCTGGAGAGGATGTGGAGAAATAGGAACACTTTTACACTGTTGCTGGGACTGCAAACTAGTTCAACCATTGTGGAAGTCAGTGTGGCAATTCCTCAGGGAGCTAGAACTAGAAATACCATTTGACCCAGCCATCCCATTACTGGGTATATACCCAAAGGACTATAAATCATGCTGCTATAAAGACACATGCACACGTATGTTTATTGCGGCACTATTCACAATAGCAAAGACTTGGAACCAACCCAAATGTCCAAAAACGATAGACTGGATTAAGAAAATGTGGCACATATACACCATGGAATACTATGCAGCCATAAAAAATGATGAGTTCATGTCCTTTGTATGGACATGGATGAAATTGGAAAACGTCATTCTCAGTAAACTATCGCAAGGACATAAAACCAAACACCGTATGTTCTCACTCATAGGTGGGAATTGAACAATGAGAACTCATGGACACAGGAAGGGGAACATCACACTCCGGGGACTGTTGGGGGAGGGACAGCATTAGGCGATATACCTAATGCTAAATGACAAGTTAATGGGTGCAGGAAATCAACATGGCACATGGATACATATGTAACAAACCTGCACATTGTGCACATGTACCCTAAAACCTAAAGTATAATAATAAAAATTAAAAAAGAAGAATACCTCAATGTAGTTATTTGCGTTGATATCTTACCTCTGTCCTAGCGGGAAGGACCCTGGATTGGGAGTTAGGAACCCTAGGTTTGGGCTTGGCTCAGCACTGAAAAGCTAGAAATCATGAGGAAATCTTTCACCTATTCTAAATCCCACTTCTCTGCTTCAGAAACTAAATGGATAAACCAGGACACCTCTAAGGTTCCTTCCATCTCCTAAAAATATCTCCATTTTTATTCATTTTAAAGATACACAATGGTTTAATTGCTTGCATAGGGCATATTCAGGAAAAAGGGTAAAAAAGGCAGATAATGAAGAATAACACCTTTTTCAAGACACCACTAAAAAATAATTTATATTTCAAGACTTCCATTCTGTTCTTCTTGGAAAGACTGAAAGAAATTCTTTCTTTTATCTGGTTGCCAGACAACCTTTATATTGAGGCTTTCATTTCCCTTTTCAGAAAAGAAATAAAAAAATCTAGCTTTGGACACCTGGTTAGAAGCAAAAGCTGACTTCAGGTGTCCCTTCGGAAGAACATGAATTACAACTGTCCATCAGTAGTTTGACTGATATTTAAAGAATATAAGGAGAACATTTCAAGACGGCTGATTAAACTAAAAATGGCTTGCAGAGACTGGAGGCTAGAAGAAGCTACAGAAAGAATTGATAATTAAATTGTGCATTGTATTTAGTGATTATTTTGCAAAGATGTCTTCCCAGATAGTGTTTCATCCTCATAGTAGCCTTTTGAGGAAAAAGGAACAGATAGTCCTTTTTACCTGATGAGTGAATTACATCCAAAAGGATAAGCAACTTGCCTTCATTTTCATATCTGAATAATGACAGAATAGGTTTAAACTTCTTGTGGGGAATGAATTCAGTGACCTCTGAGGTCTCTTCCAATTCAGAGATTCTCTGGAGCTCAGGTTTCCAGCCTCCCCAGCTTGGTGCTTGGCCTCTGGGTAAGAATCTACAGAAGACAAGGTTATTTTAATCAATCAGCTTCCACTAGATCAGCAGCCCAAGAAGGGCCAGTACAGAGAAAGACGGGAAGATACACAGGCAGATTAGGAAGTGTCACTCTAAGCACAGAAATCTAGGATTACTTTTGTAGGGGGCAAGGAGAATCACATTTCCCTAGGCTCAAGCCCCTGCCCTGGGATAATATTTTTTCCTGGGCAATCAGGGCACCTCCACTTAGTTAGGGCTCAGTGCAATGTTTTAGAAAGAAACAAAAAGAAGCTCAATTGTTGGGACCCTTAAATTAGGATACAGCCAAACTCAGCAGAGTAAATTACTTTATTTGGGGTCTCTATCATGATCCTGCTAGTTGCAGGACTAAAGACCACTTGTCATATTGTAACTTGTTTGTTTATATGTCTATCTTCCCATTAGACTGTAAATCCACCGAGGGCAAAAACTGATGAAACATTCAGGTAGATTTAAATCAGCAGGGAGAAACCACATCCACTTAAGTTGTAATCTTCCATGCCTGCTTTATTTGTCCAAGAATGCCAGAAGCAGCAGGGAAGCCACCTGGAGCTGAATCAGAGGAGCAATTCTCAGCACAGCTTTCCTTGGTGCCCAGAACACCCAGAGAAGCTGGGCATTGTTGCCCAGGCCTAATCCTTTTATACCCACACTCATATCACTATTCAAGAATACGCACATACGATCCATGCCTTTAATAGGAAATACTTCCAGCTAGCCATCATCTTTGTGGTTCTTGAGCCAAACCCAGTATGGGCAAGGCCACATTCAGTGGGAGAAGTTGGATGAGATAGGAGGGCAGAAAGTGGAAGCAAGTACCCAGCTATTCTTCGACAGTATCTCTGCCTCCCTGTGCTCAGCAGGCTGAGAATTCCAGTCCCCTGCCAGTTCTTATTCCTGTTTTTCCAGTGTCTATACAATGTCTATTCCATGTTTTGCACATTCTATGGAATGCTGGGCCAACGGTTTGTACAGTGACAAATGCACTTTATATGCATTTTCTAAAGGACTACTCCAGTTGACTCTTAGCTAAGTTCCAATCTCAGCACAATGCAACACCTTTTTTGCTCCCTTCCACCAACCACTGTGGACTTATCAGTAAGATATTTGCATGTCAGAGGGTGGAAAATAAATCCAACTAAAATTCACTTCTACCTCAGTGAAGTGTCTAGGGGTCCAGTGTTATTGGGCCTGCTGAGATATCCCTCCAGAGTGAACAATAAGTTGTTGCATCTGGCCCCTCCTATAACCAAGAAAGAGGCACAAAGCCTACTAGGCCTATTTGGATGTTGGAGGCAACACATTCCTTCTTTGAGTGTGCTACTCCATCCCATTTATGTAGTGATAAAAAAAAAAAAAGCTGCTAGTTTTGAGTGGAGCCCAGAACAGAAGAAGACTGCAACAGGTTCAGGCTGCTTTGCAAGCTGCTCTGCCACTTTGGCCATATGACCCAGCAGATCCAGTAGTGCTCGAGGTGTCAGTGGCAGACAGGGATCTGTCTGGAACCTTTAGCAGGCCCTCATGGGTGAATCACAGTGGAGGCCTTTAGGATTTTGGAGTAAGGCCCTGCAATCATCCACAGATAACTACTCTCCTTTTGAGACAGCTCTTGGCCTGCTACTGGGCCTTAGTAGAAACGGAATGCTTGACTATGAGCCATCAAGTTAACATGTGACCTGAGCTGCCTATCATAAACTAGGTGTTATCTGACCCACCAAGCCATAAAGTTGTGTGGGCACAGCAGCACTCTGTTATCAAATGGAAACAGCATATATTTGATCAGGCCCAAGCAAGTCCTGAAGTAAGTTATATGAAGAAGTGTCTCAAATGCCCATAATTCCTACTGCTTTACTGCCTTCTCTCTCCCAGCCTGCACCTAGGACCTTATGGGGAGTACCTAATGATGAGTTCACAGAAGAAGAGAGGATCAGGCTTGGTTTACAAATGGTCCTGCATGATATGCAAGCATCGCCCAAAAGTGGACAGCTGCAGCACTACAGTTCCTTTCTGGGACATCCTTGAAGGACAGTGGTGAAGGGAATTCTTCCTAATGGGCAGAACTTTGGGCAATGCGCCTGTTTGTGCACTCTGCTTGGACAGGGGGCACAGAATGGCCAGACATGTGATTGTATATTGATTCATTGGCTGTAGCCAGTGGTTTGGCTGGATGGTCAGGGACTTGGAAGAAACATGATTGGAAAGTTGGTGGCAAAGAAATTTGGGGAAGAGTTATGTAGATAGACCTCTCCAAGTGGGCAAAAGATGTGAAGATATTTGTGTCCCATTCAACGCTCAATAAAGAGTGACCTCAGCAGAGGAGGATATTAATAATCAAGTAGACAGGATAACCCATTCTGTGGACACCAGTGAGCCTCTTTCCCAACCACCCCTGTCATCAGCCAATGGGCTCATGAACAAAGTGGCCATGGTGGCAGGGAGGCTATGCATGGGCTCAGCAACATGGACTCCCACTCACCAAGGCTGACCTTGCTACAGGCATCACTGCATGCCTAATCTGCCAGTAGCAGAGACCAACATGGAGCCCCCAACATGGCACCATTTTCCAGGGTGATCAGCGAACTAACCTAGCGGCAGGTTGATTACACTAGACTACTTCCATCATGGAAGGGGCAGCATTTTGTCCTTAGTAGAATAAACACTTTGAATATGGATTTTCCTTCCCTGCACACAATGCTTATGCCAAAACTACCACCTGTGGACTTAAGGAATGCCTTAGCCACCATCATGGCATTACTCACAGCATTGCTCCTGATGAAGGAACACATTTCACAGCCAGAGAAGTGTGGTGATGGATTATGCTTATGGAATTCACTGATGTTACTGTGTTCCCCATCATCCTGAAGCAGCTGGCTTGATAGAATATTGGAATGAATGAATTTTGAAGTTGCAGTTACAGCACCAGCTAGGTGAAAATTTTTTACAGGGCTGGAGCAAGGTTCTCCAGAAGGCTATATATACCCTGAATCAGCACTCAATGTATGGTACAGTTTCTCCCCTAGACAGGAATCAAGGGGTGGAAATGAGAGTGGCACCATTCACCTTTATTACCCCTAGTAATCCACTAGCAAAATTTTACTTTTTGTTCCTACAACATCATGTTCTGCTAGCCTAGAGGTCTGAGTTCCAGCAAGAAGAATGCTTCTACCAGGAGATATAACAATGATTCCACTGAACTGGAAGTTAAGGCTGCTGCCCAGTCACTTTGGGTTCCTCATATCTCTGGGTCAAGAAGTTAAGAAGGGAGTTATGGTGTTGATTGGGGTAATTGACTTGGACTACTAAGATGAAATTGGACTACTGCTTCACAGTGGAGGTGAGGAAGAATGTATTAGTCCATTTCCACACTGCTATAAAGAACTACCTGAGACTGGGTAATTTATGAATAGAGGTTTAATTGGCCGGGTGCGGTGGCTGACACCTGTAATCCCAGCACTTTGGGAGGCTAAGGCAGGTGGATCACGAGGTCAGGAGATCGAGACCATCCTGGCTAACATGGTGAAACCCCATCTCTACTAAAAATATGAAAAATTAGCCAGGCATGGTGGCAGGCGCCTGTAGTCCCAGCTACTCAGGAGGCTGAGGCAGAAGAATGATGTGAACCCGGGAGGCGGAGCTTGCAGTGAGCCGAGATCGCGCCACTGCACTCCAGCCTGGGCAACAGAGCAAGACCCCGTCTCAAAAAAAAGAAAAGAGGTTTAACTGACTCACAGTTCTTCAGGCTTCACAGGAAGCATGACTGGGAGGCCTCAGGAAAGTTACAATCGTGGTGGAAGGCAAAGAGGAAGCAAGCACCTTCTTCATATGGTGGCAGGAGAGAGAGAGCGAGGGGGGGAGTACCACACATTTTTAAATCATAAGATCTTTTGAGAATTCACTTACTATCACGAGAACAGCATGGAGGAAATATGCCCCCATGATCCAATCCCCTCCCATCAGGGCCCTCCGTCAACACTGGGAATTGGGAATTACAATTCAACATAAGATTTGGATGGGGACACAGAGCCAAACCATACCAAAGAGTATGTCTGAAATAAAGGAGACCCCTTAGTATTACCATACCCTTTGATTAAGTAAATGGGAAATTCCAACAATCCAATCCAGGAAGGACTCTGAATGGCCCAGATCGTTCAGGAGTGAACATTTGGGTCACCCAACCAGGTTAAGAACCATGACTAGGTGAAGTGCTTGGTGAAAGCAAAGGGAATACAGAATGGGTGGTATAAGATGGCAGTTATAAATACCAGCTATCACCACCTGGCCAGTTACAGAAATGGAAACTGTAATTGTCATATTTCCTCCCCACTTGCTAAGAATATGTTCGTGTATATATACACATATATTAAGCAAATATCATTGTTTTCTTTCCTCTCGTTCTTTTATCATGTAACTTCAGGCTTATTGACTTTATACCAGTATTTAAGTATCGCTCATTTTTGTTTAACAAAATAATTGTGTTATTGTTCATCATGGTATCTAACTTATAGGATACCAGGAGAAGAGTAAACATCACTCAAGAACTTTACCTTCTCTTCCAGGGATGGTATTAGTGTGTTCCTGGTTATGCAAAGGACAGTTGTGTCATTTTAGGTGGAATTATGACCTTGTTATTGTCTTTGATTGGAAATTATAATTTAACAAGATGCATATAGATGGTAAGTTGATAAGGGGTGGACTATACTTAACCATCATTAATTTGAGATGTCAACCTGACCGGATTGAGCAATGCCTGCAGGGCTGGTGAAGCATTGTTTCTAGGTGTGTCTGTGAAGGTGTTTCCAGTAGACTGAAAGAGGAAGACCTGCCCTCAGTACACCAATAGGCTGGGGGCCTAGCTGGAACAATAAGAAGAGAATTGGCTCTCTCCACTCTTTCTCTCCCTTAGGGAGCAGAATGCTTTTTCTCTTCCTGCCTTTGGACGTCCAACTCCAGCTTCTTCAGCTTTTGGACTCTGGAACTTGCAGCAGTGGCCTCTTGAGGGCTCTCAGGCCTGACTAAGGGCTGTAATGTTGGCTTCCCTGGTTCAGGGGCTTAAGAGTAGGACTGAGACATGCTACCAGCTTCTCTAGTTCTCCAGTTTGCAGTTGGCTTATCTGCCTCTATGATTGTGTGAGCCAATTCCCCCTAATAAATCCTCTCCCATATATCCTATTGGTTCTGTCTTTCTGGAGAACCCTGACTAATACACATCTTAACACATTTTTTGTTCCTATCAAAACTACACAAATCTGAGCTCTCAAGACATTAAGTAACTTGAATGCTGACCCAGCAAGATAATGCCATAACCTATGTCTTCAAGCATTAATTCAATAATCTTCTCTATTGTACCACACAACCCTTCTCTTTCTAAAAAACTCACAGTGGTTCACCATGGCTTAACACATCAAATTTAGATGTTTCTGCTCAGTCTTTTCACCCTCCTATCTCTCCATCATTTTTAGCATTGACTAAAGGTTCTCTTGGCTCCCCAAGCTCACCTGATGGTCATCTCTTCATTCTTTCCTTTTTATGGAAAGGCATAAAAATGTTCTCCTGCCTCTTTCTATGTATTCATGTCTCCTCTCTTTCCTTGGAAACTCAGGTCAGACCTCACCTCCTCCAGGAAGCCCACCCAAACCAGCACCACTTCACTCGTCCCACTCTGACCATTTCCCCACTCAGTATTTCAGCAGTGTTTATATCCTCTTTGTATGGTGCCAGGTTTACACTGACAGATGCATAGTGGGCACTGAATAAAGATTTGCCGAGTGATGAATAAATGAATAAGTGGATTCTGTTCATTCAGTCTCTGAGCCTTCTCTCAAATGTGTCCTTCCTCCCTGTTCTCACTGTCACGGCCCCAGATAAGGATCTCATCATTTCTCCCATGGACCATCAAAATAGCCTCCTAAGAGCCTCCTCTCCCTTCCATGGTCCCTCAATTCAGACTCCACAGGGCCACCTGAGTGAACTTTCTGAAAGAAATCTGATCATGTCTTCTATTTTTCATGATTCTCCAATGCCTTTGAGATAAAAAGTCAAAAGCTCTTTTTTTTTTTTTGGAGTACTGCATTTTATTTTTTATTTTTTTATTTTTGTTATTATTATACTTTAAGTTTTAGGGTACATGTGCACAATGTGCAGGTTTGTTACATAGGTATCCATGTGCCATGTTGGTGTGCTGCACCCATTAACTCGTCATTTAGCATTAGGTATATCTCCTAATGTTATCCCTCCCCCCTCCCCCTACCCCACAACATTCCCCGGAGTGTGATGTTCCCCTTCCTGTGTCCATGTGTTCTCATTGTTCAATTCCCACCTATGAGTGAGAACATACGGTGTTTGGTTTTTTGTCCTTGCGATAGTTTACTGAGAATGATGATTTCCAGTTTCATCCATGTCCCTACAAAGGACACAAACTCATCATGCATAGTATTCCATGGTGTATATGTGCCACATTTTCTTAATCCAGTCTATCATTGTTGGACATTTGGGTTGGTTCCAAGTCTTTGCTGTTGTGAATAGTGCCGCAATAAACATACATGTGCACGTGTCTTTATAGCAGCATGATTTATAGTCCTTTTGGTATATACCCAGTAATGGGATGGCTGGGTCAAATGGTATTTCTAGTTCTAGCTCCCTGAGGAATTGCCACACTGACTTCCACAATGGTTGAACTAGTTTACAGTCCCACCAATAGTGTAAAAGTGTTCCTATTTCTCCACATCTTCTCCAGCACCTGTTGTTTCCTGACTTTTGAATGATCGCCATTCTAACTGGTGTGAGATGGTACCTCATTGTGGTTTTGATTTGCATTTCTCTGATGGCCAGTGATGATGAGCATTTTTTCATGTGTTTTTTGGCTGCATAAATGTCTTCTTTTGAGAAGTGTCTGTTCATGTCCTTTGCCCACTTTTTGATGGGGTTGTTTGTTTTTTTCTTGTCAATTTGTTTGAGTTCATTGTAGATTCTGGATGTTAGCCCTTGTCAGATGAGTAGGTTGCAAAAATTTTCTCCCATTTTGTAGGTTGCCTGTTCACTCTGATGGTAGTTTCTTTTGCTGTGCAGAAGCTCTTTAGTTTAATTAGATCCCATTTGTCAATTCTGGCTTTTGTTGCCATTGCTTTTGGTGTTTTAGACATGAAGTCCTTGCCCATGCCTATTACCATGACATTCAAGGCTCTTCACAATTAAGTCTCAAACATTCTCCTGTCTCCATTACTTTCCACTACCGATATGTTCGAGTTAACTTTTGAAGCATGGGGTGTTTGCTTGCACTTCTGAGCCTTGTTAATGCTGCTCCTTTTGCCAGGGGCATCCTCCTGTCTTCTCTACCTGATGAACTTTTGCTTATGTTTTGGGGCCTTCCACAGATATCATCACAACCTGAATGTCTACCTTGCCCCTTGCCCAACCTCAGAGCTAGCCCTGCCCTCCCCTGGAATTGCCCTGGCTTTAGTCAGCCCACACTGAGCAGAGTGCATTATAACTGCTAATTGGTCAGTCTTGCTTCTTACTCTGCAAGCCTCCTGAAAGCAGGACAAAGTGTTCCTGTCTTTTACATGCCCAGCCCCATTCAAGTACTTAGCTCCTAAGATGCCCTCAATGTTGCTGAATGTGTGAACAAAGCATCTTGTTCACACCATGTTAATTTGCATCCACTTGGAATCATGCACTTTTAAAACAGAAAAAGATATTAGAAAATATCTTTCCTCACTTGCTCATTTTGAAAATGAAAAAGCTTTAACCCACAAGAATTTAAGTGACTTGCTCAAGGTCATAAAGAGTCAGGGAGGGGCACTGAGGCCTGGTCATCTGATTCATACCATCTTTTGCTTTATCATCCACAGAAAGTCATGACAAAAGACAGAGTAAGCACATCAAGGGTTAAAAAAATATATATCTTCTTTCTTTTGCATTGTCCTATACTAGAGGCTGGATACCCTCATCTGAATTCAACAAGTGTGGCTGACTGGATGACATTGACAGACCTGCTGCTCTGCGTTGCAATTGTGCAGTTGCCTCTTGATATCATTTTGAAGTGTATTGTAGTGAGCCAATTCAGTTGGCTTGAAATTTTAAAAATTCCTCAGATCCCTTGATTTTCTCAAAACTTATCTTAGGATTGTGTACATTGAAAGAGTTCAGTTAAATAATTATGGACACTGGCTTCTAATACCCAAGATCAAATGACAAAGTTCCTAACTTATGCAGTTAACCTAGACAAATATCAACGCCTAGCACTTCCTTTCAGACTTTTGTCTCACAATATAATGCCAAGGATAATTTGTACTTCTTAGGAGGGAAAAGCCAAAGAAAGATGATAATAGTGATCATCATAGTACTAGCAGACTGACAGACAGGCAAAGGAACTGACACTATCAGTCAATGGGAAAATAGGGCACTCAGATTCTTCTATTTTTAAATCTTCCACAACAATCTGACACAAAAGAAAATGCTCCTTTTCGGGGAAAAAAAATGGATGCATTCCTGCTGTACTCTTTTGGTTTTGCAAAGCGACGTGCCCTTTGAGTTCATCACTCCTTCCTGTCTGATGCTGCCATCAGCATCAGTTCACATTCTTCTAAAACAGAGAATGTGTCTGAAAAGGTTCCAGAAATTTGCTTCAAGAAAATACACAACAAAGATTTTTCAATCATTTCCCAAAGAAAGAGAAATGGCCACTTTAGAGAGATTTAGTGGCTTTTAACAGTACATTCATGCACTAATGTATGCACAGCCTATAAGCGAGGAGGTTATCTTTATGCCGCTGCTAATACACTCCATTTCCACTCCTTTGTCCTGCTTATAGTTAAAACAGGCTTCAGTAGTCACATTACTGTCATTTTGTGGTATCTGAAAGTTAAATCATAATGAGCTTTGAGATTGTTAGTTGTTTCTCTCTTGTTTCTGCAGAAATGCAGGCTTCTTTTTCATTTTGGAGAATGTGAGCCTCCAGGTTTCTATGATTGCCTCTCACGCCTTCTCTCTTCTTTTATTCTCTTCTCTTCTTTGGCTCAAAAAGCAAACTCATTACCAAACCAAATGTATAAGCCTCCCACACAGAATCTGGGGGAGAAAGACATCCCATTTAATTCAGAGGAGCCATTTCAGAGGCTAGCCGCGATCCACAACTTCGCTGGCTTGTGGGACACATTAAGTGTAACCCAACTGCATACGGGACTGTCTCTTCAGGGACTGCTCTGTCATCTGAACAAAGTTACTGACTTGGAAAAGCAGCTACTTCTAGGGAGGCCATGAAGTATCCCACTCACCGTTTATAATTTAAAAATTAAAATAAAAATACTGATAATGATAGTAACACTTACATAATGATAATAACACTTACTAATCTGTGCCAGGCACTTGTCAAAGCACCTTACACGTATTACCTCATTTAATCCTCAAAACAACCATATGAAGTTGGTGTTATCATTATCTTTATTTTACAGATGAGGAAAGCGAAGCTCAGAAAAGTTAGTAATCTGCCCAAGATCACACAGCTAACAAGTGGTAGATGCAGACTAAATTTCAAATATTCCTGGTTCCATTTTCTGTTCTTTACTACCACTATGCTATATGCTGCCTCAAATTAAAGGACAAACATGTTAATATTCCTCTTGCCAAAAGTATCATAGAATATATTTTGAAATGCGGAATCTTAAAACAGATAAAAATAATAAGAGCAAATATTTATTAAGGGCTTACTATGTGCCAAGAGGCATAACTTATGGCAAACTTATAGGTGAGTATTATTACTCTTCATTCTTCCAGTGAGGAAACAGGTTACGTGTTGTAGCTTGCCCCAAATCACAGAGTTAGGAATTAAACTCATAGAGCCCGACTCCTAAGTCATCTTGGTATATGCTTCCTCTTCATCTTCCTGCTGTAAACATGAGGAAAATGAGGCACAGAGAAGTGTTACATGTTACATAATACAATAACCTGATCTAATTGTTTCCGAAGGTCATTTTCTGAAAGCTCAGTCTAGGTCTCCTGAGTCTCAGTCATGTGCTTTTCTCACTGTAACTTCTCCACCTATGTTCTGTATAAGAACATCACCCAACACACACACACACACACACACACACACAGAAACATGCACAATGTACATTACATTGCAGTCATGCTAAGTACATGGAGATTTTGCAAACACTATTCTCTCTGCAGGCAATCCTCTTTTCTAAACTTTATGTTTTGTAAACACCTATACAAAGTTTGAAGTCTTCGTTTGCTTACCCAGGCAGAATTAGTCGCTGCTTCTTAGGACTCCCATGTTACTTTATAGTGTTTATCACATTGTATTGCCATTTCTTGTCAAACTATAAATTCTGGCAAGAACTTTTTCTTAAATTTCTTTGCATTTCTATAGTCTGACGCCCTGCCTGCTTCATACTAAAGGTTCAACAACTAAAAGCTGAATTAAATTGAACTTCTCTCACACAACCACTGACCCTATTGATCTAGTTCTTTGCTACTTAGAGTGGGAACCGATAGTGGACTCTATGTGACTACAATTTGGGAATTGCTTTAAATAAATCTATCTCTGTTTAGTCGTCATTTGCAATAACCTGGAATTTATTTTTCTTTCTCACCAAACAACTGAGATGAACCCTATCAGTCATCTAAAATTTCTGGGACTTCACAGAGACACAAAATTTTGCAATCAGGTATTTCTTTAGGCTTATCCAACACGGAGAGCACTACATTAATGTAACTTCTCTCCTCTCAGTATAAAACAAAATTTCATGGAAAATCAGAGTTTGATTGAAGAGTATAAAGCAAAAACTAAAAGCTCTTTTTCAACAATTACAATAGAAATATAAATACTGCAAGTTAAAAGTTTAAATTAGCCTTGGAATTCCAAGTAAATTAATACATACATAAAAAATATACAGAGCATATTTCCTTATCAGTTTCTAGACACTGAAGATGAATAGCAGAAAGAGTTGATAGTGTTTCACATTTAGAGCTGCTAAGGACCTAAAAACATTTTTAATTAGTTTTTCTTCCCAATTCTGGGTGGCAGGACCATATGGCTACCCATTTATTTTTAAAATGAAGAGAATAAGGCACAGAGGGTTAAATGATTTGCTGAAATTACTCAAACTACCACCTTCTGGCAGTAAAAATAGTAGTAATCATTTATATAGGGCTTCCTGTGTGACAGACAAAATGCTATCCATTTATATGAATTATCTCAGTCCACATTGGCACCATGAGGTAGATGCTATCCTATTTTCTCAATTGTAATATGCTAATTTTTTTAAACATTTTAACATCTCTAATATTGGTGAATTTTACAATCAATGTCATGTTATAGTTTAATTGGCAGCATTTTTTTCTTCCTTAGTTGTACATAAAATAATGATGGCACTCCAGATTTAAGGAAATACAATATAAACCACATTTTTGCAGGTGAGGAAAGTGCAGCTTGACAAAGTAAAGCACCTGTCCAAGGTCATATATTTGGTGAGTGTAAGAGCCCCGGGATTTGAACTCAGGTAGTTGAAGCCCACACGTTTAACTATCTGCAAACCATGTTCCACAGGTATTCCCACTCACAGCATGTGAGTTGCCACTGTGGTAATCAATGGTCTATGCTGGCCCTAGAAAGCAGCAGTCTCGGCTGGGTGCCGTGGCTCATGCCTGTAATCTCAGCACTTTGGGAGGCCAAGGTAGGTGGATCATACTGAGGTCAAGAGTTTGAGACCAGCCTGGCCAACATAGTGAAACCCCGTCTCTAATAAAAATACAAAAATTAGCTGGGTGTGGTGGTGGGTGCCTGTAATCCCAATTACCCAGGAGGCTGAGGCAGGAGAATTGCTTGAACCTGTGAGGCAGAAGTTGCAGTGAGCCGAGATCGTGCCACTACACTCCAGCCTGGGCAACAGAGCGAGACTCTGTCTCAAAAAAAAAAAAAAAAAAGAAAGCAGCAGTCTTTTTAATTGTCAGGGTCACTGGGAAGAGTGATGAATAATGAATGAATGAAAAAAAGAGTTTCTCTTAACAGGTGGCCTTTGACATCTTTGGGTCTCCTGCAGTAATAGAAAGCATCCGCAAGTAGGAGAGGCATGTGGACAGTGCTTGTTCCTTAGGCTTAGGTTGGGTAACAACGTCTTCCAGGAGGTACCATGAAGTCACACCCTCACTTTCACCCCCCAATTCTGCATGTCCCTCTTGCAAAGGGAGCCAAGCAAGAATCCACCTCTGATTAGATCATCACCTTCTGTGAAAGTACTCCATTTCCTAACATAGAGTAGACTTATCTCTAAACTGTGAAAACCCTTCTAAGACCACAACAAAGTTTTCATTATTGGTTGTTTTAGAAAACAAACTTGTCAAGGCATAAGCATATGGCAATGACAAAATGGATATATATTTTTCTATTAACAGGAGTCAGAATGCAGTTGTATATAGGAATTGGAATGTGTTAGCTGCTAGGAGAGAGAAGCCATTGATTCCTGCAGCAGTGTGACTAATTAGGTTTTCTTTTGTGAAGGAATTAGTTTGTATTGATTCATTTATGTCTGATGTAACTCAGCAGTTCTCCCCTTGCCCGGAAAGCCTGCCCAGACTGGTAAGTGATATGAAGCTGGCAGAGCAGCTCAGCCGGCTCAGTGGGGCTATGTGAACTTCTTGGCTGAATAAGTGTGCAGGGCCAGGATGACCATATCACCCTGGCTGGTCTCCATTCCCTGATCAAACATAGGCCAACCATATGAACCATCTCTGCTGGCTGGATACAGAAAGGGCTTCATCATTCCAGTGACCACCACCCTACCCTTGGACAGTTATGATTTCACATAAGTAAGGATCCATATTGATTAAGATTCTTTGGTTGCAAACAACAGACTCTGACTCTAGCTAATTTGAACAATAAAAAGTACATTTTGGGAAGGACACAGGGCAGTTCACAAATATTAAAGAAAAGTTGAACTTTAGACCTTCCAGCAGTCAGAAATAAGAGCAGCTTGGGCAGTCTCAATAGCAGAACTACTGTACAGTCAGTTCAGGTTACTCCTCCAAACACTCTCCATCCTTGGGTCAATCTGCTTGAGATTTAAATTCCTGAAGAGAGTATCTGATTGCCGTGGGGGTGTGTGTTTGTGTGTGTGTGTGTGCGTGTGCACACACGTGCGTGTGTATGCATCAAGAAAGGACATAATAATTCAATAGGAAGTCTCACCAAGAGTTGCTTGCAATGTGGGAAGAGTAGTTGTTACTAGCAGGAGGGAAGGATTGAAGGCAGACAAAAACAGTAGACGTTCACCATAGAGTCCCAAACCAAGAGTTCTACAACAGGAGTAGGAGGGCAGAGCGTGTGCCTTTCCAGGAGCTACACCTGGGAAGTTCCTGGGTTCTGGAGGCTATTCAACACTGGAAGAGAATCCATGTGAGCAAGTGAGTACTCAGGAATGGGAGAGACTCAGAAATCAGACACACAGAGTAGAATTGGAAGACAAAAAGACTGGACAGCGTGACAAAATTTCACCTTAGCCAGAATCATCTTAAATATTTCTTGCTGTTGCGGCAGCCTATCCACAACCTAATTTCAGCCAGCCTTGCACCTCCAGAGAAAGAGAGAAAGTGGGATGTGAGCTGTGTAGGAGTTAGATAATGGAAAATAATAGCAAGTCTTGCCAATGACAAGAAAGAGAAAGCTAAAACAATTAGCTCTGCCTCTGGAGAGCAGGTGGGCCCACGGCCAAACAGGTCAGGAAGTATCCTTGGGAGCCTCTGTTTGTGCATCAGTGCATGTGCACACAGCACACACACACACACACATACACACACACACACACACACACGTGCCACCCTGGGGTAAAACCAGAGAATAGATGCTATTATCTTCAGTTTCTCCCTACCTCATTTCAAGGACTTAGTTTAGAGTCCTTGACTTTCAAACTCTCCTCCCCCACAATTCTTTTATACATTCACAAACTGATTCACATGTATTATGCTTTTGCATTTTGAGACCTATTATCTTTTATTCTAACTGTGTAATAATTTTTTTTGCCAAAACACAGTGAAAGGAGCATTTCATTTGGTGTCAGGAGATTTGGGTTTATCAAATCTAGGCTGGACATTCACCTCTGGGCTGGTCCCCTTCTCACTATTCACTACTGCAGGGTGACATGCACGGTAAGGAGCTGATGTTCATTCATCACTCCCTCTCCTTGGCCATTCCCCTCCCCTAGGCCCAGTACTCTTCCCAAGATGCTCTTCCTTATAGCTGAATTGCACTGATCTTTCAGGTCCAGCCCAAGTGAAAGCAGTGTGGCATAGAGGAAAGTTGCCTTAGTTCAAATCAAAAGGCTTGGACAAATTATTTCTCTGAGTCTCTGTTTCATTATCTGTAAAATAGAGATAATCGTACCTCCCTTTCAAAAAAAAAAAAAAAATCTGTGAAACAGTTGATGTAGAAAGAAATGCCCACAGTAGGCACCTGATAGCCATTATCATTAATTATCCTTTCCGCAAAGCCTTCCCTGACCAGCCCTTTTCACAGTGATCTCTCATTTCTCTCCATTCCCTTGGTGCAATTCTCTGTATTATTTAAGTAGTCATCATTTGCTCTGGCCTACTAAAATGTTACCTTTCTTCTAACACCTATGTCAAAACATTTCACTAATGTATATTTTAAAAGTTTATTTGACAGTATGTGACCTGGGGTGCTTTTTCCAGAAAATGTCCTGCAAACTAAACTCCCTAATCATTATTAAGCCCTAGCAACAAGAGTAAGATGTTCAAAAAGGTCATCTTGAGTAAGAGGTTTATAACTCTACCCTAAAAGCTCTGAATTTTTGCTCTTTTTCCTTTTCAAGTTAGCCCAGAAATATTCTTCATTCAGCTTTTCTATTCATTTATGAACCTTGGAATAAGCACTTATTTCCTTAACTGCATAGTCAGTTGCCTCTCTTTTCCTGCCTGCACCATCCACAGATTGGCAGTCCTGTGTCCTAGTTGTGCATGTCACTCTTCACATTTCAATTATGCTCAGCATTGGGAGGTTAACTGGGAAAAGCATGGAAGTGGCTGAAAATAAAAGCCCAGGTTTGTAAGAAATCCTGCCCACTTTTCCCTTTTCACACCTCCCAGGGCACCATAGCCCTCTAAGGAGTTACTGAAGGAGCCATTTCATCAAAAGTCCAGCAACAGCTGCTTCATTTGAGTAAAAAAGCAGAGAAAGCGAGGACATTTAGAACCCTAACATCAATCCATCGAGTTCAAGCCAGAGACACAATCTGGCTTTCATGGAGGAGATGAAAGGGTATGGTTGACGGCTACCCTGGGTGGGAGGGAAGTGAAGCCTGAAGGCTGTTTCTGCTGAGTGTGCTTATTGTCAGGTGTCTGGAAACAAATCCCTAAAAATTGAGCAAGATCAAAGGACTCATCAAAGGATCATTCATCAAAGCTGGAACTCTATGCAGTGTCTGCTAGAAATCATGTCCCCTATCCACACCCAGGAAAATCTGCACAGGTGGAGACAGACTTCATCCCTGCTTATTGGTGTAAATCAAATAATATGCAAAGGGAAGAGGGGAAAAAAAGATAAAAGTCAGAAAAATCAATGTCTCTGAGAGCTTTCAGGCCTTTTGAGACTCATAAGAAAAATGCTTACCTCCTTCTTCCTTCTTTTCCTAGGAAGGCTCTAGCTAGCTCCAAAAATAGGTTTATGGTTCTTACTATTTATAAAAGATAGCACCTTGAATGTTAGCAATAATATTACACAATGTACAATTAGATCCAGTCTCTATCCTGTGAGCTCACATTCAGAAGCAATAAGCCACTGAGATAAAAATGAAAGACATAAAGGCCCTCAGGACCAAATATGTGCTAGTCATTTTACATATGTTTTCTCATCTAACGTTTTCTCCCGCTGGGCTGTAGAAGCATGGTGAACTTTGCATCCAACAGGGTACCTTGAGTGTAATAGGTACTCCAAGAATTGGAAGAGAAGTTTGACTTCAGTGAACGTCAGATGAAAACAGAGGGAGCTTGCCCTGATTACAGATGACAGGCAGATAGGCAGAAAAATGCCAGAGGCTACATCTACCCATAATGAAGTACAAAACTATGACTGGCAGACAAACTTCCCACCGCATTTTCTTGAGAAGTAGAATGCATGCTATGAAGGTTCAGGTTGGCTACAGATTCATAGCTGACTTCATATTGGAATTATAAATTCATGATCTTTCTCTATGTGGTCTCCAAGGCAAAGTGCCAAGTGGAAGAGGAACAATGGATGAAATGTTTCTCTCAAGAAAGAACTTGGTGAGACAAAGATGATGATTTTTATAGACTCAACATTATGAGTCCAGATACATTTTTTCAATAAAGACAAAAATAGAAGGCAAAGTTGGACATTGCCAAACATTGTGATGCCTTTGCCAGACAAATACTGTCTTAATTTTAAAAGCATTTGAGAAATGTGGTAAGGACCTCTACGGTAGTTTCCTGGTATTTTTCCTAGAACAAAATTAAATGTTGTAGAATTTGAAAGAATCAAAAGCCATAAAGCCTAATTAATTTTTCAAGTGAGAACTGAGTTCTCTCAACTGAAATCTTTTCATTAAGAAACTGGATCTTCATTTTTCACAATATTGGGGTCTTGGCTACAATTAGTCTTACTTTTCCTAATTGGTTTCAGGCAGGTTTCCAGGAAGTAACACCTGAATGCAAAATTAGGATGAGATCTTGCTGGGAGGGCAGTCACACCAAGAAGACTGTACCAAGGAGTAATCCCTCCAGGACATAAATCCACACACTTCAATGATGCTGTCAGAAATGTTCTCAACAGACTTGCTACACAGCCACCACTAGGGGTGGGATGGGGGGTTGTCACTGCCTATCAGACACACAACTTTTACCTTGGTTTCTTAGGAAAATAGTACATGCCCTTTCTGCTTCCTACTGAGAGTGAATTATTCTTGCCTGGGCTCAAGCAGAGAGAGGGTGACTGGGTTGGGAGCACTCAGCTACAGCCTATTAAACTGAAGCTGCCTTTTTTTTTTTTTTTTTTTTGAGACGGAGTCTCGCTCTGTCGCCCAGGCTGGAGTGCAGTGGCGCAATCTCGGTTCACTGCAAGCTCCGCCTCCCGGGTTCACGCCATTCTCCTGCCTCAGCCTCTCTGAGTAGCTGGGACTACAGGCGCCCGCCACCACGCCCGGCTAATTTTTTTTGTATTTTTAGTAGAGACGGGATTTCACCGTAATCTCGATCTCCTGACCTCGTGAACCGCCCGCCTCGGCCTCCCAAAGTGCTGGGATTACAAGCGTGAGCCACCACGAAGTTGCCTTTAATGTTGGTTAATGACAAGGAAAACCCTGTGTTTCCATCTATCTATATAGCCAAACTCAGATACAGGAGGAAGTTTGTGCAGAAAAATGCTTTCATTTTACAAATTTCAATATTTTCCCAGCTTGTCATCTATAAATGCTTGAAAACATGAGATAAATGTAAAAATCTGACTTGAAAAAATTATTAAATCTATATTCTATGTGAGTTCAAGTGTATGCACACATGTTCACATACCCACAAACAAAGCAACTTTCCTGGAGGTCAAACTATAGGCAGTATTGTTAGGCAAAGGAGGCAACATACCTTTCCTCCCATTCTGTATCATTATCATTGGCTTTAGCATTTACGTAGCACTGCACTTTTGGCTGCTCTTTAGAACCATACCTGTCATCTGGCCCTCAGAAATTATTTGCTTTTGGGGGTCAAACCAGAGAATGTCAGTTTGCAAATGAGACACAGAGAGGTTAGGTTATTTGCTCAACATCTCAAATCAAGAAACAATATATGAATACATACCTTTTAAGTAAGAACTGAGAATTATGTAACCATCATATTCCCAGCCCCAGTTGTTAACCAGTTAAGTCATATTTCCTAGAAATTTTTTCTGGCCAATTCTATAGCAATTTCATTACGCATTTTGTATCTTTTTCTTTATTCACTATTGTAATCATCCCCAGGTGCTTCTAACATGAATTTTCTGATATGAAATAATATTGATATGAAAGACTGCATACTTGGAATTATCCCTATATTGGTCATATGAAGCCTAATTTTTTATTTATTTTAATATTCAAAGGCCATATCCATATCTTAATTGTCTAAGTCAACTGACCTAATTATAATGTCATATTTTTAATGTTTGCTTAATTATTTTCAGTAAAAGTTGATAATTGTGTATGTCCTTGTCACACAGTTTTAAAACAGGCAAAGGAACAATTTCAACTTTTAGTAATTTAGTGTTGGCCTTTAATGGAACAGTAAAGAAAAAGAGAAGCAAACTCAACATCATGTGCCATGATTTGTCAACTGTAAAGCATCATACAAACGTATGTTCTTGTTGATGATGAGGTAATGATAACAATGATGATGAAGAAGAAGAAGAAACAGTTGTATCTACAGAGAAGCACCAAGCTTCACTATGGTCTTTAATTGTTAATTATATAGACAATTAGTCTTGACTAATCTCAAATTGGTTTTGAAAATGTTAGAGGTATAACATGTCTGGCTGCCTGGGCTGGAAGTCTAAGCTCCTAACTGAAAATAAGCTGACCACATAGCATGTACTTTATTGCAATGACAGGAACTCAGTCACTTATCTTTTCTTTGATCCTGGAACTTACCAAATGGCAGAAAGACTCAGAGTGTCATGAAATCTAACTGGAAATAACCTGGGACTACTTGTTCTTTTTTTGCATAGGATGCTGAAAGCACCTGGTTCCTTTTCAAAATCAGAATAGCCAATAACCTACAGTGATTTAACCTGGTATAAAATGGGAGCATTTTGAACTCAGATTTAATTCATCAAAGATTTCCTATCTGGAATTCTACAGCAATCAAGAAAATAAGTACTAACTTAATGTCCCTCAGGCCTAGACAATCAGGTACAAATTAAACAACAAGCTACAAATAACTAACTCTGGTTTCTTTCTGTGTGCTATTTCCATGAGTATTTGTACAGATAGCCTAAGTTGTCCCATAAGTGGCCTGCGAAGAGTACTTTCACCCCATTCCGATGTCTTCCTTTCTGGTGCAACACTCATCCCACCATTGCCTTCAAGTATTTGTTTCCTTAACTCAGGCTGTAGCCTCCCACTCCACCACCCCCACACCCAGCATCTTTGTTACCTAGCTCAAGTCAGTGACTCTAAATAACTGGCTAACTGATCAACTAGCCACTCCTAGACATGGGTAAGGCTGTGCAGTGTGGTAAAAGGGCCACAGACTCTGGAGCCAGACTCTGCAGGGGTTCAAATCTCAGCTTTGCCAGTTTTCAGCTACTTGACTTCAGACAAGTTACTTAACCTCTCTTCGTCTCAGCTTCTTATTCTGTAAAACAGACATAATAAAATTGTCCTCTCATGAGATTGTTGTAAGGATTGAATTTGTGAATATATGTGAAGTGTGTGGAGTGGAGCAGTACCTAGAATATACAGTAAGCATTGTACAAGTCGAAGATCTTTTCATTAATAAGGGCAAGTGTTGAAAAACCTTGCTGATGTCCCATTTTCTGAAAAAATTCCTGCATCCCTTTGGATAGGCAGGCAGCTCTCTAGATACTTGTGACCCCTGACAACTCTCTGGCCCTCCTTACACACTACAGATAGGACCACAGCCACCAGGCTCTCTAGTCCCTGGACTCTGTCCTTCTAGCTATCACTCACATACCTCCCAATGAATCCCTCTGGCCACCACCACTCACAAGTGGCCCTAGAATAGATAAAGATTTGAATAAAATTTTATAGGGCAGTGAAGAAAAAAAGATTGCTAATATTAGTAGAGAACTAAAGCAAGTCCTCTTGTCCATCTCCTGTCTGAATATTCCAGAGAATAAATATCCTAGAACTCAACTCAGTCTTTGCACAGAAATGCTTTCTCTTCTGCATCATCTGTTGCGTTACTCTGCACAGATGTTCTGCCCCTCTCCTCCTCATTGGCAGAAACACCCATCCAGCTCTTCTCTAGCCAAACTCTGTGGTTTACCTTGAGGACAGATCCCGACTATCCCCATTAAGCTTTTTACCTCTCTGAAAAGCCCTAAACAAGCCCACTTTCCCCCTAACATTTCCTACATGTAGAAATTTAATGCCCTATAGAATTGGGGAGCAGCAGAGAGGAGCAGCAGAGGCCAGCAGAGAAATTATCCTGGGCAAGTTGGATTCATCTTTCACCCCAAAGGCATCCCTCTCTCCTTAAATTTCTGACCAGCCTGTTTCTGAAGATGTGCCAACACATTTGTTGCTTACACTCTTTTCATAGAAAAAAACAGAAGGAAGATTGTGGCCAGGAACAATAAATATGACAGGCCCAGTTTGAAAACTAACTTTAGGGTAACACTTTAAAAAAGATAGCAAACACTGGAGAGCAGATACCAGCATGCAAAGTGTTTGTCATTTCCTATTTTTAAAAGTTTAATAGGCTGGGCCCAGTGGCTCACACCTGTAACCCCAGCATTTTGGGAGGCTGATGTGGGTGGATCATGAGGTCAGGAGTTCAAGACCAGCCTGACCAACATGGTGAAACCCCGTCTCTACTAAAAATACAAAAATTAGCCGGGCGTGGTGGTGAGCACCTGTAATCCCAGCTATTCAGGAGGCTGAAGCAGGAGAATCACTTGAACCCAGGAGACGGAGACTGCAGAAAGCAGAGATCGTGCTTCTGCACTCCAGCCTGAGTGACAGAGTGAGACTCTGTCTCAAACACACACACGCATACACACGTTTAATACAGCAGGGTGTGGTGGCTCACTTCTGTAATCCCAGCACTTTGGGAGGTTGAGGTGGGTGGATCACCTGAGGTCAGGTGTTTGAGACCAGCCTGGCCAACATGGTGAAACCCTGCCTCTACTAAAAATACAGAAATTAGTCAGGCATGGCAGCAGGCACCTATAATCCCAGCTACTAGGGAGGCTAAGGCAGGAGAATTGCTTGAACCTAGGAGGCGGAGGTTGCAGTGAGCTGAGATTATGCCATTACACTGCAGCCTGGGCAACAAGAGTAAAACTCTGTCTCAAAAAAAAAAAAAAGTTTAATAACAGGTCATAAGGCCTTGTATTACACCAACTACCTATCCCAAAATATGTGTGTTCTACCGTGAGGAAGAAGTAGAAAATATGTGTGTTTGAAAAGGAGATCTTGAGACCCTTCAGGATCCTCAAAGTCTCTCATTATATATTTTTTAAATTTTGTGACTTTTTAGCAATTATAGCTTTAAAAATAATATAAATAATATGAACTGGATAACAGTCTTCTAAAATCTTAAAATCCCCTAAAAATTGCGAATTGCATAAAAACAGTTCCTTCTTTAACAAAAAGTATGGAAAAATATATAAAATAAACTCTAGGCTAACAGATGCAGATAAGCAAATGGAAGCCAAAATAGAAGTATCTTTGAATTTGTTCTCAAAAATTTTATGAAAATTCTCTATTTTTTTAGACAATGTAACTTTCTCAAACCTTATTCAGAATTTTTTGGGAAAGACATTTTCCCACCTCACACCCAATTTAGGTGATTCTCATAAGAGTAGTTTCCAAGGTGCCATCTCTTCATCTCATTAGACTTAACTGAGTCTAGTAACCCAGGGTTCAACAATAGCTCCACCTCTAATTGACCTTGTAATTTCTCTGAGATTCCATTTCCCACTTGTAAAATGGAGATGATGATTCAAAATAAACCTTTATAAACTCTAAAGTAATACTTTCTTTCTAAGACAATTTACTGTTCCAAGGGGCCTGTATAGCCTGGAAAGGTTACAGGGACAAATACTCAATTAACTTTTTGTATTTACTCCTTCAAACTATTTTATTGAAAGAAGCATCCCTCTCTTCTGCTTGAATTCTTAGAAATAATGGAAGGTTCTTATACTTTGTGTGGGGAGGGGAACAGCTATTCCCACACAAGCATTTTGTAGGGCTAAAAAGTTAGGCCAATCAAAAGAGGGACTTATGGGTTATAAACTAAACTAAGATCCAGAACAAACAGGAAGATGATTATTTCTTTCATCACAACTTCCATCACAAACATCTTCTTCTCCATTCATGGATGGACTCTACTGTTTGTTCAATGAATATTGATGATCCCAGGCATTGTTCTTGGCCCCAGATATTCAGAAGTGACAAAACCAATGCCCTGCTCTCATGGAGCTTAAGTTCTAGTTGTGGGAGGGGGTGGGAACAGACAATAAATAAATATGTTAAGAGGTGCTAAGTCACACAAAGAAAAATAAAGTAGGCATTGGGAGTACAGCAGGATGGAGGTGGGGGAGGCTGCTATGTTAGACAGCGTGGTTGTTAGGCCTTTCTCATTAGGCAATGTTTCAGCTGAGGCTTGAACAGAGAGAGGCAGCAAGTCAGTCAGATATGTGTGGGCAGCATATCCCAAGCAGAGGGAACAGTCATACAATCTTGGAGGCTAGAAGGTGATTGGTATGTTCTGGAAAGAGTCAAGAGGTCAGTGTGCCTGGAGCAGGTGCAGCAAATGGGACAGTGATGGCCATGAGGCCAGGGCGGTGGCAGACAGCCAGATGGTGTGGAGTCTTGCAGGCCACGGTAAGAATGTGTGGGTTTTGCATTTTACTCAGAATGAAAAGAGAAGAGATTACAGATTTTTGTGCAGAGAGGCAACATGATCTGATTTATATTTTTTAAAAATTTCTCTGTGGAGTATATATTGGGGGAGGGGAGCAAGGGTAGAAGCAGGGAGAACTCTTAGGAGGCTATTATACTAGTCCAGTGAGGGATGATGATGGCTGGAATTACCATGGCAGCAGTGGAAGTGGCAGAAGTGAGAATTCTGGTTATATTGTAAAGATGCTGTCTACGGGGTTTGCTAGTGGACTGGGTGTGTAGCAAGAGAGAAAAGAGGGGACAACAAGAACTACATCAACTAGGAGAGTGAGAATGGTGACGTAATTCCTAAGAAGGGGAAGCCTACAAGAGGAGTTAGTTTGGCAGAAGGGAAAATAATCAAGATTTGTTTTAGACATGGTAAGTTTGAGCTGCCCGTTAGAAATCTAAGTGGAGATGTTGAGGTAATTTAATATGTAAGATTCAATTTCCCTACCTGTAAAAAGTTCAAGAGAAAGATTTGGGCTGGAGATAGAAATCTGGACATCATTAGGGAAAAGACTGAATGTGCAAGGGTGCTGGACTTCGCAAATAAAAATAAAGGACTAAAAATTTATTGGTTGCTTATCTGAAATTCAAATTTAACCAGGAATCCTGTAGTTTATCTGTCAGTCCCATGGGTGGGGCTGGCTGAGATGACACAGAAAATTAGTGTGGATAGAGGGCCCAAGAATTGAGCCCTGGGGCACTACAATGTTAAAAGATCAGAAGGAAGAGGAGGAGCCAGAAAAGGGAAATCAGAAACCACAATGTTCTAGGAACCAAGAGAAGAAATTGTTATAAGAAGGAAGGGAGTGATCAACTATGCCAGATTCAACTAACAGCATTATAGATTTGATAAAATGGAGGTGGCAAGGGAGAAGGAAAATTTGACTGGAATGGGTTTGAGAAAAATTGGGAAGAGAGGCCGGGCGCGGTGGCTCACGCTTGTAATCCCAGCACTTTGGGAGGCCGAGGCGGGCGGATCACGAGGTCAGGAGATCGAGACCACGGTGAAACCCCGTCTCTACTAAAAATACAAAAAATTAGCCGGGCGTGGCGGCGGGCGCCTGTAGTCCCAGCTACTCGGAGAGGCTGAGGCAGGAGAATGGCGTGAACCCGGGAGGAGGAGGTTGCAGTGAGCCGAGATTGCGCCACTGCACTCCAGCCTGGGCGACAGAGCGAGACTCCGTCTCAAAAAAAAAAAAAAAAAAAAATGAGAAGAGAGAAACTAGTGAGAACAAGGACAGACACATTTATAGGGCAGTAGCTGCAGGGTATTTGGGGTCAAAATAGGTGGGGCTTTTTGAGATAGTGGTCAGCAGCTGGGGCAGGTGACTGAAATGGTGTCCTGTCCCCAGAGTGGCCATGCACCAAGAAGTTGGTACTCTCCTGGTACACAAACACAGAGCTTCAGCATCCAGGTAAGTGTGGAAGAGCCACAGTGGGTCCTGGACCAAGAGTGTCCAAGATGTGCACAGTATAATATCAAGTTTGACTTTATCCCCCAGAAAGCACCACTGCCTCTGGAGTGGAACGTGCTTCTGCATAGGTCCCTTGCCTGAAGATATTTGGCGAACCCTCTATGGCTAAGCCCAAAGGTTACTATTTTCTGTGACTCTCAAAAAATCAGAGAAATTGGAAACAATGGTTTGTTGCCTTTTTAGTAATCAGAGACCTTGTTTCTAAATACAGATACCCATTGTGAAACTGAAATTACTTATTTCTACTGCTCAAATACTTAGGGCATTAAAGAGTCAACAACAGGTCCTAGGAATATTCTTGCAGTATTCAGTGGCATGAACAGAGGATCTGACCCAGATGAAGGGGGCAGCTGGTGGAGAATGGAGGTCCAACAAAAGGTAATCAGCAGCAGGATTGGCAACCACTTGCAGGGCAACCAGGTGCTTCCATGAATCATGGGAATAGAAACTCCAGCAGCATGGGATGAGAGGCCACAATGAGTCTGGTAACCTGCATTGACAAAGCCAATTTAGCACAATGCACCTGCACCCTGTATCCTCAAAGACAATGGATCCTATCAGTGCTGAGAAATAAATTCAAAAATTTGTGGAAACAGAAGTGTCAGAGTCCTTAGGCAGTATGTATGTATTTTATTAATCATCTAACAGCTTCACCTTTAAGAATGTGTAGATTATCTTTCTGACACTTTCTTGGGAGTGGGAAAGTCTAAGCTATACTGCTCCTGACCTAACTTTAACATTATCTGTATCGAAGTTATATAATTTCCTAAGTTTACTAGAAGTTGGTGGCCCATCAATGTGCATTTTACTAATTCTTTCACAGAAACCTGGTAATAGCTTGTTTCTGCTTCATGTTGGAGTCTATTCAGTTTTAAATATAACAATTAACAAGGTTTGCTTTAGCTTGTTTTATAGAATGTCTGTTTACTGTGTCACTAATTTTGGGCTTTGTACAAATGTTTTATACTTCACCAAGGGAAAGAATCCAGCTTCATGTTTTGTACCTTTTCACATAATATTTCCCCTTATTAAAATGACTATATAAAAGTTTGTTTATAAAGCTTTTGACCAACACTTGTGTTGAAAAATTATTAAAAGATGGAATTTTGCAGTATGTTTTTATGCTGGTGGTAATGATCAAGTAAGGAGAGAGAAGCTGACCATGCAGGAAAGATAATGCGAAATTGTTGAAGTGCTGTCCTTGAGTAAGTGAAGTTGGGGGATGTGCAGAATCCAGTACACAACTTGAAGGATTCTCCTTCTGAGGCACAGGAATAGTTCACCCACTGCAAGAACAGTAGAAACTGGTTTGTGGATACAGATGCAGCTAGATTATGGGTTCTGGTGGTGAGAGCCTGTGCAATTTCTGTTCTGATTGCTTGTAAACTCTTAGTGAAATAAGAAATTAGGTCATGAGGCAAAAGTGAAGAGTAGGGAGGAATGTTAGAAGTTGGAGGGAAGAGAAGACAGTATGAGATGTTGGTCTAGGAGGGAGGGAGTGTATGAATTGACTAGGGAGATGCTGTAAGATTGCCTGGCCTCATGATCCACCAAAGGTTTGTGGTAACGAACTCAGAATAGGATGATGGGAATAGAAAGGAGCAAGAGAATTGAAGATGTATGCGAAAAAATTACTCTGGTAGTGGGCTATGGAGTCTAAGCTTATGCTATGGTCTGAATGTCTGTGTCCCACCAGAACTCATATGTTGATACCTAATCCCCGATGTGCTGGTATTAAGAAGTGGGACTTTTGGAAGGGGACTAGGTCATGAGGGTGGAGCCCCTGTGATTGGGATTAATGCCCTTATGAAAGTGGCCTGAGGGAGTTTGTTTGCTCCTCATAGATGGTGCCCTCTTGCTGTGAGGATGCAGCAGACAGCCCTGACTAGACTCTGAGTCTGCCAGCACCTCCAGCCTCCAGAACTGTGAGCAATAAATTTCTGTTGGCTATACATTACCCAGTCTAAGGTATTTTGTGACAGCAGCCTGAATAGAATAAGATAGCCTATTAAGGAGGGAAGTAAAGACAGGAGGGGAGGAAATGATCAGTGCAAAGGTGATAGGGACAAGGGTCCAGGAGTTGTTGGAATCAGAGTATTAGAGGGAATGCGCCGGAAAAATAGGAGATGGTGGTAGAAGATCCAGATGTTTTAAATTGATATAATATGGGGTAGTGGGGCATTTCCATAAACGGTTTCATGACTTGCCATTATTTCTAAGGCTGAATAAAAATCAACTGGATGTTGCCTAAGAATCCTGCACAAATGGTGATGAGCGTGTTTCAAAAATCTCCCCCTCCTCCCTCCCTTCCTTTCTCTCCCCCGTTTTCTCCCAAACTCTATACAGCCCCCATTCCATTGAGCCTTTTCCTCTCTCTGTTTCTCTCTCCTTTCTGTCTTATAATTTTGAAAAGGAATATCACTGCTCAAATTTGAGTTTAACTGAAACAGACGGAAACCAATGCCTGATGAAAGAGCATCTCTCCATAGTACTGAAGATGTAGAAAAAAAACACAAAAAGAGCATGTTGCTGATAGAAGCTGAGAGAAAGAACACAAGAAATAGTTGTCTCTGACATTTAAGCAAGCCTGATGCTGGGTGTTTTTAGATTTATGTGACTGATAAATAATACAAGATTCCCTGTAGAGGACAAATCCAAGTGAAAAATAACTGACGAGAAGAGAGGTATGTGGTTAGTAGTCTCAACAGGAAAGCTGAGCGATCCTGAAATTCAAGATATAAAATGTCTATTTTTTACCTAGAATATTGTACCCTTGGCAATTAAATTGTTTTCCAATTGCCTCATCTCACTTTCTCTGAAAAGCCAATAATGGATTTAAATCTCTATCCAGGTAAACTGAGGTCCTACCTATTAGGGAAGAAAAGTTTAATTCACTTTTAGAAGGGGTTAATCTTGGAATATTCCTTCATTAAGAAAATTTTTCTGCTTTTCAAAACCTTTCTATTTTTGAAAGGTTTCTCATTCAAACATTTCAGCAAAATTCTTCTCTGCATCTGGCATTTCCAAGCAGGGGAGCATTTCTCAGAGAAGGGGTGTGGAGATTGCTATCCTTTTCCCCAAGAGTGATCTGATTTCAAAAGTGGAAAAAAAAAAGCCATTCTTTTTTTTTTTTTTTTTTTTTTGAGACAGAGTCTCGCTCTGTCGCCCGGGCTGGAGTGCAGTGGCGCAATCCCGGCTCACTGCAAGCTCCGCCTCCCGGGTTCACGCCATTCTCCTGCCTCAGCCTCCGAGTAGCTGGGACTACAGGCGCCCGCCACCGCGCCCGGCTAATTTTTTGTATTTTTTAGTAGAGACGGGGTTTCACCGCGGTCTCGATCTCCTGACCTCGTGATCCACCCGCCTCGGCCTCCCAAAGTGCTGGGATTACAAGCGTGAGCCACCGCGCCCGGCCTTTTTTTTTTTTTTTAATGAGGGAGAACACAAAGGAAACATCAGGTGAGACAATCTGGAGACATGAAAATGCCTGAAACATCTGGGGTGCTGCAAAATGAAAAATTTCTTTCCAACTTTTAGGTTCAGAGGGTACATGTGCAGGTTTGTTACATGGGTAAATTGCATGTTGAGGGTGACTGGTACACACATTATTTCATCGCCCAGGTAATAAGCATAGTACCCACCCCGCCCTGGCCCACCAGCCCCACTCCCTGGGTACAGAGTCACCACTCACTCTTCCACCAACCGTCCAGGTCACACAACAGCAGTCAGTGTAATAGACTGCTACATAAACACTCAGTCTCACAATCACCTGTGGGTTTTTGGTTCCATTCAACTTGGGTTTTTAACTTTACAGGGTCAGCTCTGCTTCACCCCTGCTTTTGTATGGAGTTCCATCTGGGGGGATTTCGCCCCCTGTTCTAGTCTTGAGGCCTCCTGACCCTAACATTGTGATACACTCCACAGAGATCTGTTTCTTACATTATTATTATTGGAAATAATTATTGTAATATTATTATGTAATAAATTTATAAGAAAAAATCCCAACAGGATTGATTTTTACACTAAAAATTGAACATTTTGACATTTGTATTTAATAGAAGAAATGCAGATAGTTGTAAATGTATGAAAAGATGTTCCCCATCACTAGAATGTATTCATTTAGTTCATGTAGTGCTTAATATATGTCAAGCACTGCTCTAAGCACCAGGCATCATTCTAAGTCTTTGCAAATGTTATCTCAATTAATCCCAGTAATAATCCTATGTGGCAAGTGGTATTATTTTCCCCATTTTTGATGGGAAAGATGAAACTGAAGCACAGAGAAGTTATGTAATTTGTGAAGACCACACAGTATGCAGCTAGTACACTGCACGGCCAGGGAATTGGGCTCTAGGTCCATGCTGTTAGATACTATGCCATGCAATCTTGCCAGGGAAATGCAAATTCAAACATGATACCATTTTCTACCCATCAGGTTGGCAAAAAAATTTAAATATTGGTAACATCAAGTGCTGGTAAGGATGAGGGCAAATAAACCCTCATGTATTCACTCATATATTGTTGCAGCATTTTTTGAAGGTAATCTTGCAGTATGCACTAAAACTTACAGTACATAAAACCCTCTGCGCAACATTCCACTTTGGGTACTCTAGCCTACAAGAATAAAAGCATCAGTAGAAAAGGCATAATGAAAGTGCAGCATTGTTTGTGGTGATGGCAAAACTGGAAATAAGTGTCTATCATAGGAGCTATGGCTGAATAAATTAAGTTACATTCATATTATGGCATAGTATTCAGCCATTATATGAGTTCAATCTGTATATCTTGATCCAGAGAAAGTTGCAGTACTGTGTACAATACAATCTTACTTTTTTTCGTGAATTTTTTAGCCTATTTGACAGTTACCTGAGGAAGTAGGATACAACAGAGGAGAGAATTACTATCTATATATGTTTATGAATTGTTTGACTTTTTATATAAGCTCATATTGTCTTTACAATTTAAACATCTAATTAAGTTAAAAATAATTATAAATGTAAACGTAATAACCAGCCTAGAAAATATGTTTTAGATCTTCAGCTTCACATAGAAAATTATATGAATAAGATAGCTTTTCAAATCAAGTGGGAAAAACTCAGATTTGTATTTATAGATACCTCTCACACATAGGCATTGCAACTTACAGTTTTCAGCAATTACAGAATAAACATTAATTTTCTTTAATGGGCATTTCTGGAAACAGAAAGCAAGAAGGAATAATTTGTTCATTCTTTGTCTAACAGTGTAACTAGCCAAAGGAGAGTAATATCACTTTTAAAATCAGTGTATGCTCTACAATCTCTGTGTCTATTCCTTCCGTTCACACTCAAGTATAGAGAGAAGCCACGTTTAGGAGGACAGTGGAGGGGCTGGTGATATTGAAAGGTTTAAAAAACCCCTCCTTTGATAAAAGAGGAATTAGATACACATTTCTCTGGCTTTAGGTCCCTCTTTCTATGCTCTATGTTGTGTGCAAAGCTCAAAGAAGTAAAATTGAAATCTGAACTAGTGGCTGAAAATGTTGACGAGCGCAGCAGGGGTGACAAATAGGAATCTGCCAGCATCATTTGATTTCTGGTTGTGTTAACCACAGGCCCTTCCTAGTCTGGTGAAATTTAAAGTGCTGCTGCCATCTTCAGGAGTTCCCCATTGTCATATTTAAGTATAGTTACAAGTAAGTCGTTTACAGCCTCATAACCCTCTGTGGGAATTCAGAACCTCAGCTAGAAAACAGACACTCCAGGTGACTGCTAAAATGAAGGAAGCTTAAGATCATTACCTGTAAGGCAGCTTTTAGTGTGTGTGTTTAATGTTATGAAATGGTATGTTTCTCCCTTTGAGAGGTAATATGAATTAAGATTTAGGGTCCAAAAAAGGACATGACTGAGAAGTGAGCCAAGACTTTAAAAAATAATGGGGGAGGAGGGTTAAGTTATAACACTGTAACATTTTGGATGCACCTACTGGCTTTGAAGACCTATTGAGTCAATCTCCCTGAGGACCACATGTTCGATTTCTACGGCCAACATTAAGTTTAGAGAACATTTGGTCGAAAGGAATCTGTGAGCTTCCATTTTTATATGATTTATTGAGAATTCTGAGCCTGTCTATCTTCTCAGATTGTTTGAGTTACAGATAATTGATAGGAAAGGCCAAATTGTCCAACAGTACTCTCAGGATGAAGCTCTACTTCTTTCCCAAAAATAATTCAACTTCATCACTTAGTGAAGAAAAATTAATGAAGTCTAAGATGAAAATAGGGCCATCACACTATTTTTCTTCTTGATGATTAGAGATGCTGATACCCACAAATGGTTGCGGAAGCCCGTGAGAATGTGTGTATCCCTGGTGGCCCTCAGGGAGGTAGTTGTCCAATCTTCAGGCCATGATACTACAATGTCATAAGCAAATGCTCTTTTGAGACATTGAAGTTTTCATGAAGCTCACTTCACATTGTTCTTTTCTGTTTACTCATCATTTTAGGCAATCTTAAGTTCTCATAGCAAGTTGGAATGTACCTTATACAGCCCATTTTTGCTGCTGGTTTACATTATTAAAGCAAAGAGTAGAATTCCTTTAAAGTGACCTTTAGAAAAGTTTCACATCATTTTAGGAGATATCCAAGTTTCCTTTCATCACAAATGTAATAATTAAAAAGTGGATATGGAATGAGATGATTATAATATGTGTCTAGTGCCATGATAGATATATCGTCAGCATGGCACTTCAGAAACTTTGCTGTACATAGCAGATTGTTTGTGTCTTCTGAAATTTTCCCTTGGAGTTATTCATTTCTTCAGCAAAGACTCTCTAAGGGCCTTTTTAATACACTAGGTATTCTGCTAGGCACTTCTTATATGTTATGTCTGCATTTTTTATGATGATTCTATAAAGATCATACTCTCCCATCAAGCAGATAAGGAAACTGAGATACAGTTAGTGTAAGTGATAGGCACATGTCACATAGAATTGGAACCCAAGTGTGCCTTGCTCTTGTGACTATACTGTTTGCACAATAGCATCACCAAAGACAATAAAGAGTTTTCTTCCTGAGCTCTTTCCTGTCTACTATGATTATGGAACAGTCATTCAGTGAATATTTGACTCTTTGCTACAGTCAAGGCATTGTGAATTTTATTAATATAACACTTAGAGAGGAAAAAATAAGTCAAGCCTAAAATTAGACTCTAAAACAAGCAGTAGTTATAAAAATGGAAAGTATGACTCAAAGCATATTGAGCTATTTGTGCTCACTGCCACTGGGGGCATTGCTGACTTATAAGTGGAAGAACAGGTGAATAGATTGCACACTGGAGAAATTCCATAAGGTGAATATAATTTTAAACTCATCCACAACACCACATAGAAAAAAAATATTAGGTAAAAACCTAAGACATACAGAAATGCATTTAGCCGCAATATGGCAGGAGGCAAGCTATAGATTAGGATTTTTATTTCTGTATTCCTTTGTATCCCTATTACATCTGACCACTCAAACCTCGAAATGGGTAAACAAATGAGCCCTTGCAAAATTTACCCATCTTGTTTTATATGTAATGTTATTGCTATTTCTGGATTTCAGCGCCTATAGCCTTAATTCAATGTTATGGCAAATCTGGCCATGTTAAATTTCATTGCACTTGCTACTCTGTCTGTTCTTCCTACTGAGTTCTAAATGGCCCCAGACTCAGAAGTTAAACAGTGAAGCCACCATCTCAGCCCAATGCCTTCAGAAGTCTCTGGTGCCACTACACAGCTGCCTACAGCTTAATGAACCACTGGTGAGTGTGCTGCTAAATGAGGTTGCAAAGAGTGAACCATTTCTAACGGCATCAGCCTTTCACTTAAGGAAAGGGGTGCTTCTCATCATTGACCAGACTTTACCTAAAGGATAAAAACACACCAAGACTTTCACATTTGGGTAAACCAGCAACTCTTCAGGGAATAGATCTATGTCTTTGCATGCTGATCTGATTTTCTGCTTTAGTGGTCATCATTAATATTAATGCCAAATTGGAAGGTGAGACATTGGGGTCCTCAGGCAGAAAGTCAGCACAAAAGACTGAATGTGAATAAGCCAGGATGGACGGGCCAGACTTAGTACTACTGATGATAAAAACTGTACATTGCTCAGGTGCTTTTTGAGGAGCTCAAAACGACCCAGACTCAGACTAACAGCAATGAAATCAGCAGTCCTATAATAACATTACACATACAAAAATGAAAAGTTGGGGAAATTATTTGGATTTTTTTTTTTTTTTTTTTTTTTTTGAGACGGAGTCTCACTCTGTCGCCCAGGCTGGAGTGCAGTGGCGCAATCTCGGCTCACTGCAAGCTCCGCCTCCCGGGTTCACGCCATTCTCCTGCCTCAGCCTCTCCGAGTAGCTGGGACTACAGGCGCCCGCCACCACGCCCGGCTAATTTTTTGTATTTTTAGTAGAGACGAGGTTTCACTGTGGTCTCGATCTCCTGACCTCATGATCCGCCCGCCTCGGCCTCCCAAAGTGCTGGGATTACAAGCGTGAGCCACCGCGCCCGACAATTATTTGGATTTTTGCCAAGGGATGGACTCCATACTCAAGGGGCCCCTCCACCCTAGAACTGCTAAGGACATTTGTCTGAGACTCTTGCTAGAAACTGCCCCAGACATTATAAATGTTCATTTTTTTCTATTATCTCAATATTCTATCAACATGTATAGAATAAAACATCATCTGTGGTATCCCCAGCCACATGCTCCTTAGCTCACTTGATTATATCTCAATTATTCCAATGTCTCCAGCTTCAAACAGTAGGATCTTCCTACCCTTTCCCTTGGCCTCTACATTCAGTGTCATCAGGTCTTCCTCAGTAAGGTCCATCTCATCATCTTTCCATCTGCCTTTTCCCTTGTCCGGACTCTCACAGTTGCACTTCTGGTCCCATACTTACTTGACCCTTAACCAGTCTCCTGGCATACTTCACCTGTATAGCACAAATTAACTTTCCTAATGTGCCACACTATCCCATTCAAACCTCATCTGTGGTTCCCATGTCTTCAGAGTAAAGTTTTGACTTACCCTGATATTTAAAGGCTGCCAGGATCAACTATAATACTTCCCCCTATACTGACACCGCTTCAAGCAGACCAGCCTCTCCTCTTGTCCCTAGAATGGGCTACATGCATTTCTGTCTCTGCACTATGATTCAGGCCATTCTCCCTGTCTCTTCTCTTATGTAAATCCTTCTTCTTTTCAAAAATTCAGCTTACATGAATGACCACCATCCTCCCAGTAAACCTCCCAAGTTCATCTTCTCTGTTCTTTTCTTCTAAACACTATTTCTTTCTTTATTTTAGTATTTCCCAAAAGAATTTACAGCTGACTCCTGCAGAAGTTGCTGAATGTGCCACTCATTTACCACTTTTCATAATAATAGTAGCTAACATCTATAGTGCTTACTATTCTCTATGCTCTGTATACTACCTTCATATATTAACCTATTTAAAACTCACAGCAACCCTGTGAGGCAGATACTATTATTATCCCCCTTTTACAAATAAGGATTGAAAGTTTATGTAACTTTCCCAAGGTTACCCAGCTGGAGAACTGCAAAGCCAGGATTTTGACCCAGCCAGTCAGCTCCAGAAACTGTGTTCTTTATAGATAATCTTGTATTATTCATTAACTTTTTATGTCTACTCCTGTCTTCCTAATCAGATTCTTTAAGGGTAGTTACTACATCTCCTGTCTCATTTTATCCCTTATAAAGTTTTGCACATGGTTAGTTATTTACCATTTGCTGTCCATGTCTGCCTTAAAGTTGTCTTAAATTCTTTCTGGGGAAAAAGGTGAAATATAAACAAGCAAGAAGCTATGGAGGTTTCTTGCACATCAGTCTCCCTGAAAATCTATGACCAGACCTTACAAAGACTTTTGTCATCTTCCTTGAATCAGATGGTCTGGAAAACCTAACTTTAAAGAATGAATGAATTTTAGTAAGGGCTAAAAAGTGAATTCCATGCTCTCCTACCCTCTGCTTCACATACACCAAGTTTCAGCATATTAAAAATTATTTTCACAGGGAAAACAATTCTGAAGAAAATAATTCTCAAATGCATTAAATACAAAATTATTGTTGCAGAAGGTTTGGGGAAGGTAGTCAGACTTTTGCAATGCTGGTTTGTAATGTTATCCTAAAAGAACTTTTTGCAACATTTCAATTTGTAGAATGTATCATTCTAAATGTATGATTGCCTATGAGGTCAGGAACCTTGTCTGATATCACATTTATATTGTTCAGAGCACCTAGCATAGTGATAGGCACATATTAGTTTTTAAAAATTTCTCTGAATTGATTTTCCCAAATTATTTTTCCATCACTGCTTTTCCCAGAATATATTAATTTCTTCCAAGCCTATGGATTCCCCTCCTCAAGCCTTCCAGCTCCTGCCAGCTTTGTTCTCTTTGTTCATCTTCTTCTGGGCCATTGCACTGTCTACTTGAGTTAGCCTGTAATATCGTATTTGCCAGCAGGTGCTGCCATTTGCCACAGGATTTGCCAATTTTCAAAATTCCCTAAATCTGAGACTCCAGATTGTGTAAAATAGTACAGTGCCTAATTTATCAACTTGGCAGGTTTGAAGTGCTATAAAATCAGTTACTTAAAATGAGTGATACTTGTAATGTGCTGCATAATTTTAATGAGCAGAGCTCCACCGCTCTATTAAGACAACAGGGGACCACATTGAGAAAACAAGCAGCAAGAATGTGAGGTTAAAAGAATAACAGGAAAACCCAGTGGGGACAACATGTTCAATAAACAACTGACTTTCTCACTGACTCATCTTAGTATCTTTCATATCTGTCCTTCCTTTCCATTTCCACACGAAGTCAGCCCCTTATTCCCTCATATGAAAATTACTCCAGTATCTGTAGGTCTTTTCTCACTGTCCCCAGGCTCTTCCCACTCCCAGCCATCCTGTGTATTGCTGGAATAATATTCCTAGCATCACACTAAAAACCTTTAATGATGTCCAAATGCCATCATCAAGGCAGTCCTCTACAGTGTGGCACACCAGGCCTAATAATCCAGTCTCAAACTATCTGTCCAACCTTACTTTCAATTGTTCCCAGATTCTCCACTTTAACAAGGCAGGGGTTTGTATTCTTCCCTGCAGATAAGCTCATTTCCATCTTAGTACCTTTGTGTCTGCTAATCTACCACCTTCCTTCTTTTAATTCCTTAGTCGCTGCTATTGCTATATTAATTTCCCAGGAGTAACTAAATGCATGGAATATTGCTGGTTCATATAAACCCTTCTCCCCCTATCCCTGGGAACATCTGGAATACAAGACAAGTATTCTACAACAAGCCAGTATTAATGAAATGCACCACTCTATAACATTTATATAATGCATTAAATAAGTAGACAACATGCAGATAATTCCTGGGAGACGTCGGTCAGCACTAGCCCTTCTATGTGCCCACAGTCATTTTTGCATTCCCAGCTGAAATGTGATTTTGAAGCAGCCTCATCTTCTCAGGACTTGTCTTGACTGCACGAGTGGAATCTCAGAGGTAGCTGGCAAATCCTTTGCTCCATGTAAAGCACCATCTTTCTTCTCTGCAGCCCAACCTGCAGCTTCCTAATCTCCTGTCTTCCTGAAATTCACAGGCTATACTATGTTGTTGTCTGCCCCACTGCTCTGGACCTAAGGCATGGAAATCATAGCATCCACTGGTATCACCAGAGGGAAGGCTGCTCCCAGAATGTTCCTCTTTTCTATGTTTTCATATGCTGACCAGACTCACTTTCCAATTCCAGTTAGTCCTCTAAGGGTTTTCCTGCCCTCTCAGTCAGCCAGCCCCTCTCTGTCTCTTCTATGATACACCCGATTTCCTGTTTTGGGATGAAATATGGTCTATTTAGAATGAGAAACCAAAAGGTTTAGATTCAAGTTCTAGTTCTGCTACTTCCTAGCTGATGTATTTGAACCTCTGTTTCCTCAGAGGTAAAATGGAAATGATAATTTCCACAAATCTGAGAAGTGAGCTCAAAAAGGAGTAATACATGTGAGGTACATTGAAAACTATAAAGTGCCATATGCAAGTAAGATGACATGTATTTCTGCACTCAGTAGCAGGCACAAACATATAGTACACATCCTGAGGCAGAGATATTAGGAACAAAGCTAAAACCCTGGCAGGAAGGAAGTACTCCCTGGACCATTTTTTTTAACCTCGGTAGGTTACAGAACCAAGACTTCATCCACCAGCTCTATCTGAATGCCATCTAGTGGACACAAAGTTTTTGTGAGAAGTACTGCAGACATAAGTGATGGTTCATAAGGCATTAGCCTCTGTTGGTATTGCCAATACACAAGGTAAGCTTTCACCTTAGCTGGACACCTATGAGGTTCAATATAAAGAATTCCAGGGAAGGTCCTGATTTGTGATTCTCACCCCAGCCCCCATGACACCCAAAATTTCATCATCAGAGCTTCATATTTTTCCCGAGCATCAGGGGATTTTAACTCTTACAATGTCATTTATCAAAATTAAAAGGCCCATGGGTGAACAAGCCCTTAGATCTCTTTCATCTCATACCTCAGCAGAGTTTAGCTGAAGGTAAATGAAGAGAAAGATCTTACAGGAATAGAAATCAAGAAGGGCAGGGCAAAGTGGAGGACCTTGGAGAAATATGAGAGGGTCAAAAAGACCAGGGTAACAAAAAACAAACTCCATACTCTCCCTAGCTTTGCTTTCACCAGGCCTTGTTAATCAAATGTTGTTTGGCTAACTTTAATTCTTTTTGCATCCTGCAGCTTACAATTAGCCTTGATGGCTGATGAAGCCCATATTCAAGCAAAAGTAGAAAGAATGCATTTTGTTAAGTTTTAAATTTATCTCTGAAGCCATCTCAGCACATACAAGGGCTGCAGGCAGGGGGTAGTCAGTGGTGGCAGAGGGGACTGCTTTGTGGTTTGCATCCAAAGTCAGTGGGGCTTCCCACTAGCAGCCCTAGCTTAGCAGCATGGCACTGGAGGCGTGCCCCTTTGGAAATGTGTTGGAGCCCTGCTTAGCTGTGTCTGCTCCTCCTCAACGTGCTTCCTTTTCTATCTACAGTATTTAGAAAGATGAGAGACAACGCTGCGAAGAACACAAAGGCTTTTGCAAACTGTCTCTGGCTTCATATTCAAAGCTGTTGCTATCAGGGTTGGATTTAGCAACTTGGCATTCACTTGATAGGACCACCCCTGTTGGCAGCCATCTGGAGTCTTTTGGAGAATTTTTAAAGAGCACAGCTTGAAGAGCATTTTGTAGTGGAGAAAGTATTGGTGTTCAATTCAGGAAGCCTGGGTTTGAGCCCACCACCAGTAGCAAAAGTGACCTTGGTTGATCCACCGCCTCCTCTTTGAACCTCTGGTTTGTTTGTTTTTAATCAGTTAAGTGATTTGTCAATTTCCTGCAAGATCCAATAGTCTGGGGCAGAGGTTCTCCAAGTGTGGTCACAGGACCAGCAGCATCAATACCACCTGGGAACTTCATTTGAAATGTACATTCTCAGTCCCCACTTTAGTCTCCTGAATCACTCTCTGGGGATAGGACCCAGCAGTCTGTGTGTAAGAAACTCTCCAGTAACTCATATACACAGTCACTTTTGAGAGCCACTGCTGTAAGGTTTTATCATTCTCCTTCTGCTATTTCTTCTTTTGGTGTTTCTTGGCAACACTAATTTGCAATTGGTCAAAGGTGTGTTGGAAGTCAAGGAAGGCATTCACTTGCAAAAGTCAGCTGACCAGGTAACCAGAGAGATCCAAATCAGAGTGTGGACATGGATCCTGAGGGAGAACCCTCCATCACTTCTTTAGGCCCTTCCACAGCCAAAGTTCCAGAAAGCCCTGATTGCCCACAGTACAGACATCTTCTTGGCTGTGTTCTTGCAGCACATTTTACAACGTCAAAAGTAGCAAAAGCAAAAGTGTTTTTTTGTTAATGATGCCAACCTCTCTTTTGACTATTTTTGTCTCTAATCCCCATAGATACTTGTCATTTAATGCTGGGCAAGCAAAATTACTTTCTTCATTTTAGTGTTTTGTTTTCCCCTCTACCTTTTTTGACAGCTCTTCATTTCCTCTAAGTTATCAGGGACAACCTGCAAGGATGGTGCTGGGTTCCACAAGGGAACCATGGTTTCCTAGCAACAGCCAGAGACTGCTGGGCCATTCTCTGAGTCACCAGCTCCAGGCAGCTCTTGATAAGCAGTGTTGCTTGCAGAAAAAACCTCTGTGGACCCCACACAGGAGCCTGCATGCACATGTCTCCTTCGAAGGGCTACGGGATCTATAGAGAACAGATCAGCAATAGGCTGTAAAGAATGACACAGATAGGTGCTCTTTATTCTAAGGTAAATGGATCTTGCTTCTTGGTTATTCTATGGGGTGTTGAAGAAGGAAAAGAATAATGAAGGAAAGTAAAAGCAGAGGGAAAAAGAAAGAAAGAGAGGGAGGAAAGGAGAATTCTTTTCAACAAACATCCCCTAAGCATCTACTGCTGTATCCTTTAGCTAGATTCTAGGATGAAAAGTCACATAAGACATGGTTCTTGCCCTCAGGATGCTAATAGTTTAATGGGGGAAATGGTTCAGTATATTCAATTTGCATTTCATCATGATAGATGTCATACAGAATTACTGGTTCCATGACAGAGTATAACTGCAGGACATCATGAACCATAATGAGGCCTCCTTTAATTTTTTTAAATTCACTATAAAATTATCCTTTTTGTTGAGATTTTCAAGTGTACTAAGTAATACATAGTATAGCTCTAATAACATTTTTGATCTCAATATCTGTGATTACCATTCTTATTCTTAATGCTGTGTATTTGGATATTTTTGTTACTTTTTTTGTAATAAGGTTTTCCAAGAGTTTGTGTCTTTTATTGATCTTTTTGAAATAGGTTGTTGGTAAATTTATCAATTCTACTATTTGTTTAAATGCATTGTCTTTTTTATTGATTTCTTTCTCTTGCTTTCCTAAAATTATATAGGCTTTTTTATGTCCTCTTGAATTGAGGCCATAATTGAATCCATGTATTTCCATTTTTCCTGTGTATTAATAAAAGCACTTAAAGCTGTGAATATCTCTGATTTTAGGTTTGGCTGTTGCCGTATGTCTTACTATGAACCATTATTGAATATTCTTATTTACTTTTGTTTGCTTGTCTATCCAAGAGATTAAAGTCACCCTCTATGATTATGGTTCTTTGAATTTCTCTTCGTATTTCTAAGAGGTGTTTATATATATATGATGCCACACTGCTTAGCACCTAGAGTTTCAGTGATTTATCTGTTATGAATTATACCCGTTAGCAATAAAAATGAAAAAGGAAAGAAGGAAGGAAGGAAGGAAAGAAGGAAGGAAGGAAGGCTTTCTCATCTAATTTAATGGCCTGATCCTTTAAATCTACATCATCATCTGATATTAATTTTGTCGGTCCTGATTTACTTTTATTGCCCATACTTTCCTTTGCTTTACATAGAAGTATGTTTTGTGTTTTGACCCAAAGTGCTTGGTCGAGGACCTGTTTGCCCTCTCATTTATTTTTTGTCATTCTTGCTCAGTTCTGCATCACAGTGGGGCCCCTACAGACTGTTAGCTGGCTTTCAACTGGGTTTGGCCAATAGAAAAAAACAGTAAAAGAAAAGGATAAACCAGGCTGTTTCTCTTCCCCTACCTCTCATGTGTTGTTTCCTGCAATAGCTACAGCTTTTCTCTGGCTCTAACTCTTGATAGATGGGCCTGTTCTGCTTCCAGATTCTGCCAAGTGACCCTAATAATTCTGCCTTTTCCCCTCATCTTTCTGCAAATTGCAGGTAGTGGCTTCCTGAGGCTGTAATCCCTACGCTACCTCATTGTCTCCTATTTAACTTCTATACTCCCCTATCCCTCATGTAGCCAATTTCCTGCATTAAATTCCCTTTGTTTTAAATACTCAGAGTAGTTTCTGTTTTCCTGAATGAACCTTGATATACCCACTCTTTTTACTTTAGTATGAAAATTTAACCTACTCACTTTTGCAGCAAATACTGTGGGTTGGTTTACTTAGCATCCATTCCAAATTCTTTTTTTTTTTCTTCTTTCCTCTAGTATAAAGGCTGCAAAGCCAAAAACTCTTTTGCAGCAGGCAAGACTTTGTGGAACAATGAGACCTAAGTAGAAGTCTACTGAGGATTTCTGGAAAAGTCTTGTTTTCTAAATATAGTTACTGCTGTTCCCTTTTCCAGCCCTTGTTTCTTTCTGTTTGGACACTGCACTTGATGGCTAGAGCTTCGACAGCCATTGTGAGCCTATGAGGGAAAGGAAAATAGAAACAGTGAACTGAGCCCTGACCTCCCTGAGACACTGAACTGATGCCAATAACCTCCAGACTTCCTGTTACATAAGGAAAAGAAAGTGCTTGTGTTTAAACCACTAGTAGGATTTTCTGTTATCCATAGCAGAATCCAATTCCTTTTTTTTTTTTTTTTTTTTTTTTGAGACTGTCTTGCTCTGTCACCCAGGCTGGAGTGCAGTGGTGTGATCTCGGCTTACTGCAACTTCCACCTCCCGGGCTCAAGCAATTCTCGCACCTCAGCCTCCCAAGTAGCTGGGATTACAGGCATGGGGCCACTGTGCCCAGCTAATTTTTTTTTTTCAGTAGAGATGGGGTTTTGCTATATTGCCCAGGCTGGTCTCAAACACCTGGCCTCAAGTGATCCACCTGCCTGAGCTTCCCAAAGTGTTGGGATTACAAGTGTGAGCCACCATGCCCAGCCTCAATTTCTAACTCAATATTTTTCAAAGGGATGTAATAGGCATTTGGAGCTGGTCAATTCTTCATTTTATGGGAGCACACCTGCAAATTTCAGGATATTTAGCATCCCTGGCCTCAGACGCTAAATACCAGAAACACCATTCAACAACTGCACAAACCAAAATCAAAATTTGTAAACAGATTTACAAATGCCTTTGAAAAGGACAGAGTATTACCCTCTCCAAAAAGCAATGCACATACACAGCACACATCAATTTTATTGTTGTTGTCATTAGTATTATTTCAGCAGTTACATGGACTTAGTGCCTCGTCTCTAGAAACTCATCAGCTAATCTTCTAAAGGAATCATTTTTATAAAGACATAGGCTTAGATATTGCTTATATTTCTGGGGGAGTATGAAAGGTTTTAAAAATAAACAAAGTACAAGAATAATAAAACAAACACCCATGTATCTACTATTCAGAATTAATAAATACTAACATTCTCTTTGCTCAAATTTTTTTAAATAAAGGAAGTTAAAACATTATAGATAAAATTGAAGTTCTCTGTTGCAATTCACAGTCTCAAAACTCTTTGTCCTTCCTTTGTAGAGGTGATCACTATCATGAATTTGCAATATCTCCTTGTAGTTCTTGTTTCTTACTGTTATTAGCTATCTAAGCAGGCATATGAAATTTATAGTAATGCATATATGACTTTGAGGGCTTGTTAACTCTTCATGAATATTAGCATGCTATACACACCATTCTACAATTTGCTCTTCTCTTAGTAACTATACGTTTTTAATATTCAGTTGAAACACAAATGCTATTCACTAATTTTAACTGATGTGTATTATTCAATTGTATGAATTAACCACTGTTATCTATCCCCTTTTATGGACACTTAGGTTGTTTCCATTTTTCACTATTATAAACAATATCCAGTGAACAACCTTGGAGGGGGTTCATGTGGGGAACATTTGTAAGTTTCTTTAGAGTATACCGCTGAAACATAGAGTATGCACATCTTCAGCTTTGCTTGATATTGCCAAATTCTTCAAATATTTAGTACTAATTTAAAGTCTCACTAATAGTAATATGGCTTGCCTCTGTGTCCCCACCCAAATCTTATCTCAAATTGTAATCCCCATAATCTCCACGTGTCAAGGGAGGGATCTAATGGGACGTGATTGGATCACAGGGGCAGTTTCTTCCATGTTGGTCTCATGAAAGTAAGTAAGTTCTCATGAAAGCTGATGGTTTTATAAGGGGCTCTTCCGCCTTTAGTTCACCCTCTTGCCTGCCACCATGTAAGATGTGCCTGCTTCCCCTTCTGCCATGATTGTAAGTTCTCCAATGCCTCCCCAACCATGTGGAACTGTGAGTCAATTAAACCTCTTTTTATTTTATAAATTACCCAGTCTTGGGAATTTCTTTATAGCAGTGTGAGAACAGACTAATACAAACAGACTGAGTTTCTGTTTCCCCATATACTCACCATTTGATATTGTGAGCCATACTGATCTTTAACAATCAGCTTGATAATGAGAATTAGTATATCTTGGTTATTTTAATTTGCATTTTTCTGATTACTAATTAGGTTGAGCATCTTTTCTCTTTTCTATTTTTTTTAGTCATTTGGCTTTTCTTCAAATTGCCTATAAATTGTGTTTTTGTTTCATTTTTCTATTAAATTGTCTTTTTATTATTGATTCATAGGAATCTTTCATGTTGATTGATTAGAGAAATTTAGCAGACTTTTCATTCATTCATTAAGCACTTACTATGTGCCAGGCACTGTTCTAAGCCTGGGGCTAAAATAGTAAACAAATTAGACAAAATTTATGTCCTTGCAGAGCCTCTGTGCATGTATTCCCCCTACCCTACACTCCTAAGTTTTTATCTAAATAAACTATCTTCTTAGATCCAGATTATCATTTTAACATTTTTTGCTGAATTTTATAATGTTAACCATTACACAAGTATACATATACTACACTAAATTTGACTGGTTCATTCCTTGCAAATAGTTCTGGGATGCTCTGGCTTCCTTCAATTTGAATTATTTATTTTGATTTCCTTCTTGAATTGCTATAGGACTTCTTCAAGGAATTTTTCTCAGAAAGAACACTATGAGCTTTTGGGTGTTTGAGAAGAGATTTTCTATTGCCCTCATGCATAAGATGAAGAAGATATTCTTAGGTAACAATCTTTTCCCTCAAAATTCTATGTATACTATTTCCTATGTTCCAGTAATTCATGTGATAAAAAAGCAGTATGCTGAAACATCTATTTTTTCCCTCCCTAGATAATCTCTTTTGTTTGTTTTTGGTTTTGCTTGAATGCAGGAAGAAGACTGCATTAGGCTGTATCTCAGTGTGAGAGCCTAAATACTAAATTTTACTTGAAACCTAGTAGGTAGCTGAAGACTCAAGTATTTCTTTAAGTTTAGGACCTTTTTTCTATTTTTTGTTATCTTTTCTCTAGCTGCTCTCTCCTTTTGATATTTTTATTATACCAATATTGGATCTGTTGGATTTTTCCTCTGTACCTTTTCTTTACACTCATATGGTTATGCTTGCACATTTTCCTCTGTGTTCTGGGAGAATTTCTCAACCTAATCATCTAATTTACCAATTCAATTTATTGCAATATTCAATTTTCTCTCTGCTGCCTTTAAAACTTTTAATTTAAGGGTTATACTTCTGTTCTTACGGCAATATTTCCTAGCCCCAAATTATTCTGTTTTTATAAATACAGTGTCCTCTCTAATCTTGTATTAAAATAATAAAAAGAATTGGTGATTGACCAAAGCCTTTTCTTTTTCTGATTTTTTTTTGGTATAAGTCCATTTCAAAGGGTCATTTCCTCTGATTGCCCTGACTGGCCCCCTTTATTTCAATAATTTGAGTAATTATTTTAAAATTTCACAGGTCCAGTGAATTTCCTTATTCATCCATTCCTGCAGCTCCTTGGTTGTATCATGTACTCTTTCTGTCTTGCCTTCTGATATTTGCATATGATGTTACCTCTGAATAAAACACTCATCCTAGCATAACATTCAGTATAACACTACTAACAAATAGTAGTGCTCAATTAAAATTTCAGTTCAATGAGTGAATGTCTATATTTTTCCTGTTTTGGAATTTGAAAGGTGGCTTCTCTGAAACTATAAGGATCCCTATTCAAACTGTTTAGTTTTAGACAAAGAAGAATGAAAATTTTCAAATTTTTGTAGTTTTAGTTTTTCAAGATTGGCAGTTGAATTTGTACCCTGAAGTTAGGAGCAAGCACATGCGAGAAAGTTTACTCCTGTGCTTAGTGGATGTTTTTGTGTGTCTGTTGTAGTCCTTCGTGCCAGCCCCTTCTCTGACTGGCAGAGCTTTCCTCAACAGGAACCTGTGGAAATGATGCCACTGTTTTACCTGACATAGTAGATCATAGCAAGAGTGGAATGCCTGGCCAGTTGCTCTGTGTGTAGTCAAGATCCAACTTCCCAAGGTCATTTGTAGGGTTCAGATTTGTTTCATACTGGCTTGAGCCCCAGTTACTCTGAGCTGGAAGATTATCTGGGTCTCTACTAAGGGCATCCATCCACTGTTTCCAGATGAATCTTTCCTTCACATGTGTTGAATTGCAGCTAGGTCAGTACTTCTTTGAATCCATGTTTTAAAGTGTTTAGTAAAGCTCATATTAGTTTCCTAGGCTACCATAACAAATTACCACAACCTGGGTAACTTAAAACAACAGAAGCTTATTCTCCTATAGCTCTGAAGGCTAGAAGTCCAAAAGTAAGGTGTTGGCAGCATCATGCTCCCTCTTTAGCTTCTTGTGGGGGCCAACAATCCTTGACATTCCTTGTCTTTCAGCCATGCCACTCCAATCTCTGCCTCCATTATCACATGGTTTTGTTTCCTGTGTGTTTATGTCCAAATTTCTCACTTCTTATAAAAGCACCAGTGACTGGCTTATGGCCCACCCTAATCCAGTAGGACCTTGATTTAGCTTGACTGCATCCTCAAAGGCCCTATTTCCAAATAAGGCCACATTCATAGGTATGTATGTAAGGACTTGAACATATCCTTCCGAGAGAGACAATTCAAACCACAACAAAGTTTTAACAAAAATTTATAAAATAAGAGTGCTATGGTTTGGATGTGGCTCGTCCCTGCCAAAACTCATGTTACCATTTGACCCCCAATATTGTAGTGTTGGGAGGTGGGGCCTAGTGGGAAGTAAATTCCTCATAAATAGATTAATGCCTTTCTTTTATAGATTAGGGCATCTCTCTCTTTTCTTTATAATTATCCAGCCTCAGGTATTCTGTTATAGCAACACAAAACAGACTAAGACAAAGAATAGGTTGGAATGGATTAATTCCCAAGAGAGCAGGCTGTTTAAAAAGCATCTGGCTTCCTTGCTTTCTTTCTCTTGCTTCCTCCCTCACCATGTGATCTTTTAGCACATGCCCACTCCTCTTCTACTTTCCATTATGAATGGAAATAGCATAAGGCTCTCACCAGAAGTCATGCAGATGCTTCCCAGCATACAGAAGTGTAAGCTAAATAAGCCTCTTTTCTTCACAAATTACCCAGCCTCAGATATTCTGTTATAGCAACACAAAACAGACTAAGACAAAGAGTTTCTCTTACTATACAGTAAGACCCTAAATCTAGTTTTTTGCAAACTGTATCTTATCAAAATTTCTGAAAGTTTCTGGCCTGATGATAGTATTGTTTTCTACTCTTCAGCTCTGCTGCAGATGTCATAATTTCTTTGGCCATCTTTAATGGAATTTGAGTGGAAGGAAGGAGAATTAAGTGTGTGCATCAAAATCACCATCTTAAAGTGAAATAATGTTACCTCACAGTCTTCATTAATATTTTACTTATTGATAAATGTTAAATGGAATTAATAATGGTCACTAGAAGAGAATAATGGTGCCATGGCTGTCAGCTATTAAGGAAATACAAATAAAATGACCAACGGTGTCAAAAATCTCTGCTTTAAGTCATCCCTGCAACAGCTCAAGGCACATTCTTTCCTTCCACTGTAGAGTAATCCTCCAGAGAACTTGCCTAGGTGCCTAGCTCAGAAAATATCTAAGAGTATTTCTCAAAAAGTATTTAATGTCAGTAAAAATGGAAAGATAATGTGCAGTGACATTTTTTAATTCTTCTTGTTGACGGAAGAAGGGAAGTCTTGAGGCACAAGTCGAACTTAGGGAACATCATAGTGTCAGCAGCATGGAAGAGGCAGAAGGCCTGGATGTGAGGAGAGATAAGGCGTATTTTCTGTGCCCACCCATGACCAGGCACTATAACGCTTATTTATCTTCACAAAAGTCTGAGAGGTCAGTGGCATTAATTCTGTTTTTACAAATAAGGAACCAGGCTCAAAAGGGTTAATTTGCCCATGGTCATATAATAGGTAAGTGGCACAAGTACGGGACAGGAGATGGGTTGCTAATGTAGAAGTAAGTACTGGGGTAATGAGGTAAGACTGACACACCTCAGACTCAACTTTGGAGTAAGACATACTTCTTCCAATCTTGCCTCTGCCAAGTGGGAACCGACAGAGCAACTCTGAGCAAGTCATTTATGTTCTCTGAGCCTCAGTGAACTCATCTGCAAAATGGGTATAATAATACCAACCTTAATGGGGTTAAATGAGACAAAATACACAATATCTGCTTTGAAGCACATTAGTTCTACCACTTTCCCCACACTAGAAGGAGAAATGCCCCTGAGGGAATTTGGGCCTGTCTAGTTTTATTTTATTGGTAATAGCTTTTCTTTCTCAAGATACTTACCCATGCATTATCCTAGTCAACCCTGGTTAGGAAAATCCCAACACCCACCCAGTCACTCTGGCAGGTGAAGGAATGATCTTAGGGGTTTTGAAAAATCCTCCCAAGGTCATAGGGCTCCCGCTGAAGCTGGGCTCCAGATCACCTGACTTCTGGTTACAGATGGATCTAATGGAGCAGTCCCTCAGCACCACATTTGTTGAATTACAAAGTAGTGTAGCTGTACATCAAGGCCAAAAGCTATAACAAGCTTCTGTGAGAGCAATTTCAGGTTCAGTTTCTACTGACCTGTTAGTTGTCTGCTCCTGACTGAGGCATCAACTATCTCACCCTTTCTGTGTACAATGTGGAGTTTCAATAAAGAGCCAGGCAGGGACCATCCATCAGTGTCACCTGCTGTGTCTGGGGGCCCTCTTGGAGAGAGACGTAGAAGAGAAGCAACATGGCCCACAATCCATGAGCTCATATAACATTTGAATTGCCACTCCACAAGGACTCAGCTACATAACTTCCAATAATCATAAATTATTATAAATAATGTGGAATAAATCAAAATTATCAAAAATAATGTGAAGGAAATAAAATTTCTATAAGGTTTACTATCCATTATTATTTAATCTTCCATACTCAGGTCTCTGTATCTATTACTTAATCAATCTCTCTTTCTCTTTCTTTGTTTCTCTGTCTCTGTCTGTCTCACACACACACATGCACACACACACTCACATGCACACACACACACACATACACACATATAGTCTATATCAGGTTCAGGTTTGCTGGTATAAATTTATCTTGACTTTCACATAAAGCAAGGCAAATGTTAAATCCTTCTCTCCATTTGAATCCAAATCAATAATTTTCAAGAGCCTTAATACTAGGAGACAAGCTTCAGAATAATGCTCAGTTAAAAGGCTGCATAACCAGCCTCATTTCCATTGCAATATCTTAAGCTCCGGATTGTTAAACCTTCTGTAGTGGGAATCCTTTGCTTATTATTCCCCTCATGTGCAGGCTGCATGATCAGCTTCTCAAATGTGAGCTATGTTTTATGCCAAGGTGATCTCAGGCTATTGCACACATTACGCAGATTTTGCATATAGGGGGAATAAATCTCAATGACCCTAAAATCGTTCCCTCATAATCAGTTTTCTTTCCTATAGCTGTATCTCTCTGAGGACTGTCTGGAGCTTTACTACAACAAATAAGTTAATGTAGAAGAGAAAACAGATGGATTTGATTGCATTCTGGGGTTTTTATAAAGCAAATCATTTTGCAAAGTATTAAGTGAGGTTTTGTCTACAAATTCCCCAACAGAATGAATAAAGAAGGGGACTTTGGGTCCCAAAATAGCATGGAAGGACAATAATTAAGGTTCCAGCCAAGTGGCCTAAGAATCTAATCAGTGGCAATAAGATTCCAAATGCTATGCTAATTCTATGATGGTCACTAACTCGCTTTATGATCTTGTACATTTCAGTTAACAGCTCCACACTGGGTGGGAGTTTTCATATGCCTCACAGGTTTGATGTAAGAAATATCTATTCAAAGCGAATATGTTACTTTTACTAGCCACTAAAGAGTTTTGTGCCTTGTCCTAAAGAAAAGTTCAAGGCTCAGTTCAATTTAAAAATAAGAAATTGTCATCAACCAACCACTTTCCTGATTCAAAATAAATCTGATATACTAGGGGTGAGGTTGAGTTTAGACTGGAAGGGAGAAATCCAAAATACCCAGATCCCTTCTCTGAGAACTGTTACATAATGGGCCTTTGCAAATATGAGTGTTTTCATGACCATTCTACTTCCATGTCCCACTGCCCACACCCATACTGAGCTGTGTTGAACAGAGTACATACCTTACCCAAAGAGAACCCCAAATAGATATTGATTGAGATGGGGAAACCAGACTCTGTCTCCTAGAAATTTGAAATTAAAAATCAATGGGCCTTCGTCATACATTGCTGCTGTGAATGTAAAAACGTACAGCCACTATGAAAAACAATATGGCAGTTCCTAAAATAATTAAACATAGCATTACCATATGACTCACCAATTCCATTCCTAAATATAATTCCAAGAGACTTGGAAAGATATGTTCCACCAAAACTTGTAAACAGAGTTCATATCATACCCTGATACCAAAGTCCAAAAAGGATACTATAAAAAAACAAAATTACAGGCCAATATTCCTGATGAATACAGATGCAAAGATCCTCAATGAAATACCAGCAAACCTAATTCAACAGCACATTAAAAGGATCACTCATTCCTGATCAAGTGAGATTTATCCCTGGATGCAAGAATAGTTCAATACATGCAAATCAATAAATATGATACACCACATTAACAGAATGAAGGACAAAAGCCATGTGATCATCTCAATAGATGCAGAAAAGGCATTCAACAAAATTCACATCCTTTCATGATAAAAATTCTTGACAAATTAGGTATAGAAGGAATGTGCCTCAATATAATAAAGGCCATATATTACAAACTTACAGCTAACCTCATACTGAACAATAAAAAGTTGAAAGGCCTTCCTTCTAAGGTGAGGAACAAAACAAAGACGTCCACTGTCAACATGTCTATTCAACATAGTACTAGATGTCCTAGCCTGAGAAATTAGGCAAGAAAAAGAAATAAAAGGCATCCAAATTGGAAAAGAAGAAGTTAAATAGTCTCTGTTTACAGACAAGATGATCTTATGTATAGAAAACCCTAAACACTTCATCAAAAAAGTTAGAACTAATTAACAAATTCAGTAAAGTTGCAGGATACCAAATCGACATATAAAAACAAGTAAAATTTCTATACATTAACAATGAACTATCCAGAAAAGAAACCAAGAAAATAATCTCATTTATGATAGCATAGAAAAACACTTACACGTAAGTTTACTCAAGGAAATGAAAGATGTGTACACTTATAAGTATGAAACATTGATGAAAGAAGTTTTCGAAGATACAAATAAATGGAAAGATATCCCATGTTCATAGGCTGGAAAATTAATATCATAAAAATGTCCATACTATCCAAAGTGATCTACATATACAATGCAATCCCTATCAAAATTTCAGTGTCACTTTTCATAGAAATAGAAAACACAATCCTAAAATTCATATGGAAAAAAAAAAGACCCTGAATTGCCAGGCAATCTTAAGCAAAAATAACAAAGCTGGAGGCATCACACTACCTGATCTCAAAATCTACTACAAAGCTATCATAATCCAAACAGCAAGGTACTGGCACAAAAACAGGCATATAGACAAATGGAATAGAATAGAGAGGGCATAAATAAATACACACATTTATGGTCAACTGACCTTTGACAAAAGTGACAAAATCATACAATGGCAAAAAGACAATCTCTTCAATAAGTAGTGTCAGGAAAACTGGATATGCACAAGTAGAAAAATGAAATTGGACCCCATCTCACCTCATAGGCAAAGATCAACTCAAAATAAATTAGACTTAAAGGTAAGACCAGAAACTGTAAAACTAGTTGAAAAAAAACAGAAAAGTTTCTTGATGTTGGTCTTGGCAAAGATCTGTTGGATAAGACCCCAAAAGCAAAGGCAACAACAGCAAAACTAGACAAATGGAACTGCATCAAACTAAAACTTTCTGCACAGCTGGGGAAACAATCAACAAAGTGAAGAGATAACCTATAGAAATGGGAGGAAATACTTTCAAACCACACATCTGATAAGGGGTTAACATCCAAAAATACACAAGGAACACAAACAACTCAATAGCAAGAAAACAGATAACTTGATCAAAAAATGGACCAAGGACCTGAGCAGACATTTATCAAAAGAAGACACAAGTGGCCAACAGGTATATAAAAACGTACTCAACATCACTAATCATCAGGGAAATGTAAACTAAAATCACAATGAGATATCATCTCACACCTGTTAGAATGACTATTATCAAAAGATGGAAGATAATAAATGTAAACAAGAATGTAGAGAAAAGGCAACTGTGTTACACTGTTGGTGGGAATGCAGATTGGCACAAACATTATGGAAAACAGTATAAAGATTCCTCAAAAAATCATAAATAGATCTAGCATATCATCCAGCAATTTCACTTCTGGGTATAAATCCAAAGGAAATGAAATCAGTATGTCAAAGAGATATCTATACTCCCATGTTCATTGCAGCATTATTCACAATAGCCAATAGATACAATCAACCTAAGTGTCCATCAATGAATTAATGAATGGATAAAGAAAAAGAAAACATGGTGTGTGTGTATGTGTAATATATAATATATAATATAATATAATATATAATTATATATAATAATATATAATATAATATATAACCATATATAATATAATATATAATTATATATAATAATATATAATATATATTACACATACACACACACAAATGGAATACTATTAGGCCTCAAGAAAAAAAATCCTGTCATTTGAGATAACGTGAATGAATCTGGAGGAACATTATGCTAAGTGAAATAAGAGAAATTTCCAATTTTCCAACTTCTCTCAGTACAGAAAGATCATTACTGCATGATCTTACTTATATGTAGAATCTTAAAATATCAAACTCATAGTAGCAGAGAGTAGAATGATGGGTACCAGGAGCTACGGGGAGAAGGGTAAGAAATAAGGAAATGTTGGTTAAGACATACAAAGTTTCTTTTAGACAGGAGGTGTACATTCCTGAGATCTATTGTATAGCACAGTGACTATAACTAATAATAATGTAAATTATTATCATTATTGATTATAGCAATATAAATTATTATTTTGTTGTTGTAATAATAAAAATTGCTAAGTCCATAGATTTTCAATGTTTTCAACACAAAGATAAGTATGTAAGGTAATGGACATGTTAATTAGCTTGATTTAATCATGCCACAATATATAACATATATCAAAATATCATACTGTACACATAAATTTGTCATTTTTAAATTATAAATATTTTTTAAAAACAATGTTCATAGCAGCATTATTGTTAAAAACCACAAAGTAGAAACAGCCCAAATGTTCATCAGCTGATGAATGAATACACAAAATGTGACATATCCATAAATGGACTATTATAATATTTAGCTACAAAAAGTAACGAAGTACTGTCAGATACTACAACACAGATGATCCTTAAAACATTATTCTAAGTGAAATCAGTGAGACACACAAGGCCATATGTTGTATTACACCATTTATATAAAATGTCCAGAGGAGGCAAATTCATAGAGACAGAAATTATATTAGAGTTTGCACAGGGTATGTGGTGGGGAGGTCATTGGGACTAGCTGCTAGGAGGTATGGGATTTCTTTCTAGGGTGACGGAAATATTCTGGAATTAGGTAGTGGTGATAACTGGACAACATAACAAATATGCTAAAAAACAATGAAGCATACACTTTCAAATGGTGACATTTTATATGAGGTATATTTCAATTGTTTAAAATGCTATACTTTTTAAAAAGCAAAAAGATTAAGTCAGGTAACTATGGACTCTAGACAAGGAACATCTTATAACTTAGAGAACGAGGGTACAATTTGAGGGCATTCATGATGAGCCATATACAAGCTAAGCAGAGAAAGTTTTCCTCGGAAACAGAGAAGGAGCAGATACTCGAGACAGCAGCAGAGACAAGACAATTAGTAGCCCCTAGGAGGATGAAGATCTCCAAGTCCTAGCATGGATCTTTGTGAGATCCAGCTGAACATCCTGCCCCTGAATACATACACCCATACCTACTTAATAGATCCCTTATTTTTACTTAAGCTTATAAATTTCAGTTTGGAAATTTCTCAGAAACTAAAAATGGAGCTACCATTTGACCCAGCAATCCCATTACTTTTCCTTTATATATCCTAAAGGATTTATTTCCTTTATATATCCAAAGGAAAATGAACAATTCTACCAAAAAGATACCTACACTTGTATGTTCATCACAGCAGTATTCATAATAGCAAAGACATGGAATCAACTTAGGTGTCCATCAACAGTGGATTGAATAAAGAAAATGTGGCATGCATACACCAAGGAATACTATGCAGTCAAAAAAAAGAATAAAATTGTGCCTTTTGCAGCAACATTGATGCAGCTTAGGCCATTATCCTAAGCAAATTAGTGAAGAAAGAGAAAAACAAATATTACATGTTCTCTTATAAGTGGGAGATAAACATTGGGTACAAATGGACATAAATTTGGGAATAATAGACCCTGGGGACTCCAAAAGAAGGGAGGAAGGGAAAGTGGCAAGGACTGAAATACTTCCTGTTGGTACTATGTTCACTATACAGGTGATGAGATCAATGAAAGCCCAAACCTCAGCATCACAAAATATACCATTGTAACAAACCTGCACAAGTACCCCCGAATCTAAAATTTCTTAAAGTATAAATTAGTAAAAAATACAAAAGGAAAAAGATGAAAAAACAGACAGCTTTTCTCTCAAAGTATAAAGTACTGTGATACATGAAAAGAGACAGGCTTGGTGAATATCCTCCCTAATAGCATCCATGAAAATTAATTTTAATTGATTTGCTATTAAAATTCTACATCCATAACTAATTTGTATAATGATTTACTCAGTAAGGCTGATTTTGCGTCATGAGCTGGCAGGTGCATAGGTACATTTATAGAAGACAGCATAATTTTTTTAAGAATGCTAGGGGATGCCTAAACTCAGCATCACTATTCACCCCTAGGTTCCTAAAGATGGTAATCTCTACATCTTCCAGAGACATGGTTTATGGAAACTAGTACTTGCAAAATCAAGATGTTGCCTGTGAGGTCATTGGACCTTGGACTAAATCTAATTTGAATAATTACATTTCATTCCACCCTGAGTCAGTAGAGGCTCCTGATTAATAATCAGCATTTGCTACATGCCAGTGAAGTGTTTGCTGCTATAAATAGACAGAGTTAACAATCTAATTAACTATAGGAACTGGCAAGATGAACACTCAATTCAGAGAGAAAGATAGACGACAATATTTTTAAGGTCTGTGAGCACTGAGCGGTCCCTGACCCTAATTCATTAGCAGTTATTGTCAAAGGTTACTCTGTTAACCCTCATTTAAAAAAAAAATCTCCTCCAAAAGCTGCTACCTTTTCTTCCTGGGGGCAGAAAATTCAGCAATAAATATTCTATAATGATACTACAGCACCTTGAGGCCCCTAAGGATAAAACATTACTGTCACTGTCATTCTAACACTTCCACCGACTGATAGTGTACAGCCCTCAGACATGCCCATCCTCTATGACCAAGTGCCCTAACACTAGTGGCCAGGCAGGAAAAATTCTGCCATTGCCTTTTCACAATAGTGCTTGTTTCTCATGGAATTTATTTGATGCTTTCCTCTATCCAGTTGTAAAGAAATAAAATCCAGCACAGGGCAGGCCTCTGTGGGCAGAAAGTCTGTTCTATTAAATGATTTATAATCTAAAGTTCACATTCTTATTTCAATCTGAGAGTATCTGAATTTGGTCTAATATTGAATTGAAATAAACATTTTGACAATAAGATTTCCATCCTTTTTTTTCTTTTGTATTTCATTTGCAAAACGTGTCTCCTTCCCTTGTCTTGCTCCCCAACGGAGGATACCTGAGCCCTAGAGTACCAAGCCAGCTAAGGTGTGACTTCACTGTTTAGCCAGTCTCTGGACTTTACAGAGCATCTTAAAGATAGGATCTTTGCTGTTCACACATTATCTAAATGCATACAGCATCCCAGTGGCTATGAGCCCAGGTCCTGGGATTCACCTCTATATTTGGCCTTAGACTATATATTATTCTCCTTTCTTACTGTCAAGCCTTTCTACTGAGTATTCCATATCTGTTGCTTGGCCCTCTGCCTTCAATGCTGTGTCAAATGCCACCAGTGCTGTTCTAATGACAAAACTTTATTTCCATGGCTTTATTGAAGTATTCTGCCATCATTGAACACCTTTTGTATTCTTGAAATTCTTCCTTCTCTTGGTTTATTAACATTTTTTTGTTTCCCTTAACCTTCATTCTAGGGCTGCCAGATTTAGCAAATAAAACTCCAGCCACCCAAATTTGATTCTGTATAAATACGTATTTTATACTAAAAAATTATTTGTTGTTTATCTGAAATTCAAATTTAACTGGGTGTCCCGTATTTTATCTGATAACCCTACTTGGTGATGACGTATTTCTGCCTCTTTCCCTCCAGGCTTTGGTCTTTGTTCCTATTATTTACTTTATTCTCACTTGCCCCTCTCTGAATTTATCTTTTCTAACAGATTCATATCACTTTTAGATCACCTCTCTTTTTCCTCTGAACTCCTTAAACACATTCAGCAGTTTTAATGCTTTCTAGTCATATATATTTTCTTCTATTGTCTTAAATCATTATTTGAATCTTTCCTGTGTTTATTAGTTATCACCAACACTTGATTTTACATTCCTGGAGGTGAGAATTCTTCTTTGTATCTCAAAGCCTATAGCATGGCTTCCATGTGTGAGCTGTCAACAAATATACGAAATTCCCATCTTTGTTCTCTACTCATCAAAGTAATCTCTCATATGTTTATACAATGCTGCCTGGAAACCCTACTACTACATTCCCTTAGTCTAGTCACTCTCCCATTCTCCCGAATGTCACATCTCTTTCCCTCCTCACTCTTTGCTGATGACCTTGCTTCCTATATTGCTGGAAAAACTGAACCAATCAGAGAAAAATTCCATTAGTTCTCACTTGTATAACAAACAACCCACCAGTGGGTTGTTTATATTAAAAAAAAAAACCAGTGTCTGCACCCACGTATTCTGCCTTCCTTTCTGTGACAATGGAACACAATGGAAAAGTGTGCCTTTCTAAGGCTGACCCCTCCCTTTGTTCACTGGATGTCTTCTCCCTCACTGGCTCAAAGATATTACCACAGCAGTTCTCACTCTGTTTCCTTATGTAATCATGTTTCTTCTTTCTATAATACAATTACCATTAGCATGCTTTAGCATTTCCCTTTCAATGAGCAAACAAACCAACCTCCTTCTCCCTTAACATCAAATTACCCTCCAGCTACCGCACTATTTTTCTGCCCCTTTAATAACAAAACTCCTCCAAAGGGTGTGTACTTTGACTCCACTTTCTCTCTTGCTGTTTTCTCTTGAACCTACTGCCATCAGGATCTTTTCCCACCCACACCTGAACTGTTTGTGTCAAGGTTACTTATTAATTACCTCCAAATTGCCATACTAAACAGAAACAACTTAGACTTCACCTAACTCAATCAGTCAGCAGTATGTGAACTGAGAGCATTGCTTTAGCAATCATCCCTCTCTCTTCTGTGTAGTAAGTTTTGAAACATTCTTGAAATGGCATCTTTCCTCAGCTTCTACATCACCACTCCCTTTTGGTTTTCCTTCTTCCTCCTTAGCTGTCCCTCCTCAGTCTCTTCTGCCCATTACTTTTCATTTTCCTGATCCCCAAAAGGAGGAATGCTCCAGGGCTCAAACCCTGAACCTATTTTAAAAATCTATACTCACCGTCTGCTTATCTCATCCAATCTAATGGACTTAAATATTTTGTATATGCTAATGACTCCCAAGATTTTATCTCTATCCTGGGCCTTTTCCTTGAACTCCAGACTCATATTTCCATTTGTTTACACAACATCTCTACTTGGAAGTCTATGAAAAATCTCAAACTGAAATGTCCAAAACGAAACTGGTTTCCCCACCCTTATCCCAAACCTGCTTCTCCCACCTTAATAACTCTTAAATCTGTTGTATTAATAGCTGCACATATAAAAAAACTTGGAGCCATTTTGACACTTCGTTTTCTCTCATACCCCACATCCAAACTAATCATAAAATCCTGTTAGTTCTACCCTCAAAATGTATTCATAATCTGACCATCCTCACTAATTCCATCTCTTGCCTACATTATTATAACAACCTTTGCCAACTTCCATACTTTTCCCTCTCCCATCTATTCTCCACACTGCAACCATAATGATCCTTTTAAAACATATCAGGTCATTCCTCTGTGCAAAACCCTCCAATGGCTTCCCCTCTTGTAGCAAAAACCAAAAACTCCTGTCGTTGGTCTACAAGGTCCACACAAGGTCCATGTGATAGGGCCTCCTATAACTTTCTGACCACCAATCCACCCCTCTTCCATACTGGCTTCCTTGCTGTTTTTTGAAGGTCTCAAGAAAACCTTCACTTTTTATTTGCTATTTCCTTAGCCTGAAATAATCTTTCCCTAGATACCCATCACTTCCTTCACAGCTCTACTCAAAAGTCACCTTGTCACAGAGGCCTTTCCTGACTACCCTATAACATCCTTCTTCCCCTCCTCCCACTCCATAATTCCCATCCCTACTATTCTGCTGAATTTTCTCCTTGGCAATTTCATGTCAAGATAGAAGTTTGTTTTTTTACTATTTCCCCCACTAGAATGTAAGCTTTGCCTGAACAGGGATTTGGTCTGTTTTGTCAGTGCTATAAGTCTATACCCAGACCCATGCCTAGCCCCTGGCAAGCATTCAACAAATATTTTTGTGTACACAAATAATTGGAACTGTATACTGAATACATTAATCTTTCAGCTGAAGGGTTATAAAAGATTCACATGCTTAAGTATCAGAAAACCAAGGTTCATTCATCCCTCTATTCATTCAACAAATACATATTGAAGATATACAATGGGCCAAGTGTTTTCCTAAGCACTATACAGTGGAGTATGTAGAGTGGAAAAGAGAGGAGTCCCGTCTCTAATATTTACCAGCTGTGTTGTCTCTGGCAAACAAACAGCTTCTCTAAATTTTGCATTGATCAGCAACATTAGATCAAGAAAACTACTCACCTTGTAGGGTTATTGAGAAGAACAAATAACATAGTGTTTTTACCTGAATGTGATTTGTAAACATTCAAGTGCTACACAAATGTAAATTATTACTGATTCTCATAACAACCTTATATGGCAAACAAGACAGTATTTTTGCAATAGTCTCATTTTTTATTTAAAAAAAAAAAAAACAACTCAGAAAGGATGAATGATTTGTCCCCCAGTCATACAGTTAGTAAGTAGCAGTGCCAGAGCTGCATCTCAGGTCTTTGGGCCAGCATCCTAGCCCTATTTCCATGGCACACATTCTTTAAATAGTTCAATTTATGTTGTATGAATGAATGAAATTATGCTTATGGAGCCCTTTTAACATCTTTGGCAAAAGATCCAGAGAAGTATTTGCATTTGTTTCACAGGGCTGCCATAACTAAGTACCACAAACTGGGTGGCATAAAAACAAAATTTATTCTCTCAGAGTCTGATATCAAGGTGTCAGCAGGACCATGCTCCCTCTGAAAGTTCTAGGGAAGAATGGTTCTTTGCTTACTTCTAGCTTCTGGTGTTTGCCCACAGTCCTTGGCATTCCTTTGCTTATACATGAACCACTGTAATATCCACCTCCATCATCACATGGTGTTCTCCTTGTGTCTGCGTGTTTGTGTGTAAATTGCCTCTCTTTCAGGAAACCAGCTGTCGTATTAGGGCCCACTCTACTCCAGTATGACCTCATCATAGCTCGATTATATCCGCAAAGACCCTATTTCCAAATTAAGGTCACTTTCACAAGTACAGGGGCTCAAGACTTAAACATCTCTTTTGGGGGGATACAATTCAACTCACAACAGTATCTCAAAGGTCTAAAAACATATCCCAAAGAACAAGCCAGAAGAAGAAGTTAACATTGTTGGAAAGTATGCATGTCCAAAGACAGTCCAGCTGTGCATGGAACAAACATAAACCAGTTTCCCTTGCAACTGACAAACAAGTAAAAAGAGAATCAACCTAAAGTCATGGAATTGTCATTTTGGTGAAAAAGAGTTTGGCAAATGCCCTGATTTCCCTGAGAGGCAAATTGATTCATAAAGTAATCTACCTTAATCGGCATTATATAATCCCGCTAAAGGACGTGCAATGAAAGCAGTGATGCAAGCAGGGCAGAGCTCAGGGAGGAATCTTGCCCTACATTGTTAAGCAGCACTACTGCGAAGCTGGCACACCTTTCTGCTTGCGCTGCCTCTAGCACTTCACCCAGCAACTAACCCAGTTTAGTCAGACCTTCCAACGTTAAGGGAGGTTCTATATTTAGACAATGTTCCCTGCCTGAGGATGAACTGTACTGGCTGCAGTGTCACCACACCTTAACATAGCACTGTTCCTAATCTTTGTTTGTTGGGGGAAACCATCAGCCTTCTCTGGCACATGAACTTAGAGAGACCCCGGAAGCTCATATAATTCAACTCCTTTTTACAGCATCCAAGTGCAGACTTTGGAGCCACTGCCTGGGTTTGAACCATAGTCCCAACACTTTCTAGCTCTGGGACTATGGTTCTTACCATAGTGTGTCTTTGGACTAGTTCCTCAACCTCTCTTTGCCTCATTTTTCTCATCTCTAAAATGCAGACAATAGTAGTATTTACCTCAAAGCGCATTTGAAATGATGAGTAGGTCTACGTAAAGCACTAAAACAGTGCCTGGAACATAGTAAATTCAAAAGAAACTTTGGCCAGGCGCAGTGGCTCACGCCTGTAATCCCAGCACTTTGGGAGGCCGAGGCAGGCGGATCATGAGGTCGGGAGATCAAGAACATCCTGGTTAACATGGTGAAATGCCGTCTCTACTAAAAATACAAAAAATTAGCCGGGCGTGGTGGCAGGCACCCGTAGTCCCAGCTACTCAGGAGGCTGAGGCAGGAGAATGGCGTGAATCCAGGAGGCAGAGCTTGCAGTGTGCCAAGATCGCACCATTGCACTCCAGCCTGGGCAAAGTGCGAAGATTCTGTCTCAAAAAAAAAAAAAAAGAAACAAACTTTGGTCATTACTATTTTTATTGTTTTAGATGTGCACACTAAGGCTCAGAGACATGATATGAGCTGCCCAGGTTAACCAGCAATTTAGTACACACTCAGACCTGGAATTGGTCTATTGGGGCACTACCCTCTTATTTGGTCTATAGTTAGCACACTTAGAATAGCTCCTTTGAGATGGATAAGAAAGGTAGTAGTCATGCCTCACAAGTTCTATCACTCTGGCTTTAATTTGTTTCCCAGACTGTATAATTGTCACTGTGAAATTTTGGGGATGGTCCTGGGAGTATGAGAGAATAACAATAACAAGTTAGATTGGAGGAGTGTGAGATGAAAGGCAAGAAAACCACTTAGTGGCCATTACAATAGTCCAGCTGATAAATAATTAGATGAGAAGGGAAGAAAGATTGGGGAAATTAACTTTATTTAAAAAATCATAATAAACCAAGGTGGCTTATTACTAGCAAAAAGCGCAAGGCCAGCCAAAATATAAGTGCCTTCCCTGATAAGAGCATGAAGGACTGTAGGCATGCATGACTGATTTGGTAAAAGCATGTGATTACTTCAACCGGTTAGAAGTTAGGAGTAATGTAGAACTGCTGAGATACCTAAGTGGAATTATGTGAGATTTCAGCAACTATTTAAATCACATGAGGAATGTGAGGCAGGGGAGGGGGACTGTAGAAGGATTTACCCTTTCATTCTGCATCTATGCAAGAGGGTGGTAACAACTGAGGGTTGACAAGCTCAAGAAAGCACCCTGATCTACACAGCACAGGAGAGTCTTGTGTGGCACCAAATACTAGAAATATCTTGAGGAAAGGGACAGATGAATTTTCCTTAGGAAAAGGAAGGAAACTAATATTTTAAAAATATCTCTGTGCTCCAGGCATGTCAGTTCATCTAATCAAATTCTTGGGCCCCATGCCAGACCTCAAATTATAAAGGAGTTTAAATAGGGGTGCCCCCACTTTATAAGGAAGAGGAAGTATTGATATAAACTGGTAGGTGATTGGATGTGGGGATAAAAGGAAATGAGTCCTTGAGGATGATGCCCCAACTTCTGATGAGCAGTTTGGAGGATAGAGGCATTTCCCAGCATTTGGAATTAACAAAAAGCATTCCACATTCACTTCTGATTATTTTAAAATACCTGAAGAGACTAGTAATCACAATAGCAGATATTTACTGTTCATACCCACTTTCTTATTTAGTCCTCAAAACATCGCTAGTAGGTAAATTTATTCTTGTCTTTATTTTACAGATAAAATAATCAAGATTCAGAGAGATCACATAACTCTGGTTTCCTGACACCACATTATCAGCACTTCAAGTCTGTCAAGGTCATGGCAACAAGTCTTGAGGGGAAAGAGAACCAAATATGGCAGTAATCAAGGAAGCCACACCCAGAGGAGCTCTAGTCTAGAGTCCAGTTGGGACCCTTGGCTTCAAAATGCCACATGCAACTGGTAGGATAAGGAAAAAGTTCCAGCTTCACTCTGTTCATAGTTTGTCTATCTTTGGCATCCTCAGAATGTGGACTTTTGGCAAAATACGAAATCAATCTAATTGTCTATCAACAGATGAATAGATAAAGAAAATGTGATACATATACACAATGGAGTAGTATTCATCTTTTAAAAAAGAAGGAAATTCTGTAATTTGCCACAACATGGATGAATCTGGAGGCATTATGTTAAGTGAAATAGGCACAGAAATACTACTTGTTCTCACGTCAATGTGGAATCCAAAAAAGTCAAATCCATAGATGTAGAGAGTAGAATGGTGGTTACCAGGTGGTATGGAGTAGGGAATGGGGAGATATTGATCAAAGGGTACAAAGTTTCAGTTAGACAGTGGGCAAGGTTTTTAAAATCTATTGCTTAGCATGGTGACCATGGTTAGTAATAATAATAACGTATATTTTTAAATTGCTAAAAGAGTAGATTTTAAATGTTCTCACTGCAAAAAAATGTTGAGAATTTAAAGTGATTGATATGTTCATTAGTTTGATATAATCATTCCACAATGTATACGTATATCAAAATATCACATTGTATCCCATAAATATATATGATTATTATTTCTCAATTAAAAATAAAACTTTGAAAAAAAATAATGTGGGCCTTTCAAATATCCCAAAGCAAATTCATTCATTCATTCACAAATATTTTTTAGTGCATACTATTGCCACGCTGGCCCTGTTCTAAAGGCTGGGGATAAAGCCTAGGACAACACAGCCAAGGTCCCAATGCTCTGGTGTTTACAGAAAGAAACAGACAATAAGCAAGTAAACAAAGAAGATACTTTCAGACAGTGACGACATTCTACAAAGAAAGTAAATCTGAGGCAGCTGGTGCAAGGAATGTGAGAAAGTGTTCAGCGTCCTGAGGAGGGTGGGTACGAGAACGCACTTTCATCTACATGGTTCAGGAGAGTCTTGTGTGGTGAAACAAGTGAGCTTTGCTAAGATCTGAGCAGAGCATTTTCCAGGGAAAGAGAAGAGCAGATACAAGACCCCGAAGGTAGGCCAAGTCAGAGTCTATGGAAGGACAGCAGGATATAAAGCTGGAGAGATAGACAGGGAACAGTCTATGTAGCTTTTAGCATGCTAACAGGTTTAGACTTCATTCTAAATTCAAAGGAAAACCAGCACAGCGGTTTAGGTGCAAGAGTTATTTGATTTATGTTTTCATTTATTTATTTTGTTTTGTTTTTATTTATTTATTTTTTATTATTATTATACTTTAGGTTTTAGGGTACACGTGCACAATGTGCAGGTTTGTTACATAGGTATCCATGTGCCGTGTTGGTTTGCTGCACCCATTAACTCGTCATTTAGCATTAGGTATATCTCCTAATGCTGTCCCTCCCCCCTTCCCCCCAACCCACAACAGTCCCCGGAGTGTCATGTTCCCCTTCCTGTGTCCATGAGTTCTCATTGTTCAATTCCCACCTATGAGTGAGAACATGCAGTGTTTGGTTTTTTGTCCTTGCGATAGTTTACTGAGAATGATGGTTTCCAGTTTCATCCATGTCCATACAAAGGACATGAACTCATCATTTTTTATGGCTGCATAGTATTCCATGGTGTATATGTGCCACATTTTCTTAATCCAGTCTATCGTTGTTGGACATTTGGGTTGGTTCCAAGTCTTTGCTATTGTGAATAGTGCCGCAATAAACATACGTGTGCATGTGTCTTTATAGCAGCATGATTTATAGTCCTTTGGGTATATACCCAGTAATGGGATGGCTGGGTCAAACGGTATTTCTAGTTCTAGATCCCTGAGGAATCGCCACACTGACTTCCACAATGATTGAACTAGTTTACAGTCCCACCAACAGTGTAAAAGTGTTCCTATTTCTCCACATCCTCTCCAGCACCTGTTGTTTCCTGACTTTTTAATGATGGCCATTCTAACTGGTGTGAGATGGTATCTCATTGTGGTTTTGATTTGCATTTCTCTGATGGCCAGTGATGATGAGCATTTTTTCATGTGTTTTTTGGCTGCATAAATGTCTTCTTTTGAGAAGTGTCTGTTCATGTCCTTTGCCCACTTTTTGATGGGGTTGTTTGTTTTTTTTCTTGTCGATTTGTTTGAGTTCATTGTAGATTCTGGATATTAGCCCTTTGTCAGATGAGTAGGTTGCAAAAATTTTCTCCCATTCTGTAGGTTGCCTGTTCACTCTGATGGTAGTTTCTTTTGCTGTGCAGCTCTTTAGTTTAATTAGATCCCATTTGTCAATTTTGGCTTTTGCTGCCATTGCTTTTGGTGTTTTAGACATGAAGTCCTTGCCCACGCCTATGTCCTGAATGGTATTGCCTAGGCTTTCTTCTAGGGTTTTTATGGTTTTAGGTCTAACATGTAAGTCTTTAATCCATCTTGAATTAATTTTTGTATAAGGTGTAAGGAAGGGATCCAGTTTCAGCTTTCTACATATGGCTAGCCAGTTTTCCCAGCACCATTTATTAAATAGGGAATCCTTTCCCCATTGCTTGTTTTTGTCAGGTTTGTCAAAGATCAGATAGTTGTAGATATGCGGCATCATTTCTGAGGGCTCTGTTCTGTTCCATTGATCTATGTCTCTGTCGTGGTACCAGTACCATGCTGTTTTGGTTACTGTAGCCTTGTAGTATAGTTTGAAGTCAGGTAGCGTGATGCCTCCAGCTTTGTTCTTTTGGCTTAGGATTGACTTGGCGATGCAGGCTCTTTTTTGGTTCCATATGAACTTTAAAGTAGTTTTTTCCAATTCTGTGAAGAAAGTCATTGGTAGCTTGATGGGGATGGCATTGAATCTATAAATTACCTTGGGCAGTATGGCCATTTTCACGATATTGATTCTTCCAACCCATGAGCATGGAATGTTCTTCCATTTGTTTGTATCCTCTTTGATTTCATTGAGCAGTGGTTTATAGTTCTCCTTGAAGAGGTCCTTCACATCCCTTGTAAGTTGGATTCCTAGGTATTTTATTCTCTTTGAAGCAATTGTGAATGGGAGTTCACTCATGATTTGGCTCTCTGTTTGTCTGTGATTGGTGTATAAGAATGCTTGTGATTTTTGTACATTGATTTTGTATCCTGAGACTTTGCTGAAGTTGCTAATCAGCTTAAGGAGATTTTGGGCTGAGACGATGGGGTTTTCTAGATATACAATCATGTCATCTGCAAACAGGGACAATTTGACTTCCTCTTTTCCTAACTGAATACCCTTTATTTCCTTCTCCTGCCTGATTGCCCTGGCGAGAACTTCCAGCACTATATTGAATAGGAGTGGTGAGAGAGGGCATCCCTGTCTTGTGCCAGTTTTCAAAGGGAATGCTTCCAGTTTTTGCCCATTCAGTATGATATTGGCTGTGGGTTTGTCATAGATAGCTCTTATTATTTCAAGATACGTCCCATCAATACCTAATGTTTTTAAAAGATTCCTGTGGCTGCCACATAGAGAATGGATTGCAGGTAGCCCAAATGATAGCGATGAGAATAGTTAGGAGACTATTCTACAGCCTAAGATGAGGCATGCTAGTGGCTTGGATGAGGTTCAAAGTAGTGGAAATGAAAAGTAGATGGAAGTGAATGAATACAGCATATCCCATATTTTGGGCAGAAAGCTAACGGACTAGATGTGGAGAGAAGCAGAAAAAAGGGGCTCAGGGATGGAGTCATGTTGCAATATATTTGCATTAATCACCTGCTAGAGCAGCATCTTCTAGAATACATATATTTTAACCATGACCTATAGTAAATAATGCATCATGACCCAGGATACAGTATGTAATAGAAACAAACCATCATAAAACAGCATTGATTTTTACCACACATGGTACACTCTGAATAGATCCTGTTCCTGGCTGCACCACCACCAACACCTTTTTTTTTTTTTTTTTCAAATTCCAATCACGACTGATTAAATTGATTTCATGACCTATCAATGGGTCATGACTCACAGTTTGAAATTCTATGCTGGACTGGACACAGTGCCTCTGCCTGTAATCCCACACTTTGGCAGGCCGAGGCGAGCAGATCACTTGAGCCCAGGAGTTCGAAACCAGCCTGAGCAACAGGGTGAAATCTAGTTACTACAAAAAACAAAACAAAACAAAACAAAACACCAGTTGGGGATGGTGGCATGTGCCTGTAATCCCACTCACTCTAGAAGCTGAGGTGGGAGGATCACTTGAGCCCAGGATGCCGAGGCTTCACCAAGCTGAGATCACGCCACTGCACTCCAGCCTGGGTGACAGAGTGAGACCCTCTCTCAAAAAAGAAAAGAAAATCTATGCTGGAAGGTCACAGAAGATTGTTTTACAGGTCTGAGTGTACATTTTCCTAAACCTCCTTTCTCAGAAAGTTTATGCTTCTCTAGCCTCACTCTGTGTGGTTTGCTATGATTTGCATGCATTTGAACTCTCTACATCTGTATAAAGCATTCACTGCTTGTAGTTTCTCAAAGGATGCTTTTAACTCAAGCGTTAGTCCATCTGTTAAGACCTATTTATTGCTTTTTAAGAGAAAAAATTAAAAGCATATTAGGAATTCTAGGCTCACACTAACCAGGATATTTTTTTCCTTTTGTAAAACCCTTCCATCTGTCTGCCCTCTTTTGGACATAACTCAAATAGGAGCACACATCTCATCAAATCAAATGTGAGTGCTGTCAAAAAGTCTGCCAAAATATCATGCCATTTGCTTTTTTAAAAAAGAAGAATTAACATCAGATTTAACATAATGAGTTGTTTGTTTTATTGCTTTTCTTTCCATCCATTACAGAAACATAGACCTCAATTTACTACATGTAGGTTTATACAGTGGCCTTCTAGGGGTATTCCCAAATTACCCTAAGATAAACTGGATAGCACAGTTTTCCTGGGGCAAAAATTAGCAGTAGAGAAACAAACCATTGCAGGAGGACAGAGAGAACCAGAGGCTCTATCTCTGAACCCATAAGACAGAAACCCCAGGGTGAGGGCAATTACCCCATCTGGCTTTTCTCTCTCCTGCAGAGCCTAGCCCAGAGGAGTTTGCTCAGTACCCTGGCAAGTCATTTAATCTTTGACTAGTTCTTCTTGACCTAACCTTGTGATTTAAAATAATAGCTGTCTAACTACTCTTCCAAAGATCTTCTGAGAATAATCAGGAATTAAAGAGTCACATATAAGAAGATAAAGGAACTAACAGCTACTGCCCAGTTACCAGACAAAAAGCCCTGAAGTCTCTTGGACAGCCCTCCCTGGCAAAGATGGGTGATCCATGGTCTCAGGACTATGACTCCCCCGTAGCCAAGGATTCTATAGCCTTAAAAACCTGCAGTAGTGGCAGGTGCCATGCAATGGTTAAGAGCAAAGATTCTGGTCAAGTAGACCCTTTTATTAAAATTTTGGCTCCACCATTTAGCTCTGTTTGACCTTGAACATATCACATAATGTCTCTAATCCTCAGTTTTCTCATTAGGATGTTGGGAGATTAAATGAGAATAAATCATACAGAGCACTTGGCAAACCCTCTAGGAAAAATGAAACGCACAAATGGCAGATACTACTGTTATTGTTACTGCTGCTATTATTATTATGAAAGAAAATCGCTCAAGTATGTTATAGGGGTAGAGCAATAAAAATGTGAAGTCTGTAAAAAAGGAAAAGGTGTGCTTAAGATAAATATAATGATAAAAACCGTATGCTTAGATTTGAAAAGTAATGACAAAATAGAAAATAAGAGACTGATGAAGCTGAAAAAGTGAAGCTGAAAATTACTTTAAATGGGGTATTTAGTAAGAACTTCCATCCTGAATCAATTTAATGTCTTAATGGTTGGGTCCTGTGTAATCACATACGTATCTTGTTACCTAATCATAGAGGCTTATTAAAGCAGAAGTTTATTTTTCCATTTCTCTTCACATCATTGTTATCTTTCATGTTACTTTCTCATTCTGTGGAATCCTCTTCAAGAAAGCTAATTTTTGTTTACTCAAAATATGCTTGTTATGGACTCTATCACAACTTTACTAATCCCTTACTATTGTTCTGTGATGCTAAATCCTTCTATGGTTCTAATTAGTGTGCCCCTTCAGTAATACTTGGGTATTCTATGTATAATATCTGAAATGAAGTAATTAAAGGAGATAGGGTACAAGAAATCTTCAAGTGTGACGATCCTGATAGAATAAAAATAACCGTTACAACATTTTGAGTGGGGTTTCAGCAGCATCTCTTTATCCACGGAATTTAGCATAACCTATTTACCTGGTCTCCCCATTTCAAAAATAACAATCTTGTCTCCAGTTTTCAGTTCAGTTCAGTGATTCTTTTAATGACATTTGACAAGGCTCTTTCTAATGCAGAACTTCTAAAATACATCTCCTAACTACCAAGGAAGAATATCTTTCCAGCCCAAACCAATCCAGTTGTAGGATACATGTATTTATGGAAAAGGAAATATATTTAGTTGCACTTTCCCAGTGATTTATTTTATTATTTGATAATTTTTTAATCCTCATTTCTGATTGATTGGCATTTGGCAGTTATTCCCCAGACTCTCCATTGAGTGACTAATGACCAATAAACAAAACGTGCCAAGGAAATTGTAATTTAAAGAAATGCTGCCAGTTAAGAAAACTTGTTTGTAAAGTAAGTATGATTTTATAATGTGAATAACAAGTTCCTAACTTATCTGGGTTTATATTTAGATTTCTGCAGAACATTTTTCTTAAAGCATAACCTTAAGGCTGTACCATAAAGGAAAAGCAGTCCATACTAAAGCCCTACTTTCACTACTTAATTTTATTGCACTTTATTTGTGCTTCAAAGATACAGTATTTTTCATAAATTGAAGGTTTGTGGCAACCTTATGTCAAGTAAGTTCATATTTCCAATAACATATGCTCATTTTGTGTCTCTATGTACATATTGGTAATTCTTGCAATACTTCAAATTTTTTCATTATTATTATATCTGTTATGGTGATCTGTGATCACTGATTTTTGATATTACTAACTGTTTTGAGGCACCACAAATTGTGTCAAAATAAGATGTAAAACTTAATCAGTAAATGTTGTGTGTGTTCTGACTGCTCCACTCACTGGTCATTCTCTTGTCTCTGTCCCTCTCCTTGGGCCTCCCTATTCCCTGAGACACAACAATATTGAAATCAGGTTAATTAATAACCCTAGAGAAAGGAAGAGTCACACAACTCTCGCATGAAATCAAAAGCTAGAAATGATTAAGCTTAGTGAGGAAGGCATGTCAAAAGCTGACCTAAGCCAAAAGCTAACCCTCCTGTGCCAAAGTTAGCCAACTTGTAAATGCAGAGGAAAAGTTACTGAATAAAATTAAAAGTGCTACTCCAGTGAACACAAGAATAATATGAAAGTCAAACAACCTTATTGCTGACATGGAGAGAGAAAGTTTTAGTGGTTTGAGTAGATCAAACCAGCTACAACATTCCCTTAACCCAAAGCCTAATCCAGAGAAAGGCCCTAACTCTCTTCAATACTATGAAGGGTGAGTGAGGTGAGGAAGCTGCAGAAGAAAAGTTGGAAGCTAGCAGAGGTTGCTTCATGAGGTTTAATAAAAGGAAGCTATCTTCATAACATAAAAGTTCACGGTAAAGGAGCAAGCGCTGACGTAGAAGCTGCCGTAAGTTATCCAGAAGATATAGCTAAGATCATTGAAGCCATCTAGGACTTCTGGAGCAGGAGAGAAGTCAATGCTTGGCTCTGAGGCTTCAAAGAGCAAGCTGAAACTTGGATGGAGCTGGAGGCCATTACTCTAAGTGAAGTAACTCAGGAATGTAAAGCCAAATACCATATGTTCTCAGTTATAAGTGGGAGTTAAGCTATGGGGAAGCAAAGGCATGAGAATGATATAATAGACTTTGCGGGCTCGGCAGGGAAGGTTTGGAGAGGGGTGAGGGACAAAAGACTACATATTGGGTACAGTGTACACTGCTCAGGTGATGGGTGCACTAAAATCTCAGAAATCACCACTAAAGCACTAATCTATGTAATCAAAAAACACCTGTATCTCAAAAACGATTGAAATAAAAAAATTAAAAAAAAAGAGCAAGGTGACTCAAGAGTTAGGGTCTAATGCAGCTGGTGACTTTAAGTTGAAGCCAATGCTTATTTCCCATTCCAAAAATATTAGGATCCTAAGGAATCATGGTAAATCTACTCTGCCTGTGCTCTATAAATTGAATAACAAAGCCTGAATGACAGCCAATCTGTTTACAGCATGATATACTACACATTTTAAGCCCAATGTTGAGACCTACTGCTCAGAAAAAAAAAGCTTCCTTTCCTAATGCAACTGCTCATTGACAACACACTCGGTCATCTAAGAGTTCTGATGGAGATGTATAAGTAGATTAATAACGTTTTCATGCCTGTTAACACAAGAGCCATTCTGCAGACTATGGATCAAGAAGTAATTGTGACTTTCCATTCTTATTATTTAAGAAATACATTTTGTAAGGCTATAGCTGCCATAGATAGTGATTCCTCTGATGGATGTGGGCAAAGTAAATTGAAAACGTTCTGGAAAGAATTCACTATTCTTGATGCTGTTCATGATTCAAGGGAGGACGTCAAAATGTCATCATTAACAGTATTTTGAAAGAAGTTGACTCCACCCCTCATGGTTGACTTTGAGGGGTTCAAGACTTCAGTGAAGGATGTATCTGCATAGCAAAGAAAGCAGATTATTATTTAAGAAATACATTTTGTAAGGCTATAGCTGCCATAGATAGTGATTCCTCTGATGGATCTGGGCAAAGTAAATTGAAAACCTTCTGGAAAGAATTCACTATTCTTGATGCTGTTCATGATTCAAGAGAAGACGTCAAAATGTCATCATTAACAGTATTTTGAAAGAAGTTGACTCTACCCCTCGTGGTTGACTTTGAGGGGTTCAAGACTTCAGTGAAGGATGTATCTGCATAGCGAAGAAAGCAGACTAAGAAGTGGAGCCTGAAGACATGACTGAATTGCTGCAATCTCTTGATAAAACTTTCACAAGTTAGGAGTTACTTCTTAGGGATTAGCAAAGAAAGTAGTTTCTTGAGGTGGAATCTACTCTTGGTGAAGATGCTATGAATACTGTTGATATGGCAAGAAAGGATTTAGAATATTACATAAACTTAGTTGATAAAGCAGTAGCAGGGTTAGAGAAGATTAACTACAATTTTGAAAGTTCTACTGTGGGTAAAATGCTATCAAAGAGCATCAAATGCTATAGAGAACTCTTTTGTGAAAGGAAGAGTCAATCAATATGTCAAACTCCATTTCTGTCTTTCTTTAATTGCCACAGTCACCACCACCTTGATCAATCAGCAGCCATCAAATTCTGAGGTAAGACACTGCACCAACAAAAAGAGAATGACTCGCTGAAAGCTCAGATGATCATTAGCATTTTTTAACAATAAAGTATTTTTAATTAAGATATGTACATTATTTCTAGACATAATGTTATTGCACATTTAACAGACTATAGTATAGTATGAACATAACTTTTATATGCACCAGAAAGCCAATAAATTCGTATGAGTCACTTTATTGTGATATTCCTCTTAATGTGGTGGTCAAAACCATGCCTGCAATATCTCTGAGGTATGCCTGTATATGTTATTGGCAGACTCTGCAATATAGTCACTTACTGCATCAGTTTGCTTGAGAATTAGGGGTTTTCGAGAATGCTGGACTTTCAATGCTAAAACCAGAAAGTCCCCAGCAAATTGGGAGAAGTTGTTCACCCTATTTTGAAGCTATCTTAGTTATGACTTCCTTCTACTCTTTTCCTGCTTAGAAAGGCAATCTTCTCACTTTTGAGCATGTAGCTAGCAGTATAAACTATAAAGAGAAGGTGACCACAAAAACTACTTTCAGGTACCATTTGTGCCCAACTTTACATTTAAATATTATGCTATACAATGTAAGAAGCACAGAACAAAACAGGAAAAATGATTTATTGCTAACAGGCAGATTTTGTTTCTTTCTTTGAGCTTATCTTTATAGTTTAATTCTTCTGCAATTGTTACTCATTATTTATGCTTTTAAAAAATCACCCTGTTACCTTATGATCCAGCGATTCCACTCCTAGGTATATAACCAAAGTAACCAAAAATAGGGACTCAAACAGATACTTGTACACCAATGTTCATTGCAGCATTATTCACAATAGTCAAAAAGTGGAAACAACTCACATGTCCCTCGACAGATGGATAGATAAGCAAGACTTGTTATATACATACAATAGAATATTATTCAGTCATAAAAAGGAATGAAATTATGACATATGCTACAAAATGGATGGACCTTGATGATATTATGCTAAGTTAAATGAGCTAAATACAAAAGGATGAATATATGATTCCACTTATATGAAATATCTAGAATAGGCAAATTCATAGACAGAAAAAGTAAACTGGAGTTTACCAGGGGCTAGGGAGAGGGAGAATGGGGAGTTACTGCTTAATGGTTATGAAGTTTCTGTTTGGAGTAATGAAGAAGTTTTGGAAATAGTAGTAATGATTACACAACATTGTGAATGTAATTACAGTCATGTGCCACATAATCATGTTTTAGTCAATGAGAAACCACATATACAATGGTACTCTCATAAGATGATAATGGAGTGGAAAAATTCCTATCACCTAGTGATGTCATAGCTGTGGTAACTTTGCAGTGCAATACAATACTTTTTCTATGTTTAGAAAGGTTTAGCTATGCAAATACCATTGTGTTACAATTGCCTACAGTACGGTAACATGCTGTACAAGTTTGTAGCCTGGAAGCAATAGGCTATACCACGTAGCCTAGGTATGTAGTAGGCTATACCATCTAGATTTTTGTAAGTGCACCCTATGACATTTGCACAATGATAAAATAGCCTAATAATGCATTTCTTAGAATGTATCCCTGTTATTAAGAGACATATGACTAAAGTGACTGAATTGCACACTTTAAAATGATAAATTTTATGTTATATATATGTTACTACAATATAAACATACCGAAAAATTACATCTAAGGAATGGAAAAAGTCAACAAGGAAAATGTAGGCAAAGTATTCAAGTTTATGGCTAATCTAGTAATAAAACCATTAAACAAGTTGGGTTTGCTAAACTCAGAATTACATCCGTGAAATATGAAGTGGATCTCTCTCTTATGCCTTCAACATATCTCCTTTTTCTATACTTAGATCTCTAGTCAAAGGTTAAGCATTTTCCAAATATATTCTCTATTATGAGTACCTTAGACATGTGTGGGTGAGATTAGCTGCTTAAGTACCAGAGGAGAGGTAGCTCTTCAACTGAAACTAATGAGTAATACCCTATGTACTTAATAACACCAGTCTTCAGAAACATAAGTCATCTCAGACTTGAGGTACAAAAAAACGCACTGCAGAGTTGAAATATACCAGGAAGAGGCCTCTTCCAGGCTTCATCCTACAAGACTCCATAAACTCTGAATCTTGTTTCCAATTATCCATTCCTATAGTAACTCTCTCCCGAATTGTACCTGCAAAAGTTTCTTTTGCATATATTAATAGATGTCCAATTTTTCTAGCACATCTGTTGAAAAGATTATATTTTCTAACTGAATCACCTTGGTACCTTTGTCAAGAATCAGCTGACTATATCTGGCGAGGTCTAATTTTAGACCCTCTATTCTTTTTTTTTTTTTTTTAATAATTTCAACTTCCATTTTAGATTCAGGGGCACAGATGAAGGTTTGTTACCTGGGTATATTGTGTGATGCTCAGGTTTGGGGTACAATTGATCCCATCACCCAGGTACTGAGCACAGTAACCAATAGTTAGCTTTTCAACTTTTGTCCCCCTTCCTCCCTCCCTCCTCTAGTAGTCCCCAGTGTCTATTGTTGCCATCTTTATGTCCATGAGTACCCATTGTTTAGCTTCCACTTATGAGAACATGCAAAGACCCTGTCTTATTGTTTATCTATATTTCTATCGTTATGCCAAAATCAAAGCACCATGTATCTGATTTTAAGACAGTATAATTTCTCCAACTTTGTTCTTTATTTCAAAATTTGTCTATACTAGATTTTTTTTGTTTCTTTATAAATTTTAGAATGAATTTTTCAATTTCTACCAAGGAAAGCCTGCTAAGATTTTGACATCTTAACAGTATTGAGTCATCCAATTCATGAGCATGGTATATCTCTCCATCTGTTTAGACTTTCTTTAATTTCTCACAACAATGTTTTGTAGTTTTAAGAGTACAGGACTAGTACATATTTTACTAAATGTATTCCTAAATATTATACAGTTTTTAATACTATTACAAATGGTGTTGATTTCATTGAAATTTCTAAATGTTCATTGTTAAGTACACTAAATTATTATTATGCACAGTAGTTATGTTCTATAAAGTCTCCGCAAACACTGAATTAGCAAATACTAAACCATTGTTCCTAGGGAAAAGAAAGATAAGGTTCCTGCAAGTCTCTGGTAATGTTTTTATCAACAGACCAGTACATAATCTTGTTTTATGCATATTTATGCTTAAAGACATGTTATTTCTTATATATTGTTGACTCATTAACATTGACCTCATAGCCAACAACACTGAACTCATGCCTGAACAAAGCTTATTTGACACACATATTTTCTTTGTAAGGCATATCGCAGCCTTCCTGCACTTAAGAATACTAGACAGCACTTCAGCAATATGATTGGGGGACATTTTGAACAGCAAAACCACCCAAGAAAACCAAAATTATGCAAAAAGTGGCATTAAATAGAGCACAAAAAGGGCACTTGTTTACAGTATGAGAGATGAAATAAGAAGACAGAGCATCATCTTGTTCAACATCAGCAGGGAATATGAGCATCAGGTGACTTAAATTTTTCACTACTCTGTGCATGTCCACAAGTGAGTGTGAGAGTGCCAGGAGTATACATTTGGGGGTTACAAATAAATTAAAATTGCCTAAAGCTATAGGCAAATTCCAAAGCACAGAATCTGCTAAAATGATGATGGTATATATAAATAGATTTCGTTTTCCAACTGTTTACACAATTCCTATTGACCTTGTATGCTGTGACTTTGCTGAACTCACAAGTTTTAGTCATTTTTTGGAGAGGCCTTAGGATTTTCCACATAGATTATTTTGTAATCTGTAAACTCTTCTATACTCTTACTGATTTTTTGCATGCATCTCCCATCAATTATTAAGAAAGGAATGTTGAAGTCTCCAACTATAATTATGGATTTCTATTTCTCACTTCAGTTATATGAGTTTTTGTATCATGTATTTTAAATCTCTGCTATTATGCACATGCATATTTGTAATTGTTATGTCCTTTTCATATATTGATCAATTTATCATTATCCCTAGTAATATTCCTTGTTCTGAAATTTATTTTATATAATATTAATATAATCACCCCAGCTTAAAGTGGTGCATGCATATTATATCTTTATCTATTTTTAATTTATCTGTCTTTAGCATTAAAGTTGCTTTCTTAGAAAGAGCATATAGCTGGGACTTGATTTTTAATTCAATAAGACAATCTCTTCCTTTTGGTTGGATTCTTTAGATCACTTATATTTAGTGTGAATATTGATATGGTTGGCTTTATATATCTAGCATCTTATTATTTGTAGACTGAGGCAGGAGAATGGCGTGAACCCGGGAGGCAGAGCTTGCAGTGAGCCGAGATTGCACCACTGCACTCCAGCCTGGGCGACAGAGCAAGACTCCGTCTCAAAAAAAAAAAAAAAAAAAAAAAAAGAGTACTGTATTTCTATTTGTCCCAATTATCCTTTGTTTCTTTTTTCCATTTTCCTGCTGTCTTCTGGAGTAATTGGTTATTTTTATAATTTCACTTTATTTTCATCATGGTCTTATTAGTTATATCTCTTTGTTTTATTTTACTAATGCTCTAGGATTTGTCAAGGGATAATGAGACCACCACTCAATACCTCAAATAAAAAAAAAATAAGAGAAAGGAAGAGCCATGCTGATTAGAAAGACACAGTATCTCAGAGCAGAGCAGAGCAGATGGCCGATTATATATTTATTTAAGGGAAGTGTGGAGCTCAGGGATTGACAGACCTTAAGAGGAAAAAGTAGATTGAGACTGACATCATCCGTAGAAGTATGGTTACTGATATCCATACAGATGATAATATATCATCTGTAGAGTTCATCCTAGATTGACTGACTTCAGCAGTGAGGCGCTGAAGCTGAGGTGACTTGCTGATTGATTAAACAGGTATAAAACCAGTTCTGGTAGCTACTGATTACCAGGGTTAAACTTTTTTCTAAATTTTAGAAATTGTTTAAAACTTCTCATGTTTTGAACATATCTCTCTAATTTATCACATCTACCTTCAAAAATATTATAATACTTCATGTATATCATAAGAATCTTAACACAGTAAACTTCCATTTCTCTCCTTCTGTCCTTCATACTATTATGATGTTATTTTATTTCTGTATATATTGTTATTCACAAAACACATTGTTCTTATTTTTAAGTAAATCATCTTTTAAAGAGTATTTAAATGAGAAAAATGTCCTTTATATTTACCTATATATTTGTCATTTTCAGTCCTTTTCATGTCTTCACATAGATTCATATTTCCATCTAGTCTAATTTTCATTCTGCTTAAAGAATTTTGTTTTACATTCTTGCAGTGTAGTCTGCTGATGATGAATTGCTCTGCTTTTTAAAAAATGGGACTTTTTTTTGCCTTTGTTTTTTGAAAGATATTTTTGTTGGGTATAAAATCCTAGGTTCACAGATGTTTTCCCCCTTCCATACTATAAAGATACTATTCCATTATCTTCTGATTGCATGTTTTTTTAGCAAGAAATATGCTATCATTTATATATTTATCCCTCTTCATGTAATATATCTCTAGCTGCTTCAAGATTTTGTCTTCATCACTGGACTTCAGAAGTTCCTTGAGTGGTTTTCTTCTGCTTCTTCTACTTGGGATACATTAAACCTCTTGGATATATGGACTTACAGAGTTTATCATATTTGGACTTTTTTACCATTATTTCTGCAAATATGTATATATCCCTCCTTCTTGTTTTCTCCTTCTGGGCTCCAACTATATGTACAGAAAATTACCTAATAGTGTTCTGCAAATCACTGATTTTCTTGTTACTGACATTTTTTCTTCGTATATTTCATTGTGGTAAGTTTATACTGTGATGTCTTCATAAACACTAATCTTTTATTCTGCTAAATTCTAATTACCCATTAATCCCACTTATTTTTCATTTCTGACACCATATTTTTTATTTCTAGAAGTTCATTTGGAGTCTTTTTTATATCTTGCCTTTCTTTCATCATTTTTATGCTTTCCTCTCCCTTCTAAAACATATGGAGATAGGTGTTTTAATGTCCTTGTCAGATAATTCCATTATCTTTGTGGTTTCTGGATATTGTTCTATTGATTTTTCTCCTGGTTATGAGTAGTACTTTTCTTCTTCTTTAAATGTCTGGTAATTTTTGCTGAATGTAGGACATTCTGAGGTTTTTGTTGTTGGGTATAAATATGTCATATTTCTTTAACTATTGCTAAGTTTGTTCTGGGATGAACTTAAGTTACTTGGAATCATTTTGATCATTATTTTGCTCTTAAGTTTTGTTAGTGTAGATTCTAAGCAACTTTTAATCTAGGGTTAATTTGGCTTCATGATTAAGGCTATACCTCTCCAAGGATTCTACTTTAGACTCTTTATATTAGGAAGTCTTACTACTCTAGCTAGTGAGAACACCAACTATTTCCAGGCCTATACAATCTACCTACTCCTTTCCAGAGTTCTTTACATGACTTTAGGTAATTTTCTTATATACATAAGCAGATAATTTATCATCCAAAGACTCATGGGTTCTCTTTGGAGATACCAGAAGATCTTTCTCTGTGCAGGTCTTGCCTCTCTCATATTTTGCCCTGCAAATTCTAGCCACCTTGGTCTGTCTAAACTCCAAACTCAGCTTTTTAAACTCAGCCTGTCTGTCTCTGTGTGGGTTTCCCTTCCCTGTGCTGCATTCTAGAAACTCCTTCTAGGTAATGAACTGTTAGAACTGTAGGGTCACCTCATTTGTTTTCTTCATCTCAGGGATCACTGCCCTGTACCACTTGTCTAATGCTTGAAACCTACTGTTTCATCTACTTTGTCCAGTTTTATAGCTGCTTAAGGAAGGTGAGTGAATATGGTTCTTGTTATCCCATCATGACCAGAAGTTCCCTGAGGGGTTCTTTTTAATATAAGACATTTTTTACACAAGTGAAAAGTTTAATTGAAATATATGTATACACACACACACAGGTGCACACGCGCCCACACACACACACACAAAGAAGATTATTCAACCTCAAAAAAGAAGGAAATCCTGCCATTTGCAACAACACGAATGAACCTGGAGGACATTATGCCAAGTGAAATAAGCCAGACACAGAAGGACAAATACTATATGATGCCATTTGTTATGAGAAATTGAAAACAGTCAAACTCATAGAAAAAGAGTAGAATTATGGTTACCAGGGACTTGAGTGAGGAGGAAATGGTAAAGTATTAGTCAAAGGATACAAAGTTTCAGTTATATGAGATGATTAAGTCTTAGAGATGTACTATACAGTGTAGTGGCTACAGTTAAGAGTACTGTATTTAATATTTTAAAATTTGCTGAGACGGTAGATCTTATGTTAAGTGTTCTTATCACAAAATAATAATAATAACAATACATAAAGAAGCCAGGAGGAAACATTTGCAGGTGGTGGATATGTTTATGGCATAGATTGTGATAATGGTCTCATAGGTGTATACTTATCTTCAAACTCATTAAGTTTTATATGTTAGGTATGTATACCTTTTTGTATGTCAATCATACCTATGTAATAATCCATCATACATAATACAGCGATTTTTTAAAATAAAATAACCATTTTTAAAGGACAGGTGTTTTGCTTTTTTGTTGTTTAATAATTAATACTTAAATTAATGTTTAATCACACATAGTAGTTAAGTGCATGTACACTGGAATCAGGCTGTCTCAATCTTGGTCCCACCACTTACAAGCTGTATGAGACTGATTCATGTACTCATTCCCTCTTTGCCCCTGCTTCCTCATCTGTAAAATGAAAGTGATAATAATATCAATTTTATAGGGCTGTTGTGAACATTAAATGAACTATATGTGTGTAAAGAACTATATCAATTATCTATTGCTGCATAACAAGTCTGTATTACAAAATATTCCAAAACTTATTTGCTTAAAATAAGAACCATTTATTTAGCTCACAATTGGGTAGGTCACAATTTGGGCTGTGCTTCTCTGGGAGTTTCTTCCTCTGGTCTCAATGCAGCTTACTCCAGTGTATACAGTCCATCATTGACCAACTATTCATCCTGCTTCTGGAGTTTAACTCATTGTTGGCTCTAATGATGGAGGTAAGTAGACCTTGTGCCCCAATCCTCCCACAGAGTAGCCTGGGCTTGTTCACAGGACTATTCAGGCATCTAAGAGCAGCAACAGAGCAACTCCACTACTCAAGCACTTTGAAAATCCACCTGTGTTACATTTGCTATTTTTCTCATTTACCAATACAAGTCATACTTGCCTAGCCCAGAGTTAGTATAGGAAGTTACCATCAGTGGTATAGATATGGAGAGGGGACAAATCTGTAGACATTTTTGAAATATATCATAGAAGATAGCAAAATTGTAACTATTTAATACATGTTATTTTTTCTTTACCTTATTGTAATATATTGTAAATACAATAAGCACATACTAGTTATTATTTACAAATAATAGATAGTAATACAAATCATGTAGCCAAGGCATTATTTATTAAGTCCATCACATCAGCATGCTGTTATGGCTAAAATAAATGTCTTTGTCTTGGTCCAGCTGATCTTTTCACTCTGCCTCTGTGCAATTATTACAACTTCAGGGGACATCTCTTGCCTCCAGTTCTACAATCACGTTCTGCTGCAAAATCCCTTCTCTCTGCACTATTCAGTGAGAACAGTTGTATAAATCACCCAGAATGTTGGCAAGAAAAGAGCTACTTCTGGGCTGAGTGCTTTTTGGAAAAAATCTTTCCTGCTACCCAGAAGTCATTTACATAGGTTAATTCCTGGAGGTTAAAATCCATGGCACCCCTTTTGCTGCTGCAGCTGTGAGAGAAACTGCCTTTTTGCAGCATCACAGAGGGATTACTGCTTAAGCATTTTATGCACACTTACATGCAGGCACTCCTGGCACCAGAAATACTGTTTATTGGCCCTGCACATTTAGGTCTGAACAGCCCTCGCTCCCTGGATTTGTTATTCTCCTGACACCAAATGTCACATCTATTGCCCCAATGAAGTATTGTCTGAATCCTCCTGGATCAAGCACTCATCTGCAAATCATTGCTCAATCATTCACTGGTCCTACATTCCCAAACTCGATTTAATCATAGACAAGTGTGTTCATAGCCCACAAGTCTTCACTGAACCTCAATAACTTACAAGTCACCTACTTCTCTGTGGCAGGATGATTCATTGAGATATTTATTTTACCTTGTTCTTGCTGCAGTAGGAGAATACAAAGAATAAAAGGAAAATTTCCTCATCCTTCCTTCCTTCCAAGAATAATCATGTCCCTGTGATCAGTCTCCCTTGATCTGTGGGAATTATGGTAGTAGGTTCTTTGTTTTCCAGAAGAGACCCTGAAGGTAACACCCTTCCCACTACCCCAACCTCACTCTAGATCTTTGGGAAGAAGCTGGTACTTGGGAAACAGGAATTAACAGCCTGAAGTCTGGAGAGAGAGAGGGCAAGAGAGAGAGAGAGATTCCTACAGAGTGAAAGGGTTTGGGGAAGGGAGGGGAATATTGTTTATTTCAGGTGTGGATTGACGACTTGAACCCCTTTTCCATGCAGTGGCCCAGAAGTGATAAGACTTCTGATGTGGTAACACATGGGTAGCATGTGCCAGTGCCTTTGGAGCCATGGCCAAAATTTTGTAAGGGAGTATTCATATTCAAATGGGACAAGTACAATTGGGCAATGAACATCTTACCAGCAACTGTGAGAGAATAAAGACCTGAGTCCCTTTTTTCAAGTTTTCTACATTGTATGAGCCCTAGTAAGGAAGTAGTAAGGAAATAGCTCTGTCCAGCCTCCCCTGTCCCATATGCCTACAATTAGATTTCCTCCTAGCCCTAGCATGACCAAGCCAGAAAACAAGGCTATGTATTACCTTTCTCACATCTTAGTCAAGGTGCAAAATTATAGTGATAAACCAAAAAATAAAATCTTCATCAAGTTTCTAGGAACTGGTTTTCTAAGCTATTTTCCATCCTCGTAGTTTTTGGTTTCATGCTAGTCACCGGAAGTCCAGGGATAAGAGAAGATACACAGTAGTAGCCAGGAGTTAGTGGGAGCCTAATATGTCAGTGCTAAAATCTCATCTAGATCTGGTACACAATAGCTAGCTGACTGGCACCAGTAGGCCTGTTAGCAGGTGTTAGATAAAGAGGATTCAGATCCTACCACAGCTCAAAAAGCAATTACACAGAAATGTTGCTGCAGGACTTAACATTAAAAACTCTCCATCAGTTCTAGTTGGCTCTACTCACCAGTCCAAAGGCAATTTTCTCCCAACCTTTAAGCATTATAGATTCTCTCTTTCCCCTTGAACCTGAAAATCCAGCTGTGTTCTCTCGCCTCTGACATCAGCATTACTGGCTTTGATACAGCCAACCATCTGGTTGATGAGGCATGAGACAGAATGGAATCCAGCTAACTGTTCCCTGCTGCTTCCACATGAACATTACAAAATCCACTGGCATCAGCATGGATGGGGAGCTGTGACCCAGACTTACAAGGAATTAGCACATTAAATGACCCTGGGTCATGATTTCTGATGACCATGAAGGACTTTTTCATGTTAAGATGAAGGTGGCTCTTGTGATAACCTGGAACTTGGGAAACACTTTTTAGTCAGATGATCTTTAAAGGAAGTTCACCAGATGATATGACATCTTCAGTACAGGTGGTAGATTAGGAATCTAGACTACCGAGAAAAGGAGTTTAAGGTTTTTAGCTATTTCATTGTTTCAAGTATGAAATGTCTCTGTTCATTTATTGTTTGAATTCACAATTCTGCATAAACTGCTTTTCTTTTTTTCCTACTCCCTTTCAACATCATATCTGTAAGTACAAAATTTCTACCCATCATTTTAAAACATTTTTTCACTTCCCACCCCCAGCCTCACTCCTCCAGCTTTTCTGTCATTTCTGACTTTGGAAATTATAAAGGGAGAGGAGAGACAATAACAACAGCAGCAACAACAACAAAAACAGGAGTACAAGTAAGAAGAGCAATATGATTTTGTAATTAGAGAACCTGGATTTAGTCTGTTCTGCTATTTACAAAATAAAGTGGTCTTTGTGTACCATCATTTGAACTCTGTGCCTCACATTCCCAATCTGTAAAATAGGGAAAAAAATAGTAAATGATGAAAGGAGTGGTCTGTGTAAACTAGAAAGCCCTTAGAGAAATTATTTATTTATTAAAGGAAAATTGAGAAAAGAATTTTGAACTTCTTATCACACCAGAAGTAGAAGCAATAAAATTAAAGTTGATAAAGAAAACTGGAGTTTTTCCTTTTCATTTTTCTCATGAGCCTTGAAGTTGGGTCTATACCTGTTTGGTTTACTGCTTTCATTACAGAGATGAAGTATCCGAGTAGGTTTTCCCCAACATAAGTAGAGTTTTCTCTCTCTCTCTCTCTCTCTCTCTATCTCTCACTCTTTCCCTCCCTTCCTCCCCCACCCCCCATCCCCACCTTTCTCCTTTCTCTCTCCCTCTCTGCAGGGAATAGAAATTGGGGATTCAGGAAGCAGCACCAGTCCTCTACTCATTTACCTGCCCGTGTCCAGTCTGTGTTTTCTGGACGGTCCAGTTGCCCTTCTCTAGTTCTCCTTTGAACTGAAATATATACATTTTTAAAAAAGGCCATCCACAGCCACAGCCTTGCTCAATGTGACTATGCAAACCTATTTTATTCTTACTTTGTATTCAGGACACATGCACTCCTCCTCCTGTAGTATTTGCTGATATACTTTGCACTCCAGCTGCTGCAATATTTAGATCAGTGATTCAGTACACAGACCACACAATGTGCCACTACACTCCAACAGGCAAGGTCTGTCTCTCCATGGGGACAGAGGATCTAAGCATCTGTCATTCTCCTCCCATCGCTTATAATTAACCACACACCCCTTTACACATATAAATATTTATGTGCAAAAATAAAATTCCCTGGTGCTTTAAGCCAATCTCTCTTCTCCTCAGTGAGCTTTGAAAGTTGCCAAAATAAATTTTTTACTTAATTTGAGACTCTATAAGAAACTCTTTAGTGTTAAGAACTTATATAATTACATTCTGAGAAAATAATTTCAAACCTCAGACTTCTAGAATGTAAGCTCCATGCAGGAGGGATCTTTGTCTCTGTCACAGATATATCCTATGTGTTTAGAAGAGTCTCTGGGATATGGTGTGAGCTCAATTAATATTTTTTAAATATTGAAGGATGAAATGTACAGGAATCCCAATTATAATATATGATTCTGTTGTTTAGGATGAAGAATTTAAGACTAGTATTCTAGGCAAACATTGCAGAACCTGAAAGTACTTTGATATTAAATGAGAACAAGCCAGAGTGAGAAATAATCATGAGACGTAAAGTTTGCCTATTATTCAGTCAACAAATCGTTATTAAGTATTGACAAACATCATCACATTAGATCCTGAAGCAATAATAAACAATAAATGTCCTTATCCTCAAGGAACTCTTGGCTTGTATGTGATTTGCAAAGGATAGTCTATGGATTGCCTATCAGTATTTGTTAAAAGTACAGATTCTCAGTTCCCATCCCAAACTTATTGAACCAGAATCACTGAGGATGAGCATTGGAATCTGTATTTTCAATTTGTTAGCCAGGGAAAACTTATGAACACTAATGTTTGAGAAGGTAGTCTAGTGGAACTCAAGTTATTTGACTGTTTCTCAGGAATTGTGTGGTCTCTGCTACCATTCAAGTTAGGTTTACATTGTCAAGCCCAAACATCTCTTAATGAATGGGTAGAACGTAATGATATTAAAATAACATAATCAGCCGGGCACAGTGGCTCACGCCTGTAATCCTAGCACTTTGGGAGGCCGAGGTGGGTGGATCACCTGAGGTCAGGAGTTCGGGACCACCCTGGCCAATATGGTGAAATCCTGTCTCTACTAAAAAATACAAACATCAGCTGGCCATGGCAGTGCACTCCTGTAATCCCAGCTACTCAGGAGGCTGAGGCAGGAGAATTGCTTGAACCTAGGAGGCGGAGGTTGCAGTGAGCCAAGATCGCACCACTGCATTCCAACCTGGGCGACAGAGCAAGACTCTGTCTCAAAAAATAAATAAATAAATAAATACAAACATGATCATTTTAGAGTAATAGTTCAGTATTAGAGCATACAAAACAGTCCTCTTTAAAACTAATCCTTACTGGGACTGGTGATTTGAGATGAAGAAACAAAAAGATAAACATACAGCACATACTTGTAGACTTTCAGAAACAGACCTAAATCAAATGTCTTACATGTTCTCTAAGCTCCTAAGCTTCTGCAAATAAGTGTTTGAAACTTACCTCAGGCCTCATCAATTTCAAATATTCCAGTGTATCCATTAATCTGTTCTGCTCAGCACTAACTTCAGAATTGACTGACACCTGCACACCTTTTTGAAAGACTAATTAGGTCCTCAGTGCCCAAAGTATAGTCAGAATCAACTGCCATCTGGCTCATAATGGTGCTGCCTAACATTCTGAACGTTTAGCTTTAATTACGTGTTTGTGTAATTTTATGCAATTTTCTATGGACTACTGACATAGAACATCTTTAAACAACTTTACTGACCCCCTGTGGATCGGAAAACCCATCTCCCAGTCATTCTTCCCCCACCTGAATGTCTCCTTGTACCTGGATTCAGCAGGAAGAGTCTTTTCCATCCTTCATTTCTCTAATGTCTTGTTCACTTCTACTGTTTTATTTTTACACATTGTTCAATTCTGTAAGTTGTACTGGCTTGTGAATCTTGTCCTGTATGGATCCTGATGCCTTTAATAGCCATTTTCTCCATTTTTTTTTTTTTTTTTTGAGACGGAGTCTTGCTCTGTCGCCCAGGCTGGAGTGCAGTGGCGCAATCTCGGCTCACTGCAAGCTCCGCCTCCCGGGTTCACGCCATTCTCCTGCCTCAGCCTCTCCGAGTAGCTGGGACTACAGGCGCCCACCACCACACCTGGCTAATTTTTTTGTATTTTTAGTAGAGACGGGGTTTCACCGTGGTTTCGATCTCCTGACCTCGTGATCCGCCCACCTCGGCCTCCCAAAGTGCTGGGATTACAAGTGTGAGCCACCGCGCCCGGCCATTTTCTCCATTTTAACATTCTTGCTAATCCTCCTCTAACTCTTACCAATTCTTTTTGAAAAGACTTGTAAACATTTAATATTTAATTATTTTCCTTGTTCTGTACCTCAGCACCATGCTATTTACTGTTTCACTAAATAAAGAATTAGTAAATTTGATTGTTTGATTACAATGTAACATTGGTTATTATTTATAGGTTATATTATGCTCTCATGCTTTGTGGGAAAAGCATATTAAATTTAATGCCAGACAGAAAAAAATGAAAATTGCATTTTTTGGGGAATTGCAAATATTGGTCACTGAGCTAGCTGCAAACAGCTCCTTAACATTTTGAAAAATAACAAATTAATAATAATTTGAGATAACACCATTTAATATCTTCATGTTAAACTGTGCATATTTGCTGTTAATCAAAACAATTTTTTAAACTCAAAGTGATGGCACTTAATGTTCTTTTAATTATGCAAGGAGCTAATCAATTTGTCCCTTAAATGGATGTTCAACTGATTAAGAGAAGCTAATCATCAGTTACGAAATCCATAAGGCACAGATGAGTCAGGTTTAAAATGCCTTTTTGCTAACTTGGGACCAATAATTCTGTCTCCTTAAATTACCTCTTATTTCAGTTGGGAGAAGTTACTTTCTTTCCTTAAATACGTAAATGTTATACTCTTACCTGTGGAAATTAAAGCCTACTTCAGCCTATAGTTAGGAATCAAATCAAGAATGATGCTGTAAGGGTTCAGTTTCTTATTCTACCCCTAAAGGACAATAACTAAGCAAGGGAATTATGATTCAGCATTAAGAATAGGTTGCTATGAATTAAATAAGACAGTTTAGATGTTTGACTCTCTTTGATACTTTAAAGAGGATTTAGGCATGTTAATTATTCAGTACTCTAAAAAGATGATTTCATCTGATAACATTCATTTGCTCAACAGGTATTTATTAAACATCTATTATTTGCCAGGCACTGTGCTATACGCCAAAAGTGTGAGGGGACTTAAGGCATAGTTCCTGACCTTAAAGGCCAACTAAGAAACAAAAAGCAACATCATGAAGGATAATTAGATACATTTTTTACCTATTAAGAGTCACTAAAAAAAAAAACATGAAACAAACAAGGAAAAGAGGTAGATTCACATAGCAATGTGTTATATAATAACTTACAGATTAAAGATTAACAGGTGGACAAAAGCTACCTACCTCAGAAAACAAAGCACGGTTCAATGACTCTGAATTCAATGGACTGGCATCAGGATGTGCTTGGCTTCTAATTCTAGGCTGTAGCTATCTCTAATCTTCTGCTTGAGTTTGAGAGTATTTTAATCCTCTTTTTATTTCAACTTTCTCATCTGCAAAAGATCAGTGAACTTTCCATTGTGTAGTAGAGGTCAATTTCAAATCATTTGGAAGAAAACCAGGCCATCTTAAAGGGCTTCTGCACTTGGAATCCAAAAGCAAAGTGCATTAGTCAATCAATCATTCAGTCAGTAAGTACTTATTGATTATCTACTGAGTGCTCTCCAGGGGGCCAGCCCCTGATGGGGACACACAGGAGAGGAAACAAAATGGTCACTTTCTTCAATTAGCTGCCACCCTTCTTGGGGAGAAAGCAAACAATATGCAATAACAATAAAGAACAAATGAATGAATAAAAATTTATTGGGTGACACTACATGCCAGAAACTGTTATGCTTTTTAGATTGTAAGGCTCTTTCACATGTCATTTAAGAATGGTCAAGTGTATATAACTAAAAGCTAGGCTATGTAGTCTTTTCAGAGCTACAGAAGGTTGGAGGAGAGAAATATCAATTAAGCTACATTCAGACGTGGCTGTGTTGAAGTTAGAGGATTTGAGCCAAGATGTTGAGCTATTGTGGAGCAGGTGAAGTTGGATAGAAAGAAGCACACTCCAGAGGAAAGAGATCTGATGCAAACAAGGCAAGAAGCATAAAAAGCTGATCACAGTGTCCTTACAGGCATATGCTTTTACGGGAACAGAGCTTATAGATGGAAGGTGGGAAACTAGAGGTAGACTATACAAGACCAATTAAAAATTTGGAGGAATGTCAGTTTAGAAGAAAATGTGTAGGAAGACAAAAAGAGATTGTAAATACAGAGAGGGTGAAATATGTAGAGTAGGGAGCTGATGTGATAAAAAGAAATTTAAGGGATATTGATTTTGTAGTGGCATTATAACTACATTTTAGGGTACAGCAGCTAGATCATCAGCATGTTGGCTCTTCTGACCCCGTATTTCTAATTTCCGCAACACTTAAGTTACAGATATTGCTCTTACCATTTGTGGAATAACATATCACTTCGAGATTTTAGATCTGCTATTTGATTTACTGAACCTAAAATGACAGATGGCTTTATGCAATATAAAGTGCTAATCCTACTTATCCAATTTGAAGATTGTCATGCAAAATTTTCTCAAAAACAGAACAGCTGTTTATTTGCCCACACTTCATTTATTCACTGTTTTCCTAACCTTCTGATTCAGGGTTAATTTAAAACAGAATTAGGAAAATAATGCCATTAGTTCTTTTCCTTCCTTCAATTTCTAGGCACAGTGAGGGCCTAGCAGAGATAGAATAAGGTTAGGAGTCCTGTAGGGTCCTCAGCATTCCCTAGGATAAGAAGCTGGAGTCAAAGACAGAAAGAATCAAGATGAGAGCTGCCACAGCAACTTCCCTCTCTGCACACCTGCTGAATGGAGTTGGGAAGGAAGGGAAGAGCAGTAAGTAGGAGGAAGTAAAGTGGAGATAAAGTGGGCTCCATGGTCTGCAATCTCTGTTCAATAGAACTCAATCAATTTTCAAATTTAGGAGAGGAGCATGGGGCCAACTCAAGGCCCAAACTCAATTCTGCAACTGCCTCACACATCTAAGGAAACTCCTGGAAAACACCCCCAGTAGAAGCATTTATCTTCTCAATTTTCTCCCTTTCTATATACTTCTACCCCAAATCTCATCCCTTGCCAAAAACCAGTCCTTTTTTATCCACACCCACTTCAATTTTTCAAAGGAGAAAGGAAGGGAGTTCTTTAAACTACACACAGGAGGGGCTGACATTTGATTTTTTATGGAGAGCACATTTTATAAGTTATGCTTCATTATGTAAACCAGATTTCTTTATATAAACAGGGTCATGGGGGATCTTGATTTCCAACCCTATCTGGAATATTCACAAATGGGCTTTACTGCCATATTTTGTCCTTCCCTTCTTTTTCCCATCCCTTCCTCCCTGGCTCTGCTCTCCTCACTATATATCTTCTCTCATTCATGTCAGAAAAAAAAATACACAAAACGAGGGAAACTGTGGTCACTTCTCTGGAGAAATACTGATGAGACAGTTACTTTCTGGAAAAGGTGGACTGTGCAGGGAACTCCCAAATAAGAGACTCTTATTTCCTCATTGTTTTGTCCATGGCTAAAGGACTTGTCTATTTTCTACATTGGTGGATCTGAAATTGGGTCACTTTAACCAAGGCACTGTTCATCTAAGAATTATTGCTCCTTTTTTGCCTCTTACCAGAACCCCAGTGGGAATGAGATAACTCATTTCTACCAGAGCATCTTTATCATCAGCCATGGGCCTCTGAGCACTGAACACAGCACAGAATGCTGAGATATCTCTCCATGTTGAATAGTTAGAGAAAATCATCTAGAGTCTGAATCAAGCTTTCTGAACACTTTAAATATTCTATTTTTTTGATTTCTGAAATCAGGCATACTCCCCTCATTTCTAATTTTTTATTCCTCTCTCCTCTCCTTCTCTCTCTCTGCTTCTCTTTGTCTCTGCCTGCCTCTATGTCTCTCTCGTGCATTCTTTCACACACACACACACAGGCACACACACACAAACTCCCCCTCTTTATTCAGTTTTATAGCAAACAGGTCTTATTCTACCTAGTTCCTTATATTTTCCTCCATTTTCATTGTATGTAAAAACATTAGCAATGCTTCTAAAGCCATAAAGTTTATTATGTGGAAATGTTATACTTTAATTATGTAATAACACATGGAGAATCTATACAGGGTTTCAGACCAAGTTATGATTACTGCAGCTCGACAATGCCTTAATCCCCTCTGTGGTCAGTCAATATTGTATAGGATATGGGTAAGTTTTACTAAATATTATTCAAGTTTAACCACTTGGAATTGGTCTTCAGATGACTTGTGAGTCCCTAGCTTTTCAATCAAAGGTTCTCCTAAGACAATAATTCTCACTAATCAACAATAATTCTTCATTAACCAATCAGTGAACTTCCTTGTAAGAACATTGACATATATCAGAGTATTAAAATAGAGGAAAGAGATAAAGAAGAGAAACCAAGATTGGCTTTTTTTCATATACTAGGCACAGTATCAGAAACTCACAAGTTTTAATCTTAACTTCATTGTGATGATTTGAAAGCAGAGCAGGGCACTTACGGCCAACATTTAATGGTTTTTAAACATACGGCTCTATTTGCTCTGCAAGTCTGACAAAGACATATTTCCATGATTTTTATTCTAATGCAGTAATATAGCATTTTATCTGTTACATTAAATAATCTTATGCCTTTTAGCATATTTAAAGTTCGTTTTTTAAATTAAAATACTTTTTACTCTTCTTGTCTCAGAATGTTACAGACACATGCTTGCTACATCAGACACATTTTACACCCACATTAATCAAAGCACAGAGAAATGATTACTAAAGATGTGAGATTGATAACACTGTCTCTTTAGACATCTAGAGAAAATGCTATACTGCACAGAAGATAATATTCAACCCACACCCCTACCTGCCCTCCTCCCACTTCTCAGAAGATCCTTGCTAAAACTTTTTACTTATAAGCCAAAAAAGCTATCACTCAAGATGAGAGAATTTGTTGAAATCCTCTTTACAACCAGATCCATTTTTGAATGTTTATTGAATAAACAAACAAAAAGAATAATCGATGACAAATGTGGTTCCAGAAACTCTGCCCAGATGAACAGAAGTCAGTTTCCCTGAAAGCCATATTTCTTTTCAGTAGCAGAAATGGTCATTGCTTTTACAAAGTTTATTCACATTAATGCTCAATTTTTTTCTTGAAAGCTCATTCATTTTTGATTCAAGAAATATTTATTTGGCATCTATTATGTATCAAACAAATTCAGACTGAGGATATAAAATTCCTCTTTCTCTGGAGCTTATATTCTAGAGCAGCAATGAATAGTAGGATTTAATGCAATGCATGAAAATGTTCTACATCTATGCTGTTCATTACGGTAGTCACTAGCCACAAGCAGCTATGAGCACTTGAAATTGTGGCTATTGCAGCTTGGAAACTGTAGTTTAAATGTTTATTTAATTTTAATTAATTTAAATTTCTATTTAAATCACCATATGTGGCTAGTGGCTACCCTTTTGGACAGTGTAGGTGTAGTGAATGCACAAGTATGTGGTGTGTGTGTATGTGTATATTGAGGGAACAGCAACAGACTCCATAAATATGTAAATGAATAAGAAATGCCAAATTGTAGTAAGTGCAAAGCAGACAACTGAAATAGGGTGATGTGAAAGACAGTGTTTGGGAGGCTACTTTTGAATGGTGTTTGAGAAAAGTCTCTCTGAACGAGTGACTTTAGGCTAGATGTGAATAACAGGAAGGATTCATGAAAAGATCCAGAAATGAGTTTGCCAAATAGAGGGAACAGCTAGTACAAAAGTCCCAAGATGAGAACAAGATTGGTGTTCCAACACCAGGGACAGAGGGAGAACAGTGTGACTGGAGGGTAGAGAGCAAGGGGAGGGCAGAATAGAGTTGAAGCTGGAGTGTTATAAATGCACCTGTGTTTGTTTCTTAAAGCTGTTGTAACAAAATACCATAGACTTGGTGGCTTAAAACAATGTAAGTATATTCTCTCACAGTTCTGGAGACTAGAAGTCTGAAATCAAGGTGTCAGCAGGTTCCACTCCTTCCAAATGCTCTAAGCTCTAGGGGAGAATCTTTGTCTTTTCCTAGCTTCTGGTGACTCTTGGCAATCTTTGGTGTTCCTTACCTTATAGTTTCATCGCTCAAATAATTGCCTTCCCCTTCACATCGCCTTTGCTGTACTTCCTCTGTCTCTGTGTGTTCTCTCCTCTCCTTATAAGGACACCACTCATTTGATTTAGGTGCATCTAATCCAATATGGCTTCATCTTAATTACACCTGTAAAATTGTATTCTCACCTTCTGAGGACATGAATTTGGGTAAGACACTATTCAACCCACTGCAGCACCCAATTTTGTAGGACTTTGAAGGCCAGATTAAGGAGTTTTGCTTTTATTCTAAATGTGATGAGATGTCATTGGGGGATCTGGAGTAAGAGAATGACTAATAAAATTAATGCTTTACAAAAAATCATTCTGGCTGCAGGGATACTGGATTTTAGACAAGAGTGAAAGAACAGAGACCAGTAAAGCAACCATTGCAGGAGCCCAGACATTAGAGGACGTGGCTTAGATAGGGCAGTGCTGGTGGTAGTGGGCAGATTTGAGATTTGTTTTAGAGGTAAAAGGGATAAGATTCACTGATGGATTGAGTGAGGGAGTGAGAGAAAGAAGAATCAAAGACAACTCCTACATTTTTGATTTGAGCAAAAGGAGGGTGATGTTGCCATTTATGTGACAGGAATGAGACAGGCTCTATTGGGTGATGTTAAGAGAACTGTTAGGCTACCAAGTTGAGATACCAATTAGGTACAAATCTACAGGTCTGAGGAGTAGTCAAATGTGGAGATATAAGCTTGGCAATTGAGATAAAGAAACTAAGGAACAGAGAGAGGCTAAGAAACTCTCCCCTGGTCACACAGGTAGCAAATGGCAGAGCTGAGATTGGAACCTGGGTAGTCTAGCTCCAGAATCTATGCATTTAACTACTGTGCTATATTCACTGGAACTTAAAAGGAGCTGAGAATTTTGAAGAAGGAGGGTGGAAGTAGCAATGGAGAAAAGAAAGACATCTGTTCCAGTTGATCAGTGTACAAATATAATCTTCATTTATTCAAGCATGCTTTGAGTAACTGTTCAATTTGAATGTGTGCTTATCTTCAGCCATTTTAAAGGTAGAGACAGTGTTATGGGGGTGTTTTCTATAGAATATGATGACATGGACATGGTTAGGTATTTATTTATTTATTTATTATTTTTTTTTTTAATTTTTTTTTTTTTTGAGACGGAGTCTCGCTCTGTCGCCCAGGCTGGACTGCAGTGGCGCAATCTTGGCTCACTGCAAGCTCCACCTCCTGGGTTCACGCCATTCTCCTGCCTCAGCCTCTCCAAGTAGCTGGGACTACAGGCACCCGCCACCACGCCCGGTTAATTTTTAGTACAGAAGGGGTTTCACCGTGGTCTCAATCTCCTGACCTCGTGATCTGCCCGCCTCGGCCTCCCAAAGTGCTGGGATTACAAGTGTGAGCCACCGCACCCGGCTGGTTAGGTATTTATTAAGATTAAACACTTTTATGTACTATGTGGAAACAAAAATCAAAACCTATGCAGTGGGATTTATCCCAGGGTTGCAAGGATGGTTCAACATATGCAAATCAATCAACATGATACATCATATCGACAGAGTGAAGCACAAAAACCATATGATCATTTCAACTGATGTTTAAAAGCATTTGAAAAAATTTAACATCTCTTCTTGATTTTTAAAACCCTAAAAAACTGGCTATTGAAGGAACACACCTCAACATAATAAAAGCCGTCTATGATAGACCCACAGCTGGGAAAACTGGATATCCTCATGGAGACAATTAAAACTAGATACCTATCTCTTGCCATATACAAAAATCAAATCAAAATGGATTAAAAACTTAAATCTAAGACTTGAAACTGTAAACTACTAAAAGAAAACATTGAGGAAACTCTTCAGGACGTTGGACTGGGCAAAGATTTCTTGAGTGATACCACACAAGCACAGGCAGCCAATGAAAAAAATGGACAAATGAGATCACATCAAGTTAAAAATCTTCTTCATAGCAAAGGAACCAATCAAGAAAGTGAAGAGACAATCCAAGGAATGGGAGAAAATATTTGCAAACTATGCATCTGAGAAGTGATTAATAACCAGACTATATAAACATCTCTGTAGGAAAAAATATATAAATAATCTGATTTGCAAACGGGCAAAAGATCTGTGTGATGGCCAATACTGAGTGTCAACCTGATTGAATTGAAGGATGCAAAATATTAATCCTGGGTGTGTCTGTGAGGGTGTTGTCAAAGGAGATTAACATTTGAGTCAGTTGGCTGGGGAAGGCAGACCCACCCTTAACTAGTGGGCACAATCTAATCAGCTGCCAGCGAATATAAAGCAGGCAGAAAAACGTGAAAAGGCGAGACGGGCCTAGCCTCCCACCTTCATATTTCTGCCATGCTGGGTGCTTCCTGCCCTCAAACATCGGACATTTAAATTCTTCAGTTTTGAGACTTGGACTGGCTCTCCTTGCTCCTCAAGCTTGCAGACAGCCCACAGTGGGACCTTGTGATCATGTAAGTTAATACTTAGTAAACTACCATATAGATATCCTATTAGTTCTGCCCCTCTAGGGAACCCCGAGTAATATAATCTGAATAGACATTTCTCAAAAGAAGATATACAAATGGCAAACCAGTATATGAAAATGCGCTTTATATCACTGATCATCAGAGAAATGAAAATCAAAATTATAATGTGATATCGTTTCACAGTTTAAATGGCTTTTATCCAAAAATAGGCCATAACATATGCTGGCACGAGTGCAGAGAAAAAGAAACCCTAGTATACTGTTGGTGGGAATGTAAATTAGTACAATCACTATGGAGAATAGTTTGAAAGTTCTCCCAAAAAATAAAAATAGAACTATCATATAATCCAGCAATCATACTATAAGGTATGGGCCCAAAAGAAAGGAAATCATTATATTGAAGAGATATCTGTACCCCCACGTTTACTGCAGCACTACTTACAATAGTCAAGATTTGCAAGCAGTCTGAGTGTGCATGAACAGACTAATAGATAAAAAAAAGTGGTACATATACATGATGGAGTACTATTCAGTCATAAAAAAAATGAGATCCTGTCATTTGCAACAACATGAATGGAACTGGAGGTCATTATGTTAAGTGAAATAAGCCAGGCACAGGAAGACTAACTTCACATGTTCTCACTTATTCGTGGAAGTTAAAAAAAAATTAAAACAATTGAACTTATAGAAATAGTAAAATGATGTTTACACTGGGGAGTGGGACAGGCAGTGCAGACAGGAATGGGGATAGTCAGTGTATACAAACATATAGTCAGATAAAATAAGATCTAGTATTTTACAGCACAACAAGGCAACTACAGTTAACAATTTATTGTATGTTTCAAAATAACTAAAAGAATACAACTGGATTGTTTGTAAATGCTTGAGGTGATGCATAACCCACTTACCCTGATGTGATTATTAAGCATTATATGCCTGTATCAAAATCTCATATACCCCATAAATATAGATACCTACTATGTACCCCAATTTTTTTTTTTAAAAAAACCTATGCAGCATTACTTCCTAGAAAGGACAGTCCCACAATCTTCCCTGTTGTGTCTGTTGTGTCTGATTGACTTTAAGACTAATCAAAATATAAAGAATTTATCCAGTGAGAATTCAGAAATGTCCTTACCAAGTACAATCACATAAAAATAATTATTTACTTATACCATCAGAATTAATTTAACTGCAGCAACAGTTGATGTGGCACCTTCTAATTAATATAGATAAATTTTTTTTTTAATTTTTAGTGACATTAATAATTGGTGGCAAACTGTAAAATACTTAAGGTTATATAGTCATTGTATTTACTAGCAAGAGAGAATGTGGCATTGGTAGAAAAATAAAACTTTTAAAAAAGAGGGTGGTGGAGCCAAGATGGCCAAATAGGAACAGCTCTGGTCTACAGCTCCCAGCGTGAGCGATGCAGAAGATGGGTGATTTCTGCATTTCCATCTGAGGTACCGGGTTCATCTCACTAGGCAGTGCCAAACAGTGGGTGCAGGACAGTCGGCGCGGCGCCGTGCGTGAGCCGAAGCAGGGCGAGGCATTGCCTCACTCGGGAAGTGCAATGGGTCAGGGAGTTCCCTTTCCTAGTCAAAGAAAGGGGTGACAGACAGCACCTGGAAAATTGCGTCACTCCCACTCTAATACTGCGCTTTTCCAACAGGCTTGGAAAACGAAACACCAGGAGATTGTGTCCTGCACCTGACTCGGAGGGTCCTATGCCCACGGAGTCTCGATGATTGCTAGCACAGCAGTCTGAGATCAAACTGCAAGGTGGCAGCGAGGCTGGGGGAGGGGTGCCCACCATTGCCCAGGCTTGCTTAGGTAAACAAAGCAGCTAAGAAGCTTGAACTGGGTGGAACCCACCACAGCTCAAGGAGGCCTGCTTGCCTCTGTAGGCTCCAGCTCTGGGGGCAGGGCACAGGCAAACAAAAAGTCAGCAGTAACCTCTGCAGACTTAAATGTCTCTGTCTGACAGCTTTGAAGAGAGTAGTGGTTATCCCAGCACGCAGCTGGAGATCTGAGAATGGGCAGACTGCCTCCTAAAGTGGGTCCCTGACCCCTGAGCAGCCTAACTGGGAGGCACCCCCCAGTAGGGACAGACTGATATCTCACTCGGCCGGGTACTCCGCTGAGACAAAACTTCCAGAGGAACAATCAGACAGCTGAATTTGCGGTTCATGAAAATCTGCTGTTCTGCAGCCACTGCTGCTGACACCCGGCCAAACAGGGTCTGGAGTGGACCTCTAGCAAACTCCAACAGACCTGCAGGTGAGGGTACTGTCTGTTAGAAGAAAAACTAAAACAGAAAAGACACCTACACCAAAAACCCATCTGTACATCACCATCATCAAAGACCTAAAGTAGAAGAAACTACAAAGATGGGGAGAAAACAGAGCAGAAAAACTGGATACTCTAAAAAGCAGAGCACCTCTCATCCTCCAAAGGAATGCAGTTCCTCACCAGCAACAGAACAAAGCTGGACGGAGAATGACTTTGATGAGTTGAGAGAAGAAGGCTTCAGACGATCAAACTACTCTGAGCTACAGGAGGAAATTCAATCCAATGGCAAAGAAGTTAAAAACTTTGAAAAAAAATCACACGAATGTATTACTAAAATAACCAATGCAGAGAAGTGCTTGAAGGAGCTGATGGAGCTGAAAGCCAAGTTTCGAGAACTACGTGAAGAATGCAGAAGGCTCAGTAGCCGTTGCGATCAACTGGAAGAAAGGGTGTCAGTGATGGAAGATGAAATGAATGAAATGAAGTGAGAAGGGAAGTTTAGAGAAAAAAGAATAAAAAGAAACGAACAAAACCTCCAAGAAATATGGGACTATGTGAAAAGACCAAACCTACGTCTCATTGGTGTACCTGAAAGTGATGGGGAGAATGGAACCAAGTTGGAAAACACTCTGCAAGATATTATCCAGGAGAACTTCCGCAATCTAGCAAGGCAGGCCAACATTCAGATTCAGGAAATACAGACAACGCCACAAAGATACTCCTCAAGAAGAGCAACTCCAAGACACATAATTGTCAGATTCACCAAAGTTGAAATGAAGGAAAAAATGTTAAGGGCAGCCAGAGAGAAAGGTCAGGTTACCCACAAAGGGAAGCCGATCAGACTAACAGCTGATCTTTCGGCAGAAACTCTACAAGCCAGAAGAGAGTGGGGGCCAATATTCAACATTCTTAAAGAAAAGAATTTTCAACCCAGAATTTCATATCCAGCTAAACTAAGCTTCATAAGTGAAGGAGAAATACAATACTTTACAGACAAGCAAATGCTGAGTGATTTTGTCACCACCAGGCCTGCCCTAAAAGAGCTCCTGAAGGAAGCACTAAACATGGAAAGAACAACCAGTACCAGCCACTGCAAAAACATGCCAAATTGTAAAGACCATCAAGGCTAGGAAGAAAATGCATCAACTAACGAGCAAACTAACCAACTAACATCATAATGACAGGATCAAATTCACACATAACAATATTAACCTTAAATGCAAATGGGCTAAATGCTCCAATTAAAAGACAAAGACTGGCAAATTGGATAAGGAGTCGAGACCCATCAGTGTGCTGTATTCAGGAAACCCATCTCACGTGCAGAGAAACACACAGACTCAAAATAAAAGGATGGAGGAAGATCTACCAAGCAAATGGAAAACAAAAAAAGGCAGGGGTTGCAATCTTAGTCTCTGATAAAATAGACTTTAAACCAGCAAAGATCAAAAGAGACAAAGAAGGCCATTACATAATGGTAAAGGGATCAATTCAACAAGAAGAGCTAACTATCATAAATATATATGCACCCAATACAGGAGCACCTATATTCATAAAGCAAGTCCTGAGTGACTTACAAAGAGACTTAGACTCCCACACAATAATAATGGGAGATTTTAACACCCACTGACAACATTAGACAGATCAATGAGACAGAAAGTTAACAAGGATACCCAGGAATTGAACTCAGCTCTGCACCAAGTGGACCTAATAGACATCTACAGAACTCTCCACCCCAAATCAACAGAATATACATTTTTTTCAGCACCACACCACACCTATTCCAAAATTGACTACATAGTTGGAAGTAAAGTTCTCCTCAGCAAATGTAACAGAACAGAAATTATCACAAACTGTGTCTCAGACCACAGTGTAATCAACTAGAACGCAGGATTAAGAAACTCACTCAAAACCGCTCAACTACATGGAAACTGAACAACCTGCTCCTGAATGACTACTGGGTACATAATGAAATGAAGGCAGAAATAAAGATGTTCTTTGAAACCAACGAGAACAAAGACACAACATACCAGAATCTCTGGGACACATTCAAAGCAGTGTGTAGAGGGAAATTTATAGCACTAAATGCCCACAAGAGAAAACAGGAAAGATCCAAAATTGACACCCAAACACCACAATTAAAAGAATTAGAAAAGCAGGAGCAAACATATTCAAAAGCTAGCAGAAGGCAAGAAATAACTAAAATCAGAGCAGAACTGAAGGAAATAGAGACACAAAAAACCCTTCAAAAAATTAATGAATCCAGGAGCTGGTTTTTTGAAAAGATCAACAAAATCGATAGACTGCTAGCAAGACTAATAAAGAAGAAAAGAGAGAAGAATCAAATAGACACAATAAAAAATGATAAAGAGGATATGACCACCGATCCCATAGAAATACAATCTACCATCAGAGAATACTACAAACACCTCTACACAAATAACTAGAAATTCTAAAAGAAATGGATAAATTTCTCGACAAATACACCCTCCCAAGACTAAACTAGGAAGAAGTTGAATCTCTGAATAGACCAATAACAGGCTCTGAAATTGTGGCAATAATCAATAGCTTACCAACCAAAAAGAGTCCAGGACCTGATGGATTCACAGCCGAATTCTACCAGAGGTACAAGGAGGAACTGGTACCATTCCTTCTGAAACTATTCCAATCCATAGAAAAAGAGGGAATCCTCCCTAACTCTTTTTATGAGGCCAGCATCATCCTGATACCAAAGCCTGGCAGAGACACAACCAAAAAAGAGAATTTCAGACCAATATCCTTGATGAACATTGATGCAAAAATCCTCAATAAAATACTGGCAAACCGAATCCAGCAGCACATCAAAAAGCTTATCCACCACGATCAAGTGGGCTTCATCCGTGGGATGCAAGGCTGGTTCGACATACACAAATCAATAAATGTAATCCAGCATATAAACAGAACCAAAGACAAAAAGCACATGATTATCTCAATAGATGCAGAAAAGACCTTTGTCAAAATTCTACAACCCTTCATGCTAAAAACTCTCAATAAATTAGGTACTGAGGGTACATATCTCAAAATAATAAGGGCTATCTATAACAAACCCACAGCCAATATCATACTGAATGGGCAAAAACTGGAAGCATTCCCTTTGAAAACTGGCACAAGACAGGGATGCCCTCTCTCACCACTCCTATTCAACATAGTGCTGGAAGTTCTGGCCAGAGCAATCAGGCAGGAGAAGGAAATAAAGGGTATTCAATTAGGAAAAGAGGAAGTCAAATTGTCCCTGTTTGCAGATGACATGATTGTATATCTAGAAAACCCCATTGTCTCAGCCCAAAATCTCCTTAAGCTGATAAGCAACTTCAGCAAAATCTCAGGATACAAAATCAATGTACAAAAATCACAAGCATTCTTGTACACCAATCACAGACAAACAGAGAGCCAAATCATGAGTGAACTCCCATTCACAATTGCTTCAAAGTGAATAAAATACCTAGGAATCCAACTTACAAGGGACGTGAAGGACCTCTTCAAGGAGAACTACAAACTACTGCTCAATGAAATAAAAGAGGATACAAACAAATGGAAGAACATTCCATGCTCATGGGTAGGAAGAATCAATATCGTGAAAATGGCCATACTGCCCAAGGTAATTTATAGATTCAATGCCATCCCCATCAAGCTACCAATGACTTTCTTCACAGAATTGGAAAAAACTACTTTAAAGGTCATATGGAACTAAAAAAGAGCCCGCATTGCCAAGTCAATCCTAAGCCAGAAGAACAAAGCTGAAGGCATTATGCTACCTGACTTCAAACTATACTACAAGGCTACAGTAACCAAAACAGTATGGTACTGGTACCACGACAGAGACATAGATCAATGGAACAGAACAGAGCCCTCAGAAATAATGCTGCATATCTACAACTATCTGATCTTTGACAAACCTGACAAAAACAAGCAATGGGGAAAGGATTCCCTATTTAACAAATGGTGCTGGGAAAACTGGCTAGCCATATGTAGAAAGCTGAAACTGGATCCCTTCCTTACACCTTATACAAAAATTAATTCAAGATGGATTAAAGACTTACATGTTAGACCTAAAACCATAAAAATCCTAGAAGAAAGCCTAGGCAATACCATTCAGGACATAGGCGTGGGCAAGGTCTTCATGTCTAAAACACCAAAAGCAATGGCAGCAAAAGCCAAAATTGACAAATGGGATCTAATTAAACTAAAGAGCTTCTGCACAGCAAAACAAACTACCATCAGAGTGAACAGGCAACCTACAGAATGGGAGAAAATTTTTGCAACCTACTCATCTGACAAAGGGCTGATATCCAGAATCTACAATGAACTCAAACAAATTGACAAGAAAAAAAACAAACAACCCCATCAAAAAGTGGGCGAAGGACATGAACAGACATTTCTCAAAAGAAGACATTTATGCAGCCAAAAAACACATGAAAAAATGCTCATCATCACTGGCCATCAGAGAAATGCAAATCAAAACCACAATGAGATACCATCTCACACCAGTTAGAATGGTCATCATTAAAAAGTCAGGAAAAAACAGGTGCTGGAAAAGATGTGGAGAAATAGGAACACTTTTGCACTGTTGGTGGGACTGTAAACTAGTTCTACCATTGTGGAAGTCAGTGTGGCGATTCCTCAGGGATCTAGAACTAGAAATACCATTTGACCCAGCCATCCCATTACTGGGTATATACCCAAAGGACTATAAATCATGCTGCTATAAAGACACCTGCAGACGTATGTTTGTTTGTTGCGGCACTATTCACAATAGCAAAGACTTGGAATCAACCCAAATGTCCAACAACGATAGACTGGATTAAGAAAATGTGGCACATATACACCATGGAATACTATGCAGCCATAAAAAATGATGAGTTCATGTCCTTTGTATGGACATGGATGAAACTGGAAACCATCATTCTCAGTAAACTATTGCAAGGACAAAAAACCAAACACCACGTGTTCTCACTCATAGGTGGGAATTGAACGGTGAAAACACATGGACATAGGAAGGGGAATATCACACTCTGGGGACTGTTGTGGGGTGGGGGGAGGGGAGGGACAGCATTAGGAGATATACCTAATGCTAAATGATGAGTTAATGGGTGCAGCACACCAACATGGCACATGGATACATATGTAACAAACCTGCACATTGTGCACATGTACCCTAAAACTTAAAGTATAATAATAATAAAAAAAAAGAAGAGCTGAGGTGAGAATTTGGGCTTGTATCACCTCTTTTCTCTTTCTTCCTCTTCTTTTTATTCTTACTCTCTCTTTCTCTCTCTCTTTCTTATTTTAAACTAAATTTATATAACACTAACAATAGCCTAAATAAAAAATAATTCCACAATTCACCCAAATTAGAAAAAAAAAAACACCACCCTCTTTATTCACCAGCATTGTTACTACTTTTGGATGGATGGTCAGTAAAAACCAACTTCTTAAATGCTTTTCTAAATGGTTTCATTCTGTCTTGGCCTGTAGGACAAAGCCATTTTATAATTAACCAATGAAAACTTATATTTGACGAAATCCAGAAAAGAAAGAACTATGAAAAAGTAAAAATAGTGGAATAAAACCAAGGTCTCAAATACATTTCAGTTTGTTTTATCTTGTGTGTGTGCATTTAACACATTTTTCTCACAAAACACTTCTTGACCCCAAATCTTCCAAAGCATCTATGTGTAACAAACAGTACATGCTAATGTTAGTTATTGTCCCTTGAAGCCATCTCATTTTTTTTCCATAAAAATATATTTATTTCAAATTGTCATATTTCAAATGTGATACTTAACAATCATCTACAAAAAGTACAGTAAAAGTCATCTTTTATTTCTTATTCTAGTGAGACTACCATCAAGCTATTTCAGCACATTTTTAAAAATGATAAACTTTCAGAGAAATCGAACCTTCATAATAGATATTTGATACTCACCTCATCTCTACTGACCTCATCAAAAAAATACAAAAATAGGACGATAGGAGGAAGTTCAAGGGTGAAAGCTAAGGAACAGTGTCTTCTTAATGTCAGGAATTTATTTTAGCTTAATCATATTTGACACCAAATTAAATAATAATACCTAAGGATGGATTGCATTTTTACTCTGAGAGAGTAATTTAAATTCTTTAGAATACATATTCCCCGTAGGGATAGTAACACCCTCAAAGAGGGGTTCCTTAGGATTGAAACCATATGTATACATGTTAAAATCATTTTATCTTTCTGTCAGGTCATAGTACATACACAGGTATGCAGTATATCTCTGGTATTAAAATTTCAAAGGAAGTCCAGAAAATAATGTTTTAAAAGACTTCTAAGAACGGTGACTACAATGGGAATAAAAGGCTATAATGGAGAAAAAAAGGGAAAAAGGGAAAAAAGCCATCTCATTTTCTGATCTTTGCAAAGAACATTCCAATGATTACGAGATTCACATGTCATGACTATTATTTTAATATTGGAGTATTAGTGTGTCATGAAATGGATTTCATTATCATAATGTAAAGGCAAGTTCAATCAACTGCATCAAAACAGAGAGCGAACAATTTGACCTAAAGAAAGTGTGTTAAACTGTGTGGGTGTGATTATGTGTGTACATGTTCACATATTTCTACACTCACTTCATGTCTCACCATAAACTGTATTTCTCTCCTCTTCCAGTTTTGGATCCCAATATTCAATAAAGACATTTCACTCATTGTATTGCAAAGAAAATCATGAGTAGGGGCACAAAAACAGATGAAAAGCAAATGAAGATGCTAAGAGCTCTCGATTTCAGGTATGAGTGAATTTTATGTGTGCTATGTTACAAATTCGGCTAATATCTTAAAAGACAGTAAGCTGTTTTTGGATAGCTTCAGCCTTTACCAGTGCTTCTCAAAGAATCTTCTTTGTACCTTTTTCTTCCTTCACAAAAACTCCTTTGATTTGAATGAGATTTTTGCCTAAGGCTTAATAAAATTCAATAGCTGTTAAACTTTAAAAAAAAAAAGAGAGAAAAGTAGAAGATTTTAGAAAGATATCATGTGCACTATAGCCTCTTCTATTATGAGGCTTTCCTACTTTTTCTGCCTACACAGCCCAGTGTGTTGGATGGCAGGAAGCAATGCACAGGTGTTAAGAGTACAGACAGCTCTGGGCTCTACCGTATACAGTACTAGATGTGGGACCTTGGGAAAGTTGTTTAGTTTTTTCTTGCCTCCCTCCATTCCTTACCCACTTCTTAGAGTTATGGTAGGACCAAAGTGAAATGAGAGACATGAAAAGTGCTTGAAGCACACTGCCTGACACATAATAAATACCCCAGGAAATGTTAACCATTTTTAGATTTCCTCACCCTACCCATCTTTCCGGACTTAGTTTAAAATAATTAAGTATAAGGTGGAAAATACAAAATGTTTCCAATGTCTAATTCATATTTCTAAGCTGCATAGACTAGACTCTCTTCAGAAGCTCCCGGAGTATGAAAAAGTCTACCCTACTGCCTCTGATCTCATCTATCTCTCTGCTTTTGTGAGCTAAATGTTTTCTGCATGAAATCATTCAAAACCTCCATTGTCAACCAAAAAATTCCACTCCTAGGGTTTTATCCTAAGAAAGAATTAAGGATTTATGCTCACATTTAGCTGCAATGTTGTTAATAGTGAGGAAGCAACTTAAAAAAAACTTAGTGAACAACAATAGAGGATTCGTGGATAAATTGTGGAGCAACACATGTACAATTTTAAGAAGCTCTAAAAAGAATGTTATATAAAAATAATAATGAAAAATAATTTCATTTTATATATATTTAATTTTTAAATAGCAGGCTATGATGCAAGATGTCCCATATGGAACGATTTTTTAAAGTGTATAGGTAGATATAAGCATAGAAAATGTCTGGAAGGCTTTACAGTGACCAAAATGTAGTGCATCACCCACTCACTCCTCCCACTAATGCTGGAATGGTCTACTAGCAAGTCTAGGTAACAGGGCATTCTTGTGTAATCTCAGTCTAAATCCTCCCTTGCTAAACTGAGACTGCTAGAATAAAGAGGGCATATTGGTTACAAGCTAGAGGTGATAGTCTGTACCTCTCTAATTCTCCCCCTTATACTTCTCAGCTTTGAAGGTTGTGTCCCTGAGGTCTCTCTTGTGGCATTGTTCACAAGTAGCTAAAGGTGTCATGTATGATGTCAGAAGCAAAGAGTTCTATTTCCTGTGTCAGACTTTGTCCGTGGTTACTACCTCTGGGGGCCTTCAGTTGATTGTAATCATTTAGGGACTTAAAATTATTAAAATAATAAATGATCAAAATTAATTTCCCTGCCTTTGATCATTACTCACAATATTTTTAAGAACAAATTATAGATCTACTTTATTATCATACTTCTAATTATGAAATAAATGATATTACCTTTTTTTAAACCATAATTGGGAAGGCTTATTTAAACGTCGGAAGTGAAAGGGACTGCTGTGTGTTAAGGCAATCGATATTTAAGACCGTTAAGACTTCTTACACGCCAGGCGCGGTGGCTCACGCCTGTAATCCCAGCACTTTGGGAGGCTAAGGCGGGCTGATCACGAGGTCAGGAGATTGAGACCATCCTAGCTAACATGGTGAAACCTTGTCTCTACTAAAAATATAAAAAAATTAGCCGGGCGTGGTGGCAGGCACTTGTAATCCCAGCTCCTCGGGAGGCTGAGGCAGGAGAATGGTGTGAACCAGGGAAGCAGAGCTTGCAGTGAGCTGAGATTGCACCACTGCACTCTAGCCTGGGTGACAGAGTGAGACTCCCTCTCAAAAAAGAAAAAAAAAAAAGACTTCTTACAATACATTCAGATGGTCATTCCACAGCCTCTGGTAGGAGATTTGTGATTAACCATAAAATTTACTAGTAAAGGTGTCAGGTTCACATATTTTAATGAAGGTGTTATAATATTTGTTCTGATTTCTGAGATCACTTTTCAGTCCCTGGCATTTGGGAGCAAAAAAGAATCATTTTAATGAACATTAAATTACATTTTCTCCAAGTTGTCATGTTTCCAACATGAAAAACTGGAGGCATCCACTAGCCAGTAATTGATAAACTAAGACCAAACCATATAAAATTGCTCATTTTTGACCTACAACAAAATGGCAATTTCATATGGTTCAACCAAATATGGTACTAAAGATACATAAATGATTTTTTAAACAAAGCTTCCTAAAAGTCTTTTTACCCAGATATATTTGTTACATACAACATTTTGTTTTTTAATGTGGCATTATCAAGAGTTTTATAATCACTCTGGTTTAGCCTCACTATGTTCTAAGGGAATAAGTTATGTAACTTGCTCTAGGAAGTAAACGGGTTAAATGGGCAACTAGGGAAAGAGCTCCAGTGCGGAAATAATCTTATTATTCATTCAAAAAATATTTCTTGAACACCTACTCTGTCAGACACTATATCAAGTACTGAGAACACATCAATGACCAATTTCCTTTTAAAAATTGTGGTCTAGGCCAGGCGCGGTGGCTCATGCCTGTAATCCCAGCACTTTGGGAGGCCAAGGTGGGTGGATCTTGAGGTCAGGAGTTCAAAACCAGCCTGGGCAACATGGTGAAATCTCATCTCTACTAAAAATATGAAAATTAGCATGGTGGCACACGCCTGTAGTCCCAGCTACTCAGGAGGCTAAGGCACAAGAATCACTTGAACCTGGGAGGTGGGGGCTGCAGTGAGCCAAGATCGTGCCATTGCACTGCAGCCTGGGAGACAGAGTGAGACTCTATCTCAAAAAAAAAAAAAAAAAAAAAAAGAACTGGGGTCTACCTTTTTACTTAATTCTATATAAATATTCTCATGAGTTTATTTCTTATTTATATCCTCTGGGACATGTAGCTCCAGCTCCTGGTTATGTTTTTTTCTCATACAAGTAAGATACGATTATTATTTATTGTCTTATATCTGATTATGACATCAAAAATATTATGTTTTGCAATTCATAAGTATATGTTCTTCCTTATGTACCAGTATCACCCTGTTGCATTTTTTATTGTAATGAAATACTTATAACATAAAATTTACTTCTTTAAACACTCTCATTAAATATTTCTTGTTATCAAGTACATAAGAAAAGTGCATCTATGTGCATTAAATCTATGTGTTGTTAACATTGTAGATATATGTATATTGGACACCACATATCCATCTAACATGTAACAAAAGTTCAAAAAGTAGGAAGCCAAATCAAGAAGATTAGTATCACTTTTGAGAAACTGGCAATCAACGCCTGGTACCAACTTGGCAGCAATAATTTCTAGATCAGTATTTCCCAAAACTGTTTGCCCTCAAAATGCATAATAAAGTAGTGATGAAAGGTCAGTATGAACCCATGAAATGTAATAGTCATTTAGATTAAACAGTAGAAACAGTTTCAAGGAAACTGCCTTAAAATAATCAAAATTTTATCTATATCACAAATATGCATAAGAAAGGCTGAAGATCACTGAATAGTTGACATACATTAAAGTTTAGAATAAGTTGGTAAAATGGTAAAACCTGACTCTGCATTGACTAACAAACTGAGCACCAGTCATTTGTCCTTCAGGTAACATATACAACTTCTTTTGCTCTTAAGATTGCCCACCATTCCTTAAAGACAGACTTTTACATAATAAGAACAAGAGAAATGTGCTTAGTATTTTTCTTACATTTATATTTTTAATGCACTTTTGAAGAAAATATCGCTAACATCAGGTTTTTGGTTTTGGTTTTGGTTTTGCTGAACCTATTAATAACTTAGGACACTTTGGGAACATTGTTCCATATGCCATACAAAGCTATAAAATATTAATAAAAAGGGGTTTGGCCATGTGTGGTTCATCCTCTGATTTTTAAAAAAGATTTAATGAACACTGAAAATATCTTCTAATTTTTGTGGTTGTGAGTGATCTAATTCACTTTTTTATCAGATTGGGGCATTAGATAGACAGCTAAGATGACCAGCCGGGCGCGGTGGCTCACGCCTGTAATTCCAGCACTTTGGGAGGCCGAGGTGAGTGGATCACGAGGTCAGGAGATGGAGACTGTCCTGGCTAACACGGTGAAACCCCGTCTCTACTAAAAATACATGAAAAAAAAAATTAGCCGGGCATGGTGGCGGGCGCCTGTAGTCCCAGCTACCCAGGAGGCTGAGGCCCGGGAAAGGCATGAACCTGGGAGGCGGAGCTTGCAGTGAGTCGAGATTGCGCCACTGCACTCCAGCCTGGGCAACAAACCGAGACTCCATCTCAAAAAAAAAAATAAAAACAAAAATGACCAGCTAATTACAGAGTTCCTTCTTTAGGCTATAGACTCTAGGAACAAGACAGTCAGAGCTCCTTGTTTATATCCCTAATCAGCTCTTTATTTATTTATACACTTAAAGCACCTAGCATTGTACTTTGCATATAGTATACGTTTAATAAACGTCTGTGGAAAAGAGGCAGTGTGGCTTAGTCAGACATTTCTGGATTCAAATCCTAACTCTACCTCTTACCAGTTGAGCAGCCATAGGCAGATTTGTTAATCTCAGAATTTGTTCATCCTGTATTGCATCATGGTGATAACTTATTCCACAGTTGCTATGAAAATTAAGAGAGATAATAAAGATAATGTGTCCAGTACAAAGTGTGGGCACATAGAAATGAATGTTAGATCCCTTCCCTTACTTTATATAATCTTCACACCAGAGTTAATCCTAAAGAAAAATTATAAAGTGAAGACCCCTTCCACTTTCCCTTTTTTACCCTTCTCCCCAGACACAGTCCTCACCATCTTGCACTGTTATTCATCTCCATTTGTACATAACTGAGATACTGCATTGTGGTCAGGAGACTTGCTTTCTTTTTTTTGAGACGGAGTCTTGCTCTGTTGCCCAGGTTGGAGTGCAATGGCACGAACTGGGCTCACTGCAACCTCTGCCTCCTGGGTTCAAGTGATTCTCCTGTCTCAGCCTCTGGAGTAGCTGAGATTACAGGCGCCTGCCACCATGACTGGCTAATTTTTGTATTTTTAGTAGAGATGGGGTTTCGCCATGTTGGCCAGGCTGGTCTCGAACTCCTGATCGCAGGTGATCCACCCGCCTCGGCCTCCCAAAGTGCAGGGATAACAGGCATGAGCCACAGTACCAGGCCCTGAATTCTTATTCTATCTTGGTCCTTACTAGTTAAATGTCTTGGCCAAGCCATTTGACATATCACCGGTAGGGCCTTAGACAGTTTTATTTACAGATTGGTGAGTTGGGTGTAGTAATTTAAAGTCTTATTATATTAAAACAAAGATGGTTATGTTGAATCAATACAAACTTTATGCAAAGTTTTAAGATAAACCAAGAGATTTCAAAGATATTCCCACTTGTAGTGGGTTACTTTGGGTTAAGTCCCCAGATTCCTGGAGGTTCAAGTTCCCTCTCTTATCATTGGAGATACTTTGTTGAAAAAAGTTGGTGATCTTTAAGGTTTCTTTCAGCTCAGGAATTCTTTCAGCTCATCATTCTTCCCCTTCTCCCCATCAAATTTCAACTTAACCTGATAAACTAGACATCAGGGAAGAGCTACCGCATATTGCCAAAGGCTTTCAGAGGCAATTTTCTGGGCACAAGCAATTAGCTGCCCTAGGCAAAACTGCACAGTAGGCAAAGCCTGCCTCCTCCCTCTCCTGCAGTATCCACCCCCACTACCTGCAGGCTTCCTCAACTGCCTTCAGCTTGCCAGAGCACTCACATCCACCTACGATTCTGACTTCTACCCAAGATCTAAGCTCTAAATTTCCCCCCTTCCCTCCCCCATGTAATTTTCTATTCCCTCTTTGGGGTTAGTCTCAGCTAGGTTATACAAGGTGATCTGATTTGAATTTTTCTGATTGACATCTGCATTTTAAAGAAGAATATGTTAGCATTAACGGCGAAATATTTATGGGAAATGTTTCTGAACCTTGAGCCATAAAGAAGCCCTTTGCTCACTCTAGGTTACAAGATCTTACCCTACCAGTCTCTATCTCTTCAAAAGAAGAGTGGTCATTTCTTGTATCCATGCTTCTGAAATATTGCCAATCCCTATTATAAATTAATCAAAGCCAATGCAGTTCTCATAGGTAACATGCAAGTCATGGTTACTTTTTTTATTTCCATATTACTCCTTCAGTTGGAAATACCTTGCTATCCTTCCTCCATCTATTTAAATTAGGGATCTCAAGCTGGTATTCAAGGATTTCTATATGATCCTAGATACATTTTGTTTGGCCATTACATTGGGCCTGTAGCAAGTAATGAGGTAGATATTACTCTTACCCAGTTAACAAAAGCAGCTAGGCTCCTATTGCGTTGTATCTAGTCTACTTCATGTGTTTATGTTAATTGCACAGGGTACTTGACCTTTTGACCTCTACTCATCTTTCAAGATCTCATCTAAAAGTCATCTTTTCTACGAGGTTTGAGAATCAATCAATACTTACAGCAAGTTAGTTGCTGGTTGTGTTAATCATAAGCACCTAGCTCTTATGCAGGAGCTCCTAGTCTTATGCAGGGGCTCTGAATAGAATAATTAACTGCAAATGCAATTTAATGGAGTGGGTCTGATGGTGGAGACAGCAGATTACGGCACTGAGGAAGCAGGAGGTATGTTGAGGCTGATTGGGCTTTCATGTACCCTTAAATTGCTCAGTGAAGGATGCTGACTCTTTTACATCTGGGAGTGTTTACTACTGCCTTGTACCTTCTAGTGACTCTGGAGGCAGTATATATCCTTATATTCTACATAGTGTGAAAGGAAAATATCTTGGGCTCCCAAAATCACTAAGCTAAAGGGAAAAGTCAAGCTGGGAACTGCTTAGGGCAAACCTGCCTCCCATTCTATTCAAAGTCACCCCTCTGCTCACTGAGATAAATGCATATCTGATTGCCTCCTTTGAAGAAGCTAACCAGAAACTAAAAGAATGCAACCATTTGTCTCTTATCCACCTAAGACCCGGAAGTCCCCTCCCCACTTGGAGTTGGAATCTGCTTTTCCAGATTGAACCAATGTTCATCTTACATATGTTGATTGATGTCTCATAAATCCCTAAAATGTATAAAACCAAACTGTGCTCTGACCATCTTGGGGACATGTCATTAGGCCCTCCTGAGGCTGTGTCATGGGCATGCATCCTCAACCTTGGCAAAATAAACTTTCTAAATTAACTGAGACCTGTCTCAGATTTTGGGGGTTGACATTTTGGTAACCACGTAGGGATTCTGAGTGGAAGTGCCCCTGACCTTTGACAAATCTCCTATCGGTGCTTGGTACCAGCATGAGCTAACTTTATGGCTCAAACCAACAGGACAATTTGCTGAGGTATGGGAGCACCTCCTCCAGAGAATCCCTGATCTCCCAAAATTTGGTTGAGATCTAAAGTTTATTTTGCTGTATAACTCCCTGTTTTTTGTTTGGTTTTGTTTTGTTTTGAAGTTCTACTTGCTTCCAACAAGGAAGACAAGTTTTCCTGCTTCCATGACGATAGAAGGCAGGTAACTCCTTTATGGAGTTTGAGCTCACTTCCAACAGGGAAGGTGAGGGGTTTTTTTCCTGCTTCTAGGATGGTAGACAGCCATCTTCAGCCTGAGACCCATCTCTAGGTAAGTAGCTGAATTGGGGTTTTGTCTTGGCTAAAGTTAACAACTAGCTGGTCTTAATTTCTCCTTACCATTAGAGCACTCAGTAATCATATAAGTTGTGCGATCCTTTGTTTTGCTTAACTGTTTTATGTTGTTTGTTTCTGTTTTTGTTGTTGTTTCGGTCTTTTTCCCATTGGGTTTGATCAACTCTATCTGACTTGATTAAATCCAAAGGAAGTTCCAAATTATGGGGAACAAGGCCTCTGAAGTGGCTAACTTTCCACACACACACACAAAAAGGTGGTGTGGTATGGGGAGAAAAATAGCCAGCAAAAGGAAAAAGAAAAAGAGAAAATATTTTTTATTTTGACTACTAAGGGTCTTTATTTAAATAACAAGGCCACCTTTTTGCTAGCCAGACCAAACTGAAAGAGCAATGGCTATACTTCTGAAAAAGCGGAATTTGTCCTAGTTGAAATATGGTAATGAGATTTAAAAAGATTTTTTTAAAGGAGCTCAGTGGTTAAAAGTCAGCTTAATTAAAAGCTAACATCCAAGATGTGTGTGTGTGTGCACATGTGTGTGTTTGTGTGCATATGTGTGTGTTTGTGTTTAACAGGCTTTCATGATTTTGTTTTTGCTTTTATCCTAGGACCTTGTCTTTTTTTTTTTGAGCAAAAGTATTTTTCTTCTCAGTTGACTGAATTGTTTTCTTCATTTGCTTCTGCTCTCTCTTCTCTTGCACCTTCTGCTGCATGGAGAACCTAAAATAGGTTATAATAACCTAGGGTTCCTTAAAGAAAATGAAGAAGACACCAGACTCTCTTTGGGGAAGAAACATTTTTTTCCTTATGGAACCCCAAGAATGTAAACAGACAAGTTCATCTCAGCTCTTAAATTCCTTACTTTTATATTGTGTTTTTAAATTTTGACTAAAATAGTTATTGCAACAGAGGTTACTCTTCGGTTTTTAAGGAAGACTGTGGTTTAGACACTTAGAAATGTCTTTGTTTAAAAAAATTAAGTGTACTGTAAAAGCCTCACATAGTCCAATCTCATAATAATACTCACTTTTTGGAGACCCAGGATTCAGTGTGGGCTCTTCCCAGAGCTCAGAGATCCAGTTAAAAGATAGGTAGTCCCTGTCTAAATAAAACTGATCTCCTTATACAATCCTATGATTGATTTCCACATTTTATGTTTGATTTGGCATCCATCTTTAATCTCCCTCTAGCACCACTAGATTTTTTCTCTATGTACTTTATGATGTAAATTTTGCTATTTGATTTTCATTTGAGTTGTTTCCTTTAATATGCAAATTTAAAGCTGTTTAGCTGACAACTGCCTAGAGTCGTGAAACAGGTTATCAAGAATCTGAAAGTCTAAGATAAGAAAAAAAGTTTTATAAATCTCTAAGATGTATTTCTATTGGCATGCCTAACATGTCTATATATTTATGTATTATGTACACAATATTTGACTACAAAAAACATAAAAGAGCTTTAATTAATTGGCTTAAGAAAATAAAAGTGCTTGAATCAAACACTTTATCAGGAAAAAAGAAAAGACTAGCCAAATGGGTTTTCAAGTTTACATAACTTAAGTAAAATCTTTAATAAATAAGTTAGCTTTAAAATTGTTGGTAAAGTAATATTAGAAATGGCTTAAGAATTACCAGCATACATTTTTGTTTTCAATTATTAATCAAACAATTTCATACTTATCCCTGCCTAATACTATAAGGTGTAAAAATTTGGCATAGGGGTTACAAAACTATAAACCCAGCCTAAGACAGAATGATCTTTGCTTGTGTAATCTTTAATAAATAAGACATTGATATTAGTTTAGTAAAAATAGCTACATCTTGAATTTAGTGAGATTACCATAACTTCCCATCTTGCGGCTTTAGGTGGTCTAGTCCATAGGCAGTAAGGTCTGTTTTGGGAAAGGACTGTTATTGTCTTTGTTTTAAAGCTAAACTATAAACTAAGTTCCTCCCAAAGTTAGTTTGGCCTATGCCCAGGAATGAACAAGGACAGCTTGGAGGTTAGAAGTAAGACGGAGTCAGTTAGGTCAAATCTTTTTCACTGTCTCAGTTATAATTTTGCAATGGCAGCTCCATAACTTTAAATAATGACAATTGCAGTTTTTATAAATAATCTAGGTAAACTGTTAAAATAAATAAAATAATTAGGTAAATATAATAGGATAAATACTTGTAGACAAACTCATCATAATTTAGAATCTAAGGTTATATTAAATTAAACAATAGATATTTCATTATTTGGGTATTTTCCAATAAAAATAAATTTGTAGGAAAACATTAAAAAAGTGTATCCTTTTAAAAAATGGTGAACAATTTTTGTCTAATTTAAAGCTTGAAGGTATGTATAAAACAAGGTAAAAGGAACCAAGAAGTAAAAGAGATTACTAAAGAAAGTTATAAAAATAAAGATTTTTTTTTTTGTAAGAAAGCTTAAAGGGAAATAATTTCATATGAGAAAGGATCTTGTATGGTAAATTTAGTCCTAGAGTAAAATGACTAGTTGTTTAAGAAAGAAGGATGTTCAGGACAAACCAGAATGTCCAAGCATATCATGAATGGTCTGTGTAAGTCACAATAAGAGGATTTACAAAAAAAAAATCTTTTATATGATCAATTGTCACATTATTATTTAAGTTTTGTTTGCTTAGGAAAAAACTCAGATTACTTTTTTTAAAATTAAGGTTATTACATCTGTCTAACTCTCTGCATGCACGTTTAAATACTTGTGACACTAAGTTACAGGGCTTTGACTCCTGGATCTAAAAAGAACACCAAGTCTTGCTAAATTTTAAACACTGAAAGCAATTAAAGCCCCATCTTCAGGCCCCGTAGAAGATTTCAATCAAAATAAACATTCCTGAGACACAGGGCCAGAAAGTAAAGCTATTTCAACTCAAGACCCAGGGACTATCATGGAAAAGGTGGGCACATGAGATTGAAATGGCTGATTTTGAAACATAAGTTCAGTTTCTCTATAAATTAGTCATTGATATTAAAGGCACACTGATGCAAGACCAGCATATGGGCCCCTGTGTCAAATTAACAAGGTTTTCTTGAAGGATTAACTGACTCCCTAATAAAGGTTATAAAAGGCTTATGGAAGTTGTATCTTATGGTCAAGATTAAAACTTTATAGATTGTTTATAAAATTTTGAAAAACACATTTAATTCACTTCATGCTGTTTTTATCAGGGCTTGTGGTTTGGAACATTAAGTCTCCTCTCTCAAAGAATGAAGGTTTTTGCCTTTTTGAAATCCTTAAGTTATCACTTTGGTCAAATGAATGATCCTGTTTTGTGATATCAAGAGTTTTAAACCTTTGATACTTGACAAACTTTCCAAAATAAAATTATACATTATGTCTTTTTCTAACCAAATTTATCCTTTAAGGTATTAGGTTCCCTAAAGTCCAGAAATGACATAGTCTGGCTTATTTGGTATAAAAATTATATAGGAAACACTGTCAAATATAAAATGGTGTTTGGTTTTCTTTAGGCTGCATTTGTATAAATATGTTATTGGTATGTGTTCCAAAATCACAGGAAATTCCTATAATTCTGATATGACTTAGTGTACATTATCAGGAATAATTATAATTGTCATGTTAAATTATTGTGTGCCACAGAGGTAACAAATTTCCTTGTCACTTGTGTCTTTGACTATGGCTGCTCTAAAACCTTTTGTCATCCATGGACAATTATTGTCTTGTTTTGGTCCTCCTTAGAAGGTGGTTTTATAATCAGCTATAGAACTCTAACAGGTGTTCTTAAATGCAGGTTTCTGATAACTTTGGAAATTGTGACATTAGACTAGAGGAAAAAAACTTTCAGGACTCTCATGGAGAGCTGAAATGTTCATGAATATCAAGCAGAACAGAAGTTAACTAGGCAAACTGAACTGATAGAAGACTAAAGTAATATTTTTGACTATTTGCTTTAAACATTGCTGATCTTTGTTTTGTTTTGTTTTTTTCAGAGTCAAGGAAACTTCTTCTGGGCTATTGACAGCTTTTAACAATTTTGTATACTCCTATGAGCAAAAATTTGGAGCATATTTGTTTCTCTCTACTTGATTTCTCCAGAATTTGGAAACTATTTGTGAGTATTCTTAACTTACACAATACAGTTATTTACATAAGTGCAATAAGAATCTGTTTTCATTTTGCAACAGGACACAATTGGAGAAACTTGTTATTTTACTGAGGCTTTGACTGGAATGGTGTGCTTTCCTTTAAGGAATCAAACTTGACTTATGGAGCCAATAAAGCCCCTTGGGGAAAGTGGCCTCATAACTTCCCTGTACAGGGTTCCTGACCTGTGGTAAGTAAATAATGTCACTTTCTGGCAGGCCCAGGAGCCCCAAATTTATCTTGGGACCTCAAGAGGAAAGGATCACCCGACTCATAGGTACTTGATGGCAGAAATCCATGGCTGGGCTCAACTATAAAAAAGTCTTATCTGAGATTCCTTCTGTGGAACAGAGTTCCATCAAAGCCAATTTAAAAGCCTATGTAAAAAATATTTATTCTTGCTGCACTGTATGCAAATAATTAGGCAAGTAAAATAAGGCATATCAGTCCTATCATGACTTGTCATTAATAAAAATGGGAAACTGGAGAGAGAAAATTTCTGTTTCAAAACTAAAATACACTTGTTGTTAGATTCTAGTCTTGTCTAATGCTTTTCAATTTTATTATTTTCTACAGTTTGGACCAAATTCTAATTTTTCTTGGCAACAAGTTTTCAAAATAATGTTTTCCATTTTTTTTCCCTCTTTTTCCCCCATTTTTTCTAATTTGGAGTCATCGAAAACTAAGCTGTGCTTTCATAAAGCCCTGAGAACTGAAGCTAGACAATAAACTTTAGAAGAGAATAACAGCAACCTATTTACATACATAAACCACTTTCATGGCTGTTTGCCAGTGTTTGGACTTCAGAGTAATGTGGCCTATATAGATTTTCCAGGATTGTTCTTTTTGTGGTTGTTGTTTTTCTCCCTTCCTCCCCCTATTTTCTCTTCATAGGACATGAGACTTCACAACCTTCTAACAAAACTTTCCTAATAATTTGGTGCTTACTTGTCTAGGAACAAATCATCCTAGCCATGAGAGATCAGACAAAACATGGGACCAGAGGCTCATTTTCTTCTAAAATGCTTTCTCCAAAAGATTTTACAAAAAAAAAAGGAGAGAAATTTGAAAGGAAAATATCTTGGTCCCCCAAAATCACTAAGCTAAAGGGAAAAGTCAAGCTGGGACTGCTTAGAGCAAGCCTGCCTCCCATTCTATTCAAAGTCACCCCTCTGCTCACTGAGATAAATGCATATCTGATTGCCTCCTTTGGAGAGGCTAATCAGAAACTCAAAAGAATACAATCATTTATCTCTTATCTACTTATGACCCAGAAGCCACTTCCCTGCTTCAAGTTATCCTGCCTTTCCAGACTGAACCAATGTTTATCTTATATATGTTGATTGACATCTCATGTCTCCCTAAAATGTATAAACCAAACTGTGCTCTGATCACCTTGGGCACACCTCATCAGGACCTCCTGAGGCTGTGTCATGAGCACGTGTCCTCAACTTTGACAAAATTAACTTTCTAAATTAACTGAGACCTGTCTCAAATTTTGGAGGTTCACAATAGTGTCAGTATTTATACAAATTTCATTTGTATTATGCAACATCTTTGCCATCTTTTTCCCCCTTTCACATATAAACTGAGCTATTTGGACCATTTAGACCTCAGCCACGACCCTCTCTTGCACTGCCTTTTCCCTCATCAAAGCAAATAAGCAAAAACAGAACATCCTGCCCTCGATTCCCTCCATTGCCATCCCTCTCCCAAGAGGGTAAACATAATAATGACACTAATCATCATTAAAAAATAATAGCATAAATCTAGTGTGTCTTGAAGCTTTGCTGTGGCCTACCAAATAAGAATCAAAATACCATTCTCCTAGTATTTGGTAACTGAACATCCTTGGACTGGAGGTTGAAAGGAACTAATATTATTCTAAATCTTATCCTTTTGCATACAGAGTAATGGCAAAATTCCAGCATAATAATACTGCACATTTACATAATGCCCTTTTTCACAGGCATTCATAGTGCTTTGCAAAATTTCCTATGCATTTTCTCAGTATTAGATAAGAAGAAAAGGGAGATGATTGATTCTAGATGTGGAAAGAGGGATTGGCAAAGCCTGAATCCAAAAAAATAAAATAAACTGTGAGACAGAAAGCTTAAGAGTGGACTCCTGACTCTGAACCTAATGTTCTTTCTACTATTCTTCTGAAGGCAATTTTTTTTTCTTTTCTTGGGTCTGCTATTCAATAGCACCTAATGAATATTGAAAAGCAAAAGGAGAATGGCCCTTGACATTGAACACTAGCAAGAGACATGTTTAGAAGGCAAGATTTATTAAAACTGGGTTCCAGATAAGCCTATTTTTAAAAATTAAGAAACCAAAAGCACGTCAAAATTAGGGAAAAATATGAAATATCTACAAAACAAGCTGCATCTTTGTGTACCCTAATGAAAGAAGGTATGGAAAATTGTTAGATTAAAAAAAGACCAAACTATCCTCAAATAACCTAGAGGTAAATAGTAATACGTTATAATTCATCTGATAAATTTCTCAAAACTGTGTGTTTTATTCGCCTGGACTCACTAGGGATTTTTCAAAGTTCTAGATTTATAAGAAAAAAAAAATACTTGAAATTGAAAAGTGGGAGTAATATATAGTGATTAAAGTTTGTGTCTGATTTTTTTTCAGTAAAAGGAACTAGTGATGCAATAGTTCCAGGGATTTAAAAGAGTTTCTTCAAATATATCTGGGGGATAAGAAACACTGAAGAGAAAAGAGGCCTAGTAATAAATGACAAACGAGATGAAATGAGATTTTGAAATAGTTGGGCTACTGAACTGATTTTTTAAATAGATCTTTTAACAAGAAAAACAAAAAAGGGGCTAAGGACAGAGAAGGAACAAGAGTTGTCAGGAGAATGCTGATAAATAGCAAGCAAGGGAATTCAGCCCTTGCAAAAATAAGGATTTTCCAAATCAGTAAACTTGGGGGATATGCTTTGCCACGGGGGATAAGAAAGAACTGAGTAATTTATATTCTGAATCACATTTTCTCTTACGTTTTCATTCAGCCAGGATAATCAAACCATATTATAAACCCCAGAAACTGCTTTAACATGCAAAACATTCAAAACACCTGGCTTGCATTCTCACTCCTAATATCCTCAGATAATCACACATGCTTTTAACAAACAAATTTAATTATCTACAAATGCCAAGCACTCTACTAGGTATTACAAATACAAAGAAGCATTAGCACCTTTCCCAAATCATTCCACCCACCTTGGAATTACACTCAGCTTGGAAATCATTCCATTCACCTTGGAACACTCACTCAGTTTTGACCCAGGACCCCATCTGCCCTTCAAAGCAAGCAGGTTTGTTGAAGATCTGATGGCTGCAGGTATATGGTCTACATTTGTAGTATATTTTGAAGTTGGGTAGTGTGATGCCTCCAGCTTTGTTCTTTTTGTTTATCATTGTCTTAGCTATATGTGCTCTTTTTTGGTTTCACATAAATTTTAAAATAGTTTTTTCTAAGTCTGTGAAGAATGTTAATGGTAGTTTAATGGGAATAGCATTGTATCTATAAATTACATTGGGCAGTATGGCCATTTTCACTATATTGATTCTTCCTATTCATGAGCATGGAATGTTTTTCATTTGTTTGTGTCCTCTCTGATTTCTTTGAGCAGTGGTTTGTCGTTCTCCTTGAAGAGGTCTTTCACTTCCCTTGTTAGCTGTATTCCTAGGTATTTAATTCTTTGTGTAGCAATTGTGAATGGGAGTTCACTCGTGATTTGTCTCTCTGCTTGCCTGTTGGTGTATAGAAATAAGAGCTGATTTTAAACTCTATCTTGCATTTTGCATTTTTTAAAAAGTTAGCACTACCTTGGGCAGCTTTCCATATCTGCACATGGAGGTCTTTGTAATAGCTACATATTTTATTGTATGAATTACCATAGTTTATTTAAAAAGTCTCCTACATTGGACATATTGATTGCTTTATATCTTTCAATATTAAAATAAACTATGTTATTTATGAACCTAAAAGGAGGCAGGGTTGTTGCAAAAATTAAATAAGATAATTTATGTGAAAGCACCAAGAATGCCTAACATTAGGTATTTTTAGTACATGTTAGCTAAATGAGTGAACTGAATGAGGGAGCAAATGAACCGGTAATGCTTCCAATTTTGTTTTCTGGTTAATATCTCTCTCTACTCACTAGAATGAGCCTGATGAAAATAGAGATCAGTCTTTTCTGTCTTCATTCACTGCTGAATCCCTAGAGCTTTGAACAGTGCCTGCATATAGTAAATGTTTAAATAAATTGGCTAATGAATGAATATCATTAGCCATCATTCTTTCTTTTGACCCATAGTTTTAATTTCAAGGTAAAAGGGCCTATTTAAGATGAAAGATAATGCAGCTTTCTTTCAAGTGAGATTATTTGTAATTTGATCCTGAAAAAAGTTAAAGAATAAGGCTATCCCCAGATGGGTACTGGAACCTGGCAACTCAAATCTATCTTGCCTGCCCCAGATAATCTCACTTGGAAGAAGGCTGCACTGTCAGCAACTTTCATAAGCCTCTTTGGATATCATTATAGATAGAAATTTTGAAAGGGATTTTAATTACATCCAGAAAAGGGAAATAAGGTACAACACCTACACAGCCCTGCCTTAAGTTTGAGTCCCAGAGTAGCTATTCAATTTGCCCCACCCAAGAAATGCACCTGCTTAGGACAGCCAAAGTTTGTGAATTAATCAGCTTTCAAATATAGATCAAAGTACAGTCAAGGGTTTCTTTATGGTAACACTACACTCATTAGACTTGCTTTCTTAATTTGGAAAGAAAGAACTGGAGTTAGAGATAAGTCTCAACCCTCAGTGTACCATGGGTATGTGTTCAATATGACAGTGTCATCTGTCTTACATATTGCTAAAGGGAAAAAAAAGTTGACAACCACTGCTTTAACTAGGGCTTTTCAGGTCATGTGAGAAAGTTGGTCAGATTTCTAGAGCCATGTAACTACATATACGGGACAACCAAGGTCTTAAGTTTGGGGATCATGGTATAACTCAAGTAAACTGGGTTGAGCTTCACTTAACCACTCTCAGTACACTCTCACACTCAAAGACACAAATCTGAGGAGTCACAGAGTATTTATTAGTACAACCCTGTCTTCACTTTTATATATATATAGAAATACATATATATATTTTTTTCATTATTATACTTTAAGTTTTAGGGTACATGTGCATAACATGCAGGTTTGTTACATATGTATACATGTGCCATGATGGTGTGCTGCACCCATTAACTTGTCATTTACCATTAGGTATATCTCCTAATGCTATCCTTCCCCGCTTCCCTCACCCCACAACAGGCTCCGGTGTGTGATGTTCCCCTTTCTGTGTCCACGTGTTCTCATTGTTCAATTCCCACCTATGAGCGAGAACATACGGTGTTAGGTCTTTTGTCCTTGTGATAGTTTACTGAGAATGATGGTTTCCAGCTTCATCCATGTCCCTGCAAAGGATATGAACTCATCATTTTTTATGGCTGCATAGTATTCCATGGTGTATATGTGCCACATTTTCTTAATCCAGTCTATCATTGTTGGACATTTGGGTTGGTTCCAAGTCTTTCCTATTGTGAATAGTGCTGCAGTAAACACACGTGTGCATGTGTCTTTATAGCAGCATGATTTATAGTCCTTTGGGTATATACCCAGTAATGGGATGGCTGGGTCAAATGGTATTTCTAGTTCCAGATCCCTGAGGAATTGCCACACTGACTTCCACAATGGTTGAACTAGTTTACAGTCCCACCAACAGTGCAAAAGTGTTCCTATTTCTCCACATCTTCTCCAGCACCTGTTGTTTCCTGACTTTTGAATGATCGCCATTCTAACTGGTGTGAGATGGTATCTCATTGTGGTTTTGATTTGCATTTCTCTGATGGCCAGTGATGATGAGCATTTCTTCATGTGTTTTTTGGCTGCATAAATGTCTCCTTTTGAGAAGTGTCTGTTCATATCCTTTGCCCGCTTTCTGATGGGGTTGTTTTTTTCTTGTCAATTTGTTTGAGTTCATTGTAGATTCTGGATATTAGCCCTTTGTCAGATGAGTAGGTTGCAAAAATTTTTTCCCATTCTGTAGGTTGCCTGTTCACTCTGATGGTGGTTCCTTTTGCTGTGCAGAAGCTCTTTAGTTTAATTAGATCTCATTTGTCAATTTTGGCTTTTGTTGCCATTGCTTTTGGTGTTTCAGACATGAAGTCCTTGCCCATGCCTATGTCCTGAATGGTATTGCCTAGGTTTTCTTCTAGGGTTCTTATGGTTTTAGGTCTAACATGTAAGTCTTTAATCCATCTTGAATTAATTTTTGTATAAGGTGTAAGGAAGGGATCCAGTTTCAGCTTTCTACATATGGCTAGCCAGTTTTCCCAGCACCATTTATTAAATAGGGAATCCTTTCCCTGTTGCTTGTTTTTGTCAGGTTTGTCAAAGATCAGATAGTTGTAGATAAGCGGCATCATTTCTGAGGGCTCTGTTCTGTTTCATTGGTCTATATCTCTGTTTTGGTACCAGTACCATGCTGTTTTGGTTACTGTAGCCTTGTAGTATAGTTTGAAGTCAGGTAGTGTGATGCCTCCAGCTTTGTTCTTTTGTCTTAGGATTGACTTGGCAATGCGGGCTCTTTTTTGGTTCCCTATGAACTTTAAAGTAGTTTTTTCCATTTCTGTGAAGAAAGTCATTGGTAGCTTGATGGGGACGGCATTGAATCTATAAATTACCTTGGGCAGTATGGCCATTTTCACGATATTGATTCTTCCTACCCATGAGCATGAGAACTGCAAAAAGAAGAGTACATTCTGTACACAGGAAGAATTGTTTAAGTCCTTTTCCCATTACTATTCCTCCCAGTAGGCTTCACACAGATGGCAGCTGCTCTTGAAAACATTCACTCTCATTTCTCAACTCCTTCAATACTCTATCCAATATCCAGTCAATGAATCTGTCTTCTCACTCACCTCCTTGACATCATTGTTATTCAATCCACTTTGTTCTTCATTCAGAGAGTGTGTGCTTTAGGAGCATGGTTTTCCTTTCTGGACTTCAGTGCTGACAGAGACAGATGCCCTTTATTGTCAGAATTACCTCCAACTGACTTGAAGGAGTTTTGTTCCTGTGTTTTAGTTTTGTATATTTTTTGAAATACAGGTATTTAAATGTGTTCTTCCTTTTTTCCTGTACTTTCTTCTTTTAAAATTAGCATGTATTGACTTTATAATAAGAAAATAGGGAGGGCGATTCCAAGATGGCCGAATAGGAACAGCTCCAGTCTACAGCTCCCAGTGTGAGCGATGCAGAAGATGGATGATTTCTGCATTTCCAACTGAGGTACTGGGTTCATCTCACTAGGGACTGTCAGACAGTGGGTGTAGGACAGTGGGTGCAGCACATCAAGCATGAGCCGAAACAGGGTGAGGCATCACCTCACCCAGGAAGCACAAGGGGTCAGGGAATTCCCTTCCCTAGGCAAAGAAAGGGGTGACACATGGCACCTGGAAAATCGGGTCATTCTCACCCTAATACTGTGCTTTTCCAACGGTCTTAGCAAACGGCACACCAGGAGATTATATCCTGCACCTGGCTCAGAGGGTCCTACACCCATGGGGCCTCACTCATTGCTAGCACAGCAGTCTGTGATCAAACTGCAAGGCATCAGTGAGGTTGGGGGTGGGGCGCCTGCCATTGCTGAGGCTTGAGCAGGTAAACAAAGCGGCTGGGAAGCTTGAACTGGGTGGAGCCCACCACAGCTCAAGGAGGCCTGCCTGCCTCTGTAGACTCCACCTCTGAGGGCAGGGCATAGCCAAACAAAAGGCAGCAGAAACCTCTGCAGACTTAAATGTCCCTGGCTGACAGCTTAGAAGACAGTAGTGGTTCTCCCAGCACGCAGCTTGAGATATGAGAACAGACAGACTGCCTCCTCAAGTGGGTCCCTGACCCCCAAGTAGCCTAACTGGGAGGCACCCCCAAGTAGGGGCAGACTGACACCTCACACAGCCGGGTACCCCTCTGAGACGAAAATTCAAGAGGAACGATCAGGCAGCAACATTTGCTGTTCACCAATATTCGCTGTTCTGCAGCCTCCACTGCTAATACCCGGGCAAACAGGGTCTGAAGTAGACCTCTGGCAAACTCCAACAGACCTGCAGCTGGGGGTCCTGACTGTTGGAAGGAAAACTAACAAACAGAAAGGACATCCACACCAAAACCCCATCTGTATGTCACCATCATCAAAGACCAAATGTAGATAAAACCACAAAGATGGGGGAAAAACAGAGCAGAAAAACTGAGAATTCTAAAAATCAGAGCGCCTCTCCTCCTCCAAAGGAACGCAGCTCCTCACCAGCAACGGAACAAAGCTGGACGGAGAATGACTTTGATGAGTTGAGATAAGAAGGCTTCAGACGATCAAACTTCTCCGAGCTAAAGGAGGAAGTTCGAACCCATGGCAAAGAAGTTAAAAACCTTGAAAAAAGATTAGATAAATGGCTAACTAGAATAACCAATGCAGGGAAGTCCTTAAAGGACCTGATGGAGCTGAAAACCGTGGCACGAGAACTACATGACGAATGCACAAGCTTCAGTAGCTGATTTGATCAACTGGAAAAAAGGGTATCAGTGATGGAAGATCAAATGAATGAAACGAAGCGAGAAGAGAAGTTTAGAGAAAAGAGAATAAAGAGAAACGAACAAAGCCTCCAAGAAATTTGGGACTATGTGAAAAGACCAAATCTACCTCTGATTGGTGTACCTGAAAGTGACGGGGAGAATGGAACCAAACTGGAAAACACTCTGCAGGATATTATCCAGGAGAACTTCCCCAATCTAGCAAGGCAGGCCAACATTCAAATTCAGGAAATACAGAGAATGCCACAAAGATACTCCTTGAGAAGAGCAACTCCAAGATACCTAATTGTCAGATTCACCAAAGTTGAAATGAAGGAAAAAATGTTAAGGGCAGCCAGAGAGAAAGGTTGGGCTACCCACAAAGGGAAGCCCATCAGACTAACAGCTGATCTTTTGGCAGAATCTCTACAAGCCAGAAGAGAGTGGGGGCCAATATTCAACATTCTTAAAGAAAAGAATTTTCAACCCAGAATTTCATTTCCAGCCAAACTAAGCTTCATAAGTGAAGGAGAAATAAAATACTTTACAGACAAGCAAATGCTGAGAGACTTTGTCACCACCAGGCCTGCCCTAAAAGAGCTCCAGAAGGAAGCACTAAACATGGAAAGGAACAACCGGTACTAGCCACTGCAAAAACATGCCAAATTGTAAAGACCATCAAGGCTAGGAAGAAACTGCATCAACTAGCAAGCAAAATAACCAGCTAACATGATAATGACAAGATCAAATTCACACATAACATTATTAACTTTAAATGTCAATGGGCTAAATGCTCCAGTTAAAAGACAAAGACTGGTAAATTGCATAAAGAGTCAATACCCATCAGTGTGCTGTATTCAGGAAATGCATCTCACATGCAGAGACACACATAGGCTCAAAATAAAGGGATGGAGGAAGATCTACCAAGTAAATGGAAAACAAAAAAAGGCAGGGGTTGCAATCCTAGTCTCTGATAAAACAGACTTTAAACCAACAAAGATCAAAAGAGACAAAGAAGGCCATTACATAATGGTAAAGGGATTAATTCAACAAGAAGAGCTAACTATCCTAAATATATATGCACCCAATACAGGAGCACCCAGATTCATAAAACAAGTCCTTAGAGACCTACAAAGAGACTTAGACTCTCACACAATAATAATGGGAGACTGTAACACCCCACTGTCAACATTAGACTGATCAACGAGACAGAAAGTTAACAAGGATATCCAGGAATTGAACTCAGCTCTGCACCAAGCGGACCTAGTAGACACCTACAGAACTCTCCACCCCAAATCAACAGAATATACATTTTTTTCAGCACCACACCGCACTTATTCCATAATTGACCACATAGTTGGAAGTAAAGCACTCCACAGCAAATGTAAAAGAATAGAAATTATAACAAACTGTCTCTCAGACCACAGTGCAATCAAACTAGAACTCAGGATTAAGATACTCACTCAAAACCGCTCATCTACATGGAAACTGAACAACCTGTTCCTGAATGACTACTGGGTACATAATGAAATGAAGGCAGAAATAAAGATGTTCTTTGAAACCAATGAGAACAAACACAAAATATACCAGAATCTCTGGGGCACAGTTAAAGCAGTGTGTAGAGGGAAATTTATAGCACTAAATGCCCACAAGAGAAAGCAGGAAAGGTCTAAAACTGACACCCTAACATCAGAATTAAAAGAACTAGAGAAGCAAGAGCAAACACATTCAAAAGCTAGCAGAAGGCAAGAAATAACTAAGATCAGAGCAGAACTGAAGGATATAGAGACATAAAAACTCTTCAAAAAATCAATGAATCCAGGAGCTGGTTTTTTGAAAAGATCAACAAAATTGATAGACTGCTAGCAAGACTAATAAAGAAGAAAAGAGAGAAGAATCAAATAGATGCGATAAAAAATGATAAAGGAGATATCACCACCGTTCCCACGGAAATACAAACTACCATCAGAGAATACTACAAACACCTCTATGCAAATAAACTAGAAAATCTAGGAGAAATGGATAAATGCCTCAACACATACACTCTCCCAAGACTAAACCAGGAAGAAGTTGAATCTCTGAGTAGACCAATAACAGTTTCTGAAATTAAGGCAATAATTAATAGCTTACCAACCAAAAAAAGTCCAGGACCGGATGTATTCACAGCCGAATTCTACCAGAGGTACAAGGAGGAACTGGTACCATTCCTTCTGAAACTATTCCAATCAATAGAAAAAGAGGGAATCCTCCCTAACTCATTTTACGAGGCCAGCATCATCCTGATAGCAAAACTTAGCAGAGACACAACAATAAAAGAGAATTTTAGACCAATATCCCTGATGAACATCAATGCAAAAATACTCAATAAAATACTGGCAAACCAAATCCAGCAACACATCAAAAAGCTTACCCACCATGATCAAGTGGGCTTCATCCCTGGGATGCAAGGCTGGTTCAACATACAAAAATCAATAAACGTAATCCAGCATACAAACAGAACCAATGACAAAAGCCACATAATTATCTCAATAGATGCAGAAAAGGCCTTTGACAAAATTCAATAGCCCTTCATGTTAAAAACTCTCAATAAATTAGGTATTGATGGGATGTATCTCAAAATAATAAGAGCTATTTATGACAAACCCACAGCTAATATCATACTGAATGGGCAAAAACTGGCACAAGACAGGGATGCCCTCTCTCACCACTCCTATTCAATATAGTGTTGGAAGTTCTGGCCAGGGAATCAGGCATGAGAAGAAAATAAAGGGTATCCAGTTAGGAAAAGAGGAAGTCAAATTGTTCCTGTTTGCAGATGACATGATTGTATATCTAGAAAACCCCATCATCTCAGCCCAAAATCTCCTTAAGGTGATAAGCAACTTCAGCGAAGTCTCAGGATACAAAATCAATGTGCAAAAATCACAAGCATTCTTATACACCAGTAACAAACAGACAGCCAAATCATGAGTGAACTCCCATTCGCAATTGCTTCAAAGCGAATAAAATACCTAGGAATCCAACTTACAAGGGATGTGAAGGACCTCTTCAAGGAGAACTACAAACCACTGCTCAATGAAATAAAAGAGGATACAAACAAATGGAAGAGCATTCCATGCTCATGGGTAGGAAGAATCAATATTGTGAAAATGGCTATACTGCCCAAGGTAATTGATGGATTCAATGCCATCCCCATCAAGCTACCAATGACTTTCTTCACAGAATTGGAAAAAACTACTTTAAAGTTCATATAGAACCAAAAAAGAGCCCACATTGCCAAGTCAATCCTATGCCAAAAGAACAAAGCTGAAGGCATCACGCTACCTGACTTCAAACTATACTACAAGGCTACAGTAACCAAAACAGCATGGTACTGGTACCAAAACAGAGATACAGACCAATGGAACAGAACAGAGCCCTCAGAAATAATACCACACATCTACAACTATCTGATCTTGGACAAACCTGACAAAAACAAGAAATAGGGAAAGGATTCCCTATTTAATAAATGGTGCTGGGAAAACTGGCTAGCCATATGTAGAAAGCAGAAACTGGATCCCTTCCTTACACCTTATACAAAAATTAATTCAAGATGGATTAAAGACTTAAATGTTAGACCTAAAACCATAAAAACCCTAGAAGAAAACCTAGGCAATACCATTCAGGACATAGGCATGGGCAAGGACCTCATGTCTAAAACACCAAAAGCAATGGCAACAAAAGCCAAAATTGACAAATGGGATCTAATTAAACTAAAGAGCTTCTGCACAGCAGAAGGAACCACCATCAGAGTGAACAGGCAACCTACAGAATGGGAGAATATTCTTGCAATCTACTCATCTGACAAAGGGCTAATAACCAGAATCTACAAAGAACTCCAACAAATTTACAAGAAAAAAACAACCCCATCAAAAAGTGGGTGATGGATATGAACAGACACTTCTCAAAAGAAGACATTTATGCAGCCAAAAGACACAAGAAAAAAAGCTCATCATTACTGGCCATCAGAGAAATGCAAATCAAAACCACAATGAGATACCATCTCACACCAGTTAGAATGGCGATCATTAAAAAGTCAGGAAACAACAGGTGCTGGAGAGGATGTGGAGAAATAGGAACACTTTTACACTGTTGGTGGGATTCTAAACTAGTTCAACCATCATGGAAGTCAGTGTGGCGATTCCTCAGGGATCTAGAACTAGAAATACCATTTGACCCAGCCATCCCATTACTGGGTATATACGCAAAGGATTATAAATAATGCTGCTATAAAGACACATGCACACGTATGTTTATTGCGGCACTATTCACAATAGGAAAGACTTGGAACCAACCCAAATTTCCAACAACAATAGACTGGATTAAGAAAATGTGGCACAAATTGTAAAGACCATCGAGGCTAGGAAGAAACTATAGCAACTAACGAGCAAAATAACCAACTAACATCATAATGACAGGATCAGATTCACACATAACAATATTCACGTTAAATGTAAATGGGCTAAATGCTCCAATTAAAAGACACAGACTGGCAAACTGGATAAGGAGTCAGGACCCATCAGTGTGCTGTATTCAGGAAACCCATCTCACGTGCAGAGACACACATAGACTCAAAATAAAGGGATGGAGGAAGATCTATCAAGCAACTGGAAAACAAAAAAAGGCAGGGGTTGCAATCCTAGTCTCTGATAAAATAGACTTTAAACAAACAAAGATCAAAAGAGACAAAGAAGGCCATTATATAATGGTAAAGGGATCAATTCAACAAGAAGAGCTAACTATCCTAAATATATATGCACCCAACACAGGAGCACCCAGATTCATAAAGCAAGTCCTGAGTGACCTACAAAGGGACTTAAACTCCCACACAATAATAATGGGAGATTTTAACACCCCACTGTCAGCATTAGACAGATCAACGAGACAGAAAGTTCACAAGGATATCCAGGAATTGAACTCAGCTCTACATAAAGTGGACCTAATAGACATCTACAGAACTCTCCACCCCAAATCAACAGAATATACATTTTTTTCAGCACCACACCACACCTATTCCAAAATTGACCACATAGTTGGAAGGAAAGCTCTTCTCAGCAAATGTAAAAGAACAGAGATTATAACAAACTGTCTCTCAGACCACAGTGCAATCAAACTAGAACTCAGGATTAAGAAACTCACTCAAAACTGCTCAACTACATGGAAACTGAACAACCTGCTCCTGAATGACTATTGGGTACATAATGAAATGAAGGCAGAAATAAAGATGTTCTTTGAAACCAATGAGAACAAAGACACAACATACCAGAATCTCTGGGACACGTTCAAAGCAGTGTGTAGAGGCAAATTTATAGCACTAAATGCCCACAAGAGAAAGCAGGAAAGATCCAAAATTGACACCCTAACATCACAATTAAAAGAACTAGAAAAGCAAGAGCAAACACATTCAAAAGCTAGCAGAAGGCTAGAAATAACTAAAATCAGAGCAGAACTGAAGGAAATAGAGACACAAAAAACCCTTCAAAAAATTAATGAATCCAGGAGCTGGTTTTTTGAAAAGATCAACAAAATTGATGGACCGCTAGCAAGACTAATAAAGAAGAAAAGAGAGAAGAATCAAATAGATGCAATAAAAAACGAAAAAGGGGATATCACCACCGATCCCACAGAAATACAATCTACCATCAGAGAATACTACAAACACCTCTATGCAAATAAACTAGAAAATCTAGAAGAAATGGATAAATTCCTCGACAGATACACCCTCCCAAGACTAAACCAGGAAGAAGTTGAATCTCTGAATAGACCAATAACAGGCTCTGAAATTGTGGCAATAATCAATAGCTTACCAACCAAAAAGAGTCCAGGACCTGATTCATTCACAGCTGAATTCTACCAGAGGTACAAGGAGGAACTGGTACCATTCCTTCTGAAACTATTCCAATCGATAGAAAAAGAGGGAATCCTCCCTAACACATTTTACGAAGCCAGCATCGTCCTGATACCAAAACCTGGCAGAGACATAACCAAAAAAGAGAATTTCAGACCAATATCCTTGATGAACATTGATGCAAAAATCCTCAATAAAATACTGGCAAACCGAATCCAGCAGCACATCAAAAAGCTTATCCACCATGATCAAGTGGGCTTCATCCCTGGGATGCAAGGCTGGTTCAACATACGCAAATCAATAAATGTAATCCAGCATATAAACAGAACCAAAGACAAAAACCATATGATTATCTCAATAGATGCAGAAAAGGCCTTTGACAAAATTCAACAACCCTTCATGCTAAAAACTCTCAATAAATTAGGTATTGATGGGACGTATCTCAAAATAATAAGAGCTATCTACAACAAACCCACAGCCAATATCATACTGAATGGGCAAAAACTGGAAGCATTCCCTCTGAAAACTGGCACAAGACAGGGATGCCCTCTCTCACCGCTCCTATTCAACATAGTGCTGGAAGTTCTGGCCAGAGCAATCAGGCAGGAGAAGGAAATAAAGGGTATTCAATTAGGAAAAGAGGAAGTCAAATTGTCCCTGTTTGCAGATGACATGATTGTATATCTAGAAAACCCCATTGTCTCAGCCCAAAATCTCCTTAAGCTGATTAGCAACTTCAGCAAAGTCTCAGGATACAAAATTAATGTACAAAAATCACAAGCATTCTTGTACACCAATAACAGACAAACAGAGAGCCAAATCATGAGTGAACTCCCATTCACAATTGCTTCAAAGAGAATAAAATACCTAGGAATCCAACTTACAAGGGATGTCAAGGACCTCTTCAAGGAGAACTACAAACCACTGCTCAATGAAATCAAAGAGGATACAAACAAATGGAAGAACATTCCATGCTCATGGGTTGGAAGAATCAATATCGTGAAAATGGCCATACTGCCCAAGGTAATTTATAGATTCAATGCCATCCCCATCAAGCTACCAATGACTTTCTTCACAGAATTGGAAAAAACTACTTTAAAGTTCATATGGAACCAAAAAAGAGCCCGCATCGCCAAGTCAATCCTAAGCCAAAAGAACAAAGCTGGAGGCATCACGCTACCTGACTTTAAAGTATACTACAAGGCTACAGTAACCAAAACAGCATGGTACTGGTACCACAACAGAGACATAGATCAATGGAACAGAACAGAGCCCTCAGAAATGATGCCGCATAGCTACAACTATCTGATCTTTGACAAACCTGACAAAAACAAGAAATGGGGAAAGGATTCCCTATTTAATAAATGGTGCTGGGAAAACTGGCTAGCCATATGTAGAAAGCTGCAACTGGATCCCTTCCTTACACCTTATACAAAAATTAATTCAAGATGGATTAAAGACTTATATGTTAGACCTAAAACCATTAAAATCCTACAAGAAAACCTAGGCAATACCATTCAGGACATAGGCGTGGGCAAGGACTTCATGTCTAAAACACCAAAAGCAATGGCAACAAAAGCCAAAATCGACAAATGGGATCTCATTAAACTAAAGAGCTTCTGCACAGCAAAAGAAACTATCATCAGAGTGAACAGGCAACCTACACAATGGGAGAAAATTTTTGCAACCTACTCATCTGACAAAGGGCTAATATCCAGAATCTACAATGAACTCAAACAAATTTACAAGAAAAAAACAAACAACCCCATCAAAAAGTGGGCAGAGGACATGAACAGACACTTCTCAAAAGAAGACATTTATGCAGCCAAAAAACACATGAAGAAATGCTCATCATCACTGGACATCAGAGAAATGCAAATCAAAACCACAGTGAGATACCATCTCACACCAGTTAGAATGGCCATCATTAAAAAATCAGGAAACAACAGGTGCTGGAGAGGATGTGGAGAAATAGGAACACTTTTACACTGTTGGTGGGACTGTAAACTAGTTCAACCATTGTGGAAGTCAGTGTGGCGATTCCTCAGGGATCTAGAACTAGAAATACCATTTGACCCAGCCATCCCATTACTGGGTATATACCCAAAGGACTATAAATCATGCTGCTATAAAGACACATGCACACGTATGTTTATTGCGGCACTATTCACAATAGCAAAGAGTTGGAACCAACCCAAATGTCCAACAACGATAGACTGGATTAAGAAAATGTGGCACATATACACCATGGAATACTATGCAGCCATAAAAAATGATGAGTTCGTGTCCTTTGTAGGGACATGGATGAAACTGGAAACCATCATTCTCAGTAAACTATCGCAAGGACAAAAAACCAAACACCGCATGTTCTCACTCATAGGTGGGAATTGAACAATGAGAACTCATGGACACAGGAAGGGGAACATCACGCTCTGGGGACTGTTGTGGGGTGGGGGGAGGGGGGAGGGACAGCATTAGGAGATACACCTAATGCTAAATGACGAGTTAATGGGTGCAGGAAATCAACATGGCACATGGATACATATGTAACAAACCTGCACATTGTGCACATGTACCCTAAAACCCTAAATAAAAAAAGAAAAAAAAAAAAAGTAAAAAAAAAAAAAAAAAAAAAAAGAAAAAAAAAAAAGATCTACACATATCGTAGAGCTCCAGCATGGTGGCTCACGCCTGTAATACAAACACTTTGGAAGGCCAAGGTGGGAGAATCACTGAAGCCCAGGAGTTTGAGATCAACCTGGGCAACAAAGTAAGACCCTGTCTCTACAAAACAATAAAAAATAAAAACTAGCCGGGCATGGAGCATATGCCTGTGGTCTCAGCTAGATGGGAGGCTGAGGCAGGAGACTGAGTCTGCAGTGAGCCGTGTTTGCACCACTGCACTCTAGGCTTGGGTGATACAGCAAGATCTGTCTCAAAAAATAAAACAAAAAATACATACATTGTAAAAAAAAAAAAAAAAAAAAAAAAAAAAAGAAAATGTGGCACATATACACCATGGAATACTATGCAGCCATAAAAAATGATGAGTTCATATCCTTTGCAGGGACATGGATGAAGCTGGAAACCATCATTTTCAGGAAACTATCGCAAGGACAAAAAAACAAACACTGCATGTTCTCACTCATAGGTGGGAATTGAACAATGAAAACACATGGACACAGGAAGGGGAACATCACACATGGGGGCCTGTTGTGGGGTGGGGGGAGGGATAGCATTAGGAGATACACCTAATGTAAATGACGAGTTAATGGGTGCAGCACACCATCATGGCACATGTATATGTATGTAACAAACCTGCACCTTGTGCACATGTACCCTAGAACTTAAAGTATAATAAAAAAAAGAAAATAGTTATTTTTAACTTAAAAAGCTTATATATGCTCATTATAAAAAACTTGGAAAACTCAGAAAAATAGAAGAATAATATAATCTTGAAGAACATTTCGATTTTAATGCATTTTCTTCATCTTCTAAACACGCACATATATACACACATACAGACTATACTGTTCTGTATTGTTTATTTGATGTACTTTGATGTACTCTTTTTATTAAGTATCCTTCCAGATATTATTTTAATGACTCTATTGCATTCCATTGTATGGATATATCATAATTTATTCATCCATCTCCCTGTTGTTAGAAAGTTAGATTGTTTCCAATTTCCACCACTCTATAATGTTCACTAATCTTTTCATCTATACTATTTTGTTAAAATGAATCACAAAATGAATCACAAATACTTAGAATTCCTGAGCCAAATATTATCAATATTTCTTCAAACTTTGTGAAAAATTTAACTGTCCTCCAAAGTAGAGACTAGTATAATGAACTCCCTTATACAAATCATCCCACAATCAACATAAAAAATTTTGCAAAATCTTTATTTTTAAGGTTCCTGATATGCAGTACATTGTCTAATTGCTTTCCAGAAATTGACCAATTTTTATTCTCACTATCATTGTGAAGCTCCCACAAGAACTCTAACTAGAATTGTGTGTCTCTAATATCTGATCATTGTTGGCAAATATGATTAGCTATTTCAAACCTAAGTTGTCAGAATCTTGCCTCACATTGTCCTAAGAGTCTAGTCTAGATCCTTTAAAAACTCATTTCACCTCACAATACAGTTTCTATCTTTCAAGACTGTCTACCTTCAATTCAGCAGAGGAGCTCAGACTTTAACTGACAGTCCTTCAGCCTTTGGAAAATGGATGTGGGCAACAGTTTCCCCTCTGTACGAGTATCTCTGGTGTACTTGGGGAATCCAAGCTCAATTTTGATCATCCAGTTACTTATTGGATGTAGTGTGAGTCATGATAATTGAAGGTTGTTGGCTAAGCATGGTTGTCATGCTAAGTTTCCATATGTCAGCCTTCTTCAAGGTCTGTATCTTTGCTAAATAGACCAAAACTTACAATATATAGTTAAATGTTATATTATATGCATCATCAAAACTAGGCCAGTCTATTTATAGTATTTCGCTAACTTACTATTTTGATTTGAAGATAGATGTTGGCACTCAAAGAATTATCATTATTGTATACATAATATAATGGCTATATGGTATACTGGAAAAATCACCAAAATGGGAATAAAGCGTCAAATTCGAGACTCAACTCTGCTATTAACTAGTTATATAATGTTAGATTAGTTTTAAAATCACCAGTATTTAATTTTGGTTTTTAAATTTACTAAAGTGTCCTCTGGTTCTAAAATTCCACAAATTAAAAATGTCTTGATATAACTTATTACCCATTTACTATTAAAAATGCACTTTAAAAGATGATAGCTAGCATAGTAGTTGCTATGACTATCTGTAGGAGTTAATGTAAGTCACCTAGTGATGATGATAAATGTTTTATGCTGATAAATGTTTTCAACAACCAGCTCTCTGGTGAAAACAGCTTGGATATGTATCTTTGGCCTAGTTCCAGAGTGTGACTATTCACCCCAGATGATTTAAAGTCACTGAATGTGGAATTGGAAATAGATAGGCACAATCATCTCACAAGCCAGTGTAAGCTGGCTCTGGCACAACACTGGCCCTGCATTTATATGGTATTCGAGGAAAAACATATTCAGCTGCAAGTAACAAACAATCTAGCTATCAGTGGCTTAAACAACAAAAGAATATATATATTTTTTTCCACGTAAAAGAACTCTGGACATAGTGGTTCAAAGTTTGTTTCAGCAGTTCCACCATCTCAGGGTATTGGGTCAGTTTCTCCATAATTCTCTTGGCCGTCTACCTTATTGTTACAAAACAGGTAGAGTAGCTCCAAGCTTCCTGTCATTTTGGGACGATATCCAAAGTAGGAAAGAAATTGTAGGCCGGGCGCGGTGGCTCACGCTTGTAATCCCAGCACTTTGGGAGGCCGAGGAGGGCGGATCACGAGGTCAGGAGATCGAGACCATCCTGGCTAACACGGTGAAACCCCATCTCTACTAAAAATACAAAAAATTAACAAGGCGTGGTGGTGGGCGCCTGTAGTCCCAGCTACTCTGGAGGCTGAGGCAGGAGAATGGCGCAAACCCGGGAGGCGGAGCTTGCAGTGAGCCGAGATCATGCCACTGCACTCCAGCCTGGGCGACAGAGCGAAACTCCGTCTCAAAAAAGAAAAGACATTGTAAAGAAAATATACTTTTTACTTGTCATTGTTTTCCTCCTTTTATTAAAGAGAAAGAAAAAATTTGCCCAGAAACCCCAGAAGGCTTCACCTCATGTTTCACTAGCCAGGACTGAATCCCATGTCCATTCTCAGACCTGTCACTGGCAAAGAGGATGTGAATTGCCACAGTTGGTTCAGATCAATTGTGATTTTAACCCTGGGTCTGAACATATGGACAAAAGAGGAAGTAACATTGATCTAGGTAAATAATAGTGTTGGCTACATGTAAAAAACGTTTCAAGCTGAAAAATGCTGATACTTGCAACTACCAACTCCAATCCAATTTGTTAATTATTGAGTCTATTCAATGGGCAAGACAAAAGAATGTATCTATCTCTCTCTTGGGCATGTCATAATTACATGCCCAAGAGTGGATTTATAAAGGAAGTCCCAGCATAGTCATTAAGACATTTAACCTTTTTAAACTTCTTTATGAAGTTGGGACAGTTATAGTTTAAAATGTCAATGTATATCATAATTTAACTTACAAAAATTTTTAATTAATGTGAACACCTTAGATCAAGCTTTTTGACCATTTGGACAAAGGAGTAACTAGTCCTGATTTAATTTAAAAATTTAGAGTTAGTATCCTAACTCAGGACTTTATTGTCATGATATATTACTATATGTAATGGCCTTCATTTAATTTTTAGTAAACGCTGCTTGGGTTATAGACCAGTTTCTAATACATATACTCAAGTAATAAAATTTCATTTATTTAAAATGATTTTGTGGTTCATAAATAATATTTCATTTGATATCTCATTTTATAACATTCAGAACATTTGCCACAGTGCATCCGAACTGAAATCGGAAAGGGAGTCTGATTTGGTATATTAAACAAGTCTCAGAATAAAATTTTTTTTTACATGGAAAATGACCAGCTTATAAAGCCAGAACATTCTCAGAGTTGTCACCTAGGGCTTACACAGCCTTTAAAAAATATATAGAACCTGTTCAGACTCTGCTTCTTTATATTTTCCTAAGTATCATTTATTTATATATCATTTTTTATTTGCAAATACAAATGCAAATAAAAGATGGAAAAATGCTGCTATACAGAAAAAAGGCCTAATATGACAAATGTCATTATTGAAGCAGCATATGGGGCAAGGGTACATAATTTGGTTATTTTTATTTTGTAGTGCCTAATATTGTAGATGGTTATTGTTAAATTGAGAAAATTATACCAGTGGCATACTTTAGGTTGTTCAATCATTTCAGTAGAGGTGGCAGATGAGCCTATATGAATAGCTAATGCAGAACTAGATAATTTTTGCTCAGTTTAGACTATGGAGACTACTTTTTATTTTGGCTGTGGAATATGACTAGATTATCTAATTTGAGATGTATTATATAACCCAGCCCTTAATAAATTTTATATTTTATCTATTTAGTACTTTTCTATGTCCCCTATAATGCCTAATCATAGGTGTCTAGAATATTTGTTCTTTTGGATTTTCTCATTTTATTTTAAAAGTGTTACTTCTGTCATTCACTCTCTGACACACTGAATCTAAATCTATCAAACTAGGTAATAAGATCAAACTGGCATTTCATATAATTTAAGCAAAACACTCCTTGAATTAGCTAGATTAAATGCCTTCCTTAAAAATCGTTATTTCACTGCAAAAAAAGAAAAATCTAGCACAGAAAAAAACTGATTTGAGTATCCAAAATGACAGCCTGAAGGCCAGGTGCAGCCTCCAAGCATGTATTTACTCTACACAATATTTAAAAGTCAAAAGTCACAACAAATTCACATTTCCAGCTTCTCTTGAAAATCAACAGGAACTGTCAGGATTACGTCTCTACATTTTCAGCTGGAGCTGATTCCCCATCCCCACACCCGACTGTAGACAAGGCCTCTGCTCTCCTGTAACCCCGCACAGTCCCTGCTGCAATGGGTTTGGTGCTTGCACGTAGCACTCCCACTTTGCCAGTTTCTCTCATTTAAAGCATCTAGCAGGCATGTGGTCGTGCTAGTGGTTACCTGATAAGGACACTCTCACTAAGAAGGAAGTGGTGGCTTCCTTCATCAAGGAAGGAAGATATCCCCTCTAAGCCCCCTCAGGAGGAGGCTTAGCGGGGAAATCATTTCCTAATTTTGCCTAGAGGGGATTTGCCTAGAGGGGATATCTTTTCCTAATTACAAAAGGAGACTAGCAGCCCTCAAAGAATTCTGATCTAAGCCTAAAAAGTCCTAAGAGCAAGAATTTTGTCTTATTTGTCTCATTTGACTTTGTAATCTTGGGGCTAGGCAGGTTTAGAACACATAATAGGATTCGAAAAATGTAGGACAAGTAAATGATTCAGCTTCTACTCTCTACCAAAAATTATTTTGAAAGGCTCTTAAAAGATTTAAGGTATATTTGGAGGAATATTGGTACCTTCATGGTCACCAGCCTATGGGATCTAAGCCTCTTTTAAAAGGAATTCTGTGGACTAGGAAGCCTTATTGACTTGGATTGCTCCACATTAATAGATTCTACTTCCTTTTCTTATTTGCTATGTGCTACTGTTCCCTGATGGAACTGAAGCCTGGGCATCCAGCTATTCCCCAAGCCTGTCTAGTCTGTCCCACATCCCTTTACCCAGATGTGTACCTAAAACCCCAATATACCTTATTAGCTGAGTGCACCCAAAATATAATAGTAAATTTCAAAAATCTACTCTGCTTCCAGAAGCAAACTTTATTTACACACACACACACACACACACACACACATGATAAAGTAGAATATAGTTTTCGTTCCAATCTATTGTATTCCATACATCTTAAAAATATATACAGAGAATTATTTTTGCTCATTTGTTTACTTATTTATACTTCTCTACAAAGGATTGAGGAGGTTTATGAAAATAAGAAAAAAACTGATTAAAAAATCAGGCACAAAAAAGTATTAATTAGATTAGAAAGTCATAAACAGGGGTTGGGTCTCACATGTCTGGTCACAAAATTGCTCTGAGATCCCCTGCATACCAAAAGAAAATAAAAACAAAACCAGTTTACTGATTTGTCCCTAAGGAAAAATACATGCCAATATTTCCCCAAAGAAGCAACATTTTCTTTCGTATCTAATTCTGAAAGAAATTTATGATACATGGACAGTAGTGGCAGCTGGGGAGAGCTGGTCATGGAAAGACGTCTTAGATAATTTTCTTTACAAATGCAGGAATGGCTTCATAAAACTTACTCAGGGTATCCCAAATGAAAGGTGAATGTGTGACAAAAAATGTCACACAGGAGATAAGTTGTACAGATGCCCCCACTCCCACTCAAAAAAACAAAAACAATTCAAGTAAACAGCTTTTTGCTGATACGCTGTGATTGGAGAAGAAACCTGGAAGCAGTAATTCCCAGTCATAGCTCCACAGATCCCGCATCAGAACTACCAGGGATTACGGACTGCTTTTTAAAACCTCATGTTCTTCGTATCTACAGAGTAGGAATCTCTGGGGGATAACCCCGAAGAGATGCAGCTTTTCCAGGCTCCCCAAGTGATTCTTAAATCCCATCAGAGAGAGAACCTCTGTCCCAGAGCAGTGGTCTTCAGACTTTTTTTGCTTGTGTGTTATAAAAGAATTTTGAAAAACTAAGTACGGTATCACATTTAAGTTGCCATCTCAATTTTTTATTCTAATTTTATACAGTTGCAAAACATATAATTTCTGGTTTATTGTAATATAGATATTTTCAAGTAAGTCTTATCTATCACCTTAAAATGTATCCAACGAGTCTTAAATATTCACACTTAATGAAATGTAAATAAATTAAAAACTCTTCTACAACAGCCAAAATTTTACATTTTCTCCTTGAACTCATGTTTCCATTACACTCTCCCCATAGAAATTTATTGTAATGCAATGTATTTTATGCTTTAAAGTCTTTTTTAACATCCCGTCATGCTTCTCTGCAAAATATGTACATTGAAATTTTGTTTTAGTTTTTGTGACGTTAAGACTGTGTTAACATTTCTTCAGAATTAAATTAGCACTATAATTGTTATTAGTATACAATTAACAAAAACATACATATTATATATATTTCATAACTAATTTTTAATTATGACAATTTTTGGAAAGTGCTTCTATTAATTTGATGGATAGGCTGTTTTGTCCCCTGGTTAGTTCATGTATTCATTGGTGAATATTACTTATTACTAGAATAAGACAAGCTTAAGCATCAATTTTGTTCTTATGCTTTGCTTTACATACAATACTCACTGAGTGTTTACACAAATAAGGAAATGGGAATGGAAAGTATTTTGTGATAGCAATGTCACTCAACTCTTTGAACTTCTTCTAAATTATAAACCCAAAATCATAGATAATTTATCATCAAAATTTAATTTTATTAAGTTTAAGCTGACAATTTTATTAGGTCTTCCTTCAATTTTGTTAATAGCACAGAATTGGAAATCACCTAACCTGTGAAAGAATTTGTAATCCAGTCATTAATAGCCATTTACTCTCTTTAATCCTAGCACCAACATTTTGAAATATGATTAGTTTAATGCTCTAGATATGTAAAAGGGATGTGTAAAAGGCTCTAGGGTATTAAATTGCCCCAAGTAAGATTCCAGATGGTTGAAAAGTATTCAATTATTTTAACAAGTGGATGAAGCATGATTGGAAAAGGGGAGGTGGGAAAAGAGGCCAAGGGATGTTCTCAGGCAGATTCATTTTAGTAAAGAATATTTGTGGAAATTGAGGATCTCAGAAAAGCTTTTCTAAAAACTACTCTTGCTTCCACATTTCTCAAAAAGTCTTGAGGAAAGTTTACAAACCTCAGTTTGAAGACCACTGTGCAATGTATCTGAACACATTGCGCGAATGAATTACTTTCAAAAAGACTTCAATAATATTACAGAAAATTGAAGTGTCCGAACATTTATCTCAATCTTCTCAACTCCCTGGATTTAATCTAAATGTAGGTATAGCCTGACTTGAGATAGCTATAGCAAGGGTTAAGGAGAAGGAGCCAACAAAATGTTCATAACAAACAGCACAGGAAGATGTGGGAGATCTTTAAGAGCCAACAAGGCTTGCTGTTAGGAGAGCCAGTCCTCCTCTCCTTATTTTAATGAAATTCTTATAATTCCCCCAAGGGTTGAACTGGCTCTGGGTTGACAGGACCAGAAGGTCCTCATGTTTTCTCCCTGAGGAATTCTGTAATTTTGTTGCCACAAACAAAGCTGAGGATAGGAAAGCATCTCCTTTTTTGTTTTGTTTTGTTTAATATGAAAATAATTGCCTCTACTCTTGGAGACCTGGCTTAATTAGACTAATCTGATTTTCCACTGGCAAAACTAGCACTAAAATGGTATTGCTCCAAGTTCTCTAATTATAGAGCAATCACACGTTTTCTCAACAGATACTTAAGTCAAATGCTATAATGTTGGATGAGGTCATTGTGACTAGCTTGTTATAAGGCCTATTTTAAGAGATCACATGAATTTCAGTGAATATTACGCTGTGACAGGAAGCAACAGATAGGAAGTTTACTGCAGAAAAAAATTTATAGAATTGTTCCTATAATTTATCTAGACAGGATGAGTTTCCACAAGTTATTTCATAAGAACTATGTTACTTGACCATAACCTTTGTTCTTCTACCCCCACACTCCACAATATCAGACCCTGGTCTGTTTTCCCCTTTCTTAGCTACCCCCTTCCTTTTCTTCCCTGCTTAGCTTGAACACTATGATCAACCTTTTGATGGATACTCTCACCAGCACTCTCAGTGCTCCCTTGAACTTCTGCTTATCTATTCTGCCAAGTCCGAGCTCAGAGTCAAACAACCATCTGGTTCTCTCTACTATTGCTTCTAGTTTGCCAAGTACTGCTGGTGAAAATTGTGTAACTGCTGATTCATGCCATGCCAAATCTGCAGTTTCCAAATTCACCTTGACCCTTTGCACTACTTGGCAATCCTTTTACTTTTGCCTCTTCCAAATCTCATGTAATTACTCTTTTCAGGTTTCCTGCCACACCTCCTCAATCAAGAAATGACCTAACTTTCCACATCAGAAAAAATTTGTGTTAAATTTCCCTTCGTCCCACCTCTAATGGTCATCTACATCTTAATGTGCCCTTCCCCCTGTTCTAGGGGATCATTATCATGCTATCCCCTCTTAATACTGTTCATTGGTTTCTAAGCTATTCACTACAAACTCTATATACATTATTACAACGCAAATATTCTCCTTGGAATTAATATTGCAAGTTAACAAACGGGCATTGGAATGTCAGGAAATAAAAGGTGCTGATTGGCTATAGAAACAGCACATCAAAATAGCAAGTGTTGGCCTGGCGCGGGGGCTCATGACTGAAATCTCAGCTACTTGGGGGGCTGAGGCAGGAGAATTGCTTAAAATCGGGAATCGGAGGCTGCAGTGAGCCGAGATCGCACCATTGCACTCCAGCCTGGGCAACAAGAACAAAACTCCATCTCAAAAAAAAAAAAAAAAAAAAATATATATATATATATATATATATATATATATATATATATATGGGGCTGTTAGGAGAGCCAGCCAAATATACATACATACGTACATATACACGTATACGTACATATATATGTACGTATACACACATACGTACATATATATGTATGTATACACACATACGTACGTATGTGTATGTATACACACATACGTACGTATGTGTATGTATACACACATACGTACATATATATGTATATATACATATATACATACATACACATATATACACATATATACGTATATATACGTATATGTATATATACATATATGTGTATATATATGTATATATATATATGGCAAGTGTTCTTCCTGTTTGAATCATTCATAATCAAGAACAGAAATGAAGGTAAGTTGGGCCGCTACTGCCCATTAAATGTTTCAAAATTCTATCACAGTTCTGCCAAACAAGTGTCACCACATGAAATTTAGAGAGGCAATACTATAGCGATCAATGCCATTTTTGTTCTCTACTATTTGCTACCACCTGTCACATATGCAGTCAAAGATGCTACTAATGATAATTCATCCAACCAGTTTCTTTTTTTTAACTGCGAGGAGTTTTCTCACCCTCATTCAATCCAAACTTTTCATGGAAATTCCTAAGGCAACCAATGTGAATTATGTATGATTTGATATGGCTGTCCTAATTTAACATCATATTACACCAGGTATCATACAAAACTTACAAGTGACATATATATGTTGTAAAGGTATTTGTAGGCCAGGCATGGTGGCTCACACCTGTAATCCAAGCATTTTGGGAGGCTAAGGCAGGTGGATCATTTGAGGTCAGGAGTTTGAGACCAGCCTGGCTAAGAAGATGAAACCCCATTTGTATTAAAAATACAAAAATTAGCTGGGTGTGATGGTGCACACCTGTAATCCCAGCTACTCAGGAGGCTGAGGCACGAGAATCTCTTAAACTCGGGAGGTGGAGGTTGCAGTGAGCTGAGACTGTGCCACTGCACTCCAGCAACAGAGCAACACTCTGCCTCAAAAAAAAGAGAAGTATGTGTAGAGACTACCAAAGAAGTTTTGATGTAGAGGATCCTTAGGAGAGCTATGTATCCTATCTAACCAGAAGCAGATCTTTGTTTTGTGGGCCCCTAAAACACATAATTTGGAGAGATCTGTCTTTCCAAAAAAGAATACAAAATTATGAATACAAAATGAGGTTCAGGGCCTTTGGAAGAGGTCTGTGAAAATAAAGGGCTCTAAAGTTTAAGTCTCATTAGCCTCATATAAATCACCTTTGCTGTATCTGACCACTTAATTGAGGCATTAAGCAATCCTAAAACCCAAACCAAATAAACACAAACTCATTAAAATGGGAACACCTAACATGAACCAAGCTCTGTACATAATATTACATTTCATACTCACAACGAACCTATCAGGCCAATATTACCATTCTCACTTTTACAACAGCAGAAACTGAGACTCAGAAAATTTAGTAACTTGCTCACAAGCAGTTCACTATGCACAGTGAAGCTGAGATCCAAACCAAAGTCTGACAAACTAAATCTTGTGTTATTTCCATTATAATACTCTCCCTTTAATGTTTCCCACAAGATAAAGGGTTTAAGTTACTTTGGAGAACACCCCTAGAAAATGGCTAGAAGTGTTCAGTTAATACTTGACATTGACATGACTTAACTCACTTTGAGACTTTCACTAAAAATACTTCTCTAAAACTGTGTTTAAAGGGCATGAAAAAAAAACAAATGTATAACTGGGTTACCTTTCAATAAGTGACATAGATGAAGACAAGAGATCTTAAGGTCCAAAAGAAATGTGATTATAATAAAAAAGAAAATAGAAGCAGAACAAGAAAATCCTGAAGGGAGGCTAGAATTATTATATCTTTCAGGAAAGAGTGTGGTTATGGAAGGACATACTGACGATATGCATCTTTCACAAATTAAATCCTCTTGCTACATGTCCAATATTCTTTTACCTGCCATTATGATAATATCAAATTTTAAAGATTGAAAAAAAAATGACAGTGGCTCATATATTATATTATTCTATTATATTCATACCCTGTATTTGCCAGTTTGATCTCTTTTAAAAAAAAGTCTCTTAGAAGTATTCCTTCTTCCTCTTGAGGCCCCCAAAAGGTATATGCTGTGTCTTTATCCTTTCTTCATTTGCAGACTCTGGCACTGTGCTCTACAGATAGTGGCATTTCACAGAGGTTTGTTGCCATGAAAGAAGGTGTTGATGAGTTGTTTCTGACAGTCCAACATTTTCTAACACAAAAGGAATTCCATAATGTAGATATGATGTGATTGCATCCTATTCATTCAAAGACTTCAGAATAAAACTTTGTCATTCGGCTAGATCCAAGGCAAGAACTGATCAGATGTAGTTAGTATTTCCAGTCAACAAACTGCCATTGATGTTGAAATTACTTTAAAGACCTGTTGATTATGTGGTATTAGGGCCATTGTGACCTTGCTGTAGCTAAGATCAGTCCACTGCAGCAGGAGTTTCAAGAACAGCAGCACAAAAATAATGACTTAACTGGATAGAAAAAAAGGCACATATTTTCAGGAAGGCCTCTTTATTCTTAGAAGTTACCCTTCAAGATGACAAGTGGTGCAAACTCTTCAGGATCTTACCTGCCCTCAAAAATAAGGTGAGTCTTTGATGGAAAATGCTAAATAGAAAAGAGGGTCTCTCTCTCTCTCTCTCTCTCTCAACCCAGGCTAAAGGCAGATATTATTGTGCCTCTTCCCACAGAAGTTCTAAAATAGATGACAACTACTTGAAGGAATTGAATGAGGACTTAAAGCTAAGGAAGCAGGAACTGCTAGAGATGCTCAAACCTCTAGGAGACAAAAACAATCTCTTATTTCAAAAGTTAATGTCTAACTTGGAGGAAAAACAAAGGAGGTATGGGCTCTTACTCTGGATTCCTAGAGGTCAAAAGGCTGGAGAACTTAATCTCCATAGGATTGGCAATAATTACTTACAATTTTTTTTTGGTTAATTACTAAAGGTTTGGACATTCAGCTTTAGTAGGCAAACAATTTGTAACTACCAAGTCAGGGTGACAACAAATCCTTTATTTTCTTTTACTAAATTAAATATGACTCAGCCCTCATTTCGTGGGGCTAGTTATAACTCTTCCTCCCCAGGCTGCCCACCCAAGAAATAGTGAAACGCTTTTTTTTTTTTTTTTGAGTCAGAGTCTCGCTCTGTCGCCCAGGCTGGAGTGCAGTGGCGCAATCTCGGCTCACTGCAAGCTCCGCCTCCCGGGTTCACGCCATTCTCCTGCCTCAGCCTCTCCGAGTAGCTGGGACTACAGGCGCCCGCCACCGCGCCCGGCTAATTTTTTGTATTTTTAGTAGAGACGGGGTTTCACCGTGGTCTCGATCTCCTGACCTTGTGATCCGCCCGCCTCGGCCTCCCAAAGTGCTGGGATTACAAGCGAAACGCTTTTAATAGCGTTAGTTTACCGCGGTCACACAGATGCTTTCTTATGCATGATCACTTTAGAATAAATAACTCTGCTCTTTCTATGCCAAGCAGTGGAATGGCAGTATTTTCTAAGCCTAGGAGCCCTCTGAATTAGGGCACAGCCTCTCTAAATATACTAGGCAGCTTAAGTCTTAACTCTTTACCAGAGCACTCACTGTACTTGGGACCCCCAAACTCTGTTTCCTTTCTAGTCTCAGAACGTCTCTCCTCGGTGAGTCTACCTTTATTCTATACCCTTATCATAAGCATCTCAAAGCACTCATATTTTTGGAGAACAAAACTCAGGCAGAAAGTTGTGGTCAAGCACCAGCTGCTTACAACTCAGCAACAAGCACCAGCTGCTTACAACTCAGCAAAATAGACTTCTCTCAGAGCAAGAAAACACAAAGTCTTAGAATTGTGTTCTCTGCTTAGAACTGGGGACAAAAAAGTACAAGAACACAAACATAAAATAATTTATGCCTTTAAGGAGTATCTTCTCTCACAAAGACTTGATTCTGATTCAGATTTTGTTAGAACTTCTTAATGGCTTGCATTCTCTAGGGCTACGAAAGGATATCAGTGACTTCCCCAATAGACTCAAATGTCCTTATATGAAGAAGCAAGGAAGTGGGAGAAAGTGGACAGAGGACAGAGATGGGTTAGGAAATAACTCTGGGATTTATCCTAGAAGATAGCAGGTTCTTCAACCTCTTCTTATAAAGGGGGCAGAATTACCCCTTCTTCTCCCAAAAGTCACACACTGCAACATTCTTCTGAGGGGGTGGAAAGGACTCTCCCTGGCTGTTGGAGACCTAAGTTTAAAGCATTAAAGAGCACAGAATTCATTCTAGAGCACATAGATAGGCAAATGTCAATTAGAAATGGAAACATCTTAGTTATAGAGATCTTCTATGACCAGAAGGCCTTCCATAACTACTGAGATTTCAGTTCCCATCTAACTTTCATGGTAGGGTACTTTCTGACGAGTTGCAGAACATCAGTATTACCCTTAAGGAGGTATGTATGTTTTATGATGCCTCTCTTTCTTCTAGTCTTCAGATCATGAGGCAGATCATGGCAGGGAAGGGGTGTGAGGAATTCTCAGTCATGGAGCTCCTTAAGGAAGCAGAGGAGATGAAACAGAACTTGGTAAGAAGTTGGAGATACTCCAGGAACAGCCTCCTGAATAGGGCTCAATTCCATTGCAGTGTCAGATGTGGAGAGAAAGACAGAGTACTCATCTCTAGCATCTGATGCTCCAATACTCATATCTCCTTGATCTAGAAAGTCCAGGGTGACCCAAAAGGAGTCAGATGGAATGTTGGGAAGAACACGACTAGTAAGCAAAAATTCTATTCTTTGACTTTTAAAAAACTTTTTATCTAGGGAGTTAATGAATATAACCATATTAGCTCTTCACATTTCAGAAAGAATAGTAAAATATTTGCTATAAAGAATAGAAAATACCTATCAAAGTATAAGAAAAGAAATAGTTTGCTCTGCGTGATTCTTATAAGATTTTCTTTTAATCAGCAATGTAAAGGATCTTAAAAATTAAAAATTAGTGGTCTAAGCTCCCAAGAAATGGTCACATAAGAGCATCTTAAGTGTTAGGAACTCATTTCTACAGATACTGTCTCACGATTATTATAATTAAAGTTATTACTTAAAGCAATAACTTGGTTTTTTTTAACCATCATCATCATCAAACATCTCTTATGTTCCTGGATTTGGGATTAGACCCATTCATTGCCTTCCTCTGTGGTTTACTATGTCCCTGGACCCTTTTCCCATCATTACTTAGTAACTTCTTCCAAACCCACTTCAATGGCTGGACAAATATATGCTTCTGTTTGTTTGGTTCTTCCCCCTCCAACAGGAAAGGAAAAACAAGATGCTTCGGAAGGAAATGGAGATGCTATGGAACAAGGTGTGCCTCTGAGGATCTATTAAAACTATTGCCCTACAGATCATAATGCAAAGAATCTCCCTTTCCTCTGGCCCCCATCCTCATTGTTTCATGTCCTTGCTTCCACCCATGCCTCATTCCAATCCATTCTCTACACAGCAGCCAAGGTGATTTTTTAAAACAATCAAAGCATGTTACTCTTCTTATGAAAAACTTTTACATCCACTAATTCTGGCATAATCTGGTTCTTGCCCACTCTCCAGTTTCCTCTCATAGATGTCCTTCCCTTGCTTTCTATGCAACCATGCCACTGGCCTCTTGTGGTTTCTCAAACATGCCAAGCCTTTTCCTATCTCAAGGACTTTGCTCTTGCCTTCCCCACTGCCTGCAATGCTATTTTCTCATGGTTGGCTCATTCTCATCCTTCAGGTCTCAGCTTAAATGTCATCTCCTTAGAGAGGCCATCCTTGTTTGCTCCATCTAAAGTAGGGCATCCTCCTCCTCTTTTCTATTATATAACTCTGCTTATGTGCTCAATAGCACTGTTTATAATATAAAATTATTATTATTGTATTATTACTTTTTAAATTGTTTCTTGTTTCCCTGCCTCCTTCTGTATCTTCTCAAGCTCCTTCAATATCTTGATTGCTTTGTCCGAATCTATAGCTCCTAGCACAATGCTTGGAACATAGTAGAGAATCGATAAATGTAAGTTGAATGAATAAACAAATGAATACCTAATTCTAATGCCCTTATAATTTTACAGCAATCACCACACTGTTTAAGATAACAATATTAGGGCCTTTTGCTGGGAAACCAGAGCCAGGGAGTAGGGGGAAGGGGACAGGGAATTCCTTTGTCCCTTGTCCGAGACTTTGTCCAAGACTAATCCCTTGGGACCCAAGTGCTTCTTTACAGACTATGCAACTAGAAGAGTAGATTGTGTCTTGTGATATAAACAGGTATATAGTGTGATCTCTGTCTTTTTTTTTCATCTCACTTTTCCACAAATAATCAGAATACCTTCATGCCCTGCATCTAGTATTGAGCTCTGCTCCAGGTTCTCGTGGGCAGTTACAAATTAGTTCTATGAATTGTCAGAAGTTTTAGTTCCTGGGGTCTTGAGTCCTTGTAATAGGAAATGTGCCAGCACAATTCCTCTATCTAAATCCAGCTTCTACAGAGCTCTCAAAAGGGACACCTATACACTTAACCTGTGATCAACTTTCCCTACTCATATTTTAGAAGAGCAGCATGCCTAGTGGTCAAGAACACAGGCTTCAGAATCAGAAAGATCTGGTTCAAATTCCAACTCCATACTTTCCTAGTTGTGTAACCCTAAACAAATAACCTCTCCAAGTCTCAGTTTTCTCATCTATAATATGGAAATAAAAATAGTCCTCAAAGAACTGTGAGGATTAAATGAGAATGTCTGCAATATAGTACAGTAAGGAAAATAAGTAGAGTAATGCAGTAAGTAGCTTAGAGTAGTGACTGGCTAAGGGTCCAGCTAATAGTTTTCATTCCTATAAGGTACGTTCAAGGGACCGAATGAAAGGAAGGGCTCACTCCATTCTCAACTCCCTTTGGTAGTACACTTTTCATGCCAGGCCCTGAGAAGCTGCTGACTGGCAGGAACCAAGGCCTTGACCCATATTGGTTTTCCACTTCCCTCTTTAATTTCCACTACTTTAAAGCTTTGCCAAAATGTCTTTCCACAGACATTCGAGGCAGAAGAACTCAGTGATCAACAAGAAGCACCACAGATAAAAAACAAGGCAGACTTGCAGGATGGAAAGGCAAGTGGACTGCATGTACTTAAAATTTCAAGATTGTCGATGTCACACAGCTGGAAACAGCCTGCTGACAATCAGGGCTAATTTGGGTAGGCAGATAGGTACGATCTGGGTTTTTAGGGTTTATTAGATTTATGGCCTGCTGAGACATTGCACTTCTTTCCTAGGACCTCTTATTCTTTTAGCTCTCTTCTTTCATTCCAGGCTCCCAAATCCCCCTCATCACCTAGGAAGACTGAGAGTGAACTGGGGAAATCATTTGCAGAGAAAGTGAAGGAGATAAGGAAGGTAGTACAGCCATTCTGAATGGCAGTGGATTTTAAGAGCTAGTAAACTAGAAATCTTTTATGTTGCAGTAATTTGCCTAAGGTATGGTGTGCTCTTGGACCAATGCCAATTTTTATAGATTTGGTTCCCTTGTGTTACTATATTTGAGTTAGAGTGATATCACAAGTTTCCGGGAAATCATATTAGGAAAAAGTGAGAGAAGCTATACCAACAATGATAACTCTGCAACAGCTAAATGATGTCAGAACTTCTGCTCATTTGTCTTTGAAAATGTATTCAGTGGTATTATGCTTGTATCTCATCTTCCCATAACCAACTCACCAACATAAAATAACCCTATTCATTAGCTTTTAGAGGGTGGCTTGTACAGTTGAGGCCAATTAAGAGAATTGTGCAGTTAAAGTCAATTTAATAGTAAATCTGTGACACTATAATTTTGCTATAAGGCTTTTGCAGTATATTGAGAAAACTGATTGCTGATCTCAATTTACTTTGTCACCCAGAGGCTCTTTCTTCCACCAGGAAAAGCAACAGAGGAAAATGGAATGGGTCAAGTATCAGGAACAAAACAACATCCTTCAGGTACTAAGGTCTTCCAAGGCTGGATATCGGATGCAATTTCATTCATATAATACAAAGGCTTTTAGCTGCATATTGTGAAGCCCAGTCCCCACACCCTAGATTACCAATTGCCCTACTAAAACAAATGTATCATAGAAAGATAGCTGAAGGGACCTATCTCTGAACTTGGAATAAATGGTATTTCTTCCTATGTTCTTGATTTTGTTCTATTCTAAATGGGGAAAAATCACAAATACTTTCTACCCAACTTTTAAAGACTGAGCATGATGGAATTACTTTTTAACTTCTCGGTAAAGAGGATTCAGGCAACAATGGCTTCAGAGAAGCCAATCCTATATGTGTAGTTTTGGAAAATGTTCTCTTTCAGAATGATTTTCATGGCAAAGTGATTGAGCTGAGAATTGAAGCCTTGAAGAACTACAAGAAGGCCAATGACCTGAAATTATCATTGTATTTGCAGCAGAATTTTGAGCCAATGCAAGCATTTTTAAATCTTCCTGGGTCCCAAGGTAGGTAGAATATCCCAGGTACACAGTTTGAGGTTTTGTTTTGTTTATTTTATATTGGAGACCTTTACTTGTAAAGTGAGCAACACAACGCCTGGCACACAGTAAGTTAAATGTTAGTAGTACAGTAATACATTTCTTCATTATCTTTTTTTTTTTTTTTTTTTGAGACAGAGTCTGGCTCTGTTGCCCAGGCTGGAGTGCAGTGGCGCGATCTCAGCTCACTGCTACCTCTGCCTCCTGGGTCCCAGTTCAAGCAATTCTCCTGCCTCAGCCTCCCAAGTAGCTGGGATTACAGGCACGCACCACCATGCCCAGCTAATTTTTGTATTTTTAGTAGAGACAGGGTTTCACCATGTTGGCCAGGCTGGTCTTGAACTCCTGACCTCGTGATCCACCTGCCTCGGCCTCCCGAAGTGCTGGGATTACAGGTGTGAGCCACCGCGCCCGGCCTATCATCATTTTTATGACTCAGAAGCTTCTGTACTAAGGCAAAGATTCTCTCTGGGAGAATTGTTTTCCTTTGTAAAGATAAAGTAATATATTACATACTTAGCATATGTAGCTGATACATAGCTAGCACTCAATAAAATATGTTTCCTTTCCACCTCATCCCCTTTTCTAGGAATTAGAATTGTTCAATCTTATTAATCTTGCTGGAATAGACTCTGCTACTTCAAAGCAGAAGGCCAAGGAGACAGACATCTGACAATGGTTGTGAATTTTATCAATCCAGTTGTCCCTCTCAGAGTTTCAGCGATTTCCCCACAGAATTTATGGCAATATTAGAGAAAATAATATAGTTCGTTTAAAAAATAGAATATAGAGATGGCTCTGAGGACAGGGAAAAAGTTCTTAAATTTGTGTCTATGAATATGAACTCCATTTTTTAAAAGGGACATGCAATGGGAAATCATGGCCAAGGGATGATGATGTTCTATTAGTATCAGTATGTATGTTTCTAATTTCTTAGTCGTATTCTGTAAAGGGCTTAAACAGCTTATAAAAATCATAGTCAACACATAGGGTTAAATAAATATATGAGTAAATCAAAGAAAAGGGAAAATAAGTTGAAGCCGGGCAAATACACAAGAATGCATAATGGGAGTACTGTACAGCTGGCAGAGGTAGGCTACAAATTTGGTTCTGAATTTTCCAGTAAAAAGAAACATGGATTTGTGAAACTCATGAAGTAACAACAAACCAATTGCTCAGGAGAAACACAGTTTTCCCTGGAGTTGAAATCTGAGAGAAATTTCTCCTCCAGGTCCAGGTCCGTATAATGGGGGCAGGACATTGTTTGTGTGATGATAGTCGCCAATGTCTTCAACAATATTTCAAAATAAATTCAGAATCTAAATTTCCTAGGTTGTTTCTCCTCTGTTCTTTGGCATAATCTGATAAAAACATATTAATCTGAAATTTATTTTAAGTGACAAATCAACTCAAGATGATTTGATTCAGGTACATAAGACTCTTTGGTCTGGCTTGATCCACAGGTAAATTTTAGAAAACTAGTAAGACTGAACTGACCATCCTTCAGGCAGTATTCTAGACATATTTTTCTTTCAATTTATGTTCTAATAAGAATTGGACAGCATAAAATTGGAAAGAATCCTGGAATGCAACCAGAAGCAGTATTAAATGATTAAGATACAAATTTAAAAGATAGAGGAGAAGAGGGTTATGAGGAAGACAGACAAGTCCCTGTTTTACTTCATTCAAAATTAGCTGAAGGTCATCTCAAGGGATCTAAAAGCTTTTTAGCTCCAGAATCAAATTAAGTCTAAATTAGTAAATAAGGGTTCCATTCAACTTGATTGTCTCAGTAGATATCTTTTCTCCTTGCATGTAAAACATTGAATCAACTTTGAATTGGAACAGCCACAGATCCACACCTTCTTTTCTCTCCTTTCCTTTTATGTTCCTGGAGAATTAAATGATAGGGTACTATACTGCTTAGTTACCACAAATTAATGTAGCCACAGGCAATGGATCAATGTGTTATATTGATTCTGCATTCATTTAGCACTAATTATGGGCCAGTTTCATTTTCTAACACACGTATTCAAACTCTATAGGTTTGTTTGAGCCCAAGTGGATTTGAAATCTAATGGAGTCCTATATTTTGGTTATGTGGCCTATTTTTTTCACCTCTAGTATTTGATTGTTGAAAAGAAAACAAATATTCTCTTCATAAAGGATTTTAAAACTAATTATGTAAAGAGGTTATTACCAACCTATTTGGTAATAATTTCTTCATGGTAGGTGTTGTAGTATTTTCCAACTTTGTGTATCACCTGGACTATTATTTATTCAATATTTGTTGTTTACATTGACTTCTTTAGTTTCCTAAATGCATTCCTTGAAAATAAAATTTATATTACTATTTTAAATGAAGAATCAATATAGTTTTCCACAATAGAAGGTAAACTTAATAATAAATACACAAAAAACAAGATTTTAATGTTCTAGAAAAATACATAAGCCTGAGATCTATTTTATCTCTATTAGGAAGTGAGATTAGAAAGACATAGAGAATTTTGGCCAGGCATGATGGCTCATGCTGGTAATCCCAGCACTTTGGGAGGCTGAGGTAGGTGGATCACGTGGTCAGGAGATCGAGACCATCCTGGTTAACACGGTGAAACCCCATCTCTACAACAAAATACAAAAAAATTAGTCAGGTGTGGTGGCACACACCTATAGTCCCAGATATTCAGGAGGCTGAGGCAGGAGAATCGCTTGAACCTGGGAGGCAGAGGTTACAGTGAGCTGAGATGATGCCACTGCACTCCAGCCTAGGTGACAGAGCGAGACTTCATGTCAAAAAAAAAAGACAGAATTTTAAAGAAAGCCAGCACCAAACTGCAACTTTCTCCTTGATGCCATCAAGTCTGAAATAATTGAAAAGGCAATAATTTTCTCACTGTGATTTATAGTATTTAATGCCATGTCCCAACACCGAAATTTATCCCAATTGCCACCTAAAATCATCTCATCATCGAATTTTGGCAAATTGTAATTTAAGGAAAAAAGCACTGAATTTAGACTCAGATACATGAGTTGCAGGCCTTCCTCTGAGGCTCACCAGTTATATGACTTGGAAAAGTCATTTAATTTCAGTTTTTAAAAATACAAACAACATTAACATGGAGCATGCTGAGAACTTAATACCTTGTGTAACCCTCACAGTGACTCTACGAAAGGTATTATAGAACAAGAAACAAGCTCAGAGAAGCCAGGCTTCCGGCTCCATATTCAATCCTTATTCCCTAGACTATGCTACAAAATGGATGTGTAAAAGTATGTGACTTTTCATGCCTCTTCTAGATCTAAACGCTATAATTTGAATCCAAATTTATTATCTATTTAACGTATAATCTTCTCAATGAAGAAGCATACTCCTAAGGTTAATTTGTTCAGCAAGAAATTGGTAACCCTGCATTTAGCCCAGTAGGTGGCACCAACCACATCCAGGCTTCAAGTCCAGAGTGGTAATTCAGGAACCATGAAATGCTGTGGGAGAGATCGGTCTTCTATTACTCTCAGGACAAAAGGTGGCACATTCATGTATCAAATGAAAAAAGAAAAAAATTTCTTGATGTTTTATCACGTGCTCTTTTGGCACCAAGGTATATTACTGGCAGCCTTGATTAGACCATGTTAAACTCAGTGTTCTGTTGCATAATTTTTACCTAGTATTTTACTCCCTGTACTACAGTTCTCTCCATTTCAAAAAACAGTCACTGCCCACTTCCTCTACAATCCTTGTAGAATAGTGTTCCCTTCTACTACAGATAAACCAGGCGATTGGGGCACTAAAATAAAAAATGGGCACTAAACAAAAAATAAAAGATGGTGCTTATTTGAAGTTTGTATACTTAATAGTGTTACAGGACAGTGTTCCTTTTTCTCTAGTTTCAAAAGAATTGAATTGCACAAAACTGTCTTAGAGAAAGGGTGGAATATAATTTTGGACACACCTCTCAGTAAATCAGGGTACAGGCTGTTCTGTTCTAAGCATTTCCGAGTAGAGGAAGGGTTTACCTCAGTACTCTTAGCCAAGAATTCCTCCTCCCACTGTCCGATGTGCTGGTTGGCTGAGTTGCAGTGGTATGATCTGTGTAGCTGGCAAAATAGAATCCTGTGTTAATATTACTGATTTTGTTACACTTCAACAAATCCCTACTTGTGAATTCCCTTGATGCCCAGGATGTTGCATTACCGTCGTCCGTGTTATCTCTTTGGCATGCTGCATCACTTAGTCTGTTTACACCTACGATGAAGTCTTTACTTTTGATCTTTCTGGAGACAGGCGACATTTGAAAGGATTTACTTTTCCACCAGTGTAAAATGATAATTTGATTCAGGGTGTATTGTAGGCCCTCCCTAACTTCTATAGAGTCCAGAAAGCAAGTCTGTGGACTTTGGCAGTCACCTATCTTAGAGAGCACAGGCGCTAAGCAATCTCTAAATTCAACTGAATTTCCTATCATATCTGCTGGTGTTTAAAGAAGAGGTTTATCTTCAGCAATAATATAACTTGTATTAAGACATTTGATTCTGATAGCTTTGCTTTTCTCTTCTCCCCTCAATCCCCACCAACTCTTAGCATTTCCTTGAGCTCTTCTGAGAAAAATCTGAATGTTGGATGTGAGTATTATGCTACACTTATAAATTCAGACGAAAGCCCAGCAAAGTGGGAAATGAATACTCTTTGAGACCTTACTTACTCTCTAACTCCTTCTGTTCTGAAAGCAAGTCATTCTTCATGGCTTTAACCTTTACTTCACTTTAGTATTATTCTTCCTGATGGCTGAACTACACTTCAGCAGGTGCTGCTGAAGGGAAAATAGTAGTGTTAAGCTAAAATGCTGAAAGGCAGGGGCGGAAAACCACAGCTAGCTCAAATCCGGGTCCTTGATAAGCAGTACTGTTGCTTTCAAGTACAGGCTTTTTAAAGCTTTGAGGCAACCTGAACCTTTTGAATGTCAAAGTTAGGTTTATGGTATTAATAGGTTATAAAGTTAATTTCTAAACTAAGTCATTCTTTTACTTCTTTAAGACCTCACAGAAATTCAGGGGGAGAATAAAATTCTTTTTTTCCTAAATACAAATTTTGAAGCTTGACAAAATAAACTGTACCCCTATTAATATTATTTTAATGGGTGACAACAGATTCCATAATTTGTGGGCATCACACACTCAGGAGTGCAGCAGTATGTCTAGGAAAATGTTATCATATTTAGCAAATAAAAAAGGATATCCTATTAAATTTGAATTTCACCAAATAATTTTTAGTATAAGTGTGTCCCAAATATTTCATGAGATATATGAAACATTATTTGGTGTTTATATTAAAATTCAAATTTAACTGGGAGTCCCATATTTTAGTCTGGCAACTCTAATTTAGAATAGACTCACTATTGGTCCTATTTAGCACCCTATAATTCTCCCTTTTTCTCCTTTTCATTGCCTCCCTTCCCCTTCTCACCCTATGCCTACCATTCTATCTGCTTCCTCTTTCTCTTCCCCATCTTCACCTTTATCTTTTGTTTATTCTCCACTATCTATAATTGACCATTTTTGTGAAATATATCTATCTGGTTTATCTGAGGGTATGTATATATACACATAACTTATTATTCCACTTCTTTATTTACTTGCATATAATTCTTAAATGAATTTTCCCCCTGTGGGACATGAGCTGTAAACAGAAAAATAGTCTGCCACTCCAACTTCTGAAATATTGTTTGACAAAGTTATTTTCTAAAAAAAAAATCAGAAAATTCACATCAATGCTAATACCCACAGTGATACAAAACAAAACAAAACTAGTGTTTTTTTTTTCCCTCAAAAGAAGCTCTTATTTTCCTAATGTTTCCCCTTAGGTACTATGGGCATTACAGCTATGGACAGAGTCACTACTGGCAGAAATGAACATCATGTGGTGAGAACTACTTTCTTTAAACAAACAAAAAATCGTTTTAAGGGCTTGAATAGATAGTGGGTATAGATTTTTGGAATGCATTGCTTAACATATATTCTAATTTAATATTTTAGGGGATTTGCAAAGTGGGTGCTAGGGTACTCAATATTTTAGCTGTCCTTTTTCCTGTTTCTTCCCGTCTTAGAGAATTCTGGGAGCAAAGATCTACACAGAACAACAAGGAACTAAAGGAAGTCAGCTTGATGATCCAGGAGTGAGGCTCTTTTTTCTAAGGTCACTGCCAGATGAAGCACTGAAGAATTAGCAGGCTTTCGCTCCATTTGCTTTGGACAGATTTAAAGACTAGGCACAGCCATTTGTGTTAATTAAAATCTCTCAAACCTTTGTTTTAGTGCTGTTTTCCCTCTCTCCCCCCACCAATCTGGGTGGAAATGTTGGATGTCTGGCCTTAAACATGTACGGAATGTAGTCATTTAGGGATTGTAAACAACCTCTGATTATTTTGATAGCTTTTGGATTTGAAATGACCACATTTCAACCAATTATACAATATGTTTTTACTAAGTCCATAAAAAGGAGCTCCTCTCCACTTCTGAAGTATGTAATTATGGACAGATCCAACACTGGGAAATGAGCAAAAGTAGGTATAAAATAAGTAAAATTATATACCACAGACTTCTTTTACTCTCTCACCAAAAACATCAAAATGCCCTGTTGATTCTGCCTCCTTGTTATCTATTCCTTGAATATCATCCATTTTCCTAGTACCGTTGTGGGTTTTTTTGTTTGTTTGATTTTGTTTTTTTTCCCCCAGGCCCTCCTTCCTGCCTGGATTACCATAGCCTCTTAATTGGTTTCCCTTGCTTCCAGTCCCTCTAATTCATCTTCCACAGTACCACTGAAGCTGTCTTTTATAAAAGATAAATGAGATCATGTCATTCTCCTACTGGTTTCTTGCTGAAGTCCAAGGTCCTTCATAGACCATAAATGATCTGCCTCCTGCCTACCTTCTCTCTTATCTTTCACTATGTCCCCCTTTTCTCATACATCCCACATTGAGCTCCACATTACTATTAATATTTACAGTTCTCCCCATGTATCATTAGTTCTATTAGCTCCATGCACAAAGTGGAAAGATACTTCTCTCCTTTAGCTATGACCATTGCCTGTTTGTCTTAAGGACTGAATGTGCTGCCCTTCTATCCCACTGATTCTCAATCCTAGCTGTGTATTGGAATCCCATTAAGAGCTCTGAAAAATAGCATTCTACTGGGTCCCGCCCCAGATAATTTAAATTATGGTAACTGAACGAAAGGGCAAAAGCATCCGTATTTTTTTAAAAGCTTCTCAGGAAATTCTAATGTGCAATCAGGTTTGAGACTAGATGCTAGGCTCTCTTCTGTCATAGCACGAAATGAACTATATCACAATTATTGGTTTATCCAGCTACCTTCCTCACCAGGTGGTGAGCTCTTTGAGGACCAGGATTCTATCTTGTTATCTTTTCATTTTGACTGCCTAACACAGTGCCTAGCATTTTAAAGAGGCTCAGTAAATGATATGTAGAAGGCCACAGAAAGTTAATTTCCAAGTCCCAGGTCTCTCGATGTCTTGCCTTGTGTAAATTACCACTGGATTATATCATAGTTCCTGAGATCTTCAGATATTTTCTTTCACTCTTAAGTTGTCATTAATTTCCTATCTCATGTCAGTATAGAAGAGTTGATTTGTCACAAAACACTTCATAATCTGTAGGAATCCCTCATACTTCCTGGTAATAAGCAAAGTGAGCCAGCCAATTCAAAATCTTCTTTTTCTCAAGGTCAATTTAAATCTTTAAAGATGCATTTTAAATATGAATTTTTAAATGTACTTTTGCACTGGAAACAGTTTACAAGAAATCACAGAATTTTGGCATTAAAAGGAACTTTAAATAACTATAAAGTTTCCTTCACTTTCCAAAAAAGGAAACTGGAGTTCAGATACATTGAAAAGGTGTCTAAATTCCTACAGTTAATTGGGGCCAGAGCTGGTTACCAGAGCCTAGGTATTAATACTGCCAGTTCATATTCCAATCTACATTGTATCTTTCCTCTCCTAACCACAAAAATAATGGGCTCTAAAACCCTGAGGTGATTAGCGTCATATTCTACCAACTGAGTTAGTGGAGTATGTAATTCACATTGTTTCAAGAAAGCCATCACTGTACTTATTTAGTCCCTGGGAGATTCTGGCAGTCCTGAGAGATTTTCCAAGTCAATTGGATTAGACAGAGCAATGAAAACAAAAGATAAAAATATAAAATCTGAATGTACTACTGATTACCTTGAACTAGTCATTTAACCTCAGGGCTTTAGAGTCCCAATTTTAAAATTAAAAGAGCATCATTTGAATGTTTTAAAATTATGGGTGTTTTTTTTTTTAATCACTACAATGAGTTTGGATTAGTATATGACCTTCCCTCTCCTTTTTTTTTTTTTTTTTTGTTTGTTTGTTGTTAACTAAGGCATGGAATAGTTTACTTGGTAGCTGAGGTTGTAACTTCTTAAAAAGTGAATTATTTGCCATTGCCGAAGTATTTACATTTCATGTTCATTATCAGTCAGGCTTAACATCTTTCCTTCAAATGTTCCAAACCTTTCAATTTTTTCAAAACACAAAACTGGGATAGCCTGTTTTCCTACTTTATCTTTAGGACTTTATATTGGACTCTGACTTTCATAAGGGCAGTATAAAATTATCAGTTAGATTGGGTGACTCCTCATGAGTGTCTGCATTTCAGTGAATCCAGGAAATGGATCTCAGTTTTGTGAGTACAGATGAATTTATATGGTTAACTTATTCAAAAGGTCAGAGACTTATTCAAGCTACTCAAACTCCCAAGAGATTAACTGATACACCCAATATTAAATTACAGAGAGGGCTATACCTTACAATTTGGTGGGAATATGTCTATATTTAGGGTATTCCTATCTCCAAATCAAGTTATAGTGAACTGAACTAGTAATCAAAAAGTACTTGGGATTGAAACATCATTATTATAGTTTTATTTGTACTCGTAATATTCTGATTATATTCCTCTGAGAATAAAATCTCTAATAACCTTAACCATATATGGGCAATACTTTTCAATTTCAAGGTCAATTGAGGAAAAACCTGTCCCATCAGCAATACATTTACAAATCGTAACTTTGGGTAGACTATTTTTGTAACTTATCTCATTTATTTTATCTTGACTTTCTAGCTATGCAGAGGATATCAGCTAACATTCTACCCCAAAAAGTTGCCTTTTGCATTGCCAGAAAGTGATTAGTAATGTCTGTCATACTTCCTAAATGAAATAAGGCCAACAGCCTGATACTTTCATCTTTAGTCTAGAATTGCAATAATCAAAGAGGGGAAGCGACAACGCATAATATTTTGCCTTAAACTCATAGATCTAGGCAGAAAATCTAGTTTTAGTGTTGTTTATGTGAACAATGGCCACCTTAGGTGGTGTCTCTCCTTTTATTGGTAGAGGCTTCTGTAACCTGTTGGTGTGCCAAGTAAAATCTCTATTGGTCCCTCTGGCACCTGGAAGGAGCCTGCATTGCTACCAATTCAAAGTCCCTATTGATTCATATGTTCTGTATTTACTCAACAAATATTAGGAAATGGGAAGAGAACAAGGTCCCGTGCTGGAAAGGGAGGCTTGGTCTGCAACCAATCAATTTCATGGCAGGAGATGCACAGGCAGATACATATGAAATATAATTATTACATGGTAAAATTGAGAATTTTTCAGGACAACTAAAAATCCATCTTCTCTACTTCTTTCACAGATTCACTTAGGATTCCTAACATGAAAACTTACTTAAGGTTCATTTTAAGTATAAAACATGATATAAACATTCCTAGAAACTATATTTCCCCCAATTATTAGTCAACCTGGGGAAAATGAGATTACTTAGGTTAACAAAATAATTTTTGTTTTGTACATTGCTTTCTAAGGAAAAATATTTTTCTGGGGATGCTGGGCTTTAAGATAAATTTTAGTTACACAGAAACCAATGAATAATGGTAGAAAAGCATGATGCTTTTGATTTTTTAAAAAGTCCACTTAAAGTCAATCCATGTCAGTTTTTAAGCTTGGACTATCTTTTCTTGATATATATACTGAATCCTAAAAACTGAAGGCATTGCAGACAGAGCCCTTTTAAGAAATCAAACAGCTTCTGGGGCAATTAATATTACTTTCCAATTTAGCAAATCTCATTTTCCTTTCCCATATCTAATAATCTTTCCTTCTTCTAGAAAATACTGCCCTTCTCTTCTATGGTCTACCTTTTTTTTTTTTTTTTTTTTTTCAGGAGGGAGAAAAATTAGTGCTTTCTTTAGAAATCAAACTTTTTTTGTTCCTGGTTTTCTTCTTTTATCAGATACACAGCCGCATAAATAAATGGAAACTTCGTACATTTGTAAATTGTCAGTACATACCTAGGAAGAACTTCTCTACCTTCTGAATATTAATTATGTGACTATGTAGGCAGAATTAAAGGTATATAAACTGGAGCCCTCAGGAAAGAATAACCTCTATATTATAATGGAGAAAGAGGAGTTTGTAATTTGTCTTATAAGTGCTTTGTGGATTGGCACATGATGTAAATCTATGATCCTCAGTTTTGGTTCTTAGGATCCTTTACATTCTTAAAAACTGAGGACTTTATGGAGCTTTTGCTTATGTAGGTGATACGGTTTGGCTCTGTGTCCCCACCCAAATCTCATCTTGAATTGTACTCCCATAATTCCCAGGTGCTGTGGGAGGGACCCGGGGGGAGATAGCTGAATCATGAGGGTGGTTTCCTTCATACTGTTCTCATGGTAGTGAGTAAGTCTCATGAGATCTGACGGTTTTATCAGGGGCTTCTGCTTTTGTGTCTTCCTTATTCTCTCTTTGCCTGCTGCCATCCATGTAAGATGTGACTTGCTCCTCCTTGCCTTCCGCCATGATTGTGAGGCTTCCCCAGCCATGTGGAACTGTGAGTTCTCTACTAAACCTCCTTCCTTTGTAAATTGCCCAGTCTCAGGTATCTCTTTATCAGCAGCGTGAAAACAGACTAATACAGTAGGTTACGTATATTCAAATTTCCAGATTAAAAAATTTTAAATATACAAAATATTTACTATAATGGGGTACTGATCTAAATTATACCCTAGAGCCAGATGTTGTGGCTTGTATCTGTAATCACAGCTACTTGGGAGGCTGAAGCAGGAGGATATCTTGAGGTGAGGAGTTTGAGACCAGCTTAGGCAACACAGAGAGGCCCTGTCTCTCTTAAAAAAAATATGAATATATATTTGTGTGTGTCTACACACACACACACACATACACAGCCTAGAGAAGCCAATGCCATCTTTTTGCAATGTAGGAAGAGCCAAGGTGAGAATGAAGTTAACAAAGAAGAAAGCATAGCTCAAAGTGACATCCTGATGATATAGTTTCGGACTCTGAATCTAGCCAACCCTGAAGCTACACAAGTCCAGACTTGTTAGCTGCATGAGCCAATGAATTTATTTTGGCTTCAACTAGGATCAGTTGCTTGCAACCAAGTATGTCATCAGACATCTGGGATTCCAATTGTGGGCTTCAGGGAAATAGAGTAACTGAAACCAAGAAAAGCAAAACTGCAAATAAGGGAGGGCTACTGTATACTTCATGCTACTGAATTGTACACTTTTAAATGGTTAAAATGGTAAATTTTATGTATGTGTATTTTACCATTTAAAAAATGGTGAGGATGAAGCTTTGGTTGTTTTAAATGTATTTTTTCCCCAAAGAAAGATAGATTATGGTCAAGAAGAACTTTAAATTGGCTGAATTAGGCTTTGTATTTTTTCCCTTAGAATTGCTGTAACTAATTCTGGTCTGAAAATAGGTGAGTACAATACAATAAGATATTTGAGAGAGAGACCGCATTAACATAACTTTTATTACAGTAAATTGTTATAATTGTACTATTTTATTATCAGTTATTGTTGTCAATCTCTTACTGTGACTACTGTATAATTAAACTTTATCATAGGTATGCACATGTAGGAAAAAACATAGAGGAGTGTCTGGACCCAGAAAAGCCCAATGAGATTTGGCCTTGCTTATATTGAAATTGTGGGCCAGGTGCGGTGGCTCGTGCCTGTAATCCTAGCACTTTGGGAGGCCAAGGCAGGCAGATCACGAGGTCAGGAGATCGAGACCATCCTGGATAACACAGTGAAACCCCATCTCTACTAAAAATACAAAAAATTAGCCAGGCGTGGTGGCGGGCGCCTGTAGTCCCAGCTACTTGGGAGGTTGAGGCAGGAGAATGGCATGAAGCCGGGAGGCAGAGCTTGCAGTGAGCCGAGATAGCGCCACGGCAGTCCGGCCTGGGCAACAGGGAGAGACTCCATCTCAGAAAAAAAAAAAAAAGAGGGGAGGGACAGCATTAGGAGATATATCTAATGCTAAATGACGAGTTAATGGGTGCGGCAAACCAACACGGCACATGGATACATATGTAACAAACCTGCACATTGTGCACATGTACCCTAAAACCTAAAGTATAATAATAAAATAAAATAAAGAAAAAAAGAAATTGTGATTAACCACAGAAAAACTAAGAGTTAACTGATGGGCTAAGTGTAAATATACCAGTACTAGGAAAAAACTAACTTCAGGCTGGTCACGGTGGCTCATGCCTGTAATCCGAGCACTTTGAGAGGCCGAGGCAGGCGGATTACCTGAGGTCAGGAGTTCAACACCAGCCTGGCCAACATGGTGAAATCCCGCCTCTACTAAAAATACAAAAATTTGCAAGGCATGGTGGCATACGCCTGTAACCCCAGCTACTCGGGAGGCTGAGGCAGGAGAATTGCTTGAGCCCAGGAGACAGAGGTTGCAGTGAGCTGAGATGGTGCCACTGCATTCCAGCCTGGCTGACACAGCAAGACTGTCTCAAAAAAAAAAAAAAATAGTAACTTCATTTCTACTGAAATATAAAGTTTCATTCCCTGATAATTGTAATGAAAGCCACACGTTAACCTATTTTTTTATGTTGTCTTAGATGGTTAATGGAAACTCTTGTAGTTTTCATGATGAAAACCCTAAGAATGGAAAGAATAACTTTCTGGGCACTTCTAATTATTTACATACAAATTCCCACCCCAACCCACACCACACCCCATGCCCCATGTTTCCTGAGACATTTATCAGTGTTTGGAAAATGGCACTCTCTCCTACCTTTCAGAAAATTTTCTTTGGCATAACTGATTCCAGGATGAATTCTGAAGAAATGTCACACTGTAACAAGAGTAATAGTGTGTACATATTATAATATTCATTCAATAACCATCAGTAAAAGTTCACTCTAGACAGTAAAGTCACTGCATTTTTCCTTTGTAAGCTTTGTAAGTGGTTGCTGAATTTGAGAAAGATGAATACACTTAAGAAAAACGGTTGAAAGACAAGCATTATAATTTAGTTCTATTATTATTTTTTAGGAATTTTAATACAGTCAGTAAAATATAATGAATGTTAATAAACCTCCAAATACTTTAGAACAGGGGTCCCTAAACCCTGGGCCGGGGACAGGTACCCATCTGTGGCCTATTAGGAACCAGGCCATACAGCAGCCAGCAACCATTACTGCCTGAGCTCTGCCTCCTGTCAGATCAGTGGCTGCATTAGATTGTCATAGGAGCATGAACCCTATTGTGAACTGCGGATGCGTGGGATTTAGGTTGTGGCTTCTTATCAGAATATAATACCTTATGATCTGAGGTGTTCTAGAACAGTTTCATCCCGAAACCATCACCCCTCCCCACCCTCATCCATGGAAAAATTGTCTTCCACAAAACAGGTCCCTGGTGCCAAAAATGTTGGGGACTGCTGCTTTAGAAAGTTTAATTCATATCTACCCTTCCCACTTAAATTTTAATGAATTTAACCATCACCCTTTTTATGAATGCAGAAAGTTAGTCTCTTGTCCTCTTATTATTGATTTGTGAAATAAAAGTGCCAGTTTTCTTCCATGAATAATTATAGAATATTCTAATTAAAGGAGTGCTTATTTAATCTACCACTATACTTAAAAGGTACTTATTTAGTCTACCACCTTAAACGATGAAGGAAAAGGCCCAAATTTGTTTAGGGTCACAACCTGTTAGTGGGCAGGTTTAGACCTTACGTCTAAGATAGACATAAGATAGATGATAAGCTCAAGATATTTTCTAATCATTTAGAGTGTGTTGCAGAGAATAGAGATAGGTTAGAAAGATAACAGTATAACCATTTACTCTTCATGTTTAGTTTGAGATAAAGGAAATCATTCTCTTGGACATACTTTTTCATCTTTATCTCTCATTTGACACTAGTTAACAACCCGTTGGCCACCAGGATCTAAGGTGACAATGATAGGAAATGAGTTCATGACCTGGCTTAAATTTTTAATTACTGTCAAAAATACCAGCAATACACATACTAAAAACAAAAACAAAAGCAAAAAAGCCATTAATTTATTTTACCCACTTCGATTCCACCCAACATCTACTTTGTAGGCCCCATTATTTAAAATGAAATACATAAGCACGTGAATCTTCAGAAGATGGGTAATTTCATGTTCCAACGGAACAATAAAAAACTCATAATCGGCCAGGCGCCCTGGCTCACGCCTGTAATCCCAGCACTTTGGGAGGCCGAGGCAGGCGGATCACGAGGTCAAGATCTTGATCGAGACCATCCTGGCCAACATGGTGAAACCCCGTCTCTACTAACAACACAAAAATTAGCTGGGTGTCGTGGCGCGCGCCTGTAGTTCCAGCTACTCGGGAGGCTGAAGCAGGAGAATCGCTTGAACCTGGGAAGCGGAGGTTGCAGTGAGCGGAGATCGTGCCACTGCACTCGAGCCTGGTGACAGAGCGAGACTCCGGATCAAAACAAAACCAAAAAAAAAACCTATCAAAGTGACTTTGAAATTTGTGTATAAACACTGATATACATTTTTTAATACTTCACTTTGCTTTTCACTTTTATGCCTCCAGGTTTACTACAGCTAAGAAGACAAAATATATACAGATGAGTGTGTGTACACACACACACACGCATGTAACTTTTTAAAATTCAGAAGTTGAAAGGTCCAGAAAGATAGTAAGAAACTAACGTAGAATAGCCACAGGTGATTAATAACACGTTTCATGAAAGGCACAGGGAAATAAATGGCAACAAAAGCTATTTTCATGGTAATCTCACATCCCACGAATACTGAAATGAAAATCGCCGCGGCAATAGACTGTGGTTCAGGTGAAACACGTTCTCGTTCGCTAAGGAGATAGATGCTTTCATCTAAAAGCAGCGCTCATGGCGAAGAGGCTTAAGGCTACAAAACCGTGGGACAGAAGGAGGAACAGAAACCAGGTATCTCCACTCCAGCTGCCCTGCCTCAGACTCCTAAGCTTCGCACGTGAGGATCCTCTTGCAGGCACTGACTAGAGATGGAATCCTAAAGCATAGGTGAAGCGGAAATCCTCCTTCAGGGAGAGCCCACTGAGGAAGCCAGCGGCTAGCACGAGGCGGGACAGGATACCTCCCTCTTCGCCCACGGCGGCCTCTCTGTCATAGTAACCGCCGTTCTGCCACTCATGCAGCTTTCTAAGACACTCTAGGTTCCCCAGCGCTTTCAGTGGGGCAGCCGGCCGCTCCCGAAGGCTGCAAGAGGAGGCCCGGCGTGCTAAGCCAGCCTCGCTCCCCTCTTAGAAAGCCGGCCCGCCGGCGAGAGCCAGGCTAAGGCGCGGACAACCAACGAGGTGTCAGGCTCGGCAGGGGATTGCTTCTGTCTGGGGCCCGGCCGAGGTTGCGTTCGTGCCTCGCGCGCACACGCTCCGCGTTCACTCAGCCAATCCGGCGCTACTCGCGCGCCCAGGAGCGAACCGCGGTCCCACTCAGGCTGGGCCGGCTCCTTCCCGCTCCCAGTACTCAGACCCGAGCTCACTCCTCCCCTCACTCTCCACGAGTTCCACGCCTCGGGGTGTAGCTCCGCCCCTGTCCCCGAGTCCGCCCCCGCAACCTCCAGAGCGTGTGCTCTCCTTTCCTCTCAGTCCTACCATCTAGCTGCCTTGAGTCTCGCGCTCCGCAGAGCGGTACGACTCTCTCCGGCCTCGTTCCGCCGCCTCCGCGCCCTCTCCCCGTGCGGCCACCGCGCCCCCCAAGCTTGCCTCCTTCTAGCCGGACTTGGGGTCGCGCGCCCTGACTCCGCCCCCTCCCGCGGACCCGCGCACTCCCGGCGCGGCCTCTCCCCCACGCAGGCCACCGAGCACTCTGCGGCCTCCCCCTCCTTCCCCGCTCTCCTCGCGCTTCCCTGGCTCCCTAGCTGTCGCGCTCTCCTCGGCGAGCGCGCTCCCGGCCCGCGCGCTCCGGGCTCCGGTTTCTCCCGGCTCCTGTTAGTGCGGTGACTGCGCTGGGAAACATGGCGACCGAGGGAATGATCCTTACTAACCACGACCATCAAATCCGTGTCGGAGTCCTTACAGGTAACCGGGGAGGAAGTCCGGGACCTATGAGGCTGCTGTCCCTGACTTGCCTTAGGCTTTTCGCCTGTGGTGGCCCCTCTCTGCGTCCTCGGGAGGAGGGAAGGCTGAAGAAGGGAACCGCGGGGGTGCATTTTACAACCGCTGAGAACCGCCGGAGATTGGGGGTGTTCCCGCGGGTCCCCTCCCCCAGCCCCCCAGGAGCCGGGGTCGACCCCGTGGGATGTCAGGCTCCAGCGCCTTCGGAGACAAAGTCCTGGGCCCCCAGGGACCGAGGGGCCGGTGCGGAGGGCGCTGCGGGGCTCCGCACTGTCGGTGCAGGCGGCGGGATCCCGGCTCCGCAGTCTGAAGCATGCCGCTCTCGGCTGGCCTGGGCGCATCTTCCGCTAGTGCTCTTCAGAGAGAGGGGGGAATCCCATCTCCACCCCCTTTCTCTCCTTCCCTTCCCCCCACCCGGGCGGCCCCACGCCAGTAGCTGTGCTTGCCCGGACGAGACTCAGGGGTTAATTAGATGAAACTGCTCCTCCTCGGGTTGTCCCTCGCGGGCCGGGCGTCCCCTCAGTCACCCATGGGGCACCCTTCGCCTCCCTCGGGGGATGGGGGATCGGCTTGCGTCCGGACCTCGGAAAGTGTCTGCCTTCTGCCTTTCCGAGCAAAAGGCCCTCTATCTGCCTCGTCGTTTCCTTAGCGAGGACGGGCTGCAGCCTGCGGCCGGGGGATCAAGCTTTTTACTTGAGAGGGCAGGATTCCCCTGCTGGGGCTCCTGTCCCCCTTCTTTCTGGGAACCCCCACCCCAGTAGAGCGTCCCGAGGCTGGTGAGGAGGGCACTTTTCCCGGGTCGCGTTTGCCTCCCTCGCCAAAGCCGTGTGTGTTCTGCATGTCTGATTCCGTTGCGCTGAATTTGGTTAATATCCGTCACTTAGGCGATCGGCAGTTGCTGCAGGGCATGACTTCCAAGATGAACAGCAAGCCGATTTGTAGGGGTTTCTGCTGTGGTTCTGTAGTTGGCAAGGTTTATGTGTAATTGAGTGGCGAGACGGGGGTTAAAGAACTATATTTGGAATCTGAGGGCTTAGTTTGGAGTGAAGGAAATCCAAGACTCAGTGATGTGATTTCGGAAAAAGAAGCAATGTGGACGGGAATCCTAGTGTTTCCCTTACTTCTTTTTTTAATTTTTTCTTTAACTGTCAAATTCTGACAGGTCGAGACGGTGCTCGAGAAGGGACTAAATTGAGTAAGACTTGCTTTTATTATTAGGTAGAAAAAAAATGTCAGACTGCCGGCAGATATTGAGTGCAAAGCTTAATTTAGCTGCTGAATTTTATGAAAAGGTGATATCCAAAGCCCCTTTTTTTCTCTTTTAAGTAAAAGATTGCCTTTCCCTGGTATTCTTTCCGTATATCGATCGTGTTTAATTGAATTTTCCTAATCAAAAGACCCTTGGATAGAGAAACTAGTCTAAACCAGTTGCAGAAAAGGGAACCCCCAAATCAGAAGGTGCGCTGTTCTTTTCTTTTGGTCCTGGAACTGTTTGGGTATGTGAAGATTCAGTTGTATTTCAGAATTCCTGGAGCTGACATTGCCAGTTTTCGAATAATCTGATGGTGGGATGTGAAAGTGTGTATCTTTTATCTACCCTCAACTTTCACTTTAAATTCTAGCCATTCTTTGACAATTAATAGAGTAGTGAGAAGCCAAAATATGTCAGTTGTCTGTGGAAATAAAAAAGGCCATAGATGTTTAAAAGTTAAACCGTAGAAATATTTTTACAATGAACATTTTCTACTTAAGCTTTCCATTAAATAATAGTTTCATTTAACGAATCAACTTACCTTTGCCAAGTGACATAGCAGATAGGTGTTGTACAGACTGCTTTCAAAGATGCAGCCCTTATCTGGTGTCCCTACAGTCTAATATGGGTAACATTGATACGCAAACAGATGAAGAAACATTGTATGTAATTATTGTGCAAAACTTTTCTAAATACATTACCTATGAGTTTGGGGTTAACTGCAAAAGAAATTCCGTATTCAGATGGATTAGAAGCGAATGTGACTACCTGAAGGGAGAATTTAATACATTTACTAGAGTCAAGAAGAAACTGGCAATTTTAAGGGAAGTTGAAAGTCAGCAGCCACCTTATAAATAAATACGTAGTTGATGATGAGGCTCCTGAGCAGAATAAAAATGCAATGTAAAGGCCTTGAGAAGCTCAAGTGGAATAGGTAGGGGGCATAGGTAAAATGTTAGAAGATAACATTAACATTGACAGTGGAATTAAAGACAGACAAGGGAAGCTATCTCATGAGAATGAGGTACAGTAGTCTAGGGGGAAAAGTCTAGGGCTAGAAACAAGGTTGTAGCTGAAGGAATGAAAAGGCAGCTACAGGTTTGGAAAAAGTGATAATAGAGGAAAATAGGTTTTGATGATAACATGTATATTTGAAGTCAGAAATAACTCAGGCTTTTTCTTGAAAAGTTATTGATACAGATATTGTCTACTATGATGGAGAGGAAAGAAAACTGATTTTTCTCAAGTCTGTAACTAGTGGGTTTCATTATCACCAGCTTAATTTCTGTGGTCTTGCCTGATATACCATATGATTTGGGGGAAAGAACTTACAAAAATGAAGCTGTGCTGTACAGTTTTGTGTATTCTACAACTTCAGGTTTTGCAGTTTTACTATGTAGAATTATTTTTTACTGAACTCAAGTGTTGTGATTTCATACTTAAGAAAGTTGAGTTGAACTGTAGTTTTTGTAAATTATAATTTGTGGCTCTCTTAAAAGGTGGAGGGCCTCTTTTAGAAAATCTCCTTGGCATGCTTCATAATACTAATTTTAAGTATTTTATCTACATCTATTTTACAAAGATACTGGAAAGTGTAATCTACCCACACGCACATTTTGCAATATGTTACTTAGCATTTTGTGAAGTCATATTGTCATTTCTAAAGTTTTTAATTGACTTCTTTGTGACATTTTTTATTACCTGTTGAAAGATACTTGTTCTTTGAAACTTTTTGTCCATTAGATGTTTTTGTTATCTTCATTTCAGTTGTGAATTTGGCAAATTTAATACATAGTCTGTTGAGACTTCTCATTAAATAAATTGTATTAGGTTTATGAAAGAATAATGGTAGAAAGGGAGATATTTAGCAGAAGCATTTTTTCGCTTCATTATTTCGAATTATTAAGCACTTGAAAATGAGATTATGATAATTAATGTAACACGGATATTCTAATTACATTATGTTTTTAAATCAGGAAAATGAGAACATAGATGTATATAAAATAGGCTGTACGTGGAAACATTTTATGTTGAATATTATTGTCCATCTCTAAGAACAATAACTTTGTTCGAAACTGTCTTATGTTGACTTGACAGAAATGAAAGTCACATGGTGTTTGGTGACCTAAGGTCTAGTTTGAAATATTTCTGTGTCTAATGTTGTCTACTTGTGTTACTATTTATAGAAGAGACTAGAGGTAATGCGGTAATGAGTAACATGAAGCAAATAAACAAGTATCTGCTACTTCAAAACTAGAAACAAGATGTGGTGCAGATGTAGAATTTTTTTCTAACAGCTTTAGTAGTAATTATTCTTGAAGTCAATCTTACCAGTTACATAGCAGGCTCACTATATCTGGAATATGTCACTCTTCATATACTTTTTTCTATTTTGAAAGAAGCTGTTTATCAAAGCAGCATACTAGTTTTACTACTGCAAAAGCTCTACAGAAACATTACTAGGAAAATAATGACTACATGTATGTATATAATGTAAAATCATATAGATTATTCCATTGGCTACTTAATATCATATTAGTTCGCTACAGCTCATTTTTGATACCAAGGTACTTAGCTAAAGATGATAATCCATTGCCTAAATTGTCACTAATAGTGGCATGAATGAGAAAAAGGTACAAATTTTTGGGAAAGGGCATTTTTAAAAATCATTTTTTTTTGCTATAGTAATACACATTTTAATTACACTAACCTGTTGATTTGAAATCAGTAAGAGATATTGGAACAAATATAGGACTAGGTACTAGAGATTAGTTAAAAGACTAATTGTAAATGAGAACATCAAAATATTACAGTAACATGTAGGGAGTATTTCAGTTATTCATAAATGAAGTCATTCAGAGTATTCAGAAAACAAGTTTGAGCCAAGCAGATGCTACCCTTATAACTCTGCAATTGTTTAAGCATTTACTTTTTTACATTCTTGAAACCTGTTCTGGTATATTATGTGTCAATATTATTTTCTGAAAAGCCTGTTTATTGATAAGGATATATACATATTATATCTGTTTTGAGAATAGATGTCATTAAGTAGGCAAATTACTATTAAATCCTACTAAGTGGAACTGTATGTTCTGGCTAACTTACCTGTTTTATTCAATATGTGTTTTTAATATTGATCTATATGACTTGAAAGGAATCCTATTTCTTGAACTAGATTGTTATTTTGTGAATTTTTTGTTGGAAGCAATGTATTAGAGAATTAAATGTTTAGTCAAAGTAGGAGAATGTTAAATTAATTTCTAATGAATATACTTAGTACTATTATCATTGGTCAAAGACTTGAAAAAGTATTAGTTGCTATACAATAAGAATTTTAACTATATTAAAAACAGGTGACAATTTGACTTCAAAGTAAATGTACTTAATACTATCATCACTGGCCAAAGACTTGAAAAAGTATTAGTTGCTATACAATAAGAGTTTTAAATACATTAAAAACACATACGACCATTTGACTTCAAACAGGCTTATAGTGGAAAGTCAATAGTATGTTTTTAGGGAGGAAATGATGAATAAGAGTCTATTTTTACTCTTATTGGTGATAGATTCCTGGCTAAGTTGAACAGGGTGTTTTTAAAAACAATCAGTAAAATAGATAAAATCTATTACTCCGTTTCTGTAAATAGGATTGAAGAATAATGAAGCATATTTGGAATTTGAAAGGTATAAAAAAAAGATCCTGAAAAAGAAAGTAGTGAAAACACAAAGGATTTCTTCCTTCACATATGGGCAGAGAAGATAAATACCAAGGAAGAAGAAAAGATTGTTTAACCTACTTAAAAGTAATTGGGACTGTAGTCAATATGAATGGCATGTAATCTCACTTTCATTAAAAAGTTTTTTTGAGTGACCTCTCAAAAAGGAAATGTTTAATAAAGTATTGCTAAGTAGAAATTCTATCCAGGTTCTTTAATGAATTTATAAACTAAATTGTATTTAATAAATTAATTTTAACTAAGTAGAGCTTCTTGAAAATTTTGTTTAAACAACCCCAACAATTTTAACAGTAGCTTTGTCAGTATTTATACATTTTGAAAGAGTGTAATTAAATTTACCATGCTTTGAAAAGAATTCTTAATTTGAAAAATAAAGCAGCAAGGAAATGAAATATGATGAAGGAATTGTCACCATAATTTGGGGCATTCTTCTCAAACTGGAGCACAGGACATTGTGTCAAGGGATACTATAAGGCTTGGGATCTAAGCCATTGAAACAAACATAATAATTTTTTAAGTACCAATTTTACTTGATGGTATTAATTAAAATAACTTTAATATTAAGATAAGCATGAGTAAATTAGGCACAAAGTATTAGAATTCACGTGAGGCTTTAAGATGAAATTAGAAGCTTCAAAGAAATTTCAAGTGAACCCATTATATTTCAAGTGAGCTCCAGATGTCGTCATTCTTCTGTGTTATTGGCACTTCATGGCAAAAAATTTAAGGAGCACCGGATCATTGAAAGAACATTGTAAGAATTATGTTCTCATACTGTTCTGGCTAGTAAAGTTTTGTAACCTTCAGTATATTATGTAACCCTCTCTCAGCTTCTCTTACCACTAAAATGAAGAGATCCCTCTCTAAGATCACTTCAAGGCTCTCATGGCAATATATGTTTCTATCTTTTAGCATTCTGACCAGCAGGAAAGAGAAATATAGAATATTAGACCTAGTTAATTTTTTTGTCTTTATAATGGGAATGATTATAGGGGAGGGTAGGTTATACATAAAAATGCAAGAGAGTAAGAAATAGAATAATGATCAAAGAAGGAAAATATTTAGATTTTTTATTTAGAAATTTTTGTGACATTAATCTTTCTGTTATTAGCAGTCTTACGCTTAGGTTTCAGACACAGCTCAGGACTTTGTCAATAAAATATTTCCTGGGAATTATTCTCTTCAATGATGTCTTTCTTTGTTTTCCTTACAATGTTTATAAATGTTGTCTATACCCTGTAATCTATATGTGGGAGGCTGCATGGTGTAGCTTAAAAAGGATAGAGCTTTGGAGTCAGATAGACTTGGATTTCAGACCCTCATTTGCCCTTTATTTTGGGAAGTCATTTAACCTCTCTGAATTTCAGTTTTCTTCTCCAAAATGAAGATAGCAATACCTACTTTACAAAGTTTTCAAAACTAATAGAGGTAACGCATATGTAAATGCCTAGCATTTTCAGATGAGATACTCGGTTATTTTTGGTTCCTTCCTCTTTGTATGTTGCTTTGGGAGCAACTTGCCACAGTTTTGTATATACATGTCTTATTCAAAGTAGATTTTAAAGTTCTTGAGACATATGGTTGTGTTCTTTACTTCTTTTGTGCCCTTTTGTCATAGCATGTGTTAATGAAGTAATTGGATAGAAGGTGTTTAATAAAAAAATTGGGTAATGTGAAATTTATATAGTACCTTAAGAAACATTTAGGTAAACCAGAACTCGGCTATTATTACTAAAAGAATAGTTTAGGGTAGATGGAGTGAGGTGGATTAGTTTTTAAAAGGTATGTTTTTCTGGTAATAGGATGATATTTATAATGATGTGTGTTTGAGATGTTTTATAGCATTAAATTTTGTATATTGTTTTAGTTGGGTATCGTTTGTGTGAGGATTATTTTAGAGTAATGAAATTTGATATCTTAAAAGCTAAAAATTTGAAATTATAGGTAAAAAAAATTCTGAAAATGCTGTTATGTTGATTCTGGTGATCAAAATAACACTGATAGGAGTCAAAAGTTATGCCTCTTCTCCCACTTTTAAGATAAGCACATTTTACCACAGTTTCCTTACCTTTAAATGGGGGTAAGTGTGTTTACCTTGGTGGGTTAATGTGAGAAATGAAATAACGTATTCAGTATTCAACACCTACAATGTACCAAGGCCCTGTGCTAAGTGAGGGATACAATAGTGATTAAGACAGTTCAATCTTTCTTGTCTTGAGGCATATATTCTAGCACTACCGTGAAAACGTTATTCAGTCAAGTTGGATATTGACACATTCATGCTTCATTTATGTTTCATTTCAAGGAATAAAGTGCTTTTATATTTTATTTTTTAAGTAGATAACAAGTACAAGCACCAAAACTGTTTTTATGTCAAGCCATTTTTTTGATACACATTTTTTTTTTTTGAGACGGACTCACTGTGTCGCCCAGGCTGGAATGCAGTGGTGCAATCTCAGCTTGCTGCAACCTCTGCCTCCTGGGTTCAAGCGATTCTCCTGCCTCAGCCTCCCAAGTAGCTGGGATTACAGGCACCTGCCACCATGCCCGGCTAATTTTTTTTTTTTTTTTGTATTTTTAGTAGAGACAGAGTTTTACCATGTTGGCCAGGCTGGTTTTGAACTTCTGACCTCAAGTGATCTACCTGCCTCAGCCTCCCAAAGTGCTGGGATTACAGGTGTGAGCCACCATTCCTGGCCAGCAATTATATTTCTACATTCTATTCTGAATACCTGTTACTGTGACATGATAGTATGTTTCCATAACGTATATGCTTTTCAGGTTTTACCCACTTGCCTTTCCTCTTCCGGTTTCTAATCTACTATATCCTTGGGAACTTCATGAACTTGCTAAGAATTATTTGTGATATTACATCCAGTTAGATTTGAAGTGAGAGTCTAAAAGCACATATTTTCACTTTTGGGTTCGGGGCATCAGAAAATGAGTGGATATTACTATAATAAATAGCTTTATTTATTTCTTTGTATAGTACTTCACGATTTCAGGACCATGGCTAAATGTGTCTGCCTGATTGTGCAAATGTTAATAAAAATCCACTCTATGAGTGAAAGAGATTAAGTGCAGTTTGAATGCTAAGTAAAAATGAAATGTTTCTTTTAATTATTTCTTGTTCTTTTAAAAAACACATTAATGTGCACTCGAAATTAACAATCTTTAAAGTCTAATTAATGGTTAAGAACTATTGGATATCTTATAAATAAGAAACTGAGCTGGGCACAGGGGTTCACGCCTGTAATCCCAGCACTTTGGGAGGCCGAGGCGGGCAGATCACGAAGTCAGGAGATCGAGACCATCCTGGCCAACATGGTGAAACCCCATCTCTACTAAAAATACAAAAATTAGGCAGGTATGGTGGTGCGTGCCTGTAATCCCAGCTACTCGGGAGGCTGAGGCAGGAGAATCACTTGAACCCGTGAGGCAGAGATTGTAGTGAGCCGAGACTGTGCCACTGCACTCCAGCCTGGTGACAGAGTGAGACTCCATCTCAAAAAAAAAAAGAAAAAAGAAAAAAAAAAGAAGAAGAAACTGAATAGAGTAAAAATACTATTTTCAGATGTAAAAAGATGAAGGAACATTTACACAGTGGTGCTCCCCTCTTCACTTTCACCTAAGAGTCTATACAGAACATTTTGATTATAGTCTAAACTTTAAAAATTGTGCTTTCATAAAACTAATATCCACATTGTAGAAGTTATGTTTGAATTAAACTGCAAGTGGGCACTACCCAAAGCAATCTACAGATTCAATGCAGTCCTATCAATGACATTCTATACCAATGAAATTCTTCACAGAAATAGGAAAAAAAAAGTTAAAATTTGTATGGAACCGTAAAGGACCTGGAATAGCCAAAGCAATCCTGAACAAAAAGAACAAAGCTGGAGACATCGTACTATCAGACTTTAAAATATACTACAAAGTGATAGTAACCAAAACAGCATGATACTGGTGTAAAAACAGACACATAGACCAAAGGAACAGAATCGAGAACCCAGAAATTAATCCTCATATCTACAGCCAACTGAGTTTTGAGAAAGGTCCCAGGAACACTTGCTGATGAAAGGACAGTATCTTCAAGAAATGTTTCTGGGAAAAAGGATATCCATATGCAGAAGAATGAAACTAGAGCCCCACCTCTTATTCTGTAGAAAAATTAACTCAAAATGAATCAAAGACCTACATGTAAGACAGGAAACTATGGAACTGCTAGAAGAAAACATAGGGGAAATGTTTCAGGACATTGGTCTGGGAAAAAATTTTATAAATAAGACCTCAAAAGCACTGGCAAAGAAAGCAAAAATAAACAAGTGGATTATAGCAAACTAAAAAGCTTTTGTACGGCAAAGGAAATAACCAACAGAATGAAAGGCATCCTATAGAATGGGAGAAAATATTTGCAAACTGTTTATCTGACAGGGGATTAATATCTAGGATATACAAGAAACTCAAACATCTTAACAGCCAAATAAATAAATAAATAAATAAATAAATAATAAATAAAAAACCCAGGAAAAAAAACTAAAACAAAACCTGCAAAAAACCCAATCTGATTAAAAAAAGATGGGATATTTCTCAAAAGAAGACATACAAATGGCCAAAAAATACATTAAACAATGTTCAGCATCATTAATCATCAGGAAAATGCAAATCAAAACCACAGTGAGGTATTCTCTTACCCCAGTTAGGATCACTATTATCAAAAAAACAAAGAGTGACAAATGCTGCCAAGGATGTAGAGAAAAGAGACCTCTTACATACTGTTGATAGGAATGTAAACAAGTACAGCCACTATGGAGAACAGTATAGAGGTTCTTTAAAGGAGTACAGATAGAACTACCATATGATCCATCAATTTCGCCACTCGGCATTTACCCAAAGAAAAGGAAATCAGTATATGGAAGAGACATGTGTACCATATTTATTGCAGCACTATTCACAATAGCTAAGATACAGACTCAATCTAGGTGTCCAACAGCAGATGAATGGACAAATCAATTATGGTATATATGCATAATGGAATACTGTTCAGCCATAAAGAATGAAATCCTATCATTCATGGCAACATGGATGGAACTGGAGGACATTATATTAAGTGAAATAAGCCAGGAATGGAAAGTTAAACACTGCATGTCCTCACTATTATGTGGAAACTAAAAAAAGTTGGTTTCATGGAAGTAAAGTAGAACAGAGGATACTAGAGACTGGGAAGAGTCGGGGGAAGGGGATACAGGGAGAAATGTGTTATAGGATACAAAATTACAGCTAGATTGGAGAAATAAATTCTAGTCTTCTATAGCATTGTAGGGTGACTATAGTTAACAGTAATATATATTTTCAAATAGCTAGAAGGAGGATATTGAATGTTCTCAACACAAAGAAATGATAAATGTTCAAGATGATGGATAATTAATTATTCTAATCTGATCACCATACATTATATGTATTGAGACATCACTATGTACCTCATAAGTATGTATAATTATTGTATGTCAATATAAAATATAAAAGAAAATTTAAAAAATTGCAAATAAGAAAGCTCCTAAATTCTTATGTCATTCTTTTAATTAGTTAAAAAATTTATTAAAGTATATTTATGTGTTATAAAGAATATAATAATACAGAGAGGTAAAATGCAAAATTAAGCCTCATCACATTACTTCTCTAGTTTCTCTCTAGTGTTAACCACTTAAAAAATCTTTTTGTTTATTCTTTTGTATACACTCATATATCTGATATATTTGAATATGTGTATGTGTATCATACAATACATCAGAGCTTGCAAATTGATGGACCACTGGCCCTAATTGACCAGTGTTTCATTATTCCCCTACTGTATTTTAGAAAAAGTATTTGTTTCTAACACTTAAAAAAAGATATTTCATATAAAATCCCTGTTTTTTTTTGCTTCTTAAGGTTCAGCAACACACAACATGTTTCTCACATAATAGTCGTTTAGAGTTACTGTCTGCATAAGATAGGACATGCATTCTTCAGTTTCCCACAGTTTCTGTTTAATATGTGTTGGCTGCCTGACCTTGATAGGCATTTGAGATTGTGATTCTTGCTCATACCTAGTATTTTGCACTTTCTTCCTTCACTCCCTAACTCTAGCATATTTTGGACACCTTTTCATATTAGTGAAAATAATAGTAGTTAACTTTATTGAGAGCCTATGAAGTGTAAAATACCTTCTAGAGCCTGTTGCAGAGCCTATTAATTCATTTAATCCTCGTAATAATATGTTAGTATTGTTACCATTTTACAGTTGAGGAAATTGTTGCAGAGAGAGATTAAGTAACTTGCTCAAGTTAGTGCAGTAAAGGAACAGGCTGCAAATTGAATCTATGTAATCTGTCCGTAGAGTGTAAGCTCTTAACTACTACATTATACTCCTCTTTGGCATGTCAGAATTATTTCATAGAGATCTTCAAAGATGTTTATATACATATTTCACTTTAATGGGTCTTATTGCATTGTAGGTTGTGCTATATTTAATTAGTCCCTAATTGATGGACATCGAGGTTTCTGATTTTTCACTGAGACAGATGTTGTAGATAATAATATTATACATTTATCATTACAAGTTTATAAGTTTTTTATAATGTAAGATTACTATCTGTAGAATTTTGGGGTCAAGGGTGTATGAACTTAAAAATTTTAATAGATAATTTACTTGCCAATAAGGATGTATTAATTAATATTCCCACCTTCATTGAGTATTAGCTTTTTAGCTTTACAAGTTCTGTTGAATATATCTCTTGAGTTACACAGGAGCCTTTTATTAGTATTCTTTATTGCAAATGGGAGTTACTGAGATCAAAATTAGCTTAAGTGAAGAGGGAAGCTTACATAGCCATAGATTACAGAGGAGGAGCTGACTTAAGGGACTCAAATTATGTGATCGGGAAGGAATGTAATCGTGGACTCTTACTCTCCATTTCATTGCTCTGTTTTCTGAGTATGTTGCAGGCTGACTTTCTTCTTATAGTCAGAATTGTGAGGTTATAGAGGAGGGGTAGATTGAGAAGTTACAGTAATAGACAGTTTCATGTTTTCCCTTTCCCAATTAGTGAGTCCAGAGGAAATATTTTCTTTTTTGTTTTTTAACTTTTAGGTTCAAGAGTACATGTGCAGGTTTGTCATATAGGTAAACTTGTGTCAGAGGGGTTGTTTTACAAATTACTTCATCACCTAGGTACTAAGCCTGGTACCTAATAGTTATTTTTCCTGCTTATCCCTCTTCCCACCCCCTACCCTCAAATAGGCCCCAGTGTCTGTCATTCCCTTCTTTGTGTCCATGAGTTCTTTTAGCTACCACTTGTAAGTGAGAACATCTGGTATTTGGTTTTCTGTTCCTACATTAGTTTGCTGAGGATAATGACCTCCAGCTCCATCCATGTTCCCACGAAAGACATGATCTCATTTTTTTTATGGCTGCATAGTATTCCATGATGTATGTATATAAACCACATTTTCTTTATCCAGTTTGCCATTGGTGGGCATTTAGGTTGATTCCATGTCTTTGCTATTGTGAATAGTGCTACAGTGAACATTAGTGTGTATGTATCTTTATGGTAGAATGATTTCTATTTCTCTGGGTATATACCCAGTAATGGAATTGCTGTGTTAAATGGTAGTCAGAGGAAATTTTTTTTTTTCTCATGACATGTATATATAAACTTCCAGGATGCTTACCTGGTATGACTCACATGTCAATTTTGGAGCCCATCATTGTAACCAGGAGGTTGAGGCCTGATTGGCCAGGTCTGTATCACATGTCCATCCTTGGGGGTGGGGATTCTAAATAGGTAACCTCACCAGAATCACATAGAGAGGGTGTCTTAGTGTGGGCTGCTATAACAAAATACTTAGACTGGGTAATTTATAAATAACAGAAATTTATTTCTTACAGTTCTGGAGGCCGGGAAGTCAAAGATCAAGGCACTAGCAGATCTGGTCTGGTGAGGGCCTGTTCTTCAGGGACAATGCCTTCTTAACTGTGGCTTTCTAGCTATGTCCACATAGCTTTCTAGCTTGCCCTTACGGAAGGGCAAGAGGGCTCCCTCAAGCCTCTTTTATGAGGGCACTAATCCCATTTATGAGGGTAGACCCCTTGTGACCTAATCTCCTCCAAAGGTTCTACTTCTTTAAGACCATCACAGGGTGGGGTGGGGTAGGGGGTCAGGTTTCAACATGTGAATTTTGGAGGGGGACACAGACATTCAGACCACAGCAGAGGGAACAAGGGAAGTCTTTAAAAGGAGAGGAGTTTCTGTCACTAAAAGGGGAAAAGTGTGCTGAGCAAGCAGACAACTTTTTTTTTTAGAGGTTCCCTGAAGTCTTGATGCCGTTTTGCGTCATTCTTTTTTCCCTGAGAATGTAGTTGATTGTATCAGTCATTGTTTCTTCTTTTTCCTGCTTCTGCCATGAAAATGCTCCTCTGGCAGATAGTTTCAAATTAGAATTGGAGTAAGTTAGGGTGTGGCAATCAATGGCTTAAACCCAGGCCCCTGTGATGTGAAGGGTGGTTAATTTATATATCCAGAGAACTCACAATGATTGACCTCCACTTTTTCATACTCTTTATAAAAGAGTGGTTCTCCGAAGACATTTTAGAATAGTAATACACACATAATTGAAATATTTTACCCATTTTTTAAAGAGCCCTTTATGTTGCTTTATTTTGAATTTATGATCACCTATGGGTCTTAGTCTTTTTTTCTACAAATGGTGCCTCCCAGTGTTTCCTAAATTTTGTTCTAGCAACATTTGTCTGGGAGATGTTATAGTATGTATTATATGAAAATGCTTTTACATGATCAAATAATGTGGAAAGTGCTACATAATGTATCCCTCCATTTGAAGATTCACAGTATATGAAGGCATATTAAAGATGTGAGTAATAACTGTAGAACCTCTTAACCTTTATTTAGTCTAGTGCTTCCAAATTTATTTGAAAATTAAACACTTTTTCAAGATACACCTGAGTTCTGTTCAACACCGTTTTAGGAAATGGTGGTCTTTCCCCTGCAGATGATCTCTTGAAAATCTGTGTATGATTTTTATATGTATTCTTTTACTTTTTTTGCTGTAGAAATAATGGTTTTTCTACAATAATCTCTATTGTGAAAATTAATTATTTTACCCTGGATTTACCTTTAAAATATATACATATATATATATATTTTTTTTTTTTCCTAATCACCACCTCTTTTTTTGTTTGTCCTTTTTTTTCATGTTAAAATGTCGACTGAATATATTATTTGACTCTGAAAATCTATGATAGCAAAGACTAGAAACTGACCAGTCTTGGTTCTGTTACCACTATGGGGAAAGAACACTGGATGAAATTCTATTTTGAATTTTTTCAGTGGGAGTTTAGTATCATTATTTGTCAAATGGAAAGTTGAGTAGATGATCTCTAAAATCCCCTTCAGCTCTAAAATTTTATTAATTCTAAATCTGAGGAACATGCCTCATGTTTACCATTCGATCATTGCTGAAATCTATTAGTGACGGCAAAATTATTGATCTAAGGTGTTTTCCTTCAAACAGGAAAAGTTACTAGAAAAAGACACAGACATTCATAACAAGTGTAAATGAAAATAAATGTCTATTACTTCCACTGCACAATATGTGCAATTTTATTTCATTCAATATCACATGCTACAGAGGTTAAAATTGCTAAATATATAGACCTTAGAAAAAATTATATGAACTTAAGTGTAATAACAGATTCCCACAATCAAGCTTAGAAGAATAATAGTGATTTAGGGGTATTTGAGGTATTACTTTTTCTTTTTAAATTTAAAATTTATTGTTACACTAGAGATCTGGAAAACAAAAAATTAGCACTCCCTCCAAAATAGTTATTATTTTGCTATTGTATATTTAAAACAAAGCTGTTGTAAAATAAGACATAATACCTTTGATGAACAATATTATGTTTTAGGTTCACACAGATACTCAGAATAGTAGGTGGGCTCTGGATTAGACCACCTGGGTTTATACCTAAGTGAAGTTTTTACAGTTACTTCTCTAAGCTTTAGTTTTTTTCATCTGTAAAATGGAAAATAATACTAATATGCCTGCCTTAGAGGGTTGTTATGGTAAGTGAGATAATGAAGTAAACCTTTAATGCGTGTGCCCACATACTAAATATTCATGAAATGTTTGTTGTGTATTATAATACATTTGAATATAATTACCTTAATAAACAGGGCAACAGAAGCAACCTGTACAACTTTTGGGTATCTGACCTCAATCTTGGTGTATCCCCATGCCCTTTTCCCACTATTTTATCTTATTTTAGGAACATCATTAAGATTCAATACTGAACTGGGGTTCTGCTTAATCTAAATTCTTGTTTTCCAGCTTAAGTTTTGGGCAGTTAGAGTTAGAAGATGCTATTTGTAGTGTAGTAACTAACAGCAAGAATTTGAGATTTTTGAGATGTAGGTTTAAAGTAAAGTATGTATGGAAAACTGCCTCTGATAGTCTCTAAGGCTTGTTAAGACCTGTGGAGAAAATTCACATACATATATGTGGGTACTATGGTTATGGAATACTAAGTACTCTAGTTCAAAAGATGTTTCGAGGCCGGGCACGGTGGCTCACGCTTGTAATCCCAGCACTTTGGGAGGCCGAGGCGGGCGGATCACGAGGTCAGGAGATCGAGACCACAGTGAAACCCCGTCTCTACTAAAAAATACAAAAAATTAGCTGGGCGTGGTGGTGGGCGCCTGTAGTCCCAGCTACTTGGAGAGGCTGAGGCAGGAGAATGGCGTGAACCCGGGAGGCGGAGCTTGCAGTGAGCCGAGATTGTGCCACTGCACTCCAGCCTGGGCGACAGAGCGAGACTCCGTCTCAAAAAAAAAAAAGGTGTTTCGAAAGTTTGAAATGTTATGCAAATGGGGCAGTAATGCAGGATGGTAAAGTGATAGTAAAATAAAATATTTATATAGATGATTGTTGATTTGTAGTAGAGGAACTTTAAATTGGTAGATGAGGACCTTATATGTTTGAGGTTAAATAAACAATGATTTGGGGCATAAGGGAAATAAATATTATGTATAAAAGGGAAAAGATACTTTTAGAACTATCAGATGCCAAAAGAGAATCTATCAAATTTAGAGCATTGCCAAAGATAAGTTTTGGTAGAAAAGTTTGGGAATCATTAATTTAGTTTTTTTTTAAAAAATTATTATTATACTTTAAGTTCTGGGGTACCTGTGCAGAACATGCAGGTTTGTTACATAGGTATACACGTGCCATGGTGCGTTGCTGTACCCATCAACCTGTCATCTACATTAGATATTTCTCCTAATGCTATCCCTCCCCTAGCCCCCCAGCCCCCGACAGACCCCAGTGTATGATGTTCCCCTCCTTGTGTCCATGTGTTCTCATTCTTCAGCTCCCACTTATGAGTGAGAACGTGGTGTTTGGTTTTCTGTTCTTGTGTTAGTTTGCTGAGAATGATGGTTTCCAGCTTCATCCATGTCCCTGCAAAGGACATGAACTCATCCTTTTTTTATGGCTGCATCGTATTCTACCATGTATATGTGCCATCTTATCTTTATCCAGCCTGTCATTGATGGGCATTTGGGTTGGTTCCAAGTCTTTGCTATTGTGAACAGTGCCGCAGTAAAGATACCTGTGCATGTGTCTTCACAGTAGAATGATTTATAATCCTTTGAGTATATGCCCAGTAATACGATTGCTGGGTCACATAGTATTTCTGGTTCTAGATTCTTGAGGAATCACCACAGTGTCTTCCCCAATGATTGAACTAATTTACACTCCCAAGAGTGTAAAAGCGTTCCTATTTCTCTACATCCTCTCCAGCATCTGTTGTTTCCTGACTTTTTAATGATCGCCATTCTAACTGGCGTGAGATGGTATCACATTGTGGTTTTGATTTGCATTTCTCTAATGACCAGTGATGATGAGCTTTTTTTCATATGTGTGTTGGCTGCATAAATGTCTTGTTTTGAGAAGTGTGTGTTCATATCCTTCACCCACTTTTTGATGGGGTTTTTTTTTCTTGTAAATTTGTTTAAGTTCTTTGTAGATTCTGGATATTAGCCCTTTGTCAGATGGATAGATTGCAAAAATTTTCTCCCATTTTGTAGGTTGCCTGTTCACTCTGATGGTAGTTTCTTTTGCTGTGCAGATGCTCTTTAGTTTAATTAGCTCCCATTTCTCAATTTTGGCTTTTGTTGCCATTGCTTTTAGTGTTTTAGTCGTGAAGTCTTTGCCCATGCCTATGTCCTGAATAGTATTTCCTAGGTTTTCTTCTAGGGTTTTTATGGTTTTGGGTCTTACATTTAAGTATTTAATCCATCTTGAGTTAATTTTTGTATAAGGTGTAAGGAAGGGGTCCAGTTTCACTTTTATGCATATGGCTAGCCAGTTTTCCCAACACCATTTATTAAATCCTTTCCCCATTTCTTGTTTTTGTCAGGTTTGTCAAATATAAGATGGTTGTAGATGTGTGATGTTATCTCTGAGGCCTCTGTTCTGTTCCATTGGTTTATATATCTGTTTTGGTACCAGTACCATGCTGTTTTGGTTACTGTAGCCTTGTAGTATAGTTTGAAGTCAGGTAGCATGATGCCTCCAGCTTTGTTCTTTTGTCTTAGGATTGTCTTGGCTATGTGGGCTCTTTTTGGTTCCATATGAAATTTAAAGTAGTTTTTTTTTTTTTAAATTATGAGAAGAATGGTAGCTTGATGGGGGTAGCATTGAATCTATAAATTACTTTGGACAGCATGGCTCACAATATTGATTCTCCCTATCCATGAGCATGGAATGTTTTTCCATTTCATTGTGTCCTCTCTTATTTCCTTGAGCGGTGGTTTGTAGTTCTCCTTAAAGAGATCCTTCACATCGCTTGTAAGTTGTATTCCTAGGTATTTTATTCTCTTTGTATCAGTTGTGAATGGGAGTTCACTCATGATTTGGTTGTTTGTGTGTTATTGGTGTGTAGGAATGTTTGTGATTTTTGCACATTGATTTTGTATCCTGAGAGTTTGCTGAAGTTGCTTATCAGCTTAAGGAGATTTTGGGCTGAGACGATGGGGTTTTTTAAATATACAGTCATGTTATCTGCAAACAGAGACAATTTGACTTCCTCTTCCTATTTGAATACACTTTATTGCTTTCTCTTGCCTAATTGCCCTGGCCAGAACTTCCAATACTATGTTGAATAGGAGTGTGAGAGAGGGCATCCTTGTCTTGTGCTGGTTTTCAAAGGAATGCTTCTGGTTTTTGCCCATTCAGTATGGCTGTGGGTTTATCATAAATAGCTCTTATTATTTTGAAATACATTCCATCAATACCTAGTTTATTGAGAGTTTTTAGCATGAAGAGGTGTTGAATTTTGTAGAAGGCCTTTTCTGCATCTACTGAGATAATCATGTGGTTTTTGTCATTGCTTTGGTTTTGTGATAGATTACATTTATTGATTGCATATGTTGAACCAGCATTGCATCCCAGGGATGAAGCTGACTTGATCATGGTGGAAAAGCTTTCTGATATGCTACTGGATTCGGTTGGCCAATATTTTATCGAGGATTTTTGCACTGATGTTCATCAGGGATATTGGCCTGAAATTTTCTTTTTTGTGTGTGTCTCTGCCAGGTTTTGGTATCAGGATGATACTGTCCTCATAAAATGAGTTAGGGAGGATTCCCTCTTTTTCTATTGTTTGCAATAGTTCCAAAAGGAATGGTACCAGCTCCTCTTTGTACTTCTGGTAGAATTCAGCTGTGAATCCTTCTGGTCTTGGACTTTGGTTAGTAGGCTATTACTGCCTCAATTTCAGAACTTGTTACTGGTCTATTCAGGGGTTCCACTTCTTCCTGGTTTAGACTTGGGAAAGTGTGTGTGTCCAGGAATTTATCAGTTTCTTCTCGATTTTCTAGTTTATTTGCGTAGAGGTGTTTATAGTATTCTCTGATGGTAGTTTGTATTTCTGTGGGATCAGTGGTGATATCCCCTTTATCCCCTATTTGATTCTTCTCTCTTTTCTTCTTTATTAGTCTGGCTAGTGTTTTATCTATTTTGTTGATCTTTTCAAAAAAAAAACCAAAAAAACAAAAAGCTCCTGGATTCATTGATTTTTTTTTGAAGAAATTTTCATGTCTGTATCTCCTTCAATTCTGCTCTGACCTTAGTTATTTCTTATCTTCTGCTAGCTTTTAAAATTGTTTGCTCTTTCTTCTCTAGTTCTTTTAATTGTGATGTTAGGGTATCAATTTTATATCTTTCCTGCTTTCTCTTGTGGGCCTTTAGTGCTATAAATTTCTCTCTAAACAATGCTTTAGCTGTGTCCCGGAGATTCTGGTACATTGTGTCTTTGTTCTCATTGGTTTCAAGGAACTTATTTATTTCTGCCTTAATTTCATTATTTACCCAGTAGTCATTCAGGAGCAGGTTGTTCAGTTTCTATGTAGTTGTGTGGTTTTGAGTGAGTTTCTTAATCCTGAGTTCTAATTTGATTGCACTGTGGTCTGAAGACTGTTTGTTATGATTTCCATTCTTTTGCATTTACTGAGGAGTGTTCTACTTCCAATTATATAGTCAATTTTAGAGTAAGTGTGATGTGGTCCTGAGAAGAATGTATATTCTGTTGGTTTGGGGTGGAGAGTTCTGTAGATGTCTATTAGGTCTGCTTGGTCCAGAGCTGAGTTCAAGTCCTGAATAACCTTGTTAATTTTCTGTCTCGTTGATCTGTCTAATATTGACAGTGGGGTGTTAAAGTCTCCCACTATTATTGTGTGGGAGTCTAAGTCTCTTGTAGGTCTCTATGAACTTGCATTATGAATCTGGGTGCTCCCATATTGGGTGCATATATATTTAGGATAGTTAGCTCTTCTTTTGCATTGATCCCTTTACCATTATATAATGTCATTCTTTGTCTCTTTTGATCTTTGTTGGCTTAAAGTCTGTTTTATCAGAAACTAGGATTGCCAGTTCTGCTTTTTTTGCTTTCCATTTGCTGTGTAAATATTCCTTCATCCCTTTATTTTTAGCCTATGTGTGTCTTTGCATGTGAGATGGGTCTCCTGAATACAGCACACCAATGGGTCTTGACTCTTTATGCAATTTGGCAGTCTGTGTCTTTTAATTGGGGCATTTAGCCCATTTACCTTTAAGGTAAATATTTTTATGTGTGAATCTGATCCTGTCATTATGATGCTTGCTGGTTATTTTGACCGTTAGTTGATGCAGCTTCTTCATAGTGATGATGGTTTTTACAATTTGGTGTGTTTTTGCAGTGGCTGGTACTGGTTGTTCCTTTCCATGTTTAGTACTTCCTTCAGGAGCTCTTGTAAGGCAGGGTTCGTGGTGACAAAATCTCAGCATTTGCGTGTCTGTGAAGGATTTTATTTCTCCTTCACTTATGCAGCTTAGATTGGCTGGATATGTGGTAATTCTGGGTTTAAAATTCTTTTCTGTGAGAATGTTGACTATTGGCCCCCACTGTCTTCTGGCTTGTACGATTTCTGCTGAGAGGTCTGCTGTTAGTATGATGGCCTTCCTTTGTGGGTAACCCAACGTTTCTCTCTGGCTGCCCTTAACATTTTTTCCTTCATTTCAACCTCGGTGAATCTGTCGATTATGTGTCTTGGGGTTGCTCTTCTTGAGTAGTATCTTTGTGGTGTTCTCTGTGCTTCCTGAATTTGAATGTTGGCCTGTCTTGCTAAGTTGAGGAAGTTCTCCTGGATAATATCCTGAAGAATGTTTTCCAGCTTTGTTCCATTCTCCCCATCACTTTCATGTACACCAATCAAACGTAGGTTTGGTCTTTGTTCACATAGTCCCATATTTCTTGAGGCTTTGTTTGTTCCTTTTCATTTTTTTTTCTAATCTTGTCTTTCACGCTTTATTTCATTAAGTTGATGTTCAATCTCTGATACCATTTCTTCCACTTGATCAATTCGGCTGTTGATACTTGTGTATGCTTCACAAAGTTCTTGTGCTGTGTTTTTCTGCTCCATCAGGTCATTTATGTTCTTCTCTAAACTGGTTATTCTAGTTAGCAATTTGTCTAACCTTATTTCAAGGTTCTTAGCTTCTTGCATTTGGTTAGAACATGCCCCTTCAGCTCGGAGGAGTTCGTTATTACCCATCTGCTGAAGCCTACTTTTGTCAATTCATCAGACTCATTCTCCGTCCAGTTTTGTTCCTTTGCTGGTGAGGAGTTGTGATCCTTTGGAGGAGAAGAGACATTCTGGTTTTTGGAATTTTCAGCATGTTTATGCTGGTTTCTCCCTATCTTCATGGATTTATTTACCTTTGCTCTTTGATTCTGGTGACATTCGGAAGGGGTTTGTGAGTGGATGTCCTTTTTGTTAATGTTGATGCTATTCCTTTCTGTTTGTTAGTTTTCCTTCTAACAGTCAGGCCTCTCTGCTGAAGGTCTGCTCTAGTTTGCTGGAGGTCCACTCCAGACCCTCTTTGCCTAGGTATCACCAGTGGAGGCTGCAGAACAGTAAAGATTGCTACCTGTTCCTTCCTCTGGAAGCTTCATCCCAGAGGGGCACCTGCCAGATGCCAGCCAGAGCTCTCCTGTATGAGGTGTCTGTCAACCCCTGCTGGGAGGCATGGGGGTCAGGGACCCACTTGAGGCAGTCTGTCCCTTAGCAGAGCTCAAGCACTGTGCTGGGGGATCTGCTGCTCTCTTCAGAGCTGGCAGGCAGGGACGTTTAAGTCTGCTGAAGCTGCGCCCACAGCCACCCCTTCCCCTAGGTACTCTGTTCCAGGGCGATGGAGGTTGTATCTATAAGCCCCTGACTGGGGCTCCTGCCTTTTTTTCAGAGATACCCTGCCCAGAGAGGAGGATTCTAGAGAGGCAGTCTGGCTACAGCAGCTTGGCTGAGCTGCAGAGGGTTCCGACGGGTTGGAACCTCCCCGGGCTTTGTTTACACTGTGAGGGGAAAACTGCCTACTCAAACCTCAGTAATGGTGGACGCCCCTCGTTGCACCAAGCTGGAGCGTCCCAGGTCAACTTCAGACTGCTGTGCTGGCAGGGAGAATTTCAAGCCAGTCGATCTTAGCTTGCTGGTCTCCGTGGGGGTGGGTTCCCCTGAGCTAGACCACTTGGCTCCCTGGCTTAAGCCCCTTTTCTGGGGGAGTGAATGGCTCTGTCTTGCTGGTGTTCCAGGTACCACTGGGGTATGAAAAAAAAAAAAAACCTTCGGCAGCTAGCTCGCTGTCTGTCCAAACGACCACCCAGTTTTGTGTTGAAACCCAGGGCCCTGGTGGCACAGGCACCAGAGGGAATCTCCTGGTCTAGGGGTTGTGAAGACCGTTGGAGTGCTCGGTCTTCTGAGCCAGAGTGCACGGTTCCTTACGGCACAGTCCCTCAGGGCTTCCCTTGGCTAAGGGAGGGAGTTCCCTGAACCCTTGTGCTTCCTGGGAGAGGCAATGCCCCACACTGCTTCTGCTCGCCTTCTGTGGGCTGCAACCACTGTCTAACCACTCCCAATGAGATGAGCCAGATACCTCAGTTGGAAACACAGAAATCACCTGCCTTCTGCGTTGATCTTGCTGGGAGCTGCAGATCGAAGCTTTCCTATTTGGCCATCTTGCCAGCAACTCAGCCCAGTGTTTTTTTTGTTTGTTTTTTTTTTTTTTTTTTTTTTTTTTTGAGACAGAGTCTCGTTCTGTCACCCAGGCTGGAGTGCAGTGGCGCAATCTCGGCTCACTGCAAGCTCCGCCTCCCGGGTTCACGCCATTCTCCTGCCTCAGCCTCTCCGAGTAGCTGGGACTACAGGCACCCGCCACTGTGCCCGGCTAATTTTTTTTGTATTTTTTTGGTAGAGATGGGGTTTCACCGTGGTCTCAATCTCCTGACCTCGTGATCTGCCCACCTCGGCCTCCCAAAGTGCTGGGATTACAAGCGTGAGCCACCGCGCCCGGCCCAGCCCAGTGTTTTCTTGTTTGTTTGTTTGATTTTTTTTTTTTTTTTTTTTTTGATACAGAGTTTCTCTCTGTTCCCCAGACTGGAGTGCAGTGGTGCTATCTCAGCTCACTACAGCCTCCACCTCCCAGCTTCAAGTAATTCTCCTGCCTCAGCCTCCCAAATAGCTGGGATTACAGGCGCCTGCCACCACACCTGGCTAAGTTTTGTACTTTTAGTAGAGAAAGGGCTTCGTCATGTTGGCCAGGCTGGTCTTTAATTCCTGACCTTAGGTGATCCACCCGCCTTGGCCTCCCAAAGTGCTGGGATTACAGGCATGAGACACCATGCTTGGCCAAATTTAGGTTTATACTGGACTTGGATTTTCAAATTTTCTTTTGCAGGTGGGTTTGTGAAGTGTTAATTTTAAAGAATTGTCAGGAGTCTGAGGCAGGAGAATGACTTGAACCTGGGAGGCGGAGGTTGCAGTGAGCCAAGATTGCACCATTGCACTCCAGCCTGGGCTACAAGAGTTAAACTCCCTCTCAAAACAAACAAAAAAATTGTCAATTATGCATCACGATGAAACATTCGTTTCTGATTTTTAGCACAATTCAGGAGTAGATCATATAATATATGACAAACTCAAAGATGAATAATGCAGACTCCCCAAATAGTAGAAACTTTTAAGCAGCTGAATGGTAATGGATCTAATCTTGTTATTTTATTGTTTTTCTGTCTATGAGTAATATATTGGTCTGACCGTAGCCTGACTTGTTAACAAACAATACAGCTCAACTCAATATGTAGTGTATCATGTACTTTGCATGGTGTTAGGCTAAAACTACTAAGTATTTATAATGTTATGCTTTAAGTATGATTAGTTGATTGTAAAATGGTTTACATTTTAAGGTATTTTTATATTAGAACCCTTGCCAAGTACTGCATGACAGGGTTTGCAAAACTTTTTTAGTAAAAGACTAGATAGTGAATTTTTAGGCTTTGTGAGCTGTATATGATTTCTCTCACAACTATTCAGCTCTGCTCTTGTAGCATGAAAGCAGCTGTAGACAGTGTATAAATGAATGAGCATTATAGCGTCCCACCAAAATTTTAGTTATAAAAAGAAATGGCAGGCCAGAATTGGTCTAAGGGCTGTAGTTTGCCAACTCCTGCTCGAGACGTAGTCTGTTGTAAGGAAAATATAATTGCAAGTTACCTGCATGTGAATCGAACTTTTATATTAGTTAAAATTTGCATTACAAAACATCACAAAATTTAGTTACTTGAAACTACAATTTAGTATTTTTCACATTTCTGTGAAATAATTTGGTTCTGCTTCTGGTGGCATTTGTTGGGGTTCTGATAGAGCTGTGATATCTGGAGGCTCAACTGGGATTGTTGGCCAGGGCTTTGGTTCCCCTACATGTGGGTCTTTCTATATGGCTGATTCCTTAGCCTCATGGTGTGATAGCTGGATTATAAGAAGTATTCTGAGAGCAAGCATTGTGAGACAGAGGAAGCAGAAGATGCCAGGCCAAGGGATAGGCCTGAAACTTTCACAGCATCACTTCTGCCATTATTCTGTTGGTCAAATAGTCACAAGCTCAGCCCAGAGTCTTTGTGCGAAGAGACTACCCAAGGGTGTAAATGCTAGGAAATATGGTTAATTGAGGGTATTCAAACTATCCTCAGAATATCATGAGATTGTTTTGGTTGCAAGTGACAACTCAAATTGAACTAGCTTTAGTAAAAGGGAACAATTATTATAAGAATATTGGGGTGTCTGCCTCACAAAACCCAAACACAAGATTGGGTCCTAGGAACATTGGACCCAGGGTTGAAGATTCCCGAGGACTGTTTCTCATCTTTGCTCTACCCTATAAGTAGTCTTCATTTTCTCTTATCACAGATTTCCCTTCTCCACTTTGGGAAAAACAGTGTCAACACTTCCCTAATTATTTACGTATTACCATTTTAGCCGTTCAGAGGACTGACTTTATTTTTGCAGTGTTTCTAAAATGTTTGAGGAAGAACGCTGATTGTCCTAGATCAGTCATCTGTGATCAGAGGATGGAGCTTAGGTTCTACAAACCATGTTGGCAGGAACAGGATCAGTTAACATCAAAGGGATGCTGAGTGTGTAGTCCCCGAATAGTCAGTCCACTTGCCTTCTCCCTAGCCATCTATTTGTTAACAAGTTAATAATTTGTTAATTAATTTAATAAATGTTTTTTCCCCATTACAGGCCTAATTTACTTCTTTATTCAGCTCTCTGCCTATGGCTATTTCATTGTTCTACTGGTGTATAAGCAAAAGTAAGGACTGAAATTAATTCAGTATCTTGAATATTTATTGTAATCTCTTCCTGCTTTGAGTAGAGGATGGCAGCTTTTAGTATCTACTATCTTACTTTGCCACCATCAACATAGAATAGTATGTAAAGATGATCTTACTGTGTTGCCACCATTGACTTCCAGGGTTGACTTAGCTGATCCAGTTGGCTGAATGGGTATATCCTTCCTTTGGAAAGGGCCCACGTGCATACATGAAAGCAAGTACCTAAAATACAGCATGAAATAAAAGCTGTAATAGAAGTACAAGCAACATGCCGTGGGTGCACAGAGGAAGGAACAATTAATTTTGACTGAATGGCTGTAGGAGGGATGGCATTTTAAAGAAGGTAGTGTTTCAGTAAGGCCTGGAAGAATGAATAACTCATCCTTAGAAAAGAAAGGAAAGGTAATCTGGCTGTCAAGTTTCTTGTCTGCTGAAACGGTGGTACCAGCGTGTCTAGGCTAAAGTAGATGAACTTAAATATAGGTATAGGACATTCAGGATAAATGGCAGCATGCAGTTATCTGATTTTAGCTGTCTTAAATTAGAATTACTGGAGTGAACACAGTTTTGTTACAGTTACACCTTAGGTGACTATCTGGTAATTTGAAATTTGAGAATTCAGTTTTTAAAATTAAGCAATTTATTTCAAATACTCAGATTTTTGGATATAGGAAGAACTTTAAGGATTATCTATACTAACACACTCTAGTAGATAAAGAAACTTAAGACCCAGTTAGATGATTTATTTGAGCTTACATATCTAAATGACTGAGTTGGGGCTAAAATACCTTTCTCCTGGTCTTGGGTATTTTTGAAGAATTATCCAGTGTATCCTTTATTGTAAGAAGATTTTCTCCAAATATACATCCATATGAATTGCTTGCTGTAGTAGCAATTTTTAAATTTGAGATATAACATGCATACAGTAAAATGTACAAATGTTAATTGTATAGCATGGTGAGTTTTTTATGTGTAGAAACTCTTACAGTTAACACTCAGATCAAGATGTAGAACATCTCCAGCACTCCAGAAGCCTCTCCTTCATGTTTTTCACAGGTTAATTAATATCCACTTCTCCTGTCACTCCCAAGTAATTATTATTCTGATTTTTATCATCATAGATTAGTCTTGCCTGTTCTTGCACTTCATGTAAAGGGAATGACTTCTTTCGTTTATTATGGTTATGATATTCATCCATGATGTTGGTATACCTTGGTTCTTTTTGTTGCTATGTAGTGTTTCATTGAATGAATGGATCATTATTTATTCTTCTGTTAATGGACATTTGAATTGTTTCTAATTTTTGACTTACAAAGAAAACCTGCTATGAATATTCTTGTATATTTCTTTCTATGAATATATTGTTTCATTTTTAAGAGTATAATTGCTGGATGGTTGTCTTCCAAAGTGGCTGTACCATTTTACATCCCCACCAGCAATGTAGGAGGGTTTGAGTAGTTCTACATTTTTGTCAGTATTGTGTATTGTCAGTCTTTTTAATTTCAGTCGTTCTGGTCGGTGTGCACTGGCTTGTCCTTTTCATTTCCCAGGCAAATAATGATGGTGATCACCTTTTAATATTTTTGACATATTTTAAAGTTATGTTATCTTTGTCTTATGGATTTATAGGAATTCCTTATGTATTCTGAATACGAGACCTTTGCATGGCAAATTTCTTCTCCCAGTCTGAGGCTAGTCTTTTCACTGTCTTAATAGTGTATTATAATAAATAAAACTTTTCAATTCTAATGAACCTCAGCTTATCAAGTTTGCTTTTTATGGTTTAGTTGGTTGGTTAATGTTTTGTTTAAGAAATCTTTGCCTATTACAGGATCATGAAAATATTCTTCAAAGTTTTCTTTTCGAAATTGTATTGCTTTCTCTTTTACTCGAAGCTCTATGATGCATTTCAAATTATCTTATAATGAATGATGTGAGGTAAAAACCAGGAATTTTTTTTAATAAAACATAGGATATTGAATTGATTCAGCCCCATTTTTTGAAAAAAAAAATTGCCCTTACACCATTGGATTATAGAACACTTTTGATATAAATCAGGTGAGTCTTACTAGAGTGTATATGCTCTTCCACTGGTCTATTTATGTATAAATACTACCCTGTCTTAATTACTGTAGCTTTATACTAAATCTTGTTATCTGGTAGTATAAGTTCCTTCAATTTTTTTTCTTCTTCAACATTTTTTTTTTTGTGGTGGGTATACTCTATCCTTTGTGTTTCCATATACATTTAGAATCATATTTCAGTGAAAACAAAACTGTTAATATTATGATTGGGATTGCATTGAGGCTATAGATCAATGTGGGGAGAATTGGCATCTTAACAATATAGAGTCTTCCAGTCCATGAACATGGATTATCTATCCATTTACTTGGGTCTTTAAGTTCTTTCAGCAGTATTTTATGGTTTACAATGTAGAGGTTTTGCATATCATTTGTTAGAGTTATGGCTAGGTATTTTAATGTTTTGAAAGTGCTATTGTAAATAGTATTCGTTATTTAAATTTCATTTTTGAATTGTTTTATACTAATACATAGAAATACAGTTCTTGTATTTTTATCTTATAAGCAGCAACCCGCTAAATTTGCTTATTTTTAATATTTAATATTTAATAGATTTTTTTGTATTTCCTATGCAAACAACCAAATCATCAGAGAATAATAAATATTTTACTTATTTCTTTCCAGTCTTTATAATTATTTCTTTGTTTTCCCTTATTGCAATAGCCAAGGCTTCTAGAACAATGTTTAATTGAAATAGTCTCACTCCTAAACTTAGGGGAAAATGTTCAATATTTACCAATTATGATGTTAGTTGTAAGTTTTGTAGGTAACCTTTATCAGATTAAAGTTCTTATCTATTCCTAGTTTTCTTTTCTTTTTTAAAAAAATTTTTATAGAGAAAGGGCCTTGCGCTGTTGCCCAGACTGGCCTTGAACTCCTGGCTCAAATGATATTCCCACCTCGGCCTCCCAAAGTGCTGGGATTACAGGTGTGAGCCACTGTGCCCAGTCTGAGAGTTTTCTAAATCATGAATAGGTGGTAAACTTTGTCAAGTTTTTTGTTTTTGTTGAGATAAATCATTTGGTTGTATCCTTAATTCTGTGCTGTGGTGAATTACATTGATTGATTTTTAAATGTTAAACCAACTTTATACTCCTAGGATAAACGTTACTTTGTCATAATGTATTGTCCCTTTTATGTACCATTAGATTCAATTTGTTAATATTCTCTTTAGAATTTTTACATCTATTCATGAAAGATATTGGCCCGTAATAGTCCTTTACTATAATATTATTGTCAGATTTTGTTATCAATGTTTGTTAGCCTGGTAAAAAGAATTGGGAAGTCTTTCTTTGTTTTATTCTTTCAAAGTGTTTGTGATAGATTGATACATTTCATGTGTACTTGAATTGGGAAGTCTCTCTTTTTTATTCTCTGAAAGCATTTGTGATAGATTCATACACTTCATGTGTACTTGAATGCTGATTCTGCAGTCGTTGGTGTTAATGTTCTTTGTCAATAAGGTCAAATTGGTTAATCAAGTTGTTCAAATCTTCAAATGACTGGTTTTTTTCCTGTTCTCTCAGCTTTGAGAATAGTGTCTTAAAATTATCAACTAAGACTGTAGTTTTGTTGACTTTTAGTTCTTTCAGTTTTCCCCTCATGTAGTTGGAAGCTCTTACTAGGTGAATTAAAACTTGGCATTGTTATTTTATGGTTGAAATTACCTTTTTGTCATTATGAAATGACCTTCTTTATCTCTGGTAATATTTCTTGCCTTCAAGTCTACTTTTACCTTCTATTAATATAGTCACTCTTTCTTTTCATCAGTACTTCCATGGTATGATTTTTTTCTCCTTTTTAGTTCAGCCAATCTGTATTCTTGTATTTACGGTATATCTCTTGGAAATGTCATATAGTCAGGTCATGTTTGTTTTATCTAGTTTGACAATCTTTCTGCTTTAATTGTAATATGTATTCTATTTACATTTAATGTAGTTACTAATATAGTTGGGCATAAATCTTTTATCTTACTATTTCTTTTCTATTTGTCCCATCCATTCTTTGGGTGTTTAAATTTCTTTCCTGCCTGTATTATTTGTCAGGTTTTCTAAACTCCGTTTTGGCTTATTAGCTTTTCAGTTATACATTCTTCTGTGGTTATTTTTTAGTTATCTTAGAGATTTTAATAAACCTTCTTGATTTTTTTTTTTAGTGTATCTTAATGTTTTACCACTTCCCAAACAATGCAAAACTTAGGACAGTTTAACTTTGTTTATTCCCTCCTGCCCTTTGTGCTATTTTTTCATATTTTATTTCAATATATGATATAAACCACATAATTTTTTTGTGAACATTTAATATTCTTTTATATTTATCCACATGTGTACCCTTTCTAATGCTCATCATTCATTTTTACAGTTCTTTGCTACCATCCGGGATAATTTTCCTTGAGCCTGAAAAAATTTCTTTAATATTTCTTGTAGTGCCAGTCTCTTTGAGGCAGATTTTCTCAGCTTTTGTCTGAAATCCCTTTATTTTGACTTCTTTTTTGAAGGAAAAACTTACTGGTACAGAATTCTGGGCTGGCATGTGTTGCTATTTTGAGACCGGGTCTCGCTCTGTTACTGAGGCTGGATCATAGCTCACTGCAGCCTCTAACTCCTAGGCTCAAGCGATCCTCCTACCTTATCCTCTCAAGTAGCTGGGAGTACAGGTGGCACCACCGTGTTCAGCTAATTTTTTTGTTTTAGTTTTGTAGAGATGGGGTCTCACTATGTTGACCAGGCTGGTCTCAAACTCCTGGCTTCAAGCTATCCTCCTGCCTCGGCCACCCAAAGCATTGGGATTACAGGTGAGAGCCACCATGTCCAGCCTGAATCTTTTATTCTTATAGCACTTCAGATGTGTAATTCCTTTGTTTTTCCTTATTGTTGCTCCTTTAAAGGAGTGTGGGTTTTTTGGCTGCGTTTAAGATTTTTGTTTTTGTCTTTAGTTCATTAATAGTTTGTATGGTGTCTAGGCCTGGGTTTCTTTGCATTTATCATGTTTGGGGTTTGCTGGGTTAATGTTGTTTTTTTTTTTTTTTTATCAACCTTGGAAAAAATTGTATTTTATGTCTTTACGTTGTGCTTCTACCCCAATCTCTCTCTCCTCTAAACTGTGTTAGACGTTTTGACTGTCCCACATGTCTCATGTGGTTGTTCTGTCTTTTCTCTCTGTGGTTTAATTGTGTATTTTTTGTTGAGCTATTTTTTAAACTTACAATTTCTCTCCTCTTCTGTGCCAGGTTGAATAACCTATCCAACAAGTTTTAATAGCTTATTTTCTCAGCTGTAGGAAGTTTTATTATTTTTAAATAGGTTTCCTTTTTTGTTGTTTTCCTTCCCTTTCATTAGCCTATGGATAATGGCTATTTTAAAGCCATTGTCTCCTAATTCCACTATCAGTGTCATCTGCTTTTAGTCTTGATTACAGGTCATTTTTTCTTTTTTTTTTTCACATATATTGTAATTTTTTATTATATGCTGAAACTTGTAATAATTTATGTAGAGGCTGAAGGTGATATCTTCCACCAGAGATGATTCCCCTTTTTAGTTGTTAGGCCAATTTAATTAGGGTTTTATTGGGGTCCGTCTGGATTGCAGTTTTAGTAAGATTTAGTCTATCTCTGGTTTGTCTCCATTGACATACTCAGATTTTTGATTGAGAGACTGTCAGATTTCTTCTCCACAGCCCTGAAAGACTGCAGGAGATCTAATTCTGTTCTTTAGAGGTTTTGAGATTAGCCCGGTAATCTCTTGCTTTATTTACAGTGCTTTAAATTCATGCAAATGTGGGAGGTCTGTCATGTGTTTTTTGCGGTTAGTCCCCCATTTCCAGGAAGGCTTTTTTTCTGGTAAGCGCTGTAATACTGAGGGAGATTTCACTCTGCGCTTCTAGCACATCTCCCAGCCTCCTTCATTACTTAGAATTCAGCAAATGTTCCTTTCAGCCTTGCATTTGGGGCTTTCTAGTTTTCAGACTACTGCATGAAAAAGCTCAGCTGCTTTCTACTTTCTTTTTTTTTTTGAGACAGACTTTCGCTCTTGTTGCCCAGGCTGAAGTGCAATGGCGTGATCTTGGCTCACTGCAACCTCCGCCTCCTGGGTTCAAGCGATTCTCCTGCCTCAGCTTCCTGAGTGGCTGGGATTACAGGCATGTGCCACGATGGCCGGCTAATTTTGTATTTTTGGTAGAGGCGGGGTTTCTTCATGTTGGTTAGGCTGGTTTCAAACTCCTGACCTCAGGTGATCTCACCTTGGCCTCCCAAAGTGCTGGGATTACAGGTGTGAGCCACCACGCCTGGCCTGCTTTCTACTTTCACCAGTGGAGTCTTTCTGTCTGGGCCAATCTCAGTTCTCAGTCTCTGTCCAGAATTTTTAAATGCTGGCAGGAAATAAAATGGCAGATGGTTATCTGCACACCTAGGAAGGGATCTTCTCTTTCTAGAATTTCAGTTCATCTACTTCTTGCTCTTTCATAAGCACTCTGGTGTCTTAAAAATTGGATTGAAATTCCTCTTTTTCTAGTTGTTGAAGCATTAAAATAACTGCTGTCCTGAAAGTTTGAAACAGCAAAATCTATTTGTTTTTCTGATTATAAAAGTAACACACAGTGTATTAACTTTTGCAAAGTTATGCCGCATAACAAATGACCTCTATTTCAGCAGCTCACAACAACAATTGCTTATTTTTGCTCTTGCTTCATGTTGGTTGAAGGTTGGCAGTGGCTCTGCTCGTGCTCCACATGTCTTCTAATTCTGAGATCCAGGCTGGAGAACAACTCCTATTTGGGCCATGCTGTTCTTGTAACAGAGGGAAAAAAGAAAATGATTTGGCAGGAATACACAGTGGCTCTTAAAACTTCTGCTTGGATGTTTGTTTATATACCATTGGCCAAAGCAAAACAGTGGCCGAGGCCAAAGTCAGTGGAGCAGGGATGTTACTCTTATGGGAGTACTGTCAGTTACATAGGAACAGGTGTGGATGATGCTCCTTTTGAAGGACAGTGGAGTGAATAATTACAAATTGTGATAGAATCCACCACACATGCTAATTGAAAATAAATTAAACAGAGATGTATAATGTTTATAGTAGAATTCTTCCTTCTGTCTTCCGTGATAATCAGTGATGATACTTTGGTGTATGTTCAGGACTGAAACCTTCTTATTGTGCTAACTTGATGGTTTCTTTAAAAATAATAGTCTTGACATAAATTATGAATAAGACTTGTTTTTTTAGCCATTTACTCAGAAGAACACTAGAGTTCTCCAACTGGCTATGCTTAGTTCTTGCTTTGCCAGGTAGTCCCACGCTTACTATAATGTTCAATTTAGAGTTCTAAGTATAAAATATTTTTACTTATTTATTTATTTTTGTGACAGAGTCTTGCTCTGTTGCCCAGGCTGGAATGCAGTGGTGTGATCTCGGCTCACTGCAGCCTCCGCCTCCTGAGTTCAAGTGATACTCATGCCTCAATCTGCTGAGTAGCCAGGATTACAGGTGTGAGCCATGGTGCCTGGCTAATTTTTTTTTTCTTTTTTTCCTTTTCTGAGACGGAGTCTTCCACTGTTACCCAGGGTGGAGTGCAGTGGCACAATCTTGGCTCACTGCAACCTCTGCCTCCCGGGTTCAAGTGATTCTCATGCCTCAGCCTCCTGAGTAGCTGGGATTACAGGTGTGACCCATCAAGCCTGGCTAATTTTTGTGATTTTAATAGATATGGGGTTTCTCCATGTTGGTCAGGCTGGTCTCGAATTCCTGGCTTCAAGCGATCCACCCACCTTGGCTTCCCAAAGTCCTGGGATTGCAGGTGTGAGCCACTGCACCCAGCCTAAAATAGCTTTAACACAAGTTTGGGTCTGATCCATGGCATGTTAGTGTCATCATTTTTTCATTCTCTGAGAGAAAGATAAGAAAAATGGAATTCTAAGATTTGTAAAGGATATGTGTTTTTAAGGGAGAAGGTACTAGAAATAATAAAAGTCAAGAACCAAAAGTTCTGAGGTCAATTATTTTGACCTAAATATATTTCACAATAGAGGTTCAAGTGAGTTAACTAGACTCCCTGTTAGAACAAAAATACCCATGAAAAAGGTTAAGTTTATATAGTCATTTATTTGTATAAATATTTTTTCTATTCAGAGCAATTCTTAGTGGTTCAGATTTTTATGAAGGAGATTGATCTGTAGAGAAATGTGAAAGTGATTTTGTACATATGATGGGATATGGCAAGATTCAGTATCATTTGGAAGTTTGGATACTGACAGGCTCTGAGCATTGGACACTGAGGGAGAGAGAGGTACACGAGGCCTGGTAAAATAGTCTAACTTAGTTTTGCATTAGGTTCATCCTTTTGGAGGTTAGTATGCCAATGAAAAACAAATTTGCAGAGCAGCTTGGTGCTGTCAGTACCATGGACAGAATGATGTGAATGAGACATCTGGATTTAGATTCTGTTCCATTTGTCATTCAAATGCTTTGCGATTTGGGCAACTTAATTAAGTCTTGTTTATGACAGAGATGGTAATTAACGTATTGATCTTAGCATCTTTTAAGTGTTCCTTTGTTCCTTGAGTCATCACTTTCTCTTCTATCCGACTTAAATTTTATAGTATTTTGTTATTTGTGATTTGCATTCTCAACTTCCTTGCATATACCCTCAGCTTTCTTGTCTCACTCTCACTGAAGTCCAGCTTAAATCCAGCCATTTTTAAACTTTAAGTTAATATCTAAGTTAGCAGCTATATATGTCTAGAGGAAAATGCAGAATCATGCTGACTAGTTTTACTTAAATTCATGGTCACAAATATCAAGTATCAAGTGAGTCCTTAATACTACCTGGCATTCATATTGTATTTTCCTAGATTGTTTATTCTTCTATTTTCTTAGATGACTTATTTAATGTTTTCTCTCATCAGACCTTCCAACATCTCATCCTCAATCTCTCAGCTGATGATTTTGGTTCCTACCTCACTGAGAAAATTGAAGCCATCAGAACAGAACTTGCATAGACTCCTTTTACTCTATCTACCCGTCTACCACCATCTCCATCCATATAATCTATCTTTCTACCTATTATTATTTACTTTTCTATAACCAATCCCTTCGTTTGTGCATTAGAATCTATTTCCTAATGCCTTCTTAGGGACATTGCTCCAGCAGTTCTCCACTCTCATTCCTATGTCTTAAAGTTTTTTCATACTGCATCACTACCACATGAAGACACATCTACTGCTACCTCTGTCTTTAAACCTTCTTTTGCTTGACGCTACTTCCCTTACCAGATAACAGTTATTTGCTTTCCAATTGCAACAAACTCCTTGAAAGGATTATCTGTGCTCAATGACTCTAATTTCTTTCTTCTTGTTTCCTTTTAAATCCAGTATAATTAGGCTTCTGCCATTATCACTTTTGTTAGTCCATTTTCGCATTGCTATAAAGAAATGCCTGAGACTAGGTAATTTATAAAGAAAAGAGGTTTAATTGGCTCACGGTTCTGCAGGCGGTACAGGAAGCATAGTGACTGAGGCCTCAGGAAACTTATAATCAGGGTGGAAGGCAAAAAGTAAAAAAGCATGTCTTACATGGCCAGAGCTGGAGGAAGAGAGAGAGTGGGGGGAGATGCTACACACTTTTAAACAACCAGATCTCCTTAGAACTCTGTCACTACACAGTACCAAGGGGGGTTGGTGCTAAAATTAATTCATGAGAACTACACCCCTGTGATCCAATCAACCCCTACCAGGCCCCACCCCCAGCGTTGGGGATTACATTTCAACATGAGATTTGGGTGGGGACACAGATCTAAACCATATCATCGCTGAATTGAAACTACTCTTAATAAGGTCACCAATGATCTTCATATTGCTAAATCTCAAGTTAATTTCTCAATAGTCATCATTTCTCTTGACTTAGCAACATTTGATTTAGTTGATCATTCCTTCTTTTTTTTTTTTTTTTGAGACGGAGTCTCGCTCTGTCGCCCAGGCTGGAGTGCAGTGGTGCAATCTCGGCTCACTGTAAGCTCCGCCTCCCGGGTTTACACCATTCTCCTGCCTCAGCCTCTCCGAGTAGCTGGGACTACAGGCGCCCACCACCACGCCCGGCTAATTTTTTGTATTTTTAGTAGAGACGGGGTTTCACCGTGGTCTCGATCTCCTGACCTCGTGATCCACCCGCCTCGGCCTCCCAAAGTAAGATAATTCTTAATTTATGTATTGTGTTAACATTTGTCTTCTCCTCTTGTTTAAGTTTCACTTGTTAAAAGGGCAGGATTTTCATCTATTAAGTTTGTTTACCAATATATTTCAAGTACCTAGAATAGTGCCTTGCACATTGTAAGTGCCCAATGAATATTTGTGGAATGAAAGAAGAATGCAAGCCTTTCAAGATTGAATAAATATTAAATGTGATAATGTACTTGTATGGGCCTCAAACAATGACTGACATTTTGTACATGTTCAGTAAATTTGCTCTTTTTCTTTCTCTATTTCTTAGTTACTTGGGATATCTGGAAGTGTACAGAGTGCTGTAGATTTCTAGATACCTTGTTTTATTCCAGTGTCCTTGGTGGAGCCTTTGAGGCTGAATCCAGCTTTTCCCTCGTGCTTCTTTTTGCCTTCTTCCTCTATCCAACAGAGGAGGTGGGAAGAATTAGAATTAAAGCAGGAGGGAGGGAAAAGAAATCTCAGCTTTTTGTAGATGGGTGAAAAATTGGTTAGACTTCAGCTTTTAATGATCTTTCAGTTTAGTAGGTCTCATATTTTTCACCATATGTTATTTTTTGATTCACATTTTCTGGTATATAGTTGATGCTTAACAAATTTTTGGATGATTATTTTCCATTTGTTTTGTGGAATCAATCTTTCCAAACATAGCAGGTCTTTTCTATTGATTAAAAGAAGTAAAAGAGTCTGAAAACTAGAGGTTTAGTTCAGAATGCTGAGCAAAATCTGGTATTGTCCTATGACGCATGGGCCAAGGGGAGAAAATATGGTTATACAGTGAATCAGAAATAGACAAGTTTTGGCAAGGACAAGGTATTTTAAAAAGTATAGCCCTTTAGGTTTTATAAAGCTTTTTTTGCTGTTGTTTTATTATTATAGAACTCTTTTGTTATACTAGTATTATAATAAACGGGGAAGCTGAGGCTCAGTGTGGTGATATATCCTGTACAAGGTCAAACAGTAAATATCAGTTCATCTTGCAGACAAATTTCGTGTTCATTCTGGTAAGACAAGAAAACAGGAACAACAACAACAAGAACGAAACAATGTTCTGAGGCATTTATCCTGGCTTCATGTACTGGTGTGCATACCATATATCATATCCTTTCTCTGATCCTGATAACCTTTCACAGGGTGATGGTTATGAGACTTAAAAATGAGATAATAAATATAAAAGTGCCATAAAACATTGTGTTGTTGGTATTATTATTCTATCATAGGGTAGCAAGTAATAATACAGGCATACCTTGTTTTATTTCACCTCGTCGATATTGCATTTTTCACAAATTGAAGGTTTGTGGCAATCTTTTGTCTAGCAAGCTTGTTGGTATCATTTTTTTTTTTTTAACAGCATGTACTCACTTCATGTCTCTGTGTCATGGTTTTCTAATTCTCCTAGTATTTCAGTCTTTTTCATTATCATATCTGTTATGGTGATCTGTGATCAGTGATATTTGATGTTACTATTGTAATTTTTTTTTTTTTTTTTTTTTTGAGATGGAGTCTCGCTCTGTCGCCCAGGCTGGAGTGCAATGGCGCGATCTCGGCTCACTGCAACCTCTTCCTCCCAGGTTCAAGAGATTCTTCTGCCTCAGCCTCCCATGTAGCTGGGATTACAGGTGCTCACTACCACGCCTGGCTAATTTTTGTATTTTTAGTAGAGATAGGGTTTCACCATGTTGGCCAGGCTGGTTTCGAACTCCTGACCTCAGATGATCCACCTGTCTCGGCCTCCCAAAGTGCTGGGATTACAGGTATGAGCCACTGCACCCAGCCTACTATTGTAATTGTTTTGGGGAGCCATGAACCGTGTCCATATAATATGGTGAACATAATGTGTGAATTCTGACTCTTCCATTGACTAGCAGTTTCCCCATCTCTCTCGCTCTCTCCTCAGGCTTCCCTATTCCCTGAGATACAAAATATTCCCTGAGTATTGAAATTAGGCCAGATAATAATCCTACAGTGGCCTCTAGGTGTTCAAGATCTAGAGATCCTGATTTAATGTGAGACACATCCCTCACATTAAATCAAAAGCTAGAAATGGTTAAGCTTAGTGAGGAAGGAATACTAAAAACTGAGACAGGTGGAAAGGTAGGCCTCTTGTGTCAAATAGCCAAGTTGTGAATACAAAGGAAAAATTATTTTAAAAAAAGCAGAGAACGTTTATTCTGGGAGATTTGTATATTCTACTTCTGAGGATCTAAGATAAAATAACAAATTTTCATATTTCAGTTAAATTTATGGAAATACAAATGGTAGCATCTGTATTCCTACCATTTCTGACTTTTTACGTGCTCTCATGTTATTGGTTTCACTTTTTATACTATATCTCTAAGGATAATGTATCTAAATATATGTATTATGTGTTAATTTATATAAAGGTTATCATGTATTTCCATGGTATGATTATAGAGTAAAATTTTTACATTAGAATGTGTCTAAAGTTTTTTTCTTAACTTTTATTTTAGTTTTGGGGTACATGTGCAGATTCATTATATAGGTAAGTTGTGTGTCACAGGGGGTTGGTGAACAGATTATTTTGTCACCTGGAAAAATTCTTGAAGGAAATATAAAGTGCTACTCCAGTGAACACACAAATGATAAGAAAGCAAAACAGCCATATCGCTGATATGAAGAGTTTGAGTAGCCTGGATAGAAGATCAAACAAGCCACAACATTTTGTTAAGCCAAAGCTTAATCCAGAGCAAGGTTCTAACTCTCTTCAATTCTGTGAAGGCCAAGAGTGGTATGGAAATTGCAGGAGAAACATTGGAAGCTGGCTAGCGGTTGATTCATGAGGTATAAGAAAAGAAGCCATTTCCATTACATGAAAATGCAAAGTGAAGCAGAAAGTGTTGATGCGGTACTTGCAGCAAATTATATAGAAGATCTAGTTAAGATCATTGATTAAGGTGACTACGAAACTACAGGTTTTCAATATAGATAAAGCAGCCTTATATATTGAAAGAAGATGCCATCTAGTGACTTCATAGCTAGACAGGAAAAAAAAGCTTCAAAGGACATGCTGAGTCTCTCATTAGGGGTTAATGGAGCTAGGGACTTTAAGTTGAAGCCAGTGTTTATTTCCTATTCTGAAATCCTGTGCCCTTAAAAATGATGCTAAGTCATTCTGCATGTGCTGTATAAATGGAACAACAAAGCCTGAATTATGTCACATTTGTTTACAGCATGGTTTACTAAATATTTTAAGCCTATTATTGATACCTACTGCTCAGAAAGAAAGCTTTATTTCAAAGTATTACTACTTATTGATAATGTACCTAGTCACCCAAGAGCCCAGATAGGGATATACAAGGAGATTAATGTTTTCATGCCTGCTAACCCAACATCCATTTTGCAGCCCATGGATCAAGGAGTAATTTCAGCTTTCAATTCATATTAAGAAATACATTTTGAAAGGCTGTATAGCTACCATAGATAGTAATTCCTTTGATGGATCTGAGCAAAGTAAGTGGAAAACCTTCTGGAAGGAATTCACCATTCTTGATACCATTCAGAACAATCATGATTCATGCGAGGAGGTCAAAATATCAACATTAACAGTGATTTGGAAGAAGTTGAATCCACCCATCAAGACTTCACTGATGGATGTGGTGGAAGTAGCAAGAGAACTAGAATTAGAGATGGAGCCTGAAGATGTGACTGAATTGCTACAATCTCATGATAAAAGTGGAATGGATGAGGAGTTGCTTCTTATGGATAAGTAAAGAAAGTTGTTTCTTGAGATGGAATCTACTCCTGGTGGTAATGCTATAAGCATTGTTGCAATGACAACAAAGGGTTTAAATTATTACATGAACTTAGTTGATAAAGCAATAGCAGGATTTGAGAGGATTGACAGCAATTTTGAAAGAAGTTCTTCTGTCAGTAAAATTCTATCAAACAGCGTTGCATGCTACAGATAAATATTTTGTAAAAAGAAGAGTCAACTGATGCAGCAACTTCATTGTGGTTTTATTTTAAGAAATTGCCACAGCCACCCCAACCTTCAGCCACCACCCTGATCAGTCAGCAGCTATCTACATTGAGGCAAGACCCTCCACCGCAAAAGGATTATGATTCACTGATGGCTTGGAGGATGGTTAGCATTTTTTTAGCAGTAAGGTATTTTTAAATTAAGGTATGTGCATTGTGTTTTTAGATATAATGCTTTTGCACTCTTAATAGAATACAGTATTGTGTAAACAAACATTTATATGCACTGGAAAAGCAGCCAGTTGGTCTTTAAAATTCCTTTACCTGTCTTTCAGTAACACTACTCTTTCCTTGTTTATCACTGATCTTTGTGGCCACTCATTCTCTACAGAATTTTTCTTCCTCTGTGTGGTCTTAAATATCTGTGTTTTTTGTAGTTCATCCCTGTTCCTTAGCCCATTTTACTCTAGATGTCATTTTGAGGTAACCTTTCCTATATTTGATACTGCCTACTATATCTAAGTCTTGAGCTAGAAAGTTTGTTGCCCTTCAGATATTCACGTTGTGTTCTCCATTCCCTTTTTGACTTGGTTATCCTCTAGACACCTGTATTAGTCCATTCTTGCACAGCTATAAAGAAATTCTTGGGACTGGGTAATTGATAAAGAAAAGAGGTTTAATTGGCTCACTGTTCCACAGGCTGTACAGGAAGCATGGCTGGTGAGGCTTCAGGAAAATTTCAGTCATGGCGGAAGATGAAGGGGAAGCAGGCATGTCTTACATGGCCAGAGCAGGAGGAAGAGAGAGAAGGAGGAGGTGCTACACAGTTTTAAACAACCAGATCTCGTGAGAACTCACTAAATATCACTAGAACAGCAAGGGGGAATCCATCTCCATAATTCAATCACCTCCCACCAGGCCACTCCAACATTGGAGATTACAATTGTGCATGAAATTTGGGCAGGAATACAAATCAAAACCATATCAGCACCCCTTCATGCCCCAAACAGAAACCAACCTTTATCTATGAAATCTTGTCACTGAAGCTTCCAGCCTGGTTAAGAGGGACTTCTAATTCTATAATCTAAAAATCATGAGGTCATCTTAGACACCTCTCTATCATTTTTTCCCACATCTACTTACTCATTAATGTCTGGCTCCCTAGTATGCCTGGAAATCTGTTTACTTTCCTGTTTTTTATTCTGTATAATCACTATCATGAGCAAAATAAGAACATTCCCATCTCATCAGAAAGTTATTTCACACCTGACACTTTCTACTTCACTGTTTCTATCTCATTTTCTAACTCATCCTGCTTCCACCTTCTAATTTCCAATGTAAGACCTTACAACTAAATAATTGCATTTACTCACTTCCCTAGTGTGATTTTTAAATCATATTTTAAACTTTTATATACATTATAAACCCTACTTTACAGTGTGTTATTTTGCTTTAAACAGTTATTTGATTTTTAAGTGAATTATGAGAAAGGAAACAGTTTCTGTGTTTACCAATTTATTTACCATTTCTGAAGCTCTTTTTTCCTTTCTGTAAGTCTACATATCCATTTGATAGAATTTGTCTTTGGTCTGAAGAACACTCTAGCATTTCTTACAGTGTAGATTGACTGGCAAGCATTCTCTCAGCTTTTGTTTAGCTAAAAATGTCTTTATTCCACCCTCATTTCTGAAGGATATTATTGATGAATATAAAATTCTAGGTTGATAGCCTTCACCCCCCAAGTACTTTAAAGATATCATTTTACTGTTTTCTGACCTCCAATGAGAGGCTGGGAATAATTCTTATTTCTTCCATACTTGATGCCTCTCTACCTCCCTTTCTTTTTGTCCGTTTTCTGGCTGCTTCCAAGATTTTTTCTTACTTTTGTTTTTAATCAATTGATTAAAATTGTATTGATTATAATGTATCTCTGTGTGGTTCTCTTTATATTTCTCCTGTTTGGGATTGGCTAAACTTCTTTTTTTTTTCTTTTTTCTTTTCTTTTCTTTTTTTGAGACAGAGTTTCGTTGTTGTTGCCCAGGCTGGAGTGCAGTGGCACGATCTTGGCTCACTGTAACCTCCGCCTCCCAGGTTCAAGCGATTCCCTGCCTCAGCCTCTCAAGTAGCTGGGATTACAGGTGCCTGCTACCATGCCTGGCTAATTTTTTCTATTTTTAGTAGAGAAGGGGTTTTACCACATTGGCCAGGCTGGTCTTGAACTCTTGACCACAGGTGATCCGCCTGCCTCGGCCTCTCAAAGTGCTAGGATTATAGGCATGAGCTACCGCACCTGGCCCTAAACTTTTTAAAAGTTGGTGTTTTTCATCATATTTGAGAACTTTCTGGTCACTATTTTTAAAATATTTATTCTGCCCCAGTCTCATGCTTTTCTCCTCTAGGATCACAATTACATATATTTCAAACAATATGAAATTGTCCCAGCGGCCTCTGAAGCTTCATTTATTTCTCTTCAGCCTTTTATCTCTCTGTCAGGTTAGAGAATTTTGATTGATTGGTCTTCAACTTCACTTTTCCTGCCAACGTCAATATACTGTTAATCCTCTCCAATAATAATTTCAATTATTGTACTTTTTTTTTTTTTTTTTTTTTGAGCCAGAGTCTCACTCTGTCACTAGGCTGGAGTGCAGTGGTGTGATCTCTGTTCACTGCAACTTGTGCCTCCCAGGTTCAAGCAATTCTTCTGCCTCAGCCTCCTGAGTAGCTGGGACTACAGGCACGGGCCACCACGCCCGCCTAATTTTTGTAGTTTATTAGTAGAGACAGGGTTTCACCATGTTGGCCAGGATGGTCTCCATCTCTTGACCTCATGTTACTCCTGCCTCGGCTTCCCAAAGTGCTGGGATTACAGGCATGAGCCACCACGCCCGGCCTCAGTTATTGTACTCTTAAGCTCTGGAATTTTCCTTTAGTTTCTCTTTATGGTTTCCATTTTGTTAATTTCTCAGTTAATCTAAATTATTGATTTTTAACATGTGATAGTTTCTTTGACTCTATCTTCTTTGTTTAATTTCATCAAAAATCCTCTTATTTCATCTTATTATGAAACAATTCTAGATACAATTTGATATAAATTAACAATATTTGGCTGCTTCTCTGAAAGTTTATATTTCGGAATTTTTTTTACTTTTCTGAACCTTCTGTGGGTTTTTATGCTTGAAAATAGCATGGACTTATTTGTGCCAGGATGCATATGTGATCAAGGGCAGAGATAGGGATAGAAATAAAATTAAGGTTAGGTTCTATAGAACAACAGCCAATGAGACAAGTGGGACTGTGACTTCAATAAAGTCTTACATTGAGTATAAGTGGCAGTAGATTATTGGATTTCACCTACGTTTTGCTCTTATATTGTTGTATTAGTCCATTCTCACACTGCTATAAAGGATACTACCTGAGACTGGGTAATTTATAAAGAAAAAGAGAATTAATTGACTCACAGTTGCACATGGCTAGGGAGACCTCAGGAAACTTATAATCGTGGTGGAAGGCAAAGGGGTAGCAAGGACCTTCACATGGTGGCAGGAGAGAGTGGAATGAGAGCACAGGAAAAACTATCGTTTATAAAACCATCAGATCTCATAAGAATTCATTCACTATCACAAGAACAGCATGGAGGGACTACCCTCATAATCCAATCACTTCCCAACAGTTTCCTCCCTTAATACCTGGGGATTACAATTCAAGATGAGACTTGGATACAAAGCTAAACCATATCAGCTGTCAATTATATAGTCAGGGAATCGTAGACTTTTAGTACTTATACAAACTTTAGAAATGATCCCCTAACAAGCTCATTTCATTCTGGTAAAATGTGTGTGCTAGGATTTCATACATGCTGGGTTGAATGGGTAGGTGCTAGGTACCTCCAGTGCTGTTAGGCCAAGAATGTTACATTATGAAGGGCATCTAAATTAGGATGTGAAGCAAATGCTTGAAGTAGAAGCCTTCATATATTCTAGTACCCAAAGATACTATGACAATTGCCATGAAGGAACCTCATAAAGCCCTCAGCATAAGTACTTAATGTTTCTTTATTGTGTCACAGAAATCTGTAGCAGATTCTGAACTTATGGTAGGTTACATAGATGGTATATTACGCATATAGTATATTATATATATAACATACATATTTACTTATGCACACATATTTGCCTAAATTGCATTAAGTTCTATAATATTACTGAGTAATAATTTTCCTCCTTTTCTGTATTGATACAGGATCTGTAAATGCTTATCAATAGGCAAATGAAGTGAATATTTTGCAGATGTCTACAGTTTATCACTCTGTCTCCCTCACATCTATCACAATGTGTGGCATATGGTAGGTGCTTAATAAATATTTGTTGAATGAGTTAATGAATGTGTCCTATGATAGGCCCCCCTACCCACTCTGCCTTTTGAAAGACTCATTGTTTTGAAAGAATATGTAGAAAGATGGATTTCATTTTTATACTGATTGTACTACCAAATACATTATCCTTGTAAAGTTTAGCGATAAGACAAAAAAAGAAAAAAAATCCTGTGAAATAGAACTGTTATCCCCTAACCTTTAGGTTTGTCTTAGTGTTTGGGATTTCTCCTGAGTTGTCTTAGATGAACACTAACTTATCTGTTAGTGAACAAGTAATAGCTAAAGCATTTTTATGTGATGGGTAACTAAAATTATGAGACTTTAAAAAACCCCCCACTTTAATGATTTTCATTTATTTTGGTAATCATTTTCTACCTTATATTGTTTATTATTTAAATGTTTCATGTGCAGTCTTTGCTTAGCAATGGGGATGTATTCTGAGAAATACATAATTTGGCAATTTCATCATTGTTTGAACATCATAGAATGTACTTACACAAACCTAGATAGTATAGCCTACTACACACCTAGGCTATATGTTATAGCCTATTGCTCTTAGGCTACAAACCTGCACAGATATTACTGTACTGAATACTGTAGGCAGTTGCAACACAGTGGTATTTGTGTATCTAAAGATTTCTAAATATAGATAAGGTACAGTAAAAATATGGTGTTATAGTCTTATGGGACCGCCATCATATATGTGGTCCATCATTGACCAGTATGTCATTATGTGGTACATGACTGTATATGAATATTATTCAGCTAGATTGCATACTTCTTAAGTATAAAGACCCTCTTTTACACAATTGTTTGCCATATAGCATAGTATTATTCATGTAGTTGATGGTCAGTACATCATATGATTTAAAAGGTGGTTGCAGAACACAACTATTATCCTTGAAACTCTGTTGATCTTTAAGCCTTGACTCTAAAGAGATGTTGTTAATGGTTTTTCCATCCAGTTCTCTTTCTAAGGGAAACAACTTCTGTACTCTTGGTTCCTGCCAAAGAGTTATGCCCAAAAAACTAGGGGTATGGAAATGGAAATATCTAGGAATATCCAAATAATCTTGCTAGATATTTAGTTTTAGGTACACACTCTGAACTATAAAATGAAACTTTATATTCACATCAGTGAATTTTGAGAAATTAGTGTAAGTGATAGAGCCAAAACTTTTGGTCCCATAATTATTTATGCCTGGATTTAAGAACTAGTTTTAAAAATACGTTTATGTAATTTTATATAAATATATATCATTGAATTGAGGATTTACAGAAGTACTTTATATTGCCTTATTTCATTATGATTTTAAATTGGTGTTTCTTCATGGCAACTGTTATAGTATCTTTGGTTCCTAGAATACACAAAGGCTTCTACTTCAAGCATTTGCTACACATACTAATTAAAAAAGAAAAAAAAAAAAACAACCTGATAGGCTGAGTGCAGTTGCTCATGCCTGTAATTCCTGAACTTTGGGAGCCAAGATGGGAGGATTGCTGAGCCCAGGAGTTTGGAGACCAGCCTGGCCAAGATGACGAGACCGTTTCTGTACAAAAATAAAACTAAAAAATAAAATTAGCTGGGCGTGGTGACGTGCGCATATAGTCCCAGTTACTCAGGAGGCTGAGGCTGGAGGATTCCTGGAGCCCAGGAGTTTGAGGTGGTAGTAAGCTAAGATATGGCCACTGTACTCCAGCCTGGGCAACAAAGCATGACCCTGTCTGAAATAGATAGATAGATAGATAGATAGATAGATAGATAGATAGATAGATAGATAGATAAAATTAATGAGTGCTAAGATATGAAAGAGTATTTTCCCAAATTTTGTTGAGAATATAATAATAAAATGATGGTTTAATGCAGGGAACTTATAATTTAAGTGAAAGACCAGTCATTATGAATTTAAGTGAACATTCATTGAGATACTTTGTACTTACAAGTAGAATGCTTGTTTGAATTACCTTTAGAAATCATATCTTTAAGAATTTGTCTTCAGATATATTGGCAGAATTCTGATGATTTTAAGAAATACTCCCTTTTAAAGGAAAATAAGTTACTTTTTGCATTAAATCATGAGTTAGAACATACTACATAATTATTAAAGGTATATATAACTGTTTTCTCACAGCCTTCATGTTTTCTCATGAATAAGACCAAAGTGTTAAGTTATAAGAAAGGTAGTTGAGGGCTATCAAATTATCTGTATGTTCCCCTCTGGATTCTGCTTAAATGTGGTTAAACAAGGCTGTCATCAGAAATCACCTTGATTTTTAAAAGTGTGTCTGACTTCAGAATTATGCATGGAATGAATTTCTTAAAACAGTTATTATATGAGTTATTAATACAGTCTAGTAGGTGTAGAATTCTAAATTATGATAACCTTCTTGCCCTTCATTCTCATTTTTGTTTGAGAATGTTTCTTTGCCCTGGCCGCAATTTATAATATGGTGCTAATTACTGTTCACTTGAGACAACATTTGATATTTTTAAGTATATAATTATTATTTTAGGAGTAGTTTAGTAGCTCTTTTGAAAGGTTACAAAAACATTCTCAATGAAAATATTTTCTCTTTGAAAACCCGAGAAAATGATTTTTTTCCTATAACGAAACTCCTAAATCAAAGTGGGATGGGTCTCCAGTTGAAGAGTTGGTAGTCTTTACCACAGTAGGCTAGTAAGCGTCAGTGTATAAGATACTGTATAAGTTTATAGCTTCCTGAGGATCTATAGCATCATGATAGTATATACTCTGAGTCAGAATTTATTTTCAAGAATGACATAAATACCTTGTTATAACTAATATTTTGTACAAAGAATACTGAAATACAGTGAGGAAAATACATAAAGAAGACAACACTGATTTCTGAAGATCAAAAATTTTTTTGTATGAAATTCTGTAATCTGTAAAATGAAGAGGCAAGGTGTCAGAAAGTGAAAAATAATCTGATTTTGCTATCTGTATCTTATATAATGATATTCATCAGACCCCTATATATTTTTTTATGTCATAGGTCTCCCTTCAATAAGTCTTTAATGTGCTCTTAGTCTTGATATATAATCCTTCTGTTAAAGGCTTTATTGCATGTTTTAGTCATTCTTATTTTACTTTTTAATTGCTTATGTCATTTAATATAGAGTTCATTCTGTAAATGTAATTAGGTAATGCTATTCTTATTAAGTTAATCTTGAATTAACAACTTTTCTATATTCTGTCGAATCCTGAGGTTTCTTGAATCTGAGGTAGCATGGACTAAAATTGCCATTTTATTTCCTAACAGTTGCCTTACAGATTTCATTTTACATATAAGGAAATTGGTGCCCAGATGGTGAAGAAATAGGGTACCCAAGTTTACACAAATATTTAGCTATCAGACTGTAACTAGAATATAGTTTATCTTATATGTAGTTTTAATCTATATATGTGTATTATTTCTGGAATTAGGCTGAGTAAATTGACATTAATTTAAAAAACAAAAGTTACTATACTGTTAGTTTTCTATTGTTATAACAAAATTACCATAAATGTTGTGCCTTAAGCAATAAAAATTTGTTATTATGTAGTTCTGAAGATCAGAGGTCCAATATGGGTCTCAGGGCTAAAATCAAGGTGTCAGTAGGGCTGCACTTCTTTCTGGAGGCTCTCAGGGAGAATCCAGTTCCTTGCCATTTCCACCTTCTAGAGGCTGCCTGCATACCTTAGCTCATGGCCTCTTTCTTCCTTCTTCAAAGCCAACAATGATGGATTGAGTCCTTCTCACACTGCCATTTGCCCTATTCTCTTTCTTTGAAAACAGTTGGGAAAGGGTCTCTCTTTTAAGGACTCATGTGATGAGATTGGGCCCACACAGATAATCCAAGATAATCTCCGCATCTCAAAATCCTTAATATTAACTGTATTTGCTACATGAAGGGAAAGAAAAATGTCCTTTTTTTCCCCTCTCTACTCTCCTAAGTTCTGTCTCTGGGGTCCCGTAAATTAGACTGATAAGAGACAGATTAAGTTTCAGTTAGATGAATAAATTCTGCGAATCCATTTCAGCGTGATGACTCTAGTATTGTGTACTTGAAAATTATTCAAACAGTAGGTCTTAAATGTGCTTACCACAAAAAATAAGTTTGTGAGGTGATGGATACATTAATTAGCTTGATTTAATCATTTTTACAATATATACATATATCAAAACATCACATTGTGGATTGTAAATGTATCCAATTTTTATTTGTCAATTATACCTTAACAAAATTTGGGGTGGAGGAGACAGATAAGAGAAAATGAAACAAATTTATTAACATGTGGATTGCTTATACACAGGAGAGTACTCAATGATTAGTAACTCAAAGCGTTCATTGGAATTTGGGCTTACATATCATTTTAACCAAAGAATAATTTTGTAGAGGGAAGACAGGACAAAGGAAAGGGACTTTGAGCTACTAAGAACAGCAAATTGTAGGATAATAAATATACGGGGAAATCAATGGAAGATAAGGAATAGTATGATTTGCTAAGTAGATTCTTCTAATGCTGTCTTTTGGCTGATAAGAGTCTGGAATTGTCTTTGGTGATAAAGAATCAACTAAGAATGGAATAGTCCTGCCCTTTCTAGTAGAGAGGAGGACAGAGGATTTTGTGTGTGTGTGTTTGTGTGTGTGCGCACACTTGCCTTTTCTTAATCGATCTTAGCTCAAAATAATCCTTGTGCCAAAGTGGCATATTTTGGGGTGGCGTACTCCGAATTCCTTGATGTGTAAGATATATTCACAGGTTCTAGAGATTAGGACATCGACAGCTTTCATGGGGAGATGTTCTGCCTACAAACTGTGCATTTAAAATTCATTTTCTCCTTTAAGGGATTTTATTGGTATAAATATATAATCTATGAAGAACTTATGAAATAAGTTTTAACACTCTGGACCTCTCAAATAATAACTTTTAATTATTAGACTAATAAACGTAGTTTCTTGAATGCTAGAAATATGATTTTCAAAAATAATATGGGGTATAACATCTAATGTGACTTTTTACACAATGTATTAAGATGTAATTTAAGCTTCATACCACATGCTACATGATGGGTTTACTATATATGTACCTGATTCTTTTTTGATAGGTCTACTGTTCAAAGGCAAGAATGAAGAGTTCTTTCTGTATTATTTTTGAATACTAGATTTCATCTTAATGACTTCACTCCTTTTCCTTTTAGCTCTCTAAATTTTTCTTGTGGGGCTGGTTTTATGCTCATTTGAGCATTCACATGTTCATTCAGCCAGAGCTTAATTTAGGACCAATCCTTTCTCTAAAGGAAATGTAAGCAATCCTAAGCTAGTAACTAAGCTGGTTGTTATAGTCTCATTTTACATTCCAATTCTAATGTCTTTCTTTATTTCTTATGACCAAACCTTTTTCTAGTAGTTCATTTTCAGTATCCCATCTGATTTACTCCCATATCTTTGTGTAGAAAAAACTGCTGCTAAAACTTAGGCCTCGTGGCTGATTTTTTGTTTTTATTTTTTTTCTTGGCCAACTTAATCTTGCTAATTCTGATTGCTTGCATTTCCATTCACTGGATGCTTATCATTCTCTTAAGTGATGGTAATTTCTAGTCTGGCTTTTCTTGCTTACTGACAAAACCTTGGTTCTGATATTCAGAGTTTAATTCATAGACCATAGCAAGTTTTTATCTTAGTGTTTTGCATTACTATTATGGTAAGTACACAGTAAGTGTTTGATGAATACTTGCATGTTTCATTTGAAACATTCAGAGGGCATGAACATAGATGACTCTCTAATGATTTCTGAAGTTCCTATTCATCTTCATACATCTGGGGAATTGATAGCTATCTCTATGTAAATGTGATTCCTTATTAAATTATAGGGAGATTGGGTTCAAAAAAATAACTGTCCTTATCTACCCTGGTGGTTCTTAGATTTTTGGATTTTATGGACTAGTAAAATGCATTTAAAAATGTGGAGGATGTACAAAGAAGTGTAACTTTTTATTTTTCTAAATAAGAGCATGATAAAATTAAACTATAATCAACTCTCACCATGATATCATAAAGGAACATTTGAATATCAAAAAAGTTGGAAAGACAAAGTCACTGATTAAAAAAATTTTATAAATTCAATAAATTTAGCTTTATACAAAAACTCAGTATATTATCTTTTACTTTTCTGTGTTTACTTAGAATGACTAAAACTTGCTGTAAAAAATGGGTCTTGGGTAATGCTAATATAGTCATCTCTTTTATTTAAGTAGGGCCTGAGAGTTTCCTAAATTCTAAAACTAGCCAATGATTGAAAGCAAGGAGTAGAAGGTATTTAAAGTATAGTCTTTTGCTTAGGATAGTTTCCTTTGAACACAAATCCAACATTTTGACATATGTAGCAAATAACAGTTTATCATTTCTGCCTCCTTTCTTTTCCATTTCTTACAAAAATATCAGTGGTTCCAGGTCACTGTGAGGTAGGTAGTAAGATTTTGTGTATGTGTGCGTGTGCGTGCATATGTTCATGTGTTTGGTGGTATGCATAAAAGTGGTTGTGTGTGCGTGCATATTTCAGTGTGTTGTACACACTCTACTATCAAATAATATTATCATTAAGCCTCAATTTTAGGTAGCCACTATGAACCTGGATCTTGGGAATATGGCCTTTACTAGTGTTCTTGTCCTTCTTCCAGTTGTGATGCTGGGACTAGCATGTATTTGTGTTCCTCCCCGAGAAGTGGAGTTACCTCTTTCCCCATGTTTTTCTCTCTTAGCTTCAGTGAGTTACCACCAAGCTGTGATACTGATGCACTTCCTCCTAAAAATAAAGGATTTTGTTGCTTAGAGGACATGGGCCAGATGGGTCATGGCAGCATTTCTCACCTAGTTTCAATGAGATTTCACCAGTGCCCTCAGATACAGGTTTGCAGGTTAAGGATTTTGTTTTGTAGGAGAGAGAGGCTAGATGGTTCTGAGTGGCTTTCAACACTGACTACTATTCTCCTTTAGCCAGCAGTGAGTAGCTTACTCAGAATTCTCCCCTATTTTCCGTGTGTGTGTGTGTGTGTGTGCGTGTGTGTGTGTGTGTGTTTTGAGGCAGGGTCTCACTCTGTTGCCCAGGCTGCAGTGTATGGCCAGATCACAGTTTATGGCAGCTTTGACCTCCCAGGCTCAAGTGATTCTCTCATCTCAGCCTCCCGAGTAGCCAGGACTACAGACATGCACCACCATACCCCGCTAATTTTATAATTTTTTGAAAGAGACAGGGTCTCTCTGTTGCCCAAGCTGGTCTTGAACTCTTGGGCTCAAGTGATCCTCCTGCCTTGCCCCCTTAAAGTACTGGAATTATAGGTGTGAGCCACCGTGCCTGGCCTTTATATATAATTTGATTACAAATTTACTGACCACATGTGATTGTTAGGACTAAAATAATCAATGTAAAAGGATTATATAAAGTGTTAATGATTATTACTGTCCTAATCACAGTTATTATGGTTCCAATATTTAAAAATCAAGAAAGCAGTAGCAAAAGATATTATGTAATATATGTGTGAACTAACAGATATTAACTTACTTTTTGCAATTTTAATTTTATCTTTGTCATTTCACCACACAACATAAATAATCTGATATTTAAAATAGGTAAGTATGTACTGGAGACAGAGTTTCAGATTTGAAAAATTATTTTAAGACTTTCAGGAAAAAGAAGCAATATAAGAGCAAAACCAAATGTAAAAAGAAAATTCTTTTTTTTTGCTTTCTATCTATTCATTTTAAGATCTTCTATTTCTTTCTTATACTATCAGTTTATCAATCCTAAAGATTCTTCTTACCTTCAAGAGTGATAATAATTTTAGCACTTACTGAACTCATCATTTCATGTCATTTTTCAAAAAGTCTTACTTCCATCTCCCTACTATTTTATATTACTAGGAATTTAGTTAATTCATCTTATTGCCTTGGAGAACCTTAAACTTAAAGCATCTTTGATGTTTGTGTATCTATAGCCTACTTAAAAAAAACCTAAAGGAAGAAATGCCACCATTTTGCTGTAATCTATTCAGGTGTTTAACAGCCCTAATTGAAGAGATGTTTCCTTTAATCAAATAGGCTTACAAGAAATATAAATTCTAGGCTCTGAGATTTTTTTTTTTTAATTTTGCAGCTGACATGAGAGGACAGCTGTGCTGTTTTATGAAGGAATAAAATACTAAGGAATTGTATTGACAGGGTCTCTAACACAAAGGCAGTTGGTAAATACTTTCTTATTGTCTACATTTTTTATAGTCTGAGTTGTATGCTTTCTCTACACCATGTTGACTTCCTGTAAGTGTTTTAACCCCACTAGACTTTTGAGGCTCCTTGAGGGACAGAATTTTATCTTCTTCATCTGTTCTTTAATTATACCTAGCACTGGGAGGTAATTACTTAATTTTTGTTTGTTGTTTTGTTTTCTGAACTGGAGTTGTTTTGCATTTTAGTGGCTTAAGAGTGTTTATTTACACCTAAATATTTTGCAGAATAGAGCAGAAAACATCACAGTTTGGGGCAAATGACTAGGTTTCTCTTGGCAACACAAGGCTGTTGACATTTATTAAGGAGCTTGGGACTTATCAGAGAGTTAGCTTCTTTGGAGTTCTTTGGAACGTTGGAGTATAGATTTGGCTGTAGATGCTGACTGGAAATTAAGGTGAAAATGTAATAGAGTAACCAAAAGACGTGGTAATTTAGGTTGTCTTTAAAACAGTGTGGTTGGCACTACATTTTAAAATGGAGCTAGCACCACTCAGGTAGGCAGGGCGTATCAGGAAGTTCATCAAGAGAAGGAATTACCATCTTGCAGCAGAATTCTGTCATTTAACATATTTTTGGGGGATGGATGGCTTCCAGCCCCCAGATAAAGGGTGAATAAGAAAACAGAAGCAGGTACCAGAGCCAAATCCATCCCTAGAATTTTGAGCATATAGAGTTGGAGAAAGTGGAGACTCCAGAGCAACAGTAGAGCCTAGAGGTATTATCAGTCTTAGGTCTTTTTAGCAGCGTAGGGGACTTTGGATGGTGGTGTAGTTTTGGCAGCAGTGGCTCTAATGCTAGGCCCTACAAGTAGATAAGGCTATTTAATACTGAATTACTTTCATCTAAAGTCTTCCAGGGGCCTGATCATTCTGTCCAGATGCGGAACAAGAAAATGATAGATCTAGGATTGCTATGATTCTCTTTAAAATTCCCTAGGGATTTGTTTGGATCTGGGATTGTAAAGCCATAGAGTACACTGTGGGTTCTCAGTAAATCCTTTGAGTGAATGAATAAATGAAAACAGCCACTCAGATCTCTTATGGCCAGTAATGCAACCTGCTTTATTTGTGAATTATTTCCTTTGGGAGTGATAATCTCATAACTTCAGCATTCAAATATAAAATCTACAGGTTAAATTACCAGTCTAGGTTATAGGTTTTATTGGTATTACTTTCATTGCTTTTGTTTACTGATATATGCTCCACTCAGTAAATAATTGTTTAATACATTCTGTTGTAGAATATTATGTTTAGTGATTAACTTTATTTTGTACCTTTGTTAACTAGGTGTTTCTTTGAGTATATTATGGGTATACTCATGTACCAAGTGCTGCAAGATCTATAAAAAAAGTATAAGATGTATTCCCTGCCATTAAGGAGCTTAAGTTAGTGTAGCTAACTCGTAGAAAGGTAGGTAACTATGCCAGTCAGTAAATGAAGAGTACGATGAGTGATACTTAAGAGAAAATATAAGTGCACATTCAGAACTGGATGATGTCAGCCTAGTATTTTGAAAACATTCTCAAATATTCAATTTTTAATGAGCTGTTAAAAAATCGGAAGTACTGTTATTTCACATTTTAATTAGATGAGAATAACTAATTTATTTTTCATTAGTGGTATTAGATCATTAATTTTCCAAAAGAAAATTTGTAGAATGTTAATGAGGCTACAGTAGGAAATAAATAAATATTCTGTAAATAATCATTCACCATATTTGATATTTGATTGGTTTAGAACATTAATACAAATGTTCAGAATATTATTTTGTATTTTTAGTAAAAGCACATTAGTGTTCTTGGTTAGGCCTGTGTGCCTCGTTTCCTGTTATGGGATTTTAGGCTGGATTATTAGATCTATTTTGATTTAATGGTAACAGTGCCATCTACTGAGTCATCAACGTGATATACCATCTATATTTCTAGAGGAAAAAAGAGGAGAAAATATATGGTTATTCACTTATTTTTGTTTTTTATTTTATTTTTAAATTTGATGGCTGCTTTATTCAGTCTCAGAAGAAATTTTAATGAAAAAGTATGAGTAAGCAGGTGCCTTGATTCTAAAAATTTCCTTGGTTGGAAATAGCAATTGAACTTTAAATACATTCTCTTTCTAGTACATTAAACAGATTGAATTCTATCAAAAGCCTACTTGAACTACTTATAGTATATCTCACTTTATGCATCATAATCCCATGTTTTCCTACTTTTTATATTTTCCATTCCTCAAGCATATCTTTTCTGCTTCCTAGGGCAAAGCATTTTAAATAGATTAAATAATAAATAATATATTGAATTTTTATATTTTCAACTCAGTGGGATAATTAATTATAAAAATTATTTTGACAGTCCATCATTTCTTAAGTTTATAACGAAGTTTATAAATGTATGATTAGATTTTCCCCTGAAAAGATGTTATAGAAAAGATATATTTCCAAGAATTAGGAATCTTGAGTAAAACGTATTGTGTTGTATACTGTAACTAAAATTAAATCATATTCAGCACATGAAATAGTATACATTTTTATATTTGTGGTTCTTAATTCATTACTACTGAGAGATTACCTGTTTAAATACCTCTGTTTATAGTTACAGACTTTCACTGATGAAAGAACTGTTCTCCCTTAAGAAGTTACCAAATCTGTTTTCCATGCAACCTTAAATCTTTTAGTGTTCTAGGGACTGGATTATATACAGCTGAAAGGGAAAACTGTCACTATCATTGTGAAGCTGAATTAAAATATAGTTAATATTATTTTTTGTAGTTCAGCAACTTTTTCCATTTGTTAACAGATACCCTTCCTCTTTAACACACACACCATTGTGCTTTCTAAAAAAATTAGGCCAGGGGCTGTGGCTCATGCCTGTAATCCCAGCACTTTGGGAGGCTGAGGCAGGCAGATCACTTGAGGTCAGGAGCTCGAGACCAGCCTGGCCAACATGGTGAAACCCCGTCTCTACTTAAAATATAAAAATCAGCTGAGCGTGTTGGTGGGCCCCTATAATCCCAGCTACTCAGGAGGCTGAGGCAAGAGAATCGCTTGAACCCAGGAGCTGGAGGTTGCAGTGAACCAAGATCACGCCATTGCTCACCAGCCTAGGTGACAGAGCAAGACTCTATCTCAAAAAAAAAAAAAAAATTAAATTTTTGTTTGACAAAATTTTGTATGTTTTTGGTATACAACATATTTTGTTACATATATATATAGTGGAATGTCTAAATGGAGCTAATTAATGTATGCATTACCTCACATACTTATTTATTTGTTGTGAAAACAGTTAAATCTGTTAGCAATTTGAAGTGTACAATATATTGTTATTAACTATAGTCACCATGATATATAATAGATCTCTTGTGCTTATTCTTCCTTTTAGCAGAAATTTTGTATCTGATGACCAACATCTCCTCAATCTCATCCTCCATCCCTAGGCCCTGAGAACCACTATTCTATTCTCTGCTTCTTTGAGTTTCACTTTTTTAGATTCCCCATGAGTGAAATCATATGGTATTTTTTTGTGTGCTTGTATTATTTCATTTAACAACATGGATGAATCTTGAAGATATTATGTTGTGAAAGACAACATTTCTTTTTTTGTTTAAGGTTGAATAGTCCTCCAATGTATATGTATATACCACATTTTCTTTATCCATTCACCCATTGATGGTCAATTAGGTTGATTCCGTATCATGTCTATTGTGAATAATGCTGAAATAAAACATGGGAGTGCAGATAGCTATTTGACATATTGATTTCATATACTTTTTTTTTTTTTTAAGATGCTTTTAAAGTATTTTATTTGAAAGTCTTTCATTTCTTCTAATTAGGTAGACAATCTCCATTTGCTGCTAAGGCAACTCTACCACTTCTCTATTTTTTTTTTTCTTTTTTTTGTGTGTGATTTCTTTTTAATTTTATTACTTTTTAATAGAATTTTTAGGCTCACAGCAAAATTTAAAGGAAAGTACAGCAATATCCCATGTACACCCTACCCCCATGCATACATATTCTCACCCATTATCAACATCATTCAACATAGTGATAAATGGTGTTACAATTAATGAACCTACATTTATTCACACCTTATTATTACTGAAAGTCCATAGTTTATATTAGGGTTCAGTACTGTGTTTCATATTCTGTGGGTTTTGACAAATATATAATAAGAAGTATACACCATTATATAGGGTTATACAGAATATTTTCACTCCTTGGGAAATCCTCTTTTATGCCACATATTCACCCCTCTCTGCCCCCAACACCTGACAACTACTTATCTTTTTACCATCTCCATAGTTTTGCCTTTTTGAGCATGTCATATAGTTGGAATCATATAGTATGTAGTCTCTTAAGATTGCTGTGTTTTAGTAATATGCATTTAAGTTTCTTCATGTTTGGCTAAGTTTTTTTTTTCTTTTTTTAATTATTATTATTATACTTTAAGTTTTATGGTACATGTGCACAATATGCAGGTTTGTTACATATGTATCCATATGCCATGTTGGTGTGCTGCACCCATTAACTCGTCATTTAGCATTAGGTATATCTCCTAATGCTGTCCTCCCTCCTCCCTCCACCCCACAACAGTGCCCGGAGTGTGATGTTCCCCTTCCTGTGTCCATGTGTTCTCATTGTTCAATTCCTACCTATGAGTGAGAACATGCAGTGTTTGGTTTTTTGTCCTTGCAATAGTTTACTGAGAATCATGCTTTCCAGTTTCATCCATGTCCCTACAAAGGACATGAACTCATCATTTTTTATGGCTGCATAGTATTCCATGGTGTATATGTGCCACATTTTCTTAATCCAGTCTATCATTGTTGGACATTTGGGTTGGTTTGAAGTCTTTCCTATTGTGAATAATGCCGCAATAAACATACATGTGCATGTCTCTTTATAGCAGCATTATTTATACTCCCTTGGGTGTATACCCAGTAATGGGATGGCTGGGTCAAATGGTATTTCTAGTTCTAGATCCCTGAGGAATCACCACACTGATTTCCACAATGGTTGAACTAGTTTACAGTCCCACCAACAGTGTAAAAGTGTTCCTATTTCTCCACATCCTCTCCAGCACCTGTTTCCTGACTTTTTAATGATGGCCATTCTAACTGGTGTGAGATGGTATCTCACTGTGGTTTTGATTTGCATTTCTCTGATGGCCAGTGATGATGAGCATTTTTTCGTGTGTTTTTTGGCTGCATAAATGCCTTTTTTTGAGAAGTGTCTGTTCATGTCCTTTGCCCACTTTTAATGGGGTTGTTTGTTTTTTTCTTGTCATTTTGTTTGAGTTCATTGTAGATTCTGGATATTAGTAGCCCTTTGTCAGATAAGTAAGTTGCAAAAATTTTCTCCCATTTTGTAGGTTGCCTGTTCACTCTCACGGTAGTTTCTTTTGCTATGCAGAAGCTCTTTAGTTTAATTAGATCCCATTTGTCAATTTTGGCTTTTGTTGCCATTGCTTTTGGTGTTTTAGACATGAAGACCTTGCCCATGCCTATGTCCTGAATGGTATTGCCTAGGTTTTCTTCTAGGGTTTTTATGGTTTTAGGTCTGACATGTAAGTCTTTAATCCATCTTGAATTAATTTTTGTATAAGGTGTAAGGAAGGGATCCAGTTTCAGCCTTCTACATATGGCTAGCCAGTTTTTCCAGCACCATTTATTAAATAGGGAATCCTTTCCCCATTGCTTGTTTTTGTCAGGTTTGTCAAAGATCACATAGTTGTAGATATGCGGCATTATTTCTCAGGGCTCTGTTGTGTTCCATTGGTCTATATCTCTGTTTTGGTACCAGTACCATGCTGTTTTGGTTACCGTAGCGTTGTAGTATAGTTTGAAGTCAGGTAGCATGATGCCTCCGGCTTTGTTCTTTTGGCTTCGGATTGATTTGGCGATGCGGGCTCTTTTTTGGTTCCCTATGAACTTTAAAGTAGTTTTTTCCAATTCTGTGAAGAACGTCATTGGTAGCTTGATGGGGATGGCATTGAATCTATAAATTACCTTGGGCAGTATGGCCATTTTCACGATATTGATTCTTCCTACCTATGTGCATGGAATGTTCTTCCATTTGTTTGTATCCTCTTTTATTTCATTGAGCAGTGATTTGTAGTTCTCCTTGAAGAGGTCCTTCACGTCCCTTGTAAGTTGGATTTCCGGGTATTTTATTCTCTTTGAAGCAATTGTGAATGGGAGTTCACTCATGATTTGGCTCTCTGTTTCTCTGTGATTGATGTACAAGAATGCTTGTGATTTTTGTACATTGATTTTGTATCCTGAGACTTTGCTGAAGTTGCTTATTAGCTTAAGGAGATTTTGGGCTGAGACAATGGGGATTTCTAGGTATACAATCATGTCATCTGCAAACAGGGACAATTTGACTTCCTCTTTTCCTAATTGAATACCCTTTATTTCCTTCTCCTGCCTGATTGCCCTGGCCAGAACTTCCAGCACTATGTTGAATAGGAGTGGTGAGAGAGGGCATCCCTGTCTTGTGCCAGTTTTCAAAGGGAATGCTTCCAGTTTTTGCCCATTCAGTATGATATTGGCTGTGGGTTTTTCATAGATAGCTCTTATGATTTTGAGATACGTCCCATCAATACCTAATTTATTGAGAGTTTTTAGCATGAAGGGTTGTTGAATTTTGTCAAAGGCCTTTTCTGCATCTATTGAGATAATCATGTGGTTTTTGTCTTTGGTTCTGTTTATATGCTGGATTTCATTTATTGATTTGCGTATGTTGAAGCAGCCTTGCATCCCAGGGATGAAGCCCACTTGATCATGGTGGATAAGCTTTTTGATATGCTGCTGTATTCGGTTTGCCAGTATTTTATTTCGGATTTTTGCATCAATGTTCATCAAGGATATTGGTCTGAAATTCTCTCTTTTGGTTGTGTCTCTGCCAGGCTTTGGTATCAGGATGATGCTGGCCTCATAAAATGTATTAGGGAGGATTCCCTCTTTTTCTATCAATTGGAATAGTTTCAGAAGGAATGGTACCAGTTCCTCCTCGTACCTCTGGTAGAATTCGGCTGTGAATCCATCAGGTCCTGGACTCTTTTTGGTTGGTAAGGTATTGATTATTGCCACAATTTCAGAGCCTTTTATTGGTCTATTCAGAGATTCAACTTCTTCCTGGTTTAGTCTTGGGAGGGTGTATTTGTCGAGGAATTTATCCATTTCTTCTAGATTTTCTAGTTTATTTACATAGAGGTGTTTGTAGTATTCTCTGATGGTAGATTGTATTTCTGTGGGATCGTTGGTGATATCCCCTTTATCATTTTTTATTGCATCTATTTGATTCTTCTCTCTTTTCTTCTTTATTAGTCTTGCTAGCAGTCTATCAATTTTGTTGATCTTTTCAAAAAACCAGCTCCTGGATTCATTAATTTTTTGAAGGGTTTTTTGTGTCTCTATTTCCTTCAGTTCTGCTCTGATCTTAGTTATTTCTTGCCTTCTGCTAGCTTTTGAATGTGTTTGCTTTTGCTTTTCTAGTTCTTTTAATTGTGACGTTAGGGTGTCAATTTTGGATCTTTCCTGCTTTCTCTTGTGGGCATTTAGTGCTATAAATTTCCCTCTACACACTGCTTTGAATGTGTCCCAGAGATTCTGGTATGTTGTGTCTTTGTTCTCATTGGTTTCAAAGAACATCTTTATTTCTGTCTTCATTTCGTTATGTACCCAGTAGTCATTCAGGAGCAGGTTGTTCAGTTTCCATGTAGTTGAGCAGTTTTGAGTGAGTTTCTTGATCCTGAGTTCTAGTTTGATTGCACTGTGGTCTAAGACACACTTTGTGATAATTTCTGTTCTTTTACATTTGCTGAGGAGAGCTTTACTTCCAGCTATGTGATCAATTTTGGAATAAGTGTGGTGTGGTGTTGAAGAAAATGTATATTCTGTTGATTTGGGGTGGAGAGTTCTGTAGATGTCTATTAGGTTCGCTTGGTGCAGAGCCCAGTTCAATTCCTGGGTATCCTTGTTAACTGTCTGTCTTGGTGATCTGTTTAATGTTGACAGTGGAGTGTTAAAATCTCCCATTATTATTGTGTGGGAGTCTAAATCTCTTTGTAGGTCACTCAGGACTTTCTTTATGAATCTGGGTGCTCCTGTGTTGTGTGCATATATATTTAGGATAGTTAGCTCTTCCTGTTGAATTGATCCCTTTACCATTATGTAATGGCCTTCTTTGTCTCTTTTGATCTTTGTTGGTTTAAAGTCTATTTTATCAGAGACTAGGATTGCAACCCCTGCCTTTTTTTGTTTTCCATTTGCTTGGTAGATCTTTCTCCATCCCTTTATTTTGAGTCTGTGTGTGTCTCTGCAGGTGAGATGGGTTTCCTGAATACAGCACACTGATGGGTCTTGACTCCTTATCCAATTTGCCAGTCTTTGTCTTTTAATTGGAGCATTTAGCCCATTTACATTTAAAGTTAATATTGTTATGTGTGAATTTGATCCTGTCATTATGATGTTAGTTGGTTATTTTGCTCGTTAGTTGATGCAGTTTCTTCCTAGCCTCAATGGTGTTTACAATTTGGCATGTTTTTGCAGTGGCTGGTACCGGTTGTTCCTTTCCATGTTTAGTGCTTCCTTCAGGAGTTCTTTTAGGGCAGGCTTGGTGGTGACAAAATCACTCAGCATTTGCTTGTCTTTAAAGTATTTTATTTCTCCTTCACTTATGAAGCTTAGTTTGGCTGGATGTGAGATTCTTGGTTGAAAATTCTTTTCTTTAAGAATGTTGAATATCAGCCCCCACTCTTTTCTGGCTTGTAGAGTTTCTGCTGAAAGATCAGCTGTTAGTCTGATGGGCTTCCCTTTGTCGGTAACCCGACCTTTCTCTCTGGCCGCCCTTAACATTTTTTCCTTCATTTCAACTTTGGTGAATCTGACAATTATATGTCTTGGAGTTGCTCTTCTCGAGGAGTATCTTTGTGGCGTTCTCTGTATTTCCTGAATCTGAATGTTCGCCTGCCTTGCTAGATTGGGGAAGTTCTCATGGAAAATATCTTGCAGAGTGTTTTCCAACTTGGTTCCATTCTCCCTGTCACTTTCAGGTACACCAATGAGACGTAGGTTTGGTCTTTTCACATAGTCCCAAATTTCTTGGCGGCTTTGTTCGTTTCTTTTTATTCTTTTTTCTCTAAACTTCTCGCTTCATTTCATTCATTTGATCTTCCATCACTGATACCTTTTCTTCCAGTTGATCACGTCGGCTACCGAGGCTTCTGCAATCTTCACGTAGTTCTCGAAACTTGGCTTTCAGCTCCATCAGCTCCTTTAAGCCCTTCTCTGCATTGGTTATCTTAGTTATACATTCATCTATTTTTTTTTCAAAGTTTTTAACTTCTTTGCCCTTGGTTTGAATTTCCTCCCATAGCTCGGAGTAGCTTGATCGTCTGAAGCCTTCTTCTCTCAGCTTATCAAAGTCATTCTCCGTCCAGCTTTGTTCCGTTGCTGGTGAGGAACTGCGTTCCTTTGGAGGAGGAGAGGTGCGCTGCTTTTTAGAATTTCCAGTTTTGCTGCTCTGTTTTTTCCCCATCTTTGTGGTTTTTTCTACTTTTGGTCTTTGATGATGGTGATGTACAGATGGGTTTTTGGTATGGGTGTCCTTTCTGTTTGTTAGTTTTCCTTCTACCAGACAGGACCCTCAGCTGCAGGTCTGTTGGAGTTTGCTAGAGGTCCACTCCAGACCCTGTTTTGCTGGGTGTCAGCAGTGGAGAGGGGTGGAGCCAAGATGGCCAAATAGGAACAGCTCTGGTCAACAGCTCCCAGCATGAGTGACGCAGAAGACGGGTGATTTCTGCATTTCCATCTGAGGTACCGGGTTCATCTCACTAGGGATTGCCAAACAGTTGTTGCGGGACAGTCAGTGCAGCACACCATGCGTGAGTTGAAGCAGGGCGAGGCATTGCCTCACTGGGGAAGCGCAAGGAGTCAGGGAGTTCCCTTTCCTAGTCAAAGAAAGGGGTAACAGAGGGCACCTGGAAAATCAGGTCCCTCCCACCCTAATACTGCACTTTTCCAACAGGCTTGGAAAACGGCTCACCAGGAGATTGTGTCCCACACCTGTCTTGGAGGGTCCTACACCCAGGGAGTCTCGCTGATTGCTGGCACAGCAGTCTGAGATCAAACTGCAAGGCCGCAGCGAGGCTGGGGGAGGGGCACCTGCCATTGCCCAGGCTTACTTAGGTAAATAAAGCCACCAGTAAGCTCGAACTGGGTGGAGCCCACCACAGCTCAGGGAGGCCTGCCTGCCTCTGTAGGCTCCACCTCTGGGGCCAGGGCATAGACAAACAAAAGGACAGCAGGAACCTCTGCAGTCTTAAACGTCCCTGTCTGACAGCTTTGAAGAGAGTAGTGGTTCTCCCAGCATGCAGCTGGAGATCTGAGAACGGGCAGACTGCCTCCTAAAGTGGGTCCCTGACCCCCGAGCAGCCTAACTGGGAGGCATCCCCCAGTAGGGACAGAGTGACACCTCACTTGGCCAGGTACTTTTCTGAGACAAAACTTCCAGAGGAACAATCAGATAGCTGAATTTGCGTTCCACCAAAATTCACTGTACTGCAGCCACCACTACTTTTTTTTTTGGAGACGGAGTTTCGCTTCGCTTTTTTTCCCAGGCTTGAGTGCAGTGGTGCAATCTCTGCTCACTGTAATCTCCTCCTCCCGGGTTCAAGCTATTCTGCTGCTTCAGCCTCCCAAGTAGCTGGGATTACAGGTACCCACCAGCACGCCCAGCTAATTTTTTGTATTTTTGGTAGAGACAGGCTTTCGCTATGTTGGCCAGGCTGGTCTTGAACTCCTGATCTCAGGCAATCCACACGCCTCGGCCTCCCAAAGTGCCAAGATTACAGGCGTGAGCCTCCACGCCTGGCCTAATTTCATATACTTTTGATATATACCCAGAAGTGGGATTATTGACTCAAAGGGTTATTCTATTTTTAATTTTTTGAGGAACCCCCTTACTGTTTTCCTTTGTGGCTGTACTAATTTACATTCCCACCAACAGTATGAAAGGGTTTCATTTTCTTCTCATCCTCATTTACACTTATCTTCCATCTTTTTGATAATAGCCATTCTAACAGGTGTGAGGTGATATCTTATTGTGGTTATAATTTGTATTTTCCTGATGGTTAGTGATGTGGAGCATTTTTTCATATACCTGTTGGCCATTTCTATGTCCTGTTTTGAGAAATATCTTTTTCAGGTCTTTAGCCTGTTTTTTAACCTTGTTATTTTCTTGCTCTTTAGTAGTTTGAGTTCCTTATATATTCTGGGTATTAAGCTCATATCAAATGTATGGTGTATTAGTCCATTTTCACACTGCTATAAAGAAATACCCAAGACTAGGTAATTTATAAATGAAAGAGGTTTAATTGCCCCACAGTTCCACATGGCTAGGGAGGCCTCAGGAAACTTACAATCATGGCAGAAGGTAAAGGGGAAGCAAGGACCTTCTTCACATGGTGGCAGGAGAGAGAAGAGAGAGCGAAGTGGGAAGAGCCCCTTAGAAAACCAGCAGGCCTTATGAGGACTCACTCACTATCATGAGAACAGCATGGGGGAAACTGCCCTCGTGATCCAGTCACCTTCTGTCAGGTCCCTCCCTTGACACATGGGGAATTACAGTTCGAAATGAGATTTGGGTGGGGACACAGAGCCAATCCATTATCATATGGTTTGCAATAATTTTCTGTCATTCTGTAGGCTGTCTGTTCACTCTGTTGATTGTGTACTTTGCTGAGCAAAAGACTTTTAGTTTGCTAGAATCCCATTTATGTATTTTTGCTTTTGTTTCCTGTGCTTTTGGGGTCATTTCAAAATACCATTCACTACTTTGGGAGGCTGAGTCGGTCAGATCACTTGAGGTCAGGAGTTTGAGACCAGCCTGGCCAACATGGTGAAACCCTGTCTCTACTAAAAATATAAAAATTAGCCAGGCGTAGTGGCAGGCACCTCTAATTTCAGCTACTTGGGAGGCTGAGGCAGGAGAATCGCTTGAACCTGGGAGTCAGAGGTTACAGTGAGCCGAGATCGTGCCACTGCATTCTAGTCTGGGTGACAGAGCAAGACTCCGTCTCAAAAACGAAAACAAAAAACAAAATACCATTCCCTGGACCAATCCCAATAAGCTTTTCCCCTAGGATTTCTGCCAGTGGTTTCACAGTTTCAGGTTGTATGTTTGAGTCCTTAAGCCTTTTTGAGTTGATTTGTATATGACGTAAGATAAAAGTCCAGATTTATTCTACTGCATGTGGATATTCAGTTTTCCCAATATCATTTGTTGAAGGGACTGTTCTTTCTCCGTTGTGCATTCTTGACATCTTTGTCAAAAATCAGTTGATTTATTTCTGGTCTCCATTCTGTTCTCTTGGCCTATGTGCCTGTTTTTGTGCCAGTACCATGCTGTTTTGATTGCTGTAGCCTTGTAGGAGATTTTCAAATCAGGCAATATGATGCATCTGGCTTTGTGCTTTTTGCTCAATTGTTTTCCTATTTAAGGTCTTTGGTTGTTCCCTGTGAATTTTAGGATTTTTCTAAATCTGTGAAAAATGCCATTGGAATTTTGGCAGTGGTTACATTGAATCTCTAGATCACTTTTGGTAGTATGGACATTTTACCCAAATTTTTACAATTCATGAATACTGCGTATCTTTCAATTTTTCTGTGTCTTAAATTTTTTTGTGTGCATGTTTCATACTTTTCAGTGTGCAGATTTTTCAATTCCTTGGTTAAATTTATTCCTCTGTGTGTGTGTGTGTGTTTGTGTGTGTGTGTGTGTATACGTCTGTGTTTGTAGCTGTGGCAAATGGTATTGTTTTTTTATTTTTTTCGGGTATTTTGTTGTTAGTGTGTAGAAATGCTATTGATATTTGTATATGGTTTTGGATCTTAAAACTTTACTGAATTCTTTGGTTAGTTTTAACTTTTTTTTTTGTAGAGTCTAGGGTTTTCTATACATAAGATGCTATCAGCAAACAAAGTCAATATAACTTCTTCCTTTCCAATTTTGATGTTTTCATTTCTGTTTTTGCCTAATTTCTCTAACAAAGACTTACATTAACTACGTTGAATAGAAGTCATGAGAGTGGGTATGCTTGTCTAGTTCTTGATCATAGAAGAAAAGCTTTCAACTTTCTACTGTTGTGTATGTTGTTAGTTGCAGACTTTTCATATATGGTCTTTATTGTGTTGTGGTGCATCCTTTTATAATGCATTGTTTTATTTTCCCTTTGCCGCCTTCTTTGACACACTAGTTATTGAATAACCTGTTGCTTAATTTACACATAGTTGTGGTTTCCTACCACATTTCATATCATTGTGGTTGGAAATAATAAATAATACCATTTGGATCTTCTTAAATGTATTGAAACTTATTTTGTGGGCTAACATATGATCTATTATGGAATGTTTGGTGTGCACTTGAAAAGAATGTGGATTCTGCTGCTTTTGGAAGGAATATTCTGTGTATATCTGTGAGGTCCATTTGGTCCATAGTGCTGTTTGATTCTGTTGTTTCATTATTGATTTTCTTACTGGATGTTCTCTTTATTGCTGAAGCTGGGATATTGATGGTTTTTACTGTTACTGTTTTGCTGTCTATTTCTCCATCAGTTCTGGTAGTATTTGTTTACATATTTAGGCGGTCTGATGTTGAGTGCATATAAACTTACAATTGTTATATTTTCTTGATGAACTGACCACTTTCTAATTATATAATGAACTTTTTTTTTTTTTTCTGAGATGGAGTCTCGCTCTGTTGCCCAGGCTGGAGCGCAGTGGTGCGATCTTGGCTCACTGCAACCTCTGCCTCTTGGGTTCAAGCGATTCTCCTGCCTCAGCCTCCTGAGTAGCCGGGACTACAGGTGCCTGCCACCACGCCCGGCTAATTTTTGTATTTTTAGTAGAGATGGGGTTTCACCATTTTGGCCAGGATGGTCTCCATCTCTTGACCTCGTGATCCACCTGCCTCATCCTCCAAAAGTGCTGGGATTACAGGCGTGAGCCACCATGCCTGGCCTATATAATGACTTTTTTTTTTTTTAAATCTCCTGTGACTCAGTCTACTTTATTATGAATACAGCTACTCCTGCCCTATTTTGGTTTCCATTTCCCTGGGGTACCTTTTTCTAACCTTTCACATTCAGCCTATTTGTGTCCTTACAGATGAAATGAATCTCTTGTAGGCAGCATGTAGTTGAGTCTTGTTTTTAATTTTTTTTTTTAAATATCCATTCAGCCACTCTGTCTTTTGATTCAGGAATCAGTCCATTTAAAATCAAGGTATGTATTGATAGGTAAAGATATGCTACTACTAATTTTGCATTTTCTGGTAGTTTGTAGATTCTTTGTTTCTTATATTCTGGCTGGCTTTCTTTTTGATTTATTTTTCTGTAGTAGTATGCTTTGGTTCCTTTCTCTTTATTCTCTTGTATCTACTACAGGGTTTTTCTTTGTGGTTACTATGAGGCCTACATAAAACATCTTGTCACTCTAACAGATTATTTTAAGCTGATAATTGATTTAACTTTAATCATTTACTAAAACTATATGCTAACTTCTCCTTTCCCCCACATTTTCTGTTATTAATGTCACAATTTACATCTTTTGTATATTGTGTATACACGAACAGATTATTGTATCTATGGTTATTTTAATGCTTTTCTTATAACTTTCATACTGTAGTTAAAAGTGATTTATGTACCACCATTATAGTATTAGAGTGTTCTCTATTTGAGTATATTCTTAGCTTACAGTGAGTTTTATACTTTCATAAGTTTACATGTTTCTAGTTAGCATCCTTTATTTTCACCTAGATTTCTCTTTAGCATTTCTAGTAATGTAGGTGTTGTGGATAATTTTAGGTGTCTTATTGACTGGGCAAGGAACACATAGGGAATTGGTAAAGCATTGTTTTGGGGCATATCTGTGAGGATGTTCTAGAGAAGATTTGTTTGTGTGTCTGAGTGGACTAAGTGGGCAAGGTCTGCCGCCAGTGTGGGTAGGCATCGTCCTATCTGCCATGGGCTGGTAGAGAAGGAATAAGGAAAATACAAATTGGTCTGTGTCTCTCTCCCGGATCTGGGATATACTCTCCTGTTCTTGAACATTAGTACTCCAGGCTCTCTGGCCTTTGTACTTCAAGAGTTATATCCCTCCCCTGTCCTAGACTGTTGGACTTAGGAGTCAGCTGTGTTACCAGCATACAGAGTCTGTAGCTTGCAGATAACCTGTTGTAGGATTTTTCAGCCTCCATAATTACATGAGCCAATTGCCTTAATAAATCTCCTCTCATATGTCTATATTTATATCTATCTATATATATCCTATTGATTCTGTCTCTGTAGAGAACCTTGACTAATATAGTGAGTCTGGTAATTATGAAATCTCAAAGCTTCTGTTTGTCTGAGAAGGTCTTTATCTCTCCTTTATTTCTGAAGGACAGCCTTGCTGAGTATAGTATTCTTGGTTGGCAGGTTTTTTTTTTTTCTCTCCCTTTCAGCATTTTGAATATTCTCACATGCTCTCCTAGCCTGCGAGGTTTCTGCTGAGAAATCCACTGATCGTCTTATAATGTTTCCCCTTGTATGTGGTAGGCATTTTTTCTCTTGCAGCATAAAAACATTTCTTTTTGTCTTTGCCATTTGAGAATTTAATTTTAATGTATCTCCATTATTTTGAATTGTCAGGTGGTTTGTAAATATAAATTTCTTTAGAGTCATTTAGTAGTACATTATTTTGCCAGTTTTTACAGACTAGCTTTGACAGAAGCTCTTTGCCAATCAGCCTGTCCAGTGTTTCTGGGTGGGCTTGCTACTAGAATTCTTGGGCAGGCCAGCTTAGTGCCCACGTCAGCAGTTTGTCAGGCCTGGTGCCTGAGCTCATTAGGAGCCTGTTGGGTGCCCAGACACAACCAGGTTATGTCTCCTGGAGCAGGCCTGGATCCTGGGTGCATGGGGGCTGCCTTGGCATCAGAGTTAGTGGGCCTGCTAACTGGATTTGTAGGGGCATGGAACCTGTGTCTATGGGGGCTGGCCTGTCACTGGGATCTACTGGGGTAGGCCTGGTGTCCGGGTGTCTGGGATCTACTGGGGTGGTCCTAGAGGCTGCATCCCTGGGATGGGTCTAGAGTCTGAATCCATGGGAACTGGCTGGACACTGGGGCAGGCCTGGAACTTTAATCTGCAGGAGTGGGCCTGGGTTTTTGATCTGTGGGAGACAATCTGAAGCATGGGTCCACAGGTGTGGTCTTGGAGCCTGGGCCTCCTGGAGTGGGCCCAGCACTGGGATCTACTAGGCAGGCCTAGATGTTGGGTCTGCTGGACCCTGCCTGGCGCTGGGGTTATCCTGAAGTGTGGGGCTGCAGGGACCACCTTGGAGCCTGCAGCTGTGGATGCTGGCCTGGTGCCTTGGGTTGTATGGGCCAGTTTGGAGTCTCATTCCATGGGCATGGGCCTGGATCCTGCATCTGTGCTGGCTAGCATTGAGGCTGGGGCCACAGGAGCTGGCCTGGTACTGGTCTTGTGGTACTTTTTAAAGGAAGTGTAATTCTTTTATAACACAAATGTTTGGCTCTTTTAGCTCTTTAAAAATAAACCTGGATTTTTTTTTTTTTTTCAAAAGGGAAACAGTATGGCATAATGGAAGGAGAAAGGGACTCAGAGTCAGCCCGATATTAATCATGTCTGAGCCACTTATTAGTGGAAAGATCTTCATCAATTTACTAACCCTCTCTGTACTTTTTTTTTTTTAAATCTTGGAAATGTGTATAATAATGCCAATAATATCTCTAATAAGAGGGGCTTCAGGATTGCAATCTGTTTAGAAGAGTAAGAGGCTAACATATTTATCTTAAAAATTTATGGCAAGCATATTTTCTATGCGCAATCTAAGTTTATTTGGGGGATTTGGTGGGGTAGGAAATTTTGGTGGAAATAATAGGAAGAAAATACCTTCAAGTCAATCCCTTAGTGCTGCCAGCAGAATAATGTATTTATGTAATTAAGACTATTATAATTAAGAGTAGTACATTTTTAATGAATGCTGGCTATCTTCTGTATTTAATTACTGAAAGAGATGAACTGTTTTAAAATCCTCTTTTTCTTTCTAGATGAATTCCAACCATTTAAAGAATTCATAATTTGAAATAACATTATTCAATTTGTCCTTCTCTTATTCTTATATTTAAGGGTCATGAATTGCCATGTTTTCCTTTTCTTAAATCAATGTCTGTGTCATTTACTTTTACTTTCCTTTTGATAAGCAATTGGACATTGATGTTATAACTGAAAAAAATAGTCTATAGCAGCGCATCTCTAATTTTCATTTCAGTTTAATTGCCTAGGTATCTTGTTGACTGACGATTCTGATTTAGTAGGTCTAAAGGTGGGACCTGAGATTCTGCATTTCTAACTAACTCCCAGATGCTGCTGTTACTAGTCTATAGACCACACTTAAAAGTGGCATGGGAGTTAAAATAGTGTAGGTTATCACACAATTTTAAAGGTGGAAGGAACTGTACAAAGTTGGTAATTCTTAAAAATATGTATACAGTCCTGCTTTCAGGGCGAGGACACTAAGAGAATCTGAGGGTCTTGGGATAAGGTCACGATAGCTACCAGAACCATAAGAAATTCAACTCATTCTGTAGTTTCTGTGTGCTTTCTACCACACCAGTGCTTCTTTAGTTATTTACATATATTATGTAAGTTCCTAGATAAATCTATACAGCGAAGCTGAAATCCCTGGAATGTGCTATGTTACAATTATTCCTTCTTCAAGTAACTGAAGACATTATTAAATTATGGCAAGGTTTGTCAACCAAAGTCTCAGTGATATCTGTACACCTACATTAAAGGAAACTGAATACATATGCAATCTGCTGTCAGAGTTTTAGGAATACTGATCTTTACTGTTTTGATAAGTCTCTTCTAAAGGTGTTTTAGAGACACTTAGATTTTTCAATTTGATTACAAAATAAAGCAAAGGAAAGAAGTAAAGGAATTTTGCATGAGGAGAGGATGAATATTTCACTATGGACAGAATTGTGACTAAATTTCACCATATGGCCTACAATGTCTCTCCCAGTCAAAGTTATATACAATCCCTCTGTACTCTTCTATTTCCCAGTGTCATATCTGGAACCAAGACACTTGGACAAGAATCCTATTTTAGACAGAGGACTGAAAGTAGTAAATGTAAATATTGTTAAGACATCGCATTTGATAAGGAATAAAGGAAGAGTGAATCTCTTTGACTCATTTCTCCTCAAATTATTATTTTGTTGTGATTTATGCAAATTAACAATCTGAACAAGAGAAGGAAGTTATGATTAATTTTGGAAGATCTTAAATTGCATACCAGTTTTCCATTGTTAGCCATTTTTAATCAACTCAGTTTTTAAACAAAAATTTATAAATATGGCTGAACCAAAGATATATACAGAGAGCTTCAACATAAGATTTGATCAAGCAGAAGAAAGGATCAGTAAGCTCACAGACTGGTTATTAGAAATTACCCAGTCAGAAGAACAAAATGAAAAAAGAATTTAAGAATGAGAAAGTCTGTGAGAATTATGGGGCAGTGAAGCAAACCAATCTTTGCATTATGGGAGTTCCAGAAGGAACACAGAGAGAGAAAGGAGTAGTGAACGTATTTAAAGAAATAATGACAGAAAACTTCCATAAACTAGGGACAGATATAAATATCCACACATAGGAAGCTCAAAGGTCTCCAGTTACGTTCAGCTGAAACAATGCTACAATAAGACATAGTAAAACTCTCAAAAGCATTAAGACAGAGAGGATCCTGAAAGCAGCAAGAGAAAAGAAGCAAATCTCGTAAGAGAGAACTCCAATATGGCTATCATTAGATTTTTCAGGAGAAACCTTGAAGGTCAGGTATAGAGTGGAAAAAAAAAAAAAAAAGAAGGAAACAAAAATTTCTTGCTCAAAGAAAGAAAAAAAAACTAGGAACCATAAAGTTGTCCCTCAGAAATGAAGGAGAGATAAGGACTTTCCCAGACAAATAACAACTGAGGAAGTTCACTAGATTTGCCTTATAAGAAGTGCGAAAGGGAATTCTTTAAGCTGAAAGAAAAGGATGGTAATTGGTAATATGAAAACATATAAATGTATAAAATTCACTGGTGAAAGTATGTAGTCAGATTCAGAATGCTGTATGTAATGCTACAAAGGTGGTGTGTAAATCAATTATATCTTTAGTAAGAAAGTTAAATATAAAGCTGTTAAAATAGGTATATTTACAATAAGTGATATGCAATATATAAAACGTAAATTTTGACATCAGTAACAATATGTTTGTGGGTAATAAAATTGTAGAGTTCTTGTATGTTATTGAAGTTATCAGCTTAAAAATAGCCTGATACAACCGTAATATGTTTTATGTAAGCCTTGTGGTAACCACAAATGAAAGAGCTACAGTAGATGCATAGGAGATAAGTAAGAAATCAAAGCATACCACAACAGAGAATCATTAAATTACAAAGGAAGACAGGTAGAGTGGAAGACAGGAACAAAGAATCTGCAAAGCTACCATAAAACAATGAACAAAATGGCAGTTGTATGTCTTTATCTATCAAACAAGTGGTTTAAATGTCAATGGATTAAATTCTCCCGTCAGAAGACACAGAGCAGCTGAATGGATTTAAAAAAAAGTCCAAACTATATGCTGTTAATAAATTGAGATTTATTTCATCTTTAAGGACACAAATAGACTGAAAGTGAAGAAACGGGAAAAGATAGTCTATGAAAATGGAAACAAAAAGAGAGCAGAGGTTGTTATACTTAGATGAAATAGACATCAAATAAAAAATTGTGAGAAGAGGCACAGAAGATTATTATATAATGATAAGAGTGTCGGTTAATCAAGAAGATAAAACAATTGTAAACAGATATGCACCCAATATCAGAACACCTAAATACATAAAGCAAATATTAATAGATCTGAAGGGAGAGACAATACTGCAAGACAATAATAGTATAGGACTTCAGTATTTCACATTCATCAATAAATACATCATCTACTTAGAAAATCAATATGGAATTTGATTTATAATTTGATATGTGGACTTCAATCACACAGTAAAGCAACTGTACCTAACAAACATATATCAGAATAGTTCATCCAACAACATCGGAACACACATCCTTCTTAAGCATATGCTAAACATTCTCCACGGTATACCACGTTAGTCTAGAAAACAAATCGTAATACATTTGAGAGGATTTAAGTGATATCAAGTGTCTTTTAACCACAATGGTATGAAATTATAAATCATTAATAGGAAGAATTTCAAAAAACTACAAATACATGGAAATTAAACAACATGCTTCTCAATAATCAGTGGGTCAAAGAAGAAATTTAAAGGACAGTTAAACAATACCTTGACACTAATGAAAGTGGACACCCAACATACCAATTTGTATAGGAAGCAGCAAATCATAAGAGTAAAGTTTATAGCAGTAGATGCCTACACATAAAAGAAGAAAAATCTCAATCTAGTGTTACACTTCATGGAACTAGAAAAATAACACACTAAGCCCCAAGTTAGTTGAATGAATGAAATATTAAAAATCCGAGCAGAAATAAATGAAATAGAAATTATAAAAACAATAGAAGAGATCAACAAAGCTAAGAGTTGTTTTTTTTAAAGATAAAATTGACAAACCTTTAGCTAGACTGAAAAAATAGTGAAGAGTTAAAGAAATAAAATCAGAAATGAAAGAGGAGACATTGCGTCTTATATCAGTGGAATATGAAGGATCATAAGAGACAACTATGAACAATCATATGCCAACAAATTAGATAACCTAAATTCCTGGAAACATACATCTTATGAAGACTGAATCATGGAGAAGTTGAAAATCTGTATAAACTACTAATAATTAAGGAGGTTGAATCGGCAATCATAGACTGCCCAAAAAACAACCCAGGACCTGATGCCTTTACTAGTGAATTCTACGAAATATTTAAAGAATAAACACCAGTGTTTCTCAGGCTCTCTCAAAAAATTGAAAATTGATGAGAGAAAACTTCCAGACTCATTTTAAGAGGCCATTATTACCATGATACCAAAATCAAAGACACTACAAGAAGAAAAAAAATGCAGGCCAATATTGTTGATGAAGACAGATGCAGAAGTTATCAATGAAATACTAGCAAACCAATACATGAAAAATATCATACACCATGATCAAGCAGGATGTATTCCTGGGATGCATTTGTGTCTGTGGTTTAACATTTGCAAGTTGATAAATGTCATACATTAATAGAATAAATTATAAAAACCATGTGATTATCTCAATAAATGCAGAAAAAGCATTAGAGAAACTTTAACATTTTTTATGATAAAAACCCTCAACAAGTTAGGTATAGAGGGAATGTACCTGAACACAATAAAGGTCATATATGATAGGCCCAAAATTAACATCATACTCAACAGTGGGAAGCTGAAGATGTAAAAAAAAAAAAAAAAAAAATGTAAATGACTACATAAAATCATAAAATATTATTGGGGGATGGAATAACAGTGTAGAGTTACTTTATGCAATCAAACCGAAGTTATCAGCTTAAAATAGTCTAACTGTAAGATGTTTCATGTAAACCTCTTCGTTACTATAAAGAAAAACTATGCTAGATACACTTAAGATAAAAAGTAGGAATCAGAGCATAGCACTAGAGAAAATCATCTAACCATAAATGAAGACACAAGAAAGGAAGAAAGAATTACAAAACGACCAGAAAACAATGAACAATGTAGCAATAATAAATCCTTACCTATAAATAATTACCTTGAATATTAATAGATTAAATTCTTCAAAGAAAAGATAGTGACTGAATCAGAAAACAAGACCCAAGTATGTTCTGCCTACAAGAGAATCACTCTCACCTTTAAGGACACATACAGATTGAATGTGACAGGATAGAAATAGATAATCCATGCTGATGGAAACCAAAAGAAATCAAGAGTAGCTATATTTATATCAAGTGAAATAGAATTTAAATAAAAATTATAAAAGACACGGAAAAGGTCATTATATAATGGAAAGGGGTCAATTTATGAAGAAGATATAACAATTTTAAATATATCTGTACCCAACATCGGATTACCTAAATAAAGTAAATGTTAATAAATCTGAAGAATGAGATAGACTGCAATATAGTAGTAGTAAAGACTTTAGTATTCCTCTTTAAATAATGAACAGATCATCCAGACAGAAAATGATATAGAACTTGTACTACATCTTAGACCAAATGTAACAGACATACATAGAGCATTTCAGCCTTCTATCCAAGAGTAGCAGAATCCACATTTTTCTCGAGCACTTTTGCAAACTTCTCCAGGGTAGATCATATGTCAGACCAGAAAATAAATCTTAACAAATTTAAGAAGATTGAAATTATGCCAAATATCATCTCCAGTCACAGTGGTATGAAAATAGAATTCATAACAGAAGGAATATTGCAACATTTATAAATTTGCACAAATTTACTTGGCCCTAAACAACCAAGAGTAAAACTGAAATGGGAAATTAACAATATCTTGAAACAAATGAAAATACTACATAACAAAACTTATGGGATGCAACAAAAGCATTTATTTTATTTTATTATACTTTAAGTTTTAGGGTACATGTGAACAACGTACAGGTTTGTGACATATGTATACATGTGCCATGTTGGTGTGCTGCACCCATTAACTTCTCATTTAGCATTAGGTATATCTCGTAATGCTATCCTTCCCCCCTCGCCCCACCCCACAACAGTCCCCAGTGTGTGATGTTCCCCTTCCTGTGTCCAAGTGTTCTCATTGTTCAATTCCCACCTATCAGTGAGAAGATGTGGTATTTGTTTTTTTGTCCTTGTGATAGTTTGCTGAGAATGATGGTTTCCAGCTTCATCCATGTCCCTACAAAGGACATGAACTCATCATTTTTTATGGCTGCATAGCATTCCATGGTGTATATGTGCCACATTTTCTTAATCCAGTCTATCATTGTTGGACATTTGGGTTGGTTCCAAGTCTTTGCTATTGTGAATAGTGCTGCAATAAACATACGTGTGCATGTGTCCTTATAACAGCATGATTAATAATCCTTCAGGTATATACCCAGTAATGGGATGGCTGGGTTACATGGTATTTCTAGTTCTAGATCCCTGAGGAATCACCACACTGACATCCACAGTGGTTGAACTAGTTTACAGTCCCACCAACATTGTAAAAGTGTTCCTATTTCTCCACATCCTCTCCAGCACCTGTTGTTTCCTGACTTTTTAATGATGGCCATTCTAACTGGTGTGAGATGGTATCTCACTGTGGTTTTGATTTGCATTTCTCTGATGGCCAGTGATGATGAGCATTTCTTCATGTGTTTTTTGGCTGCATAAATGTCTTCTTTTGAGAAGTGTCTGTTCACGTCCTTCGCCCACTTTTTGATGGGGTTGTTTGTTTTTTTCTTGTCGATTTGTTTGATTTCATTGTAGATTCTGGATATTAGCCCTTTGTCAGATGAGTAGGTTGCAAAAATTTTCTCCCATTCTGTAGGTTGCCTGTTCACTCTGATGGTAGTTTCTTTTGCTGTGCAGAAGCTCTTTAGTTTAATTAGATCCCATTTGTCAATTTTGGCTTTTGTTGCCATTGCTTTTGGTGTTTTAGACATGAAGTCTTTGCCCATGCCTATGTCCTCAATGGTATTGCCTAGGTTTTCTTCTAGTTGTTTTATGGTTTTAGGTCTGACATGTAAGTCTTTAATCCATCTTGAATTAATTTTTGTATAAGGTGTAAGGAAGTGATCCAGCTTCAGCTTTCTACATATGGGTAGCCAGTTTTTCCAGCAGCATTTATTAAATAGGGAATCCTTTCCCCATTGCTTGTTTTTGTCAGGTTTGTCAAAGATCAGATAGTTGTAGATAAGCAGCATTATTTCTGAGGGCTCTGTTGTGTTCCATTGGTCTATATCTCTGTTTTGGTAGCAGTACCATGCTGTTTTGGTTACCGTGGCCTTGTAGTATAGTTTGAAGTCAGGTAGCATGATGCCTCCAGCTTTGTTCTTTTGGCTTAGGATTGACTTGGCGATGTAGGCTCTTTTTTGGTTCCCTATGAACTTTAAAGTAGTTTTTTCCAATTCTGTGAAGCAAGTCATTGGTAGCTTGATGGGGATGGCACTGAATCTATAAATTACCTTGGGCAGTATGGCCATTTTCACGATATTGATTCTTCCTACCCATGAGCATGGAATGTTCTTCCATTTATTTGTATCCTCTTTTATTTCATTGAGCAGTGGTTTGTAGTTCTCTTTGAAGAGGTCCTTCACATCCCTTGTAAGTTGGATTCCTGGGTATTTTATTCTATTTGTATCAATTGTGAATGGGAGTTCACTCATAATTTGGCTTTCTGTTTGTCTGTTATTGGTGTATAAGAATGCTTGTGATTTTTGCACATTGATTTTGTATCCTGAGACTTTGCTGAAGTTGCTAATCAGCTTAAGAAGATTTTGGGCTGAGACGATGGGGTTTTCTAGATATACAATCATGTCATCTGCAAGCAGGGACAATTTGACTTCCTCTTTTCCTGATTGAATACCTTTTATTTCCTCCTCCTGCCTGATTGCCCTGGCCAGAACTTCCAACACTATGTTTAATAGGAGTGGTGAGAGAGGGCATCCCTGTCTTGTGCCAGTTTTCAAAGGGAATGCTTCCAGTTTTTGCCCTTTCAGTATAATATTGGCTGTGGGTTTGTCATAGACAGCTCTTATGATTTTGAGATACGTCCCATCAATACCTAATTTACTGAGAGTTTTTAGCATGAAGGTTGTTGAATTTTGTCAAAGGCCTTTTCTGCATCTATTGAGATAATCATGTGGTTTTTGTCTTTGATTCTGTTTATATGTTGGATTACATTTATTGGTTTTCATATGTTGAACCAGCCTTGCATCCCAGGGATGAAGCCCACTTGATCGTGGTGGATAAGCTTTTTGATGTGTTGCTGGAATCAGTTTGCCAGTATTTTATTGAGGATTTTTGCATCAATGTTCATCAAGGATATTGGTCTAAAATTCTCTTTTTTGGTTGTGTCTCTGCCAGGCTTTGGTATCAGGATGATACTGGCGTCATAAAATGAATTAGGGAGGATTCCCTCTTTTTCTATTGATTGGAATAGTTTCAGAAGGAATGGTACCAGTTCCTCCTCGTACCTCTGGTAGAATTTGGCTGTGAATCCATCTGGTCCTGGAATTTTTTTGGTTGGTAACCTATTAATTATTGCCTCAATTTCAGAACCTGTTATTGGTCTATTCAGAGATTCAACTTCTTCCTGGTTTAGTCTTGGGAGGGTGTATGTGTCCAGGAATTCATACATTTCTTCTAGATTTTCTAGTTTATTTGCGTAGAAGTGTTTATAGTATTCTCTGATGGAAGTTTGTATTTCTGTGGGATCGGTGATGATATCACATTATTTTTTATTGCGTCTATTTGATTCTTCTCTCTTTTCTTCTTTGTTAGTCTTGCTAGCAGTCTATCAATTTTGTTGATCTTTTCAAAAAAACCAGCTCCTGTATTCATTGATTTTTTGAAGTGTTTCTTGTGTCTCTATTTCCTTCAGTTCTGCTCTGATCTTAGTTATTTCTTGCCTTCTGCTAGATTTTGAATGTGTTTGCTCTTGCTTCTCTACTTCTTTTAATTGTGATGTTAGGGTGTCACTTTTAGATCTTTCCTACTTTCTCTTGTGGGCATTTAGTGCTACAAATTTCCCTGTACACTGCTTTGAATGTGTCCCAGAGAATCTGGTATGTTGTGTCTTTGTTCTCATTGGTTTCAACGAACATCTTTATTTCTGCCTTCATTTTGTTACGTACCCAGTAGTCATTCAGGAGCAGGTTGTTCAGTTTCCATATAGTTGAGCAGTTTTGAGTGAGGTTCTTAATTCTGAGTTCTAGTTTGATGGCACTCTGTTCTGAGAGACAGTTTGTTATAATTTCTGGTCTTTTCCATTTGCTGAGGAGAGCTTTACTTCGAACTATGTGGTCAATTTTGGAATAGGTATGGTGTGGTGCTGAAAAAAATGTATATTCTGTTGACTTGGGGTGGAGAGTTCTGTAGTTGTCTATTAGGTCGTCTTGGTGCAGAGCTGAGTTCCATTCCTGCATATCCTTGTTAACTTTCTGTCTCATTTATCTGTCTAATGTTGATAGTGGGGTGTTAAAGTCTCCCATTATTATTGTGTGGGAGTCTAAGTCTCTTTGTAGATCACTTAGGACTTGCTTTATGAATCTGGGTGCTCCTGTATTGGGTGCATGTATATTTAGGATAGTTCTTCTTGTTGAATTGATCCCTTTACCATTATGTAATGGCCTTCTTTGTCTCTTTTGATCTTTGTTGGTTTAAAGTCTATTTTATCAGAGACTAGGATTGCAACCCCTGCCTTTTTTTGTTTTCCATTTGTTGGTAGATCTTCCTCTATCCCTTTACCTTTGTGCGTCTCTGCACATGAGATGGTTTTCCTGAATACAGCACACTGTTGGGTCTTGACTCTTTATCCAATTTGCCATTCTGTGTCTTCTAATTGGAGCATTTAGCCCATTTACATTTAAGCTTAGTATAATTGTTATGTGTGAATTTGATCCTGTCATTATGATGTTTGCTGGTTATTTTGCTCTTTAGTTGATCCAGTTTCTTCCTAGCCTTGATGGTGTTTACAATTTGGCATGTTTTTGCAGTGGCTGGTACCGGTTTTTCCTTTCCATGTTTAGTGCTTCCTTCAGGAGCTCTTTTAGGGCAGGCCTGGTGGTGACAAAATCTCTCAGCATTTGCTTGTCTGTAAAGGATTGTATTTCTCCTTCACTTATGAAGCTTAGTTTGGCTGTATATGAAATTCTGGGTTGAAAATTCTTTTCTTTAAGAATGTTGAATATTGGCCCCCACTTTCTTCTGGCTTGTAGAGTTTCTACGACAAAAGCATTTCTAAGAGAAGTTTATAGCAATAAACACACATATCAAAAATAAGAAAGATCCCACTAAAACAGTCTAATGCTGCACCTCAAAGAACTAGAAAAAACAACAATATAAATCCCTAGTTTATAGTAGCAAAGGAAAAAAAAAGGTCAGAACTGAAATAAGTGAAATAGAAACTGTAAAACAATAGGAAAGATGAACAAAACAGAATTGATTTTTTTCAAAAGATAAGTAGTTCACAAACTTTTAACTAAGAAAAATTACACAAGAGTGAAATATATAAAATAAAAAATAAAAGAGTAGGCAATACAGGAGATACCACAGAAATACAGATGACAAGAGGGTGCTGTGAACAAATATGCACAAACAAATTACATAACCTAAAACACATGGATAAGATCCTGGAAATGTACAACTACCAAGACTGAATCATGAAGAAATAGAAAAGCTTAAAATAACAATAACAAGTAAGGCGATTAAGTCAAGAATAAAAATAGCTTTTATCTGAAAAAGTTCAGGACTTGATGGTTTCACATCTGAACTTTACAGACATTTAAAGAAGAGGTAATACCAGTGCTTCTGAAATTCTTCCAAAAAATTGAGGAGTAGATAAAACTTTCAAACTCATTTTAAGAGGCCTGTATTACCCTGATACCATAGACAAATGAGTACATTATAAGAAAATTACAGGCCAATATTCCTGGTAAACATAGATGCAGACATTCTCAATAAAATACTAGCAAATTAAATTCAGTGACACATTATAAGGTACTGTTATCATGATCAAGTTGGATTTATTTCTGGGATGCAAGGTTGGTTCAACTTCTGCAAAGTAGTGGAGGTCATACAGTACATTAACAAAAAGAAGGACAAAAATACGGCTATCTCAATAGATGCAGAAGAGGCATTTGACAAAATCTAAAATATTAAGTATAGAATATTGTATTAGTCCATTCTCACATTACTATAAAAAACTGCCCAAGAGCAGCCCCAGTCAGGCGCTTACAGATAAAACTCCCATCTCCCTGGGACAGAGCACCTGGGGGAAGGGGCGGCTCTGCGCACAGCTTCAGCAGACTTAAACGTTCCTGCCTGCCAGCTCTGAAGAGAGCAGCAGATCCCCCAGCACAGCACTCAAGCTCTGCTAAGGGATACACTGCCTCCTCATGTGGGTCCCTGACTCTCATGCCTCCTGACTGGGAGACATCTCCCAGCAAGGGTTGACAGACACCTCATACAGGAGAGCTCCGGTTGGCATCTGACAGGTGCCCCTCTGGGACGAAGCTTCCAGAGGAAGGAACAGGTAGCAATCTTTGCTGTTCTGCAGCCTCCGCTGGTGATACCCAGGCAAAGAGGGTCTGGAGTGGACCTCCAGCAAACTAGAGCAGACCTTCAGCACAGGGGCCTGACTGTTAGAAGGAAAACTAATGAACAGAAAGGAATAGCATCAACATCAACAAAAAGGATATCCACCAAGAGACCCCATCCGAAGGTCACCAACATCAAAGAACAAAGGTAGATAAATCCACGAAGTTGATAAATCCACGAAGTTGGGGAGGAACCAGCACAAAAGACTGAAAATTCCAAAAGCTAGAATCCCTCTTCTTCTCCAAAGATCACAACTCCTTGCCAGCAAGGGAACAAAACTGAACTGAGAAGGAGTTTGATGAATTGACAAAAGTAGGCTTCAGAAGGTGGGTAATAACAAACTTCTCTGAGCTAAAGGAGCTGTTCTAACCCAATGCAAGAAGCTAAGAACCTTGAAAAAAGGTTAGATGAATTGCTAACTAGATGAATTGCTAGCTAGAGTAACCAGTTTAGAGAAGAACATAAGTTAGCTTATGGAGCTGAAAAACATAGCACAACAACTTCGTGAAGTATACACAAGTACCAATAGGCAAATCGATCAGTCAGAATAAATGATATCAGAGATTGAAGATCAACTTAATGAAATGAAGTGTGAAGACAAGATTAGAGAAAAAAGAATGAAAAGGAAACAAGACAGACTCCAAGAAATATGTGAAAAGACCAATCCTATGTTTGATTGGTGTACCTGAAAGTGACAGGGAGAATGGAACCACGTTGGAAATCACTCTTCAAGATATTATCCAGGAGAACTTCCCCAACCTAGCAAGACAGGCCAACATTCAAATTCAAGGAATACAGAGAACACCACAAAGATACTACTAGAGAAGATACTACCCCAAGACACATAATCGTCAGATTCATCAAGGTTGAAATGAAGGAGAAAATGTTAAGGGCAGCCAGAGAGAAAGGTCAGGTTACCCACAAAGGGAAGGCCGTCAGACTAACAGCGGATCTGTCAGCAGAAATCCTACACGCCAGAAGAGAGTGGGGGCCAATATTCAACATTCTGAAAGAAAAATTTCAACCCAGAATTGCATATCCAGCCAAATTAAGCTTCATAAGCAAAGGAGAAATAAAATCCTTTACAGACAAGCAAAGGCTGAGAGATTTTGTCACCACCTGGCCTTCCTCACAAGAGCTCCTGAAGGAAGCACTAAATATGGAAAGGAAAAACCGGTACCAGCCACTGCAAAAACATACCAAATTGTAAATTCTGTCGATACTATGAAGAAACTGCATCAACTAATGGGCAAAATAACCAGCTAGTATCATAATGACAGGATCAAATTCACACATAATATTTATATAACCTTAAATGTAAACAGGCTAAATGCCCCAATTAAAAGACACAGACTGGTAAATTGGATAAAGAGTCAAGATCCATTGATGTGCTGTATTCAGGAGACTTATCTCACGTGCAAAGACCCAGATAGGCTCAAAATAAAGGGATGGAGGAATATTTACTAAGTAAATGGAAAGCAAAAAAAAAAAAAAATGCAGGGGTGGCAATCCTAGTCTCTGATAAAACAGACTTTAAACCAACAAAGATAAAAAAAGACAAAGAAGGGCTTTACCATTATATAATGGTAAAGGGATCAATGCAACAACAAGAGCTAACTATCCTAAATATATATGCACCCAATACAGGAGCACCCAGATTCGTAAAGCAAGTTCTTAGAGATCTACAAGGAGACTTAGACTCTCACACAATAATAGTGGGAGACTCTAACACCCCACTGTCAATATTAGACAGATCAGTGAGACAGAAAATTAATGAGATATTCAGGACGTGAACTCAGCTCTGGACCAAATGGACCTAGTAGACATCTACAGAACTCTCCACCTGAAACCAACAGAATATACTTTCTTCTCAGCATCACATTTCACTTATTCTAAAATTGACCACATAGTGGAAGTAAAAACTTCAGCAAATGCAAAAGAACGGAAATCATAATAGTCTCTCAGACCACAGTATTATCAAATTAGAACTCAGGACTAAGAAACTCACTCAAAACCGCATAACTATGTGGAAACTGAACAATCTGCTCCTGAATGACTACTGGGTAAATAAGAAAATTAAGGCAGAAATCAGTAAGTTCTTTGATTCCTATGAAAACCGACACAACATAGAAGAATCTCTGGGACACAGCTAAAGCAGTGTTTAGAGGGAAATTTATATCACTAAAATGCCCACAGGAGAAAGCGGGAAAGATCTAACATTGACACCCTATCATCACAATAAAAGAACTAGAGAAGCAAGAGCAAACAAATTCAAAAGCTAGGAGAAGACAAGAAATAACTAAGATGAGAGCTAGAGACAAGAAAATCCCTTCAAAAAATCAATGAATCAGGAGTTGCTTTTTTGAAAACATTAACAAAATAGATCGATAGCCAGACTAATAAAGAAGAAAAGAGAGAAGAATTAAATAGACATTATAAAAATGATAAAGGGGATATCACCACTAATCTCACAGAAATACAAACTACCATCAGAGAATGCTATAAACACCTCTACTCAAACTACAAAATCTAGAAGAAATGGATAAATTCCTGGACACATACTCCCTCCCAAGACTAAACCTGGAAGAAGTTGAATCCCTGAATAGACCAATAACAAGTTCTGAAATTGAGGCAGTAATTAATAGCCTACCAACCAAAAAATACCCAGGACCAGACAGATTCACAGCCAAATTCTACCAGAAGTACAAAGAGGAGCTGGTACCATTCCTTCTGAAACTATTCCAAACAAGAGAAAGAGAAGGAATCCTCCCTAACTCATTTTATGAGACCAGTATCATCCTGATACCAAAACCTGAGAGAGACACAACAAAAAAAGAAAATTTCAGGCCAATATCCCTGATACGAACATCAATGCAAAAATCCTCAATAAAATACTGGCAAACCAAATCCAGCAGCACATCAAAAGTCTTATCCACCATAATCAAGTCGGCTTTATCCCTGGGATACAAGGCTGGTTTAACCTATGCAAATCAATAAACACAATCCATCATGTAAACCAAAGCAATGATGAAAACCACATGATTATCTAAATAGATGCAGAAAAGACCTCTGATAAAATTCAACAGCCCTTCATGCTAAAAACTCTCAATAAACTTGGTATTGATGAAACATATCTCAAAATAATAAGTGCTATTTATGACTAACCCACAGCCAGTATAATACTGAATGGGCAAAAGCTGGAAGTATTCCCTTGGAAAACCGGCACAAGACAAGGATGCCCTCTCTCACCACTCCTATTCAACATAGTATTGGAAGTTCTGGCCAGGGCAATCAGGCAAGAGAAAGAAATAAAGGGTATTCAAATAGGAAAAGAAGACATCAAGTTGTCTGTCTTTGCAGATAACATGATTGTATATTTTGAAAACCTCATTGTCTCAGTCCAAAATCTCCTTAAGCTGATAAGCAACTTCAGCAAAGTCTCAGGATACAAAATCAATGTGCAAAAATCACAAGAATTTCTATACATCAATAATAGAGAAACAGAGAGTGAAATCTTGAGTGAACTCCCATTCACAATTGCTACAAAGAGAATAAAATACTAAGAATCCAACTTACAAGGGATGTGAAGGACCTCTTCAAGTAGAACTACAAACCACTGCTCAAGCAAATAAAAGAGGACACAAGAAATGGAAAAACATTCCAAGCTCATGGATAGGAAGAATCAATATTGTGAAAATGACCATACTGCCCGAAGTAATTTATAGATTCAGTGCTATCCCAATCAAGCTACCATTAACTTTCTTCACAGAATTGAAAAAAACTACTTTAAATTTCATATGCAACCAAAAAAGAGGCTGTATAGCCAAGACAATCCTAAGCAAAAAGAACAAAGCTGGAGCCATCATGCTACCTGAATTCAAACTGTACTACAAAGCCTACAGTAACTAAAACAGCATATTACTGCTACCAAAACAGATATATAGGCTAGTGGAACAGAATGGAGTCCTCAGAAATATCGCCACACATCTACAGCCATCTTATCTTTGGCAAACTTCACAAAAGCAATGGGGACAGGATTCCCTATTTATTAAATGGTGTTGGGAAAAGTGGCTAGCCATATGCATAAAAGTGAAACTAGACTCCTTCCTTACACCTCATACAAAAATTAACTCAAGATGGATTAAATACTTAAATGTAAGACCTAAAACCATAAAAACCCTAGAAGAAAACCTAGGCGATACCATTGAGGACATAGGCATGGGCAAAACTTCATGACTAAAACACCAAAAGCAATGGCAACAAAAGCCAAAATTGATAAATGGGATCTAATTAAAGAGCTTCCTCACAGCAAAAGAAACTATCATCAGAGTGAACAGGCAGCCTACAGAATGGGAGAAAATTTTTGCAATCCATCCATCTGACAAAGGGCCAATATCCAGAATCTAGAAGAAACTTAAACAAATATACAAGGAAAAAAAAACCCATTAAGAAGTGGGCAAAGGATAGGAACAGATACTTCCCAAAAGAAGACATTTATGTGGCCAAGAAACATGAAAAAAAGCTCATCATCGTTCATCACTAGAGAAATGCAAATCAAAACCACAATGTGATACCATCTCATGCCAGTTAAAATGGCTATCATTAGAATGTCAGGAAACTACAGATGCTGGAGTGGATGTGGAGAAATAGGATCACTTTTACACTGTTGGTCAGAGTGTAAATTAGTTCAACCATTGTGGAAGACACTGGCAATTCCTCAAGGATCTAGAACCAGAAATACCACTTGACCCAGCAATCCCATTACTGGGTATATACCCAAAGGATTATAAATCATTCTACTATAAAGACACATGCACACATATGTTTATTGCAGCAATATTCACAATAGCAAAGACTTAGAACCCACCCAAATGCCCATCAATGAAAGACTGGATAAATCAAATTTGGCACATATACATTGTGGAATACTATGGAGCCATAAAAACGATGAGTTCATGTCCTTTGCAGGGACATGGATGAAGCTGGAAACCATCATTCTCAGATAACTAACACAGGGAGAGAAAACCAAACACCGCATGTTCTCACTCATAAATGGGAGTCAAACAGTGAGAGCACATGGACACAGGGCGGGGAATATCACACACTGGGGCCTGTCTGGGGGTTGTGGGCTAGGGAAAGGATAGCATTAGGAGAAATACCTAATGTAGATGACGGGTTGATGGGTGCAGCAGACCACCATAGCATGTGTTTGTATGTCTATGTAACAAACCTGCACGTTTTGCACATGTATCCCAGAACTTAAGTATTAAAAAAAAAAAAAAAAAAACTGTCCAATACTGGGCAGTTTATCAATAAAAGAAGTTTAGTTGACTCACAGTTCTGCATGCCCGTGGAGCCCTCAGGAAACTTAACAATTATGGCAGAAGGGGAAGCAGGCATGTCTTACATGGCATCAGGCAAGAGAGCATGTAATGGAAGCAAAGGGGGAAGAGCCCCTTATAAAACCATAAGATCTTATGAGAACTCACTATCATGAGAACAGCATGGGGGAATCCATGCCCAAGATCCAATCACCTCCCACCAGGTCTCTTTCTCAACACCCGGGGATTACAGGGATTACAATTTGAGATGAGATTTAGGTGGGGACACAAAGCCAAATCATATGAAAGATTTACCTATAAACATAATAAAGACAATATACCACAAGCCCATAGTGAACATTATACTCAGCACTGAAAAGTTGAAGGCCTTTTTCCTAAGATGAGGAACAAGACGTGGGTACTCACCCTCACCACTTTTGTTCAACACAGTACTGAAAGTACTAACCAGAATAGTTAGGCAAGTCAAATAAATAAAAAGGATTCAAATTGGAAAGGAAGAAGTAAAATTGTCTCTCCTTATAGATAACATAACCTTATATATAGAAAAGCTTAAAGGCTCCACCAAGAACCTGTTAGAATTGATTAATAAATTCCATAAAGTTGTAGATTACAAAATCAACATATAATTGTTAGTAGCATTTCTATACGGTAATAACAAATTGCCTCAAAAGGAAATTAAGAACACAATCCTATTTACAATAGTTACAAAAAAAAATTAGATATAAATTTACCCAAAGAGGTAAAAACTCTAAGCAGAAAACTATAAACCATTTATGAAAGAAATTTAGGGAGATTAAATAAATGGAAAGATATCCCATGTTCATGAATTGAAAGGATTAACATTGTTAAAGTGTCTCTACTTCCCAAAGTTATCTGCAGATTCTATGCAACCCCCATCAAAAACTCCAATGACATATTCCCCAGAAATAGAAAAAAAAAATCCTAAAATTCGTATGGAATCACAAACACTTCAAAATAGCTAGAGGAATGTTGAGTAAAAAGGACAAAACTGGAGGCCTCATAGTACCTAATTTGAAAATCTACTACAAAGCTGTGTTAATCAAAACAGCATGGTGCTGGCATAAAAGCAGACACACAGATTTACAGGATAGAATGGAAAAGCCAGAAAAAAATCCACACATTTATGGCCAATTGATTGTTGATAAAAACGCCAAGATCACACAATGGGGGAAGGACACTCTCATCAATAAATGGTCGTAGGGAAACTGGGTGTTCACTTGCAGAAGAATAATATTAGACTCCCATCTCACATCATATATATAAAAATCATCTCAAAATGGATTAAATGCTTAAGTGTAAGACCTAAAAGTGTAAAAATAGTAAATCATAGGAGAAAAGCTCTCTGTCATTGGTATGATCACACATACTTGGGATATAACCCTCAAAGCACAGACAACAAAAGTACAAATAGACAAATAGGATGACATCAAACTAAAAAGCTTCTGGACAGCAAAGGAAACAGAATGAAGAGAAAACCTGTGGAATAGGAGAAAATATGTGAGACCATATGTCTGATAAGGAATTAATATCCAGAATATATGAGGAAGTTGAAAGTAAGAAAACAAATAATCTGGTATAAAAATATGCAAAGGACCTATATAAACATTTTTGAAAATAAGACATATAATTGACCAACAGGTTTATGAAACAGTGATGAACATTACTGATCATCAGAAAAATGCAAATTATAACTCTAATGAGATACTATCTTATAGCTGTTAGAATGGCTACTTTAAAAAAGACCGAAGATAAATATTAGCAATGTTATGGAGAAAAGAGAACCCTTGAAGACTGTTGGTTGGGTTGTAAATTAGTATTCCAGCCATAATTGAAAACAGTATGGAGGTATCTCAAAAATTAGAAGTACAACTATCATGTCATCCAACAATTTTACTATTTGGTGTATGTCCAAAGGAAATCATATCAGTATGTCAGAGAGATACCTGTACTTCTGTCATGGCATCCTTGAAGTGTCACTTTTCTAGCTGGAAACCTCTGTGGCTGGTATTGCCTTTGCCTGAATTTTGCTTGGGCCTGCCTGGCTTGTTCTGCCCACTCTGCCTGGCAGAATATACTCTGCTCGTGCTAACAGCCTATATCCCATGCCTGCCAAGGGTGAGCCAGGTACGGAGTGGTGAGGGGTGTGTGAGTTAGTGTGTGATCCGGCCACTGCACACAGCCAGGCACACTAGTTGTGGTGTGGTGGACAGCTCCAGGTGCCGGCACCCTGCAAGGCTGCGGCTCAATGAGGCATACCACAAGCAGCTTCCACGGCTGGCACTAGGGTAGGCAGTGGTGCCTGGAAGCTTGGAGACTTCAGGAACTGCAGAGCCCCATTGAGGGTGTCATAGCTCTGGCTTGGGGAGCTCTTAAGTCTGGGCTCCCTGAAGTTCTACAGCTCTTCTCTCCTTGTCACCTGCAACATGGCAAGCAAAGGGCATGTTTCAGCCCTATTTGTGTTACTGCTCTTTCAGTCGTGCCATTCAGCAGGTCCCAAGTTCTTGTCCTGTGTCCAGGAAGAATGAGTTATGTGGATAAGTGGAGGGTGAACAAGGTGAAGAGAACCTTTATTGAGTGACAGAACAGCTTAAAGGAGACCCACAGTAGGTAGCTCCTCTCTGCAGGCAGGGCATCTTGACAAGTGTTCAGCTCTCAGCAGAGAGGAGACCCATAGTGGGTAGGTTCTCTCCACGGGCAGGTTGTCCCATCATCTGCTCAGCTCTCAGCAGAGAGGAGACCCTCAGTGGATAGCTCTTTTCTGCAGGCAGATTGTCCTGTCATCTGCTTGAGTTTGGCTGAATCCAGGGTTTCTATGGGCTTCAGAGGGGAGGAAGTGCATGCTGCTTCGTCCATGGAAAGCCACGGCAGACCCAGAAAAAGCACCAGAAGTTCTCCCTCCAGTCCATGGCACTGGCAGTCCAGCCCCCAGGCCTCAGGCTGTCTCTGACCTGAAGATGAGGTTTCACCAGGTACCTGCCCCTTTCCATCTAGGCCTGTCTGCCTCCTGCTGCCATTAACCTGCCATCCACGGTGCCCATGGTGCCCAGGCTGTCTGTGCTGAATGTTGCCTGCAGGCCTGCGTCAAGCCGCCCGTAGCCCCCTGTCAGCCTTTCTCCCATCCTCTTTGGTACCCAAAGTCTGGAGGGGGTCAAGGCATGAGGGGGCTAGTGTGTCATAGCTGCCCTGAGTGTGTGCACACCTGGCTGACTTGTGACAGTGCCCGGGCTTGGCTACAACTTTGCTCCGAAATTGGAGCGGGTGTTTGTAGTGGGTACTTGGAGTGGGGAGAGGCTAGGCTGCAGGAGCAGTCACTTCCAAGCTTGTGGGTCAGCAGGGCTTCCTGGGTCCCCAAGAGTGTAGAGATGCCCGGGTCTGCAGCCACAGCTTGACGGCTACAACTGCACCCAGGGGTGGGGCTTCCACCTCTTTAGCTTAGAATGGGCTGGGGGCTTCCACCTGTTCTTGGTTCCTGCTGGCTCCGTGGAGTGCACAGCTCCAGCTGCGCCTCCCCCACTGCATCTGGTGTCATTGATGATGCCAGGGATTGATTGACACCATTCCAGACAGGCTGCCACTGCCATCAGTCCCTGCTCTGAAGAGGTACATCTGCTGCCATTAGGATAGGGGCAATGACTGCTCTTAACTGCGTCATGCTAACTGAGGGTGTTGTTTATGGGGAAAATGGCAGTTATGTCTTCTTAGAGGCCTTATCTATGGGTCCTTAGTAAAAGGGAGCCATCAGCCAAGTTTCTATTTGCATGACCATTTGGAATTTGATGGCCCAAAGGTGAGAAGAGACAAACCGAGTTTTTGGAAGACATGGATCAAAACGAAACAAAGGGGTAAGGACAGCCCATAAACCCTGAGGCTGCTGACATGCTCAAAATTAGAATATTGATCCAGATTTTTAAATTACCCATCCCTTTTGTCTCTTCTGAGCTGTAGTCAGAAATCACTGGTTGGTTCACAGGAGCAAGCAGGGTTAGTCTAAAATACAGACCAAAACTTAAAAACGAAGTCTGGAGGGGGCTGAGGCAGCACGGAGCTGGCGTTTCAGCCCTGCCCCAAGTGTGCACATATCCAGCTATGTCGTGACAGTGCCCAGCCTTGGCCACAACGTTGCTCCAAAATTAGAGTGGGTGCCAGGATTGGGGAGAGGCCAGGCAGCAGGAGCAGACTCTTCCGAGACTGCAGGAGTGTCTTCCTAGGCCCCCGATAGTGCAGAAATGCTTGGGTCTGCAGCTGTGGCTGGGTGGCTGCAGCTGCATCCAGGAGGGCAGGGCTCCTGCCCCTTCATCTTGGAAGTGGGCAGGGCTTCCACCTGTTCCTGGCTCCTGCAGCTTTGTGGAGTCCGCAAGCTCCAGCCTTACCTCCCACACTGCAGCTGACATCATGGCAGTGGCTGCTCCAGATGCCCCGCTACTGCCATCACTTCCATGTTCGTTGTGGCATTCTTTCCAATAGCCAAGATGTGGAATCAATCTAAGTGTCCATTAATGGGTGAATGGATGAAGAAAACATGTTATATATACACAGTGAAATATCATTCACCCTTAACAAAAGAAGGAAATCCTGTCATTCTCAACATCATGGATCAACCTGTAGGACATTATGTTAAGTGAAATAAGTCAGACACAGAAAGACAAATACTCATGATCTTACTTGTATGTGTAGTGTAAAAATGTTGACCTCGTAGAAACAGTGAAATGTTGATTATCAGGCTAGGGTGTGGGAGGAATTAGGGAGATGTTGGTTAAAAGACAGAAAAATTTATTTAAAGTGGAGGAATAAGTTCGAAGACTATTGTAAATCATGATGGCTGCAGTTAATAACAATATGTTGTATATTTGAAAATTGCTAAGACAGTAGATTTTAAGTGTTCTTACCAGAAGAAATGATAAGTATGTGAGGTAATGTATATGTTAAATAGCTTGATTTAGCCATTCTACAGGTATCAAAGCGTCATGTTTTATATTATAAACATATAATTTTAATCAAAGTACTGAGACTCTGAGAAAGGCATTAGTTAATTTGCCCATAGTTATTTATTTAGTGAATCCAATGGTCTTATTTCAGATGTGTGTTCTTAGCCAAAAGAAGCACTTGCTTTCCCCTCCACTTCTGTCCCTAAAAACTGAAAAGCAAAATAAAGAGGTGGAAAGAGGCTGGGTGCGGTGGCTCACGCCTGCAATCCCAGCACTTTGGGAGGCCAACATGGGTGGATCACGAGGTCAGGAGTTCAAGACCAGCCTGACCAACATGGTGAAACCCCATCTCTACTAAAAATACAAAAATTAGCTGGGCATGGTGGTGCATGCATGTAATTCCAGCTACTCAGGAGGCTGAGGCAGGAGAATCGCTTGACCACGGAGGTTGCAGTGAGCTGAGATCAGCGCCACTGCACTCCAGCCTGGGTGACAGAGTGAGACTCTGTCTCAAAAAAAAAAAAAAAAAAAAAAGAAGTGGAAAGAAATTCAGTAGTCATTTAATTCAGCCTTGCAGTTGATGCAGTCTTTAGCTAAACACTGGGATAGTTTGGGAGGGAAGGCCGTTAGTACAATTTTTTTATACGTTGTGCATAAGAGGCTTTTGAGTCATGGATCTTTGATAATTTCTTTACTTTCAGTAGTAACGTATCCTCGGTAACTTTTTTACTTTCTGTAATAACATATCCTAGACAAATTTTATGCATTTTTTTCCATACTTGAAAGAAACTTTTTATTAAAAAATAGTATTAATAATGGAGCATAATCTGATAGGAGTGTTCATTACTACTGTTTTATTGTTTTTAAGCTTTTTCCATGGGTAGAGTAGGAAACACATTTTTGGAGAGAAAAACATGAATCCCAAATTTATCCTCATTCTAATTTAAGATAAAGATTTTGAGGGATTTTATTTACCACTTTGGTCTTACCATTTTTTGTATATCTTTTTCTTTTATTATCCTTTTACCTCTGTTCTCTAAATTTACATTTTGTTTTTTGTAATTTTTTTTTTTTGCTAGATGCAGGCCTAGGTATTTTATTTTACTTTTCATTATAGTCGTAGAGTCTTCTCAATTATTTTAACTAAGTAGGTTTTTTTGGGTGGTGGGAGAAGGAGAAAACATTAAGTTGTCTGCTTATTTATTTTACATATTGCTTATAATTCTCTTGTGAATTATTTTAGGGTTTTTATTGGTTGTTTTTGTTTTTGCCTTCCTGATATAAAAATTATATTGCTTGCAAATAAAGATTACTTTCCTTCTTTTTCTTCCATTTTTGGCCTCTAATGTTTTCTTTGTGTTGTTTAATAACACCAAAAGATATTAAATAATAGAAGAGATGGTGGACATCTTTGTCTTATTCCTTATTTTAATGAGAAAGTACCTAACATTTCCAATTAAGTAAGTTGCTGGCTAATTGGGCAAGTACAGACACATGTGTATATCTATATATCTATATCTATATCTATATCTATATGTATTCAGGCTAACAAATACCTCTTAATTTCTATGTAAACATTAAAATTTTTATTTTGGTAATTATGAATGATGTTGAATTATGTCACTTGAGTTTTCAGCAGTTATGAAAATGAACATATAATCTTCTGTTAATATAATGGATTTTATTAATGCTTTTTTAATATTTAAAACTTTGAATTTCTGGCATGTACCCCTCTTCCAAATGTTTTTTAGTGTTTTGGATTCTTTTGCATATTATCTCATTTAAAGTTTTTGCATCATTCTTCTATAGTGTGTTTGATTTGTACAATTTTCTGTGCAGTTTTGTGAAGTTTTGGGGCCAATGTTATATACCTGTTATATAAAAGTAATTTGGAAATTTTGTTCCTTTTTAAAACCTAGTCCTTATTTTTATTTTATTCAGGCACTGTTTTTTTTTTTTTTTTTTTTTTTTTTTTGAGACGGAGTCTCACTCTGTCGCCCAGGCTGGAGTGCAGTGGCGCAGTCTCGGCTCACTGCAAGCTCCGCCTCCCGGGTTCACGCCATTCTGCCGTCTCAGCCTCTCCGAGTAGCTGGGACTACAGGCGCCCGCCACCACGCCCGGCTAATTTTTTGTAGTTTTAGTAGAGACGGGGTTTCACCGTGGTCTCGATCTCCTGACCTCGTGATCCGCCCGCCTCGGCCTCCCAAAGTGCTGGGATTACAAGCGTGAGCCACCGCGCCCAGCCCAGGCACTGTTTTAACAGATGATCAAGTACCTACCATGTGCTATTAACAATAAAATTGTAATGGTAGTTAATAGTTCCTTAGCTCTTACTATGTATTTGTCAGTATTCTAAGTACAGTTGATTCTCACTACTTGAAGTAGATTTGTTCTATGAAGTAGCAGTGACTAATAAATTAGCTCTTACTGGAATTACAATGTTAGGTTCCTGTAAGCCTCTAGTCACAACGTTTTTGTTCACCTATCAATACGTAACTTTTTTAAAATATGTATTTCTGTTTAAAGACAACTTATTTAAAATATGTATTGTTGATTCATTAATATTGAACTCATGTCCCACAGCACTATGACTCATGCCTGAAGGAAGCTTTTGTAACACACATATTTTGTCCTTAAGGTATATCACAGGCATCTTGTGCTTAGGAACACTAGACAGCACTTGGGCATTCTAAATAGCCAAATCATCAACAAAAAGCACAAAAATGAGAACATTGTTGCACTTAATAGACTGTGAAAATAATAATCCTTTATAGTATGAGAGCAGAAACAAAGCAGAGCATTACTTTGTTCAGTTTCAGCTGATAGGATGCAAATCAGGTGACTCAAAATTCTCCCCCTCTGCACATTTCCACAAATTATTGCCAAAGTGCTACGAATATTGATGTTGGGTTACAAATAAATTTTATTGAGTAGGCAAATTCACAAATGTGGAATCTGTGGATGAGGATTGATTGTATTTCTGTGTATTTAATATGTGTTCATTTATTGGTCATAGCAATCCTATGAGGTAGGTATTATAACACATACTATACAGTAAAGAGGTTAAGTTCCTTGTGCAGTGTTACACAATCAATGAGTGTTTGAGGACACCACTAAAGTAGTGTAACTGATACCAAGACATGTTGTTTGCCCTTAGGAGCTATTTCCATCTAAAAGGGTTAAAGGTGTTTTGCTCAAATAACTAAATTTAAGGTAGTTTGAAATAAGTAGCATAAGGTAGTGCTACCAAGATGTAATGGATATTCAGAGGGAAGATTATTTTGGAGACCACGGAAAGGCTTTAGGTGATGGTTTCTAAATGGAGGCTTTTAGAATCAGTAAGATTTCATCAAGTTGGCTTATGAGGATGTAGGAGATGAACTATTTCAGAAGGTACTCATTTTTTGCATCAAATACCTTCAATGATTCTAGTCTTTTTGGAATAGGAAAGTGATGGTGAAGGGGCAACCTCTTTAGTTTTCAGTTTTCAGGATTCATATACTCACTCTATGACCATTTTTTCCAGTACTATTTAAAAATTTATTCTGCCTTTGTAATACTGGGAACTAAAGCATAGCATCATTAATTGGAAGTCTTAAAGATGAACAAGGCAGTGTTTTAATGTAAATGTATGCATTTCTTATTATGCAAGAAGAAAAACCAACAATAGATTGACATTTGTGCAATAGGACTACAAATAGTGGGTGTTTCGTGGGAGAAAAAATTGTTTCCCAATTTTTTGGGAAAAATTCAAGTAAATATTAAAAATTGCTGAAATACAAAGATTTTCTCCCATATACAATACTTTTGTAATATACTCATCATGTTTTTCAATGCATCTCATTAGCCATACCTCTTAACTGCATTGTAAAAACCAAAAAATTAAGAGGGAATATTTTAAACCAAATATTCTAACTTCAATAGGCAACATAGTGATTATCATTTCAGATTTGGTTTCCATGTAATTGGGCTGATTTATCATAGGTTGTAGATGTGTAAACCTACCTGTGTATGATCTTGTTGAGGGCAAGAATTGTGGCTTTTCATTTTTTGCGTTTCTGATATCCAGCAAAGTTCCTATCACATAGAAAGCCCTCAGGAAATGTTACTGCCTAACTAAATGCATACTCCAAAACCCTTTATGACTAATAATTTCTATGTAAATATTGTAGATTGTGTTGATCAGTGTTCTTGCATTCTATGTATTATTTTGTTTATTTTCAATGAAACACTGTGAGAGTGATCAAAGTGCAAAAAATCTGTTCTTATATTTAGCTTTATAATCAGAAACACCATACTAATTCATAATTTTTTTTCACACCATTGGCGTGCTTTTCTTTTTTATTGTTAGTTTTTTTTTTATTGTCAGAGAATGTTAGCATAACACTCTCAAGAATATATTTCCTCATTACTGCAGTGAATAACTCAGTGATGTGAAATTAGAAGATAACCTATTCTGTTTCAGCACCAGTGCTTTGACACATATAACTTGAAATGTGAATATGAATTTTATTTTTTCATGTTAAAGGATTCAATTTTTCATCAGTTACTTAGATCTTCATAAAATCTGAAGTTAGGAAGGAACTTTACTAGTTATTAAGTCCTATTCCATTTTAATGCCTGCAGTAGTAAGTGTTTATTTATGATAAAACTCTGATTAGGTAGTAGGGAAAATTCAAGGTCAAAAGTACAAATTTCTACCAAACTAAAGAAAGCATATGTTAATATGACTTGTAAGCTTCTTGGATTCATATATATTAAGGAGGGAGGTGGAAGATGACAGTTTTAAGAATCACATAGTGTTCAACAAAAAGCCAATAAAAAGTCATCTCTGTGCCAAGAGTTATTGAACATTTTGAAATAAGAGTTATAGATTAATTAATATATTTCAATATTATCAATATTTGCTCTTGGTCAAGTTCCCCTCCTCTCCCAAGAAGAAATAGTTTTTTGATCCAGTGTTCAATTTTGGTTCTCTCCGTTAAACATATCAAGCTTACAAGGCTAAGATAGGTGTCGCTGAGAATGTATTTTATGAAAAACAATTGAAAAAATTGTATTCTTAAACATGGGATCATATTTGGAGTCTTAGTGTCTATGAAATCCTCCTGGTACAAAATTTATATATGGATAAAAACTAAAACAGTAGGATTTTGAAATCTTTTAATTTTAGATTACAAAAAGAATATGGGAAATACAGAAACACACAAGAAGAAAGCTTTAAAATCCCTGTAATCCCTCTATCTAGAAATAGTAATATTTTGATATATACATTTTCAGGGTTTTTTTTTTGTGTGTGTATGCACACACATCTATACTATTTTACAAACTTTGAATCATACCATAGGAACACTTTTGTTCCTTGCTTTTTTCAACTTTATGGACATTTTCCTATGCCACCAAAAATTTAGTTCAAAGTCATTTAAGATGGTTATATAATTTTCCACTGAATGCCTGTATCATAAGCGATCTTCAGCAGTAGGACATTAGATATATAGATATATCCAATTTTCAATTATGAACAGTGTTATGCTAAGTATTTTTATGTAGCTTTTTATACACAATTCCTATTTTTGTATGATGAAGGGAATGGGATTTTAAATCTTATATTGATTGTACCTTGCAACTATACTTCTGTTTTGTCTTAGATATTATCAAATGATATATTTAAACATTTATCTTGGTAAATAAATACTTGATAAGTTAGGTCACTTTTGTCACAAACAAAATTTTTAATTTTTTATTCTATTTCTACATAGGTCAGTTGTAGTTGTAATGAAGGAATCATATTTCCTCAAATCTAAAAATTATAAAGATGGAAACTGATATTTCTTTATGTCTAACAGTTTGATTATGCATCTTATGATTAATGTTAGTATTATCTGAGACAAATATTTCACTGTCCTTTATGTGCAGTTCTTTATGTACATTGTCCACTATGACAAAATATGTCTCTTAATTTAGGTCTTGGGGAATGAACACTTGTTTTTAATATTAGCCTATCAGAGTAAGCACTTTAATTGGATTAGCTCATTTAATTCTCATAACATTGCACGAACTATAGGTAGCATTTTATCCTATTTTATACATGAGGAATTCTGACTCATAGAGTCCTCATGTGTCATAGAGTCCTTTGTAGGGCTACAAAGTTTAGGCAGTAATATAGATGGTAGTATCATGATTGATTTGTAGGAACTCTGTTAGTGGCACCTGCATTTGTAAACATCTACAGCAGGAATGTATGCCATTTAATGCTTTTGTTTTTTTTCTTCTACTCTAATTGAAGATTATTTTCCAAAGTTATTCTCTTAACAAAAATTTAAAAATATACTATATAGAATATGTATATAGATATTTGTATGCATATGTATGTGTATGCATTCGGGTGTGAATAGAAATCCACAAACCTAACTGAATAGTTGCTTTGCAGACACTAGGTTATGGAACACAATCCACTGACTGAAATATTTTTTCTGGCTATAATTGGAGTATAATTAAAATATAAACTTGTAAGTTCCTCTTTCTAAAAAGATATTTTAGGCTGGGTGCAGTGGCTCACGCCTGTAATCTCAGCACTTCGGGAGGCTGATGTGGGCGGATCACGAGGTCAGGAGTTCGAGACCAGCCTGACCAACATGGTGAAACCCCGTCTCTACTAAATACAAAAATTAGCTGGGCGTGGTCGCGCACGCCTGTAATCCCAGCTACTCAGGAGGCTGAGGCAGGAGAACTGCCTGAACCTGGGAGGCAGAGGTTGCAGTGAGCCAAGATCGCGCCATTGCACTCCAGCCTAGGCGACAGAGCGAGACTCCATCTAAAAAAAAAAAAAAAAAGATATTTTGGAAAAACAGATTTTACTCTTTTCATTAGAAAAGTATTACAATATGTAGCAGTATATATACTCAGAAATGCATATGTCTGATTTAAAATGATTTATTCTTTAGCTTTAAGCCTATGTATATATTTTTTAAATAATTTCTTATTTTAGATTCGGGAGTACATGTACAGATTTGTTACATGGGTATATTGCATGATGCTGAGGTTTGGGATATAGATGATCCTGTCACCCAGGTACTGAGCATAATACCTGGTAGGTAGTTTTTCAGCCCATTTCCCCCTCCCTCCCCCCCTCCCTTCCCCCTCCCTTCCCCCTCCCTCCTTTAGACATCTCTAAGTGTCTATTGTTCTCATCTTTGTGTCCATATGTATTCCGTTGTTTAGGTCACACTTATAAGTGAGAACATATGGTATTTGGTTTTCTGTTCCTGTGTTAATTAGGATAATGGCCTCCAGCCACATCCATGTTGCTGCAAAGGACACATTTTAGTCTTTTTATGGCTGTGTAGTATTCCATGGTGTATATGTGCCACGTTTGCTTTATCGACTCTACCATCGATGGGCACCTAGGTTGATTCCATATCTTTGCAATCGTGAATAGTGATGCAATGAACATATGAGTGCATATGTCTTTTTTTAGGATAATTTATTTGCCTTTGGGTGTATACCCAGTAATGGGATGGCTGGGTCAAACAGTAGTCCTGTTGTAAGTTTTTGAGAAATCTCTCAACTGCTTTCCACAGTGGCTGAACTAACTTGCATTCCCACCAAGAGTGTATATGTGTTCCCTTTTCTCCCCAGGCTTGTCAGCATTTATTATTTTTTGACTTTTTAATAATCACCATTCTGACTGGTGTAAGATGGTATATTGTTGTAGTTTTGATTTGTGTTTCTCTGATGATTAGTGATGATGAACATTTTTCATTTGTTTCTTGGCCACTTACAGTGTCTTCTTTTGATAAGTGTCTATATCCTTTGCTGATTTTTTTTTTTTTTTTTTTTTTTTGAGACGGAGTCTCACTCTGTCACCCAGACTGGAGTGCAGTGGCACAATGTCGGCTCACTGCAATCTCTGCCACCCGGGTTAACACCATTTTCCTGCCTCAGCCTCCCGAGTAGCTGGGACTATAGGTGCCCGCCACCACGCCCGGCTAATTTTTTGTGTTTTGTTTAGTAGTGACGGGGTTTCACCGTGTTAGCCAGGATGGTCTCAATCTCCTGACCTTGTGATCTGCCCGCCTTGGCCTCCCAAAGTGCTGGGATTACAGGTGTGAGCCACCGTGCCCGGCCCCATTTTTTAAAGGAGTTATTTGTTTTTTGCTTGTTGATTTAAGTTTCTTATAGATTCTGGATATTAGACCTTTGTCGGATGCATAGTTTGTGAATATTTTCTCCCATTCTCTAGGCTGTTTACTGTTGATAATTTATTTTGCAGAGCTCTTTAGTTTAATTAGGTCCCACTTGTCAATTTTCATTTTTGTTGCAATTGCTTTTGGGGACTTAGTCATAAATTCTTTGCTAAACCTGATGTCAAGAAGTGCATTTCCTAGGTTTTCTTGTAGGATTTTTGTAGTTTGAGGTCTTATATTTACATCTTTAATCCATCTTGGGTTAATTTTTGTATGTGGTGAAAGGTAGAGACTAGCTTCATTCTTCTGCATATGGCTAGACAGTTATCCCAGCACCATTTATTGAACAGGGAGTCCTTTCCTTATTGCTTCCTTTTGTTGACTGTTGAAAATCAGATGGTTATGGGTGTATGGCTTTATTTCTGGGTTCTTTATTCTGTTCTATTGGTCTTTGTGTCTGTTTTTATACCAGTCTCATGCTGTTTTGGTTACTATAGCCTTATATGTTTGAAGTCAGGTAGTGTTCTTTTTGCTTAGTATTGCCTTGGCGATTTGGGATCTGCTTTTGTTCCGTGTGAATATTAGAATAGGCTTTTCTAATTTTGCAAAAAATGATGTTGGTAGTTTGATAGAAATAGCATTGAATTTATAAATTGCTTTGACCAGTATGGCCATTTTAACAATATTGATTCTCCCAATTCATGGGCATGGAATATATTTCCATTTATTTGTCTTGTCTCTCATTTAATTCAGCAGTGTTTTGTAGTTCTTGTAGAGATCTTTCACCTCTTTGGTTAGATGTATGCATAGGTTTTTGCTGTTGGAAATTGGTGTGTGTTCTTGATTTGGCTCTCGGGTAGAATGTTTTTGGTGTATAGAAGTGCTATTGGTTTTTGTACATTGATTTTGTATCCTAATTTAACAGTTCCAGGAGCCTTTTGGCAGCATCTTTAGTGTTTTCTAGGTGTGGAATCATATCATCACTGAAGAGAGGTAATATGACTTCTTTTCCTATTTGAATGTATTTTATTTCTTTCTTTGGTCTGATTATTCTGACTAGCACTTTCAGTACTATGTTGAATAGGAGTGTTGAGAGTGGGCAGCCTTGTCTCATTCTAGTTCTCAAGGAGAATGACTCCAGCTTTTGCCCATTCAGTATGATGTTGGCTGTGGGTTTTTCATTGATGGCTCATATTATTGTGAGGTATGTTCCTTCGAAGCCTTGTTTGTTGAGGGTTTTTATCATAAAGAGATGCTGGATTTTGTAGAAAGCTTTTTCTTGTCTATTGAGATGATCATATGCTTTTTGTTTTTGATTCTGTTTATGTGGTGAATCACATTTATTGATGTGCATATGTTGAACCAACCCTGCATCCAAGAATAAAGCCTACTCGATCATGGTGAATTAACTTTTTAATGTGCTGCTGGATTCATTTTGCTGGGTTTTGTTTGTTTGTTTGTTTTTGTTTTTTTAGGGTTTTGTGTTTGTGTTCATTTGGGATATTGGCCTGAAGTTTTCTTTTTTGTTGTGTCTTTGCCAGATTTTGGTATCAGGATAATTCTGGCCTTGTAGAATGAGTTAGGGAGCAGGGGGAGTCCCTCCTCCTCAATTTTTTTTTGAATATTTTCAGTAGGATTGGTGCCAGTTCTTATTTGTATGCCTGGTAGAATTCAGCTGTGAATCCTTCTAGTCCATGGCTTTTTTTTTTTTGTTGTTGGTAGGTTTTTAATTACTGACTCAAATTTGGAACTTGTTATTCATCTGTTCAGGTTTTCACTTTCTTCCTGGTTCAATCTTTGGAGGTTGTGTGTTCCTATAAATTTATTTCCTCTAGATTTCTTATTTGTGTTCATAGAGATGTTCATAATAGTCTCTGAGGATCTTTTGTATTTCTGTGGGATCAGTTGTAATGTCATCTTTGTCATTTCTGTTTGTGCTTATTTGGATCTTCCCTTTTTCTCCTTTGTTAATCTAATGAGAAGTCTGTCAATCTTTTTTGTTCTTCCGATAAACCTACTCTTCTTTCCATTGATCTTTTGTATGGATTTTTGTGTCTTAATTTAATTCAGTTCTGATCTTAGTTATTTCTTTTGTTAGCTTTGTGGTTGCTTTTTTTTTCTAGTTTCTTTAGGTACAAAGTTAGATTGTTAATTTGAGATCTTTCTAATTTTTGATGAATGCATTTGGCACCGTAAACTTTCCTCTTAACATGCTTTAGTTCCATCCCAAAGATTTTGTTAATATGTGGTTCTATTTTTGTGAATTTCGAAGAATTTTTTGGTTTCTGCCTTTATTTCATTATTTCCCCAAAACTTATTCAGGAGCAAGTTCCTTCATTTTCATGTATTTGTGTAGTTTTGAGAGATCTTCTTGGTGTTGGTTTTTGTTTTTATTGCACTGTGATGTTAGAATGTGCTTAATATGATTTTGATTTTTTTGAATTTATTGAGACTTGCTTTATGACCAAAACATTTGGTTGATCTTAGAATATGTTTCCTGTGCAGATGAGAAAAATATATATTAGTGATTTTGGGTGGAGTATTCTATAGATGTCTATTGGGTCCCATTGGTCGACTGTCAAGATTAAGTCCGGAATTTCTTTGTTAGTTTTTTTCCTCAATGATCTGTCTAATCCTGTCACTGGGGAGTTGACATCTCTCAGTATTATTATGTGGCTGTTGAGGTCTTTTTCTAGGTCAAAAATAACTTGTATTATGAATCTGGGTGCTCCAATGTTGGGTGTGTATAGACTTAAGGTAGTTAAGTCTTGTTGAATTGAACCCTTTGCCACTATGTAATACCCTTGTTTGCCCTTCTTAATTGTTTTCAGTTTAAAGTCTGCTCTATCTGATATTAGAATTGCAACTCCTGCTCTTTATTGTTTTCCATTTGTATGGCAGTTCTTTTTCCCTTTAATTTTGAGGCTGTTGGTATTGTTACATGTGAGATGCATCTTCTTGAAGACAGCAGACAGTTGGATCTTGTCTTTTTGTCCAGCTTGCCATCCTTTGCCTTTTAAGTGGGTCGTTATTCCATTCACATTCTGGCTTGGCATTGATATGTGAAGTTTTGATCTAGAAATTGTGTTTTTAGCTGGTTGTTTTGTAGAGTTGTTTGTGTAGCTGCTTTATAGTGTCTATGAGCTATATGCTTAATTGTGTTTTTGTGGTATCAGATACTGTTCTTTTACTTTCATGTTTAGCACTCCCTTATGGACTTTTTGTAAGGCTGGTCTAGTGATTACAAATTCTTAGCATTTGAAGCTTAGTTTGGTGGGATATGAAATTCTTCATTGGAATTTATTCTTTTTAAGGCTGCTGAAAATTGGTTTCCAATCTCTTCTGGCTTGTAAGTTTCTGCTGAGTAGCCTGCTACTATCCTGATGGGGTTTCCTTTATAAGTGACCTGACTTATCTCTCTAGCTGCCTTTAAGATTTTTCTTTAACATCGGCCTTGGTGAATCTGATGTCTGTGTGTCTTGGGGATGGTCATCTTGTATAAAACTCACGAGAGTTTTCTGTATTTCTTGAATTGGCATGTTGATATCTCTAGTGAGATTGGGGTATTTTTCGTGGACTGTATCTTCAAATATGTTTTCAAAGTTGTTTTCTCTCTCAGGAATGCCAATGAGTCCTAGGTTTGGTCTCTATATAATCCCATATTTTTCAGAAATTTTTTTCATTTTTAAAATATTCTTTTTTCCTTATTTTTGTCTAAGTTGAATTGAAAAAGCTAAATTGGTCTTCAAGCTCTGAACTTCTTTTCTCAGCTTAGTCTATTCTGCTGTAAATGCTTCTGATTGTACTATGAAGTTCTTGTAGTGAATTTTTCAATTTTAGAAGTTCAGTTCCGTTCTTTTTAAAAATGGCTATTTTGTCTTTCAGCTCTTGAATAGTTCTACTGGATTCCTTTGATTCCTTGAATTGGGTTTCACCTTTCTCCTAAAGCCCTTGAACTTCCTTGTTATCTAGATTCTGAATTGTCTATCATTTCAGTCATTTCCATCTGGTTAAGATCTATTGCTGCAGAGCTTGTGCACTCTTTTGGAAATAAGAGGACAGTGACTTTTTGAATTGTCAGAGTTCTTTTGCTGATTCTTTTTCATCTGAGTGGGCTGGTGTTCCTTTAACTGTGGTATAAGTTGAGTATACTCAATTGGCTTCTTTTCTAAGTGTTTTCAGAGTGCCAAGACTCTATACAGGATTTTTATTTGTGAGTGGATTCTTTCCCTGGGTTTCACAGATGATGTATATTGGCAGAATATTTTTGGTGTTGTAATTTGGTCTGCCAACCAGTAGATGGTGCTTAAGTATAGTGGCCGATAGATAGGCTTTGGCTCTGACTTGCCTCTCTTTTATATTTCAGCAAGTTTAGAGCACTGCTGTCTTCCCTAGGACCCATTCAGTGGCGGGAACTAGCCCTCACATTCAGAAACCCCACACAGGTTTCCCAGTTTCCTCTCTCTTCAGCCTCAGTGTCTGTGTTGCTTTTCAACTCTTGGTGTTTCCTCTCTGAAGATTTGTTCGAAGTATGTTTGTTTACTTGATATTTTGGTCTCTCTTGGTGGCATAGGCACTTCCTGGCTGTGTCTTGTCAGCCATCTTGTCTTCTGTGCCCTCTCAAATCCTTCTTCAAGCCAGTATTTTTGTTATTGCCATTGAAATAGACAATAATTGTCCTAATGTTAAGGAAAAATTTATTCAGTGATACTTGTTAAAGTACATTAAGGAAGACTTTATTTAGGGTCATTGCGATAGATGTAAGGACCACTGACATGGGATTTTACAGTGAGGGAGGGAGACTCGCAATACAGCATGGGCAAGTGGGAATTTATAGCCAATGAGGAGGGATGGAGAGTTAGTAGATAGAAAATTACTAAAAGGAAATATCGGACTTAAAAGGTGATTCTGGCTAAACTCACCTAGAGGGATTTTTTTCTGAAAACATGCCAAGATAATCAGACATCTCCTGGGGATGGTGGAGAATGAAGAATGCAATTAGATATCCAGGGTGATCAGTTATCAATGTTTTTGCTATACTGACTTAGCAGAGTTTTTTGCTAAAACTGAATTTTACAAGAAAGTGCACAGATGGGCCTAGGAGAAAGCTTAGGAACCTTGTTAACACTTGGTCAAGCAAATAATCTTTATCAGTTATAAAGCCCTTCACATAATAAAAGCGGCTTTGATAATTGTGAATTTAACCTTGCGTAGAAATTTTTCAAATAAGAAACTAATATACTTCAAGAATATGCAGGGGATTTTTTTACTAGTAATTTAGTTACATGTTTCCCTCTTTTTGTTTGTTAGAAGTTACATGAGGGCAGTTATGACTTCTGTTCACTAAGGTTAATTCCGCTGAATACATACAAAGCATTATTTTCAAGGCCAAGACCATTGGTAGTGGTGGTAGGGGCTGGAACAAAGAAATTTATTAGATAAGATACCCTTAACACTGATATATGTCCATTTTGTTTTAACAGCATTTCTGTAGAGACAAAAAAGCATAGAAAATATACTTATTGCTATTTGGAGTACTTTGTGGTAAATCTGGAATCCGTGCTTTTGCTTTTATAGTACTTCCATAACAAGGTTATTTTTTAAAACATCATCCAAAACTGAAATTTCAACATTAATTAGATTGGCACTTCTAGTTGTAAATCAGCACTTCCAGTCATAAATCTTGAGGAAATTGGTATCAGACCTCATGATATTCTGTTTTCAGTAGGTTAGTTTACTCAGCATTATTTTGTGCTAAGGAGAAGTATCTCTGTGTTTTAAACCTTTTCAAAGCTATGTAAGTTGATATTTGCTCTTCTAAAATCTTAGCCATCGAATACCAGCTCTACTGCCTGTGTCCGTGGCTTTCCATTCTCCCTATCATTGCCCTGTTAGGGCATCATTATCAGTTAGAGAGACTTGTATTGCTTCCATACTATTCTTCACTGCTAGATGAGAGTTTCTGAAGTTTAGCTCTTATCCTGTCATTCCAAACTTGAATATGTAGAATAATTCCCCATTGACTAATGTGTTTTCTGTGGCCTAACATTCCTATCCTTTTTGTATGATCTCATCCCCCCCATCTACTTTTTAAGTTTTATATTCCGTTATTCTTTTTTCTTCACCTAATACTTAAAACAAACTGTTCTGTAAATAGCCCAACACCAATATGTGTATTTATCATTTTCTTTACATTGTTTTATTTCTCTGAAATGGCCTTTCTTCAGTTTTGCATGCCCAAACTCTACCAAATGAGCCCAATTGTAATGACTTTTCCACGAAGGCCTTCAAACCAAGTTATCACTTGTTTTTCTTTGCTTTTATTATTTTTTTTAACTTTTAAAAATGTTTTCTTCTAACTTCTTTTTTTTTTGTATCTATTTATTTATTGCCCTCAAACATTCTCCTATTTAGTTATTTTTCTTTTATAAAGCTCATCTCTCCTTCCCTCCCACATAGTTGCTCTGCATACTTTCTACTCCTCTTATTTAATTTTTTGTTTTGGAAAATTTAGGGACTATACAAAATAAACACAATGAAGTTTATAGTATGATGTGTCACTATGTACCCATCACTCAGAAGCAAGTTATCGTTATGACATTCTTGTTTCGTTTTTGCCTTCCTCCATTTTTCACCATCCACTCAGTTATTGGTAATTCTTTAAGATAAAATTTACATAATTCAAATTCACAAATCTGAGCTGGACAAATATGACAATTAAGTACACACATGAAACCCAATCCCCTTTCAAAGTATAGATAGAATGTTTCTATCTCTCTAGAAACTTTCTGTTGCCTCTTTCCAGTCAGTCTTCCCACCCTCATGAGTACTGCTTTAACTTTTCTTCACCTTTTGTTTTACCTTTCTTGTTCTTTCCATGTAAATGGAATTACACTCTTTGTGTAAGTCTTCTTTTGCTCTACACGTTCTGAGATTTATCTCTTATTATTACTTGGAACAATAGTCCACTCCATTTTATTACTACTATTCCATTCTGTGACTGTTTTATAATTTATATATCCATTTGGTTTATGGACTTTTTGATTATTTTCAGTTTTTGGCTGTTGTAAGTAAAGCTGCTGTGAATATATACATGTAAGCCTTTTTGTGGATATTACTGATTCTTGTTATTCCCTCTAGTTATGTTCTGTAAAGTCACCGTGGACATTGAATTTTTGAATACTGAACCATTGCTTCTAGGGGAAATATAGGGTTAGGTTCTTGTGATCCTCTGGTCACAACATTTTTGTGAACTAATCAACATATAATTTTATTTTATGCATGTTTCTGTTTAAAGACACCTTATTTACTATATATTGTTGTTTCATTAATGTTGAATTCACAGCCAACAGCACTAGAACTGATGTCTGAATAAACTTTATCTAAAATGTATTTTCTCCTTAAGGCACATCACAGCCTTCTTGCACTCGGGAATACTACACAGCACTTCAGTACTCTTCATGGCACCATTCTACACAGCAAAATCACCAACAAAAAGCATCACAACTTGAAAAACATGGCACAAAATAGACCATGAAAAGGACGCCTGTTTACAGTATGATTGCCAAAACAAGAGAGAGTATCAATATGTTCCACATCAGCTGATAATGTACCTGTCTGCTGACTCAAATTTTTGCCGCTCTGTACACATCTACAAATTATTGTGAAAGAGCTTCAAGTATTGATTTTGGGGTTACTAACAAATTTTAGTTAGGAGATGAATTCACAAATGTGCAATCTGTGAATAATGAAGATTGTATATGTTCTTATTTTTCTTGGATAAATATTAGTATAATTGATGGGTTAAATAGCATCCATACTTTATAAGATACTGCCAAGCCTTTTTCTAATTGTAGTTGCACCATTCTAAATTCTTGTTATTAATGCATAAGAGTTCCACTTGTTTCATATAATCATCAACATTTGATATTATCAGTCTTTCATTTTACTCATTGTAGCACTCATTTGATTTTTCCTTGCTGTAGTTATGTGTTTATGTCTTATCTCTCCCAGCTGGAAATTTTTTGGTGGCAGTATATAATTTGTATTTGTATTTGCCAAACTAATATTTTGGAGAGATACTATACCTTTGTTGTTATGTGCACAAACTTTGGAGCTAGAATGCCTATGGTCAAAGCTCAACTCTCCCACTTACAAATTTTGAGGCCATAGACAATGAAAATAACATAACGGTAAAATAACTTACTATAACTATATTAATTTGGGTCTCTCAACAAGCAATTATTATTAATAGTTTGGAAATCAAGCCTTTTTGAGGTTAGATAGCTTGTCCCAGATCAAACGAGTAAGAGGTACCAGAACAAGATTTCAAAGTCAGGTCTAACTTACTCCAAAGCCAGTGCTTTTAACTGCTGCACAATATAGTATTGCCGCCTAAATCCCACTTTAAAACCTATCATATGTCATTAAATTAATGCTCACCATCCTCTGTTAAGATGTAAATGATATTGAATTAATTTAAAACTTATTCACTTATTGTAATAGATTATATACTTTTTGCTTTTCTACATGCAAATGATGTTATTTGATATTAATAGTAGTTATATTCTTTCATTCCAAAACTTTAGCTTTTATTTTTTTTGTTGCCTGTTGTGATGTCTAGCACCACCAGTTCAAATTTGAATAGAAATTATAATAGTGCATATTTTTGTCTCATTTCCAATTTAAAAGGGAAAGTTTTTATTATTTCATGATTAAGCTTCAAGATGTTTTGTATGTTCTTTTTTATGATTTTTTTCTTTATTTCTTGTAAAAAAAAATGGGATACATATGCAGAACCTGCAGATTTGTTACATAGGTATACATGTGCCATGGTGGTTTGCTGCACCTATTGACCCGTCCTCTAAGTTCCTTCTCCTAACCCCACATCACCCAACAGGTCCTGGTGTTTGTTGTTCTCCTCTCTGGGTCCATGTGTTCTCACTGTTCAACTCCCACTTATGAGTGAGAACGTACAGTGTTTGGTTTCTGTTCCTGTGTTAGCTTGCTGATAATTATGGCTTCTAGCTTCATTCATGTCCCTGCAAAAGACATGATCTCATTCTTTTTTATGGCTGCATAGTGTTCCATGGTGTATACATATCACATTTTCTTTATCCAGTCTATCATTGGCATTTGGGTTGGTTCCATGTCTTTGCTGTTGTAAATAGTGCTGCAGTAAACATACATGTGCATGTGTCTTTATAGCAGAATGATTTATAATCCTTTGGGTATATACCCAGTGATGGGATTGCTGGGTCAAATGGTGTTTCTGGTTCTAGATCCTTGAGAAATGGCCATACTGCCTTCCACAATGGTTGAACTAATTTACATTCCCACCAACAGTGGAAAAGCGTTTCTATTTCTCCACATCCTCACCAGCATCTATTGTTTCTTGACTTTTTAATAATTGCCATTCTGACTGGCATGAGATGGTATCTCATTGTGGTTTTGATTTGCATTTCTCTGATGGTCAGTGGTGTTGAGTTTTTTTTTTTTTTGTATGTTTGTTGGCCATGTAAATGTCTTCTTTTGAGAAGTGTCTGTTCATATCTTTTGCCTACTTTTTGATGGGGTTGTTTTTTTCTTGTAAATTTGTGTAAGTTCCTTGTAGATTCTGGATATTAGACCTTTGTCCGATGTTGTAGATTGGAAAAATTTTCTCCCATTCTATAGGTTGCCTATTCATTCTGATGATAGTTTCTTTTGCTGTGCAGAAGCTCTTTAGTTTAATTAGATCCCATTTGTCAATTTTGATTTCTGTTGCAATTGCTTTTGGCGTTTTCATCATGAAGTCTTTGCCCATGCCTGTGTCCTGAATGATATTGCCTAGGTTTTCTTGTAGGTCTTTTTTGTTTATAGTTTTGGGTTTTACATTGAAGTCTTTAATCCATCTTGAGTTAATTTTTGTGTAAGGTGTTAAGGAAGGGTCCAGTTTCCGTTTTCTGCATATGGCTAGCTTTTTTCCCAGGACCATTTATTGAATAGGGAATCCTTTCCCCATTGCTTGTTTTTGTCAGGTTTGCCGAAGATCAGATGGTTGTAGATGTGTGGTGTTATTTCTGAGATCTCTGTTCTGTTCCATATATGCCTGTTTTGGTACCAGTACCATACTGTTTTGATTATTGTAGTATAGCTTGAAGTCAAGTAGTATGATGCCTCCAGCTTTGTTCTTTTTGCTCAGGATTGTCTTGGCTATATGGGTTCTTCTTTGATTCCATATGAAATTTAAAGATTTTCTAATTCTATGAAGAATGTCAATGATAGTTTGATGGGAATAACATTGAATCTATAAATTACTTTGGGCAGTATGGCCATTTTCACAATATTGATTCTTACTATCCATGAGGATGGAATGTTTTTCCATTTGCTTGTGTCCTCTCTTATTTCCTTGAGCAGTGGTTTGTAGTTCTGCTTGAAGAGGTCCTTCACATCCTTGTTACCTGTATTCCTAGGTATTTTATTCTTTTTGTAGCATCTGTTGAATGGGAGTCATGATTTGGCTCTCTGCTTGTATATTGTTGGTGTAGAGGAATGCTTGTGATTTTTGCACGTTGATTTTGCATCCTGAGACTTTGCTGAAGTTGCTTATCAGTTTATGGAGTTTTTGCGCTGAGATGATGGAGTTTTCTAAATATAAAATAATGCCATGTTCAAACAGAGACAGTCTGACTTCCTCTTTTCTTTTTTGAATACCTTTTATTTCTTTCTCTTGTCTGATTGTCCTGGCCAGAACTTCCAATACTATGTTTTATAGGATTGGTGAGAGAGGGCATCCTTGTCTTGTACTAGTTTTCTGCTTCCAGGTTTTGCCCATTTAGTATGATATTGGCTGTGGGTTTGTCATAAATAGTTCTTATTATTTTGAGATATGTTCAATCAATATCTAGTTTATTGAGCTTTTTTAACATGAAGGGATACTGAATTTTATCCAAGGGCTTTTCTGGTTCTAGTCAGATAATCACGTGGTTTCTGTCTTTGGTTCTGTTTATGTGATGGATTATGTTTATTGATTTGCATATTTTGAACCAGCCTTGCATGCCAGGGATGAAGCCTACATGATTGTGTTGGGTAAGTTTTTTGATGTGCTGCTGGATTTGTTTTGGCGGCATTTTATTGAGGATTTTCACATCAATGTTCATCAGGGGTATTGGCTTGAAGTTTTTTGTTGTTGTTGTGTTTCTTTCCGGTTTTGGTATCAGGATGATGCTGGCTTCATAAAATGAGTTAGGGAGGAGTCCCTCCATTTCAATTGTTTGGAATAGTTTCAGAAGGAATGGTACCGGCTCCTCTTTGTACTTCAAAGAGGTCTGCTCTTAGTTTGCTCTTGCCCCTCTAGCTCTTTAAATTGTGAGTTTAGGGTGTCAATTTGAGATCTTTCTAGCTTTCTGATTTGGGCATTTAGTGCTGTAAAGTTCCCTCTTAACACTGCTTTAGCTGTGTCCCAGAGATTCTGGTATGTTGTCTCTTTGTTCTTACTGGGTTCAAAGAACTTCATCCCTGCCTTAATTTCATTATTTACCCAGGAGTCATTCAGGAGCAGATTGTTCAATTTCCATGTAATTGTATGGTTTTGAGTGAGCTTCTTTAATCCAGCGTTCTAATTTGATTGCACTGTGGTCTGAGAGACTCTTTGTTATGATTTTTGTTCTTTTGCATTTGGTAAGGAGTGTTTTACTTCCAATTATGTGGTCGATTTTAGAATAAGTGCCATGTGGCACCGAGATGATTGTATGTTCTGTTGATTTGGGGTGGAGAGTTCTGTAGGTGTCTATTAGGTCCACTTGATCCAGAGCTGAGTTCAAGTCCTGAATATGGTTATTAATTTTCTCTCTCGTTGATCTGTCCAGTACTTACAGTGAGGTGGTAAAGTCTCTCACTATTATTGTGTGGGAGTCTAAGACTCTTTGTAGGTCTCTAAGAATTTATGTTACGAATTTGGGTGTCCTGTATTGGGTGCATATATACTTCAAATAGTGAACTTTTCTTTTTGAATTGTTCCCTTTACTATTATGTAATGACCTTCTTTTGTCTTTTCTGATCTTTGTTGGTTTAAATTCTGTTTTGTCAGAGACTAGGATTGCAACCCCTGCTTTATTTTGCTTTCCATTTGCTTGGTAAATTTTCCTCCATCCCTTTATTTTGAGCCTGTGTGTGTCTTTGCACATGAAATCAGTCTCTTGAATACGGCACACTGAAGGATCTTCACTCTTTCCAGTTTGCCAGTCTGTGTCTTAATTGGGGCATTTAGCCCATTTACATTTAAAGTTAATATTGTTATGTGTGAATTTAATCCTGTCATCATGACGCTATCTGGTTATTGTGCACACTAGTTGATGCAGTTTCTTCATAGTGTCATTGGTCTTTATATTTTGGTGTATTTTTGCAATAGCTGGTACTGGTTTTTCCTTTCCATATTTAGTGCTTCTTTCAGGAGCTCTTGCAAGGCAGGTCTGGTGGTAATAAAATCCCTCAGCATTTGCTTGTCTGGAAAGGATTTTATTTCTCCTTTGCTTATGAAGCTTAGTTTGACTGGATATGCAATTCTGGGTTGAAAACTCTTTTCTTTAAGAATGTTGAATATTGGCCCCTAGTCTCTTCTGGCTTCTGATTGGCTTCCTTTGTAGGTGACCTGGCCTTTCTTTCTGGCTGTTCTTAACATTTTTTCCTTTATTTTGACCTTGGAGAATCTGATGATTAAGTGTCTTTGTGTTGATCTTCTTGTGGAGTATCTTAGTGTTTTCTGCATTTCCTGAATTTCAGTATTGGCCTGTTTTTGCTATGTTGGGGAAGTTCTGCTGGATAATACCCTGAAGCGTGTTTTTTAGCTTATTTCTGTTCTCCCCATCTCCTTCAGGTACTCCAGTCAATTGTAGATTCAGTCTTTTCATGAAGTCCCATATTTCTTGGAAGCTTTGTTTATTCCTTTTCATTTTTTTCTCTAGTCTTGTCTGCATGCCTCATTTCTGCAAGATGATCTTCAAACTCTGATATCCTTTCTTCTGCTTTGTTGATTTGGCTATTGATACTTGTGTATGCTTCACCAAGTTCTCAAGTGGTGTTTTTTTTCTCCATCAGGTCATTTATGTTCCTCTTTAAAGTGGTTATTCTAGTTAGCAGCTCCTTTAACCTTTTATCAAGGTTCTTAGCTCTTTGCATTGAGTTAAAAAATGCTCCTTTAGCTCAGCATAGCTTTTTATTACCCATTTTCTGAAGCCTGCTTCTATCACTTTGTCTGTCTCATCCTCTGTCTAGTTCTGCGCCCTTGCTGGAGAGCCATTGCGATTATTTGGAGGAGAAGTGACAGTCTGTCCCTTTGGGTTTTCAGCATTTTTTCATTGATTCTTTCTCATCTTTGTGAGTTTGTCCAGTTTGATCTGTGAGGCTGCTGTTGTTGTTTCTTTCTGTTTCTTTGTGTTTTGTTGTCGTTGTTGTTGTTTTTTCAGTTGTCAGTTCCCTCTTCTGTATGGCCGCTGCAATTTGCTGGGGGTTCACTTCAGGCCCTATACATGTGGTTTGCTCCCGTGCCTGGAGATGTCACTCAGGGAGGCTGCAGAACAGCAAAGATGGGTGCCTCCTCCTTCTTCTGGGATCTCTGATCTTGAGGAGCACCAGCATATGCCAGTAGGATTGCTCCTGTATAGGGTGTCTGACAACCCCTGTTGGAGGGTCTCACCCAGTTAGGGGCATAGGGAACAGGACCCCCATTTTTTAAGACAGAGTCTCACTATATTGTGGCCAGGCTGGAGTGCAGTGGTGCCATCTCGGCTCACTGCAACCTCTGCCTCCCAGGTTCAAGCGATTCTTCTGCCGCAGCCTCCCAAGTAGCTGGGATTACAAGTGCGTGCCACCACGCCCAGATAATTTTTGTATTTTTAGTAGAGACGGGGTTTCACCATGTTGGCCAGGATGGTCTTGATCTCCTGACCTCGTGATCTGCCCGCCTCGGCCTCCCAAAGTGCTGGGATTACAGGCGTGAGCCACCATCTGCGCCCGGCTGAACAGGACCCATTTAACAAAGCACTTTGACTGTCCATTGGTGGAGGGGTTATGCTTTACTTGGGGGAAGCGCATTGTCTGGGCTTCCCAGATTCCTCAGAACCACCGGAGGAAAGGCTAAGTTTGCTGGTCTGCAGAGACTACTGCCACCCTTTTCTCTAGGGGCTCAGGCCCCTACCTCAAGGAGCTGAAATGGCTTAGACAGCAGACAGCTGCAGCTCTGGTGCTGTTGCCCCTCCTGTAGGGAGCTCAGTAGGCTTCAGCAGATTCAGCTGAAAGGCTATTAAGAATCTGCAGAGCTCCAGGGTTCGGACGCTAGGGCCCAGTGGCATGGGTTCGCAAGTCGGATCTTCTGATCCATAGGTTGTTCAGTTCTGGGGAAAACCCACGGTTTCCCCAGCTGGGTGGAATGCTCACTCACTGCCTCCGTTGGCTGTGGGGAGGGTGTTCCCCTGCCCCTGTGGCTCTCAGGTGGGCTGCTATACCACACTGTTCTTCCTTCCCCTTCATGGATCACAGGAGCTTTCTGGTCAGTTCTGATGAGATAACCTGGATACCTTAATTGCTGGTGAGGGATTCACAGTCTTATTATGGTTCTTTTCAATGGGTGCCTCAGAACATGGCTGTTTCTACTCTGCCATCTAGATAGTCTTAATCAGATTAAGGAATTTCCCTTTTTCCTAGGTCGCTGAGATTTTTTTTTCATAAATGGATATTGAATTTTATTTTTTTAATTATTGAAATTATAGTTTCTTTTCTTCTTTGAAAGAGAAATACATATGTAGTGAATTACATTGATTGCATTCTTGAAATATTAAACCTTCCATGTATTCATTTCATTCACTTAGCTGAGATGTATTTTGTTATAACTGGCTTTAATGTGCTAATATTGTGCTTGGGACTTCCGCATAAGTAATTATAGAAGAGATTATCTTCTAATTTTGTTTTGGGCTTGTGTTGATATCAAGGTTATTTTGGGAGGGCTAACATTTTTCTGTTTTCTGGAAGAGTTTCTAAAAGCTTGGTTTTATTTCTTCAGTATGTATAACTGGTGGTTTTTTTTTCTTTTCAATCTTTATTACATTTCTTTTCTTATGTTATTGTAGTGGCTAGGATCTCTAGTACAATATTGAATAAAAGTGGTTTGAGTGAATATCCCTGGTTAGTTGAGAATTATTAGGATGAAAGCCTTCAGTACTGTAATGTTATAAGCATTTTAAGTGTTAGGTGTTATTTATTGCCTACTCTTATTCATAAAAGTTCCACATGTTGTCCAGGCTGGTCTCGAATTCCTGACCTCAGGTGATCCACCTTTGTCTACCTCCCAAAGTGCTAGGATTACTGGTGTGAACTACTGTGTCCAGCCGAGTTTAATTTTTAATCATACATTTGTGTTGAATTTTTAAATCAAATTTATCTGTTGAAAAGGTTATATAGTTTTATCCATCAGTCTGTGTAGAGATGGTAAAATGTTAATCCAGTATTGCATTTGAGGGATAGTATCCTTTCTGTATATTGCTGTATTCATTTTCTGTTTTTAAAAGGATTTTTGCATCTCTACTCATGGAAAATACTGGTCAGGGTCTATACTTATGTTTTCATTTAATGTCCTTGGTCATTTGGTTTCAGGATTAGCTCGCTTCATAAAATAAGTTGAGAATTTAAATAGTTGACAGAGTTTACCAGTCATATTATCTGTGCCTAGAATCCTGGGTTGGAGGGTTTTATTTATGTTTCTATTGGTGGTGAGAGGGTAGACATGACATGCAATAAATGGCACATTTTCAATTTATGCTTTTATATATTATTCATTGTGAAATGGTAACTACATGGAAGATGGTGAACCTATCCATCGCACTCTACAAGTGTCCCCTCAATTTTTTTGTGATTCTGGGTAATCTTTCCCTTTTGTTCTCCCTTGTCTCCATCTATCACCAAACTGGTATTTTCTTTTTCCCACGATGATCAGTTTGCATTTTCTAGAGCTTTACGTAGATAGAATGTTACAAGAGAAAGTCATTTTTTTCTGGCTTCTTTCACTCAGCATAAGTATTTGGAGGTTTCTTATATAAAGTTTATTCTTTTTTGTTGTTCATTCATATTCCATTATGTTAATATATTCACTTGATCGTAGAAATTTGGTTGTTTCTAGCTTTTGGCTATTACAAATAAAATGGCCATAAATGTACATGTGTAAGTCTTTGTATAGACATTTACTTTTTTATTCATTTCAGTAAATACCTGTGAATGAAATGGCTAGATCATTGGGTAGCTGTATGTTTAACTTTTTAAGAAACTGCTAAATTGTTTCCCAAAGTGGTTGTTCTCATTAACAGTGTATGAAGGTTCAGTTTTTTCAGATCCTTACCCACATTTGTTATGTTTGGTCTTTTAAATTTTAACCACTGTAAGAGGTATCTAGTTGTATCTTATTATAATTTTAATTTGCATTTTTCTGTTGACTAATAATGTTGAACATATTCTCAGGTTTTTTTTTTTTTTACCATATGTATATCTTTTTTTTGGTGAACTGTCTATTCAAACCTTTTATCCTTTTATAAAATTGAGTTTTTTCCTTATTGTTGAGATTTGAGAGTTCTTTATATATTCAGAATGCAAGTAAGACATATGCTTGTAAATATTTACACACAGTCTTTGACATCTTTTCATTCTCATAACAGTGTCTTTCACATCTATCTTGATACTTAATCCTAAACATTTTTATATTTTGCATGTTATTTTAATTGGCATTTTAAAATGTTTCATTTAATTTTATTTTCCATTTGTTCATTGGTAGTATGTAGAAATACAATTGATTTTTGTATATTGACCTGGTATTCTGCAACTATGCTCAACATACTTATAGCTCTAGCAGCTTTTGTGTAGTTTTGGGGAGCAAACAGGGTCCTGATAGAGAGATGGCTTTATGGAAGGAATACAAGGACCCTTATGGGCCAGGTTAGGAGATGTAAGGAGATTCTCCAGGATTTGATCCCCAGTGTTTTTGTCCAAGTGTTGGATATAAGGAGTGGGTGTGGAGGGAATTACCGCACTGCCCTACCTGTTAATGAATGTTCAGAGGTTAAGCAGAGGGTTCAGACAAGCTGCCTAAATGGTTCTTGGTTGTTGTTCACACTTATCCATGTGATAGAAAAAGGAAAGGTTATCCTGACAATGTGGTAGTAAGTCGTGTGCCTCTAGTCAAAAGGCAGTATTGCTATGGCTGCATAAAGGATCCCTGAGGCTGAAGTAACATATGTCAGCAATGAGGATAAAGGCCTTTAGGTAAACTAATGTATTAGTCCATTTTCACACTGCTGATAAAGACATACCTGAGACTGGGCAATTTACAAAAGAAAATGGTTTAATGGACTTACAGTTTGATATGGCCGGAGAGGCCTCACAATGATGGCAGAAGGCAAGGAGGAGCAAATCACGTCTTACATGGATCACGGCAGGCAAAGAGTGAACCTGTGCAGGGAAACTCCCATTTTTAAAACCATCAGACCTCATGAGAACTCATTCACTATCATGAGAACAGCACGGGAAATACCCTCCTCCCCAGTAATTCAGTCACCTCCCACCGGGTTCTTCCCACGACACGTGGGAATTGTAGGAGTTACAATTCAAGATGAGATTTGGTGGAGGGGACACAGCCAAACCATATCAGTCTACCTCTGACCGCTCTCAAATCTCATGTCCTCACATTTCAAAACCAGTCGTGCCTTCCCAACAGTCCCCCAAAGTTTTAACTCATTTCAGCTTTAACTCAAAAGTCCACAGTACAAAGTCCCACCAGAGACAAGGCAAGTCCCTTCTGCCTATAAGCCTGTAAAATCAAAAGCAACTTAGTTACTTCCTAGATACAAGGGAGGTACAGGCATTGGGTAAATACAACCATTTCAAATGGGAGAAATTGGCCAAAACAAAGGGGCTACAGGCCCCATGCCAGTCCCAAATCCAGCAGGGCTATCAAATCTTTTTTTTTTGAGACAGAGTCTAACTCTGTCGCCCAGGCTGGAGTGCAGTGGCGTGATCTCAGCTCACTGCAAGCTCTGCCTCCCAGGTTCACGCCATTCTCCTGCCTCAGCCTCCTGAGCAGCTGGGACTACAAGCACCCGCCACCATGCCCAGCCAATTTTTTTTTTTTTTTTTTTTGGATTTTTAGTAGAGATGGGGTTTCACCATGTTAGCCAGGGTGATCTCGATCTCCTGATCTCATGATCCGCCCCCCTTGGCCTCCCAAAGTGCTGGGATTACAGGCATGAGCCACTGCGTCCAGCCAATTTTTTTTTTTTTTGTATTTTTAGCAGAGACGGGGTTTCACCTTGTTAGCCAGGATGGTCTCTATCTCCTGACCTCGTGATCCACCTACCTCGTCCTCCCAAAGTGCTGGGATTACAGACATAAGCCACTGCACCCTGCCAGGGCTGTCAAATCTTTTTTTTTTTTTTTTTTGAGACAGAGTCTCCCTCTGTCGCCCAGGCTAGAGTGCAGTGGTGTGATCTCGGCTCACTGCCAGCTCCACCCCCGTGTTCACACCATTCTCCTGCCTCAGCCTCCTGAGTAGCCGGGACTACAGGCACGCGCCACCATGCCCAGCTAATTTTTTGTGTTTTTAGTAGAGACGGGGTTTCACTGTGTTAGCCAGGATGGTCTCGACCTCCTGACCTTGTGATCCGCCGCCCCAGCCTCCCAAAGTGCTGGAATTACAGGTGTGAGCCACCGCGCCCAGCCGGCTGTCAAATCTTAAAAGCTCCAAAATGATCTCCTTTGACTCCATGTCTCATATCCATGTCATGCTGATGCAAGAGGTGGTTTCTCATGGTCTTGGGCAGCTCCACCCCTGTGTCTCTGCAGGATACAGCCTCCATCCCAGCTGCTTTCATTGGCTGGTATTGAGTGTCTGTGGCTTTTCGAGGCACACAGTGCTGTCGGTGGATCTACCATTATGGGGTCTGGAGGATGGTTGCCCTTTCTCACAGTTCCACTAGGTTGGAGCCCCAGTAGGGACTCCATGTGGGTGCTTCAACTCCACGTTTCTCTTCTGCACTGCCCTAGCAGAGGTTCTTCGTGAGTTCCCCATGCCTGCAGCAAACTTCTGCCTGGACATCCAGGTATTTACATACATCCTATGAAATCCAGGTAGAGGTTCCCAAACCTCAGTTCTTGACTTCTGTGCACTTGCAGGCTCAACACCACATGAAAGCTGGGGCTTGAACCCTCTGAACGCGTGGCCCGAGCTTATGCCGTCCCCTTTCAGTCATGACTGGAGCAGCTGGGATGCAGGGCATCACCTTTCTGGACTGCACACACCATGGGGACCCTTGGCCCGGCCCACAAAAGCATATTTTCCTCGTAGGCCTTTGAGCCTGTGATGGGAGGGGCTGCCATGAAGACCTGTGACATGTCCTGGAGACATTTTCCCCATTGTCTTGGGGATTAACATTCAGCTCCTCATTACTTTTGCAAATTTCTGCATCCGGCTTAAATTTCTCCTCAGAAAATGGGATTTTCTTTTCTTTTGCATTGTCAGGCTACAAGTTTTCCAAACTTTTATGCTCTGTTTCCCTTTTAAAACTGAATGCCTTTAACAGCACCCAAGTCATGTCTTTTGAATGCTTTACTGCTTAGAAATTTCTTCTGCCAGATACCCTAAATCATCTCTCTCAAGTTCAAAGTTCCACAGATCTCTGGGGCAGGGGTAAAAAGCTGCCAGTCTCTTTGCTAAAACATAACAAGCGTCACCTTTGCTCCAGTTTCCAGCAAGTTCCTCATCTCCTTGTGAGACCACCTCAGCCTGTACCTTTTTTTTCATATCACTATCAGCATTTTTGTCAAAGCCATTCAACAAGTCTCTAGGAATTTCAAAATTTTCCCAGATTTTCCTGTCTTCTTCTGAGCCCTCCAAACTGTCCCAATCTCTGCCTGTTACCCAGTTCCAAACTTCCACATTTTCATGTATGTTTTCAGCAACGCCGCATTCTACTGGTACCAATTTACTGTATTAATCCATTTTCACGCTGCTTATAAAGACATACCTGAGACTGGGCAATTTATAAAAGAAAGAGGTTTAATGGGCTTACAGTTCTTCATGACTGGGGAGGCCTCACAATCATGGCAGAAGGCAAAGAGGAGCAAGTCACCTCTTGTATGGCAACAGACAGAGAGAACTTGTGCAGGGAAACTCCCATTTTTAAAACAATCAGATTTCATGAGACTCATTCACTATAGTGAGGACAGTGCATGAAAGACCCACCCCCATAATTCAATCACCTCCGACCGGGTTCCTCCCAAGACGTGGGAATTGTAGGAGTTACAATTCAGGATGAGATTTGGGTGGGAACACAGCCAAACCATATCAACTAGCAACCCTGGAAGTTAGTTTGCTTGATCATGTGACTGGCTGCTCAAAGCTGAAAGCAAATACAAAGCCTACTAGAAATACAAAAATTGGCTGGGTGTGGTGATGCGTGCCTGTAGTCCCAGTTACCTGGGAGGCTGAGACACAGGAATCACTTGAACCTGGGAGATGGAGGTTGCAATAAGCTGAGATCGTGCCACTGTGCTCCAGCCTGTGTGATGGAGTGAGACTCTGTTTCAAAAAAAAAAAAAAAGGCAAAGTCATGCTTATTGGTATATGTGCCACTTTCTCAGTTTGTGCCCTCTCATCCTGCCATCCCCCCTTCACCCTGACATCAGCTGCCTCAAGGAGAAAACTAAGCGCCCTGGGGAAATTTTAAAGAAGAGGAGGGACCCAAACTTTCATGGCTTTGTTGGATACAGGTTACCAGGTCACCATCCTTGGTCCCATGTGGGAAGGGAAAGCTGAACCCAGGGCTTGTCAAAAGGGCTGAAGATGAAGGGGAAGAGCTACAGTAATATTTCACCTCCTTGAGCGAGGTTGCTTTCCAAATATCAGAAGCTACATGAGTGAGGAAACAACTGCAGGGTTTGGACACCAACCCTGGAGCGAGCAGCCAAAGGAGAGAAAAAGTCTACACAGTGCTCCTCATGTCCTTATTGTCCTTTTTCACTCCCAGTACTCTCTGCTCCCCACATTTTCAGCCTGAAGATATTACAGGCATTTTGTGGCCATTGTAAGCTGTCACATACCAACACTCTGTAGATTGTCAAATTTATGAATGTACCATTTCATAATTTCTGGAAACATATGTTTTCTCTTAGTACAGTTCATTAATATGGCATAAGACATGTTTACTGGCAGACTCAAATATCTTCATTTCCTCTGTAATAAGAAGAACTAAATTATTATAGCCCTTGACATGTGCCTGTGAGACACCTTGGTCCATGTTTTAGTATAGGATCTGTATCTGAATTCAACTGCTAGATTTGAAGAAAGTTTACCGAGGGATATGATGTTAAATTGACCTTGTGAGTAAAGCCCTTGGACTGATTTCATGTACAAAGTTTACTCTATTAAATAAATGGTTGGGTCTGCTTCTCTGATAGCTTAAGTGAAAAGCTAATGGTGTCCACTGGGTGGCAGCCACCCTCCAGCTGCAAGGACAGTCTAAAAGATTAACTGGTAAGGGCTGATCCAGCACAATGGGCTGAATTAAAAGGCATTTTCTTGGACCAGGGGTTGAGAGACTTCAGTCTGTGTGCCAAATTTGGCTACAACCTGTTTTTGTATTGCTCTTAGCTTGGGAGGATTTTTACATTTTTTAAAGCATTGGGGGAAAAAAGAATACACACTCGAGACTGTATGGGGCTTGCAAAGCCCAAACTATTTACTACCTGCTCTTTTCAGAAAACAAGTTTTCTAACTCCTACCTTAGACAGTATTCCTAAGGATTAAGTTATGATGTCTTTTTTCCTGAGTGTTGGGCTGTTACCAGTTACTTCACTTGGGTAATAATAGTAGATTACAGACACACCCCTCTATGGAGACATAAGCTATGAACTGCCATTTGGAAGGGCTGGGTCACTCATGTTGATGCCTAGAGTAAGTGCCTGTTTTACAATTAGTCTGAATGGTATCAAGCTGCTGGTCAAGCCTGCATTTGTTAGTGCCTTTCAATCTGGAAACTTGTCTTTTTTTTTCTTCTTCTTCTTTTTGAGGCAGGGTGTTGCTCTGTCACCAGGTTGGAGTGCCATGGTTCGAGATGGTCACTATAGCCTTGACCTCCCAGTCTCAAGCAATCCTCTCTCCTTAGCCTCCCATGTAACTGGAACTACAAACATGCACCCCCACACCTGACTAATTTTATAATTTTTTTGTAGAGACGGGGTCTCACTGTGTTGCCAAGGGACTCAAACTCCTGGGCTCAAGTGATCCTCCTGCCTTGATCTCCCAAAGTGCTAGGATTACACTCATGGGCCACCATGCCCGGCCATTGTCTTTCATTTTTGGAAAATTTTCATATATTATTTACTTGATCAGCCCCTCCCTTCTTTTTTCTTGTTTTCTTTTTCTGGAATTTCTGTTTGGATGTTAGAGTTTCTCAATTTCCCCTCCAATTTTCTTAACTTTTCTTTCCTATTGTCTGCCTTTTGTCCTACTTCTTGGTAGTTTCTTTTCCCTACCTTTGTTTTCAAACCTTCTAATACATTTTATGTTTCATTTACATTTTTAAATTCCAAGAATTCTTCCTCCAATGCCTGTTTGTAATAATATCCTGTTCTTATGTCAAGTACACAATGTGTCAGTCTCCATCTAATAAAATCACAGTGTGGTTTTTTTAAAGACTTCTGTTTCTTGCATTGTTTATTCCCAAATCCTTTTTGTTACTGCGTTTAGTTTAATCTGTGCTATTTATGATGCAAGCTTTCTTCACATATCTTGTGATTCTTATATGCAGATTTATATTTAATAGGGAGGCAATAAATATGAGTTGGCTTTTCTGTGTAATAGGATAGGCCTTATAACACAATGGAGTTCATTGTAGGGTTATTAGGTAGGTATCCAGAGGTACTCATAAATGTCACCATCATAGGGTATTTTCTCTTGGGCTGTTTAGTCCCTTCTGAGAAAAACTTTTAACTTTCTACCTGAATGGTGTAAACTTGTCTGGCAGTGTTATTTTAGCCATGTGATGGAGAAGTCTGGGATTCTCACCATTTAGTATGTTAACTTTCAATTAACACCCCTGTTTTTCATAAGGTGCCTCTCCTCTACCATCTATTATGCTTAGATAATTATGGAGAACCAGAATCTGTTTAGCAGGGGCTGAAATTTATGTTGTATTTTATAGATAAGAAAAGTGAATGGAGCCTAAAATGCAGATATAAGTGCATAAAAGTTATTCTGTTAATTTTTTTCTCTATATTAAATATGATGTTTTCCCAAATTTTGATGTTTTATTTGAAGCCATAATAAACTTTGTTCTAAGGCATTTGCATTCATATAAGTAATTGGATTTATTTTATGAAACATTCTCATTCTGATCAAAATTTTCACCGAAGGATACAGATTTAACAGAAGTGCTAATAGTAATATATTTGAGTTGGATTTTAGGTAACATGTTAGAAAGAAGATAACTTAATATTTTGAGGATATTTTCCATTTAAATAAAAACAGCAAGAACCAACATATTAAATTGAATGCTGTGGTTCTAGTTATTGTTTTTTGGATGTATTTAATAATTTCTAATGTCTTTTTGGCTTAACGCTGGACCTCACAGCTAGGTAATGAGGATGGTTGTAGTATATTTGCCTTTCTATGAATGCCATGCCATAAGATTTTTCAGCATGTTTTTGTAGTCAAGAGGATAGCATATGAGTAGAATGATAGATAATTCAATTTGAGGTACTTGTAACTGAATTGGATTCATGTCTACTGGAGATGAGATTCTCATGGAAAATCAACAACTGATAATGTAAATGAAGAACTTTGTGATCCCACAAATTATAAAACAGTACAGTTATCATTTAGATTTTAGGTTTTGACTGCCAGAGATTTGCTTTATTGAGATTTGTTTTATTGGGAATGCCTATATTTCAGGGTTAGAATTATTATAATTGACTATAGATCTTTTATATAAAATATTCTCATTTGGGGGAATAGAGGATAGATAGCAATATATGACTTTTACCTTAAAATTGGTATAAATCTAATGAATACCCATATAATTACCATTGAACTTAAGAAATAAAACATTACAGATAAAATGGAAGTCATCTGTGAATCTCTTACCTGTGCCATTCACCTTTATCATTCTCTTCCCAGTAGTAATCCTTATTCTGAATTTGGTTGTCTTATATTCCCTGCTTGTTTCACAATTTTACTCTTTTTCGCACGTCCAGAATAAATGTAGTCTTGTTTTACATATCTTAAACTATATTTGAATAGTATCAAACTGGAACATGCTTCCCCCCCCCCTGCAACATTGTTTCTGAGATACATTCATTGATGGATCTAGTTCTTTATTTCAACTGTTGAAGAGTATTTCATTGCATGAATATATCATAATTTATTATTAATTATTCTGTTGCTTTTTTCATAATTTTTACTCTTGTGAACAGTGCTTCAAAGAATCATGAATAGGTGAAAATTTCCTTGAGGTATATTTCTAGGTATAGAATGGCCAGCATATAGTATATAAACTTTTAAAAATTTTACTAATTTTTTTGAATCGTTCTTTAAAGTAGTCCCATCAGTTTACTGTCTCATGAGAAATGTATGAGGTTTCACAAAGACTTGATATTGTTAGACTTAAAGTACTGATAATCTGATGTGCGTAGATTATATTACATTGAATTATTTTGCATTTTTTGGTATTAGGACATTTTTAAAATGAAGAGCAAATTATTTGTTCTCTCTTTGTCTGCTTTCACTAATAGTGGTGTGCTTCTAATTAGCTAATCTGTTTTCCCGTTAGTTCATAGTTTTATTAAAGAAATCTCTCTTCTACCTACCGTTAGATACACCACCCCATTATATAAAGTTCATTTGATTAGTTTTATTTTGTGCTAAGCAGCTAAATAAAAAATGGAATAAAGTTTTTGTTGTCTTTTTGTGCCCTAAAAAGAGTCAGTCAGCTCTTGGTAGAGGAAAGAGTTGAGCCTGTTGTCTAGGTGATAACAGTAGAATAGTGCAGTGAGGGAGTGAAAAATCAGGGATCTAAGTTGTAGAAAATTCAGTTACTAGCAGCAATTAATTGAATAAAGAAAATGCAAAGTTATGAAAAACACCACTACTTTGATTATATTATCCTTATGGAATACAGTCATTCATTGCTTAATGATGGGGATGTGTTCTGAGAAATGCATTGTTAGGCAATTTTGTCATTTACAAACATCATGAAATATGCTTACACAAACCTAGGTGGTATAGCCTACTACCCACCTAGGCTGTATGGTATAGGCTATTGCTGTCAGGCTACAAACTATACAGCATGTTACTGTACTGAATGAATATTGTAGGCAGTTATAACACAATGGCAAACATTTATATATCTAAACATAGAAAAATGCTGTAAATATGTGGTATAAAAGATAAAAAGTGATATAGGGCACTTACCATGAATGGAGCTTGCAGGACTGGAGGTTGCTTCGGGTAAGTGAGTGAGTGAATGGTGAAAGCCTAGGACTTTACTGTACACCACTGTAGAGTTTTCAATGTATACTTAACTACACTAAATGTATTAAAAGATATTTTTCTTTCTTCAATAATAAATTTACCTTAGCTTACTTTAACTTTTTTAGTTTATAAACTTCTTGACTCTTTTGTAATAATGCTTAGCTTAAAACATAAACATATTGTACAAAAGTGTTTTATTTCTGGCCGGCATGTGGCTCACAGCTGCAATCCCAGTGCTTTGGGAGGCTGAAGCAGGAGGATTGCTTAATCCCAGGAGTTTAAAACCAGCATAGGAAACATAATTACACCTTATCTGTACAAAAAAATAATTTAAAAAATGAGCCAGGTGTGTTGGTGTACCCCTATAGTCCCAGCCACTCTGGAGGCTGAGGAGGAAAGATTGCTTGAGCCCAGGAGTTTCAGGTTGCAGTGAGCTCTGTTCTCACCACTGCACTCCATCCAGCCTGGGAGATAGAGTAAGACCCCATCTCAAAAAAAAAAATACATATATATATATATATAAAATATATATTTATATACATATATAAATATGTACGTATATAAATATAAAACACGTGTGTTTTGTATCTTCAGTCTGTAAGTTTTTTTCTATTTTATCTTTTTACCTTGTAAACTTCTTTGTTAAAGATTAAGACGCAAACACTCATTAGTCTAGGCCTACACAGCGTCAGGATCATCAGTATCACTGTCTTCCACCTCCTTATCTTGTCTCACTAAATAACACCCGTGGAGCTGTCATCTTCTATGATAACAACGCCTTTTTCTGAAATACTGCCTGAAGGAACTGCCTGAGGCTTAGTGTCAACTTTTTTTTAATAAGTAGGGGTATACCCTAAAATAATGATGTAAAGCATAGTATAGTAAATGCAAAAACCAGTAACATAATCATTTATTATCATTATCAAGTATTATGTAGAGTACATAATTGTGCTATAGTTTTTTTTATGATTGCCACTGCGGTAGGTTTGTTTATCCCAGCATCACCACAGTCATGAAGGAATGCCTTTTACTGCTACTTTGTGATGGCTATGACATCACTATTTGATAGGAATTTTTCAGCTCCATTATAATGTTATGGACTCACCATCATATATGCAGTTTATTATTGACTGAAATATCATTATGCAGTGCATGACTTCAATTATTCTTTATTATCTCCCTTCTAGGTCCTGATTTTTAAGGTAATTTGAAATCATTTTTTCTGCCTTTCTCTGTTACTATCTGAATTGCTTCCTAAGAAGATTAAATAAGAGTAAAGACTTTTTCCTGGATATTAACTGTAACATTAGCATGTTATTTTAATTAAATTGGTTTATTAAATATAATGACATAGTTAAATATTGATGGGGGAAGGGGGTAGTCTGTATTACATCCAGAGGAGAGATGGTTCTACTGGACTCACTGGACAGCTGGATGACAATATGAAGATCTAAGGAATGGGGAAGAGAAGAAAGGGACAAGATAAGAGATGCTGAAAGGTATTCTTAATAGACTTAAGTATTTTACTTGAGTTATGCTCTTTTCTATAATTTTCATTGGCTCATTAGAAGTAGAAAAGTTTATAAGTAGAGAATTTAATAGAAGAAAGGCAGGTAATGTTGTTGAGATGTGTGGGGTCAGATGTATCCTGAAATAAAAAGAACATTTCATTAGTGATTTAAAATAGAAAAACACTAAGGGCGATAGAAATAAGTGTCAGAAGCAGAAATTGGAAGAAATAAAGAATGGCAAGTTTAATGTTGGCGATTGGTCATCAGAATCCTATTGTTGTTGTTGTTGTTGTTGTTTTTTTTGAGGCAGAGTCTTGTAGTTGTTGTTTTTTTTTTTTTTTTTTTTGAGACGGAGTCTTGCTCTGTCGCCCAGGCTGTGGTGCAGTCCCGCAATCTCGGCTCACTGGAAGCTCCACCTCCCTGGTTCATGCCATTCTCCTGCGTCAGTCTACTGAGTAGCTGGGACTACAGGCGCCCATCACCACGCCTGGCTAATTTTTTGTATTTTTTAGTGGAGACAGGGTTTCCCCGTGTTAGCCAGGATGATCTCAATCTCCTGACCTCGTGATCCGCCTGCCTCGGTCTCCCAAAGTGCTGAGATTACAGGCGTGAGCCACCGCACCCAGCCATCAGAATCCTATTTTAACTTATATTTGTAGATTTTCTTCTCATGCCAGTTAATTACATAGTGTGTTTCTGGTATTCCTATATTGACTTGATCATAGCTGCCACTAACAAATACTTTTCAACCTATTTAATGTGTTATTTTTTTTCTTATATTTTGTGGAGTGTTTACATGATCCCCTCTTGCTTAACTTCAGTGGACTATCAGGATTATTGTCCCATGCCCATTTTGCCTGTAGTTTTTCTTTAATTGCAGTCGTTTTTTGTTTTTTGTTTTTTTTTTGAGATGGAGTCTTGCTTCGTCGCCCAGGCTGGAGTGCAGTGGCGCTGTTGGCTTACTGTAACCTCCACCTCTTGGGTTCAAGCACGTCTTCTGCCCCAGCCTCCTGAGTAGCTGGGATAACAGGCACCCACCACCACGCCCAGCTAATTTTTGTATTTTCAGTAGAGACAAGGTTTCACCATGTTGGTCGGGCTGGTCTTGAACTCCTGACCTCATGATCCACCCACCTCGGCCTCCCAAAGTGCTAGGATTACAGGCGTGAGCCACTACATCCGGCTGGCGCAGTCATTCTTTTTAACAGTGTTTATTTTAGCTCAAAACAAATGTATTTATTATTCTTGACTTTTCTTTATTATTGCTGAATAACTTCATGTAATTTTTTTTTTCCTCACTAGGTCTTTCTTTGCAAATATTACTTTTAGATAAGTTTGTATGAATCTTAAAAAGCTCTTTCTAGGTATAATTAAAACAGGATAGCACCTTTATTTTGACTATGTAAATAATTCTATCTCATAGATGCAAAGCTAGCTTGTGTTTGCAGAAGACAGTATTGCCATAGTGAAGTAATTTTAAAGTAAAATTTGACAACAACTAGACTAGGTCTGTAGGAGGATTTCTTATTGTATTAAGGCTTATACTGTGCTAAGTATAATATTTTTTATTTTTTGATGAATTATATTAGAAATTAATTTTTATTTGTAGTTCTACTTTATATATTTTCTATATTAGATAAATTTCCCACTAAAGAATCATCATTAACATTTTTCTGCAAGTGATTTCCGAATCTGTTTCTAACCCTAAACAGTTTCCTATCTCTCATTGACTTCTAAACATTCATTTTTTTCTTTTTAAATCTTGCTATTGCTTCAAATTCAGGTTGTTTGAACTCTTTATTATCCTTCTCTTCTGCTACCTTGTTCCCAATCCAACTACCCCACCTTTATTTCTTGTTTGTGTCATTGGTATTATTATTTTTGTGGTCAATAAAATAAATGTTTGTTGAAATTTACATTTTAATCCTGGTAGCTCTGAGATCTTTGGGAAATAATGTCTTCAAGTTTCATTATCTTGTCTGTAAAGAGGGGAGAGCAATGTTTCATGACATGAGATTGGCAAAATGATTAGATTAAATGAGATAGTATAAGTGATGCACTTGGTACAGTGCCTGTCTCTTAGCAAATGGTAGTTCCCCTGTAGGTATATGGGATCAAAAGCTCATAGTTGTTTTTGATACCTTTCTTCTCTAAACCCTCTGTATTGCATTTTTCATCAAATTTTGATAATCTCAGCTTTATAATGTTCACATATATTTGATTTTATTGTATTCTCTTAGCTGAAATCTTGATCCAGGTGCAGATTTGCAGTACATTAATGTAAAGGTTGACTTCCTTACAGATTTGTCTCCATACTTTCCTTTCTTATAATACATTCTTTTTTTTTTTTATGCGATGGAGTTTTGCCCTGTCACCCAGGCAGAGTGCAGTGGCATGCTCTCGGCTCACTGCAGCCTCCTCCTCCTCCCGGGTTCAAGTGATTCTTCTGCCTCAGCCTCCCGAGTAGCTGGGACTACAGGTGTGCGCCACCACACCCTGCTAATTTTTGTATTTTTAGTAGAGACGGGGTTTCACCATGTTGGCCAGGCTGGTCTCGAATTCTGACCTTGTGATCCGCCTGCCTGGGCCTACCAAAGTGCTGGGATTACAAGTGTGAGCCACCACGCCCGGCCCCTTATAATACATTCTGCGTATTCCAGTCAGATGACTTTTTCTAACATTCCACGTTTGTTATGCCATGTATCTGCTAAGAAAGAACAACAACAAAAAAGGAATTGTTCCTTATTGTCTTACTTCATTTAATGGAACCATCCATTCCATCCAGTTTGGTCTAGTTACTCAAAGACTATTACCATTCTTTCTGTGCCCTTGCTCAGGCCAGGCCTTCTTTACAACATCATCCGAAATGTACAATGTTTCTTGCACTTATTTCCAATTTAATTGTGTACTGCCTTGTGTAGTTCTTATATTACTGTTTTCTGTCAATATTAAGTTTAATCATGTACCGTCACATCATATTTTGTTTTATTTTCTATTGTAATTTAACTTCCTGATTAGGCCATTTTCTTTTCTAAGGTAAAAATTCTCCTATACTTCTTATCTTCTTTGAATTCATTCTGTTATTCTACGTATGTACTTCAGTTCCTTATAAGAAAAATAGCACAATTTGAGTTTGAAATTTACTTTTCAAATTATAATTAATGAACATAGTACCTTATTAAGGAATCAACAAAAAGTGTTTTATTCAACTGGCAGGCAAACTTTTCTATTTCCATAAATTAGTTTTACCAATCTTTAACCTTATATAAATGGAATTTTGCATTTTGCTGTGTACTCTTTGTGTTTGGCTTCATTTTAGTTTTTTGAGATTTATCTATATTGTGCTATATAAAATAAGTACTGCATTCTTTTTTATTGCTGAATAGTATTCCAGTGTATGAGGATTTTACAGTTTTATACATTCTCAGTTTAAGGGACAGCTGGATTTTTAATGATTTTTTGCTGTTATTATTAGGGTTGCAGTGAATATTCCTGTACAGATTTTTTTGGGTACCAGTGTTTTCATTTATTTTGAATAAATACTTAAGTGTGACTTGCTGGATTATATGGTAAGTTAAACGTCTTTGTCCAGACTGTCACAAAGGTGGTGCTGTACTCTTCCCATTGTGTCCTATCAGATTGCTTATTATTTTGGGTTTCTCTCATTACTAATGATGTTTAAAGATTTAAATGTAAGACTTGAGACTGTCAAACTACTAAAGGAAAACATTGCAGGATGCTTTAAGACATTGGTTTGGGAAAAGATTTAGTTTCTGGGTTTTCTTTTTTTTTTTTAAATAGTATCTATCTCTGTTTAATTTCTCATTCAGGTCATGAATTGTTTTCCTGGTTTTAAAATTATTTATGTGTTCTTTTGTATCTTGTAGAGTTTCCTTAAGATCGTTATTATAACTTATTTTCAGGCATTTGACATATTTTCTTTTCTTTGTGGTCTGTTACTGGAGAATTATTGTGTTCTTTTGGAGGTGTCATGTTTCCCTGCCTTTTCATATTTCTTGTTCGCTTACATTGATATTTGCACATCTGGTGTAACTGTCACTTCTTCTAATTTTATGGATTAGCTTCTGTAAGGAAAGACTTTTTCCTGTAGATGTAGCTATAATGTTTGTTGGGTAGAATGTTTTCGCACTGGTTCTAGGTGATTGCAGTGGTGTCGTTTTTGTATGATACTTCAACTGTGATCAACAACTGCAGTGTCTGTGATTTCCTTAATGGCTTAGCCTGCAGTTGTTTGTGGAGATTGTGGTGAGACTTTGGTGGGGAAGGGGTCATCAGGCAGACTGATCCTCAGGCCTCTAGGTGTCACATGGGGGCACCACCAGTGGTGGTTGTGTGTCCTGAGGGAGCCAGGCTTCAGGTCCTAGGTGGGGAGCCAGTGGTAGCAGTGTCAGGCCCTTCCTGATTGGCCCTCGCATCCCTGGGCCGGGCTACACAGATTCTGGTAGTGGCACTGGTGGGTTGGTCTTCAGGTGCCCAGGCATCAGTGTGTGTTGGTGACTAGCCAGTCTGGCTGGTCCCCAGGCTCCAGGGTGAGGCACACAGGAGCCAGCTATAAGATTGCTTTTTTTTTTTCAATTAAATATTAAGAGCCTTTCTTAAGCTGTGTGGTGTGGCCTTCTTCACTCCTGCTGCTGATTTACCACCATTGTTTATTAGATTGGGACAAGCTCACTAACTACTATTAGATATGTACCCCATTTTTACTGTATATTGCTGTGTAACAATGGTGGCTTAAAATAGCAAACGTTTATTGTCTCTCTCTGTTATGTAGGTAGATTGGATGTAGGTTGATAGATTTGTATCCATCTCTGATGTGTCTGCTGGATAGTTGGGGCATCTAAAATGGCCTTACTCACATGGTTAGCAGTTGGTGCTTTTTGCCAGCTCGAACTCAGCTGGAGCTGTTGACAATGTGCACATGTTCTCTTGAACATGGACTCTTTGTATGATTGTTTGAGCTGTCTCACTTCATGGGACCTAGATTCTAAACAGAAGTATTATAGGTGACCAATTGGTAGCTGCAGTTTTCTTAAGACAAATCCTTAGATGTTACACTGCCACATTCCATTGGTCAAAAGAGGTCATAGAGCCAATTCATATTTAACAGATAGGGGAAAGTCATGCTGAAAAAGAACACGTGGGATGAGATAATGTTGTGGCCCTTTTAAGAAATATAATTTACTTAATTTGAAATTTCCTGTGAAATTTTGAAACTTTGAAACTTTGAAAGATTGTTAGCAATTTTCCAAATAGTTTAACTTCATTATTAACTGTATTTAAACTTCACAGAAGCCAGTATACAAAGGGAAATCCCAGATTTAAGTGATGAGTTTATATACCATTGTTTAACTGCTCCTCTGAGTGATCTTGTGTGATTGATCATCTACACTACTATCTCTCTAGACAGAAGACAGACTCAGTAAGGAATTGTTTTAAGTGGGTTTAATTTTGATATCTGCCATTACAAAAACAACAACAAAAAAGCAAATATTTCTTCTTATTTCTTATCAGCGAAAGAAAAGAATGAGGCATACTGATATTCCTAGCACTGTGATACTCAAAATGTCAGTTTTTAAGGCTTTTGTGTTTTAGGGAAACACTCAAAGAAAAAATTTATGTGAGTTTTCAGGATGTTTACTTACATTCTTAAGAAAACGTGATTTTAGGCCGGGCATGGTGGCTCACGCCTGTAATCCCAGCACTTTGGGAGGCCGAGGCGGGGCGGATCATGAGGTCAGGAGATCGAGACCATCCTGGCTAACAAGGTGAAACCCTGTCTCTACTAAAGAAAAAAAAAAAAAAAGAAAAAGTGATTTTAGATCTCTTCAAAGATTTATTTAATGTGTATTTGCTCATATTTTAATTTTTAAATGTAATTTCTCACTGGTAAATTTTCCTTAAAATATAAATTGCTCCCTGGATATTTGTTCATTATTTTGCAAAGTACAAAACACCATTAGAGTTTCATTTAATAAATATTAAGTACAATATTGGGGCCCCTTATTGGCTTATATAAATCATATAAACAGGTGACTGTTTATAGGATTCCTTTATTTTAGCTGCCAGTAAGAAGCCTGCCATGATTTTTTTATGTCTTTGGATTCCCCGTCTTACCTGCCAGCTCTAGTATCTATTATTGGTAGCCATAAAAAATACTGACAATATAGACCGGATTGAATTTTCTGAAATTTATCACATAGATATACATATCACCTAAAAAAGTTAATGTGATTACAAAGATAGCTAATTTATACTCAGCAGATTCCTTTATTTGGCTGTGTCTCCAAGATAAATTAAAAATAAAATAATAGAAATAAAAAACTATAGTTGAGTTATGATATTTTACTGACTGAAATTTAACTTCAGCCAAGCTTTCAAAAAATTACACAATTTATATCAGTACATCTTTATTTTATGCTCTATACATGACTCCATGATAAGTGTTCAATATGGATTTCAGAGGATCCCAAATGACACACACACATACACAATATTGTATTAAAAAGTCAGACTGGTAAGGACCCTGTAGAAATCAGGATGCTTGCAACATGGATTTCAGCAAAGTTTCTGAAAAGATAATTAACAAGCAGGCTAGTTTATAGAATATATAATAAGGCTCCAAAAACACAATTGGGTTTTAACATGGCAAGTTGATATAGCCCAAATAGTAAATAATCTGGATATTCTATTATCTTGATTTTTAACTGTTTTGATTCAGGTGTTCCTTTGTAATGAAATTTTTGGCAAATTAAAATTTCACAACACTACTCTTTGAACAGGATATAGGAATCTCCTGAGTTAACACCTAGACTCCTTTGTCAGATCTAACTGTAGTTGTAAGTATTTGCCTTGCTTACTTTTATGTTGCAGTACTTGGTATGTATGATTTCCAAAGAATTGAAGAGTAAGTTTAATAATCTTGTCACTTTATTTAGCTTGGTTCTTCAATTCATTGGATATTGATATTAAGATTTTGGTCTTTAGAATATAAGGGTGTGATTTGACTTATAGTTAATAGGTTATACATGGCCATACTTAAATCTCTAATGATATGCCTTTGCACTTAGGATAAAATACAAAATCTTTGCAGTTATATAACCTGGATTTTTAAATTTCAAGTTAGTTATCTTTACAAATTTTTATACTTTTCCACCTTATAATAAATATGAAACATTAATAGATTCAGGGAATTAAATCTTTTTCTTAAGAAGATAAGATTAAAATTTTATCTTATCAGAAAATATAATTTTAGGGTACTAACTGGTAAGATATAGATAAGGAATGAGACAACCTATAGATAAGCTTTACCTGCTTTATTAGTCTAATGCATACTAGAGACTTTTTTAATCTTTGAGTTTCAGGAAATTAAATTAGTTCCTCTATCTCATAAAGTAGTATTATAGTTTGTGAGAAAGTTCTAATTTAACAAACACTTAAGAGGACTACCATGTTTAAGGCATTTTCTTAAGTTCCAGAAATATAGTCTAGCTGAAAAATCAAAATCATAATGTGTATTATATATTATGAATGTGTATAATACAGTGTAATGGGTAGAATAATGGAAGCATGTATAAAATACAGTGGGGAAACTGGTAAGTGTGAGGTTAATTTTGTTTGTTGCTCTCTGACAAAAATCTTATAAACTTAGTGGCCTTTAACCCTCAGTACAACATCAAGGTCCATTGGATTCTGTTTTACTTTTGAGTTTCTGTTTTTGAGCAATTCTGAGAATTTATAAGGATTGGTATTTTATGACTTCTGTTATTTTCTAGGACTCTTCCAAAGAGCAAAGAGAAAAATTGTTTATTTATATATATATATGTTTTTAAATTTTGTATTTACCACCTGGATCTATTGGGCCTTTTTATAAATCTGTGATATATTTTTGTATCATAGTGTTCTTGTATTTCCTGCATCTTGAAACATTTTGCTGTTTTATTATTATTAGAATTATTTCATCATTACTTATCAGCTATCTTCAACTGTCCTTAAATAGGGGGCTGAGGCGGGTGAATCACTTGAGGTCCGGGAGTTCGAGACCAGCCTTGCCAACATATTGGAACCCTATCTTTACTAAAAATACAAAAGTTAGCTGGACATGATGGAACATGCCTGTAATCCTAGCTACTCAGGACGCTGAGGCAGAAGAATTGCTTGAACCAGGGAGGCGGATGTTGCAGTGAGCTGAGATGGCACCATTGCAATCCAGCCTGGGGGATAAGAGGGAAACTTCATCTCAAAACAACAAGAAAAACAACAACAACAACAAACAATGAAATAAAAGGAAAATGGGAGAATGATGAAATCATCTAGAAGGGTAGTGCAGTATTTGAATAAATGGTCACTACTGCTTTATCCTTTAGTTTTATCAAGTTGCCCAAAATATTGCATGATCTTTCATAAATATATAAATAAAAGAAGATCAGAGACCCCATCTTTGTAGTCTCCTTTTACCTTTCATTGAACACAGTTGAGATTTCAGAATTTTTAATCTTTCTTTTTTTTTTTCAAACTTTTTTTTCAGTGGGGGGTAAATTTTCCCTTTAATTCTTCTTTTCCATAATGACAAAGATATGAAAATTGAGAAGAGACTTTAATATTTACTAGTCAAATCAGATATCAGGGTTCTAATGTTAATGGCAAAATTGGTCTTAGAAGCAGATTCTTTTACTGAGTCATCAGATGACACATTCCAAGATGCATTTCTTCAGACAACTATCAATGTGTGAATAATGCATTTCTCAAAACAAAAAGCAGATAACGTATTCACATTCAGTTAGTGAAGAACAGGAAGGACCTGATCACACAATATTTTGCAGCAAGAACCTGGACCATCCCATTTTGCTAAAAGAATAGGTAACATATTCTTTAATCTTTTATGATTTTGTGCTCAGATTCATTATATATGGTTCCTAAGTGGACAAATACTGAAGGTAAATATATAAATATATATATATATATGCATGCATAGGTGACTAGAAGGAAACAGATAATGTGGAAATGAAAAAATTATTAATTGGTAATTATAAGTGGCGTTATAAGTGTAAAAATGAAACTGTTTTGCAATTATCAAACAAAGAAGATGGCCATTTTCTCTTCATCAAAACTATAAGCTAAAAGTGCAAAAAAATTCATCAGATGTGCTGTATTTTGATGATGTCAGTTTAAGAAGAATGAGAATAATGATAAGTTAGATCCAATTAGGGATGTATTTGACATCTGGAATCAATATTTACAAGATGGATGTGTCTCTGGTTCATACATGACAATTGATGAAGTGTTAGTTGCATTTAGAAGATATTGAATACATACACGTTCTAAACCAAAACTTTCTGATGAAATTCCACTGCTCCTTTATTTTTACTTCTGCAATATAAAATGACTTGAACATAAAAATAAAATTACATAGTCCATCTGACCCAGCTGGTGAATGGTGATGATTACTTTTTTTGACATTTGAAAAGTTAACCTAGACCTTGAAGCATATATTAAAGTTTGGCAAATAAAAGGCAGAGGCAAGAGAATAGCTAGAAATATGTATGTGTGTACCCCCACATACATGTATATATGTGTATATATATAACATATAAATTATAGATTATATTTTATAAAATTTATATATCTAAATTGATTTATAAGTTTATACATTTACAAATTTTAACAGATATATACATGTGAAAGTTTATCCGAAACTAAAGCTTGTCATTGGGAGATTTTATATGTAAATGTAAGTAGTGCTCATCGTATTTGTGTTTAGAAAGTAACTGGATATTCATTGGAGATTAGGTTAAAGAAGATATTAAATGTAGGGATTTAATGAAGGATCACAGATGACATAGACTGGAGTAAGGCATTTATAATAAAGAAGCTGAAACACCTAGGTGCAGTGGATCATATTCTTTTGTTCATTCCTGAATTGATTTGTGTGTGAGATAATTTTTTGTAGCCTAAGAAATGGTTTTGGGCTGAGCGTAGTGGCTCATGCCTGTAATCCCAGCATTTTGGGAGGCTGAGACAGGCGGATCACTTGAGGTCATGAGTTCAAGACCAGCCTGGCCAACATGGCGAAACTCCATTCCTACTAAAAATACAAAAAATTAGCTGGGCATGGTGGCACGTGCCTGTAATCCCAGCTATTCAGGAGGCTGAGGCAGGAGAATCACTTCAACCTGGGAGGCAAAGGTTGCAGTGAGCCGAGATTGCACCAGTGGACTCTAGCCCGGGCAACAGAATGAGACTCTGCCTCAACAAAACAACAAAAAAATGAATTGGTTTTGGAAGACATTTACAATAGTTTATTTCCTAGGTCACATTAAAAATGAACATGAAATGATATTAATTACTTAACAGTTTTTTTATCCTTTGGGGTTTTTTAAGTATACCACTATCTTACTGTTATACTGTGAAATGTCCAAAGTGCTACTACTACTTTTGTTTGAGGCAAATATTATTCAGAGACTAAGTTTGACCTTGAACATCACCTTGGATTTAATACAGGCTTTCAAGTAAATATTTGATTTTAGGAAAACCTATGTGTTGAGACTTTCCTTCCAAGTAGAATGGAGTAGCTGATAGCAAATTAGTACTTCTGCTTAGAGCAATGAGAAAATCAAGATAAAATATACATGTCACCATTCTGTAGCAGAATTGACCTTGGGGATGTATTTCAAGTCTCAGTTGCATCTGTAGTAAAGCTTATTCTTCCTCTGTTTTGTCCTAATTATATTGGTAATCACATTCAATATAAATTGACTAATTATTACAATTGAATCACTAAGCTTCTCAGGCTGTATAAAACAAGTAAACCCCAATTATATGCTGCATTCAAGAGCCACATCTTAAATTAAAAGGGAGGATGAAGCTAAAAGGATGAATAGATACACTGTCCTAACACTGAAAGGCAAACTGGTGTAGCTAATATATCCAATAAAGTAGAGTATAAGATAAAGACTAAATATAGGTGGTCCATAATGTATGATGGTTCAGCTTATAATTGTTTGACCTTACAGTGGTGCAAAAATGATACACATTCAGTAGAAGCCATGCATTGAATTTTGATCTTTCTCTAGGCTAGTGATATGTAATAGAATACTCTATTGCAGTGTTGGCAGTAGCAGCAAGCTGCAGCTTCCACTCAGCCAAGCAGTCATGAGGGTAAATAACCAATACTCTATAGTATATATGTATTTTTGACTTAACAACATTTTTCACTTACAGTGGGTTTCTCAGGATATAGCCTCATCATAAAGTTAGGAGAATTTGTATAAAAGATGGATGTTTTATAATAATAAAAGGGTAATTGTATCAAGAAGTTTTCACTATCCTAAATCTGCATGCACATAGTGAGATAGTGTATATAAAGCAAAAATTGATAGAAGCAAAAGAACTGGACAAATCCCCAAACATACTGGGAGAATTCATGATGCTGTCAGTAGTACCAGCCATCAATAGCTGATAGAACAAGTAGATGACAAAAACAAAAAAGAGGTAGAGCACATTTTTACAGCAAGAGTAATAAGTGACTTAATTTACAACTATATAACATTTCACTGGAAAATATGAGAGTACACATTCTTTTGAAGTTCAGATGGAAGATTAACCAAAATTGGCCAAATAGGGGATATAGATCAATAGGTATAAAGATTCAGTGCAATCAAAATGTCAAATAGGTTTTGGGTTTTTTAAAGTAAAAAAATGAGTATCTCTTCTGAAATTTGTTTAGAAAGTCAAAGGATCAAGGACAATCAAGGCAGTCTTAAGGAGTAACAAAATAACTGTAAGACAGAGTACCAGTTGTCATCATTTTCTGTAACACAATACTAGAGTTATTAAAAACAATGATATTGGTGCAAGAATAGGCTCGTGTAACAGAGGGAGTATCCAGTGTGGTAGGCAGAATAATGGCCTTCAAAGATATCCAGCCCTAATTCATGGTACCTGTGAGTATGTCACATTATAAGGCAAAAGGAACTTTGCAAATACAGTTAAGGTTACAGACAGTTAAGATAGTGAAGTGATCCTGGGTTATCTGGGTGGGCCCAGTCTAATCACATGAACCCTTAAGGGCAGAGGAGTTTTTCCAGCTGAAAGCAGAATAGAGATGCAGCAGAAGGGGGAGTCATCGATTCCAAGCATGAGAAAGATGCTATGCACTATTATTGATGAGATTTAAGGGCCTATGTAAAAGACTGGAGAGAGGCCTCTGGTTGCTAAACATAGCCTCTAGCTTAAGTCAACAAGGAAATAGGGACATCAATCCTGTAACCAAAGGAACTGAAGGAACCGGATGCTGAAGTAGAATCTTTACTGAGCCATAAGAGTAAGAGCTCAGCAGGCAGACATTTTGATTTTTTTTTGAAACTGGGAGTAGAGCTAACCTGGACTTTTGACTTGTAAATTGTGAATAGTAAAGTTGTGTTGTTTTGAGCTGCAGAGTTGCAGGGTTTGTGCTAATTTGTTACAGAAGTAAAAGAAAACTATTACTTCCAGAAACAGGTCTGCATATATGCTACTACCTGATTTATGACTGATTTTTTTAAGTATAATGGAGAAAAGAATTTTATTTCAATTCAATATCCTTATAGAAAATATGATTATTGACATACATAAAAATCCATTTTAGGTACATCATAGATCCAACTATGAAAGATTTAGAAAATAAAGCTTTTAGATGGAAACATGGGAGAGTATCTTCGTGATCTTGGGTTAGGCAAGGATTTCTTAATAATAGGAAAAATTGATACATTGGATCACATTAAAAATAAGAACTTTAGAAATCTAAAAACTGAAAGGTAAATCATAGAATGAAAGAAGATACTTGTAATACATATATCCAACAAAGGACTCATATTCAATAACCCAATTTTAAAAATGAATAAAAGACTTGAAAAGGCACTTCACAAATAGTATATGGTCAATATGAACATGAAAAGATACTCAACATAAAAAATCATTAGGGAAATGCAAACAAAAACCACAGCAAAATATTACTTTTTATTTTATTTTATTTTTAAATTTAATTTTATTATTATTCTTTAAGTTTTAGGGTACATGTACACAATGTGCAGGTTTGTTACATACGTATCCATGTGCCATGTTGGCGTGCTGCACCCATTAACTCCTCATTTAGCATTAGGTATATCTCCTAATGCTATCTCTCCCCCCTCCCTCCACCCCACGACAGTCCCCAGAGTGTGATGTTCACCTTCTTGTGTCCACGTGTTCTCATTGTTCAATTCCCACCTATGAGTGAGAACATGTGGTGTTTGGTTTTTTGTCCTTGCAATAGTTTACTGAGAATGATGGTTTCCAGTTTTATCCATGACCCTACAAAGGACATAAACTCATCATTTTTTTATGTCTGCATAATATTCTATGGTGTATATGTGCCACATTTTCTTAATCTAGTCTATTGTTGTTGGACATTTGGGTTGGTTCCAAGTCTTTGCTATTGTGAATAGTGCCACAGTAGACATACGTATGCAGGTGTCTTTATAGCAGCATGATTTATAGTCCTTTGGGTATATACCCAGTAATGGGATGGCTGGGTCAAATGGTATTTCTAGTTCTAGATCCCTGAGGAATCGCCACACTGACTTCCACAATGGTTGAACTAGCTTACAGTCCCACCAACAGTGTAAAAGTGTTCCTATTTCTCCATATCCTCTCCAGCACCTGTTTTTTCCTGACTTTTTAATGATGGCCATTCTAACTGGTGTGAGATGGTATCTCACTGTGGTTTTGATTTGCATTTCTCTGATGGCCAGTGATGATGAGCATTTTTTTGACGTGTTTTTTGGGTACATAAATGTCTTCTTTTGAGAAGTGTCTGTTCATGTCCTTCGCCCACTTTTTGATGGGGTTGTTTGTTTTTTTTTCTTGTAAATTTGTTTAAGTTCATTGTAGATTCTGGATATTAGCCCTTTGTCAGATGAGTAGGTTGCAAAAATTTTCTCCCATTCTGTAGGTTGCCTGTTCACTGTGATGGTAGTTTCTTCTGCTATGCAGAAGCTCTTTAGTTAGATCTCATTTGTCAATTTTGGCTTTTATTGCCATTGCTTTTGGTGTTTTAGACATGAGGTCCTTGCCAATGCCTATGTCCTCAATGGTATTGCCTTGGTTTTCTTCTAGGGTTTTTATGGTTTTAGGTCTAACAAGTCAGTCTTTAATCCATCTTGAATTAATTTTTGTATAAGGTGTAAGGAAGGGATCCAGTTTCAGCTTTCTACATATAGCTAGCCAGTTTTCCCAGCACCATTTATTAAATAGGGAATCCTTTCCCTGTTGCTTGTTTTTGTCAGATTTGTCAAAGATCAGATAGTTGTAGATATGCCGCGTTATTTCTGAGGGCTCTGTTCTGTTCCATTGATCTATATCTCTGTTGTGGTACCAGTACCATGCTGTTTTGGTTACTGTAGCCTTGTAGTATAGTTTGAAGTCAGGTAGTGTGATGCTTCCAGCTTTGTTCTTTTGGCTTAGGATTGACTTGGCGATGCAGGCTCTTTTTTGGTTCCATATGAACTTTAAAGTAGTTTTTTCCAGTTCTATGAAGAAAGTCATTGGTAGCTTGATGGGGATGGCATTGGATCTATAAATTACCTTGGGCAGTATGGCCATTTTCACGATATTAATTCTTCCAACCCATGAGCATGGAATGTTCTTCCATGTGTTTGTATCCTCTTTTATTTCATTGAGCAGTGGTTTGTAGTTCTCCTTGAAGAGGTCCTTCACATCCCTTGTAAGTTGGATTCCTAGGTATTTTATTCTCTTTGGAGCAATTGTGAATGGGAGTTCACTCGTGATTTGGCTCTCTGTTATTGGTGTATAAGAATGCTTGTGATTTTTGCACATTGATTTTGTATCCCGAGATTCTGCTGAAGTTGCTTATCAGCTTAAGGAGATTTTGGGCTGAGACGATGGGGTTTTCTAGATATACAATCATGTCATCTGCAAACAGGGACAATTTGACTTCTTCTTTTCCTAATTGAATGTCCTTTATTTCCTTCTCCTGCCTGATTGCCCTGGCCAGAACTTCCAGCACTATGTTGAATAGGAGTGGTGAGAGAGGGCATCCCTCTCTTGTGCCAGTTTTCAAAGGGAATGCTTCTAGTTTTTGTCCATTCAGTATGATATTGGCTGTGGGTCTGTCATAGATAGCTCTTATGATTTTGAGATATGTCCCATCAATACCTAATTTACTGAGAGTTTTTAGCATGAAGCATTGTTGAATTTTGTCAAAGGCCTTTTCTGCATGTATTGAGATAATCATGTGGTTTTTGTCTTTGGTTCTGTTTATATGCTGGATTACATTTATTGATTTGCGTATGTTGAACCAGCCTTGCATCCCAGGGATGAAGCCCACTTGATCGTGGTGGATAAGCTTTTTGATGTGCTGCTGGATTCGGTTTGCTAGTATTTTGTTGAGGATTTTTGCATCAATGTTCATCAAGGATATTGGTCTAAAATTCTCTTTTTTGGTTGTGTCTCTGCCGGGCTTTGGTATCAGGATGATGCTGGCCTCATAAAATGAGTTAGGGAGGATTGCCTCTTTTTCTATTGATTGGAATAGTTTCAGAGGGAATGGTACCAGTTCCTCCTTGTACCTCTGGTAGAATTCGGCTGTGAATCCATCTAGTCCTGGAATTTTTTTGTTTGGTAAGCTATTGATTATTGCCACAATTTCAGAGCCTGTTATTGGTCTATTCAGAGATTCAACTTCTTCCTGGTTTAGTCTTGGGAGGGTGTATGTGTTGAGGAATTTATTCATTTCTTCTAGATTTTCTAGTTTATTTGCATAGAGGTGTTGGTAGTATTCTCTGATGGTAGTTTTTATTTCTGTGGGATTGGTGATGATATCCTCTTTATCATTTTTTATTGCGTCTATTTGATTCTTCTCTCTTTTCTTCTTTATTAGTCTTGCTAGCAGTCTATCAATTTTGTTGATCTTTTCAAAAAACCAGCTCCTGGATTCATTAATTTTTTGGAGGGTTTTTTTGTCTCTACTGCCTTCAGTTCTGCTCTGATTTTAGTTATTTCTTGCCTTCTGCTAGCTTTTGAATGAGTTTGCTCTTGCTTTTCTAGTTCTTTTAATTGTGATGTTAGGGTGTCAGTTGTGGATCTTTCCTGCTTTCTCTTGTGGGCATTTAGTGCTATAAATTTCCCTCTACACACTGCTTTGAATGTGTCCCAGAGATTCTGGTGTGTTGTCTTTGTTCTCGTTGGTTTCAAGGGACATCTTTGTTTCTGCCTTCATTTCGTTATATACCCAGTAGTCATTCAGGAGCAGGTTGTTCAGTTTCCATGTAGTTGAGCAGTTTTGAGTGAGTTTCTTAATCCTTAGTTCTAGTTTGATTGCACTGTGTTCTGAGAGACAGTTTGTTATAATTTCTGTTCTTTTACATTTGCTGAGGAGAGCTTTACTTCCAACTATGTGGTCAATTTCGGAATAGGGTTGGTGTGGTGCTGAAAAAAATGTATATTCTGTTGATTTGGGGTGGAGAGTTCTGTAGATGTCTATTAGGTCCGCTTGGTGCAGAGCTGAGTTCAATTCCTGGATATCCCTGTTACCTTTCTGTCTCGTTGATCTGTCTAATGTTGACAGTGGGGTGTTAAAGTCTCCCATTATTATTGTGTGGCAGTCTAAGTCTCTTTGTAAGTCACTCAGGACTTGCTTTATGAATCTGGGTGCTCCTGTATTGGGTGCATATATATTTAGGATAGTTAGCTTTTCTTGTTGAATTGATCTCTTTACCATTATGTAATGGCCTTCTTTGTCTCTTTTGATCTTTGTTGGTTTAAAGTCTGTTTTATCAGAGACTAGGATTGCCACCCCTGCCTTTTTTTGTTTTCCATTTGCTTGGTAGATCTTCCTCCATCCCTTTGTCTATGTGTGTCTCTGCACGTGAGGTGGGTTTCCTGAATACAGCACACTGATGGGTCTTGAATCTTTATCCATTTTGCCAGTCTTTGTCTTTTAATTGGAGCATTTAGCCCATTTACATTTAAAGTTAATATTGTTATGTGTGAATTTGATCCCGTCGTTATGGTGTTAGTTGGTTATTTTGCTCATTCGTTGGTGTAGTTTCTTCCTAGCCTCAATGGTCTTTACAATTTGGCATGTTTTTGCAGTGGCTGGTACCGGTTGTTCCTTTCCATGTTTAGTGCTTCCTTCAGGAGCTCTTTTAGGGCAGGCCTGGTGGTGACAAAATCTCTCAACATTTGCTTGTCTGTAAAGTGTTTTATTTCTCCTTCACTTCTCAAGCTTTGTTTGGCTGGATATGAAATTCTGGGTTGAAAATTCTTTAAGAATGTTGAATATTGGCCCCCACTCTCTTCTGGCTTGTAGAGTTTCTGCTGAGAGATCCGCTGTTAGTCTGATGGGCTTCCCTTTGTGGCTAACCTGACCTTTCTCTCTGGCTGCTCTTAACATTTTTTCCTTCATTTCAACTTTGGTGAATCTGACAATTATGTGTCTTGGAGTTGCTCTTCTTGAGGAGTATCTTTGTAGCGTTGGCTGTATTTCTTGAATCTGAATGTTGGCCTGCCTTGCTAGATTGGGGAAGTTCTCCTCGATAATATCCTGCAGAGTGTTTTCCAATTTGTTTCCATTCTCCCTGTCACTCTCTGGTACACCAATCAGAGGTAGATTTGGTCTTTTCACATAGTCCCATATTTCTTGGAGGCTTTGTTCGTTTCTTTTTATTCTTTTTCCTCTAAACTTCCCTTCTTGCTTCATTTCATTCATTTCATCTTCTATCACTGATACCCTTTCTTCCAGTTGATCACATCGGCTCCTGAGGCTTCTGCATTCTTCAGGTAGTTCTCGAGCCTTGGCTTTCAGCTCCATCAGCTCCTTTAAGCACTTCTCCGTATTGGCTATTCTAGTTATACATTTATCTAATTTTTTTTCAAAGTTTTTAACTTCTTTGCCATTGGTTTGAATTTCCTGCTGTAGCTCGGAGTAGTTTGATCATCTGAAACTTTCTTCTCTCAACTCGTCAAAGTCATTCTCCTTCCAGCTTTGTTCTGTTGCTGGTGAGGAACTGCATTCCTTTGGAGGAGGAGAGGCACTCTGCTTTTTAGAGTTTCCAGTTTTTCTGCTCTGTCATTTCCCCATCTTTGTGGTTTTATCTACTTTTCGTCTTTGATGATGGTGATGTACAGATGGGTTTTTGTTGTGGGTGTCCTTTCTGTTTGTTAGTTTTCCTTCTTAAATACAGGACCCTCAGCTGCAGGTCTCTTGGAGTTTGCTGGAGGTCTACTCCAGACCCTGTTTGCCTGGGTATCCGTAGCGGTGGCTGCAGAACAGCGGATTTTCGTGAACCGTGATTGTTGCTGCCAGATCGTTCCTCTGGAAGTTTTGTCTCAGAGGAGTACCTGGCTGGGTGAGGTGTCAGTCTGCCCCTACTGGGAGATGCCTCCCAATTAGGCTGCTCGGGGTTCAGGGACCCACTTGAGGAGGCAGTCTACCCGTTCTCAGTTCTCCAGCTGGGTGCTGGGAGAACCACTGCTCTCTTCAGAGCTGTCAGACAGGGATGTTTAAGTCTGCAGAGATTACTGTTGTCTTTTTGTTTTTCTGTGCCCTGCCCCCAGAGGTGGAGCCTACAGAGGTAGGCAGGCCTCCTTGAGCTGTGGTGGGCCCCACCCAGTTCGAGCTTCTTGGCTGCTTTGTTTACCTAAGCAAGCCTGGGCAATGGCGGGTGCCCCTCCCCCAGCCTTGCTGCCGCCTTGCAGTTTGATCTTAGACTGCTGTGCTAGCAATCAGCGAAACTCTGTGGGCGTAGGACCCTCCGAGCCATGTGCGGGATATAATCTCCTGGTGTGCCGTTTTTTAAGCCCGTCGGAAAAGCACAGCATTAGGGTGGGAGTGTCCCGATTTTCCAGGTGCTGTCTGTCACCGCTTTCTTTGACTAGGAAAGGGAACTCCCTGACCCCTTGCCCTTCCTAAGTGAGGCAATTCTTCGCCCTGCTTCAGCTCGCACATGGTGCACTGCACCCACTGTCCTGCACCCACTGTCTGGCACTCCCTAGTGAGATGAACCCGGTACCTCAGATGGAAATGCAGAAATCACCCGTCTTCTGCGTCGCTCACGCTGTGAGCTGTAGACCAGAGCTGTTCCTATTCAGCCATCTTGGCTCCACCCCCAGCAAAATATTTCTACACACCCACCAGAGTGGCTAAGTAAAAAAGATGCCATTTCCAAGTGTTTGTAAGGAAGTTGTATAGTTGGATATCTGATACACAAATTGGTACTACCACTTTTGGAAGCTGGGAGTGTTTACTAAACCTGAACATATATGTTATGTTACCCAGGTATTTTAGTTGTGGGTATATATCTAACAGGAAAGTTTGCTTAAGTTTACCAAAGGACATGTGCAGAAATGTTGATGGTAGTATTATTGGTAATGGCCTAAATTGGAAACAATCCAAATGTCTACTTATAGTAGAATGGATAACTAAATCATGATACATTCATAGCATGGTATACTGTACAATGAGAATGAACAGCATACAATTAAATTTAAACATAGATGAATCTCATAAACTTAATGTTCTGCAAAGGCATCAGATACAAAAGGAATGCCTATGGTATGATTCATTTTTATAACTTTCAGAAACAGATAAAATTAATATATAGTGTTAGAAGTCAGTATTTCTTTCTGTTATGGGTAGAGCAATGACTAGGAGAAAGTATGAGGGGAGTTTTATTTTTTTTTTAAATCAGAGATTTAGACACTGCTTTCAAGCTCTATTTGTGTTTGAGGAATTGGTGTTTTCACTCTTTTTATTCATTTTCTTATGTAGATAATAAGTATAGTTAATTCGCTGTTTTACTTCAATCAGTTTAATAATACTGATGATGTTCATGTTTATTTGAGTCTTGTACCTGTGCCAACCAAGTAGATAGGAAAAGTATACGCATAATCAAAGACAGCCAACTGAGCCAGCTGAGATTTATTTACAAGGGATAGCTTAATTATTTGGGGGCTTTACATTAGTTCTTTCAATTAATCAATTTTTTGCTTTCTTATCTATTCATTGGAGTTTACTTCTAAAGCTACCTGTCCTTTGTTGACATTTGGATTTCTCTATTTAATGATTTAGATTTGGGATTACTTCTGTAAAATTCACAGAATGCCTTGGGTTACGCTTGAGTTTGTGAGCAAGTAATTACAAATTATATTAAGATTGTAAATGATCTGTATACTGCAGACATCATTCTTCCCAAATTTCTCTTTAAGTATGTCTAAATTACAATGTAAACCAGTGGTTTAGTATACTTTTTTAGATACTGATGATGCTTTGTAAGAGTAATTTTATTCTCTACCCACATCAGTATCTTTTCAGATTTCCTTGATGAAATTAGATAAACCTTTATCTATGCCACCCACCACCAAAGATGTTTCACTTTTCCTTCTATCTTTTTAAGGGAATTTATCACAATGTCAAAGCAGGAAAAATAGTAATAAACACAGTTATAGAAATAATAACAGCAAATGGTTATAACATGTCAATCAGTATTTAAAGCACTTTATTGACTTATTTAATGTATGAAACAACTCTGAGAGAGGTGTGATTGTTAGCTTAATTTTAAACATGAGAAAGAAAGTCTCAGTCCAGAGGTTAAGTAACTTGCTGAAGGTCACATATCTATTAAATATATGTGTCAGAATTAAATCCAGATTACCTAGTCTTTGTCCTTAACCACTGTGCCAGTAAAAGACAGATAAGGAGATTTTCAGTGTTAAAATTCAGTCACTAAGTAAACAAATCTGGGATTTTTTACAAGTTTTTCAAAGTTTTGAATAAGCTAATGATTATATTTAAATAGTAATAATTTTTAGGTAAATTTTTTTATAATTGCATATTTAAAATACTAATTTAAATTTTGTAGTAAGGCATGTAAATGTTGTTTGCCATACTATTTCATGTTTGGAAGTCTGTTTATGTTTATCCTTTCTTTCCTGATATATAGGAAAAGGTAATTCATGGGCCATCCTAAAGGAGTGTGGTATGTTGTTCTGTAGCTTTTTGTAGTAGTATATTTGTATGTAATGAAGTGCATTTTTAAATTGCACTTGTAATTTTTAATTGCTTTTTGGAAATTCCTGAATATTTAGGAACTTCATAAAAATATTCTGGAAGCAAGCATTACCTGGATAACATGGTACTTAAAAACCTTTCATTATCAAGCAAATAAAAAATAGAAAAGACTGTTGATATGAATTATAAGAATGGAAATTAACAGATATTTATCTAATTACATTTATCCAGAAGAGTTTTTCTGATTTGCTTGTAATACATCACAACAACATCTCAGCCTGTCTCCAGTTTGATACATCTTTATTTAAAAATTTGGGCCAGGTGCTCTGGCTCACGTCTGTAATCCCAGCACTTTGGGAGGCTGAGGCAGGTGTATTACCTGAGGTAAGGACTTCAAGACCAGCCTGGCCAAAAAGGTGAAATCCCATCTCTACTAAAAATACAAAAAATTAGCCAGCCGTGGTGGTGGGCACCTGCAGTCCCAGCTACTTGAGACGCTGAGGCACAAGAATTGCTTGAACCCGGGAGGCGGAGGTTGCAATGAGCCAAGATCATGCCATTATACTCCAGCTTGGTCGACAGAGTGAGACTCCATTTCAAAAAAAAAAAAGAGAAATTTTTTTGAAAGTTTTTTAAACTGATTTTATATGCACCATTTATTTATAACAATTTTATTTTATAATGTTTTACAATTGTATCTCTCATCAGATACTCAGGCTAACCCTATGATCTCATAGGGGAGATATAATTGTCCCATTGTTTTTACAAGGGGTCTGATGACCAGAGGTTAAAATATATGTACAGAGTCACTCTACAAATATGCCCTGTAATTATCATTTGAAACCACATCTTCCATTCTCTGATACAATGCTTTTCCCATTGCTCCAGGTCACTTCTCATATGATTTGAAAACCAACCAACCAATAACAACTTTATCTATGATTAGAATCCCATCATTTAAAGAGTGATAATTTAGTTACAAAAGATTAAAAAGAATTCAACAGCAACAAAAAAATCTAGATTAAAATTGGGCAAGGACTTGAATACACATTTATATTATACAAAGAAGATACGCAGTGGCCAACAAGTATTTGTAAAGATGCTCAACATCTCTAATCATTAGGCAAATGCAAATCAAAACCACAGTGAGATATTACCTCACACACGGAAGAATGGCTGCTGTAAAAAAGAAAACAAGAAGAATCCTGAAATAACAAATGTTGGTGAGGATATATAGAAATTGGAACCTTTGTGTATTGTGGTGGGGATGTAAAATGGTACATCCATTATGAAAAACACTATAATCGTTCCTCAAAAAGTTAAAAATAGAATTATGATTGTACAATTCCAAGAATTGAAGGTAGGGTCTCAAAGAGATACTGATATGCCCATGTTCATAACAGCATTATTCAAAAATGCCAAAAGGTGGAAGGAATGAATAGATAAGACAATATATATATAAAATAGATAAAACAATATATATCTTGAGGGCATTATTCTAAATGAAATAAGCCAGCCAGAAGAAGACAAATATTGTATAATTCCACTTACATGAGATATTTGTCGTTGTCAAATTCATAAAAACAGGACGTAGAATGGTGGTTGCCAGGGGCTCAGTGGAGGAGGAAATGGGGAGTTGTTGTTTAATGGGTGCAGAGTTTCAGTTTTACAAGATGGTGTTTGGTCACACAACAGGGTAATTATATTTAACAGTACCAAACTGTATTCTTAAGAGGGATTAAGGCGGTGAATTTTATTTTGTGTGTGTTTTACCACAATTACTATTTTTAAAATTTTATTTTTACAGTGACACGGTCTCACTCTATCACCCAGGCTGGATTGCAGTGGCTCTATCATGGCTCACTGTAGCCTTGACCTCCCAGGCTGAAGCAATCCTCTTTCCTCAGCCTCACGAGCAACTGGTACCACAGGCACATACCACCATACCTGGCTATTTTTTTTTTTTTTTTTTTTTTTAGTATTTTCTTTAAAGTCAGGGTCTCACTATGTTGCCCAGGCTGGTCTTGAATTCCTGGTCTCGGGTCATCTTCCTGCCTTGGCCCCCCAAAGTTCCGGGATTACAGGCATAAGCTACCACACCCAGCCAAATGTTTTTTAATTTTAAAAATAAAATAAATTGTATAGGTAGAATTAAAAATACATAAATCAGATCATACCAACCCTTTAAAGCCATCTAGTGTGCTTAAGATAAAATTTAAAATCCTTTAAAAGAGATTTAAAAATGTACAGTAAATGCCCACATGATTCTCACAGCTAGGTGTGCTTCTTTCATTGTATTAAGGATGTATAAATTTTATAAGACTAAATATCGTGAGATATTTATTATTGAATATATAGCAATTCAAAATACTGTAGTCCCTCCTTTTCTGCAAGGGATACGTTCCAAGAACCCTAGTTGATCCCTGAAATCACAGATGTTACTGAACCCTGTATATACCTTGTTTTTTCATTTATATACATACCTATGATAAAGTTTAACTTATAAGTTAGGCACAGTATGAGATTAACAATAACTAATAATAAAATAGAATAATTATTATAAGTTATGTGAATGTGTTCTGTGTCACCCTCTCTCATAATATTATATTGTACTGTACTCACCTGGTTTTGGACCTCAGTTGACCATAAGTAACTGAAACTCTGTAAAGAGAAACCACAGATAAGGGAGACTACTGTATTTTATGAAATATGTATATGCATATTAAATGGAAAATAAATGTTTTAAAAATATTCAAATATTAAAACATTGCTGAACTGATTTAAAGATCCACTCGCAAAGTTGGATATTATGTATACAAATCAGTTGATTTTTTACTCAAATAACTGAAGTGTGTTTTGGAGATAAGTTTTGTGATTGGAATTGGAAATGACTGAATTTTGTGGAGCAAAGTTTTTAACTATGTTCACTTGGAGATATTCTATAGTGCTTTAACTCTGGTTTACTACTGTGCCCAGTGGGGTAGATGTTTTTTTAAAAAGACACGTATTCAGGAAAAAAATTTATTTATAAAGATTACAATATTTGCTCTTGAAAATAAGAAATAATGTTAGTCAAAGAAGCCCTGAATATTACTGTAAATCATTGTACATGTATTAGTCCTTATGGATTTCTTTGCACTAGTAAAAATATAATTATTCATTTTATTTATATAATGTCTTTGTGCTGCTATAAGAAAATACCACCAATGGGAATTTACGGTCAGGCACTGCATATTTCAATCAGTGGTGGACAACATAGGCAAAGGTGGTTGTAGAAGATTATAATACAGTGTTTTTACTGTATTTTCTGTGTTTAGATAGGTATTTACCACTGTGTTTACAGCTGCCTACAGTAACATCTTCTGTAGGGTTGTAGCCTAGGATCAATAGGCTATACTATATAGCCTAGCTGTGTAGTAGGCTATTCTATTTAGATTTGTGTAAGAATAGACTGTGATGTTCACACAGTGATGAAATCACCTAATGTCATATTTCTGAGAACATATCCCTGTTGTTAAGCAATGTATGACTGTATAAGAAACAATAAATAATATATGGTAGAAGGTGATTAAATACCAAAATAAATGAAAACCATTAAAGTGGGCTTAAAAACAAAGTCTCATAATTTTAGTTACTCATCACATAAAAATGCTTTAGTTGTTGCCTGTTCCCTAACAGATAAGTGAATATTCACCTAAGGAGAGTCAGGAGAAATCCCCAATACTGAGACAAACCCAGAGATTGAGGGATAACTGTTATGATTCGGAGGGTTTTGTTTGATCTTATCCCTAAACTTTACAATGAAAATATATTTGGTAATACAAGTTAATATAAAAATCAGGGTTGGCTGGGTGTGGTGGCTCATGCCTGTAATCCTAGCACTTTGGGAGGCCGAGGCCAGCGGATTGCCTGAGCTCAGGAGTTTGAGACCAGCCTGGGTAACATGGTGAAACCCTGTCTCTACTAAAATACAGTAGAAATTAGCCAGGCATGGCAGCTTGCGCCTGTAGTCCGCGCTACTTGGGAGGATGAGGCCGGAGAATCGCTTGAACCTGGGAGGTGGAGGTTGCAGTGAGCCAAGATCATGCCACTGCACTCCAGCCTGAGCAACAGAGTGAGACTCCATCTCTTAAAAAACAAAACAAAACAAGCAGGGGTCCCCGACCGCCAGACCATGGACCGGTAGCAGTCTGTGACCTGTTGAGAACTGGGCTGCACAGCAAGAGGTGAGCAGCAGATGAGCAAGTGAAGCTTCATCTGTATTTTCAGCCACGCCCCATTGCTCACATTAGCACCTGAGCCCTGCCTGCTGTTAGATCAGCAGCAGCATTAGATTCTCATTGGAGCGTGAACCCTATTGTGAACTGCACATGTGAGAGATCTACGTTGTGCACTCCTTATGAGAATGTAATGCCTGATGATCTGAAGTGGAGCTGAGGCAATGATGCTAGTGCTGGGGAGCAGCTGAAAATACAGATTAACATTAGCAGAGAGGTTTGACTGCACAGAGACCATAATAAATCAATTACTTGCAGACTCATTTGAAAACCCAATCAGTGAGTGGCAGGTGACAAGCTGCATCTGACGTCAGGCTTTATAGTGGCAAGTGAGGTGATGTACTTCAATTGTACAGCTGCATCTGGTGGTACGCTTTAAGTCAGAATCCAACACTTATTTTAGTTCATGAGTGGCTTGCCTATTATTTTATTTACCACTTTCATCTGCTTCTCTTTCTTTCCTGCATTACACACTTGTCTCAGTCACAGTTTTGGTAAACCCGCAAGCTAACCCTACCCAAAATAAGTAAAAGCCAAACATTACTGGAGAGCTTCTTTGAGAAGGGAGAAAGACCCAAGGATGAGATAGCAGAAGACTCTAAGACTGCCAACAAAAAAAAAAGCTGCATTTAAAAGAAAATACCAAGAGTCCTACATAAGTTATGGGTTCATTGCAGTAGGTGATTCACATTCTCTGAGCCCGCTTTGTGTAATATGTGGTGACTGGCTGTCCAAAGCCGTGAAACCTTCAAAATTGCTTCACCACATGGAGACTACATGCTCTGCATTAAAAGACAAGCCTTTGGAGTTTTTCAAAAGAAAAGAACATGAACATAAAGAACAGAAGCAATTACTAAAGGCCACTATTTCATCAAATGTGTCTCCACTGAGACCATCATTCTTAGTGGCTAACCACATTGCTAAAGCTAAGAAGCCCTTTACATGAAGAGTTGATCCTGCCTGCTGCTAAGGACATATTTCATGAACTTTTAGGAGAGGCTGCAATTCAAAAGGTGGCGTATGTTCCCCATTGAGCTAGCACCCTAACTAGACGAATCAATGAAATAGCAGAGTACATGGAGGCACAACTGTTAGAGAAGATTAATGAATCACTGTGGTATGCAATCCAGGTTGATGGATCTACCAGTTTTCACAACAAGGGAACAATGCTTGTTTTTATGTGATATCTTTTTCAGGAGGATATACATGAGGAAATGTTATGTGTGCTTTTGTTGCCAACCAACACCACAGCTGCAGAACGATTCAAGTCTTTGAATGATTACATATCAGGAAAACGGAACTGGTCATTTTCTGTCAGCATATGCACAGATGGAGCAGCTACCATTACTTGACAGCTTTTTGGTTTCACTACTTGGGTCAAAGAGGTCGCTTCTGAGTGTGAGCCTACACACCCTGTAATCCATAGAGAAATGCTGGCTAGCCAAAAAATGTCACCTGAACTTAACAGCATTTTACAGGATGTGATTAAAATTATCAACCACATTAAAATACATGCCCTTAACTCACATCTGTTCGCACAGCTCTGTGAGGAGATGGACACAGAGCACACACATCTTCTCTAATACACAGGAGTGAGATGGTTTTCTAAAGGTAGATCACTGGCCAGAGTTTGAGTTACAAGAGCCGCTTCAGAGATTTCTTTTAGGAGATCAATTTTCTTTTAGAAAAATAATCACCACTGGCAGCACATTTCAGTGACACAGAAAGGGTCTCAAAACTTGCTTACTTAACTCGATCTGTCGCTTCGGGGGAGAACAACAAGTGTGTTCAAGTCGGCAGATAAAATGGCTCCATTCAAAACCAAACCGGAATTATGGGGGTGATGAAGGAACATTGGGATTTCTGACATGTTTCAAACATTAGCAGAGATTTTGAGAGACTGAGCTAGGGCTGCCTTTCTCTCAGCTAGTGTATCATCACCTATCTCAGCTTTCGAAAGAGCTGAGTATTACCTCCCAACCACAAAAGACCCCCGAACTGGAAGGAATGGATTTGTGACCCATTCCTGAATAAGTCAGGTGAATTGCCTTTGTCCTTGCCAGAAGAGGATCCACTGCTTGACTTCACAAATTATGGTGGCCTTAAAAGTATGTTTGAGACAACTTCAAATCTCCGTATGTTCTAGATTAAAGTCAACGCGGAATATCCTGAGATTGCCACAAAAGCACTAAAAAGCCTGCTTCCATTTCCAACATCCTGTCTTTGTGAAGCAGGGTTTCCTGCAGTGGCAGCAACCAAAATGAGATTATGGAGCAGACTGAATATAAGCAACACACTTTGGGCATCACTATCTCCCATCACCCCGAGATGAGACCATCTAGTTGAAGGAAAACAAGCTCAGGGCTCTCACTGATTCAACATTATGGTGAGTTGTGTAATTATTTCATAATGTATTACAATGTAATAATAGAAATAAAGTACACAATAAATATAATATGCTTGAATCATCCTGAAACCACTTCCCCACCCCCAGTTCATGGAAACATTGTCTTGCATGAAACTAGTCCCTGGCGCCAAAAAGGTTAGGGAATGCTGAAAAATGAAATCCATCTTTCTTTGCATTCTTTCAAAAGATTGAGTCTTTCAGAATATAAAGGGGGGCCTTTAATGGGATATATTCATTAATTCATTCAACAAATACGTATTAAACACCTACCATATGCCAGACATTGTGGTTGATACCAGGGAGATAGAGCAATAAACAATATAGACATTTGCAAAATATTCACTTAATTCCCCTATTAATAAGCATTTATGCATCCTGTATCAATATAGAAAAGGAGGAAAATTATTATTCAGTGATATTATAGAACTTAATGCAATTTAAGCAAATATGTGTGTACAAATGTGTGTATTTTGTATATATTTGATATAATATACCATATGTATAATATCATTCTGTGTAACCTACCACATGTTCAGAATCTGCTGCAGAGATTTTTTCTGTGACACAATAAAGAAATATTAAATGCTTATGCCTCTTCTGTTTTTTTGTGAGTTTGTTTTTTTCTGTTTTTAAACTAGGGATTTGGTTATCCTGAGAATTATGAATTTACTTTTGTTTTAATGTTCTAAAGCTATACATTAATATTATTTGCCACATATTGGTTGAGAGCTATTGAATCCTTTATAGTGTAACATTCTTGGCCTAACAGTCTGCGTTTCCCAGGCTGCCAGCAAAGCAATTCGGTGAGGCAATTGTGGTCATGCAGGGGCCTTGTGAGCGGTTGGCAGAGCGAGGAGCATACAGATCAGACTCCTATCCTGCAGGAAAGGCAGCCCTCCTTTCTCCCATCCCAGCAGTCAGCAGGAGGTAGAGCCACTCAGAGCTATATGAAGAGCCTTTGGGAATAGGTGCCTATGGTTATGTTTTGCTGCAGCTGCCCTATGCTCACAACCTCCTGCATTCCATGCATGCTTGACCTCTGCCTCTGCCTCTGCCTATTCTCTGGGCAGTTCTCCCTGTCAATTCAGCTGTCTGTGGGGGTCATGGGATCCCAGAGGTAGCTAGGATGCCAGTGTGTTTCTCTGCAGTTCCTTCACTTACACCTTTCTTAGGAACTGTTTAGGGCTGGGAGCTGGTCCTGGTACTCGGCAATGTTATGCAGTGTTCCCAGCATCCTCCCTCTTCTACCTCAGTGTCAGTGGTACCTTTCTATCAACTTTCAGTGTTTTATTTAAAAAGAAAGTGTGATGGTTTACTGGATATTTTGGGTTCAGTGAAGTTGGAGAGGCACTTTCTGGCTGCATTTAGTCAGCCATCCTGTTCCATAGTCATTGGAATTATCTTTCTAAATTTTATTTTCTGATTGTTGTTCCTGGTATATAAAATTATAATTGATTTTTTAATTAAACTTTTTTAGATAGTTGTAGAATTACATGTAGTTAAAATATTTTCTAAAGAGTGATCCTCTGTACCCTCTATCCAGTTTCCTCAAATGGTAATATTTTGCAAAACAGTACAGTGTCACAATCAGGAGTTTGACATTGACCCAGTGAAGATAAAGGACATTTTCATCAACACAAGGATTCCTCACTTTGCCTATTTGTAAAATACCCACTTCCCTTTCCCCATCTCCCACCTGAACTCCTTGTAAACACTAATTCGTTCTCCATTTCTATAATATTGTTAAATCAAGAAACTTACATAAGTGGAATCACACCACATGTAATCTTTTGGGGGTGGTGTACTTTCTATTAGCGTAATTATTAGATATTTATCCATATTGTATATCAGGTGTTGGCCACATTGTATGACAGAGAAGTATTCCATGGTATGGATGTGCCACAGTCTGTTTAACATTCACTGATTAAGGGAAATCTAGGTTGCTTTCAATTGTGGGTAAATACAAAACTACTGTAACCCCCAAAACTGTGTTTTGGGTATTAACACAGTTTTCTTTTCTCTGGGATAAATGTCCAGGGGTGCAATAGCAGAGCTGGCATGGTAATTGCCTATTTAATTCTTAAAATAACTGCTAAAATGTATGCAGAATGACTGTAAAATTGTGCATTCCAACCAGTGAACTATGAATGATCCAATTCTTTCCATCTTCACCACCATTTTTTAGTCACTGTTTCAAAAAATGTAGCTATTGTTATAGATGTGTGATATTATCTCATTACATTTTTTTGTTTGTTTTTGTTTTTTTGAGACAGTCTTGCTCTGTCACCCAGGCTGGAGTGCAATGGCACGTGTGACTCAGTCTCCCAAGTAGCTGGGATTACAGATGTGTGCCACCATGCCCAGCTAATTTTTATATTTTTAGTAGAGGTGAGGTTTCTGCGTCTATGTTCTTGAACCCCTGGCCTCAAGTGATCCGCCTGCCTCAGCCTCCCAAAGTGCTGGAATTACAGGTGTGAGCCACCACACCTGTTCTTACTATGATTTTAATTTACATATTCTTAATGCGTAAGATGTTGAATGTATTTTCATCTGCAAATCCTCTTGAATGAAATGTTTCTTTATGCCTTTTGCTCATTTTCTGATTTTTTTTGTTGTTGTTGTGTTCGAGGGTTCTTTATATTTTCTGCATGCCAGTATTTTCTTGGATACATTGTTTGCAAAATGTTCTTGTTTCGTAGCCTCTTCTTTCACTTTGTTACCAGGGTTTTTCACACCGTGAAAGTTTTAAATTTTGATAAAGTACAATTTATCTATACTTCCTTTTATGGATGGTGCTTTTTGTGTCAAGTATAAAAATTCCTTGTCTAGCACTACTCCAGAATATTTTCTCTTATTTTTCCTAAAACTTTTGTAGTTTTACACTTCATATTTAAGTCCAGTGTCCATTTTGAGTTATTTTTTATGTAAGGCATGAGATGGGTCGAGGTTAATTTTTTTTTGCCTATGGATGTGCACTTGCTCCAGCACCATTTGTTGAGTTGCTTTTTTACTTATGTGTAAAATCGGTTGGGCATATTTGTGTGGGGTCTATTCCTGGCTTCTCTATTCTGTTTCACTGATTTATGTTTATCTTTCTGGCTAATACCAGACAGTCTTATTATATCTGTATATGTCTTGAAATTGAGAAGACTGATACCTCACACTTAATTCTTTTTCAAAATTGTTTTAGCTATTATAATTCCTTTGCCTTTCCATGTAAGTTGTAGAATAATATTGTCTATGTATGCTAAAAATACTCACTGTGATTTTGATTGGTAACAAGCTAAGCTTTTGTTATTAATTTGGGGAGAATTAATATTTTTACAATGTTGAGTCTAACAATCTGTTAATTCTGTATGTTTATTTATTAGATCTTTGATACCTTTCACCAACATTTTGTAGTTTTCAGCACGCAAGCCCTACACATGTTTTGTAGATGTACACTTACCTATTTCATTTTCTTTTGAGCAACGATAAGTGGCATTACATTTTAATTTAAAAATTCATGTGTCCATCTAATATATACAAATGTAATTGATTTTCATATATCAATCTTGTATCCTGTGGCCTTGAAGAACTCCCTTATTAGTTCTAGGAGTTTTTTCTAGGTTCCTTGGGATTTTCTATGTTGACAAATGTGCCATTTGCAAATAGGGACAGTTTATCTCCTTCTTTCCAGTCTGTATGCTTCTTATTTCCTTTTATTGTCTTATTGCACTTGCTAAATATTATTTACGTCATTGAATAAGAGTAGTGAGAGCATATATCTTTTTTTTTTGTTCCTGGTCTTTGGGGAAAGCATTCAGTCTTTTTACCATTAAGAATGATGTTAGTAGATTTTTAAACAATGCTATTTTTTACCAAGTTGAGGAATTTCTTTTTTCTTATCATCTTTTTGAGAATTTTTATCATGAATTTGTTGAATTCTGTGAAATGCTTTCCCACATTAATTCGATAATCATGTGATTGTGTTTCTTCAGACTGTTAATATGGTGTTTTACATTGATTGATTTTCAAATATTGAACCATCCTTGCATACGTGGAATAAGCACTATTTAGTCATGATATATAGTTCTTTTTATATGTAATTCCGAATTCTTTTACTAATATTTTGTTAAGGATCTTTTGGATATATATTCACATGAGAAATACTTGTCTGTAGGTTTTGTTTTATTATACTGTCTTTGTTTGCTTTTTGTATCTGGGTAATATTCCCTTCATAATATCCATTTAGATATTCCCTCCTTTTATTTTCTGATAGAGATGGTTTAGAATTGGTGTAAATTTTGTGAGTATTTGTTCGGATTTTCCAGTGAAAGAATTTTTGCCTAGACAGTTTTTGGAGGAGTTTTAAAATTACAAATTCAATGATCTTAATAGTTGTAGGTCTGTTCAAATTACTGATTTCACATTGGGTGAGTTTTGGTAGTGTGTTCTTTTGAGGTATTGCCTATGTCTCTTAGGTTAACAAACTGATGTGTGTAGAGTGGTTTGTAGTATTTACTTACTATTCTTTTGATTCCTACAGAGTCTGTAATGATATCTCTCCTGTTTCTTTCCTAATGTTGGAATAGGTGTACTTTATTTTATTGGGCTTTACATTTTGACTCTGCTCAAAGATTGTGCTTTTTACATATCAAAGGTTTATGGCAATCCTGCATCAAGCAAGTCTGTCAGTGCCATTTTTTCAACAGCATGTTTTCATTTTGTCTCTGTGTCACATTTTGGTAATTCTCACAATATTTTAAGCTTTTTAATAATGACTGTCTCTATGATGGTGATCTCTGATCAGTGATGTTTGATGTTACTCATACAATTGTTTTGGCCTACCATGAACCACATCCATAGAACATGGTGAACTTAATCAATAAATGTTGTGTGTGTTCTGTTTGTTCGACTTAATGACCATTTCCCCATCTCTTTCTCTCTCCATGGGTTTTCTTATTCACTGAGACACATCAATATTGAAATTAGGCCAAATAATTACCCTACAGTGCCCTCTAAATGTTAAAGTGAAAGGAAGAGCTGCATGTCTCTCACTTTAAGTGAAAAGCTAGAAATGAGCAAATTTACTGAAAAAGGCATGTCACAAGCCAAAATAGGTAAAAGCTAGGCCTCTCGCACCAAACAGTTAGCCAAGGTGTGAATGGAAACTAAAAGTTTTTGAAAAAAGGTAAAAGTGCTGTTTCAGACAACACATGAATGATAAGAAAGTAGAACAGCTTAATTGCTAATAAAGAGATAATTTTAGCAGTCTGGCTAGATTGGACTAGCCACAGAATTTTCTTGAGCCAAAACCTAATCCAGGGCAAGGCCTGAATTCTCTTCAGTCCTACAAAGGTGCAGAAGTTGCACAAGAAAAGTTGGAAGCTAGCAGAGGTTGCTTCCTGAGGTTTGAGGAAATAAGTCATCTCTTTAACATAAAAGTACAAGGTAAAGCTGCAACTGGTGATTTAAAAGTTGCAGCAAGTCATCCATAATCTAGCTAGAATCATTGATGAATCTTTAGTGGCTACACTCAACAACAGGTTATCAATATAGATGAAATAGCCTTCTGTTGGAAGAAGATGCCATCTAAGACTTTCATAGCTAAAGATAAGATATCAATGCCTGGCTTCAAAGCTTAGGCTGACTCATGAGTTAGTGGCTAATGCAGCTGGTAGCTTTAAACTGAAGTCATTGCTCATTTACCATTTTGTAAATCATAGGTCCCTTAAGAATTATGCTGAATTTACTCTTCCTGTGCTTTATAAATGAAACAAAGCTAAATCACAATACATCTGTTTACAGCATGATTTACTAAATACTTTAAGTCCACTGTTGAGACCTACTGCTCAGAAAAATAGATTAAAAAAAATACTGCTGCTCACTGACAGTGCCCCTTGTCAGCCAAGAGCTCTGATGAAAATGTACAAAGAGAATAATGTTGTTTTCATGGCTGTTAACACAACATCCATTCTGCAGCCTATGGATTAGGGAGTAATTTTGAGTTTCAAGTCTTATTATTTAAGAAATACATTTTGTCAGGCTATAGCTGCCTTAGATAGGGATTGCTGTGATAGACCTGGGCAAAGTAATTTGAAAACATTTTGGAAAGGACTCACCATTCTAGATGCCATTCAGAACATTAATGATTCATGGAGGGAGTTCAAAATATCAGCATTAATAAAACTTTAGAAATTGATTCAACCCTTTATGGATCAGTTCGAGGGGTTTATGACTTCAGTGGTGGAAAGTAGCTGCAGACATGGTAAAAATAGCAAGAGAAATAGAAGGAGAGCCTGAAGATGTGACTGAATTACTGCAATCTCATGATAAAATGTTCACAGATGAGGAGGTTTTTCTTATGGATAATCAAAGAAAGGTGTTCCTTGAGGTGGAATCTACTCCTGCTGAAGATGCTGTGAATATTATTGGAATGACAAAAAAGGATTTAGAATATGACATAAACTTACTTGATAAAACAGTGGCAGGATCTGTGAGGATTGACTCTTCCAATTTTGAAAAAAATTCTCTGAATAAAATGCTATTAAATAGCATTACATGGTACAGAGAAATATTTTGTCAAAGGAAGAGTCAACCTGTGGGGCAACTTCATTGTTGTCTTTCTGTTGCAACCACCATGATGAGTTAGCAGCCATCAGCATCAAAGTGGGACCCTCCACTAACAAAAACTTTACATCTCATTGAAGGGTTAGATGGTCATTAGCATAGCCATCAGCATCAAAGTGGGACCCTCCACTAACAAAAACTTTACATCTCATTGAAGGGTTAGATGGTCATTAGCATTTTTTGTAATAAGATCTTTTAAAATTAAGGTATGTACATTTTGAAAATGTAATTCTATTGCACATTTAATAGTATAGCATAAACATAACTTTATATATGCACTGGAAAACCAAAAAGTTGTGTGACTTATTTTGTTGTAATATTCACTTTATTATGGTGGCCTAGTACTGGACGTGCAGTACCTCCAAGGTGTGCTTGTAATTTGTTTCTTTTCTGTTTTTCTCCTTGTCAGTCTTGTTAGAGGCCGCTTTTTTTTTTTTTTAAAGATCCAGCTCTTTGTTTCATTGTTTTATTATTTTGCTGTTTTTAATGTTATTGGTTTGTGCTCTTTATTATTTCCTTCTTTCTGCTTGATTTAGTTTCATTATGCTTTTCAGTTTCTAGGTTTTATGCTTATATGATTGATTTGAGACTTTTACTGTTTTCAAAAAAATGCACTTATTGCTATATTGTCCATATAGCACTACTTTTCCTCTATTCCAAAATTTTTGATATATCTTATTTTCATAATTTTTTCAGTTCAGAGAGTGTGTGTGTGTGTTTGTGTGCACACGTTTAATTTCTCTTGAGATGTCCTTTTTGTTTCATGGATTATTTAGAAGTCTCTTGTTTAGATTTCAAATCTTTTCCTTATCTGGTGTTTCTGTTGTTTCCATTCTGGTCAAATAATATATTGGGTATTATTTCAATTATTTTACTATCATTGATTTTTCTTTTAAGGTACAGAACATGGTCTATCTTGAAATAAGTTGTGCAGGCATGTATTTGCTGGTTTTGACTGGAGTGTTCTTTAAATGTCAGTTATGTCCTGGTGGTTGATATTATTGAGTTCTTCTGTATCTTTGTTGATTATATATCTAGTTCTTTCTAATTTTTTGAGGCTTGTTGGTGTCTCCAACTATGTTTATGTCTTTTCTTTCATTTTTTCAGTTATATCAGTTTTGCATCACATTTTGCAGCTTTGTTGTTTGTTACATACACCTTTAGGATTGTTTTGTCTTCCCGATGGATTAATTTTTTTATCATTATGTATTGTGCCTCTCTGTCTCTGGTAATTTCTTTTCTTTTGAAGCCTACTTTACCTGATATTAATACAGCCACTCCCGCTTTCTTATGTCTACTTGGTAGATCTTTTTCCATCTTTTTATAGTCAACATTCTTGTATCTTTATATTTTTAGTGAGTTTCAGATGGAGAGCATATTTTTGAGTCTGCCTTTAAATTCACTCTGCTAATCTCTTTTAGTTGGTGTATTTACACCATTTACATTTATATAATTAATTATCTGTAGGAGCTTAAGTCTCCCACTTTATTTCTTGTATTTTGTTTTTTCTCACTTGTTTCTCTTTTTCCTTTTTCCTTTCTTCTTGGGAGTTATTTGAATATTTTTAGGAGTTTCATTTTTATTTATAAATATTTTTAATGATTTCTCTTTCCTAATGGTTGTTTAATGGTTACTCTCGTGTATGTGTGTGTGTGTATAAAATTTTATCAATTTTATCAATTCATGTAAAGTGTAGGAAACTTAAATTTATATCTCATTACCCTCTCAATACAATTGCCTGAAATATTTCTTGTACGTACATACAGACTCACATTAGACAGTGAGTCTGTGAGAGTCTATAATACAATTGCCTGAAATATTTTGTACGTACATATAGACTCACATTAGACAGTGTTACAATTTTTGCATCAGCATTCAAACATAAAAACCCAAGATGAGAATTTTGTCTGTTGTATTTACCCATATATTTGCCTACTATTATAATGTTTTTCTTCCTGATGTTCCAAGAGTTCTTATTTTTTTGCTTACTTTATGTTTAGAGATCTTTCATTAACCATTATATTAGAGTAGGTATGCTGGTAAAAAGTTTTCTTAGTTTTTCTTCATCAAAGAATGTCATAATTTTTTTTTCATGTCTGAAGAGTATTTTTACTGGATATAGGATGTGGGTTCATTGTTCTTTTATTTAAGTACTTCGAAAAGTACTTCCAGTGGGGCGCCAAGATGGCCAACTAAATGCAGCTGTGGTGTGTGGCTCTTATAGAGAGGAACGAAAGGGACGAGTAAATGCAGCACCTTTAACTGAAACATCCAGGTACTTGGATTGGGATTGATCAGGGAAACAACTCAACCCACAGAGAATGGAGAAGAACAGGGCAGGGCAGGGCAGGGCAACAGCTTACCTGGGAGCAACATGGATACAAGAGAACCTACCCCTGCCCAGGGAAGCAGTGAGTGAATATGTGATCCTGGGAAACCATGCCCCTCCCACGGATCTTTGCAAGTCCGGTCAGGAGATCCCCTTGTGACTCCATTCACCAGGGCCTTTGGTCTGACACACAGAACTATGTGTAGTCTCAACAGAAAAGCTGCTCAGGCATGCATGGAGACCCAGGAACTTTACATACTCTGGCCCTAGTATCCCTGACAAAGGTGATTGCAACTCAGGCAGGGCAGGAGCTTGGACATCCATATTTACCCCTAGGAAGGGATCTGAATCCAGGGGGCTAAGCAGCATTGATCTTTGGGCCCCATTTCCACAGCTTCTCACAGGATAAGACCCACTGGCTTGGAATTTCAGCCAACCCCCAGCAACAGAGTTGTACCTACCTGGGACAAAACAGAGTTCCTGGCGGGGAGGGGCAGACTGCCATCTTTGCTGCTTGGATAACTCAGCCATTCCAGTCTGTGGGCTTAGGCGAGTCCAAACTGACTGGGCATGGAAGGGATCCCCTAGCACAGCAAAGCTGCTCTACCAAAACGTGGCCAGACTGCTTCTTTAAGAGGGACCCTCAATCTGAATCCTCTTCTTGGGTGGGACCTCCCAACTGACAGAGTTTTGATTTCTCCTTGGGACTGAGTGCCCAGGGGGAGGGGCAGGCTACCATCTCTGCTGTTTGGACAACTCAGCCTTTCCCGCCTGTGGGCTTTGGAGAGTCCAAACCGACCAGGGCAGAAGGGATCCCCGAACACAACACAGCTGCTCTGACACAACATGGCCGACTACTTCTTTAAGCAGAACCCTGATCTGTTCTTCGTCTCTGGGCAGGACCTCCCGACTGGACCCTCCAGCCACCCTCACTTGTATTCTCTGGTTCACAATGTTTTGATTTCACCCTGGGACTGAGTTCCCAGGGGGAGGTGGGGGGGAGTGCCATCGTTGCTGTTTGGGCAACCCAGCATTCTGTCCTGTGGGCTTTGGAGAGCCCAAGCCCACCAGGGCAGAAGCAGTACCCCAGCACGGCACAGCTACTCTATGAAACTGTGGCAATCCTGCTTCCTTAAGCAGTCCCCGATCTGTTCCTCCTTGCAGGGCGGGACTTTGCAACTGTGTCCTCCAGTCACTCCCATGGATGTTCTGTGGCTAAGAGGTTTGTAAACTTCCTGGGACAGAGCTCCTAGAGGGAGGAGTGGGCTGCCATTTTTGCTGTCTCAGCAACTTCCCTAGCTTACAGACTTTGGAGAGCCCAAGCTAACTAGGGGCAGAAGTGGTACATCCACACAGCACAGCTGCTTTATAAAAGTGTGACTAGACTGCTTCTTTAAGCAGATCCCTGATCCCACTCTTGCTGACTGGGTGAGACCTCCCAACCAGTGTCTCCAGCCACTATCTACTGGTGTGTTTGGGCCAGCAACCAGCTCTGTACCCCTCTGGGACAGAGCTCCCAGAGGAAGGGGCAGGCTGCCATCTTTGCAGTTTTGCAGCCTTCGCTGGTGATACCCTCAGGTATTGGAAAACCTAAGGTGACTAGGGACTGGAGCAGATGCCCAGCAAACCACAGCAGCCCTGTGGAAAAGTGGCCAGACTGTAAAAAGGAAAAAAAAAAAAAAAATCCAAAGATTAGCCTCAAAGATTGAAAGTAGATATGCCCACAAAGATGAGAAAGAATCAGCACAAGAACGCTGAAAACTTAAAAAGCCACAGTGCCCTCTTCTCTCCAAATGACTACATCACCTCTCCAGCAAGGGTTTGGAATTGGGCAGAGGCTGAGATGGCCGAATAGACAGAAGTAGACTTCGGAATGTGGATAAAATTGATGTTCATTCTGCTACAGGTGCACCTTCTAACTCAATGCAGGCAGCTACAAATCATGATAAAACATTTCAGCAACTGACAAGGTAAAATAACCAGTATGGAGAATAATGTAACCAACCTGATAGAGCTGAGGAAAAAAATAGAAGAAGTTCATAATGTAATTCCAAGTATTAATAGCAGAATAGACCAAGTGGAGGAAAGAATCCCAGAGCTTGGAGACTGTCTTTCTGAAATAAGACAGGCATACAGGAATAGAGAAAAAAGAATGAAAAAGAATGGACAAAACCTCTGAGAAATATGAGATTATGTAAAGAGACTGAATATATGACTGATTGGTGTACCTGAAAGAGATGAGAAGAATGGAACGAACTTGGAAAATATATTTCAGGATATCTTCCATGAGGACTTCCCCAACCTAGCTAGACAGACCAACATTCGATTTCAGGAAATGGGAGAACCCCTATAAAATATTCCACAAGAAGGTCATCCCCAAGACACATAATCTTCAGATTCTCCAAGGTCAAAATGAAAGAAAAAACGTTAAGGACAGCCAGAGAGAAAGGCCAGGCAACCTACAAAGGGAAGACCATCTGACTAACAGCAGACCTCTCAGTGGAAACCCTACATGCCATGAAGAGATTGGAGGCCAATATTCAACATGCTGAATAAAGAAAAAAGAAATTCCAACCCAGAATTTCATATCTGACCAATCTAAGCTTCATAAGCAAAGGAGAAATAAGATACTTTCCAGACACGCAAACGTTGAGGAAATTTGTTACCACCACAACTGCCTTACAATAGCTCCCAAAAGAAGCACTAAATATGGAAAGGAAAAATCATTACCAGCCACTACAAAAGCACACTGGAGTACACAGACAAATGACACTATAAAGTAACCACAAGTTATTTTAAACAAGTCTGCAAAATAACCAGCTGGCATCATAATGACAGGGTCAAATCTGCACATAACAATACTAACCTCAAATGAAAATGGGATAAATGCCCCAATTAAAAGACACAGAGAGGCCAGCTGGATAAAGAATCAAGACCCAATGGCCTGCTGTCTTCAAGAGACCCATCTCACATGGAATGACACACATATGCTCAAAAAAGGATGGAGGAAAATTTACAAAGCAAATGGAAATCAGAAAAAAGCAGGGGTTGCAATCCTGGTTTCTGACAAAACAGACTTTAACCAACAAAGATCAATAAAGACAAAGAAGGGCATTACATAATGGTAAAGGGTTCAATTCAACAAGAAGAACTAACTATCCTAAATATATATGCACCCAACACTGGAGCACCCAGATTCATAAACCAAGTTATTAGAGACCTTCAAAGAGACTTAAACTCCCACACAATAATAGTGGGAGACTTTTAACACCCCACTGACAATATTAGACAGATTGAGACAGAAAATTAACAAAGATATTCAGGATCTGAACTCAGATGTGGATTAAATGGACCTGATATGTATCTACAGAACTCTGCACTCAAAAACAACAGACTAAACATTCTTCTCATCACCATGTGTCACTTACTCTAAAAAAGATCACATAATTGGAAGTAAAACACTGCTCAGCAAATACAAAAGAACTGAAATCATAACCAACAGTCTCTTGGACCAGAGCACAATCAAATTAGAACTAAAGTCTGAAAAAATTCACTCAAAACCACACGATTACATGGAAATTAAATAACCTGCCCCTGAATGACTTTTGGGTAGATAATGAAATTAAGACGGAAATCAAGTTCTTTCAGACTGATAAGACTGATAAGGACAGATTCTCAGGGACACAGCTAAAGTAGTGTTAAGAAGGAAATTTATAGCAGTAAATGCCCACATCAGAAAGCTAGCAAGGTCTCAAGTTAACAACCTAATGTCACAATGAAAAGAACTAGAAAATCAAAATCAAACAAATCCCAAAGCTAGAAGAAGACAAGAAATAACCAGAATCAGAGCTGAACTGAAGGAGATAGAGACAAGAAAAGCCATTAAAAACATCAGTGAATCCAGGAGTTGGTTTTTCGAAAAGATGAATAAAATAGGCCACTAGATAGACTAATGAAGAAGAGAGAATCAAATACAATCAGAAATGATAAGGTGGGTATTACGATTATCCCCACAGGAATACAAACAACCATCAGAGAATATTATAAACACCTCTATCTATATCAACTAGAAAATCTAGAATAAATGGATAAATTCCTGGACATATACACCCTACCAAAAGTGAACCAGGAAGAAATTGAATCCCTGAACAGACCAATAACAAGTTCTGAAATTGAGGCAGCGATAAATAGCCTACCAACCAAAAAAAAGCCCGGGACCAGATGGCTTCACAGCTGAATTCTCCCAAATGTACAAAGAAGAGCAGGTACCATTCCTACTCAAACTATTCCAACAAGTTGAAGAGGAGGAACTCCTCCCTAACTCATTCTATGAAGCTAACATCATCCTGACACCAAAACTTCGCAGAGATACAAAAACAAAAAAAAACTTCAGGCCAATATCCTTGATGAATATTGATGCAAAAATCCTCTGCAAAATGCTAGCAAATTGCATCCAGCTTATCCAAAAAGATAAATCCAGCTTTATCTCAAAAAGCTGAGTGAACAGGCAACCTACAGAATGGGAGAAAATTTTTGCAATCTGCTCATCTGACAAAGGGCTGATTTCCAGAATCTACAAAGAACTCAAACAAATTTACAAGAAAAAAACAAACAACGCCATCAACAAGTGGGCAAAGGATATGAACAGACACTTCTCAAAAGAAGACATTTATGTAGCCAACAGACACATGAAAAAATGCTCATCACTGGCCATCAGAGAAATGCAAATCAAAACCACAATGAGATACCATCACATACCAGTTAGAATGGCGATCATTCAAAAGTCAGGAAACAACAGGTGCTGGAGAGGATGTGGAGAAATAGGAACACTTTTACACTGTTGGTGGGACTATAAACTAGTTCAACCATTGTGGAAGACACTGTGGTGATTCCTCAGGAATCTAGAACTAGAAATACCATTTGATCCAGTCATCCCATTACTGGGTATATACCCAAAGGACTAAATCATGCTGCTATAAAGACACCTGCACACGTATGTTTATTGCAGCAGTATTCACAATAGCAAAGACTTGGAACCAACCCAAATGTCCATGAATGATAGACTGGATTGAGAAAATGTGGCACATATACATCATGGAATACTATGCAGCCATAAAAAAAGGATGAGTTCATGTCCTTTGTAGGGACATGTCCTTTGTAGGGACATGGATGAAGCTGGAAACCATCATTCTCAGCAAAGTATCACAAGGGCAAAAAACCAAACACCGCATGTTTTCACTCATAGGTGGGAATTGAACAATGTGAACACTTGGACACGGTAAGGGGAACATCACACACTGGGGCCTGTTGTGGGGTGGGGGGAGGGGGGAGGGATAGCATTAGGAGATATACCTAATGTAAATGATGAGTTAATGGGTACAGCAACCTACATGGCACATGTATACATATGTAACAAACCTGCACATTGTGCACATGTACCCTAGAACTTAAAGTATAATAAAAATATATATAAAAAAATTTAAAAATATTGAATCTTCCAACCCCCCAAAAAAGAAAAGAATGCACACTATCTTATTAATAATTTTATATGGTTTACATTTTGAAATGATAACATTATGAACCTACTGTATTGGATTAAACAAAAACATTTTTTAATAAAGAAAAAAAGCTTGTCCAGCAGAGTTCAATAGGCTTTATCCCTGGGATGCAAACTTGGTTCATCATTGCAAATCAATAAATGTGATTTATCACATAAACAGAACTAAAGACCAAAACCACTTGATTATCTCAATAGATTCAGAAAAGATTTTTGATAAAACTCAACATCCCTTTACTTGAAAAACTCTGACCAAACTAGATACTGAAGGAATATACCTCAAACTAATGAGAGCCATGTAAGACAAACTCACAGCCAACATCATACTGAATGGGTAAAAGCTGGAAGCATTCTCCTTGAAAACTGGCACAAGGCAAGGATGCCCTCTCTCACCACTCCTATTCAACATAGTATTGGAATTTCTGGCCAGAGTAATCAGTCAAAAGAATGAAATAAAGGGCATTCAAATAGGAAGAGAGGAGGTCAACCTATCCCTGTTTCCAGATGACATGATTCTGTATCTAGAAAACCCCAGTCATCTCAGCCCAAAAGCTTCTTAAGCTGATAAGCAACTTTAGCAAAGTCTCAGGATACACAATTAATGTGCAAAAATCACTAGCATTCCTATACATGAACAACAGTACAAGATGAGAGCCGGATCACGAACATACTCCCCATTTCAGTTGCCACAAAACGAATAAAATACCTAGGAATATAACTAACAACAAAGTGAAAGATCTCTACAAGGAGAACTGTAAATCACTGCTCAAAGAAACCAGAAATTATACAAACAAATGGAAAAACATTCCATGCTCATGGATAGGAAGAATCAGTATTGGTAAAATGGCCAAAATGCCCAAAGCAAGTTGTAAATTCAATGCTATTCTGATTAAACTACCATTGACATCTAGTTCTGTAAACTACCATTCACAGAACTAGAGAAAACTATTTTAAAATTTGTACTGAACCAAAAAAGAGCCTGAATAGCCCAAGCAGTCCTAAGCCTAAAGAACAAAGCTAGAGGCATCACACTACCCAACTTCAAACTATACTATGGGGCTACAGTGACCAAAACAGCATGGTAGTGGTACAAGGATAGACACATAACCAAAGGAACAGAATAGAGAATCCAAAAATAAGACCACACATATACAGCTATCTGATCTTCAAGTAACCTGACAAAAGCAATGGGGAAAGGATTCCCTGTTCAATAAATGCTGCCAGGATAACTGGCCAGCCATAGGTCGAAAATTGAAACTAGACCCTTCCTGACACCATATACAAGAATTAATTCAAGATGGATTAAAGACTTAAGTGTAAAACCCAAAACTGCAAAAACCCTGGAAGACAGCCTAGGCAACTACATTCAGGACATAGGTACTGGCAACGGTTTCATGACAAAGGTGTCGAAAGCAATTACAGCCAAACCAAAAATCGACAGATGGGATCTAAGCAAACTGAAGAGCTTCTGCACAGCAAAAGAAACTATCAACAGAGTAAATAGACAACCTACACAATGGCAGAAAATTTTTGCAAACTATGCATCTGACAAAGGTCTAATATCTAGCATCTATAAGGAACTTAAATACATTTAGAAGGAAAACCACCCCATTAAGACATGTGCAAAGGACATGGATACTTCTCAAAAGAAGATGTACATACAGCCAACAAACATATATAGAAAAGCTCAACATCACTAATCATTACAGAAATGCAAAGCAAAACCACAGTGAGATATATCCTACCAGTCAGAATGGCTATTATTAAAAAGCTGAAAAATAACAGGACGCTTGTGAGGTTGTGATAAATGGAAGTCTTGGTGGGAGTGTAAATTAGTTCAGCCATTGTGGAAGACAGTGTGGCAATTCCTCAAAGACCTAAAATCAGAAATACCATTTGACCCAGCAATCCCATTACTGGGTATATACCCAAAGGAATATAAGTCGTTCTGTTATAAAGACACATGCACCCATATGTTCATTGCAGTACTTATGACAATAGCAAACATATGGAATCAACTCAAGTGCCCATCAATGATAGACTGGATAAAGAAAATGTGCTACACATACACCATGGAATATAAGGCAGCCACAAAAGAGAATGAAGATATGTCCTTTGCAGGGACATGGATGGAGCTGGAAGTCATTATCCTTAACAAACTAACACAGGTGCAGAAAACCAGATATTACATGTTCTTACTTAGAAATGGGAACTGAATGGTGAGAACACATGGACACATATAGAGGAAGAACACACAGCAGGGCCTACTTGAGGGTAGAACGTGGGAGGAGGGACAGTATCAGGAAAAATAACTAGTGGATACTAGGCTTAATACCTGGGTAATGAAATAATTGTTACAACAAACCCCCGTGACACACGTTTACCTGTGTAACAAACCTGCACATCCTGCACATGTACCCCTGAACTTAAAAAAGAAAAAGTGCTTCCTTCTATCCTTTCTGGTTTCTGGTAAGAAATCGATTGTCATTTGTATTGCCTTTCCCACTTTCCTGCTGTTTGTTTTTTTTTTCTTTTTTTGAGACAGAGTGTCGCACTGTCGCCCAGGCTGGAGTACAATGGCGTTATCTCGGCTCCCTACAACCTCTGCCTCCCAGGTTCAAGCAATTCTCCTGCCTCAGCCTCCTGAGTAGCAGGGATTACAGGCAGGGTTTGGCTATGTTAGCTAGGCTGGTCCTCTCCTGCTGTTTTTAAGGTATTTCCAGCTGGGCATGGTGGCTCACGCCTGTAATCCCAGCACTTTGGGAGGCCAAGACAGGTGGATCAGCTGAGGTCGGGAGTTCGAGGCCAGCCTGGCCAACATGGAGAAACCCCATCTCTACTAAAACCACAAAAATGAGCTGGGCGTGGTGGCACATGCCTGTAATCCCAGCTACTCAGGAGGCTGAGGTGGGAGAATCGCTTGAACCCAAGAGACGGAGGTTGTGGTGGGCTGAGATTGTGCCATTGCACTCCAGTCTGGGCAACAAGAGTGAAACTCTGTCTCAAAAAAAAAAAAAAAAAAAGATTTTCCTTTGTCTTTAGTTTTCGAATATTTGGCCGTCATAAATCTTGGTGTGGATTTCATTAACTGTACCCTCTTTCAGGTTTTTTAAACTCTTGAATCTCTATATTGAGTTTTTTTTTTTTTAATGTAGCCTATCCTTTCATTCCTCTTCTTTGACACTCGGATGATGTTAACTTTAGTTCTTTTGTTATTGTTTCACAATTCTTGCGGACTTTATTTTTTTTCTAAGCCATATTCTTTTCCAGATTGAATGACTTTTAGTGTTTTATCTCCTAGTTTACTGATTGTTTTCGCATGTTTCTTTCATTATTTCATTCTAGTATTGAGCACATCCATTAAGTTTTGTATTTCAGTTATTGTGTTTTTCAGGTATAAAATTTCTGTTTGGTCTTCCTGTGTATCTTCTACTTCTTGATTAAGATTCTTTTTCTTTGTTGTGACTTTTTGCTGATAAAATTTGTTTCATGTGTTTCTATAATTCCTTTTTGAATAATTTTTATCGCGACAAGACTAAAATTTTTTCGGGCAACTCTAGCGTCTCTGCTGCCTTGGTCTTAGCACCTGTCATTAGCCTTTTTTCATTCAGTTTGAGATCTTCCTGGTTCTTTGTATGACAACTTCCTTTTTTTTTTTTTTTTTGAGACGGAGTCTCGCTCTGTCGCCCAGGCTGGAGTGCAGTGGCGCAATCTCGGCTCACTGCAAGCTCCGCCTCCCAGGTTCACGCCATTCTCCTGCCTGAGCCTCTCCGAGTAGCTGGGACTACAGACGCCCGCCACCACGCCCGGCTAATTTTTTTGTATTTTTAGTAGAGATGGGGTTTCACCATGGTCTCGATCTCCTGACCTCGTGATCCGCCTGCCTCGGCCTCCCAAAGTGCTGGGATTACAAGCATGAGCCACCGTGCCCGGCCGACAACTTATTTTTTAATAAAACCTGAACATTTTGGGTCTTATGAGAATGTAGTCTTTATTTAAAGTATCTGGTGTAGCTGTTTCATTCTGACACTTCATCTGACAGTAGTCCCTCTACCTCTTTGCTCCAAGGTCGAGGTGGAAGTCGGGTTTTTTTACTTGGCCTCTTGGTAGGTGAGGAGGAAGGTTTCCCATGTTACTGCTGTGTAGGCATGTTAGTTTTGGCTCCCTAGTAGGTCTCCAGTGAACCCCTTTTGGCTAAGATTGGTAGGAGAATCTTTGTGGGATTGGTTGAAGATGTTTGGAAGATTTCATGTAGAACTTGAGTTTTAATATGCTTTCACCAGAAATATAAAGCAGTGGAGATCATAAATCAATTTGCATCCTCTCTGGAAAGTCATAGGCATATGCTATATTCATGCATGTATCAGAAATTACAGTATTAACTGGCTCTCCATAATGCCTCGTAATTTTACTGGTTCTTGTCAAAAAGTGGTTAGTAAACGTTTTCTGCCAGGTACAGTTGCTCATGCCTGTAATCCCAGCACTTTGGGAGGCCGAGGTGGATGGATTGCTTGAGCTTAGAAGTTCAAACCAGCCTGAGCAACAGCGAAACCCAGTCTTAACAAAAATACAAAAAAAATTTAGCTGGGCATGGTGGCGAAAGCCTCTGGTCCCAGCTACTTGGGAAGCTGAGGCAGAAGGATTATTTGAGCCTAGGCAGTGGAGGTTGCAGTGAGCCGAGATTGCACCACTGCATTTTAGCCTGGGCAACAGAGCAACACCCCATCTCAAAAAAAATAAAATAAATGAATAAAAAGAGGCCATATGTTAAATATTTTAGATTTTGTGGGCCAAGAGGCAAAATTAAGAATTGTACCTAGGTACTTACAAGAAAGAAAACAAATTTTCTCAGATTTTTTTGATTTATGAAATCAAAATTTACTAATAGTAATGGAGTACAATGTTTATAATTTGTGTTTACTAATATGAAGAATGAAAGATGGTGGAAATAACAGTTTAGAGTTTATATTTAGTAGGGTTTATAGTTTGTGTTCCCTGTCATCAAAATTAGTTGCACATGTTCATCTGTTAATGCTAATCTGTATGGAGTGTTTTATCCTTGCAAATGTCTTCATGGAAATTGTTATTGGCACGTACTAATCTTGATCCATTATCTTGATTTAACTTGGCATATTAATCATTTGGAATACATTTTTAGAATTCTGTTAGGTTTTCGTGCCTTTGAGCATGTCATTACATTGCAGATTAATCACTTAATGAAGATAAGAAGTGGAAAGTTCTCAGTTGTAGAGTTAAATAGACTTTTATGGAAATTTCCTTTCAATTTGCATCAGGTCGAAAAAATTTGGCTGGAAATGTAATTTGAAAATTTATCTGCTGCCCGTTTGTCAGGAAAGGAGATTTTGCTTCTTTAACTTTTGTCAGAAAAAGAATGTGTTAACTTTCAACAGCATAAAACAGTTTGAAAGTACTTAGAATTCAAACAATGTTTGCAGTTGTTAAATGACTATCGTAATACAAGTTTTGCATATAATCATTGTTTTGGCTTATAATTTTAGATTGATTACATTAATACCATGAACTCTTTACATCAGTTTCTCTTTTTGCATTTTTAAATGTGTATGTAAAGGCTTTATTCATTATTGATTCAAACTGTTTCTTCTTTTGTGAACTTTGATAGATTGTGTCTTTAAGGAATTGGTTTATTCCATCAAGAATATCAAATTCTTAATTCATGTCTTGTTCATAATATTCCTTTATTATCCCTTTAATGTCTATGATATCTGCAGTGATGTTTCCTCTTTGTTTCTGATATTCGTGATTTGTGCTTTCAGTGAACTTGGCGAGACGTGTATTGATTTTACCAAGGAATCACCTTTTGGTTTCATTCATTTTTCTCTTTAGATTTCCCATTTTCAGTTGCATTGATTTCTGCTCAAATTTTTGTTATTTATTTGCTTCTGCTTAATTTGGATTTAATTTGCTCTCATATAGCTAGTTTGATAAGGTGGAGGCTTAGATTATTAATTTTAAATCTTTCTTCTTTTCTAGTCTATGCATTCAACGTTATAAATTTCCCTCTAAACACTGCTTTTACTGCCTCCCTTACATTTTGATAAATTATGGTATCATTACTTAAATAAAAGTATTTTTAAATATATTTTGAGATTTATTTTTGACATGTTCTTTAGAAATGTTTCGTTTAATCTATAGGTATTTGGGGATACTTCTTATTCTCCTGTTATTGATTTCTAGTTTAATTCCATTATGGTCTGAGAGCCAACACTTTAATTTTGTGGTAAGATGTGAATGTGGTCCGTTTGGTGAATGTTCCATGTTAGTTTGAGAAGAATGTGTATTCTGCTCTTGTTGGATGAAATCATCAATAGATGAGAGTATATCAAATTGATTATTAGTGCTGTTGAGTTCAGCTATATCCTTACTGATTTTTTCTTGTGAGATTTGTTCATTTATGATAGAGGATTGTTAGTCTCCAGCTGTAACTGGGGTTTCATCTATTACTCCTTGCACTTCTATCAGTTTTTGCCTCATATAGTTTAATGTTCCATTGTTAGATGTATATATGCTAAGGACCGTTATGTATTCTTTGAAAATTCATCCCTTTATCATAATATATTGCCCCTCTTTATTCCTGAAAACTTTTCTTGCTTTGAAATCTGCTCTGTCTGAAATTAATACAGCTACTGTCACTTTCTTTTGATCAGTGTCAGCATGGCATTTCTTTCTCTATCCTTTCACTTTTATCTGTAAGTATTTTTAAATTTGAAGTGGATTTTTTGGTAGAAAACATATAATTGGACCTTTTTTTTAATCTACCCTGACAATCTCTGTTTTTTAATTGGTACGTTGGGACCATTGACATTCAACATTGTTATTGATGTAGGTGAATTAATATCTACCATATTTTAAACTTTTTTATTTGTTGCCTTTCACCTTTATTCTTGTTTTGTCTCCCACTCTTCTACCTTTTGTGTTTCTAATTGAACGTTTTATATAATTTGAATTTCTCTTTTGTCATGGTGTTATCAGTTATGCCTCTGTTTTTAATTTTTATTTTTATTATTTTTTTGAGACAGAGTCTGGCTCTGTCGCCCAGGCTGGAGTACAGTGGCGCAATCTCCACTCACTGCAACCTCCGCCTCCTGGGTTCAAGCGATTCTCCTGCCTCAGCCTCCCTACTAGCTGGGACTACCAGTGTGTGCCACCACGCCCGGGTAAATTTTTGTATTTTTAGTAGAGACGGGGTTTCGCCATGTTAGCCAGGATGGTCTTGATCTCCTGACCTCATGATCCGCCCACCTCGGCCTCCCAAAGTGCCGGAAATACAGGCGTGAGCCACCACGCCCTGCCTGTTTTTATTTTTTAATGGTCATCCTAGAGTTTTTAATATACATTTCAACTAAACCAAGTCCAATAACACTATATTCACAAGCAGTGTGAGAAAATAATCCTAATTCCTCTCTTCCACCCAGTGTATGCTTACTGGAATTCATTGAACTTTATAAAAGCATACAGAAGAATATGTGTATATATAAGCCTACATAATCATATACATTGTTGCTATTATTATTTTGAACAAACTATTATGTTAGATAAATGAGGAAAAAGAAAAATTTTTACTTTACCTTCATTTATTTCTTCTCTAACACACTTTGTTTATGTAAGAAGATCTCAGTTTCTGACTGATAATCATTTTTCTTTTTTCTGAAGAAATTCTTTTAGCATTTCTTGTATGTCAGGGCTCCTGGCAACAAATTAGCCAATTGTTTTACTGCCCGAGAAAGTCTTTATTTCACCTTCACATTTTTTCCTTTATTTTTAGCTGACATGTAGTAATTGTACATATTTATGGTCTACAGAGTGATATTTCAATACATTTACACAATGTGTAATTATAAAATCAGGGTATTTAGCATATCCATAATCTCAAACACTTATCAATTCTTTTTACTGTGAACATTCAAAAGCTTCTCTTCTAGTTTTTTGAAAATATACAATAAATTCTAGTCATCCATATTTATACTACAGTGCTATAAAGACTAGAACTTACTCCTATTTTTCTTTTCTTTTTTTTGAGACGGAATCTCGCTCCGTCGCCCAGGCTGGAGTGCAGTGGCGTGATCTCAGCTCACTGCAACCTCTGCCTCCTGTGTTCACGCCATTCTTCTGCCTCAGCCTCCTGAGTAGCTAGGACTATAGGGCCCGCCACGACTTCCGGCTAATTTTTTGTATTTTTAGTAGAGACGGGGTTTCACCATGTTAGCCATGATGGGCTCGATCTCCTGATCTCGTGATCAGCCCGCCTCAGCCTCCCAAAGTGCTGGGATTACAGGCATGAGCCATTGTGCCTGGCCCTTACTCCTATTATCTAGCTTTAAGTTTGTGTTCATTAACCAGCCTCTTCCCATCCTTCCCTACCCACTCCCCTTCTAAGCCTCTGGCAACCACAGTTCTACTCTCTACTTCCATGACCTCTTTTTTGTTTTTAATGGATACTACATATGCATGAGAACATGCAGTATTTATCTTTCTGACTTATTTCACATAACATAATGTCCTCCAGGCTGATCCATGTTGCTGCCTATGACTGTATTTAATTCTCTCTCTCTTTTTTTATGACTGAATAGCAATCAATTATGTATATACACCTCATCATTCTCTTTATCCATTCGTCTGTTGATGGATGTTTAGTTTGATTCCATATCTTGGATATTGTGAATCATGCTGCAGTAAACCTGAGAGTATAAGTATCCCTTTGACGTAATTGATTTCCTTGCTTTTTGATAAATGCCCATTCATGTGATTGCTGGATCAGATGGTAATTAAATTTTTACTTTTTGATGAGCCTCCATACTGTTTTTCATAATGGCTGTACTAATTTACATACCCACAAACAGTGCGTAAGTTCCTGTTTCTCTTCGTCGTCACCAACATATGTTATCTTTGGTCTTTTATAATAGCCATTCTGACTGGGGTGAGATGATATCTCATTGCAGTTTTGATTTATGTTTCCCTGATGACTAGGGATGTTGAGCATTCATTCATATATTTGTTGGCTATTTGTCTTCTTTTGAGATGTCTATTCAGATTCTTTTTCCAGTTTTTTTTTTTTTTTTGATGGAGTTTTACTCTTGTTGCCCATGCTGAATTCGAATGGCACGATCTCAGCTCACTGCAACCTCTGCCTCCTGAATTCAAGCGATTCTCCTGCCTCAGCCTCCTGAGTAGCTAGGACCTACAGGCATGTACCACCACGCTCAGCTAATTTTTGTATTTTTAGTAGAGACGTGGTTTCAGCATGTTGGCCAGGATGGTCTCGATCTCTTGACCTCGTGATCTGCCTGCCTCAGCCTCCCAAAGTGCTGGGATTACAGGCGTGAACCACCACCCCCGGCCTCTTTTTCCAGTTTTTAATCCGATTTTTTGATGGGTTGTGTGAGTTCCATATATATTCTGGACATTATTCCCTTGTCAGGTAAATAATTTGCAAATATTTTCTTTCATTCAACAGACTGTATTTCTTTACTCTGTTGATCTTCTTTTTTTGCTCTACAGAAGCTTTTTAGTTTGATATAGTTCCATTTGTCTATTTTTGTTTTTATTGCCTGTGCCTTTGAAATCTTTAAAATCTTTGCTTAGACAGATGTCCTGAAGCATTTCTTACATGTTTTCTTATAGTTATTTTGTAATTTCAGGTATCAGGTTTAAATCTTTAGTCCATTTTGAGTTGATTTTTGTGATGAGAAGGATCTACTTTCATTCTTCTGCATATAAATATCCAATTTTCCAACACCATTTAGATATTTTATTCTTTTTAGCAGGTATTGACTGCAAATGGGATTGCTTTCCTGATTTTTTTTTCAGCTAGTTTGTTATTCTATAAAAACATCACTGATTTTTGCATGTTGATTTTGTATCCTGCAACTTTACTGAATTTGTTTAGCAGTTCTAAGATATTTTATCCTTTATGGATTCAGGAGGGATATGTGCAGGTTTGTTACATATATATATGTGTGTGCGTATATATATATATGTATATATATATATATTGCATAGTGGTGCGATTTGGGTTTCTAGTTTACTCATCATCTGACTAGTGAATATTGTACCCAATAGGTAATTTTTCAACCCCAACCTCCCCTCTTTTGGAATCCCCAGTTTCTATTATTTTTCTTCCTAGAGTTTTTTGAAGAGTCTTTAGGATTTTTTATATTTAAGATTATGTCATCTGCAAAGAGGGACAGTTTGCCTTTCTCTTTTCTAATTTAGATGAACTTTATTTCCTTTTGTAGCCTAATTTTTCTTACAAGGAATTCCAGTTCTATCTCAAATACAAGTTGTAAAAATATACATTCTTTTCTTGTTCTAGTTCTTAAAGGCTTATAGCTTTTCTCCATTCAGTGTGATATTGGCTGGGTGTTTTTCATATTTGGCCTTTATTGTGTTTAGGTATAATCTTTCTGTACTTAATTTTTTTAGAGTGTTTATTATGAAGGGAGTTGAGTTTTATCAGATGCTTTCTTTGGATTTGAGATGATCATATGATTTGCTTTTCGTCTATCATTCTGTTGTTGTGATGTAGCACATCTATTGATTTTCATATGCTGAACCATCCTCGCATACCTGGGATAAATTCCAGTCAATCATAGTGTTTTTTTTTTGATGTGCCATTGGATTCAGATTCCTAGTATCTTGTTCAGGATTTTTGCATCTATGCTAATCATGGATATTGACCTCTAGTTTTCTTTGTGATTGTTGTTGCATCCTTGTTTAGTTTTGGTATCTGGGCACTACTGACCTCATAGAATGAATTAGGAAGAATTTTCACCTTTTTAATTTTTTGGAAGAGTTTCAGCAAAATAGGTGTTCTTCTTTTAAAGCTTTTTGGTCCTGGGCTTTTTGTTGGGAGACTTTTTTATTGCCGATTTACTCTCGTTACTCATTATTGATCTGCTCAGGTTTTCTATTTCTTCCTGATTTAATTTATGAGGTTATGCGTGTCTAGGAATGTATCCATTTAATATAAGTTCTCTAATTTCTTAGTGTGCAGTTGTTCATAATAATTTCTAGTGGTCCTTTGTATTTCTGTTGTATCAGTTGTAATGTCTCATTTTTTATTTCTGATTTTACTTGAGTCTTCCTTTTTTCTTGAGTAGTCTAGCCACTGGTTTGTAAATATAGTTTATCTTTTCACAAAACCAGTGTTTCTTGTGATCCTTTGTGGGTTTTTGTCTCTATTTACTTCTGCTCTGATGTTTCCTTCTTCTTATTTTAGATTTGACTTGTTCTTCCTTTTCTGGTTTCTTGAGGTGCTTTGTCAGATTGATTAAGTGAAATTGTTCAAATGGTTTAAGTGTTTATTGCTGTAAACTTCCCTTTTAGTACTATTTCTCAGTATACTAAGTTTTTGGTATGCTGTTTCTATATTAATTTGTTTCAAGACATTTTTTGGTGTCTTTTTAAATTTCTTCATTGAACCATAAGTTTCTCAGGGTCTTTTCTCTTTTTTTCTTGATTAATCTTATTAATTGTTTGATTTTCATGTATTTGTAGAATTTCAAAAGTTCCTCTTGTTACTAATTTCTAGTTTTACTCCATTATGGTTTGTGAAGACACTTGATATAATACTGATTTTTGAAAATTTCTTGAGGCCAGTCTTGTGGCCTAACATATGGTCTGTCTTGTAGAATGTTCTATGTGCTGATGTCAAAAAATGGATCTAAAATGGTTTACAGACCATATTTGGTGCAACAGCTGCAGTTGGACCAAATATGTTCTGCAAGCCATCTTTAGATCCATTTGGACACACATTCTTGAAGGATAACTTTGTTGGGTATAGTATTATTAATCAGTAGGTGTTTTTTGTTTTAGTACTTTGCTTAAACCATTTTTTTTCTCTCTTGGCTTGTAATGGTTCTGCTGAGAAATTTGCTGTTAGTCTGAAGGGGATTCCCTTATATGTAACTTGATGCCTTTCGCTGTTTTTAGAATTATTTCTTTGTCTTTGACTCTTGGCAGTTTGAGAGATATGTGTCTCAGAGATGACATTTTTGGGTTGAGTATTTTGGGGACATTTGACCTTTCTGGATCTTCATGTCTATCTCTCAAGATTTGGGAAGTTGTCAACTATTATTTTACCAAGTAAGTTTTCTATGCCTTTTCTACACTCATTTCCTTCTATAATTCACAAAATGTGAATATTTATTTACTTGATGGTTTCCCATGTCATGTAGGTTTATTCATTCTTTTTTTAAATTTTTTTTCCTTTTGTCTGGGTTATTTTTAAAAACCTGTCTTCAAGTACTAAAATTATCTTCTGCTTGATCTAGTTGATTGTTGAAGCTTTCAATTGTATTTTTTTAATTTTAATCATTGAATTCTTGAGTTCCAGGATTTCTGTTTAGTTGTTGTTTATGACATTCTATTTAATTTCTCATTTAGATCACCAGTTGTTTTTTTTCTGTTTATGTATATTTTCTATCTGTGTTCTTTTGTATCTACTAAGTTTTAAAAGATTATTATTTAAAATTTTTAAGGTATTTCATAGATTTTCTTTTGGGGCTCTGTTATTGGAGAATTATTGTGTTTCTATGGCAGTGTCATATTTCCTTTTTCATGTGTCTTGCATCCCTACATTGATAACTGTGTATATGGTTAGCAATTTCTTCCTTCAGTTTTCTGGATTAGCTTTTTTAGGTAAACTTTTTTCTGTAGACGTATCTGTAGTGTCATTTGGGTAGAGTGTTTTGGCTTTGGTTCAGGTGGTTGCATTAGTGTAGTCTCTGTATGATTACTTTGGCTGTGAATAATGTTAGCAGTGTCTGCAGTTTCCCAAGGGGGTTCAGGTGAGGTTGTTCATGGAGTCAGCGACAAGACTTTTCTGGGGACAGGGATATTTGGTGGACTTGTTCTTTGGCTCCTAAGTGTTGCACACAGGCACTGGCAGTGTTAGCAGTGGGCTGGTTCTTGGGCTCCTGGGTGGTGATTGGAGGCACATGGTGGCCTTACCACTGGAGTTCATGAGGTCATCATTTGTGATACGCACTGGGTGGGCCAGCCCTCAGGCCCTCAGTCTCCCTGTTTACGCACTGACTGTAGCTGTAGAAGGCCCTGGTTGAGCCAGTCTTTGAGTTCACAGGTGGCACACGTGGGTGCCTTCATTTTTAGTTGGATATTTTATCAAGGTACAAACTTTTGGATTCACAATTTATCTCAAGTATTGTAAACATATTGTCACATTGTCTTCTGGATTTGATAGTTTCTATTAAAAACTCAGCTTTAGGTTTTCTTGTTTTTCTTTTGAAAGTGGTGTGTCTTTTTTCTCCCTCTGACTGTTGTTAAAGTGTTCTTGTTATCTTTGATTTTCAGCATTTTGAGTGTTGGTTGTGGTTTTTTTCGCTTTTGCCAGTGTGGTGTTTGCCATACTTCTTAAGTCAGAACATTAATATATTGTATCAGTTTTGGGCTAGTCTCAGCAATTTTTAACTTTTTCTGAAAGTATTCTTTCTCCTCACTTTCTGTTTGCTTTATTCTAACTGGAATTATATTTGCATTAAAGTGTTTAATTCCCACATATCTCTTATGCTGTGTTCATTTCATTTTTTTTTTTTGCTCTGCTTCAGTGTGGATATTTCCTCCTGACCTATATTCAAATTCACTAATCTGTGCTTTGCTGTATTCAGTCAATTATAAAACCCACCCACCAACTGCTTAATTGCAGATAGTATGTTTTCCAGATATAAAATCACTATTTAATTTTTAAAATAGATTTTCATTCTTTGTTGAAGTTTTTCTTTTTTCATCTACTTTGAAGATCTTTTTTAAAGTCCTTGTCTTCTAACACTATATCATTTGTGGGTCTGTTTATATTTATTCTCTTTTCCCTTGATTGTTAGTCACATTTTGTGCCCCTTTCCATACCTTGTAATTTTTATCATATACTAAATATTGTTTATAATAGAGTAGCAGAAATTGAACTAAATATTATTTTTCTTCAATTCTGTATTAGATAAGATCACGTGCTAATCACCTCAACTCAATTATGAATCGTACTGCATCAAGTCTGGGTGGCAGCTTTCGATACACTTAGAATGCCTTTGATTTTAAATGTCCTAATGACAGTAACTGTTGTGTTGCAGACTCTTCTGTCTGGTGACTTTGTATTTATATACTGTAAAATTGTTGGAGATTTTACTCTATCTTTCTGGTCCAGCTCCCTTTACTCATTTCCTCCTGCTCCCCACCCACTAAGGGGATGCTTTTGGTTGAGAGCAAATATCTTGTGGGAAGACCTATTAAAATTTTATCCTCACAGTGGTAGGCTCCATCTGTTCTACTGTGACTTTGACTTCTAATCACCACAACATTACAGGGATTATTATTTGCCCCATGGCCTGTTCTCCCAACTGCTGCCCCAAATTCTCTTAGGTAATTCTGGTACTCAGCAAATTTCTCAGTGAGAAAACTGTCTGTAATTTTGGGCTTCATCAGATTCCAGTTTTTCATGCCAGCTTACAAATTATCAAGAGCTGTGCTGGTTTTTCTTTTCCTTAGTAGTGTCCTTCTTTCTTAGCTAGTCTGTGTCTAAATGGCAAATCCTTCCAGAAATTAAAATAATCAGCAGGATTAGCTGACTTAAGAGATATTAATCATCCTGCAAATTTAGTTTCTCTTTTCTATTTCCATTGCTCGCCAATATTTTTAAAAATATGCTTTTGTAGTTTGTCTCTTTTTTTCCTAGTTGTTGTGGGGGCAGTGACTTGCTACTGTGTACTAGTAAATTAATCTTGTAACAGTAAGAACAAAATTTAGACCGATATGTTTATTATTTTATGTAATGTATTTATATAGAGTTGGTGTGCTTAAAGTAGTGGATTGTTATTGAAATGTTGGCTTGTTTAGAATATTAATATTTGTTGCTAAATTCACCAGGCCTATAAATAAATCAATATTAATGTTTGGGGAAAAATGAAAAAAAAAAAGCTATTTTTCATTTCAAAATGTCTTTTGGTCAGCAATAGCTTAAATGAAATGTAAACAAAAATTAATTTTTTTTTCTTTTCCCCATTCCTATTTAGTGAGTGATAGTTGCTTCAGGAATCTTGCAGAAGACCGCAGTGGGATAAATCTCAAAGATCTCGTACAAGATCCTTCTTTGTGAGTATTTTGCTTTCAGTATTAAGTATAAATTAAAACTTTACTATTAGTGTTCCTTTTCTCAAAAGAGTTTTATGTGAAAACTTATTTAAGGTACAATAATTTTTTCTTTTCTAATCGTTTTACACGTATTGAAACAGTTCAGAAATAGAATAGATTTTAGAAGGAATGATGTCATGATTAATGATTGATTTTCGAGGAGGAATGCTGATGGCTGATGATATCTTGCCAATGTGGCAGTAGCTACTAGCCAAGAAAGATGATTAGTAGTTGATTTGCTTCGGAAAGGGAGATTGAATTTGTTTACCACAATTTGAAGTTTTTTGAATATATTATTTATAGTAATTATTTGTAATTATAATTAGAAATATAAAGTAGTTATTTGTAATAACAATATACATTTGAATATGTTAGATATAATTCTGATGTTTTACATATGGCACAAGAATTTTGGAGAGTTTTATAGATTTCAGTTTTTTTCTCATCAGTCAGTCCCAGTCTTTATTAGCATATCTGTTTAATACATATACTCTACAATAATGTCACTTTCTATTTCATAAATTTTTTTTTACACTTTCATATTTACTGGTAAATATGCATACTATCTATGAACGTACCTTCCCAATAAGATCACTGTTTATTAAAAAAATAATAATTAAAACTAGTTAAGCCTGTGAAGCAGAGTAAAGAAAATTGAATACTGCCAGGTGCCTTCTTTAATGATACATATAATGCATACAATTAAATATGTCCTAATAGGAAATCCATCTCCCAGATCACATGTAATCTACCCTCCCATGGGAGTCACTAATAAGTCATTGAGAATTTTGTGAGGAATAAACACAAGAATATCTTGAACTTGAAGATTATTGATTTTTTTTTTTATACCTAAACTCTTTTTTTTTTTTTTTAAATTATACTTTAGGTTTTAGGGTACATGTGCACAATGTGCAGGTTTGTTACATATGTATCCATGTCCCATGTTGTTTTGCTGCACCCATTAACTCGTCATTTAGCATTAGGTATATCTCCTAATGCTGTCCCTCCGCCCTCCCCCCACCCCACAGCAGTCCCCAGGGTGTTATGTTTGGGTTTTTTTTACCCATTTTGAGTTATTTTTTGTGTAAGTTGTAAGGAAAGGATCCAAATCATTCTTCTACATGCTGATATCCAGTTTTCCCAGTAGTGTAACATTTTAATTCCTTTGACATTTTTTCTTTATATTTTTGAGTGTTTTCTTATTAATTGCTCTAGGGGTTATAGTAATAACTTAGTTAACAGAATCTACTTCAAATTTATTTTAATTTCGGTGAGATATAGAAATACAATTCCTATTTAGTGCTATCCCTTGCCTCTTTTTGTGCAATGATTATTATACATATTACTTCTGTGTTTGATGCAAATCCAACAATACATACATTGTTATAATTACTAGGTTATATGATTGTATTTATTTTCAAGAAGCTAAAAGAAAAAAGTATGTGTATACATCAGTATATGTATATGCTTATTTATACATACTGTATGTAAATATGTATTATATATAAATATACAATATATACACACATTCTTATTAATAAATGACAAATAACAAGATTAATACAATAAGTAATACTTTATATATTTTGGTGTATATGTACATTTTGGTTTCTTCATTTATTTCTATGGATTTTAGTTACCATCTAGTGTCATCTCCTAATCCAATAGAGCTTTCTCCTTCCCATTCTTGTGCTGTTTTCAAATACATTTCACTTTTATGTGTTATAGACCCAACAATGTTATACACACACCCACACCCCCCGCCGCCCCACATGAGTACATTTTCTTTTTAAATCAGTTGAGAAAAGAGAGAAGTAGAAAGATGCAATTATACTATCTTTAATAATTATTCAAATAATAATCTTTGTTTTTCATTGTATGTGTGTATGTATTTGAGTTTGAATTACTGTCTAATGTCACTTCCTCTCAGCCTTGAAAACTTTAGTATATCTTGTAAGGTGTATCTGCTAGCAACAAAATCAGCCAGTTTTTATGTGTCTGTGAATAGCTTTGCTTTCATATTTGAAATATTGTTTTACTGGATATAAGATTCTTGTTTGACAGGCTTTTTTTTCTTTCTGCATTTTGACTATGTCATTCCACCTACTGCCTTCTAGCCTCCATTGTTTATGAAGAGTCAGATGTTAATCTTCTTAGTTTTATTGTATGTGATAAGTTATTTTTCTTTTCTTGCTTTTGAGATTTTTTCATTGTTTTTGTCTTTCAGCATTTTTACTATGATGTGTCTATGTGTGGGTCTCTTTATGTTTATTTAACTGGAGTTGGTTGAGCTTTTTGGATATGTAGGCCAATTTTTTAAATCAAATTTTAGAAAGTTTTAGCTTGTTTTTTGGTACTTTTTACTGCTCCTTTCACCCTTTCTTTCTGATGTTCCTATAATGCATATGTTGGTGCACTTAATGGTATCCCACATTTCCCTGAAGCTCTGTCCATTTTTTTCCATTCTCTTTCCCTTTATTCTGTGGTTTATATAATGTCCATCATTCTATCTTCAAATTTACTTATTCTTTCTTATGCCAATTCAACTTACTGTTGCATTCTTCTAGTTATTTTTTTGTTTCAGTTTTATGTTTTCTGTCACCAAAATTTTTATTTGGTTTCTGTATTATAATTTATATTTTTATTGTTATTCTCTATTTCATGAGAAATTATCATACTTTTCTTAACATCTTTAAGTATGGTTTCAATTCTGTGGACATATTTATAAATATTTGAAATCTGTCTGCCACATATGACTTATGGGACCTTTTATAGGCAATTTCTGTTGCTTGCTCTTTTTCTTATTTATGGTTCTCCCACTTTCCTGTTTCTTTGCATGTCTCAAAATTTTTTGTTGAAACTGGGACTATAACAGTTGTTACAATTTTAACAATTTTGGGTAAAGATTCTCTCCCCTGCCCTGCAGTGGTAGTAGTTACTGTTTTTTTATATTTCTTTAGTGACTTGGCTATGCTATTTCAGTTAATCTGTTTCCCCAGAAATGTGTATGTAGCCTCTGTTGTTCCTTAGAGGGTATATGCACAGTCACCCTGGGATAACAGCAGTTTTATCGAGCTTACTTTGATTGTCTCTTTCCCTAATCTGCTAAACATATACTTGGTCATCCTTTATTGGGATTGCACTCACTAGTTATTGGTTGTTGCCTGATTGCTCTGTTATTCTCAGCAATGCCAAGGGATGTCAGTTGGTTCACAGTCTGAGACGATTAAATTTGCAGAAATTGTTTTTGTTATTGATTTATGAGTCTTCTTTTGACTTAGGAGGTCTATTGTTAACTATCTTTTTCCCGATCGTTTCTGTCAAATTTCTAGGTCACCTAAGGTTCAGTATGTTACTATTCTGGAGCTACTAGCCCCCTCTTAATTGTGTACTATTAGAGTCTTCACTGTTTCATACAACAGTGTTAGGCTTCAACTCCCACATGCCCTCTTCCAAATCAAGTCAGTCTTCTTAGGGAGAACTATTGAGTTCTCATGGCTTGTCCCTCTCTCTGATCAAAATGTCTGCTTTAGAGCTGGTAGCAAGTACAGTTGCTCACTTTTTTGTTTTTGTTTTTTGTTTTTTTTTTTTTTTTTGAAGTAACATCCTGGCTTTATGAACAGGGCACTGGGAGAAAGTGGTAGTCGCTTGTGTTCTCAGCTTACCTCTCCTCACTTTGAACCTGCACCCTTTGATTTAGCAGGGATGAGGGGAATAGGGACCTGATATTTGGGTCTGTTCCACATTGGGTAGAGACTTTTTTCTGTGAATGGAGTATGAATGACGGAAGGGAGCTCACACCTCGTCTGTTCTTGTACTTCTCTAGGGAGCTGAGGGAAATAGAGATGATGGTGGCCTGTCCCTCCCAGGGCAATACTATAGCCCTAGACTGGGATATATGGGGGACAAGAAAGCCCCATATTCTTAGCTGTATCCACCAGTAATAGAGCTTCCATCGCTCTGAGTTTGGGGCAGAAGGCAATTTGGAGGAGTTGATCTTGGCTCAAGTGTCACAAACTGTCATTGTTCTTGTGGAGATTTAGGTTTTCTTCAATAGATGCTTCTCCAATTGTTGTTTTTGCTTAGTATAATTTTCAATGAATTTAAATGGCTGTTTTTTCTTTTTGTAAGTAAGTTGCACCACTTATGGTTAGAGAAAGAATTTGTGGAGCTTCTCATGCCACATTCCTGAAGTCAGTCTCTCCCTCTCCTTTTCCCTCACCCTTCTTCCCCCTCCCTCTCTCTCACTCTTCCTCTCCCTCACACCCTCTTCATCACCCTCCCTTCCTCTTCCTCTCTTCGGCTCTTTTTCTCTCCCTCTCTCTTTCTCTTTTTCTCTCCCTCTTTCAGGAATTTTGACTTCATCCTAAAACCTCCCAGTTCTTTCACATAGTTGCTGATAGTTAATACAAATCTTTGCCATCGTTGTCCTTGCTGTTTGTTTTAGAACCTATAGGCAGAATCTTGGTTTTGTTTTGCTTTGTTTTGTTTTTTAATGTTATTTTGTTGGAATTAGCCCCATCAGGCTGGACCCTAACTATCTTTTGGGATTCTGCTTCTGCCATATACTGTATTAGCTAAATGTGCTAGTGCAGTCAGCAAGTCAGCAATTGCTTCCTCTAAGTCATTAATGAAAATGTTGAACAGGACAAGGAGAAAGCATTGTATATCTTCCAGATTATCCATCCTTCCAACAGCTCCGAACAAGCCATACCTTAATTTCAAAGAGATATTTGAGATATTATTGCCTTGCTATCTTTTTTTCATGCCTTCCTCTCCTTCTAGACCTTTTTCTCCCAATCAAAATCTTTCTTTCTGGGTGAGATTCTACCCATCTCCGTCATTTTCCTCTACCTTCTTGTTCTACCTAACCTGTATTTCCTACCAGAAGATCTTCCCTTCTTTATTCCTTCTCTCAGTCTTTAAGCCTTGTAATTTTAATGATTTTTATACTTTTCTTTATATTAATTTACCTTTGTATGTTTTTCAGTCCTTAGCAAATTCTTTGAGAACAACTCTTCATCTTTCTATTCCCTATTGTATGGAATTTAGTTGAAGTGAATTCTTGGGAAATAGTCTTAATGAATTTTTATAAGAGAATCTGAATCAGTATTAAATGATTCATCCATTTGTTGTGTCAAAGGATAGTTATTGAATATCTACTATTTACCAAATGTTACACTGGGCATTTAAAATAAAGCAAGGATCACGATATGAGTTTTTCTTACTCAGATTTCTGAAGTAACAAGGTTGTGTAGATGAGCAAGTCATCCTAACAAGCTTTACTGCTACACTGACAGTTTATAAAATGATTTCCAAAACATTTCTCTCCAGTTAATTTACTGCCTATGGCATCAATTTAATTGTTGTTGCTGATTTTCAAATGTTTACTCCACCTCATAATACACTGCAAAGCACTTGCAAAGTGGAATTGTAAGTTTTGCAAAAGAAGCAGGATTTCATGAATATGTGAGTGTTACAGAACAATTTCAGTCACATATAAAGTCTTTGATAAATGGGGATCTAGCTGCATTCTACTATTTGCAATTAATAAAGAAAAACATCATAAGTATAGGGGCCTCAAAACATAATTATTTGTGTATGACTAAGTTAGATGGGTATTTTCAGAGAAATACCAGCAACTTTGAATATACTTTGCAAAAGAAACAAAAACCCCTGACACTTTTTTCTGAACTATTCTGTCATGCTATTTAAATTTTGTTCAGATAAATTATACCAAAACCTTTCAAGCTTGTTTAGTAGTAATTCATATTTAGAATTATAACCTGAAAGTGTTTTAAAGGTAAAATACTTTTGTTAATTTTCAGTTTCATTCTTGAAGCTGAAGTGTGAATTAAACTACATATTTGCTACAAATATGTATGTAAGCTATATACTTATAGAAAATGTGAACCCTGCCTTCCCTAAGTGGAAGCTGTAGTTACCTTCCAAACTTCCCATTCGGCTCTTCCTCTGTTATTTAATTCAGATTTTTCCAATAGGATGTACCCATGTAAGTAAGGCTCAGGTTTGAAAGACAGCAATAAAAGGAAGGAAGCATGTGATGGTTAATACCCAGTGTCAACTTGGTTGGATTGAAGGATACAAAGTATTGATCCTGGGTGTGTCTGTGAGGGTATTGCCAAAGGAGATTAACGTTTGAGTCAGTGGGCTGGGAAAGGCTGACCCACCCTTAATCTCGGTGAGCACAATCTAATCAGCTGCCAGCGTAGCTAGAATATAAGCAGGCAGAAAAATGTGAAAAGAGAGATTGGCCTAGCCTCTCAGCCTACATCTTTCTCCTTTGCTGGATGCTTCCTGCCCTCAAACATCAGACTCCAAGTTCTTCAGTTTTGGAACTTGGTCTGGTTCTCCTTTCTCTTCATCCTGCAGATGGCCTATTGTAAGACCTTGTGATCGTGTGAGTTAGTACTTAATGAACTCATTTATATAGATATATATATATCATATATCTATATAAATGAGATATATCTATATCTATGTTTTTACATATACATCTCAATTCCATTAGTTCTGTCCCTCTAGAGAACCCTGACTAATACAGATTTTGGTACCAGGAGTGCTTCTAGAGGAACAGAATATTAAGGATGGAGTTCTTTCATTGGTTTTGGGGTTTCTGCAGTTGGCTGCTTAATATAATTAGATCCAAAAAATGCTAAGGATTCTACTTCTAATAGTGTGGAGAACACTGATAGTCCTTGCCATGAACTGTTTGAGAGTTATGCAAAATAAATGCATTTCACATGAACTGTTTAGAGAGTTATGCAAAATAAAGGCATTTGTCACTCCTGATTCATCGCTCATGAGAGGCATGGAGTTTAGTGACTCTATACATAATATCTTTGACCGTATGTAGAGAACCAAGGAACATAATGAAGCTGGTTGGTTGCTCCTAAATTCAGTGGACAAAGTGATGAAAGAAAATGATGAAGTCAGGGATTCTGTCTCCTGGCTTCAGAAGCAGATACTGAGCCTCAAATCTGCTAAGATTGCCCTGAGTGAGAATATTATCTCCTGTAGAGAAAGAGCTGAAGTTGCAGAAAAACAGGCACAAGCTCTTATCATGCGAGTGGCTGATGTGCACCAGAAGGTGTGTGCACAGCCTCGCCAGTTGTCTGCTGTTAAGGGCATTGATTGGAAAAGAATGGGACCCTGCAACTTGGAATGGGGATGATGTGTGGAAGACCCTAATGAAGCTGGGGACACTGAGTTTGTAAACTCTGATAAACCTTTTTTTGCCAGAAGAAACAGCTTCCCCATCCCCAGTAGTGGCAACATCCCCTTCTCGACCCATGCTGCCATAAGCCTTTCTAGCTTTGTCTGAGGAGATAAACCCTGAGCTGCCTGAAGCAACCCTGATGGCCTCCCCTGAGGCAGTTTCCAGGCAAGATAATGTTTGATTCTCCTCAGGAGACACCCACAACATCCCTGTTTGCTTCCAGACCTATAACTAGAGTAAAGTCCTGGCAGGCCCCTAGAGGTGAAGTTGAGAGTGTGACCCATGAGGAGGTGCACTACACTCGAAAAGAACTGCTTGAGTTTTCTAATCTGTATAAACAGAAATCTGGAAAACAGGCAGGCAATGGATATTAAGGGTGTGGGATAATGATGGAAGGAACATAGAGTTGGATCAGGCTGAATTTATCAATTTGGGCCCAGTAAGTAGGGACTCTGCTTTTAATGTTGCAGCTCGGGGAGTTAAAAAAGGTTCTGATAGTTTATTTGCTTGGTTAGCTGAAATATGGATTAAAAGATGGCCCACTGTGAGTGAGCTGGAAACACCTGATCTTCCTTGATTTGATGTAGAGGGAGGGATCCACAGGCTTCGACAGATTGGGATGGTAGAGTTGATTAGTCACTTTAGACCTACTCATACCAGCTGGGAGGGTCTGGAAGATACACCACTTGACCAGTGCCTTGTGAAATAGATTTGTGAGGGCAGCACCTGCATCTTTCAAGAGCCCTATAATTGCTCTCTTCTGTATGTCAGATCTAACAGTGGGAACCGCAGTCACTCAACTACAAAATTTAAATTCACTGGGGATAATTGGATCCCAAGGTGGCAGGGGCAAAATGGTGGCACTCAATCATCAAAGGCAAAGTGGGCATAGCTACTGTAATGGACAACAGAGGCAAAACAGCAATCAGAATAGTCTAACTCCTGTAGAGCTCTGGCATTGGCTAATTAATCATGGTGTTCCTAGAAGTGAAATTGAGAGGAAGCCTACTGCATTCCTACTTAATTTACACAAGCAGAAAACTTCTAGGTCTAATGGACAAAAGATTAATTTGAATTATAAAACAGAGAGTCATGGCCCCTCAATCAATTTCCAGACTTGAGCTAGTTTACAGACCCAGAACCTGTTGAATGAAGGGAAGGCTGGATCCCCTTGAGTAAGGACTCCACTACATTACCAACGATTTATGCAGTGAATCTTTCCCCCATCCTTCAAGTAGACCTCTGGCCTTTTACTAGGGTAACTGTGCATTGGGAAAAGGGAAATGATTAGACATTTCCGTGACTACTGGACACTGGCTCTGAGCTGACATTGATTCCAGGGGAACCAAAACGTCATTGTGATTCTCTGGTTAAAGTAGGGGCTTAGGAAGGTCAGGTAATTAATGGAGTTTTAGCTCAGATCTGACTTACAGTGGGTCCAGTGGGTCACCAGACTCATCCTGTGGTCATTTCCCCATTGCCAGAATGCATAATTGACATAGACATACTTAGCAGCTGGCAGAACCCCCACATTGGCTCCCTGAGTGGTAGGGTGAGGGCTACTATGGTGGGAAAGGCCAAATGGAAGCCATTAGAGCTACCTCTGCCTAGAAAAATGGCACATCAAAAACAATATTGTATCCCTGGAGGGATTGCAGAGATTAGTGCCACCATTAAGGATTTGAAAGATGCAGGGGTGGTGATTCCCATCACATCCCCATTCAATTCTCCCATTTAGCCTGTGCAGAAGACAGATGGATCTTGGAGAATGACAGTGGATTATCGTAAGCTTAACTAAGTAGTTACTCCAATTGAAGCTGCTGTACCAGATGTGGTTTCATTGCTTGAGCAAATTAACACATCTCCTGGTACCTGGTATAGAGCCATTGACTTGACAAATGCCTTTTTCTCCATTCCTGTCTATAAGGCCCACCAGAAGCAATTTGCCTTCAGCTGGCAAGGCCAGCAATATACCTTTACTGTCCTACCTCAGGGGTATTTCAACTCTCTGGCTTTATGTCATAATCTTATTCAGAGAGACCTTAATAGCTTCTCACTTCTGTGAAATATCACACTGGTCCATTACATTGATGACATTATGCCGATTGGATCCAATGAGCCAGAAGTAGCAAACACACAACTTACTGGTGAGACATTTCCATGCCAGAGGATGGGAAATAAATTTGACTAAAATTCAGAGACCTTCTACCTCACTAAAATTTCTAGGGGTCCAGTGGTGTAGGGCCTGTTGAGATATTCCTTCTAAGGAGAAGGTTAAGTTGCTGCACTTGGCCCCTCCTATAACCAAGAAAGAGGCACAACGCCTAGTGGGCCTACTTGGATTTTGGAGGCAACACATTCCTCATTTGGATGTGTTACTCTGGCCCATTTATTGAGTGACCTGAAAGGCTCCCGGTTTTGAGTGGGGTCCAGAATGGGACAAGGCTGTGCAAGTTGATCTGCCGGTTGAGCCATATGATCCAGCAGATCCAATGGTACTTGAAGTGTCTGTGGCAGAAAGTTGCTTTTTGGAGCCTTTGGCAGGCCTCCATAGGTGACTCACAGTGGAGGCCTCTAGGATTTTGGAGCAAGGCCCTGCCATCTTCTGCAGATAACTACTCTCCTTTGAGAGACAACTCTTGGCCTGTTACTGGGCTTTGGTGGAAACTGAATGTTTGACTATGGGTCATCAAGTCGCCATGCAGCCTGAACTGCCTATCATGAACTGGGTGCTTTCTGACCCATCTGGCCATAAAGTGTATCATGGACAGCTGCATTCCATCATCAAATAGAAGTGGTATGTATGTGATCGGGCTCGAGCAGGTCCTGAAGGCACAAGTAAATTACATGAGGAAGTGGCTCAAATGCCCATAGTCTCCACTCCTGCCACCCTGCCTTCTCTCCCCCAGCCTGCACCAGTGGCCTCGTGGGGAGTTCCCTATGTTCAGTTGACAGAGGAAGAGAAGACTAGGGACTGATTCACAGATGGTTCTGCACAATATGCAGGTACCACCCGAAAGTGGACAACTGCAGCACTACAGCCCCTTTCTAGGACATCCCTGATGGAGAGCGGTGAAGGGAAATTTTCCCAGTGGGCAGAACTTTGAGCAGTGCACCTGGTTGTGCACTTCGCATGGAAGGAGAAATGGCCAGATGTGCGATTACATACTGATTCATGGGCTGTAGCTAGTGGTTTGGCTGGATGGTCAGCTACTTAGAAGAAGCATGATTGGAAAACTGGTGAAAAAAAATTTGGGAAAGAGGTATGTGGATGGACCTCTTTAGTCAAAAACTGTGAAGATATTTGTATCCCATGTGAGTGCTCACCAATGGGGGACCTCAGCAGAGGAGGAATTTAATGATCAAGTGGATAGGATGACCTGTTCTGTGGACACTACTCAGCCTCTTTCCCCAGCCCCCTGTCATTGCCCAGTGGGCCCATGAACAAAGTGGCCATGGTGACAGGGATGGAGGCCACGCCTGAGCTCAGCAACATGGACTTCCACTCATCAAGGCTGCTCTGGCTATGGCCACTGCCGAGTGCCCAATTTGCCAGCAGCAGAGACCAACACTGAGCCCTTGATATGGCACCATTCCTCGGGGTGATCAGCCAGCTACCTGGTGGTATGTTTATTATATTGGACACCCTCCATCACGGAAAGGGCAGAGGTTTGTCCTCAATGGAATAGACACTTACTCCAGATATGGGTTTGCCTATCCTGCACACAATGCTTCTGCCAAAACTACCATCTCTGGTCTCATGGAATGCCTTATCCACCATCACGGTATTCCACACAGCCTTGCCTCTGACCAAGGCACTCACTTTACAGCTAAAGAAGTGCAGCAATGGGCTCATGCATATGCAATTCACTGCTCTTGCCAAGTTCCCCATCATCCTGAACCAGCTGGATTGATAGAACAGTAGAATGGTGTTTTGAAATAACAGTTACAATGCCAACTAGGCGACAGTACTCTGCAGGGCTGGGGCAAAGTTCTCCAGAAGGCTGTGTATGCTCTGAATCAGTGTCTAGTATATGATACTGTTTCTCTTATAGCGAGGATTCACGGGTCCAGGAATCAAGGGGTGGAAATGAAAGTGGCATAACTCACCATCACCCCTAGTGATCCACTAGAAAAATTTTTGCTTCCTGTTCCCGTGACATTACGTTCTGCTGGCCTGGAGGTCTTAGTTCCAGAGGGAGGAACACTGCCATCAGGAGACACAACACCTATTCTATTAAACTGGAAATTAAGATTGCCACCTGGACACTTTGGGCTCCTCCTGCCTTTAAGTCAACAGGCTAAGAAGGGAGTTACAGTGTTGGGTGGGGTGATTGACTCAGCCTATCAAGATGAAATCAGTCTACTACTCCACAATGGAGGTAAGGAAGAGTATGCATGGAATACAGGAGATCCATTATGGCATCTCTTAGTATTACCATGCCCTGTGATTAAGGTCAGTGGGAAGCTACAACAGCCCAGTCCAGGTAGGACTACAAATGACCTAGACCCTTCAGGAATGAAGGTTTGGGTCACTCTACCAGGAAAAAACCCACGACCTGCTGAGGTGCTTGCTGAAAACAAAGGGAATACAGAATGGGTAGTAGAAGAGGGTAGTCATCAATACCAGCTACGACCATGTAATCAGCTATAGAAATGAGGACTGTAATTGTCAAGTATTTCCTACTTCTTTTGTTAAATACATGTTTGTGCATGTGTACACCTGTACTAAGATAATATCTTCATTTTCTTTCCTTTTCCCTTTATCATGTGACATAAGATTTATTGACTTCACGTCAGCATTTAAGTAGTACAACTTTATGTAATATTATTTGGGTTAGGGATTGGTGCATTTCCAGTTGTATTATGTTAGGCATAATTATGACCTTACTCTTGTCTTTATTTGAAGATTATGTATGATCTCAGGAGATGTGTATGGGTTCAAGTTGACAAGGGATTGACTTGTGATGGTTAATACTGAATGTCATCTTGATTGGTTTGAAGGATACAAAGTACTGATTCTGAGTGTGTCTGTGAGGGTGTTGCCAAAGGACATTAACATTTGAGCCAGTGGGCTGGGAAAGGCCGATCTGATTAGATTGTGGGCACAATCTAATCAGCTGCCAGTGCGGCTAAAATATAAGCAGGCAGAAAAATGTGAAAAGAGATACTGGCCTAGCTTCCCCACCTGGGATTACAGGCATGAACCACACCGTCAAGCCCTAAGGAATGTTTTTATTTCTTATTTGTATTGTCACTGTTGGAGAAGTCAGCTTTTACAGTGTTTCTGTTGAGTCCTGCCTGTGCAGTTTGTTCATTGTGTGTTTGTAATTTTTGATTGTATGTTATATATATTTTATTTCACTCTTGGAATTGTGAGGTTTCAGGATTAAGAAAACATTTGTTCAGAGAAGACTTGCTTTTGCTTATGCCATTCATTTTGGAGTGCTTCCAGACTATATGTGTGCACTAAACTTGTATGAAGAAGGTTGGGCTCTTCTCAGGAGAAGAACCACATAGAAATAAGTGCTATCTCCTTTTAACCAAATTTGTAAACCCATTAAAGTTGTTGCTTTCTGTAAGAGGAATGGAGTCCCACTCAAGGCCCGATTTTTCATCCTTGTTTTCACATCATAAACTCCAAAGCTTTAGGTATATGAGATAAATACCCTTAGGGAAGCCCAGTCTTCAGAGCTTGCCTACCACTCTGGTTTCTAGCTTTTGGCTTTATTTGTTCTTGCCTTTGGACATTTCTCTTAATTTTTTGTAATATCAGCAATATATTTAAACAATATTTCTTATTTTCTAGATGTTTTCCAGTCAAGAATTTTAAAAAATATCTTATTAATATATATATTATATATTTCCCCAATAAAATATTATTTTTACAATTTCAACAAAACAAAAATAATCTTGGGAATGAGGAAATGACCAACTAGTCCCAGATAGTTCAGATAGATTAAACACTGAAAACTGTTCAGTATATTTAATAAACCATATTTATTGGTAAATGTATTTAGGTGAATTACAGTGAAGTAAGGCAGAGGAATATGTTTGATAGTGAACAGAGGATGGTCAGGTGGTGCCACCTAGTACAGCAGTTCATGCATACAAATAGTGTATTTACTAGAATTGAGTTTGTTGAGTATATATTTTGATCTGTGGAATATACTGGTTTTAAAATAATTTTTAAAATATTTGGCTTAGAGTTGGTATTTACTGTTCTAGAAAAAAATTATTGTTTTGTGAATTTTATACTACCTCTTTATAAGAGAGCATAATTTCTCTTGTTCAGGAAGACTTTTTCCTATTTCCATGATAAGTTAATTTTAAGCTGTCTCCTTACATTGGAATGGAGGTTCATAGAAAACTGCTTTGAAATAAAGCAGCTACTTTCTCACCTCTTCATTCCAAAACTGATACTGCGATCTTTGAATAAGGTATCTGGAAAGGCATAGAGAGCCTTTTAATTAAAGATCGTGTGTTTTAAAATTTCCAGTTTTCAAACAAAATATTAGTATCAAGGATTTTTTTTTTGCAACCCTGTTTTACAAATATTCTAAATTATTTTCATTGTTTTCCAGAAAATATATACAATACATATCTAAGGCCCCAGAATTCTCTTTTAATAAAAGAAAAATATTATCAGTGTTCAAATAATCAATATTGAGATATTTTGGAGTATGTCCATCATAGCGACTGTAAATTGAAAAGAAAAGCATTTCTACGATGTTTTAAATAACATTTATTATTTAAAGAAAGTAGTTTAACCCAGAACTTCCTGGTATTCCATGTTTCTCATCAATATATAAAATTCAGATCTCTGATTGAATTGGAAATGCAAATTTTATAGCCTTAACAGTCCTGTGTTTATGTAGTCTATGGGTTCATTAGTTTGGCAGGGCTACCGTAACAAAATACCACAGACTGGGTAGTTTACACAACAGAAACACAGTATCCAGGAATTGAACTCAGCTCTGCACCAAGCAGACCTAATAGACATCTACAGAACTCTCCACCCCAGCTTTGTTCTTTTTGCTCAGGATTGCTTTGGCTATTCAGGGTCTTTTATGGTTTCATACCAATTTTAGGATTATTTTTTCTATTTTTGTGATGAATGTCATTGGTATTTTGATAGAGATCACGTTGAATCTATAGATCACTGTTGGTAGCATGTTCATTTATACAATATTACTTCTTTTTCTTTATTTTATTTGTTTTTTTTTTTTTTTTTTTTTGAGACGGAATTTCACTCTTGTTGCTCAGGCTGGAGTGCAATGGCGCAATCTCGGCTCACCGCAACCTCCCGCCTCCTGGGTTCAAGTGGTTCTCCTTCCTCAGCCTCTTGAGTAGCCGAGATTACAGGCATGTGCCACCATGCCCGGCTAATTTTGTATTTTTAGTAGTGACAGGGTTTCTCCTTGTTGTTCAGCCTGGTCTCTAACTCCTGACCTCAGGTGATCCACCCACCTCGGCCTCCCAAAGTGCTGGGATTACAGGCATGAGCCACTGTGCCTGGCCAATATTATTTCTTTCAATTCATAAACATAGGACGTGTTTCCATTTCTTTGTGTCCTCTTCAATTTCTTTCATCAGTTTTTTAGTTTTTTTGTGTAGAGATCTTTCACCCTCTTGGTTAAATTTATTTCTAGGTACAGTTGATCCTTGAACAGTATGAGTATTTGGTGTATTGCTCCTGCATGCTGTTGAAAATTTAGGTGTATCTTTTGACTTGCCAAAAACTTAATTACTAACTAATAAGCTACTGTTGACTGGAATCCTTAACAATGACATAAACAGTTGACTAACACGTATTTTACATGCGTATTACATACTATATTCTTGAAATAAAGTAAGCTAAAGAAAGTATTATTAATAACAAAATTAAGAAAAAGAAAAAATATTTACTATTCACTAAGTCAAAGTAGATCAACATGTAAGTCTTTATGCTTTTCATTTTCACATTGAATAGGCTGATGAGGAGGTGGAGGAAGAGGAAAAGGAATTGGTTTTGCTGTCTCAGGAGTGGCAGAGGCAGAAGAGTCGTAAGGGAGGTAGGAGAGGCAGGCACACTCAGTGTAACATTTATTGAAAAAAGTCTGCATGCATGTAAGTAGACCCATGCAGTTCAAGTCTGTATTGTTCAAGGGTCCAACTGAATTTTATTTTTGTATGTAGCTGCCGTAAAATGGATTGTTGTTTCGGTTTCTTTTTCCACTAGTTTATTGCTGATGTTTAGAAATGGTACTTATTTTTTACATTGATTTTCTGTCCTGTAAAAGTATGGAACTTGTTTTATCAGTTCTAAGAGTTTTTGAGGGGAGTCTTTACTGTTTCCTATATGTCGTCTACAACATGGGAGATGAACAGTAACAAATTTGGATAGTTCTTTCCAGTTTGGATGCCTTTTAATTCTTTCTCTTGCCTAATTGTTATGACTAGGACTTCCAGTACTGTGTTGAATGAAAGTTGTGAAAGTCCTTTGCAAGGGACATGGATGAAGCTGGAAACCATCATTATCAGCAAAATATCACAAGACAGAAAACCAGACACCACATGTTCTCACTCATAAGTGGGAGTTTAACAATGAGAACACATGGACACAGGGAGTGGAACATCACATACCGGGCCCTGTTGGGAGGTGGGGGGCTAGGGGAGGGATAGCATTAGAAGAAATACTTAATGTAAATGACGAGTTGATGGGTGCAGCAAACCAACATGGCACATGTATACCTGTGTAACACACCTGCACGTTGTGCACATGTACCCTAGAACTTAAAGTATAATTTTTTAAAAAAAAAGAAAAAGAAAGTGGTGAAAGTGAGCATCTTTTTTTTTTGTTCCAGATCTTAGAGGAAAAGCTTTTAACTTTTCCCAAGTCAGTATGATGTTGGCTGTGAGTTTGCTATATATGGCTTTTGTTGTGTTGAAGTACATGCCTTCTGTATCTAACTTGGTGAGAGTTTTTATCAGGAAGGGATGTTGAATTTTATTACATGCTTTTTCTGTGTTTATTGAAATGATTATATTGTTTTTGTCCTTCATTCTATTGATGTGATGTGTCATATTTATTGATTTGCATATGCTAAACCATCCCATTTATCTCATCCATTTATGCCTGGGATAAATCCTACTTGATGATGGTGAATTGTCTTTTTAATATGCTGCTGGAGTCTGTTTGCCAGTATGTTGTTGATAATTTTTGCTTCTGTGTTCATCAGGCATGTTGGTCTGTAGTTTTTGTGTTTGAGTCCTTGGTCTAGTTTTGGTATCAGGGTAATGCTGGCCTCTTAGAATGAGTTTTGAAGAATTGCCTCCTTCTCAATTTTCTGGAAGAGTTTTAGAAATACTGATTTTAATTCTGCTTTAAATGTTTGATAGAAGTCAGCAGTGAAGCCATAGGCTCCCAGGCGTTTTTAAAATTACAAATTTAGTCATGTTAATTTTCAATTGGTTTGTTGGGGTTTTTCATTTCTTCTTGGCTCAGTTGTGGTAGATTGTTTGTGTCCAGGACCATTTCTGCTAGGTTTTCTAATTTGTTGGCGTATAGTTGTTCATAATAATCTTTAATGATTTTTATTTTTGTGGTATCAGTTTTTTGTCTCATTTTTCCTTTCTGATCTTATTTATTTGGGTCTTTTCTCTTTTTATCTTGGTTTATTTGGGTCTTTTTTTGTCTTCATTGGTCTAGCTAGTAGTTTGGCAATTTTATCGATCTTTTCATAAAACCAACTTTTTGACGTATTTTTTGATATATTGTATTTTTCCTCAACTTTACTTATTTCAGCTCTGATATTATTTAGTTTTTCTACTAATTTTTACAGTTTGTTCTTTGTTTTCTTGTTCCCTAAGTTAGCTTGTTAGGCTATTTGAAATTTTTCTACTTAATGTTGATGTTTATTGCTATAAACTTCTCTCTTACTACAGTTCGTGATGTATCTCTTATTTTTTGGTATGTTGTGTTTCTCTTTTCATTTGTTTCAAGACATTTGAATTTTTTTTCTTAATTTTTTTATTGACCCATGTTCATTGTGGAGCATGTTCTTCAACTTCCCTATATTCGCAGAGTTTCAGCAGTTCCTTTTGTTGATTTCTAGTTTTATTTCATTTTGGCCAGAAAAGATACCTAGTATGACTTCAGTTCTTTTAGATTTGTTGAGCCTTGTTTTGTGACCTAATATGTGGTCTGTTCTGGAGAATATTCCATGTGCTGATGAAAAGTATGTGTATTCTGCTGCATTTGGGTGATATTTTCTGTAAAGGTTTGTTAGGTTCATTTGGTCTGAATAACAGTTTAAATTCAATGTTGTTTTTAGATTGTCTGTCTAGATGACCTCTGTCACATGCTGAGAGTGGAGTGTTGAAGTCCCCATCTATGATTGTATCAGAATTTATTCCTTCCTTTAAATCTAACAATATTTGCTTCATATATCTGGGTGCTCCAATGTTGGGTGCATGTTATATTTACAGTTGTTATCTCCTTTACCGAATTAATCTCTTTATCATTATGTAATGACCTTCTTTGTTTCTTTTTAGTTGTTTTTTATTTTTATGTTTGTTTGAGACACGGTCTTACTCCCTCGGTTTGTGTAAGTACACTCTATTAAGGTCACATAAGGATGAAATAACCTGAGGATGCATTTCTCAGAATGTATCCCTGTGGTTCAGTGATATTTGACTGTAATGAGTGGCAAAGCAGTAAACCTTGGTCTGTATTACCCGAACTCCTATATTCTGACTCACTTACATATTTCAGTGAAAACCCAAAGATTTTTATTTAGTGTTGAAGGCCTAAACCTCATTTAAAATTAAATATAGGCTGGGTACAGTGGCTCACACCTATAATCCCGGCATTTTGGGAGACTGAGGTGGGAGGATCAGTTGAGCCCAGTAGTTTGAGACCAGGCTAGGCAACATAGTGAGACACTGTCTCTACAATTTTTTTTTTTTTTTTTTAGATGGAGTCTCGCTCTGTCACCAGGCTGAAGTGCAGTGGCGCAATCTCGGCTAACTGCAACCACCGCCTCCTGGGTTCAAGCGATTCTCCTGCCTCAGCCTCCTGAGTAGCTGGGATTACAGGCACTCCCCACCACACCCAGCTAATTTTTGTATTTTTAGTACTGACAAGGTTTCACCGTGATGGCCAGGATGGTCTCGATCTCCTGACCTCGTGATCCACCCGCCTTGGCCTCCCAAAGTGCTGGGAATACAGGTGTGAGCTACCGCACCTGGCCCATGAACATTTTTAAGTAATTAAAAAAAATTTTTAATGAATATTTTATAATACATGAAAATTATATTTCAATGTCTACAAATAATTTTGTTGGGGAACACAGCCATGCATAATGTTTACCTACTATTCATGGCTGCTTTTGAATTATAATAGCAGAGATGATAAGTTGTAACAAGGACCATTTGGCCCACTAAACTGAAAATGTTTACTATTGAGTCATTTACAGAAAACGTTGCTGACAATCAGATATAGAGGATAGACTACAAAGCGAGCTAAATAATTTATCAATATTCTGTTCAAGATAGTGTACACTGAGAGATTTTCAGAACTTTGTCTGATTGACATAGAATGGAAGCCAAAATTAAGATATAGGGTCTGCAGAAAACAAAACTAAACAAACAATAGCAAAAACTATCCAGTACTTTGGTTAGCAACCTCTAATCCAAAAAAGATAATAAAAGCTAGATAGTGTTTTTCTTTTTCTGTGTTTGACAGTAAAATCAAATTCGGATTTGTCCATAAAACTCCTGAAATTCTATGCAAAATATATTTGTGAGCAAATGTTTGTTTTTCTGGGGCGAAAGTCCTTAGTTTTCCTTTGATTTTCTGTGGGTTTTGCAGATGCAAATAGGTTAAGGATTACTAATATATATAGTTAACTCCCAAATAAAGAGGTTTGAATATATCTTTTCTTTACCTGCTAACCTTCTTGTAGTCCTGGGTGCTTTCTGTTATTTACCTCCTGACTGTAAAACATGCAACTTTTATTTACTATTTTCTGACACATTTCATTGTCATGTGCTCTGGTCATTAGGTATAAGTTTACATGGAAGGAGTGAGGAGTATGATGAGGTACTAACATTTATCAACTACCTGCTAGGAACTAAACAGGTGCTTTATGCCTAGTTTTTAATATGATGTTTCATAATTCTATTAGACATGCTGAGTAATTTGAAATTCAGAGAAGTTAAATATCTGCGGATACACTATCTGTAGATTCTCTAGTAGTAGGCCTGGGACTCCAACCTACATCTCTCTAATAAATTCTAAATTATCCTGTCTCCTGTATACATCCTGGAGAGAGAACACAGAAAGCAAGTGGGGAACGCAGATGTCTACCTTTTTTTGTTATTGAACAGTCTTCTATAATATTTGCTATTTCTAATTACCATTTTTATGTGACCATTGGTGCATATAAACTATATGACATTTTGCTCTCTGTGAGCACTAAAAGGATAAAGACATTGTATTAGATTGCTTGAATTGAATGGCTTGTATTGTTGTTATGAAATATCAAAGAAATCTTTATAATATTTGGAATTAAAATATTACCAAGGAAGTAACCCTGAATTGAAGCTTATAATAGAGCACTTGTTTGAATTATAGTGTTATATTTTTTATGTTTATTCATACTAGGTAGTAATTCTCTAACCTTATGATTTCATAGCTTCATTACACTTCAAAAAATTATAAGCATGCCATTGAACTATTGTTTATATGGGTTACATCTATTGATATTTACTATGTTAAAGAATAAAATTGTTTAATTCACATAAAAGATAAATAAGCCCATTACATATTAAAATAAGTAATATAATGAAAAATAGCTGTATATTTCAAAACTCCCAAAATAGTCAAAATATTAACAATTTTTTTACATTTTGTAAATCTCTATAATCTCTGGCTTAATAAAAGATAGCTAAATTTTCAAATAACTGTTTCTACATTTAATCTGTTGTAATATGTTTTTGTTGAAATTTGTGAGGAAACTTATGCTTGGAACAATTATGTAACTTGGAAGGAATATTTTAATAACTTTTTCTAATGAATATGGATTTTATTTGTTTTGCTATTTTACTGAAACTGGACAATAATGATAGATAGTTTCTTAAAGGTAAGTGCAGTAGTCAGAGTTCTCCAAGAAACAGAACCAATGATTGATTGACAGGTTGATTGATTGATAGATAGATAGATACATACATACATACATATATACATATGGGATTTATTCGGAGAATTGACTCATGCAGTTATGGAGGCTGAGGACTTTCCTGGCTGGCCATCTGTAAGCTGGAATTCTGATGTCTTAGGACAAGAGAAATTTATATCCCAGCTCCAGAAGAGAGAGGAAATAGCCTATTTGCTCTATTTGGGTCCCCTGCTAATTGGGTGGGCCTGCCCACATTGAGGGCAGATCTTACTTACTCAGCCTATGGACTCACTTGTGAATCTCCTCTGGAAACATTCTCACAAGCATACACAGAAATAATGCTTTATCAGTACTCTATATAATCCTTCGACCAGTCAAGGTGGCACCGAAAATTAACCATCATAATAAGTAACAATGTGGAATTCAAAGCCGTATTAAGGACATTTTCATAATACTCTGTTAAGTTAAAATCTATCGGTCCACCAGAGTAGCCAATACAATATTGAAGAATAAGAAAAAAGTTGGAGGACTTGACACTATACAGCTTCAAGATTTATTATAAAGCTATGGTGATAGGGGCAGTGTAGTATTGGCAAAATAGACAAATAGAGCAAGGAAAAAGAATAGAGAGCCCAGAAATAGACCCACATAAATATGGTTGCTGTGGTCTGAATGTATATATCTGCCCAGAATTCATATGTTGAAGCTTAATCCCCAATGTGAGGGCGTTTGAAGGATGAAGCCTTTGGGAGGTGATTTAGTCATGAGGGCAGAGACCTCATGAATTGGATTAGTGTCCCTAATAAAAGAGGCCTGAGACAGGCCTCTTTCCCCTACCACCATATGCGATTATAGCCAGAAGACAGACATCTATGAATCAGGAATCTCTTGCCACCTTCATCTTGGACTTCCAGACCTGCAGAACAGTGAGAAATAAACTTCTTTTATCAGCCACCCAGTCCGTGGTATTTTTTAAATAGCAGCTCAAATAGACTTAAGACAATGTTCAACTGATCTTTGAAAAAGGAATAAACAAAATACAATGGAGCAAAGATAGTTTTTTTAACAAATGGTACTGGAACACCTGGACATCTGCATACTTTAAAAAATTGAATCTGGACATAGACCTTACACCCTTAAAAAAATTAATTCAAAGTGGATCATAGGACTACATATAAAACACAAAGCTATAAAACTGGCCGGGCGCGGTGGCTCACGCTTGTAATCCCAGCACTTTGGGAGGCCGAGGCGGGCGGATCACGAGGTCAGGAGATCTAGACCATGGTGAAACCCCGTCTCTACTAAAAATACAAAAAATTAGCCGGGCGTGGTGGCGGGCGCCTATAGTTGCCGCTACTTGGAGAGGCTGAGGCAGGAGAATGGCGTGAACCCGGGAGGCAGAGCTTGCAGTGAGCCGAGATCGAGCCACTGCACTCCAGCCTGGGCGACAGAGCGAGACTCCATCTCAAAAAAAAAAAAAGCTATAAAACTGCCAGACAATAATATAGGAGAAAGCCTAGGTAACCTTGGGTATGGCAGTGATTTTCAGCTCCAAAGGTACCATCCACAAAAGAAAATATTGGTAAGCTGGGCTTCATTAAAAACTCTGCTCTACAAACACAATGCCATGAGAAGCCACAGACTGGGAGAAATATTTTCAAAAGACACATCTGATAATGTACTATTATTTAAAAATATACAAGAACTCCTAAAACTCAACAATAAGAAAATGAAAACCCTAGGCTGAGCGCAGTGGCTCACGCCTGTAATCCCAACACTTTGGGAGGCCAAGGCGAGTGGATCACTTAAGGTCAGGAGTTCGTGACCAAGCCTGGCCAACTTGGCGAAACCCCATCTCTACCAAAAATACAAAAATTAGCCATGCGTGGTGGTGCACGACTGTAATCCCAGCTACTCAGGAGGCCGAGGCAGGAGAATCGCTTGAACCCAGGAGGCGGAGGTTTCAGTGAGCCAAGAACATGCCACTGCACTGCAACCTGGGCAACACAGCAAGACTCTGTCTTAAAAAAAAAAAAAAAAACGCTATTGAAAAATGGGCCAAAGACCTTAACAAACGCCTCACCAAAGAAGATATACAGATGTCAAATAAGTATATAAAAAGATGTTCTACATTTTATGTCATCATGGAAATGCAAATTAAAACAACAGTGAAATATTACTACATATCTATTAGAATGATCATAATCTGGAATACTGACAGTACCAAGTGCTGATGAGTATGTGGAGCAAGAAACTCATTAATTGCTGGTGGGAATGCAAGATGGCGTAGCCACTTTGGAGGACAGTTCAGCGGTTTTTTAACATGCATTCCAGCAGTTTTGCCCCTTGGTATTTATCCAAAGGAGTTGAAAATGTACATCCACACAAAAATTTGCACATAGATTTTTATAGAAACTTTATAAATGACAAAACTTGGAAGCAACCAAGATAACCTTCAGTGGGTGAATGGATAAGTAAACTGTGGTACATCCAGATAATGGAATATTATTCAGTCCCAAAAAGAAATGAGCTATCAAACTATGAGAGGATAAGAAGGAAACTTAAATGCATATTACTACATCAAAGAAGCCAATCTGCAAAAGCTACACATTGTAAGTATCCAGCTATATGACTTTCTGGAAAAGGTAAAACTATGGAGATAGTAAAAGCATCAGTGCTTGCCAGAGGTTAGAGAGGAGGAAGGGATGAGCAGGCAGAGCACAGAGGATTTTTAGGGCAGTAAAACTACTCTGAATGATATTACAATGAAGGAAACATGTTATGATACATTGTCTAAACCGTAGAATATACAACACTGAAAATGAACCCTAATGTAAACTGTGGACTTTGGGTGATAATGATGTGTCAGTGGAGGTTTATCAGTGGTAACAAATGTGCCACTTCGTTGGGGTATGTTGATAATGGGAGAAGCTATGCCTATTGCAGTACAAGGGATATTTGGGAAATTATATGGAAAAATTTCTCACTTCCTAAAGATGCTATGAATTTCTTTTGTTTTTCCTTTAAAGAAGTTTATGTAGATTTGTGGTTATCACATAAACAAAATTAACCATAAAAGAGTAATCCTCATTAGAAAAATATTTAAGTCACGTTTTTAAAGTCTGCTCAATTTTGCTGTAAACCTGAAACTAATCTAAAAATGTAAAGTTTTGTTTTACTATCCATTAGCCTAGAGTCTTCCAATTCTGGAAAGATGGAGTAAATGTACTTTGGTCTATTCCTCATGCTAAGTACAACTGAAAGTCCTAAGAAATAATGTGGTGGTGTGTTCTTGTTTTTGTGTGTGTGCCTCATATATTTTATACTTGGAGCTGAAGCAGCTGACAACCTAGAAATATCGAAAAACACAGACAAATAAATAGCCTCAACAAAAGCTTTCTCTGTTTAGGCAAAGGGCGTAGAAACCATACCAAGTCAGAAAGCTTATACTATAACCACCCTACTCCTGCCAAACACTACAGAAAAATTGTGGTCCTACACCAATGCATGCCAGCAAAAATTGAGTGGGGAGCCTGGATTTTCACCCTCACTAGACTGTGATGAAGTACCCCAATTTGTGGTCCCCTGAAAGGGTCTCAGAACCTCAGGTATTCGAGATCACAGCTTTGAGACTTTAAGCTTTACTACTAAATGAGTTAAATTTCTCATTTCCTAAAGATGCTATGAATTTATTTTGTTTTTCCTTTAAAGAAATGTATGTAGATTTGTGGTTTATCACATAAAATTAACCGTAAAAGAGTAGTCCTCATTAGAAAAATATTTAAGTCACTTTTTAAAAAAGTCTGAATAGTTGAAGTTTATTTTTCACCAAGTGATAATTTATTTTTGTCAATTTTGTGGGAAAGTAATGACTTAATATCTGTTTATAAACAGAAAATTTCTATACACTAATATTTTACATTTGAATACATGTGTAAATTTCTTTACTCCTATATTTGTCCCTCACAGGAATCCACATCTTCATCTCATCTTTTAATAAATACTAGTATGTTTTGTTGACTACTGAGGCATTTTGTAGTCTATTTAAATATTAGTTGGATTTATACCAAAAAGTTATCTAAAATAATATTGTCAATGATGAATTGTATTAAACAAATGTGTTTGACTGCTCTGTAATTCAGCATTTATAATTTGCCTTAGTTATGTAGTATGTTGTGTGACTTCACAGTATCTTAGGTTTTGTGAACTTCTGTAAGCATCCTTTTTGAGAGAGCCAATGGGAAAAGTATAATTTTTTACTACTTGCAATTTTGGATAATTGTTGTATATAAGAATGTTTACTATTAAAGGCACAAGATGAAATGTAGACTCAACAGTTAAGACTGATGTTAAGAACAAATTAGATTGGAGATACTGGTGTAGTGTTTGTCTCTGGCTTCTGTCATGTGAACTTTCATTCTTATATTGGATAGATGGTGGATATTTAAAAGTATGGTCTAATCTAGGGGTTGACAAACTGTGATCCACAGGTCAAATCTGGCCTGCTGCTTGCCTTTTTTTTTTTTTTTTTTTTGAGATGAGGTCTACTTCTTTCACTCAGGCTGGAGTGCAGTGGTGCAATCATGGCTTACTGCTGCCTCAACCTCCCAGGTTCCAATGATCATCTCACTTCAGTTTCCCAAGTAGCTGGGACTACAGGCATGTGCCACCACACCTGGCTACTTTTTACAATTATTATTTATTGTAGAGAGAGGATCTCTCCATGTTGCCCAGGCTGGTCTCAAACTCCTGGGCATAAGAGATCCTCCTGCTTCAGCCTCCCAAAGTGCTGGGGGTGAGCACTGTGCCCAGCCTGCTACCTGGTTTTACAAATAATATTTTCATCTTATGAAATTGAAAAACATGATCCATTCCAAAGCACTTTGGAAATTGTGATATAAATATTTATTAAATGACTAATTTCAAGTATCACAAATAGTTAAATAACAATACATTATGTAGAAAATATATGGATTTGGCCTGAAATTTCATCACAAGTTAAAAAATACATTTTGAAAAGGGATATGATGAATTTTGTTAATGTTAGTCTTTAAACTGAGTCATTCTGCTTGAGCATTTCAAAATGGAAAAAAAGGTTAAATACTTACTGAATGAGATTTGTCCTCTGATTTGGTTCTGGTCTGTCACTATTTTGTAGATAACTTGAAATCTGTGTGAAATTACAGAAATTCATAGGTAAAAAGGGGATGTAATAGTTTTTGGAGAAAATTGAGCTATACATTCAGTGAATGTAAACTCTTCTTAGTGATGTTGTCATACTCTTTTAGAAGTAGCAGATACCTGGGACTAATTATTCAGGATTTATTCTGAATCAGAGAAATCCAGTGCTTATGTTTACTCAATAAAACTGCTATTTTAAAAGATATATCTTTGGAAAGACAATGATACATGAAAGTTGAAGTTTTCTGAGAACACAGTCTTACTCATTCACGTATGTATTACCTATGGGTGGTTTCAGTGTACAACAGCAGAGTTGAGTAGTTTCATATGTCGCTCAAAGCCAGAAATACAGTCATCCATCCTTTGGTGTGTGTTGGGGATTGTTCCGGGACCCCTGCTTAAACCAAAATCTGCATATACTCAGTCCCTCATTCGGCTCTGGGGAACCTGCATATATACAAAACATTGGCCCTCCGTATATGCGGGTTTTGCATTTCATTAATTTGATCTATGTTTGGTTGAAAAAAATCTCAGATAAGTGGAACCAAGGAGTTCAAACTTGTGTTGAAGTTCAAGGGTAGACTGCATTTTGACTGTCTTTACAGAAAAAGTTTACTGACCCGTGGTGTAGATAAGAAATCATTGTGACCTGGAGTAAGAATATTAGTCAACGTAACTCCTTCAAGGTAATGAAAAGAGTACTGAGCTATGATTTAAACTTACTGCAGAGAAGTCTAGCATATTCCAATTACCAGCAGTGTAGCATGATAACTAAATTACTTGACCTTTCAGAATCTTAGTTTTCTCAATTGTTAAGTGAACATACTGATACTATTCTACTCACTTCACAGTCTTAAAAGAAAATAATTTAAAAATAATAAAAGGTAAGTGATGATAATATTATATTAAATATGGTGATAGAATTGCTGGGTAATTTAATCAGGGAATGCTAAAAAGATAGTGACTCTTGATGTTGATAATTTCATAAGCTTTTCATTATGTCTTTGTGAGTATATAGTTCATTAGAATTGTTATAAGAAGTTGTTGTTGGATAATTTCAGGTCAACGTGGAAGAAGATGTCTGGTATTTTAAAGTATTCTGTTTTAGAACAAAATCCAGCTTTTTAATAGAGCATGCAAGACCACTAATGATCTGATTACTTCCTGGCTCTTCAACTTCACCTCTCACTATTTGCTGTTTTTATACTATTTGTATCAGTGATGGAATTCGAGAGAGAAAGGCTAAGATAATAGGAGTGAAAGAAACATCTATGCCAGACAGAAGTAAACTATGGCTGTGTTTGCCATGATTTGTTTTTACAGTCTGGTTGTTTACAGAAACAAAGCAACAAAAACTAAATATGAAATTAAATAATGAAGAAGCTATGCTGAAGGATGTTTAAAATTTGAAAAAACAACTTTATAAGAACCTTTATGTTTTCTTATGACTGGATAACTACTATTTTTTAATTAATCTTAATTTTAGAGACTATAAAAGGAGAGAGATTACATATAGGAACTTTTCCTTTTGGAAAAAGTTAAAATTGTGTGTCTTATACGGGCTATTCAACATGATATAAATGTGGAAAATCTACTTGCAGAAAAATTTCTGAGGTTATAGTGTTAAATGTTTTCTATTTCTGTAGAGGATATTCAAAGAAAAATTGGTATCAGTAAAATGGACAACTGCACAAAACTCTATTTGTTTTTAGGGGAGGAGGTGAGAGATTGAGGTGGGACTATACATTTTCAAAGAGAGAGGCACTTAGCTACTAGAAATTTAACGAGTATTTTATTTTTGCCACACATACTGGAATTTCTAAACTGTGTGAGAGAAGTAAAATAATTTTACAGTTAAAATTATATGAAAGAAGTAGATTTGTGATTTGGATTTAGAGGGAAAACCTAACAGTAATACATGTAGGCATGTTGGCTGTTGCTGTTTTGAATTTATTTCTCCCTTATGATCTAATTTAAATTTGTATTTTTTTACTTAGTAAATTATTGGTCTGGGACAACTCGTGGATGAAGGATTTTACTTAATTTTTCTAAATTAGCACTTCTGTTATTGTCTTTGCATTTATTATTCATCCTAGAATAGAACAAATGTCCAGTTAAAAATCTTTATTATGACTGGACGCAGTGGCTCACTCCTGTAATCTCAGCACTTTGGGGGCTGAGGCGGGTGGATCACGAGGTCAAGAGATCGAGACCATCCTGGCCAACATGGTGAAACCCCATCTCTGCTAAAAATACAAAAATTAGCTGGACGTGGTAGCATGCGCCTATAGTCCCAGCTACTTGGGGAAGCTGAGGCAGGAGAATTGCTTGAATCTGGAGGTACTGGTTGCAGTGAGCTGAGACTGCACCACTGCACTCTAGCCTGGCAACAGAGCAAGACACCGTCTAAAAAAAAACTATATTATTTGACAAATATTTTTATTTCAGTTATATCACAACTATTTGAAATTTGCTTATGAAGCTACCAGAGTACCTGCACCGAAAGGAAACTTTATGCTTGCCCTGCCCTGCCATCCAGTTTTCCTTCCCTAAAAGCAACCTCTGTTACAGAGGTTATCATGCACACACACAAATGTGAATGTACAGATACATATATACATATGTATATTTGCATATATCACATATGCATGTAAGTGCAATATGTACATATTACACATTTGAAGAAAAATACATCTTACAAAAATGTATACTGTTGTGCATCTTTCTCTCTTTTTTTACAATATCTCAAATATGTTTCATATCTAAACAGACATCACTTTTTAATAGCTTCATAGCATCTTGTTTATTTATAACTGATACATAATAACTGTACATTTGGGTGCAGCCATGATGGCTGACTAGAAACAGTGGCAATTGGATGCTCACATCAGAAAGAACCATAATAAGTGTGTGAAACCTTCACCTGCAACCAAGGTATCCAGGCTCTCTAATCAGAAATGACTAGGTGGCTGGCGTGATCCACGGAGAGGAAGGAAGAGCAATGTGGTGTGGCAGCCCACTTGAGAGCCACCCAGGGCAGGGTAGCCCCTATCCCCCAGCCAAGGGAAGGCAGTGTGTGAGCCTGCTAACCAGCCGGGGAAACTGCCTTTTCCACGGAACTGTGCCACCCATGGATCAGAAGATCACACTCGTGAACCCACGCTACCAGGGCCTAACATTTCAACCCCAGAGCCATGTAGATTCTCAGTCTCTCAGCTGGAATCTACTTAAGCCTACCAAGCTCTTGGGGGGAGGGGCGACCAGCACCACAGCTATGGCTGCCTACTGTCTAAGCCATTTGAGATCCTTGGGGTAGGGGCAGCAGCCAGCACTGGGACTCACAACTGCCTAGCATGCTAAGCTCCCTGGGCGGGGGAAGGGTGGCATCCATCTCTATAGCTCCAGGCTGTACTTTTCCCCTGCTGGAGACAAGGAGGCTAGACAGCTTGGTCCCAAGACGTGTCCCCACAGCCCAACACACCAGTTGTGGCAGACTGCGGCCACAGTGCCTCTTCAGGTGTGACCATGACTCATCCTTCCTCACTGGGTGGGGCTTACCTGCAGGAACTCCAAAAACTGCAGCCAGAGGCTCAGGGACAGAACCCAGATCTCCCTGGGCTTGAACCCCTAGGGGAAGTAGTGGCCACAGTCTCTGTGGACCAGCAGACTTTGCCTTTCCTCCTGGTAGTTTTGGGGAAACCAGGCAGCCCAGATGAGTGGGTTTTCCCCCAGTGAAGCACAGCCCTTCCGCCAAGGGACAATCAAAGTACTTCATTAAACAGGTCCTGTTCTCTGTGCCACCCAACTGGGTGAGACCCTCCTAAAGGGATTGTCAAAAACCCCATACAGGAACGATTCTACTGGCATCAGATTGGTGTCCCTTGAGATCAGAGATCCCAGAAGAAGGAGCAGGCACCCATCTTTGCTGTTCTCCAGCCTCCTTGAGTGACATCTCCAGATGTGAGAGCAAACCAGATGAATAGGGCCTGAAGTGAACCCCCAGCAAACCACAGCAGCCATATAGAAGAGGGACCTGACCATTGAAAAACAATCAAAGAGAAAACAACAACAACAGTATCGACAACAACAACAACAAAAAAAAGCCCTCATGAAAACCCCATCCAAGGGTCAGCAGCCTCAAAGATTGAAATTAGACAAACTCATGAAAATGAGAAAGAATCAATGAAAAAATGCTGAAAACCCAAAAGGCCAGAGTGCATCTTCTCCTCCAAATGATCATAACAACAGCAAGGAACCTGATGGAGGATGAGATGGACAAACTAACAGGAGTAGGCTTCAGAAGATGGGTAATAAAAAACTACATGGAGCTAAAGGAGCATGTTCTAACCCAATGCAACAAAGCTAAGAATGTTGATAAAAGGTCAGAGGAGCTGCCAACTAGAATAACCAATTTAGAGAGGAGCATAAATGACCCGATGGAGCTAAAAAACACAGCATGACAACTTCATGAAGCATACACAAGAATCAATAGCCAAATCGACCAAGTGGAAGAAAAGATATCAGAGTTTGAAGACCACGTTGCTGAAATAAGGCATGCAGACAAGACTAGAGATAAAAGAATGAAAAGGAATGAACAAAACCTCCAAGAAATATGGGACTTCTGGGTTTAAAAAGACCAAATCTGTGATTAACTGGAATACCTGAAGGAGATGGGGAGAACAGAAAGAAGCTGGAAAACACACTTCAGGATAATATCCAGGAGAACCTCCCCAACTTAGCAAGACAGGCCAACATGCAAATTCAGGAAATAAAGTGAACACCACTAAGATACTCCACAAGATCAACCCAAAGACACATAATCAATCAGATTCTCCAAGGACAAAATGAAGGAAAAAGTATTAAGGACAGCCAGAGAGAAAGGCCAGGTCACCTACAAAGGAAGCCCACTGGAATAATAGCGTAACTCTCAGCAGAAACCCTAACAAGGCAGAAGAGATTGGGGGCCAATATTCAACATTCTTAAAGAAAATAATTTTAAACCCAGAATTTCATATCTAGCCAAACTAAGCTCCATAAGCAAAGGAGAAATAAAATCCTTTCCAGACAATCAAATGCTGAGGGATTTTGTTACCACCAGGCCTGCCTTGCAAGAGCTCCTGAAAGAAGCACTAAACATGGAAAGGAAAAACCGGTACCAGCCACTGCACAAACACTCCAAAATATAAGGACCAATGACACTATGAAGAAACCACATCAACTAGTATGCAAAATAACCAGGTAGCATCATGATGACAGGATCAAATTCATACATAATAATACTGATCTTAAATGTAAATGGGCTAAATGCCCCAATTAAAAACACAGATTGGCAAATTTAATAAGTTTTCAAGACCTATTGGTCTGCTGTATTCAGGAGGCCTATCTCACGTGCAAAGACCCACAAAGGCTCAAAATAAAAGGATGGAGGAAAATACAACGAGCAAATGGAAAGCAAAAAAAAAAAGAAAAAAAGGGCAGGGGTTGCAATCCTAGACTCTGACAAAACAGAGTTTAAACCAACAAAGATCAAAAAAAGACAAAGAAGGGCATTACATGATGGTAAAGGGACCAATTCAACAAGAAGAGCTGACTATTCTAAATATATATGCACCCAATACAGGTGCACTCAGATTTATTAAACAAGTTGCTGGAGACCTGAAAAAAACTTAGACTCGCACACAATAATAGTGAGAGACTTTAACACCCCACTGTCAATATTAGATCAACAAGAGAGAAAATTAACAAAGATGTTCAGGACTTGAACTCATCTCTGGATCAAATGGACCTAATAGACATCTACAGAATTCTCCACCCCAAATCAACAGAATATACGTTCATCTCGGTGCCGCATAGCACTTACTCTAAAATCAACCACATAATTGGAAGTAAAACACTCCTCAGCAAATGCAAAAGAACTGAAATAATAACAGTCTCTCACACCACAAGGTAATCAAATTAGAACTCAGGATTAAGAAACTCACTCAAAACCACACAATTGCATGGAGGTTGAACAACCTGCTCCAGAATGACTCCTGGGTAAATAATATTAAGGCAGAATTCAAGATGTTCTTTGAGTCCAATGAGAACAAAGACACAACATACCAGAATCTCTGGTACACAGCTAAAGAAGCGTGAGAGAGAGAAACTTACAGCACTAAATGCCCACATCAGAAAGCTAGAAAGATCTCAGATTGACACCCTATCATCACAATTAAAAGAGCTAGAGACACACGAACACACTAATCCAAAAGCTAGTAGAAGACAAAAAATAAGATCAGAGCAGAAATGAAGGAGATAGAGACACAAAAACCCCTCCAAAAATCAATTAATCCAGGAACTGTTCATTTGAAAAGATGAACAAAATAGACTGCTAGCCAGACTAATGAAGAAAAGAGAGAAGAATCAAATAGACACAATAAAAAATAAAGGGGATATCACCCCTGATCCAACAGAGATACAAACTACCATTAAAGAATACTATAAACACCTCTAGGCAAATAAACTAGAAAATCTAGAAGAAATGGATAAATTCCTGGACATGTACACCCTCCCAAGACTAAACCAGGAAGAAGTTGAATCCCTGAATTGACCAATAACAAGTTCTGAAACCGAGGCAGCAATTAATAGCATACTAACCAAAAAAAGCCCAGGACCAGACGAATTCACAGCACAATTCTACCAGAAGTACAAAGAGGAGATGGTACAAAGAGGAGATGGTACCATTCCTTCTGAAATTATTCCAAACAGTTGAAAAGGAGGGATTCCTCCCTAACTCATTTAGTGAAACCAGCGTCATCCTGATACCAAAACCGGGAAGAGACACAACAAAAAAAGAAAACTTCAGGCCAATATCCCTGTTGAACATTGATGCAAAAATCATCGATAAAATACTGGCAAACCAAATCCAGCAGCACATCAAAAATGTTATCCACCATTATTAAGTCGGCTTCATCCCTGGGATGCAAGGCTGGTTCAACATACCCAAATCAATAAATGTAACCCATCACATAAACAGAACCAAAGACAAAACGCACATGATTATCTGAATAGATGCAGAAAAGGCCTTTGATAAAAGTCAAAATCCCTTCATGTTAAAAACTCTAAATTATGTATTGATGGAACATATTTTATGACAGACCCACAGCCAATATCATACTGAATGAGCAAAAGCTAGAAGCATTCTTTTTGAAAACTGGTACACAAGACAAGGATGCCCTCTCTCACCACTTCTATTCAACATAGTATTGTAAGTTCTGGCCAGGGCAATCAGGCAAGAGAAAAATAAAATGTATTCACATAGGAAGAGAGGAAGTCAAATTGTCTCTGTTTGCAGACGACATGTTTTTGTGTTTAGAAAACCCCATTGTCTCAGCCCAAAAACTCTTTAAATTATTAAGCAACTTCAGCGGAGTCTCAGGATACAAATCAGTGTGCAAAAATCACACCATTTTTATACACCATCAATATACAAGCAAAGAGCCAGATCATGAATAAACTCCCATTCATAATCGCTACAAAGAGAATAAAATACCTAGGAATACAGCTAACAAGGGATGTGAAGGACCTCTTCAGGGAGAACTACAAACCACTGTTCAAGGAAATAAGAGAGGACACAGAAATGGAAAAACATTCCATGCTCATGGATAGGAAGAAACAATATCCTGAAAATGGTCATACTGCCCAAAGTAATATATAGATTCAATGCTGTTCCCATCAAACTACCATTGACATTCTTTACAGAGTTAGAAAAAAATACTTTAAACTTCGTATTGAATCAAGGAAGATCCCATATAGCCAAGACAATCCTAACCAAAAAGAACAAAGCTAGAGACATCATGCTACCTGGCTTCAAACTATACTACAAGGCTACAATAATCAAAACAGTATGGTACTGGTACCAAAACAGCATGGTACTGGTACCAAAACAGGCATATAGGCCAATGGAATAAAACAGAGACCTCAGAAATAATACCACACATCTGCAACCATCTGATCTTTGACAAAGCTGAAAAAGCAAGCAATGGGGAAAAGACTCCCTATTTAATAAATGGTGCTAGGAGAACTGGGCAGCCACATGCAGAAAACTGAAACTCGACCCCTTCCTTACACCTTATTCAAAAATTAACTCAAGATGTATTAAAGACTTAAATGTACCTGCACATTGTGCACATGTACCCTAAAACTTAAAATACAGTTTAAAAAAGACTTAAATGTAAAACCCAAAACTATAAAAACCCTAGAAGAAAACCTAGGTAATACCATTCAGGACACAGGCATGGGCAAAGACTTCTTGACAAAAATGCCAAAAGCAATTGCAACAAAACCCAAAATTGACAAATGGGACCTAATTAAACTAAAGAGCTTCTGCACAGCAAAAGAAACTATCCTCAGAGTGAAGAGGCAACCTACAGAACGGGAGAAAATTTTGCAATCTACACATCTGACAAAGGTCTAATATCCAGAATTCATAAGGAATTTAAACAGATTTGCCAGAAACATACAACCCCATCAAAAAGTGGGCAAAGGATATTAACAGACACTTCTCAAAAGAAGACATACATGCAGCCAATAAACATTTGAAAAAAAAAAACTCAACATCACTGATCATTAGAGAAAGGCAAATCAAAACCACAATGAGATACCATCTCACGCCAGTCAGAATGGCGATTATTAAAAAGTCAATAAACAATAGATGCTGGTGAGGCTGTGGAGAAATAGGAATGGTTTTACACTGTTGGTGGGAATGTTAATTAGTTCAAACATTGTGAAAGACAGTATGTGTATTTCTCAAGGATCTAGAACCAGAAATACCATTTGACACAGCAATTCCATTACTGGGTATATACCCAGAGGAATATAAATCATTCTACTATGAAGACACATGCACATGTTTGTTTGTTGCAGCACTCTTGACAATAGCAAAGACATGGAACCAACCCAAATGCCCGTTAATGATAGACTGGATAAAGAAAATGTGGTACATATGCACCATGGAACACTATGCAGTCAAAAACGAATGCGATCATGTCCTTTGAAGGGACATGGATGAAGCTGGAAGTCATCATCCTCAACAAACTAACACGGGAACAGAAAACCAAACACCCCATGTTCTCACTCTTAAGTGGGTGTTGAACAATGAGAACACATGGACACACGGAGGAGAACAACACACACCAGGGCCTGTTGGGCGGCGGCGGCGAGGTTAGGGAACTTAAAGGATGGGTCAATAGGTGGAGTAAATCACTATGGCACATGTATACCTTTGTAACAAATCTGCATGTTCTGTACATGTATCCCAGAACTTAATTAATTAATTAATGTAATTTTAAAGGTCAAAAAACCCTGTACATTTATTTTATACAAAGTGGTGTTTCAATGCAGGTATACGTTGTATAATGGTCAAATCAGGCAGTTACTATATCTAACAGTTTAAACATTTATCATTTCTGTATGGCGATAATATTCAAAATCCTCTCTTCTGCCTATCTTGAAATATACATTGCATTCTTATTAGCTATAGTCACCTTAAACAGTTTCAAAAGCTGGAGGTTTTGGTGCTCAATTGATTGAACAGTTTGACTAAAGATTTCCAAGTGAATTTTTAAAACATGCACCCAAGTTCAGATGATTTATTCACAAAAGTGCTCAGTATCATTGCAGGGTACTTATGTTGATTTAAAAAATAGTTCTTCAAAGGCTCAAGCAATTTTGTTCATCTTAGTTTAGAGACATCTCAAAACTTCAAAAAAAATGGTGAGCTTAACAAACTCTTAAGTCCCTTTCTGCGTATCTTCTTACATCCTTCTTTGCCTTCCAACAATTGTGAATAATAGGACTAGAAAGAGAAAAATGAGAGAAAACCTCATAAGGTATTCAATCTCCATGTTTCCACAAATGTTTTGGAAATAATTTGGAGATGGTTATGTATTAGTTAAATGTTATCTCAATATGTGCTGTAGCTGAAAATCCTGTTATCAGTATAACACTTTCTTCCTGTATTTCACAAGAATTGAGCCACATTTAGAGGCAGCCACCAACCATTTTCTGGACATTAATTTACAAGATAAATAACTCCCCTTTAGGGAAATTAAATATTTATATATTTTAAGCATTTCAGTATTTAACACAACATGATAAGGAAAGAATATAAAAAGATTTCAATCTAGAGCAGTAATTTACTGAGTCTGAGAGATTGCCACATTTGCTTGGATTTGCCAGATCCTGTTTTAGAAATATGCCAAAATGTGAATATTTTATATTTTTAAATATAAAATAAGTATTTCTAATTACATAGTTTTCACATAACACGCTGGACTGTAGATTATATGGTTGCCTGTTTTTCTTCCACTAAACTTGCATTTAGCAGGAAGTACGGAGATCGAAAGTCCCTATCATCAATATTTTATATTGTAAAACTAATTTTAGTAGAATATTAAGCTTTTAAATAATTAAACGTGAAGAACTCTTAATAATCTATTATACATAGGTATTGAAACATAAGAGTTCAGACCAGTCTGGATATTTAGAAAAATGAGTAATTTTAAAAATGGATTCAAAGATATTAAAAAGAAGAGAATACAGTATTATAATGTGTCAGGAGAGATTCAGGTTAAAATAATTATATCTTAGATAATTTGCCAATGAGATTAATATAATGCCTCTTTCTAATGACCACGTTTTTGTTAGGGCCTTTATTTGAACAGTGTTCCTACAGCTTTCAATAACTAAAAGATTAGCAGCCTTTTCTAAACAACCATTCTTTTAAACATAAAATAGCACTATTAAACAGGATTAGAACTCCGTATTAGATTGAAAGCACCCTGAAATGAAGAGCCCCATCTATCACATTAAACTTGTACTGTAGTCCCCTTTTATCCACAACGGATAAATTCCAAAACTGCCAGTGAATGGCTGAAACCACAGATACTACTGAACCCAAGTACTGCGATAACACAATAGCTGATCTGATAACCCTGATGGCTGGTAAGTGAATAACAAGTGGGTAGCCTATACAATGTGAATTCACTGGACAAAGGGATGATTCATGTCCCAGTAGGATGGATGGGAAGGTGTAAGATTTCATCATCCTCCTCAGAATGGCACATCATTTAAAACTTAAGTATTATTTATTTCTGAAAGTCTTTATTTAATATTTCAGACCACAGTTGACCTTGGAAAGCAAAACTGCAGCTAAGGGAAGACTACTGTATTCTCATTGCTGGGCAAAGTCCCTCATACTTAGTAAGTGATGTCTTTCCTTAATGAAGTCACAGACCTAATTTTATGTTTTAGCCCTTCCACTTGTAAGATATATATCCAAAAAAAGTACAAAGCACTCCAAAGGGGAAATGTATCTTTTTGTCAAGTCAGGGAATGCTTAGTAAGGAGAAGACATTTGAGTTATCAATGTCAAGAGAGAAGCTGGATTGCAGGAACAAAGTTGTTGCCATTAAAAAAAAAAGAATAGAAGTTGTTTGTGAAATAATGAGTGTCCACTGCATTAGTTATATGAAGGAAAGTAATGGAAAGCTATGTTGGAGGGAGGGGAATTTTTTAGCCAGAAAAGCATATTTGGAGTTGTACTTATAAAGATGATTAATAGTGCTTATAAAACGGACTGGATCAAAGATCCTTAATACTTAACTGTAAATGCTTTATATACTATTTCAATAAATCACCCTGGGTTCTTATTCATATTTTAAAAGTTCATTGATAACTGTATATTAAGATGCTAAAATAATAGAATTGCTTTTGCAAATTCTAATATATGCCAAATAGATTCCAGTTATCAATCATTTGGTAATTTACTCCTCTGTTTATAAATTTCAAAATACGTTCCAAGGTGTGGAATCTGACAATTCTCTTTCCCAAAACATTGTACATATTATATGAGCTGTGTTAAAGTGAATTTAATCTTAGTCTATGCGTCATCACATTTCAGAAGCTGTTACCCAGGTCGTGATATGTCTTTTTTCACATACATGTGAATATGAAAATAGCACTATATGTATAAAATTTCTTTTTATGGAAACTCACAAATATTATTTATCCACATGTTTATTTTATACTGTTTTATTTTTTCTGTAGCCAACTTCGTTAGATCTGCTTGTTTGCCCTCAGGTAGAACATCTGTTAAGGGAATAAATGATTGATATTTGAGTAGAATCTAGGGAAATAATCGAGATGAAAGAAGCAGTATTGTGCAAAAGTTAAGAGCTTTAGATTTGGGCTTGACAATTTGGAATGAAATATTAGGTTTTCCACTAAATAGGGCTTTTTAACCTATGTGTCTCACTTTCTACATCTGTAAACTTGGGAGAGTAATTCAAGATGCTACCTACTTCTTAGGATTATCATGAGGCTTAAATTAGGTAATACATGTTAAAGCTCATAGAACATAGTCTGATAAGTGGAAAGGACTAATAGATGTTAGCTATAAATCATTATTTTCATAATTTGAGTTACATACTCTAAGAAAGGTCCATATACCTTACTAGAATAGTTATCAAACTTTATTGTGCAAATTTTATTGTACAAATTTGTTTTTTTATGTATTTTGTTTTGTTTGTTTTTCCATAGGTTATTGGGGGTACAGGTGGTGTTTGGTTACATGAGTAAGTTTTTTAGTGGTGATTTTTGAGATTTTGGTGCACCCATCACCTGAGTAGTATACACTGCACCCTATTTGTAGTCTTAACCCTCCCCCTCCACCCTTACTCCCAAGTCATTAAAGTCTGTTGTATCATTCTTATGCCATTGTGTCCTCATAGCTTAGATCCCACATATCAGTGAGAATATACAGTGTTTGGTTTTCCATTCCTGAGTTACTTCACTTAGAATAATAGTCTCTAACCTCATCCAGGTCACTATGAATGCCATTAATTCATACCTTCTTATGGCTGGGTAGTATTCCTTGGTATATATATATGCCACAGTTTCTTTATCCACTCGTTGATTGATGGGCACTTGGGCTGGTTCCATGATTTTGCAGTTGTGAATTGTGCTGCCATAAACATGTGTGTGCAAGTGTCTTTTTCATATAACGACTTCTTTTCCTCTGGGTAGATACCCAGTAGTGGGATTGCTGGATCAAATGGTAGTTCTTTTTTTTTTTTTTAATTATACTTTAAGTTCTAGGGTACATGTGCACAACGTGCAGGTTTGTTACATAGGTATACATGTGCCATGTTGGTTTGCTGCATCAACTTGTCATTTACATTAAGTATTTCTCTTAATGCTGTCCCTCCCCCAGCCCCCCACCCCCCCACACAGGCCCCAGTGTCTGATGTTCCCCGCCCTGGGTCCATGTGTTCTCGTTGTTCAATTCCCAGCTATGAGTGAGAACATATGGTGTTTGGTTTTCTGTCCTTGTGGTGGTTTGCTGAGAATGATGGTTTCCAGCTTCATCCATGTCCCTGCAAAGGACATGAATTCATCCTTTTTTATGGCTGCATAGTATTCCATGATGTATATGTGCCACATTTTCTTAATCCAGTCTATCGTTGATGGACATTTGGGTTGGTTCCAAGTCTTTGCTATTGTGAATAGTGCCACAATAAACATACATGTGTCATGTGTCTTTATAGTAGCATGATTTATAATCCTTTGGGTATATACCCAGTAATGGGATTGATGGGTCAAATGGTATTTCTAGTTCTAGATCCTTGAGGAATCGCCACACTGTCTTCCACAATGGTTGAACTAATTTACACTCCCACCAACAGTGTAAAAGCATTCCTATTTCTCCACATCTTCTCCAGCATCTGTAGTTTCCTGACTTTTTAATGATCGCCATTCTAACTGGCATGAGATGGTATCTCATTGTGGTTTTGATTTGCATTTCTGTGATGACCAGTGATGATGAGCATTTTTTCATGTGTCTGTTGGCTGCATAAATGTCTTCTTTTGAGAAGTGTCTGTTCATATCCTTTGCCCACTTGTTGATGGGGTTGGTTTTTTCTTGTAAATTTGTTTGAGTTCTTTGTGGATTCTGGATATTAGCCCTTTGTCAGATGGGTAGATTGCAAAAATGTTCTCCCATTGAGGAGATATTAGCCCTTTGTCAGATGGATAGATTGCAAAAATTTTCTCCTGTTCTGTAGGTTGCCTGTTCACTCCGATAGTAGTTTCTTTTGCCTTGCAGAAGTTCTTTAGTTTAATTAGATCCCATTTGTCTATTTTGGCTTTTGTTGCCAATCAAATGGTAGCTCTACTTTTAGTTCTTTAAGGAATCTCCACACTGTTTTCCATAGTGGTTCTACTAGTTTACATTCCTACCAGCAGTGTAGAAGTGTTCTCTGATCACTGCATCCACACCAACATCTAGTGGTTTTTGGTTTTTTGATTACGGTCATTCTTGCAGGAGTGAGGTGGTATCACATTGTGGTTTTGATTTACATTTCCCTGATCATTGGTCATGTTGAGCATTTTTTCATGTGTTTGTTGCTCATTGGTATATCTTCTTTTGCGAATTGTCTATTTATGCCCTTAGCCCACTTTTAGATGGGATTTTTTATTTTTTGTTTTTTGCTGATTTTTTTGAGTTTGTTGTATATTTTGGATATATATTAGTTCTTTGTCAGATGTATAGATTGTGAAGATTTTCTCCCACTCTGTGGGTTGTCTGTTTACTCTACTGACTGTTCCTTTTGCCATGCAAAAGCTCTTTAATTAACTACCAGCTGTGTATCTTTGTTTTTATCACATATGCTTTTGGCATCTTGGTTATGAAATCCTTGCCTAAGCCAATGCGTAGAAGGGTTTTTCTGATGTTATCGTCTAGAATTTTTATAGTTTCTTAGATTTAAGTCCACAATCCATGTTGATTTGATTTGTGTCTAAGGTGAGAGATGAGGATCCAGTTTCATTCTCTTACATGTGGCTAGCCAATTATCCTAGCACCATTTCTTGAAAAGGGTGTCCTTTCCCCACCTTATGTTTTTGTTTGCTTTGTTGAAGATCAGTTGGCTGTCTAAGTATTTGGGTTTATTCCTGGTTTCTCTATTCTGTTGCATTGGCCTGTGTGCCTATTTTTATACCAGTACCATGCTGTTTTGGTGACTGTGGCCTTATAGTATAGTTTCAAATCAGGTAGTGTGATGCCTCCAGGTTTGTTCTTTTTGCTTAGTCTTGCTTTGGCTATGTGGGCTCTTTTTTGGTTTCATGTGAATGTTAGAATTATTTTTTTCTAATTTGGTGAAGAATGATGGTGGTATTTTGAATGGGGTTTGGGTTGAATTTGTAGATTTCTTTTGGCACTGTGGTCATTTTCTTTGTTTTTTTTGTTTCTTTGTTTGTTTTGTTTTTGAGACGGAGTCTTACTCTGTTGCCCAGGCTGGAGTGCAGTGACGCGATCTTGGCTCACTGCAACCTCCACCTCCCAGGTTCAAGTGATTCTCCTGTCTCCTCCTCCCAAGTAGCTGGTACTACAGGCATGTGCCACCACACCTGGCTAATTTTTGTATTTTTAGTAGAGACAGGGTTTCACCATGTTGGCCAGGCTGGTTTCACAATCCTCACCTCAAGTGATCTGCCCACCTTGGCCTCCCAAAGTGCTGGGATTACAGGTGTGAACCACCATGCCGGGCCCAGTATGGTCATTTTCACAATATTGATTCTACCCATCCATGAGTGTGGGATGTATTTAATCATAAAGGGATGCTGGATTGTGTCATCTGTGATTTCGTTCAGCAGTGTTTTGTAGTTTTCCTTGTAGAGGTCTTTCACCTCCTTGGTTAGGGGTATTCCTAAGTATTTTATTTTATTTTATTTGCAGCTATTTTAAAAGGGGTTGAGTTTTTTATTTGATTCTCCGCTTGGTTGCTGTTTGTGTATAGAAGAGCTACTGATTTGTGTACATTAATTTTGTATCCAGATACTTTGCTGAATTCTTTTATCAGTTCTAGGAGCTTTCTGGAGGAGTCTTTAGGATTTTTGAGGTAAACAATCTTATCGGCAAACAGTGACATTTTGACTTCCTTTTCACCGATTTGGATTCCGTTTTTTACTTTCTCTTGTCTGATTACTGTGGCTAGGACTTCCTGGTGAGAGTGAGTATCCTTGTCTTGTTCCAGTTCTTAGAGGGAGTGCTTTCAACTTTTCCCCATTCAGTGTTATGTCAGATGTGGGTTTGTAATAGATGGCTTTTATTACATTGAGGTGTGTCTTTTGTATGCCCATTTTGCTGAGAGTTTTAATCATAAAGAGTTGCTGGATTTTGTCAAATGCTTTTTTTTTTTGCATCTATTGAGATGATAATGTGATTTTTGTTTTTAATTCTTTTTATGTGAGGTATCACATTTATTGACTTGCGTATGTTAAACCATCCCTGCATCCTTGGTATGAAACCCACTTGATCATGGTGGATTATCCTTTTGATATGTTGTTGGATTTGGTTAGCTAGTATTTTGTTAAGGATTTTAGCATTGATGTTCTTCAGGGATATTGGTCTGTAGTTTTCTTTTATGGTTGTGTCCTTTCCTGGTTTTGGTATTAGGGTGATGTTGGCTTCATAGAATGAATTAGGGTTGGTTCACTGTTTCTCTATCTTGTGGAATAGTATCAATAGGATAGGTACAAATTCTTCTTTGAATGTCTGGTAGAATTCAGCTGTGAATCTGTCTGGTCCTGGACTTTTTTCTGCTGTTAATTTTTAAATTACTATTTCAGTCTTGCTGCTTGTTATTGGTCTGTTCAGGGTATCTATTTTTTCCTGATTTAAGGTAGGAAGGTTGTATCTTTCCAGGGAATTATCCATCTCTTCTAGGTGTTCTAGTTTATGCACGTTAAGGTGTCCATAGTAGCCTTGAATGATCTTTTGTATTTCTGTGGTGTCAGTTGTAGTTCATTTCTTATTGAACTTATTTGGATTTTTTGTCTTCTTTTCTTGGTTAATCTTGCTAATGGTCTATCAATTTTATTTATCTTTTCAAAGAACTAGCTTTTTGTTTCATTTATCTTTTGTATTTTTTGTTTCAATTTCATTTAGTTCTGCCCTGATCGTGGTTATTTCCTTTCTTCTGCTGGTTTTAGGTTTGGTTTCTCCTTGTTTCTCTAGTTCCTTGAGGTGTGACATGAGATTGTCAATTTGTGCTCATTCAGTCTTTTTGATGTAGGTGTTTAGGGCTATGAACTTTCCTGTTAGCACTGCCTTTGCTGTATTCCAGAGGTTTTGATAGGTTGTGTCACTATTTTAGTTCAGTGCGAATAATTTTTAAATTTCCATCTTGATTATATTTTTGACCCAGTGATCATTCAGGAGCAGGTTATTTAATTTCCATGGATTTGCATGGTTTTGAATGTTTCTTTTGGAGTTGATTTCCAGTTTTATTCTGCTGTGGTCTGAGAGAGTGCTTGATATAATTTCAGCTTTCTTAAATTTATTGAGGCTTGTTTTGTGGCCTATCATATGGTCTGTCTTGGAGAAAGTTCCATGTGCTGTTGAATAGAATGTGTATTTTGCAGTTGTAGAATGGAATGTTCTAGATAGATAGATAGATAGATAGATTGAATGGATTTTGCAGTTGTAGAATGGAATGTTCTAGATAGATAGATAGATAGATAGATAGATAGATAGATAGACAGACAGATAGATAGATCTGTTAAGTCTGTTTGTTCCAAGGTATAGTTTAAATTGATTGTTTCTTTGTTGACTTTCTGTCTTGATGAACTGTCTAGTGCTGTCAGTGGAGTATTAAAGTTCCCCACTATTATTGTGTTGCTGTGTATTTCATTTCTTAGGTCTATTAGTAATTGTTTCATAAATTTGGGACCTCCAGTGTTAGGTGCATATATGTTTAGGACTGTGATATTTTCCTGTTGGACAAGGCCTTTTACCATTATGTAATGTCTCTCTTTGTCTTTTTTAATTGCTGTTGCTTCGAAGTTTGTTTTGTCTGATATAAGAATAGCTACTCCTGCTGGCTTTTGGTGTCCATTTGCATGAAATGCCCTTTTCCACCCTTTTACTTCATGTGAGTCCTTAAGTGTTAGATGAGTCTCTGGAAGGCAGCAGATGGTTGAATTCTTATCCATTCTGCAGTTCCGTCTTTTAGATGGAGCATTTAAGCTATTTACATTCAATGTTAGTAGTGAGATGTGAGGTACCATTTGATTCATCATACTATTTGTTGCCTATGTACCTTGGTTTTCTGTGGGTTTTTTGTTTGTTTTTTTTTCTTTTTTAATTGTATTTTTTATAGGTCATGTGAGATTTATGCTTTAAATAGGTTCTGTTTTGATATTTTTCCAGGAATTGTTTCAAGATTTAGAACTTCTTTTAGCAGTTCTTGTAGTGGTGGCTTGGTAGTGACGAATTTTCTCAGCAGTTGTTTGTCTGAAAAAGACTGTATCTTCATATATGTTGCTTAGTTTCAGTAGATACAAAGTTCTTGGCTGATAATTGTTTTGTTTGAGGAGGCTGAAGATAAGACCCCAATCCCTTCTAGCTTGTAGGGTTTCTGCTGAGAAATCTGTGGTTAATGTGATAAGTTTCCCTTTATAGGTTACCTGGTGCTTTTGTCTCACAGCTCTTAGGATTCTTTCCTTCGTCTTAACTTTGGCTAACGTGGTGACAATATGCCTAGGCGATGATCTTTTTGTGATGAATTTTCCAGGTGTTCTTTGTGCCTAGGTCTCTAGCAAGGCTGGGGAAGTTTTCCTTGATTATTCCCCAAAATATGTTTTCCAAGCTTTTAGAATTCTCTTCTTCCTCAGGAACACCGATTATTCTTAGGTTTGGTCGTTTAGCATAATCCTAGACTTCTTTGAGGCTTTGTTCATATTGTCTTATTATTTTTTCTTTGTCTTTGTAGGACTGAGTTCATTTGAAGACCTTGTCTTTGAGCCCTGAATTTCTTTCTTCTACTTGTTCCATTCTATTGCTGAGACTTTCCGGAGCATTTTGCATTTCTATAAGTGTGTCCAGTGTTTCCTGAAGTTTTGATTTTTTTTTATTTATGCTGTCTATTTCATTGAATATTTCTTCTTCACTTCTTATATCATTTTTTTGATTTCCTGGGTCCTGCAGGAGCAGTCCTCTTTCTTCAGAGGGTCTGTGGGTCCTCTCAGGTTTCCTGATTTATTCCTGCAGTCGTTCTGTAGCCAAAATCCATCATGTGAGCCTCCGCATGCTGCTCTGTTCATCCCAGTCAGAGCTGCCATGTAGTCCTGCCTCCCATCCACCATAATGGCCAATCTCCGTGCTGCACAAATTTGTGAAAAATGTATATTCCCATGTCATGGTGAAGAGATTCTGATTCATTAACATAGGGACAAGACCCAGAAATAGATGTTTTTAGGAAACCTCATAGGTAACCTGATAAATAACATATTTTCAGAAATTTCCTATGGGTTTCAAAAAGTAATAGTTGCACTATGGTGGTAATAACTGATACATTCAGGTACTACTAGTGACCATGTAAATCACAAAACTTTGGAAATAAATTTGCCATTTTCTATAGAGTTATTAAAATGTTGTATAATTTGATTCAATTATCTTATTTTTTATTGTTTTTCGTAAGGAAGTAATCTAAAAGGTTATTTTAATTTATACATTATTTCCAAGATTTTGATATTAAAAGTGACATAGAATCTAAATTATTGTTTATCTGCTCAATGGATCATTATATAACCATTAAATTTTATAATTATGAATACTATAGTATCAGGAAATATAAAGGTAGATAAAAAGCATAAATCTCATTTATTTGTACAGTACATTTTCAGTTGTCTAAAAATAAAGAGTAAAGGAGTATGTTCAAATTTAAAGTAGTTGGTTTTGGCCAAGTGTGGCAGCTCACTCCTGTAATCCCAGCAATGTGAGAGGCTGAGATGGGCAGATCACATGAGACCAAGAGTTCGAGACCAGCCTGGCCAACACGGCGAAACCCCGTCTCTACTGAAAATACAAAAATTTCCTGGGGGTGGTGGTGCACATCTAAAATTTCAGCTACTTGGGAGGCTAAGGCACGAGAATCACTTGAACATACTTCTTGAATAAAGAAGTCACTTCCTGGACTCTAAGCCAAGAGTCTAAGCCAAGTATCAGACCAGTTTTTCCAGGAGGGGCCTTATTAGCATTCATTTGTTAAAGTCAACCTTAGTTTCTTAAAGCTGACCATCATATCTAATTTTGCACATCATTTCCATAAAAATACTCACTAATGGTTTCTAGATTCTGGAGGAATCAAGTAGAGAGAAAAAGTAATTATTTCAATTTTATTTATAAAAGTATAATCTAGGCCAGGCATGGTGGCTCATGCCTGAAATCTCAGCATTTTGGGAGTCCAAGGCAAGTGGATAGCTTGAGCCTAACAGTTCAAGGCTGCAGTGAGCTATGATCACACCGCTGCACTCTTGCCTTATTGACAGAGAGAGATGCTGTCTCTTTGAAAGAAAAAGAAAAGAAAAGCATAACCTACCACATTGCTGTAAACTATAAATATCTTAAGAGAAAATGTTTTTCTTAAATCTGGAAGCCAAAGCACAAAAGAGCCAGCAAAATTTTGAAGAAAAGATTGTTAAATAATTATAATCACCCTTTTCAGTTTATTCAGTCAAATGTAATTAAGTCTTAGTCTGCTGTGTCTTGGCTTGGCAATTTTATGAGCTCATCAGTTGCTTCATTAGAGTTCTGGAAATTCTTACCCAGTCCAATGGTAGGATCTTAAAGTTATCAGAAACCTTTATTCTGTAGCACTTTTCAGAGCCTTTTCCATTAGACACTTTGGCCTATATCAAATTGTAAATGCTTTCAGAGAAGAATCAAAGTAAAACAATAAATTGAGAATGACAAAAGGCTTAAAATCACCATAAAGATCTGATGAGAGTTTATTTGCTAAGGAAATGTATTTATTGCTGTGGCTAGTGATATTTTAACATAATAATTGGAATTGTGATTGGTAACATTATGCCAAACCTATCATGAGTAACATATTGACAAATTTCTATCAACTTTATATAACTCCTGAAATACTTATATTAATAACATATATCTATATACATATAACCTAAAGAAGATATAGCATCAGTTATTTGACAGTACTTCCTCTGTAATTTAACAAATCAACCTAATTAATATAACATCTCTCTTTTACAAGGCAAGAGACAAATCCTTCGATATTTTCCAGGAACCCTCTGGGAACTCTCAAAGTCAAAAATACCTTATGTAGAATTTGATTTGGGGCGGGCACAGTGCCTCATGCCTGTAATCTCAGCACTTTGGAAGGCCGACGCAGGCGAATCACCTGAGGTCAGGAGATCGAGACCAGTCTGGCCAACATGATGAAACCTCGTTTCTATCAAAAATACAAAAATTATCTGGGCATGGTAGTGCCCGCCTGTAATCCCAGCTACTCGGGAGGCTGAGGCAGGAGAATTGCTTGAACCTGGGAGGCGGAGCTTGCAGTGAGCTGAGATTATGCCATTGCACTCCAGCCAGGGCAGTAAGAGCAAAACTCCGTCTCAAAAAAAAAAAAAGGAAAAGAAAGAATTTGATTTAATTTGGGAAAATTTGTCAAAAATGTCAAAAGGTTTTTAAACACTAGGCTCACACATCATTATAAAACAATACTTAGTTATCTATTTAAACAAAGTAATAAAATATTTTATAAGCACATATAGAAGTTACATAGTTGTAAATAAAACTGAGTACTTTTAACATGGAGAGGATTCCGCTTTTTTAAGTAATCAAAATAACTGATAAAGGTAACATGAAATTGTTCTAACATACAAAACCTTGATTTTCTAGGCAGATTACTTAAAAACTAGGGGAAAACCCTTTCATGATATCTTATCAAGAGCAGACAGGTAATCCAAGAAAAGTATGTCATTTTAACAGAGAACACAGAATTCTAATATGGCATGTGTTCTGTTAATACTAAAGCTTTTTGTTTGTTTTTTCTTTTTAAGAGACAAGGTCTCACTCTTACTCTGTTGTCCAGGCTGGAGTGCAGTGTAGCTGTCATAGCTCACTGCAGCCTCAAACTCCTGGGCTCAAGTGATCCTCCCATCTCATCCTTTTGAGTAGCTAGGACTACAAGGATATGCCGCCATGCACAGCTAATTTGCCTATTTTTTGTGGAGATGGGGTCTCACTGTGTTGCCCAGCCTGGCTTGAACTCCTGGCTTCAAGTGATCCTCCCACCTCTAATGCTCAAATTGCTGGGATTACAGGAGTGAGCCACCATCCCTGGCCACTAAAGCTTATTAAAAAACAACAACAACAAAATACTTTTGACTAAATCTATCCCATCTTAGCCAACTCTACCACACAAAATAAGATTGTTTCCAAGATTACTTTTCCACAAACCTGTAGTTTTAAAAAATATATTCAGTTTTTGTCCTGTTCTTTTTTCCCTTTGTCTTTGGCACAACCAGTCATTCTTACTTTCGGACAAAATGACACTCTTTTTCCCTTAACAAACCCACATCCTTCATTCTTTTCCTCATCAAAAAGCACATTCTACTTCCCTTGAATACTTTGCATATAGGGTTTTTTCCTGATTAGATTTTTGTGTGTGTGTGTGACAGGGTCTCACTCTGTCGCCCAGGCTTGATTGCAGTGGCACAATCGTAGATCACTGTAACCTTGCACTCCTGGGCTTAAGCATACCTCCACAACCAACTGATTTTTAAAGGCGAGTTCTCTGTTGTAAAGACTCGTCTACTTGTAAAGACGAGTTATAAAAAGTTTATAACCTTTTATAAATATAATTTATGAAAGTTTATAACCTTTTATAGATATAATTTATGAAAGTTTATAACCTTTCATAAATTATAATTATAAAAAGTTTATAACCTTTTATAAATATAATTTATAAAAGTTTATAACTTTTTATAATTATAATTTATGAAAGGTTATAAACTTTTATAAATATAATTTATAAAAGTTTATAACTTTTAACTTGTTTTCATCTGTTTAATTCACTTTTAATAATTATGCTTGGATTGCTCATGAAAATTTCATGAGACACTACTCAAAGGTAGATATTCTCTTAAATTTTGTTGTTGACAAATCAGACAAGTATCTAAAATACCACAGAAGTAAAAATCCTAATAAACAAAAACCTGGTTTTTGCCTTTTTAAAGTATATATATCAATTCATTTTTATTGTACATTTGGTTTTTAGGTCGCATTTATAGTTTTATTCTCATAAATATCTAGTAGAGATAGCATAAGTTTGATGAGTAAACCTAAGTGGAAAACAATTATATGTCATATTATATTTAATGCTAACAACTCTGACAACATTCCTGTTTTTATTTTACCAACAATCTTTAAACCAGTTTTATTTACCAAAGATTATCCCAGATCACATGAACCTAAAATAATTAGGTTAGTTTTCATATTTTTGAGAGTTCTAGGAATACCTAGTTTATACAAGCACTTATTTTTCTTTACATCAATTAAATGGAGCCCTTTTGTATGATTTTCTATCTGGAGATAGAAAAATATCACAAAGCTATGTCATGTGCATATATATATATATGTACACACACACACATAAACAGACAGATTCAAATAAAGACCTTATAGGTTTCATTTGAAAATTTCTGCAATGAGTCAATAAAACATAGTAATATGAACTCACTGGTTTATATAAAATAATTCTTGTCTTTTCACCAGCTTATACTTTTATTCAATTTGTGATTCTGGCATATGGGACAAATCGAGGTTAGCTACTCAATATGAGGACCAATGCTTTTCACCAATATTTGGGGAGAGTTTTTTTTTTAAGATTTTAATTGCCCTTCTGATAAGTAATCTTTTTTTTTTTATTTTTCCACAGCAAATTTAGTTCTTCCAGTCGTAAGTAGTATAAGGGCAGCTGTGGACAAAACTTTAGACAGGTGACTAAGGAGACATCTAGCAGCTGTTCAGTTTTCTCCAAACTCTGTCTGAGAAAATACAGTACCCAATCTATTTCCAATTAGCCTTTTTTAAATTTTTCAGCAGACCCCCTGAAGCCCTTGAGAACTGAGATTCCTGAAGTTCAAGTTACTGAGGGGCTGGAGTGGGAAGGGAAAATGTCTAACAGGAGTAAACAGAGGAATGGAGGAGGTCGGGGCTTGGAGAGAAGAATATCAAGGATTCAAGGGATGTGCCTTTTCTTTCAGGTATAGGTAGGGTACCTTTTACATGAGAGTCTTAAAATCTGCTTCAGAGGAATGCCATTAAGTCCTTCCTACACATGTGATTTCTCACATGCCTTCAGCTTAGAATATTCAGTATACCAACTGAATATTTTGTGGTAGCATGTACTGAACTCTCCATTAGTTTAAAGTTGCTAAAGTTTAAGGAACAGAGCATTTAATTCTCACTGTATCATATTAAAAATTGTATTTGAATCCCCTGAATGTAGAGAAAAAGCTGGGCCTAGAACTAAAATAATATCAGAGTACCTGATATTGGAATTTTGAACTGAATTGTGTCTCCTCCAAATTTATATGTTGATGCACTGATTGCCAGTGTGACTGTATCTGGTCTTCAGGAGGTAATTAAGGTTACATGAGATCATAAAGGTGTGGCTCTTCTTATAGGGCCACAGTCTTAATGCAATAGGACTGTGGCCTTATAACAAGAATGCAGACTCACCTCCTTCTCTTCCTCATGACAACACTGCAAGAAGATGGCTGTCTTTGAGCCAGGAAGAAAGCCCTCATCGAAACCTGGCCATGCTGGCACCCTGATACTGGACTTTTGTTATTTAATCCACCCAGTGTATGTATTTTATTACAGCAGCCCTACCTGATTAACACATCTGCCAAGCTGAAATGTACACCTGTCAAGTTTAAGGTGTATGTAATTGCTTTCTTCAGTCTTGATATAGATTGGTCTTTATTTAGTTCTAATCTTTTTTTCCCTTCATATTGGTTGCCCTCACTGGAAAACAGTATGCTTTATGTAGCAGTAAGAGCCTTGTAAATAATGTTTTTCAAGTGAGGACAGGACAGATAGTGTTTTTGTTTGTTGTTTGTTTTGTTTTTTGACAGTGTCTTGCTCTGTCGCCCAGGCTGGAGTGCAGTGCCACGATCTCAGCTCACTGAAACCTCTGCCTCCTGGGTTCAAGCAATTCTCCTGCCTCAGCCTCCCGAGTACCTGGGATTACAGGTGCACACCACCACGCCTGGCTAATTTTTGTATTTTTCGTAGAGACAGGGTTTTACCATGTTGGTCAAGCTGGTGACAGATAGTTTTAGTTGCCCCCTTCCTATGAAAATACAGAATACTGAATCCAGTTTTTGTGTATTCAATTAAAATTCCACTAATGCTTCAGCTTTTTTAACAAGAAAATATTTCTATTTTTAATGTTTAACACAGAATCACAAGATGGTCATGTATGCATGCCTGGTATTGAAAAAATCAGTACAAAACTGACAACTTACTGACTATCCAAACTGTTAGTATACTTTGATGTTTATAATGTACCATGATGATAAATCTGGTCCTTAGCGTAGTAATTGTTATTATTGTAATCTCTAAATCAGTTTCTTCTGGGTTCTGAGATCCAAAAAGATGAAACAAAGACTTAATTGTCGACTGAAAGAAATATAAGTAACAGCTACTGCTAACACATTTTAAAATTAGAATGCATAAATTAACAAATAGTGCCACAAAGTAAACACTTTTGCAAGGCAAATCATATGCCTTATCTACTCTCTTTTAAATTAATAAAAATACACTATTTATAAACATGTACTACTGTACTTTCCTTTTAGCTTTATTTCAGAAAAATGTGGAATAATTTACACTTCCACCTCTCAAGATGCTGTCAGCAGTAGCATAATGGCAAAAGTAGAAGCATTTTGAAATTTAAAAAAGGCAGAACTTAATTAAATTTAAAACAAATTCAAATTAAAATATAGTGGCATTATAAAGATGTGTTCTGATAAAAATCTAGTATATTTTACTATTTTGAGAAGCAAATCAACTCACTTAAGAATCCTTTTAATATTTTTCTATATTTAATTGCATTTTTTAGAGCAGTCTTCTTCTAGGGATGTTATGAGATCCCTTTACTGTTAATAGCTGGAAAATGGATAATCAGAGTGCTGATTGATGATATGATGATTTTAGACTATTATTATTTTGCATTTATATAGCATGTTGCCTCGTGGTCAAATATTTCATAAAAGCAGTTTTCAGAATAACAAAGTCTGTATTTGCTCACAAGTATTACAAACAATTTATAGATACACAGATTGAGCCTGCCTCATCTGAAAATCTGAAATCTGAAATTCTCTAAAATCTGAAATTTTATGATTGCTGCCATGATGCCACAGGTGAAAAATTGCACACCTGACCTCATGCAATGAATTGCAGTCAAAACTTTATTTCAAGCACAAAATTATTTTAAAATATTGTATAAAATCATCTTTATGCTATGAATATAAGGTATATATGAAACATAAATGAATTTTGTGTTTAGACTTGAGTCTTACATGGTTTGGCTGTGTCCTCCCTCAAATCTCATCTTGAATTGTAACTCCCACAATTCTCACATGTCATGGGAGGAACCTGGTGAGACGTAATTGAATCATGGTGGCTGGTCTCTCCCATGCTGTTCTAGTGATAGCGAATAAGTCTCACAAGATCTGATGGTTTTTAAAATGGGAATTTCCCTGCACAAGCTCGCTCTTGGCCTGCTGCCATCTTAGTAAGACGTGACTTGCTCCACCATGTCTTCTACCATGATTGTGAGGCCTCCCCAGCCACATGGAACTCTTAAGTCCATTAAACCTCTTTCTTTTGTAAATTGCCCGGTCTCAGGTATGTCTTTATCAACAGCATGAAAATGGACTAATGCAATTAATGCAGTAAATTGGTACCAGTAGTGTGGGGTGCTGCTGAAAAGATACCCAAAAATGTGGAAGTGACTTTGGAACTGGGTAACAGGCAGAGGTTGGAACAGTTTGGAGGGCTCAGAAGAAGACAGGAAAATGTGGGAAAGTTTGGAAGTCCCTAGAGACTTGTTGAGTGGCTTTCACCAAAATACTGATAATGATATGGACAATGAAATCCAGACTGAGTTGGTCTCAGATGGAGATGAAGTACTTGTTGGAAAATGGAGAAAAGGTGACACTTGGTTATGTTTTAGCAAAGAGACTTGCCCTTGCCCTAGAGATTTGTGGAACTTTGAACTTGAGAAAGATGATATAGGGTATCTGGCACAATTGATTTCTAAACAGTAAAGCATTCAAGAGGTGACTTGGGTGCTGTTAAAGGCATTCAGTTTTAAAAGGGAAACAGAACATAAAAGTTTGGAAAATTTGTAGCCTGACAATGTGATAGAAAAGAAAATCCCATTTTCTGAGGAGAAATTCAAGCTGGCTGCAGATATTTGCATAAGTAATAAGGAGCCAAATGTTAATCCCCAATACAATGGGGAAAATGTCACCAGGGCATGTAGGAGGTCTTCGAGGCAGCCCCTTTCATCACAGGCCCAGAGGCATAGGAGGAAAAATGGTTTCACGGGCTGGGCCCATGGTCCCTGTACTGTGTGCAGTCTAGGGACTTGGTGCCCTGTGTTCCAACCGCTTTAGCCATGGCTAACAGGGGCCAAGGTAGAGCTTGGGCTGTGGCTTCAGAGGGTGCAAGCCCGAAGCCTTGGAGGCTTCTACATGGTGTTTAGCCTGCGAGTGCACTGAATTCAAGAATTAGGGGTGGGAACCTCTGCCTAGATTTCAGAGGATGGATGGAAATGCCTGGATTTCCAGGCAGAAGTTTGCTGCAGGGGTGGGGCTGTCATGGAGAATCTCTGCTAGGGCAGTGCAGAAGGGAAATGAGGGGTTGGAGCCCCCACACAGAGTCCCTACTGGGGCACAGCCTAGTGGAGCTGTGAGAAGAGGACCATTGTCCTCCAGACTTCAGAATGGTAGATCCACTGATAGCTTGTACTGTGCCTCTGGAAAAGCAGTGCACGCTCAATGCCAGCCCATGACAGCAGCCATGGGGGAGGCTGTACCCTGCAAAGCCACAGGGTTGGAGCTGCCCAAGACTATAGGAACGCACCTTTTGCATCAGCATTACCTGGATGTGAGACCTGGAGTCAAAGGAGATCATTTGGGAGCTTTAAGATTTGACTGCCTTGCTGGCTTTCAGACTTGCGTGGGGGCTTTAGCCCCTTTGTTTTGGCCATTTTCTCCCATTTGGAATGGCTGTATTTACCTGTACCCTCATTGTATCTAGGAAGTAACTAAATTGCTTTTGATTTTACTGGCTCATAGGTAAAAGGGACTTGCCTTATCTCAGATGAGACTTTGGGCTGTGAACTTTTGAGTTAATGCTGAAGTGAGTTAAGACTTTGGGGGACTGTTGGGAAGGCATGATTAGTTTTGAAATGTGAGGACATGAGATTTAGGAGGGGTCGGGGTTGGAATGATATGGTTTGACTGTTTCCCCACCCAAATCTCATCTTGAATTTTAACTCCCTCAATTCCCACATATTGTGGGAGGAACCTGGTGGGAGGTAATTGAATAATGGGGGTGAGTCTTTCCAATGCTCTTCTTGTGATAGTGAATAAGTCTCAGCTGATCTGATGGTTTTAAAAACAGGAGTTTCCCTGCACAGGCTCTCTCTTGGCCTGCTCCCATCCACATATAAAACATGGCTTGCTCCTCCTTGCCTTCCACCATGATTGTGAGGCCTCCCCAGCCACATCAAACTGTAAGTCCATTAAACCTCTTTATTTTGTAAATTGCCGTCTCGCGTACGTCTTTATCAGCAGCGTGAAAATGGACTAATACATATCCCCAGGATATCTCATTATATATGTATGCATATATTCCAAAATCCAAAAAAAGTTGGAATTTGGAAACACTTCTAGTCCAAAGTATTTCAGATAAGGGATGCTCACCCTCCATCTGTCCAAAAATCATGAACGAAGATGTAGTTTGTGTGTAGAAAGTTGCAATTTCACCCTAAAAAGCAAAACAAGCTGGTAAGTCATATAATTCAAAAATAACATAATCAAAATTTTGGTTATAGCAATCTACAAGTAGTTGCCTGAGTTAGAGGGAATTTACTAGAAAGGGGAATGTGAGATCTTTCTCAGATGATGGAAATAGTCTATATGTTGATTGGGTGGCAGTTTCACAATTATATAAAATTGTCAAAATACATCAAACATAACATCAGAGATAATTATTTTTTGTATATATATTAACTTGATATGAAAATCTGAATGTGGTTTAATATGATTCAATTTGCATTTAATTTAAAATAGATTAATTTAGCAACAGTAGCAACAGTGAAGGTGGAATACATTGAAAATAAAGGTTATGACTTTTGTGGGCACTGATAGTCAAAGGGTTGTCAGAAAGAAGAATAGTAATTCTCAGTTTTTGTGTGGAACCATGGATCCTGGTAGAAAATTTTTTCAAACACACTAGTTCTGATCTCATCTCCCACTACAATTGTATAAAGCAGTGAAAACTCATTTAATATTCTTCCAGGACTTTCATTTATCAGTGCCTACCAGGCAGTGGTAATCAGGATAGCCATATGCTTTGTCTACTCTTGGTTAAATTAATGGAAACAACAACAGCTTCATATAATATGGTATAAATATACTGTATTGTGGTAGTCAAAGTTAGATTCATTTAGCTTGCTGCAACGCATAGGGAGGCTGTGCAAGGAGCTAAGGTATTTTGGTACAAGAAGTTACTCATCACAGGATTCAGGGTTGTGCTTAAACATGGTTTCCGTGGACTCAGTGTCCTTAGAGTCTGCTAGGCTCCAGGAAACTCACTCAAGCCTTTGAAAATCAGGCTCACCTATTTGTATTCTGCCTCTCTGGAATCACTATCTTTACTCTTGAGTTTAATCGTTTGAATACCAAATTGTTGATATATATATCTTCTGACTTTTTTAGGTGTTTTAGAAAATAGGGAAAATCCAGTATCTTTATTCCTGCTTGATCAGAAATAAAAGTTCTGGTATTGTTTTTTTAATAAAATGTTGGGGTAGGGTAATATGTGGATAGACAAAAAAGTTAATATGCCAGTGCTTATTTGTAAAACATGAAAGGCCACAAAGCTTAAATGAAGAAAAGTAATATTAAAATAGTTATAAATCGTTTTTTAAAAACTATTTTCAAGGCATCTTGATCTGTGGAATTATCTATTTTACCTAAGTTGTACTAAATAGTACTGATTCAGATATACAAATCATAATACTTATCAGCTAATTGAAAGCTCCTTGAGAGGAATATTTAATGGTTTAATTTTGAACACACTACATATTTTAAGTGTCAAATGTTCAGTAAATATATGTGGAATACATGTTTTCTGGGTCAGACACTGATATAGTTTGGCTCTGTGCCCCTATGTAAATCTTACCTCAAATTGTAATCCCCATGTGTCAAGGGAGGGACCAGTAATCTTCATGTGTCAAGGGATGGAGGTGATTGGATAATTTGGGTGGTTTCCCCGTGTTCTCATGATAGTGAGTGAGTTCTCATGAGGTCTGATGGTTTGATAAGGCAGTTTTGCCTGCTCTTGCTGGCTCTCTCTTGCCTACCACCATGTAAGACATGCCTGCTTCCCCTTCTGCCGTGATTTTAAGTTTCTTGAGGCCTTCCCAGCCACACGGACATGTGAGTCAATTAAACCTCTTTTCCTTATAAATTATGCAGTCTCGGGTAGTTCTTTATAGCAGTGTGAGAATGGACTAATACAGTAAACTGGTAAAGTGGAGAGTGAGGTACTGCTATAAAGATACCCAAAAAGGTGGTTGTGACTTTGGAACTTGGTAACAGGCAGGGATTGGAATAGTTTGTAGGGCTCAAAAGAAGACAGGAAAATGTGGGAAAGTTTGGAACTTCCTGGAGACTTGTTGAATGGTTTTTACTAAAATGCTGACAATGAGGTGGACAGTGAAGTCCAGGCTGAGGTGATCTCAGATGGAGATGAGGAACTTCTTGGTAACTGGAGCAAAGGTCACTCTTGCCTTGCTTTAGCAAAGAGACTAGTGGCATTTTGCCCCTGCCCTAGAAATCTGTGGAACTTTGAACTTGAGAGAGATGATCTGAAATTGGAACTTACATTTAAAAGGGAAGCAGAGCATAAAAGTTTGGAAAATTTGCAGCCTGACAATGTGATAGAAAAGAAAAACCAATTTTATGGGAAGAAATTGAAGCCCATTGTAGAAATTTTCAAAAGTAATGAGGAGTGGAATGTGAATAGCCAAGACAATGGGGAAAATGTCACCAGGGCATGTCAGAGATCTTGGTGGCCGCCCCTCCCATCACAGGCCCAGTGGCCTAGGAAGAAAAAATGGTTTCGTGGGCTGGGCCCTGAGCCCCTCTGCGCTGTGCAGCCTTGGGACATGGTGCCCTGTGTTCCAGCTGCTTCAGCTCCAGCCATGGCTAAAAGGGGCCAAGGTACAGTTTGGTCCGTTGCTTCAGAGGATGCAAGCCCCAAGCCTTAGTGGCTTCCATGTGGTGTCGGGCCTGAGAGTGCACAGAAGTCAAGAATTGAGTTTTAGGAACCTCCACCTAGATTTCAGAGGATGTATGGAAACACCTGGATGTCCAGGCGGAAGTCTGCTTTAGGGGCAGAGCCCTCACAGAGAACTTCTACAAGGGCAGTGCAGAAGGGAAATGTGGGTTTGGAGCCCCCACACAGAGTCCCCCCTGGGGCATGCTTAGTGGAGCTATGTGAGAAGAGGACCACCACCCTCCAGACCCCAGAATGGTAGAACACTGACAACTAGCACCATGAGTCTAGAAAAGCCACAGGTACTCAATGCCAGCCCATTCACCAAAGCTGCCCAAGGCTGTGGGAGCCCACCCCTTGCATCAGCGTGCCCTGGATGTGAGACTTGGAGTCAGAGGAGAGAAGCTTTCAAATTTGGTGACTGCCCCAATGGATTTAGAACTTGCATGGGGCCTGTAGCCCCTTTGTTTTGGCCAGTTTCTCCCATTTAGAATTGGTGTAGTTACCCAATGCCTGTGCCACCATTGTCGCTTAAAAGTAACTAGCTTGGGTCCTTTTTGAGATGAGAGTGTTGCTCTTTCGCCCAGGCTGGAGTGCAGTGGCACAATCTCGGCTCACTGCAACCTCCACCTCCCTGGTTCAAGCGATTCTTCTGCCTCAGCCTCCCAAGTAGCTGGTACTACAGGCATGCACTACCACACCTGGCTAATTTTTGTATTTTTAGTAGAGACGGGGATTCACCACATTGGCCAGGCTGCTCTTGAACTCCTAACCTCATGATCCACCCCCCTCGGCCTCCCAAATTGCTGGGATTACAGGAATGAGCCACCGCATCCAGCCTTGTTTTTTATTTTACCTGCTTATAGGCAGAAGGGACTTGCCTGTCTCAGATGACACTTTGGACTGTAGACTTTTGAATTAATGCTGAAATGAGTTAAGACTTTGGGGGACTGTTGGGAAGGCATGATTGGTTTTGAAATGTGAAAAGAGATGAGATTTCGGTGAGGCCAGATGCAGAATGATACAGTTCAGCTCTGGGTCCCCACCCAAATCACATCTTGAATTGTGATCCCCATGAGTCAAGGGAGGGAGCTGTAATCTCCACGTGTCCAGGTAAGGAGATGATTGGATCATGGGGGCAGTTTCCCTCATGCTATTCTGTGATAATCAGTGAGTTCTCATGAGATCTGATGGTTTAAGGCAGTTTTCCCTGCTTGTGCTAGGTCTCTCTTGCTTGTCGCCACATAAGACATGCCTGCCTCCCCCTCCACCACCATTGTAAGTTTCCTGAGGCTTCCCCAGCCATGCGGAAATGTGAGTTAATTAAACCTCTTTTTTTTTTTTTGTAAATTACCCTGTCTCAAGTATATCTTTATAACAGTCTGAAAATGGACTAATATAGACACCTGGTATTTCTTATTAGAATTCGTAATATTTATTCCTTCTCTGAGCTTAAGAGCCATTTTCAGGTAAGATGAGAACTAATGTCTATTTATATAAATCCAATAAAATATATGAATTTTGATTACAAATGCTAATTTTCACTCAATTTTAAGCTTCTATTTCTTATGCTAGTTTCTCTTCATTATGTTGCTATAGATCTACTGATTATCCACTTTATGTCTTTCTAAATATTCCTTTATTTACTGATATATTAAAATTTTTGAACAATTAACTTTATCAAAGACTAACATAATTCCTGATTTCTTGGTAGTTAGGTGGGGAAGTCACATATCTATTAAATAAGCACTCTAATTTGTATATAATTAAGGCTGAAGTAACTATACCAGAATTAAGGATAAAGTTTTGTAAAGACTGAAATAATCTATTAAGTCTCATGCGCAGAAGAGACTCAGGAGGTATTTTGGATGAAAATTGCCAAAGATATTGTAGCTGAATCCCAAACCTGAGAAATATTCTTCGTTTTTTAGTATTTTTCCTTCATCACCACCACCATTGCCACCATCCCTCTTCAGTCTAGTCCATTACCAAATCCCATTATCTCCTCCTCCAAAATAACATCAAATCCAACTATATTATGTATTCTACCATCACCCTGGTTTAAGCCAACATCATCTCTAACTTGAACTTGCAGTATTTCTAAATATCTGTTTCCATTCCTGTCATCCTTTAATCCATTCTCTATATAGCAGCCAGAGAAACCTTTTATTAACCATAAATCAGACCATGACATTTTTCTTCTTAAAACCTTAGTGGCTCTCTATAACATTGAGAATGAAATCCAGTTTATTCAGGATAGACTACTAGACCCTGGTTCCTGACCTCTCCAATCTCATCTCGTCACCATTTTATTATTTATTTATTATTTTTCTCCTCACTCTTTTCCTACAAGCTATGCTGGCTGCCTTTTCATTGCAAGAATAAACCAAGCTCCATACTATTTTGGTGCCTTTCGGTTATTGCTGTCCTGTACCTAGAATGTTTTTCTCTGGTTTTTTACTTATTTGGCTCATCGATGTTAAAATCACATCACCTCTTCAGATAGGCCTTCTCCAATAACCTTGTTTAAAGTGGTCTGCCTCTATCACTACCTTGTTGACCTCAAGTTATTGTATTAACTTATTTTCTCCCTTATTTAATTTTATCTCCCTAAGTTCTGTGAAAGCTATGAATTCATTCCATTTATCGTTGTTGTAGCTATCTTTGTTGGCACTTAGGTGCTCAGTAAAAATACTTTTTATGTGGATATTTCCCCCGTCTTCTGAGTAAAGTCTGAACTATAATGAAGGATCATAATCATAGCAAACATTTACGTAGTCTCCATATAAATAATTGACAGTTGATGATTTCTGAAAACCATAATCCATATTGACTCAGTAAGTGAATATTTAATATTATAGCTGAAAATAGGTTACTTTTAAAGGTATAAAGTAAAGGATAAGGACTCATATACACTTATAAAGTTGAAGTTGTTAATTCAGTTCAACAGATAATTTATATTTAATATTGAAATTATTTACTATGTTCAGTATTGTGTTAGGCAAGCTGTCTAGCTTAAAGGACACTAATGTTCAACATGAATTCTACATGCAGTAAGTAATTGGAGATCTGGTATAGAAATTGAGTGAAATGCATTATTAAAATCCATGGAAACCAACAAGTCTTAGTAGTTATTCTCTACAAAAGGCATAATTAAGACCCACACCTCCCAAACTGTGCACCAGGGTGCCCCAGACTGCCATAGAAAACTCTTAGGGATACCATAGGTTTTTTTTTTAAACTTTGAGGGAAACCAGCAACATCTGTCAGATACTATATAAAGTACTATCTCAAGGTAGTTCACAGTTTCAATGTTAGATTATACCTTTGATGATGTCACATCTTTATGAAGCTGGGTTGTGCACAGTTAACTGTGAGAAAAAGCAAGTACTACAGGAAAATTATTGTGGAAGAGGAAAGGAGGGCAACAGTATCCAATATGATTCAAAGGTTTAGGATAGGTACAGGGCCCAATAGTTGCACCCATGCCATTAGTAAGTAATTGTAGTTACTATTAACAATTATTTAAAATTAAAATATTTTTACTTTCAATTTGTATCTATTATTTAACAGCTACTAATTTGTTAGGATATAAAACTTAAGTTGTTTGGACCTTACTACTTAATAAACAGAACTATTAGATACTTCTTTTACTGGGTGCCATGAAAAAATTATTGAGACACTCAGAGCACCTTGAACTGAGAAAGTTTGAGAACTTCTGATATAGCCAAATTTTATTTTATTTTATTTTTATGATTCAAATATGATTTTATTGTTATAGCATTTTTCTGGAGATCTGGTCTTCAACAGAGTCTCTAGAAGAAATTTATGTTTATGATAAGTGGGAGACAGTGTATTATAGAAGCATAGAGAAAGAGAAGTAATGTTTACTGGGTACCAACTATGTTATAGACATTATTTTTATGTCTTGTTTAATACTTATAGCAATCTTAAGATATATAATGGTGATCTTCCCATTTTATAGACAGGGAACCAAAGGTCAAAAAAATTAGATATTTTGCTAGGTTACGCAGCTAACTGGATGGTGCCTGAAGAAGCTAAAGGCTTTTTATGGCAGTGCCTAATGTATTATTTTCCACTTAAGAGTTAATTGGATGGAGTGACAAAGGAACAAAGATCTACTATATTGTGGATTTTATTACTGTAAATAAACACTGAAGGTTACTTTTTTTAAAAATTCTTAGTCCCTATTATTCATGCAAGTTTTTCATGTCATTTGCTGGATCATTAAATTTGAGTATATTTGGTAGTCTTATTTCCATAATAGAGAATCAGTGAAGATTGTTTTAGTGTTTCACATAGTTAAAATTGTATTTTGGTCACCTCCTACAACTTGATAATCTATAGAACTTAAGTACTACCAAGTTAGATTTTCATTGTGAATTTTTTATTTAGACTGTTTTTCTTTCTTTCTTTTTTTTTTTTTTTTTTTGAGATGGAGTTTTGCTCTTGTTGCCTGGGCTGGAGTGCAGTGGTGCAGTCTCGGCTCACTGCAGCTTCCGCCTCCTGGGTTCAAGTGATTCTCCTGCCTCAGCCTCCTGAGTAGCTGGGATTACAGGTGAGCACCACCACACCCAGCTAATTTTTTGTATTTTTAGTACAGACGGGGTTTCATCATGTTGTCCAGGCTGGTCTTGAACTCCTGACCTCAGGTTATCCACCCGCCTCGGCCTCCTAAAGTGCAGGGATTACATATGTGAGCCACTGCGCCTGGCCTATTTTGACTGGTTTCTTGCCTGTGTGCTTTCTAATTATAAAGAAATTTCTGGAACCCATACAAAGATATTTTCTATTTGCACTTCATTTTCTGTTAGCCTCTTCTGAAACTTCTGCAGTGTTTTGAATTATCTCAACCATTCTCCACATCTCTTAACCACTGTTTATTTTCTTTCTTTTTATCTCTCTTTGCTGAATTCTATATCACTTCTTGAGACCTGTCTTCCAGTTTATGAATTTTCCTTTCATTTGTATCTGATCTACAGTCTTCTGAGTTTGTTTCCCCAGTCCTAAAATTATTATGTGTTTCATTCATGGGAACCCTGGTTGGTTATTTTCAAATCTGCCTTGTAAGTTTTCTTATATTTTGTAGTTTTCTAGGCATATTAAACATATTAATGTTTTCTAATAATTCTAATACAGTATTTTTAGGTCTGGTTCTGTAGTTCATCGTTTCTACATATACTTTTTGTGGTAGTATCCCCTTTCCCTTCCCCTTCCTCTTCCCTTTCTCCCTTCCTCTTTCTTTTTCCCCTACCCCTTCCCCTTCCCCTCTTCCGGGCTTTTGAAAGAATGGAGTTCATTCCTTCACAGAGAAATTTGATTCTTCCATGCACATGGGATACTGTCAATGTGAAACCACTTTCAATTTTGGGATGGTGTGGATTCAGGCCATAACCCTGCACAAGTGTGGGTTTGTGGTTATTAATTCTCAGGGAAGCCCCTTTTTCTTTTTCTTTTTTCATATTCTACCCAATCCAAGGTAGACAGGCATGTATCTCTTTCAGCTCCCTTTTTGGAGTTTTGATTGTTTTTCTTAGTTTATCCTTTTGGGGGTTATTGACTGCATCTGAATTTTATATGATATGACTTCACATCCATATTGAACTCTGAATTCCTGGCTTTTAAGCACTGAGCTCTTTAATACCAAGGCTGTAGGCCACACATCAGCAGATACCACCAGAGTCCAGCAAATACTGGCCCCAGAACTCTTTCCTTTTCTGGATTTATGATTCTTTTTTGCTTACAGCCTTTATAAATTCTTTTAGTTTCCAACCAGCCAACCATGTGCTTAAATAAGTCTTTAAAAATGTGTATTATATTCACACTTTTTAGATGTGGTATGCTAGAAGTGACCTTAACTGAATATGTTGGTCTGCTATAGTACAAAAAAAAGCAATTCATTAAATATTTTGAATGACAGCACAGGATTCTGTGCTGACTCAAGTTAGAGCAAGTTACACACTTTAGAACTCTTCTCTGAATTTGCTGTCACTTTACCCAAAAGTAGAATTAGAACTCTTTGGCTGCCCTCACCATAGCCAAGTGACTCCTAATCCTCCAGGGAACATGTAAAATGGTAAAATTTGCCTGAAAAATAGAGCTGACTTTCATAAGACTACAGCAAATTTTGAAAGGTACATTGGAGCAGTAGTAGTGATAGGAAACCAGTTGTTAGGCTTTCTATATTCATTCTTGAACGTTACCCCAAAAGAGTATCCTAAAATTCAAGTTAGAGTTAAAACACGGTTAATTTAAAACTGTCTTTTCTGTTTCAGTTTAAAATGTTAACTCAAAACAGACTTTCTTCCTACCCCAAAATAGTTACATAAGAACAGTCTGTTGTCACAGAAGTCATTCTATTATAAAGTTACTTTATTATAAAGGGTATAGTCTCTGCTTAAAATGTTAAGCCACAAATATTTATCCTTTTGAGCCATCTGTACTGCTAAATACCCGTAAGTATTTTAGACTAAGATCTGAAAAATGGAAATACTTTAAAACCTTTGCATTGTTGATTCTTGATTTTTTTTTATAGCATGTGTCTTGCTTTGAGCAGAAATAGATTGATGCAGACAGCTTACTTGTAAAACATTATGTTACTGTCATTTAAAAAAATAGTTTTAAACCCTCTGATGGAAAGGGGCATCTTTAGATGAAGTAATTTCATTAAAATATCTAATTCAGAATCTAAGTAAATAAACTTAAATATATAAAAATTCTTTACTTAATATATTTATTCCCATAATAAATACATTAATTTCATAAATTTAGAGTTCTGTTAGTTGAATTTACTTTATTATTTTAAATCATTACCTTAGTTAGCCCAGAAAGTTTCTATTGAGAATGTTTGCTCTCCACTTTATCCTCATGAAATCATTTTAATACTGTATAATACCAGGAAATTAATTGTCACTAATCAGCTATTATTATGGATATATATTTTATTGAATGCTTATTTCATGTTTCCTTTTTAGGTGGCATTCTATTGAAACATGTGAGAAAATAATAGTAACTTGTCTACTCTGCTTACCCCCATCTTATATAAACCCCCATTTCCAGAGGACTGGAAACTGGAAAGACGAATACCTCAGGGCTGAACATGACAGGGGCTTAAGAAAAGTACCTGAGAAATTATAACCAAAAACTGAGCCTAGAATGAATTTGCAATTCAAATTCACGTTGTCTGCGCTGTATAAAAAAAATTTACATTTTTTCTTACAGCTTTTTTTTTTTTTGAGACAGAGTCTCGCTCTGTCACCCAGGCTGGAGTGCAGTGGCACAATCTCGGCTCACTGCAAGCTCTGCCTCCCAGGTTCACGCCATTCTCCTGCCTCAGCCTCCCGAGTAGCTAGGACTGTACAGGTACCTGCCACCACGCCTGGCTAATTTTTTGTATTTTTAGTAAAGATGGGTTTTCACCATGTTAGCCAGGATGGTCTCGATCTGCTGAACTCGTGATCTGATGCCTCGGCCTCCCAAAGTGCTGGGATTACAGGCGTGAGCCACCGCCCCCAGCCCCTGCTTTTTTTTTTTTTTTTAAACCATCAATGGAAGGAAAAACACTTTAAGCGTGTTTTTGATGAATAAGAATCATCAGAAACACTAGGCAGCAGAATCAACCCTACATAGGCATTAAATATTGGAATGATTGGATATAGGGTAAAAAACAACAATGCTTACTTAATATGTTAAACAAAATAAAACTAAAAAGCAAAACCTGAAAAAAATCAGTAGGGAACAGCAAACTGTAAAAATGTCCTAGCAAATTTGGAAAATAACCAATTAGAAATTCTAGAATTGGAAACAAATAATCTAAATTTAAAATCACATGGAGTATAACAGCAGAACAGATACAATTGAAGAGAGAAATAGCAAAGTGAATAATAGGCTAAAAGAAATTATTGAGAATTTATCACAAAGAGAAAAAATTCAAAAACAAGAAAGAGGTTCAAAACTACACTGTTTCATGCACACTTGTGTATTTACAATATATCTCACAAAAATGTCTAAAATATAATCAAATGTATGGTCAAATATGCTCATTCGTCTTTAGAGCTTTCTATAAGAAGAAAACAAAAGGAAAAACATTATGTGCAACAGTAGGGGAAGGATCAGAGAGTTAACAGTTCATCCATTACAAATTATATTACTATAAATACTTAATGTCATGAGGGAAATATTTACCTTAAGAGTATTACATTTATACATTGATCTCAAATTCAAAGAATAGTAAGATATTTTATTTATTTAACGATACATAGAAAGAATATTTTATTTAATAGTAGAGCTTACTTCTGAATACTAGGGATACAGGTACTTTAAAATTTTCTTTGTAGGCTCTTTGTATTTCCCAGTTGTTTTAAACTGAACATTTAGTACTTAAAAAAAAAAAAAAAAAGCCAGAAAGCTGCTAATAAGTATTAAAAAGTGGTACTTAGTGATATATTCTAGAACTTTTCTGTGCTATATCTGTGCTTTTCCTGTGGTGTTTATCATATTTTTAAAATGACTGATATTTGGCTCTTATGGATTCTTAATGTATATTTAAATGAAGTGGATGAATAATAAAAGTTAGTGGAAAATTTATAAAGAGTAAGGCCTTGAATATTTGCAACACACTGAACTGTTGATTACTGGGGATTTAAGCTGAGAGTCTTCATTTAGGTGCAATTTAGTAAGTGTCTTAGTTCCTTTTGTGCTGTTATAACAGAATACCAGAGATTAGGTAATTTATAAAGAAAGAAGTTATTTCTTTTTTTTTTTTTTTTTTATACTTTAGGTTTTAGGGTACATGTGCACAATGTGCAGGTTTGTTACATATGTATCCATGTGCCATGTTGATTTCCTGCACCCATTAACTCATCAGTTAGCATTAGGTATATTTCCTAATGCTGTCCCTCCCCCCTCCCCCCACCCCACAACAGTCCCCGGAGTGTGATGTTCCCCTTCCTGTGTCCATGAGTTCTCATTGTTCAATTCCCACCTATGAGTGAGAACATGCGGTGTTTGGTTTTTCGTCCTTGCGATAGTTTACTGAGAATGATGTTTTCCAGTTTCATCCATGTCCCTACAAAGGACACGAACTCATCATTTTTTATGGCTGCATAGTATTCCATGGTGTATATGTGCCACATTTTCTTAATCCAGTCTATCGTTGTTGGACATTTGGGTTGGTTCCAAGTCTTTGCTATTGTGAATAGTGCCGCAATAAACATATGTGTGCATGTGTCTTTATAGCAGCATGATTTATAGTCCTTTGGGTATATACCCAGTAATGGGATGGCTGGGTCAAATGGTATTTCTAGTTCTAGATCTCTGAGGAATCGCCACACTGACTTCCACAATGGTTGAACTAGTTTACAGTCCCACCAACAGTGTAAAAGTGTTCCTATTTCTCCACATCCTCTCCAGCACCTGTTGTTTCCTGATTTTTTAATGATGGCCATTCTAACTGGTATGAGATGGTATCTCACTGTGGTTTTGATTTGCATTTCTCTGATGGCCAGTGATGATGAGCATTTCTTCATGTGTTTTTTGGCTGCAAACAAATTTACAAGAAAAAAACAAACAACCCCATCAAAAAGTGGGCAAAGGACATGGACAGACACTTCTCGAAAGAAGTTATTTCTTACAGTTCTGGAAAGCCGGGAAGTCCAGTATCAAGGTGCCAGCATCTGGTGAGGGCCTTCTTGTGGCATCTCATGGCAGAAGGAAGAAGGGCAAGAGAGCATGTATGTGAGAGAGGAAGAAATCAAACTTGCAGCTTCAAGCCCTTTTATAACTGACATTAATCCTTTCATGAGGGTGGAGTCCTCATGTCCTAAACACATCCCATCAGGTCCCAACATTAGGGATTCAGTTTCCAACACATGCTTTTTGGGGAACACATTCAAACTATAGCAGTAAGCAACTTTGAAGACATTCTTTATTTGCTTATTCAATATGTATGAGATCTACCAATATTTATGAGATAAATATGCAAATTTTGTTTTAATTTATTCATATGATAAATATTTATTGAATGTCTTTTGTGTGCTACACATTGCACTAGATTTTGGAGACGACTTGTGAAACCATATACAGTCTTTGATGGAATTTAGAGCATAGTAGAGGATATATATGTATGTATGTTACATGCATGTATGATTTATTCAGGAGTATAAGGCAATTCAGTGTTAGGAAGTCCATTAATATAAAAGGTTGGGGGAAATATGGTGAGTAATACCAGAGACAAACAACTATAAAAGACATATAAGTTGTTGTCTTTGGGCAGAATCACTATGAAGTGATGGTTGGATAGGTGGCAGCTGTTGTTATGTCATATATATTTTATCACTATCTTATGTTTTCAAGTTTGTACATATGTTACTTTACTAAAAATAAAAGTTAATTTTCTAGCTTACATCAAATTATTTCTTCCTCTCAAGTCCTTTGTAGCTCCTATCACCAGCAGAATATCCCATAGCCTCCTTCTAATATCTCCTCACCCTGGCAGCCTCTGATACAGGGATAAAGTCCTTTGAGTTGGCTTTGGCTCAGTTACCTTCAGTATTGTCCAGTTGATTCATGATAAAAACTCGTAAGTCTTTATCATGCTAAATGACCAAAGTGTAAACTTCCATCTTTACTGTCCTTTCTCCTTGCCCTGCTATCTTCATTGGTTCCAGTGAGTCTTTCTTTTTTAGTCCTCTCGAGCAAAAACAAGCTTTTCCACAATTCCAAGGGATACATGTCAAACTCTCAGAATGCTTTATTGAATGCTCTTCCTTGACACCATCCCCCTAAAAATGTCAAAACACTCTAACAACACTTTTCCAAAAGGAACTCTTTTGCCTTGTTAGATTTCAACATTCTTATATCCCTCAGGGTGGTGTCACAAGTGTCAAAAACAGTTTTGAGTCTCATTGTTTACAGTTCCTTCATAAACAGTATAATAAATACCTCACTTTGGCCTTAACATTCTGATACGTGTTAATTGTTACACTATTTTATCCATTATAAAGCATACCACAAAATTAGAAACTAAAGAGAATTAGATTATATATATATATATATATGATATCTTCTTTTAATGGATAATTATGCACATTCCTAGTATGTGTGCAGTTTGATTTGAGACCATTATATTGAGGATTCCATCCTGTTTGGGCAGGATTGGATATGCCCCTGAGTCTATATAGCTCTTGTTATAGAAATTTATTGTTTTGATTTTTTCACTGTTCAGTATCCCACCCCCATTGTAGAATTGATTTTTAGAAGAAACAGTGACAGTTTTTAGCAGCCATGATGGTGGCCTAAGGTTGAAGAAATATGTGATGTATTGTTAGAGTCCAAGCCATGCTGTTCTATTAAAATACTATTTTTCTTCCTGCTCCTTTTGAAGTTGATTTTATTTCTGCTTATTTTCTAAGACTGAATTTCTGGCCTTCTTTTGTTTTTGGGTTTCTTTTTTTTTTTTTTTTTTTTTTGAGACCATCTCGCTCTGTCTCCCAGGCTGGAGTGCAGTGGCGAGATCTCCGTTCACTGCAAGCTCTGCCTTCTGGGTTCACGCCATTCTCCTCCCTCAGCCCCCTGAGTAGCTGGGACCACAGGCACACACCGCCACGCTTGGCTAATTTTTTTTTGTATTTTTAGTAGAGACAGGGTTTCACCATGTTAGCCAGGATGCATTTTTTTTTTTAATACTTCAGTTTCTTTTTCTTGTTTAAGAAAGTTGGAGTTAGGACTTTTGTTCATTCACAACAAATTGACACCACTGCCTTAATATCATAAAGACTCTGTATTGTTTCAATTGTTTGCTCATTGGGAAAATACTCCAGGATGAGGCCTCCCTTACATCTGAGGGACCTGAATAAGTTTCCCTGTGTAGAGAGGAGTTCTTTTATTTTTTATTTAATTGTTCCAGTTTATACCTCTGGTAGACTTTTAATCTTCCCCCCGCCCTTCAAAGTCCAAGTATGCCCCACTATAAATTGAAGCATTGTGTTCTAGTCTTTATCTACAAACTTAGAGAGAGAAAATAATTACTTTTCAAGGTAACATATTGAATTTTATTTTCTTTTTTCTTAGATCACTCCAGTATATCCAGCAAACGCTCTTAAACTGAGCCGAAACTGGTCTTGTTGCCTGTTGTAATTTCCTTCACTAGAGCATCCAGAAAAGCTTACTTGCCTTTCCATATAAAATCTCTTACTTTGGGAGGCCGAGGTGGGCGCATCACGAGGTCAGGAGATCGAGACCATCCTGGCTAACATGGTGAAACCCCGTCTCTACTAAAAAAATACAAAAAAAATTAGCCAGGCGTGGTGGCGGGCGCCTGTAGTCCCAGCTACTTGGGAGGCTGAGGCGGGAGAATGGCGTGAAAACCGGAGGCGGAGCTTGCAGTGAGCGGAGATTGCGCCACTGCACTCCAGCCTGGGCGACAGAGCGAGACTCCGTCTCACTCAAAAAAAAAAAAAAAAAAAAAAAAAACCACTCTTTAATTACTTTAAAACAGCTAACAAAGTCTTAATTCCTTTATCTTCTTTGTATTTTTCTTATATTACCTTGGCAAAATGAAAAATTTGGGGATTTAATGTTTGCCAAGTCACCATATGGATAAATCACCACTAGTAAAGAATAAACTATATCCATATTATGTTACTTTAAATGAAACGATTACATTTTATCATTACCCTCAGAATTAAACCTGTTGTTTACACTACTACTTCTCATCCTTTCTTCTAATAGGCTCCAAGCTTTCTCCTTTTTCATCTTTCATCTATCCCAATAAAAACATAACTTCCAATTTTAATTAGAATAGCTATATATAATAGATTGACCAACTCTGTATGTTCTGTAGCCTTCTGCCTATAACCTGATTATAAAATTGCTTTCACTAAAGTAAATTACTGCCTATTCTGAGTTACTCTATTACACAAAATTTAATTTTATTACTCTACTTTCTTTTCCATATTATTTTCCTCCTAGCCTCTTCTAATTCATTGTCTCCTTGATCTCCCTTATTAAGCCTTTTCTTAGGGAAAGAAGATCTGATCAGCCAATTCACTCCAAGATTTAAGTGACTGGTGTTTGGAAATATGTTCCTCTTCAGTATTACCTGTAATTTAAACAAGGAATTAAGTTGTGTTGGCTTTGGTGAGGCACAGTGTGTGTTTGTATATGAGAATGAGTTCTTTTTAGCACCCATTCAGTCATACAAGGCTGCCTACTTGTAAGTCTAATGTTTAGAATAAACAGTGAATTATCTAATACATTTTGCATTTCTTACACCTTGAAAGAATGTTCATAAATTTCCTTATACGAGAAGTCTGATCTGATGTTAGACAAATAGTGAATACTCAGTTTTATTGATTAATTGACTGCATTTTCAGAATACTAAAAGATTAGGAATTGTGGTTGACTGAACATTTTGTTAAGATGTTATTAGAGACAAATACAAAATAATTCTGGCTCTCTGGATTGGACTCTGTGTAGATTGATTCCATCTATAAAAGGTGCCTCATCTTTGACAGTAGATATTTTAGTCACTGTTACTTATTAGAGATTCAATATAGCAATGAAATTTTTTAAAATTTACTTATAAGGATTTATGATACAAGTTGTATTTGACATTTGGATTAAATCCTGAGGGGTAAGGAAGATTCATCCCTTTGGTAGAAGTTTATAAAGCCTTAAGTCAAATGAATTCTACTTACACTTTAGTTAGAAGGCCAATTAAGACAAACGTGCCTTAAAAGATCAAGTTTTTCAGTGTAGAAATTCTACATCTCAATATAGGTTATGAATACTACATTAAGTTCATTTGGTTATGAATTCATTATTTTCACCTTTTGCTGCTGTTGTTGTTATACTTCAACTCTCTTATTTTTACAACTTTTTATTTTGAAAACTTTCAAACTTTAAAAAAATGTTGGGAGAACAGTATAATGAACAGCTACAGTCTGCACACCTAGATTCTCATGATTGAGAATACATGCTGTATCTATTTATATCTCTGTCTTGCCTTCTCTCTCTTTCTATATAACTTAAAAACTGTTATGACATAATGACATAATGACACTTTACCCCTGAATACTTCAGCATGTTTCCCTAAAATTAAGGACATTGTTCACCGTACTCTTATCATATGCTGGAAATGTTAACATTGAGACAATAATATCATAAAATATAACATACAAATCTATTTTTAGATTTCTCCAATTATCTCAAAATATTATTTATAGATTTTTTGATTCAGTATTCTGTGAGGGATTATAAATGGTAATTTGATAGTGATATGTCTTCACCATTTTGTTATATATTGTCAGAAATTTGATATAGAATAATTCATATATTAGCAACTGTGGAAAGTGTTGCCAATTATGAAAAAAATGTAAATTTAGATAATTTAGAAATAGTCCACTAAGACTTTTATTATATAGTTGATTATATTAATTAAAGTAACTCAAATTCCTTGACAGTTTACTTATGTATAATGAGTGTTCATGATGCCCTAATTGAATTTTTATCTTTTTAAAATTTAATTTTTAAAAATAACAATAATACAGTAAAAAAAAACCCTTTGTGATCTTTCTTGATAGTCACATCCTCACATCATCATTCTACCCTGCCTATCACAGATCTGTTTTACATCACTATAGTTTGTGTTTTTAAGAATGTCAAATAAATAGAATTAGAAAGTATGACCAGCTTCTCTGAGAGTAGAGTCTCTGAGATATATCCAAGTTGTGTATGTCAATAATTTATTCATTTTTACGGTAAATAGTATTCCATTGTACATATATACCATAGTTTGTTTATCTACTAACCCATTGAAAGACATTTGGGTTGCTTCCAGCTTTTGGCTGTCACAAATAAATGTACTGTTAATATTTGTATATAAGTTTTGGTATGAACATAAGTTTTCATTTCTCTATAAATACCCAGATGTACAATTGCTGGCTCATATGATAAATGTATACTTAACATTATAAAAACCCGCCAAACTGTTTTCCAACATCTGCATCATTTCAGTATTAGGCTCAGTCAATTGTCTTATCCCATGTGAATTTGTATCCTGTATTACTTTGTAAGACTCTGAGTCTTATTTCGATCCTGTGGAAAATACTGATATTTTTGTTTTGGCCTTCTGTGGATTGTGTGGTTCCAACCTTGGCTCTATTTTACAAGACTTTGGTGTGCTATTTGGATCTGTCATGAATGCGTACCCCCTAGTGGTCACTCTGGGGCCAGCCTGTAGATCTATTCTTAGCTAAGGCCTTTAAATCTTTGATATGCTAATTAGTATCAAATCCATAAATGGGCAGATCCAGGGTGAGTAAAAGTTCAGAACAACTTTATGGAGTTGCTTTCCTGATCCCCCTTCCCAGTTATCTCCTAAGTACTTTCTACTTCCCTGGGGGCTGTTTTTTTTGTTGTTGTTGTTGTTGTTGTTCAAAAAAGAAATTGTTTCTTTCTGCAGTTTTACGACATCCTCACACCATTTAGCACTGGTGATAAGATGCCACCAAGGCTACATGGTGGGAAGACAGGGACATAGGGAAAAAATCCTACAGGGTTTGGTCCTGCCCTTTTGGCATTGCTGCTTCTCTGAAAGGTAGGTCGACCTCCCTCAGAGTTTTGACTCCTGCAGTCTCTCATTTCTGTCTTCTTTTATTTTAGCTGCCATGGGACTGTTCAGGGTTTGGGGCATAGAAAAATGAGGAAGAGGAGAGGGGGAAACAAAATAACCTGGAGGTTTCTCCTACTCTTTCTCTGTCTGCACTGTAAGTGTTCAGAAAATTTCTCCTGGACCTCACTCACACCACATAGTGCTCAGTTCTGGGTTTCTGGCTTCAGAGGTAGTGGAGGAAAACAAATGTTAAACTCAACATTGGTATTCTTCCCTCATCTGTCTACTAGTGTTTACTTTTCAGAGTTTTCAAATAAGTCTCTACCCAGGTTTTATAGTTGAATTAGCGTGAGATAAAGAGAGTCTGGTCTTATTTCATCTTACTGCAATCAGGACCCCTAATTGATTTTTAAATGGTATTGGTGATACAATTGTCAGGCCATTTATTTCAGTATTTCACTAAATAACTTCTAAACTGTGAAAAAAGTGAATATAAAATAAACATCAGGTATTTTTGTTCTTCTTATTTGTATCTTTGACATGAGATAAAGTTTATGGAAGATTTAACAAGGACATCATAAGAAGTTGACTATAAATTAGATGTTAATTCATTAATTTATTCACTCCACAGAAATTTCACGAGTACTGACTCTTGGCCTGGGATTGCAGATATGATAATGAACAAGATAGGCAGAGCTCCTTCTCAAATCGTTTATAGTACATCGTGAAAAAAAAAAAAAACTGTGTTCCAGAGTTAATGTTAAAAATTGTTTTATTATTTTTTCTTTAAGATAAAACTTTTAAGGGGTCAGGGCTCTGGTAATGTTGAATGTACATTAATGCATTTATGTATGGACATAGCTGAGGATTTTGTTAAAATGTACTTTAAATGATTACATAAATTAAATAAGCAATTTGTTCAGCAGTTTAAAAGGAAGATATTTCATATTTTTGTGAATGAACCCATAAAATTTTTTCCTTTAAGATTTTAAATGCCAAATTATTTACTTAGGTATTGAACTATAATGTTAACATTAAATAAAAAGAGATCCACATATCTACTCATATTTCTATATTAGTAAACTGTGATGATGTATCAATCAGTAAGATCATGTGCCATTAGGACTTGAAATAATGGAATATGGTACGTCCTAAAGCTTATTTTGTCATTCATCTAGCCAATAATATTAATTACTTAATATCACTGTTCAAGCTATCATCTTTGAGAAATACTGATTTAACAATAGGTTACACTAAATATGTGAAAAATTATTTTAAAGTCAAGCAAACCATAGGTTAATTCCCCTATTACTTGAGAATGCAAAAAAAAATACTTTTACTATAGTACTTATTAATAAACTCATTTTTAAATTTAAATTGCAAAAGCTATCACAAGCTTTCTATGGTATATGGAATTGTAATAACCTACTTTTAATTGATGTTTGTTGGAATTCACAGCATTTATAGACTTTTAAAATAGACTTTATTTTTTGGCAGTTTTAGGTTCATAGCAAAATTGAGCAGACAGCTCAGAGATTTTCCCATATACCCCCTGCACCCTTACATGCATAGCCTCCCCCATTATCAACATTCCTTACCAGAGTGGTATATTTGTTGCCATTGAAGCTACATTGAAGTATCATTATTACCCGGTCCGTACTTTATAGTAGGATTCACTGTTGGTGTTGTATATTCCATGGGTGTGGACAAATGTATTATGACACCATTATACAGGTTGAATATCCCTTATCCAAAATGTTTGAGACCAAATTGTTTCTGATTTTGGATTTTGGAATATGTGTATATATGTAGTGAGAGATATTAGAGATAGGACCCAAATCTAAACATTAAATTTATTTATGTTTCATCTACACATGGCCTCAAGGTAATTTTATCCAATATTTTAAATAATTTTATGCATGAAGCAAAGTTTGCTTAAAATGAACTATAAGAAAGCAAAGATGTCAAGTGTGGAATTTTCCACTTGTAGTGTCATGTTGGTGCTTAAAGTTTTTCAGGTTTTGGAGCATTTCAGATTTCAGATTTGCAGCTTCAGAATACTCAATATGTAGTATAATCTAGAGTAGTTCCACTGCCCTAAAAATCCTCTGTATTCTACCTATTCATCCCTTTCTCCTCACAAGCCACCAGCAACCACTGATATTTTTAATGTCTCTATAGTTTTGCCTTTTCCAAAATGTCATACAGATGGACTCTTATAGTGTGTGTCCTTTTCAGATAGGCTTCTTTTACTTAGTAATATGTGTTTAAGTTTCCTCCATGTCTTTTCATGGTTTGATAGCTTATTTCTTTTTACCATTGAGCAAAAAGAAATGAGTTGTTTATCCACTCACCTACTGAAGGACATCTTCGTTATTTACAAGTTTTGACCATCATGAATAAAGTCTGTATAAATATCCATATACAGGCTTTTATGTGGACATAGTTTTCAATTCCTTTGAGTAAATACCATGGATTGTGATTGCTGCATCATGTGGTACTGTATGTTTAGTTTTGTAAGAAACCACCAGACTGTCTTCCAAAGTAGCTATACCATTTTGCATTCTCACCAGCAATAAATGAGACTTCTTGTTGTTTCACATTCTTGCCAGCCTTTGTTCAGTGTTCTGAATATTGAACATTCTAATAGGCTTATAGTCATATCTCCTTGTTTTATTAATTTGCATTTTACTGATGATAGATGATGTGGAGTATCTTTTCACACTATTATTTGCCATCTGTGTATCTTCTTTGGTGATGTGTTTGTTAAGGTCCTTGGCTCATTTTTCAATAGGGTTGTTCATTTTCTTATTGTTGAGTTTTAAAATCTCTTTGTATATTTTGTATAACAATTCTTTATCAGATTTGCCTTTTGAAAATATTTTCTTCCAGTCTGTGGCTTGTCTGTTCGTTCCTTTCACAGTGCCTTTTACAAAGCAGGTTTTTTTTTTCAATTTTTAATTTTTGCGGGCATGTAGTAGGTCTGTGTATTTGTAGGATTCATGAGATATTTTGATATAGGCATACAATGTGTAATTATTGCATCAGGGTAAATGGAGTATCCATCACCTCATGCATTTATCCTTTCTTTGTGTTACAAACAATCCATTTATACTCTTTTAATTATTTTTATATGTACAATAAATTATTGTTGACTATAGTCACCTAGTTTTGCTGTCAACAGAGTTCTTAATTTTAATGAAATCCAACCTATTTCTTTATTCCAAGGATGTTGCCTTTGCTGTCATATCTGAAAAGTTATTACCAACCCAAGGTCATCTAAATATTCTTCTATTATCTTCTAGGAGTTATATGTTTTTATGTTTTACATTTAGGTCTGATTCATTTTGAATTAATTTTTGTGAAGGGTGTCAGGTCTGTGTTTAGATTCATTTTTTTTGCACATCATCTCTTTTAAGATTCTGAGTTCTTTCAGAAGACATTCCTTGGCTGGGATTCCAATTTTGGCTCTGCAAGGACGTATCACTACTCTGATACTAAAATCAGACTTATAATTGTAGTGCTCTGTTTTCCAAGTCAGGAAATAAGGAAAGGACTAGGACACCAGTAGTAGCCATGGTCTTAAGGCTCCAAAAAGATGTAGAGAGGAAAATACAGAAATACATTAACTTAGTGAAGGTGAGGGAGGAGGATGACCTTGGTGCCCCCTCCCTTATTTAAACACAGGTAAAGTTGATTCATAATAATGTCAACATGTAGTTCTTTAATTTTTTGGTAGCAGGAAAAAGGTAAATTAAAGCTTACCAATGTTTTGTAAAATTCTAAATATCACTGGCCCTCTTGTATTTTATCAATGCCAAAAATGTGATGCTTGAATCCAAAAACAAATGAAATCAAGGTTTGATTAAACCAGTTCTAAGACTTCATTACTTTGCTACTTCTGACTTATTGCCCCATGTTACTATTACTCCTAATTGTACTAGGTTGCTTTGGTTTGGATTCCAGCAAACGAGGTAAGTTGGGACAAGTGACCTAAAAATAAAGATTTTGTATTGCTGGGATATCATTTGGCTGGTTTTCTGATTTTGTTGGTCTTGGATCAGAATTAATTATTGTTATTTTCTTATCAATGTGAAGTCTGTATTTATAGCATTCTTTTTTTTAGAAGTCACAGAATTTTTAAAAGTAGCAGAAAAACAATAAATGATATTGAAAAAATTTTAGTACTTACATTTTCGTCATGATCTTCTAAAGCCTCCTGAAAGAAACATTGCTCTTGTGAATAGTGCTGCAGTGAACCTACACATTCACGTGTCTTTATAATAGAATGATTTATATTACTTTGGATATATACCCAATAATGGGATTGCTGGGTTGAATGGTATTTCTGTCTCTACGTCTTTGTGGAATCACCACACTGTCTTTCACAATGGTTGAACCAATTATATTCCCACTAACAGTCTATAAGCATTCTGTTTTCTTTGCAACCTCACCAGCATCTGTTATTTTTGAACTTTTTTTTTTTTTTGAGACGGAGTCTGGCTCTGTCACCCAGGCTGGAGTGCAGTGGCGCGATCTCAGCTCATTGCAAGCTCCGCCTCCTGGGTTCACGCCATTCTCCTGCCTCAGCCTCTCCAAGTAGCTGGGACTACAGGCGCCCGCCACCACGCCTGGCTAATTTTTTGTATTTTTTAGTAGAGACGGGGTTTCACTGTGGTCTCGATCTCCTGACCACGTGATCCGCCTGCCTCGGCCTCCCAAAGTGCTGGGATTACAAGCGTGAGCCACCACGCCCGGCCTATTTTTGAACTTTTTAATGGCCATTCTGATGGCTCTGAGATGATATTTCATTGTGGTTTCATTGTCATTTCTCTAATGATCAGTGATGTTGAGCTTTTGTTTATATGCTTGTTGGCTGCATGTATGTCTTCTTTTGAGAAGTGTCTGTTCATGTCGTTTGCCCACTTATTAATGGGGTTGTTTGGATTTTTCTTTTAAATTTGTTTAAGTTCCTTGTAGATGCTGGATACTAGACTTTTGTCAGATGCATAGTTTGCAAAAATTTTCTCCCATTCTGTAGGTTGTCTGTTTACTCTGTTGATAGTTTCTTTTGGTGTGCAGAAACTCTCCATTTGTAGAGCCCTGCAGGATAGATTTAGCATAATTCTTGAAGACCCTAGTATTTTCAGAATGGTCAATGAGCATTGGCTTCAACTTAAAGTCACTAGCTGCACTAGTCCCTACCAGGAGAGTCAACCAGGCATTGACTTTTCCTCTCCAGACGTGAAAGTCCTAGATGGTATCTTCTTCCAGTATTTAAGGTTGTTTTATCTACATTGAAATTCTGTTATATAGAATAGCCACCTTCATCAATGATCTTAGCGAGATCTTCTGGATAACTTACTGCAGCTTCTACACTAGCACTTGCTGCTTTACCTTGTATGTTTTTGTTACAGATACAGCTTCTTAAACCTCATGAAGCAACTTCTGCTAGCTTCCAACTTTTCTTCTGCAGTTACCTCACCTCTCGCAGCCTTCATAGAATTGAAGAGAATTAGGGCCTTGTTCTGGATTAGGCTTTGGCTTAAGGAAATGTTGTGGCTTCTATCTAGACCACTCAGACTGTCTCCATATTAGCAATAAGGCTTTCTCTCTCTTATCATTTGTGTATTCACTGGAGTAGCACTTTTAATTTTTTTCAAAAACTTTCCCTTTGTATGCACTACTTGGCTTTTTGCCATAAGAGCAGGTTATCTCAGCTTTTGACATGCTTTCTTCTCTAGCTTATTCATTTCTAGGTTTAGATTTAAAGTGAGAGATATGTGACTCTTCCTTTCACTTGAATAGAGACCACTGTAGAGTTATTAATTAGCCTAACGTTGATGTTGTTGTGTCTCAAGGAATAAGGAGGCCCAAGAAGAGGGAGAGAGATAGGAAAATGGCCAGCCGGTGGAGCAGTCAGAACACACACAACATTTACTGATTAAGTTCCCTGTCTTATAGGGGCTGAATTCATGTTGACCCCAAACAATTACAAGAGTAATATCAAAGATTAATTATTACAGTTTACAATAGCAGACATAATATTAATGAAAAAGTTTTAAATACTATGAGAATTACTAAAACGTGACACAGACGTGAAGTGAGCACATGCACTTGGAAAAATGGCCCCAGCAGACTTCCTTGACATGGGTTGCCAGAAACCTTCAGGTTGTGAAAAGCACAATAAAGTGAAGCACAATAAAAAAACGTGTTTCTTAAACAACAAGACTATAATGGACAAGAAAGAGCTGAGACTAGAGACAGGAGACCAACATGTTAATCTAAGTCAGGAATCCCTAAAGTGAAGCAGTAGCAGTGGTAAAAAAAAAAAAGAGAGAAGAGAGATTGATCTAATAAATAATTGTAAGATAGAATCAGTAGCATTGAATCCTGATACACCCACTTTATGGTAGATTCTGTTATTGGCCCTGATTTTCAACCATGTCCGTCAAAGCCCTTTGCCATATAATTTTTTAGGAACCCACTGTTGGGGGTGGAGTGGACTTCCTTGCCTTATGAATTTGTATTTGACCACTTAACTTGTTATTATCAATGGATAGTGCCCCTGGGTATATACTTACTCTCTTGTACATCTACCATGCAATAAGAATATGTGTGACAGTATTTTGGTCTCAGGAGAAGGATGAGAGATACATGGGGGAGAGCTACCCCCAGGCCTGGATCAGATAATTCTTCAGTTAGCCATGTACTCATGAATGAACCCAGTTGAGCCCAGCCTGGAGCAGCCATTTTTTAAGCAGTGCACAGATTTAGGATAAATAATAAGTTATGATTGTTTTAAGCTGCTGAGTTTTAGGGTGGCAGTCATAGCTAACTTTTATAGTTTCTATTCTGCCAAAAAAAAACATTTTAAAGAAAGTTATATTCTATTATCTTTTCACACATCAATTGATGTGAAAACAAAAGATAATCTACTGATCCAACAGGAAAACTGCTTGCATTATTGGTTTTATTTATTAGACTGCCTTAATGAAGCAATCATGCAGCTAGAAAGGGAAAAATAAAACTAATATAATTTATAAAAATAGCTTTATTGAGATATACCTTATATACCATAAAATTTACTTACTTTAAGTGCACAATTCAATGATTTTTAGGATACTTATTTTTGCCACTGTCACCACAATGTAATTTCAAACATTTCCATCATCCCACAAGAAATCTTTGTGCCCATTACCAGTCACTTTTTTTCTCTCCCACCTGCAGCTTAAGACTATGTAACCACAAATCTACTTCCTATCTTTATAGATTTGCCTGTTCTAGACTTTTCATAGCAATAGAATTATATAACATGTAGGGATTTTTGTGTTTAGCTTTTTTCACTGAGCATTTTTTAAGATGCTTCTATATTGAAGCATGTTTTAGTAGTTCTTTCTTTTTTATTTCTGGATAGTAATCCATTATTTGAGTTTATCACATTTTGTTTATTTATTCATCAGTTAATGGATATTTGAGTTCTCCACTTTTTGTCCATTATCAATAATGGTATGAACATTCATTTACAAGTGTTTGTACAAACATTATGTTTTTATTTCTCTTAGATAAGTACTTATTCGTAGTAGAATTTCTGGGTCATATGGTAACTCTGTCTTCAGCATTCTGAGAAACTTAAAGTTTTCCAAAGTGACTGTGCCATTTTATACTCCCACCAGAAATTTATGAGGGAAAACTGATAGTAATTTAATTATACTGAATATTCAATTTATACTACTAGTGACTTTCATAACATAATACAGAATGATAACTATACATAAAAGATAATCAGATAATCTGATAATAATAAAATAAAACTGTGAAATGTACTTCTCTCTATAGTGAATCATATGTGTAAGTTATGCAACAGGTGAAGAAATGTGTTAGATAGGCCTTTTAAAACACAATCTTAAATCTTATTAAGGTTTTCTAGAGTAATATAAATAATGCAATAATAGAAATAAGATCTACTTATTTTCTACTATTCTGTAAAATTATTAAATAATTAAATTTTATTTCTATACTAATCTTGTTATACCAAGCTCACTTTGTACTATTGTGCCTATACAGAAATCACACTAATTTTTTCTTCATTAAAAAAATTAAAATAGCCTTTTTTATAGACTTCAGAGAAGATGTCATTATATCTCAAGTGCTATGAATGTGAACTGTGGGAATGTGAACTTTACTAAGAATCAATTATATAGCCTAAGTTGGTGTTTTATATTTGTTTTTCCTGCACTTTTATGGAAACCTATAAAATATGTTAACATTGAACTACTTGGTCTTATTTAGACAGTATTTTAATAATCTTACAATGCTGTATGATGAAATCCTGCACTCAAAACATTAATCAGCAGAACTTAAATAAAAATATATGACTGTTAATTTTGTAGTCTTCCTACTTTCTTAGAAATTAAATTTCTAATAAATCTCTGTCTCTGATTTTGTGCAAAACAATGCTATTAGCTGGTGACTTCACTGTCTAAGAATATGGATTTATAGAGGTATAGAGAGTATCGGTTATATAGAGGTATCAGGTAAAGTTCATGCAAGCCAAATATTTTTAAACATTCAGTGGTGTTTTCTGGTAGGAATTAAATGTATTTATTGCTTGACTTTACTGACTATGTTTGCTTAATATTAATCTATTAGAGCATAACTGCATAACACAGGTTTTAAATGAAGCTTGCTGTTACTCTAAATTTATGTCACAAATCTGGCTCTGGGAAAATTTTCAAGTTTGTCTCAGTGCTTTAAGCCTTATAAAAATGAGCAAGTAACTCATAAATAATACAGTTCCTCAGAAGTCATTTAAAGTGCACTCCTTTTATTGGCAAAATTTCCATATGTTCTTTGGCTCTTTGAATTGTAGACTTTTTAGAGCTATTTAACTACCATTATTTTCTGGTGATTTTTTTCAGGTACCTTTCTTTATGATTTATGGTTCTGTAAAATCTTACATCAGTGTGTAGCTAGAATTATTTAGTCACATATTTTTAAATAATTTTAAAATTTCTTAAAAATTCTTGTGACCCATTAACATCATCAACCAATGTTATGAGATAAAATACTTCCCTCCCCAAATTAGAATGCTTTTCTTTCATATATTTCAAGCATGAGTCAGAATTGGAAAGGTACTAATTTAAATGCATTGTGCTGTCTCTAAAGTGGACAAAAGGAAAATAATAGTTAATAAGAGAGCTTTCTAGCATGATACCAAATAAACATTTGGGCTGGTGAATGAGCAAGAGAAGTACGAGGTAATCCACTTGTCCTGACTTTCAAGAGTTTCTCCCTGCCAACTTATCACATTTGTAATTAATTAATATGTGTGCATTTATCTGCTTAATGTCTTCCTCTCTTTATTATAAGTTGTATAAACACAAAGATTGTCCATCTTATTCTCTCCTTTACCTCTAACCCCAGGATATTGTGGGGCACATGGTAGAAGTTGCTCAAAGAAGTATTTGTTGAGTATATTCATGAATTTGAATGTCTTGCCCTACAAATTAACTTTAAAAGTATTTATGGAGTACATGCCGATTTAATATACATATAATAAATATGAATATTCATTGCATATGTACATGTCAATATTTAACAGCTATCATTTATTTAATGCTTTTTTTCAACTTTACAAAGTGCCCTAACATATTTTTTTAATGTTTGTTGCTCACAGTAATCTTGTGAGGCATATGATGATATTACTGTCATTCCTCCATATCCACAGGTTTCTTATCTAAACCTGTGGTTGTGTAGGCAGGGGTGCAACTGTGCTTTGCATCCACAGATGTGGAATCCACAGATGTGGAGGGCCAATAGAACTCGAGCATCCTCTTCATTTTGTATCCACGGCGGTCCTGGAACCAATCCTCCATGGATATGGAGAATCAACTGCATTTCCATTTTATAAGCAAGCAATATGGAGTTTAGATTAAAAAAATTATTTGCTCCAAGAACACATAAGTTTTTAAGCGTTCAATCCTGGACTTGAATCATTTGTTTTTACTGTCTTTTGGATGGCAACATTAACTTTGTACCATATACCTAGTTCTTCATTAATTAAGAGATGGTTATAAAATTAAGGTACATGTAATTGTCATAAGATCCTCAAATAAATAAATGCTTTTGGTTATTTTACGTGTGCTGAGAATAGTAGTCACCTTTGATAATGAGAATGAAGTTAATAAATCTAGGTTATGATGTTTATTTAAGTCTGAATCATGTAAAACAGAACAGGCATACTTCTAAACTAATTCTGTTAGACAGAAATAGAAATCCCTGATAATTAATGAAGTAGCACGTAGTGGTCTTTGAATTACCGAAATTAGTTATTTTCTTACATATCCCACAGATAACTTGAGTTCAGCTCATTAAATTTTCTATTATTTCATTAAAACCAATGCAGTTAGCAGTAATAGGGGAGTGAAAGGAGAAGGAAATTGTGTAGAGCCAGATACTTTGAGAGTGGGTATGTATGAGGTGGAGGTGGGGAATCCAGGAAAACCATGGAGTTATGAAAAAATTAAAACTCATTGGTATATTTTATTTGAACCACATTTGATAAAATCTCCAAGAACTAGAAGTTATTTGTTACATAAAACCATCTTTTTCAAAAGTATATGTAAACCTTAATTGCTGTCAGAAAAATATGCACAATAGTGTGTATACTTGCATTAAAAAGGGATATATATATACACGCACACACACACATACATACACATACAAATGTAAAATGGGAGATATAAGTGCAATTGCATTTATTGATTGATTGAGACCAGTTCTCACTCTGTCACCCTGGCTGGAGTGCTGTGGCACGATCTCAGCTCAGTGCAGCCTCCACCTCCCGGGTTCAAGGGATTCTCCTGCCTCAGCCTCCCGAGTAGCTGCGATAACAAGCACGTACCACCCTGTCCAGCTAACTTTTGTATTTTCAGTAGAGACAGGGTTTCACCACGTTGGCCAGGCTGGTCTCGAACTCCTGGCCTCAAGTAATCTGCCAACCTCGGCCTCCCAAAGTGTTGGGATTGTAGGCGTGAGCCACCACACCTGGCTACAATTGCTTTTATATGCATAGAGGGACACATAAAAATCTGGTATGGCAGTGTAGGGAGGAAAACTTTTTACTGTATGCGCTTCCCTAACATTGTAGTTATTTTTACCATGTGAATGTGTTGGGGTCTTTCTGCTCCTTAACTCAGCTAGGTCCGAGTTTTTTTCTCACAACCAGGAAGAATTAGGCAGGCATGTGGACATTGGACAGTGAGTGGAATAGAATTTATTAAGTGAAAGGAAAAATTCTCAGCCAAGGGGGGATGTGGTGGAAGGGGTGTTTCCCCCACCAAAGGTGGGAAAATTCCCCATGTAGCTGGTCCTGGGCCTTTTATGGACTTAGTATGTGCTGATTGGTTTGTGATTATGCAAAAAAGGTTAAAGTGAAGACACCACTCAAAGGTGGGCACAACAGAGTAGAAAACCAATTAGGAAAGGGTAGGTATGTATAAGATAGGTGAAGGTGGGGATCAATCAGAGGAAAGGCTGCCAAACAGGAAGACAAGTTATCAATCCAGTCCAAAGATTAAACTTGTAGCATGGCTTTCAGGCTTTAAACTGTCTTTGGCTTGAAGGTGGGATTTCACAGGGGACCCACCCCCTATCTGCCTAGGCATTTGGCTGCCTCCTATCACTCTAATTTTCCCCCCTCTGAAAAGGTGCATCTAACTGCCATTAGAATAGGAATGAAGACGATCTTAACTGCTTTCTGCTGATAGAGGGCACTGTTTGGGGAAAATAGCAGTCAAATCTCCCTCAGAGCCTTGTCTAAGGATCCCCAATAAAAGGGAGCCATCGTTTGAAGCTACAGTTGCATGACCATTTTGAGTTTGATGGCCTGAAGGCGAGAAGAGAGAAGCCGGGTTATTAGAAGACATGTATCAAAATGAAAAAAGAGGGTAAGGACAGCTTAGAAATCCTGAGGCTGCCACCATGCCAGGATAACTGGTGACTATAGTTGTACCTGCTAAGGTTTGGGTGCATGGGGCTTGGCTTTGGTTAGCTCCTTTGGCCTTATTTTCCCAAAGAAACCTCCAGGTTATGGGCATCCCGTTTATTTCTATCACCTGGCAGGAGTTGCAGGATAACTGCCCAGAACTAGAATATTGATCCAGATTTTTACTTTACCCATCCCTCTGTTTCTTCTGAGCTGCAGCCAGAGACCACTGTTTGGTTCACAGGGTTAGTCTAAAATGTAGGCAAAAACTTAAAAACAAATTATGAGATTAGAATTTAATGGCAAGTGTATGATAAGTTTTGAAACATAATTTTTCTCTCTCCAGTCCTCATGCTGAGTTGTTTGCAAAATAAATTTTAATCTTATACTTGGCTTGAATATTTGCATAAAGTACAGCAAGAATAATTATTTTTCACATAGGCTTTTAAAATTGGCTTTGATGGAACTCTGTTCCACAAGGAATCTCAGATAAGACTTTCTTAAAGCCAAGCCCAGCCATGGGTTTCTACCCTCAAATGCCTGTAAGTTGGGTAAATTCCACTCTTGAGGTCCCAAGATAACTTGGGGTTCCTGGGTCTATTAGAAAGTGACATTCTTCACTCACCACAGGTTAGGAACCCTGTACAGGGACTGTGTAGACAAGGTATGAGGCCAGTTTTCCCAAGGGGCTTTTACTGGCTCTGCAAGTCAAGCTTGATTCCTTAAAGGAAAGCGTAACCTTCTACTCAAAGCCTTGGTAAAACAAAGTTTCCCTAATTGTGTCCTGTTGCAAAAGAAAATGGATTCTTATTGCACTGATGCAAATAACAATATTACCATAATATTGTTGTTGATTTAAAGTCTTTTTTATCTGAGATAAGTTGGTTTAAAGTTGTTGGTTTAAAGCCTTTTTTATCTGAGGTAAGAATAGCAACCCCTGCTCTTTTTTGTTTTCCATTTGCATAGTATTTCTCCAACTCTTTAAGCCTGTTGGTGTAACGTGAAATGGGTCTGTTGAAGACAGCAGAGGGATGAATCTGGTTTTGTTATCCAACTTGCAACTCTGTTACTTTTAAGTGCAGCATTTAGACTGTTTACAGTCAAGGTTAATATTGATATATGAGGCTGCTTTGATCATATGGTGAAGTTGTTAGCTGGTTGTTTTGTAGTTTCCATTGTGTGACTGCTTTATAGGGTCTGTGCACTGTATACATAAGTGAAATATGTAATATCACTAATTAAAATCAAATGTTGAAAATTTAAATTAGAGAAACTTTTGAATTATAGTTTTTGCATATTTTTAGAATAGATGTATTATTTTACATGTATACAATTACTAAGATAATCACAGGCCTCTGTTTAAATTATTGCTTTCTCAGAGGTTAAATAGCACCACCCAATCTAAAGTAGTTTTCATGCATTATGTCACATCATCCTCTTTATAATGCTTTCTTTACAACACTTACAATATTTGAAATTTTCTACTTATTCATTTACTACCCATTTCCCCTGGTAGAATGTAAGATCCATGAATACAATTACTATATTTGTTTTGTTCACTGCTTTCCATTTAGCACATGAAATAATGCCTAGCACATAATAAATTCTCAGTGAATATTCAGTGAAAGAACAAAAGTGTTTAGAAGTATTATTTTAATAAATAGATAAAATTTTAGTGGTGTGTCAACAGTCTTTATAAATCTTTAGAGAGCCACAATGTTTCTTATGTAGTTTAAAAATTACTCTAATCTCATTTAATTATGTTTTGTACTCTTTGTATGTCGTAAGAGGTTAATTTATATGAGGTCTGTCAAATTGTCATATAATCTCTAAGTTTTTAATGAATGTTTATTGTATCCATATTATATGAAATAATTACAATGGGTTGGTGGGGGCCCACATGGATTCAACATGCATATCGAGAAGTGTTATTTCTGTTCAGGGCCCATCTACCCTGGCCACAGCATGATGTTCATCCACAATGACTGCAAGGTGTTCAGATTTTGTAAATCTAAATGTCATAAAAACTTTAAAAAGAAGCATAATCCTCGCAAAGTTAGGTGAACCAAAGCATTCCATGAAGCAGCTGGCAAAGAGCTTATAGTGGATAATTCATTTGAATTTGAAAAACGTAGAAATGAACCTATCAAATACAGAGAGAGCTATGGAATAAAACTATTGATGCAATGAAGAGAGTTGAAGAGATCAAGCAGAAATGCCAAGCGAAATTTATAATGAACAGATTGAAGAAAAAGAGCGACAGAAAGTTCAAGATATCAAAGAAGTCAAGCAAAACATCCATCTTATCCGAGCCCCTCTTGCAGGCAAAGAGAAGCAGTTGGAAGAGAAAATGGTATAGCAGTTACAAGAGGATGTGGACATGGAAGATGCTTCTTAAAAATCTCTGTAACCATTTCTTTTATGTACATTTGAAGATGCCCTTTGGAGACTTGGAACTGCTAAATTGTTAGTTTATTTTTTTACATAGGTCACTTAAATGAAAAGTGATTAATATATCTTTCCTACATGTTCATTTACAAAACATCAGATATTACGGATATTAGATTGCATCTCAGTGCTAAATTTTCACTGATAGATGTACTTATGTAAATCATGAAAATTCTACTTATAACTATACAAGTGAATTGTGGACGTTAAAATGGTTATGCCATTTGGATAATAGCACTAGGCAGCATTTGTATAATAACTAATGACAAAAATTCATGGCTAGTGATAAAATAAAATATTATTTACAGTAAAATATTCCCTTTATTAATGTTATAGAAGTGGGGATACAACAAGAAACTAACAATTTGTATGACAGTGTCAAATATTATTTTGATTTTAGTATTTCATGTTTTGGTTTATTTGCGTCTTAGAAGAGCATAATGACATTGTTTGATGAAGCTTAATTATGCTGCACTGCTTTGACCTGGTTTAACCCTTCTGATAGGTAGTTGTGGATGTTGGGGATGAGAACTGAATAATCTTTGCCTGGAGTGACACTACACTCTAGATAATTTCCACTTTGGAGAAATACTCAGTTCTTTTTTTTTTTTTTGAGACGGAGTCTCTTTCTGTGGCCCAGGCTGTAGTGTAGTGGCGCAATCTCAGCTCACTGCAAGCTCTGCTTCCCGGGTTCACGCCATTCTCCTGCCTCAGCCTCCCGAATAGCTGGGACTACAGGCACCCACCACCACTCCCAGCTAATTTCTTTGTATTTTTAGTAGAGACTGGGTTTCACCATGTTAGCCAGGATGGTCTTGATCTCCTTACCTCGTGAGCCACCCGTCTCGGCCTTCCAAAGTACTGGGGAGAATACTCAGTTTTAACTTGTGAGTCCTGGTAGAACAAACTTTATTTTTCTAGCCTAGCAATGATCTAGAAGCAGAGGAATCCCAGTGTCTTTTAAAAGTTATTATGTGGTTTTCTTTTAAAAAGCTCCTGTTTCCAGAAAGTAGAATTTATGGGTACACCATCTGTTCATTATTTGCACATAAAATAAAACCTTTTGAAAGGTGAAAAAAAAAAAAAAGAATTAAAATGGAATTTTACTACTGTTCATTAAAAATATGACTACTAAATAAAACTGCAAATAAGAGAAATGGCATATTTCTAAATAAAGGCTTCTAATTAATATACTAATTACCAATGGTTCATGTCAGAATGTTAAAGTTCTTGAAAGATTTCCTAATTTGCTTCTTTGTAAACTACTTTCTCTTTAAGAATTATGTAAGGCATAATAATACAAACTGATTCTATTCCAGTGGCCAACCTATGTGAAAGTTCTTTAAAATGAGGAATGTATTATGGTCAACATCTCTAATGTTAATTACCTTTCCATGGTGTAAAATCTGAAGAACAGTCTTGTCTTTATGACAGCATTTATATATGACAATTTAATTCTAAGAAATATATGGATTTGCAGAGAAGTGTCACATAGTAAAAAAAAAAAAAAAAAGTCTGGGCTCTGGTATGGCATTGTTCTAAGTAGCAGACTGTATTCTGTTCATAACCTTGAGCAAGTTAACTTTTCTGAACCTCAGGTATAGTGCTGAAACAGTATATGTAAAAATGCCTAACACAATGCCTATTAGAAATGCTCAGTAGATTCTAATTCTCTTTTCTTCCCGAATAAAGTGGAAGCAAAGACTCTTCTCAAAAGTATGGTGGCCACATTTACCAAAATAGTAGAAAAAAAGAATGGTGAGGTAAAAAGGTACCCATTTAACCTCAGTAAGGATGACTGTATTTACCAGTGTTAAACAGGGGAGTTTCTAATCAAAGGCTTTTAGGAATCAATTTTGACCATATTTTAAAACAATAGCTACATTTATTTTCCAAAATTATTTTGGTCTTTAAGTCATAGATTATATGGTAATAGAAATCAGAATGTCTTCTATCTTCAATTTTGGCTAAAGGCAAATAATAATACCTAACACTTATTTACATGCATACTATATACTGTCAGCCGTCCACATCCGTGAGTTCCTCCACATCTGTGAATTCAACCATCTGCAGATAAAAAATATTTAGAGAAAGACAATAAAAGTAATACAAATAAAAAATACCATATTACAACTATTTATATAATATTCATACTGTATTAGGTATCATAAGTAGTCTAGAGTTGATTTCAAGCAGGGTTCCCCAACCCCTGGGCCATTGAACACTAGTGGTCCATGGCCGGTTAGGAATCAGGTCACACAGCAGGACGTGAGTGGCAGACATGTGAGCAAAGCTTCATCTGTATTTACAGCCACTCCCATTACCACCTGAGGTCCACCTTTTGTCAGATCAGTGGTAGCATTAGATGCTCATAGAAGCACAAACCCTATTGTGAACTGCACATGTGAGGGACCTACGTTGTGTGCGCCTTATGAGAATCTAATGCCTGAAGATCTGCCACTGTCTCCCATCACCCCCAGATGGGACTGTCTAGTTGCAGGAAAACAAGCTCAGGGTTCCCACTGATTGTACATTGTGATGACATGTATAATTATTGCATTATATATTACAATGTAATAAGAATAGAAATAACGTGCACAATAAATGTAATGCATTTGAATCATCACAAAACCATGCCCCCAACCCCCCAATACATGGAAAAATTGTCTTCCATGAAACCAGTTCCTGGTGCCAAAAAGTTTGGGAACCAGTGATTTAAAGTATATGATGGGAGGATGTTCGTGGGTCACACACAAACACTGTGTCTTTCTATATAAGGGACTTGAGCATTAGTGTATGTTGTTACCTGCAGGGGGAGGGAAGGTGTTCTGAAACCAGTCCCTCGAGGATACCCAGGGAGGACTGTACCAAGTACTATTCTATAAACTTGGCCTAGATTAACTCATATAGTTAATCCTATATGGTAGGTTGTTTTTTTTTAATCATTTTATGGATCAGGAAACTGATGCAAGATGAATTAAGAAAACTTGCCTAAACTTGCACAACAAATACGTGCCAGGTCAGGGCTGAGATTCTGATCTAGGTAAACTGACTCTAGATTTTATGCTTTTAACTTTCACACAGTATTCTGAGATAAATCCAGAGAAGTGGTACAAACTTGGAAAGGTCTAAAAAGTTAAGCACAGAATGGATTGAGACCTTTAAAAAGCTGAAGGAAAAATACAGAGAATAACTTCTGCAGCTATATATCATCAAGAAAAATCAGTAAATCTATTGTATAGAAATAATAGCACAAATTTAAACTATAAAGATAATATAATTACTTGTTGTACATGATTAGTATCCTAAGTTTAAAATATAATAAAAATTAAAGAATTACTTGACTTTTTAAAAACTTTTTTCTTTTGCCCTCCTGTGAGGACAGTCATTATTATTTTAAAAAAGAAGATAATCATGTTTAATAGTTGAGCATGTATGCACTTAGGTGCTTTAAATGAGTTAAAAATACTATCAACCTGAACTACTATATATCCAGATAATAAAAAAATGAAAAATAACATGTGATGGTAGAACCACTGTTAATCTTTTAGAAATCTGTTATCTTTGAGTAAAAAGAACAGAAGGGTGAACCTTGATTGACCATTTCCCATTCTTTCTGATGTGAGAGGGTATCTCAAGTCAAAAAAGAACAGGTACTGACAAGGTTGCACAGAAAAGGGAACACTTATCCACTGCTGATGGGAATGTAAATTAATTTGCCCATTGTGGAAAGCAGTGTGGCAATTTTTGAAAGAACTTAAAACAGAATTACCTGGCCGGGCGCGGTGGCTCACGCCTGTAATCCCAGCACTTTGGGAGACCGAGGCAGGCGGATCACAAGGTCAGGAGATCGAGACCATCCTGGCTAACAAGGTGAAATCCTGTCTCTACTAAAAATACAAAAAAAAAAAAACAAAAAAACAATGTGACCCAGCAATTCCATTACTGGATATATAACCAAAGGAATATAAATTCTTCTGCCATAAACACACATGTATATGTATGTTCATTGCAGTACTATTGACAATAACAAAGACATGGAATCATCTAAATGCCCGTCAGTGGTAGACTGGATAAAGGAATGAGAGCATGTATTTTGCAGCAGCCTTTGAAGCCAGAGGCTATTAAGTGAACTAACGCAGGAACAGAAAAACAAATGCCATGTGTTCTCACTTACAAGTGGAAAACATGGAGTACACATGGATACAAAGACAGGAGCAACAGACAGTGGGGCCTACTTGAGGGTAGTGGGTGGGAGGAGGGAGTGGAACGAAAAACTACCTATTGGGTACTCTGCGTATTACCTGGGTGACGAAATAATCTGTACACCAAACTCCCATGACACACAGTTTACCTATATGACAGACCTGCACATGTACTACTGAAACAGAAAAAAAGGACGACTGAATGTACACTATGATGGAAAAGCTGTAATAATTTATTATCTACATATAGTCATCTATTTAGAATGAAATATATATCTAGATAATTAACTTCAGCTGATATGTACTAGTTCTTCATTTCAATCTTTCTCATTCAGGAATTCATTAAATAGAGACTCCAGTTCCACCTATGGTGGAGTAGCTTCTATGAAAACTAGCTAGAATACATAAAACAATTGTTTGAAGGAATTGGAGAACAACCAGTTTAAGCAGGACTTGAGGGATAATGGTTCTTGAGAGAACAGAATAGAAGCACTGGAAGTGAACTCCACATTTACCCTAACTTTTTCCCTGAGAGCATTTTTCAGTTCCTAGTGTGGAAGACTGGAGTCCAAGTGGAAAATGACAATCTTTCTGTCATTAGCCAACTTTAGCCAACTCTTAAGATGCATATCTATATGTACAAGTTGAAATTCCAGGAAATTCATCAATAAACAGAATTTGAGTGTCTGAACAAGTTAGCAGAGATTTCAGGAGGTGTATGGGACTAAGAAGAAAGGCTGAATTTTAAGCCCTGCCAAGGCAGAAGGGCCTTGGGAAACTTAGTTGGAACCCTAGAAGGACTACACTTTAGGAATGAAGGCAAAATACTGAAAAAAAAGAGAAAAACTATAGTTTTAGATATTTACTAGTTACTCATTGCATTTAGATACGTTGAATGAAACACTAGACTCAGAAAAACAGAGTAAATGAACAGACAGTTCATTAGAAAACGCCACATTGAAATACACACAGAAAAATGAAAGGTAAAACCAAAGGAACCTAAGATACATATGGCACATGGTAAAAATGACTGACACTTGTGTAATATTCCCAAAAGACGGATGGATAGACAGAATGATATAGAAACAATATTTGAAAAAATACTGATTGAGAATTTTGTAAAATTGAAGACATCAAAGCAAAAATTTAGAAAGCAAGATAAATTTTATATGCAAATATGTTTGTATATGTATATGTACACATGCATACATATGTGCAAACACACACAAAGCCAGGTATACTATAGTCAAGCTGCTGCAAAACAAAGAAAAAATTTCATTCATCTTGCCTCTGCTTCCAGTCTTTTTAGAACAGTGATTTTACCAACTATGATTTTCTTTCCTAAGTCCATTATTTCCCCCCATTTTTAAAAAAACTTAGCGTCCCTGTTGATGGCTTTCAGTATAGTTAGCTTCTCAACTTCCTTGGTCCTAATCCTCTCCTCAAATTCCACCTTTGTCTTTATAAGTAGAGTTACTTCATATAAGCTTTTAATTTTTCAAACTATGTGTTCAAAAAGAAAAGTAATATGAAAGAGAAGATATACTTTAAATATTTCAAGATGCCTATTACGCATTTCTACTTATTATATTCACTCTCTGTAGTAAGTATATAAGACTAAAGACTTAAATATATAATTCCCTTAGTTAGTCCCCTCAGACTTCTAATGGGAAGAGGCTCCCTAAGACTTCTAAGGAAGGACAATGGGCTGTCCTTCTCCTGAATTTCTTTAATTTTTAAATTGCTAGTCACTAGCCCTGTATATCTTTCCCTGGTACTTTTTCAATTTCTAATCCAGGCTTCCAAGGAGTACTAGAGAGATTATCATCCTTTCTATTTGTTCTATTGCAGACTCACTTTTTGAACAGAAAAAGAAAAAAAAAGAAAAGAGAGAAAATGAAGAGTGAAAATAGTGAAAAATTCTGGGATTGAGCCTAGAGAAGTAGAAAGTGTTTTATCAGTAACTTCTGTCTTCTTAGTAAGACAGAGGGCAAATTTATCTGATATAGGTATGTGTTATAAGCTTAGGGGGAAAATGGAAATTTGGAATTGCTATCAGAATACATAGAGTAATTGCTTTCAGAATAAACGGAATAGTTGCTACTCATGCCAGTAGATGTGTGAGCCAACCACAAAGATAATCAGAAGAGTTGTCAAGTATCAATCATGTCCAAGCCACAGTTAAATAGCATACATTTATAATAAATTATATCACTGATTCCCAGCAACATACAACAATGTTTGTATGTAGTAAGTGCTCAAAGGATTGTTAAATAATTGCAATTATCAATAGTGTATCTGAGATTGACTAAACAGACTAAAGAAGAGAATACTTGCACATATCAGGAAAAGATCTAATAGTCATAATGAATAGTGTTTTACAAATTGCCAACAAAACTTCAAAACATAAATAAGAGTACACAGATGAAAATTATTCATAAATATATGGATCTATTTGAAGAATTTGGAGATAACTCAGAGGAAAACCACAAAAATATACAAAGATTTAAAAATCAAATTTATGAGGAAGGTTAAAGTTAACTGGGAATTTTTAAGTTACTAAAGATAAAACTGAGTAATGATCTAACCAACTAGTATACAGAGTCGGTATATATGGAGAGGAGTATGGCCATCTGTTTGGTATATACATGCAAGACAGAGCAAAATAACATCAATATAAATTGCAAAATGAGGGATTTTTAAAATTATATATCCTAGTGGAAAAAAAGTATATGGCATGAGAAATTAGAATAGATTACCACACGATTATAGAGAAGATAATCTCTCTTTTAAGTTATTGAAAACTAAAATTGATTTTTAAAAATTCTATTTCATACCTGCTTTATTCTAAACACAGGCCAAGTTTTGGCACACAGAAATGAATAGCTGACACTATTCTTGACTTTTCAATATTCTGTAGGAAAAGAGCTATATGAGCAGTGAGTTTGAAAGCAGGACTTTTTATAATGATAAAAGGATCAATCCATTAGGCATGCATGACAGTTATAAACATACATGTACCCAAAAACAGTTTCAAATATATTAAGCAAAAACTGGCAGAATTAAAGGGACAAACAGACAATTAAACAATAATAGTTGGGGGCTTCAGTACCCCACTTTCAATAATGGATAGAACAACTTTGCAGAAGAACAAGACATTATAGTCCAGAGTTATACAGTAAAACCATAGAAATAGGTACGCAGTAAAGGTAGAATATAGTTTATTTCTAAGCATTCATGGGGTGAAGGATGCATTAAGGGAATAGAAGATGAATGTTTGAAACAACTCCTCAAGATAATTGACTAGTCATCTAGATTTTAAAAGATATATATATAATATACATATATACTTGTCTGCTAAGATCATTAGAGAAGAGCATTTTAGACAGTGTGTAGAAAAATGTGGATATGTGTAAAAATTTGTATCTTTGGGCAGCTATTTGTGACTTTGAATTGTTGAAACTTTATACTGAAGTGGAATAAGGGACGATTGTAATACTGGGACATGAGGCTGAAGTGGTATGATTCTGTCTCAAGACAGTGAAGCATATAGATAATGCTAGAGTACTTAAAATAATTACCAATCATCTAGGAAATATGCCAAATTTTAATTCTAATTATTCTTTCACTTCTTAAAGTGTAGTTAGTCAGGATCTTATCTGATACAATTTTTAAAAATATTTTTAAATATTTGATCCTATGTAGAGTTTTTAAAAATTATGTTACCTTTTTTAACTTTTATTTTATCTTCAAGGGTACATGTTCAGGTTTGTTATATAGGTAAACTCATGTCATAGGGGTTTGTTGTACAGATTATTCTGTCACCCAGGTATTAAGCCTAGTACCCATTAGTTATTTTTCTTGATCATCTCTCTCCTCCCGCCCTCCACCCTCCAATAGACCCCAGTGTGTGTTGTTCCCTTCTATGTGTTCATGTGTTCTCATCATTTAGCTCCTGCTTATAAATTAGAACATGTGGTATTTGGTTTTCTGTTCTTGCATTAGTTCACTTAAGATAATGGCTGCCAGCTCCATCCAAGTCCCTGCAAAGGACATTATCTTGTTCTTTTTTGTGGCTGCATAGTATTTCATGGTGTATATGTGTATGTACATTTTCTTTATCCAGTCTACCATTGATGGGCATTTAGGTTGATTCTGTGTCTTTGCTATTGTGGATAGTGCTGTGATGAACATATACGTTGCATGTGTCTTTATGATATAACGATTTATATTTCTTTGGGTATATACCCAGTAGTGGGATTGCTGGATCAAATGAAAGTTCTGTTTCAGCTCTTTGAGGAATTGTCATGCTGCTTTCTGCAATGCTTGAATTAATTCATACTCCCACCAACAGTGTATACGTGTTCCTTTTTCTCTGCAACCTCACCAGCATCTGTTATTTTTTGACTTTTTAATAATAGCCATTCTAATGGGTGTGAGATGGTATCTCATTGTGGTTTTGATTTGCATCTCTCTAATGATCAGTGATGTTGAGCTTTTTTTCATGATTGTTGGCTGTATGTATGTCTTCTTTTGAAAAGCGTCTGTTTATATCCTTTGCCCACTTTTTAATAGAGTTGTTAATTTTCTTCTTGTACATTTGTTTAAGTTCCTTATAGATGCTGGCTATTAGACCTTTGTCAGATGCATAGCTTGCAAAAATTTTCTCCTATTCTGTAGGTTGCCTGTTTAATCTGTTGATAGTTTATTTTGCTCTGCAGAAGTTTTTTAGTTTAATTAGATCCCATTTGTCAATTTTTGCTTTTGTTGCAATTCCTTTTGGCATGTTTGTCGTGAACTCTTTGCTCATTCCTGCATCCAGAATGGTATTGCCTAGGTTGTCTGGACCAGTTTCTATAGTTTTGGATTTTACTATAATGGTACCTTTAATATTAATGAAACCTATAAACCATGAAAGTTACTGTAGAAAATTGTAACAAGAATCTATTTCAACCCTTCTATTGTGCAATATGTTATATACACATATCACAGCTTTTTACCTTTAGTAGTAACTAAAATGTGCATGTTTATTGATTCTGCATTTGCCACACTATGTTCCATGAAACACTGGTATTCCAGAAATATTAATACCGTAGTAGTCCCCCCCATCCAGTTTCACTTTCTGTAGTTTCAGTTACGTGCAGTCAAGTGCCATACAAAAATATTAATATTGAGACAAAGATACCACATTTACATAACTTTTATTATAGTATATTGTTATAGTTGTTTTATTTTATTATTGTTCTTAATGTATTACTGTTCATAATTTAAAAATTAAACTTTATCATAGGTATGTGTGTGTCGGAAAAAACAGTATGTAGAGAGTTTAGTACTATTTTCAGTTTCAGGCATCCAGTATAGATCTTGGAACATATCCTCTATAGATAAGAAAGGACTGCTGGAAAGATTCAAATGGGATGAATAAAAGGATTCTCAGCCCTCTCAGTTCTTTCACCATCTTTCACCCAATGATGTCCTTCATCCTTCCTAAGCCACTGGCTCCAATGGTCACACCCTAGCTCCTTTTATTACTAATAACTATCATTCCTCTATAACTTTCATTTTCAGTTATCACTCTCTTCAGTTGCCACTTCTTTCTATTTAACTCCCTCTAGTAATTCAACTGTGATAAACCTTTGATCACTGTAGACCTCCAATTCTTTTTGATTGGCTCCTTAGCTCTTTCATTTCCCTCCTTACCTAGCTTACATTATGTAATCAATCGAATACTATATTAAACAGACCTTTAATTTTCATGTCCTTCTCATCATATTGTCTTTTCTTGAGTGAATAGTAGCCACCCAGAGATAACAGGTCCTCATTCTTAGAACTTTTAATGTTACCTTTTAATGAAAACACATATTTACAGATGTGATTTAGTTAAGGATCTTGAGATGGAGAGATTATTCTGGATTATTAACGTTGGCCTGAAATGCAATCACAAGTGTCCTCGTAAGAGAGAAGCAGAGGAAAATTTCATATAGATAGAAGAGAAGAAGATACACATAGGAGAAGAAAGCAGAAAGCAGAGATTAGAGTAATGTGACCACAATCAAGGAATACTGCAGCCACCAGAAGCTGCAATAGACTAGGAGTAGATTCTCCACTAGAGTTTCTGGAGGGAGTGCAGACCTGCTAACACCTTGATTTCCTCAATCAAGTATCTCGAATCTCTGATACTGATTGTAGACGTCTGGCCTCAGGACAGTGAAAGAATAAGTTTTAATTGTTTTGAGCCACCAAATTTGTAGGGACTTGTTACAGCAGCCACAAGAAACTAATAAACTTGCCTAATCCATAAGGCTGGTTAAATTCCAAGTCTCTGTCTGTTTTGGACCTGCTTCCTTGTAGCTGAACTTAACTGAAGAAAAACAGGCAACCATAATGACTGATTCATCCTTAAATTTAAGATCACTAACTTTTTATTAGTCCATTTAGTGCAACACTTATTTTATTTCCCTAGTCCAGGGATTGGCAAATGTTTTCTATAAAAGGCCAACCGTGAAAATCTTAAACTGTGATTTATATGGTCTCTGTCAGAATTCTGCTAGGGCCAGATTTTTGCCAGCCCCTGCTGTAGTCCATTTTTTCTCCCATTATATTACATGACTGTCGTACCTGCCTCTCTCTCCTCAAACCTCCAACACCTTCTCTCCAATTCTTACTTCTTAGCCTATGACCACAGAAAGCCATGTCATGGAGAAAGGTTATCAAAAGAGAGCTTCCCTATGTTTCACTACATCTTCTTACTTTCCTTCATCTGTCCAAATATTCTGCCCTCTGTCATGTTTCTAATGATGAATATGCATGGAAGAACCATGGAGGCCTCTAACAAAGTTGAAGTCGTCCATTTGTGCACGTAATCCCATACCTTCTCATCCACCCAGAGACATAGCTCCAGCAATTGTTGTAGCTCCTGAATCTTCAATATTCTCTTTCTACTTTATTTTTCTCATCAGCGTACAAACATGCTTTTATTTTTCTACCCATTAAAAAATATATTTGACCTCCTTTCTCCTTCCAGTTATTATCCCACCTATCTTTTTTCCTTTTATAGTAAAACTTCTCTTTATAGAGTAATATAAAAGGTGTCTATACCTTCTGTCTGCATTTCCTCTCCTCCCGTTCTTTTTATCTTCTTTTAAAAACTTACCGTGTAAAATTTCAAACATATATAAAAGTAGGAAAAATAGTTTAATTAAAGTTGCTATGTGTAAGTTACATAGTTTCAACAATTCATAACTCATGGCCAAACTTGTTTCATCTCTACTCTCATTCTATAAATATACCACTGGAATATTTTCAAACTAATTTCTGTCATCATGTATTTTATCCACAAATATTTTCATATGAAAAGACGACACCTCTTTAGTTTTAAAATATAACCACAATACCATTATCATACCTATAAAAACAATTTTTAAATATCATCAAATACCCAATTAATGTTCCAATTTTCCTGATTTTGTCATAATCCTTTTATATTTTTACTATTGATTTGTTATAATAAGGATCTAAACAAAATTGTTTTGACTAGATTCATTTTTTAAGTATTTTTAAATCTACGAGTTCCACCTTTCTCCACCCATTTTTTTTCTGGCAACTAATTTGTTGAAAACACTGGGCCCTTTTTGTTTTTTGTCTACAGAGTTACATTCTGGAAGCTGGTGATTGCAAGGATGTGCAGTACCTCTCCCTGTTTCTATTTCCTGCACACTTGATCACATTTCTCTTTTTTCTTTTTTTGAGACGGAGTCTCGCCATGTCGCCCAGGCTGGAGTGCAGTGGCACGATCTTGGCTCCTGGGCTCACGCCATTCTCCTGCCTCCGCCTCCCAAGTAGCTGGGAATACAGGCGCCCGCCACCACGCCCAGCTAATTTTTTGTATTTTTAGTAGAGATGGGGTTTCACCGTATTAGCCAGGATGGTGTCAATCTCCTGACCTCGCCTTCCGCCCGCCTCGGCCTCCCAACGTGCAGGGATCACAGGCATGAGCCATCGCGCCCAGCCGATCACATTTCTCTTTAATTTGTTGTTTGTTTGTTTGTTTGTTAGGAAGACTATTTTATAGGTGATGTGTATAGTTACATCTGGAGGCATATATGTTTGTCTCTCTTTTCGTGGTATTAGCAGCTATTGATGATCACTGCCTGGTTCAATATTTCTTTAGGGGGTTGCCCATTTTTTCTTGTACGCTCTCTAATCAGGGTTTAATTCCTCCCATTCCAACAAAGCTGTCTTACTGAATTACTAGTTGACTTACCAGCAGTATTTGACTGTCGTTGGCTTTCAGGCCTTTCCTCACTTAACGTAAAGGTTATTGTTTTCCTAGAATTCTCCTACTATTCTTCCTATCTTACTGGCTGTTTCTTCATCTCTTTTCCAGATGCTTCTTAATATTCAAGTAACTTAGGCCTCATTTCTTGGACCACTTTTTTTTAACCTATACTCCCGTGGTGATTTCATCCAAACTCATTACGTTAAGTATCACCTGTATACTAATGACTCCCAAATTTACAGCTCTAGACTAATGTCTCCTCTGAACTCCAGATTTGTATATCCAGCTACCGACTTGATATCTCTCCTTGGATATATAATGGAAATCCGAAACTATGCTTGTCCAGAACCTAAGTCTATCTTCCCCATCCCCTAAACTTTCTCTACTCACAGCCTTCTCCATTCCCCGTTGATAGCAACAGTATCATTCCAGTTTCTCAGGTCACAAATATTGGAATTATCTACCTTCAAAATATGTCCAGCATCTGACCACTCTTCACCACCTCCACAGCTGTCAGCCTAGTTTAAGCCACCATCGTATCTTGTATTGCTTATTGCAATAACCTCTTAATTAATGGCCCTGCTTTACGCTTGCCTATCCCTACCCCACCCAGTCTATTCAACTAGCATCCAAAATTAGCCTTCTAAAACAGAAAGAAAAAAGAAATAAAATCATATTTGCTCAAAATCCTCTAGTGGTTTCCCATGTCACTAAGAGAAATAAACATGGCTATTATAACGGCCTACAGGTAACTATATGATCTGATGCCATATTACTCCTTGGATCTCTCCTCGCTTCTTGATTCAGTTCTAGGCACTTTAGTCACCTTATTGTTTCTAGTATTCACCAAGCACATTCATACCTTAGGGCCTTTGTATTTGCTATTTATTCTGCTGGAATGATATTCTTTCAGATATCATGTGCAGCTAGTTCTTCCTTTTTCAGGTGTTAACTGAAATGTTATCTTTTTGATAGTCTTCCTATCTTATTTAAAAATTGCAATTCATCAACACATCCTATTCTTTTTTCCTGTTTTATTTTTCTCCGTAACACTTATTACCACCTATCATGTTATATATTTTATTTGGTTATTGTCTGTCTCTCTTCTACCTTCATACCAAAATGTAAATTCCATGAGAAAGGAATTTTCATCTGTTTTATTTCCCGATGTATCCCCAGTGGTGAAAATAATGCCTGGCTCATAATAAGTGCTTAATTAATATGTGCCAAATGAATTAGATTACATATATTTTTATAACATTGGTTTAAACAAAGTTAGATTTCTTTATTGCAAAACTTCATAGGGACTTTACTATGCTAATAAAATTATGAGGATTAGCTCCAACAGAGGAATTTAACATGTTGGCTTCCTAAACTCATTTATATGTATAACTTTGGGATTGCGGGGGAGAGCATCTATTCACATCTCAAAGAACACAGTTTGGAGGTTGCTACATTAATATAATGATACATTCAGCAGGCATGTATTTAGCACCTGTATGACATTATCCTGGGCATTGTATAGAATTCAAAAATTCATCAAATTGGGATCCTATTCTCAGGGAGCTTACATTTTAGGAAAAAAAAAAACAAAACTAAAGCATATGAACAATTTAAGTGGGCACCCCCCTCCAAATTTGCTTCTTTTCTACTCTTACCCTCTCAAGCCAGAAACCTGTGTTGACCCTTGACTCCTCTTTGGTCCAAATTCTCAATGTGTATGTAATCCATCATTAATTCTTGTTAATTCTAACCTCTAGAATATATCTTGAAATAATGTACTTTCTCCATCCCCACTGCTACCATTCTGGGAGAAGCCACAGTTAACTATAGGTGGGCCACAGTCCCATCTGATTACTTAGATAGCAGGCCCTGCTTTTCATCTTTGACCTCGTGGTAGGCAGAATTTTGGACTCATGACTTTCACCTGCTTTTGTTACTCCTGTGAATAAGTTATGTTATATAGCAAAAGAGACATTGCAGATGACCTTAAAATAGGGAGATTATCCCGCATTATTTGGTTGAGCCCAATATAATCACATGAGCCTTAAAAGCAGAAGGGCAAAAGAGGAAGTCAGAGAGATTGGAAACATCATTTCTTCATGTCAGATTATTTCAAAGATGTATTCAAATAATGAATAGTGGCCAAATTCACAGGTATACTTTTAAGCACTATTTCTCCTGAATAGAGTATTCCCCATCCTAATGACCAATTTCATATTCTTCTTTAAAATAATGAAATTTATCACCTCAGCCCTGTTATTTCTGATATATGTTTTTAAAAATCAAAGAATTTTCAAAAAAATCAGATATAGAGTGAAAATGAAAATAAATTTTTAAACAAAAAGCAATAATGTATACTTTCAAATAAATTTGGTCTTTAAAACTGTCCCCTTGGTATGTGTACAATTATACAGATACTGTTTGCCCCAATGTTGAAGTTTATTCTAGATATGATTTAATATATGAGCACATTAGAAAAATTAATGCCATGCCCTTGAAATCACAGGACTTTTTTTTCCCCTTCTTCCTTTACTTCCTTCATTGCTGTTTAATCCAGACCATTTCCTTCCTCTGCCATTTGGCTCAGTAGCCTAGGTTTTCTGGTCTCCCCAGAGAAGACTGCTGCTGTGCAGACTGAGTGGCATGTAAACAGCAGAGCTACTCCTACTTTGGGAAGTGCAATGGGGCAGACTTGTCCCATGAAGTATATGTCAGGAAAAAGATGGCAGGTAGTAATAAGTTCTTTTGTGTGCTTTTCACATGCCGAAGGCTGATAACATGGCAATAGTTGAGTACCAGAAATATTAGACACAAGAAAATAAATCACTGCCAATAATAGACTTGCTTTCTAAAAAATCTTAGGAATTTTTGATTTGGGGAAATCTTTTTTTTTTTTTTTGAGATGGAGCCTTGCTCTATTACCCAGGCTGGGTTGCAATGGCGTGATCTCAGCTCACTGCAACCTCTGTCTCCCAGGTTCAAGCTATTCTTCTGCCTCAGCCTCCTGAGTAGCTGGGATTACGGGTGCCCACCACCACGCCCAGCTAATTTTTGTATTTTTAGTAGAGACGGAGTCCCACCACGTTGGTCAGGCTGGTCTTGAACTCCTGACCTTGTGATCCCCCCATCTCGGCCTCCCAAAGAGCTGGGATTACAGGCATAAGCCACCGCACCAGATGATTTGGGGAAATCTTTGATACTGTCTTTCCTGGGTCGTGACTCTCTTTTGCTTTAGAAATTACACATCACTGAAGTAAGAGTTCTTTTTTTTGTTTGTTTTAAAGAAGTGGACTCTCACTATGTTGCATAGGCTGGTCTCAAACTCCTGGCCTCAAGAAATCCTCTCACCTTGGCTTCCAGAAGTGCTGGGATTACTGGCGTGAGCCAGTGAACCTAGCCCTGAAGTCAGTTCTAAATATTGTCAAACATGGAGTATTTTATTGTCATTGGGCCCTAGATAATCTTTATATTTTGCCATCTTGACTGCTGACATAAGGTAATTGAGCATCATATCTAGAAGGTTTTTTTTTTTTTTTTTTTTGAGATGGAGTCTCGCCCTGTCGCCCAGGCTGGAGTGCAGTGGTGCAATCTCGGCTCACTGCAACTCCGCCTCCTGGGTTCACGCCATTCTCCTGCCTCAGCCTCCCGAGTAGCTGGGACTGCAGGCGCCCGCCACCACGCCCGGCTACTTTTTTGTATTTTTAGTAGAGATGGGTTTTCACCGTGTTAGCCAGGATGGTCTCGATCTCCTGACCTTGTGATCCGCCCGCCTTGGCCTCCCAAAGTGCTGGGATTACAGGCATGAGCCACCGCACCCCGCCATATCTACAAGGTTTTAATGTAGATATCATTCAGACTAATTTCTGTAATCTTGTCATTGTTATTTCCTCAAAGGGCTGCACCACAAATAAGAAAATAATTTGAATGCAATTAGAAAAAAAAATTTACTTTTATCCCAAAGCATTAGTAAGACATGGTTAGCAATAATGCATATATTTTACCTTATTTATTAAACTTGTAGTGCTTCTCAACACATTTCTTCCTGAGGTTGGACATTTTTATAATATAATTTAGCATTTTTGTACCTATGTATATTTTTTCTCTCAAAAAGTCTTGTATTCCACTTTTATTGTTTAATGAGCTGTTTAGTCAGTGTGTGATTCTCAGTTGGGAACTTTCAAAGTAATTGAACATAATTTTTCTCTAACCCAACTTTTATTTCTATCTGATTTTATATATGATTCCCATCATTATATTATTGTTCAAATAGAGCGAATCAAAGGTCCTTCCTTTGTACTGTCAACATGTATCCACTTTTCAACTATTTTTTCTCTGTTAAAACATTTAAAAAATATAGCTACATTTGGAAATGATATAAAAGTATACTTTATTGAAAATACTGTATGAAAATTTCAAACACTGTTGTCTTTTGTAAAATTGTAACTCCAGGTCTGCTCAGATACTACACCTTTGCTTTAAAACATGCCTTTTCTCTGAATGCCACTGAAATTGTGAGATTAAAACCTATACATTTTTTTCTTTCCAACTTTTATTTTAGTTCAGAATGTACATTTGCAGGTTTCTTACATGGGTAAATTGCATGTCACGAGGGTTTGGTGTACAGATTATTTTGTCACCCAGGTAATAAGCATAGTTTTTGGATCCTCACTCTCCACCCTCAAGTAGGCCCTGGTGTCTGTTTAAAACCTATAAATGCTTAACTTCTCCCAGGGGAATAAAATTTAGTGAACATTTGATTTATAGATTTCTTCCCCAAGAAACCATATTTTGAAAGATTGATGCATATTTTAGCATTCTATGTTATGTGTGGCAGATTGTGACTTGACCTAAACACTGCTCCATAATTTCTTTTTTGAGGAAGATTCTGTTTTTGTTTTTGTATTGTATTATTTTGTATTGACATTACAAAAAAAAGTCATTTATTTGAGATACATGTTGATTTTATAGCACCCCATAAATCCTTTAATAAGCCAAAAAGTAGATCGGGCACGGTGGCTCGCACCTGTAATCCCAGCACTTTGGGAGGCTGAGGCGGACAGATCATGAGGTCAGGAGATCGAGACCATCCTGGCTAACACGGTGAAACCCCATCTCTACTAAAAATAAAAAAATTAGCCTAGCATGGTGGCAGGCGTCTGTATTCCCAGCTACTCGGGAGGCTGAGGCAGGAGCATGGCGTGAACCCAGGAGGTGGAGCTTGCAGTGAGCCGAGATCACATCACTGCACTCAAGCCTGGGCGACAGAGCGAGACTCCGTCTCAAAAAATAAATAAATAAAAAATAAATAAATAAATCAGTCAAAAAGTACTGTGAGAAAGAAATAATTGTTGAATGAATTATTAAATCAACGGACATATCATTGAATTAGATATTCTCCATTTCTTGATTTTATAACTTTACCATTTGTTTTCTTAATATTGCATATTTTAAAATAAACCAGTGATAAACCATATTGCTACAATATATAATTTCTTATAACAATGTTAGATTTTAAAAATTAGAACTGGAAGCTAGGACTTTATGTTCTGCCACAGGACCTTAAGCATAGAAAGCACTACAAATAATTTTTTATAGAATTAATTGATTGTATGTGTATGTTAAGTAAGGCTAGAAGTTTTGGCTTTATGTTTAAAAGAACCATTCTAATGAGGTTGAAATCTTTGGCATCATTCAGACAACAGGATCTTCCTGGGGAAAAAAAATAAGATTAATGTTAGTTAATCTTAGTTAAAATGATTTCTGATAACTTTTATAAATGGCAGGAATTAAGCCAAATACAGTGATATTTTTAGAACATTCTGTTCTAAGCAAGACTAATTCATTAAGGTTTAATGTATAAATCAATATTTTGGCTTCTTATGGAAATCACTAAACACATGCTTGTTGCTTCAATCAAAGTGAAAGCTTCAAGAGTAAAACAGTGCCCAAACAAAGACATCTAGGAATTATTTTATAAAATAAAGATTATTAAACATACTGCTTCTTTTAGGCAAAGGATTTGCTGAAATCTTGCTGAAAAGTCTCATGTTTAGCTCCTTTGGCATCGTTCATTAATACACCAAACATTTGTTAATTTGCCAAGCTTTGAGTACTCACTATGTGCCAGAAATGGAAAGGTAAACAAAATGTTATATGTACCTTTATAATATAATGGAGGATGTAGATCTCTAAGGAAATATTACAATAATGGGACAAACACTGTAATTTAGATATGAGTGAGGCACTATTCAATGAGCAGAGAAAGTGCTTCTCTCTGCTTCTAGAGCTCAGATAAGTCTTCTGAAAGTTATATTGAAACCTGAAAGGTGGTTAGGAGTTTGTGGGCTGGAGAAGAACATTCAGGACAAGGGTAACATGAAGACATATGGGTAAGAAATTGATACATTTATTAAACTACTAATTGATAATTGCTAGAACATAGAAGGACTGTGAAATAATGAGACAAGAGATGGAACCAGGAATGAGGTTTATAAGGGAAGTTTAACTTGTTAAGGTATTATGCATTACTTAAAGGTGTGGCATGATGAAAAAATATATTTTAGAAGGATCAGACTTGAGCATCTGTGATGAGGATATTATTAAAATGTGTTTCCAGATAAGTGAAGGCAAGTAGAAATATGACTTAGTCACTAATTGCTGTAGGAACTGAGAAAGAAGAATGAATCCAAGATTTCCATATCTTTGACATGATTAATTAATATTTACCATAAAAAAATTGGGGTAAACTAGAGGAAAAGCAGATTTCAGTGGGGGCAGAAAATGAAAATATTTCTGAGCTACCCTGAATTACTTTTAAATATTACTATTCTTTTTTTTTTTTTTTTTTGAGACAGAATGTTGCTGTGTCACCAAGTTAGAGTTGCAGTGGCACAATTTCAGCTCACTGCAACCTCTGCCACCCGGGTTCAAGCGATTCCCCTGCCTAAGCTTCCCAAGTAGCTGGGATTACAGGCACACGTCACTACATCGGGCTAATTTTTTTGTATTTTAGTAGAGCCAGGGTTTCACCATGTTGGCCAAGATGGTCTCTATCTCCTAACCTTGTGATCCACCCACCTCGGCCTCCCAAAGTTCTGGGATTACAGGCGTGAGCCACCGCGCCTGGCCAACATTACTATTCTTAAGTGAACATGGGCCAAGCAATTTTTCTGGAATAGTTTCTTAATGGCAGTAATCACTATCTACATGTTTGTTAATTTTGATTATAATGATATGTCATTCAGAAAAGGAGTAAAATTAAAAATATATTAAAAGAACTTATATTAAGGTAATAAATGTATTATGACATTTAATATAGTAAGTTAGGAGACCCACATGCAGTCATGTTTTATTTTGCAATTGCTGATAATACACTAAAGAAGGCATAGAACATTCTACAGGATAAATGGTAATATTAGGCCACAAAAAAAACCTCTCAATACGTTTAAAAAGATTGAAATCTTACAAAGTATGGTCTCTGACCACAAGAGAATAAATCTAAAAATCAACCAAAAAAAAAAAAAAGAAATTAGAAAACTTACAATATGGGGAAATTAAATTCTTAAATAACCAGTGGTTTAAAGAAGAAATCCCAAGTATAATTCAAAAATACCTTGAGGCAAATCAAAAACACAACATTTGAGAACTTATGGGATGTGGTGAAAGCAGTGTTTAGGGGGAAATTGCGTTAAAAAGGTAGAAGCATCTCAAATTACCTTAACTTTATACATTGATAAACTAGAAAAAGAAGAGAAAACAAACCCAAAACCAGCAGATGGAGCTATGTAGGAGCAGGGATGTTGTATGATATTGAAGTTCAGTTGGTATCAACTCAAACTAGATTGTTATAAATTTAGAAGGTTAAATATATTTCTTCCCCATGATAATCACGAAGAAAATATCTAAAAGATGTAGACAAAAGGAAATTAGAAGGGAGTCAAAATGATTCACTAGAAGAAAACATAAAAGAAAATAGCTAAACACAATACAAGGCAGTAATGAAACAAAAGAAGGCAATAAAGATTAGAGTGGAAATAATGAAATAAAGAATCAAAAAACAAAAAAGAGTAACAGAAATCAAAACTTGTTTCTTTGAAAAGATCACCAGCCAGGCACGGTGGCTCATGCCTATAATCCCAGCACTTTGGGAGGCAAGGTGGGTCGATCACCCGAGGTCAGGAGTTCGAGACCAACCTGGCCAACATGGTGAAACCCCATCTCCACTAAAAATGCAAAAATTAGCCAGACGTGGTGGCAGGCGCTTGTCATCCCAGCTACTCGGGAGGCTGCAGTAGGAGAATCGCTTGAACCCAGGAGGCGGTGGTTGCAGTGAGCTGAGATCGCACCACTGCACTCCACCCTGGGCAACAGAGCGAGACTCCTCTCAAAAAAAAGAAAGAAAAAGAAAAGATCATCAAAATTGACAAACTGTTAGCCAGATTGACTTAGGGAAAAATTGAGAAGATCAAACACTAAAATCAGAAATTAAAGTGGGAACATTATTGCTGAACTTACAGAAATAAAAAGGATTATAAGAGAATACTATGAACAATTGTATGCCAACAAATTAGATAATTTAGATGAAATGGACAAATTCTTAGAAACAAATGAATTACCTAAAAGAATTAACACCAGTCTGTCCTAAACTCTTCCGAAACATATAAGAGGAGAGAACGCTTTCTCATTCTGTGAGGCAAGCATTACTTTGCTACCAAAGCCAGATTAACACATCACAAGGAAGGAAAATTACATATCTGTATCCCTTGTGAATATAGATGGGAAAACACTAGCAAATTGAATGCAACAGCATATTAAAAGGATTATATACTATGACCAAGTAGGAATACACCAGGAATGCAAGAGTGGTTCAACATAAGAAAATCAATTACTGTAATATACTATGTTAATAGAATGAACAAAAACAAAATCTTATGATCATCTTATTTGACAAACAAAAAACTTAACAAAGATCCAACAACACACTTCTATGGTAAAAACACACAGAACACTAAGAAAAGAAGGTAATTTCCTTCACATGATAAATAGGCATCTATGAAAAGCCCACAGCTAACATCGTTATACTCAGTGATGAGAAAAAGGTTTTCTCCTTATATCAGGAGCAAGGCGGATATTCCTGTTTTCACTACTGCTGTTCACCATTGTACTGCAAGTTGTAGCCAGAACAGGTAGACAAAGAAAAAAAGGCATCTACATTGAAAAAGAAGAAGTAAAACTGTGTCTGTTCACAGATAACATGCTGCTACATATAAACATATAAAATGTTTTTTATCACAAGAAAGCTACTAGAGCCAATAAATGAGTTCAGCAAAGTTGCAGGATACAAGCTGAGCACACAAAAATCATTTGTGTTTCTATATACCAGCAATAAATCCAAACTGGAAATGAAAACAATTCCATTTAAAATAGCATCTGAAAATCCCTTGGAATAAATTTAACCAAGGAGATGAAAGACATTGAAAATTACAAAATATTGCTGAAGGAAATTAAAGAAGACCTAAATAAGTGGAAAAGCATCCCATGTTCATGGAATGAAAGAGTTAATTTTTTTTTTTTTTTTGAGACGGATTCTTGCTCTGTTGCCCAGGCTGGAGTGCAGTGCAGTGGCACGATCTCAGCTCACTGCAAGCTCCGGGTTCATGCTATTCTCTTGCCTCAGCCTCCTGAGAAGCTGGGACTACAGGCACCCGCCACCACGCCAAGTTAATTTTTTTTTATTTTTAGTAGAGACGGAGTTTCACCGTGTTAGCCAGGATGGTCTCGATCTCCTGACCTTGCGATCAGCCCGCCTTGGCCTCCCAAAGTGCTGGGATTACAGGCATGAGCCACTGCTCCCCGCTGAGTTAATATTCTTAAAATGTCAGTACTACCCAAAGTTACCTACAGATTCAGTATAATTCCTATCAATATTCTAGCAGTCATTTTTTTTTTCGGAAATGGAAAAGCCAAACCTAAAATTTCTGTGACATTTCAAGGGGTCCCAAGTAGTCAAGACAGTTTTGAAAAAGGACAGTATTGGAAGACTCACACTTCCCAACTTCAAAACTTACTACAAAGCTTAGAGTAATCAAGACCACATGGTATTGACGTAAAGACCTATAGACCAGTGGAATACAACTGAAGATATAGAAATGAACCCATGCATCTATGGCCAATTGAATTTTGACAAGGGTGCCAAGTCAAAGCTGTGACAATAGCTTTGAGAAAGGAAATTTCCTCAACAACCAAATTTTAACATGGAAAATAAATAATTTGAACCCATACCTCACACCATATAGAAAAATGAACTCTAAATGGATGAATGACCTAAATACAAGAGCTAAAAGCATAAAACTCTTTGAAGAAAACAGGGATAAATCTTTACTGCCTTGGGTTTGGCAGTGGATTTGTATGTATGACACCAATAACATGAGCAACAAAAGAAAAAAATAGATGAAGTAGACTTCGTCAGAATTTAAGTTTTGTGCATCAAACAACATTATCAAGAAAGTGAAAAGACAACCTATAGAATGGGAGAAATATTTTAAAACCATATATCTGATAAGGGTTTAAAATTCAGAATATGTAAAGAACTCGTACAACTCAACAACTACAAAAAAACAAATTTTAAATGGGCAGAGGACTTGAATTTCTCCAAAGATACACAAATGGCCAATAAAACATAAAAAGATCCTCAGCATCACTAGTCATTACAGAAATGCAAATTCAAGCCACAGTGAGAGGCTACTTCACACCCACTAGGATGGCCATTAAAAAATAATGAAAGTAGCAACTTTGACAAGGGTGTGGAGAAATTGGACCCTCATGTATTGCTCATAGGAATGTATAATACAGCCACTATGAAAAACAGCTTGGTTTTTCAGAAAGCTAGACATAGAATGATGAAGCAATTCTACCTCCTAGATATATTCCCCAAAAAATTAAAGAGAGACTCACACAGACACTTATATGCCGGTGTTCATCATAACATCATTCACAGTAGCCAAAAGATGGAAACAATCCAAGCATCCATTAACAGATGAATGGATAAATAAAATGTGGTATGCGTATGTAATGAAATATTATTCAGCCATAAAAGGGAATGAAGTTCTCCTACATGTTACAACATGAAAGAATTTTGAAAACATTATGCTTAACGATATAAGCCAGACACAATAGGACAAATGTTATGTATGATTCCACTTACATGACATGTCTAGAACAGGCAAATTCACAGAAACAGGAAGTAGATTAGAGGTTACCAGGAGCTGGGGAGAGAGGTAAATGGAGAATTACTGCTTAATGTTTACAGTTAATTAACTGCAAACGTTTTGAAAATAGTAATGATACACAATACTGTGAATGTATTTAATGCCACCGAATTGCATAATTTTAAATGGTCAAAATGCAGCCAGGCGCGGTGTCTCCTGCCTGTAATCTCAGCCCTTTGGGAGGCTGAGGTAGGTCGGTCATGAGGTCAGGAGATCGAGACCATCCTGGCCAACACGGTGAAACCTCATCTCTACTAAAAATACAAAAATTAGTCAGGTGTGGTGGCAGGCGTCTGTAGTCCCAGCTACTCAGGAGGCTGAGGCAGGAGAATCACTTGAACCCAGGAGGTGGAGGTTGCAGTGAGCTGAGATCACACGACTGCACTCCACCCTGGGCGACAGAGTGAAACTCTGTCTCAAAAAAAAAAAAAAAAATATATATATATATATATATATATATATTACTTGTAGTAGTATTTCAACTATTACTACCACTATCACTGCCAATGTAGTACTATTTTTATATATTGACTACAGTAATATAGAACTATATTTTACTCCAGAGTGAATTCTTTCTTCAACAATGAGAAGGAACAGTGTAATGTAATAGAAAGAACATGAAATTTGGAGTGAGTTATTATCTAGGCTTCAGTGCAGTAACTGTGCAATACTGATAGCATATTAAACTATCTGTGTTTAATGAAGTCATAAAAATAGAAATGTCATTTTCAGAAATCAGTTCAAAGGTCAAAACTACTAGTTGGTAAAGTTATCATTATTTTGGTTATAGTCAGGTAATGGAAAGAAATGATGGGCTGAAGTAGGTTTATTAGTGAATAGGTGTTTTTAATAATCTATATGACTCAGTTGTTTCTATTAGTTTTTTTCTAGATTGTTTCTATTTTCTGGGATTTTTTCTGGTTTTCATATCAACTTTCATTTTCTTTCTCATTTCTGTGTTTAGCATGATAGGGAATTCCTCCAAGTTTCCTCCATTATTTAGCCACTTGATCATATAGCTATCTTACTATGATCTTGTTTGTTACATCACTGGTATACCTTATATGAAGTGAATTAAGTTAAAATTCATTTGTGTTTACACCATTTAATCATGGTATTTTAAGTGTAAGAAATAATTCTCAAATCAAGATTTGAACACGCGCTTTGGGAGGCCGAGGCGGGCGGACACTTGAGGTCAGGAGATCAAGACCATCCTGGCCAACCATGTGAAACCCCGTCTCTACTAAAAATACAAAAATTAGCTGGGTGGGGTGGTGCGTGTGTGTAATCCCAGCTACTCGGGAGGCTGAGGCAGGAGAATGGCTTGAACCTGGGAGGCAGAAGTGGCAGTGAGCCGAGATCACGCCACTGCACTCCAGCCTGGTGAGAGAGTAAGACTCCGTCTCAAAAAAAAAAAAAAGATTTGAACACTAGTTTCATTAGTAAGAATAAATGGTAATAAATATTAAAGAGTTTTAATGCATATTTAATAAAAATCATTTGGTTGGATATCTTTTTTTTAATGGAAACCAGAATGGTATTTATTATTTTACATTTGGGAGAGGAGATATCCTAAAGGGTCCAGAACACATAAGTCTCTTACATATGATACTCCTTTTTTTGTTGCTGAAGTGTACTTAATAAGCACGGATAAGTAATCAGAAGGTTCCTTGGTAAGCACTGAATTAGAACAAAGGCAGTTAGGTAATTTGGAGTTTAATAGCCTAGGGTACCTGATAGAGATGTGCTGGGGGTCACAACCCTATATGTAATTTTAAAGTTTCTAAGTAGCCGCATTTTAAAAAGTAAAAAGAAACAGATGAAATTAACTTTAATAATATATTTAACCCAATATATCTAAAATGTTATTTTAACATGTAGTCAATATATTAAAATTATTCTGTTTTTCATACTAAGTATTCAAAATCTGGTGTGTATTTTACACTTTTGTACATCTCAACTCATTCACTTGGTAGTTCCTTCAGTTGCTTAAGAAAAATTACTGAATGTTTCTGTCTCAATTTTCCCATTTTTATAATAGAGATAATTGCAAGGATTAAATTAGATAATATATGATACATACTTGGCATATGATCTTAAATAGAGCTTAGTTGCTTTCTAAAAAATACTTCAAACAGGTGAATATGACGTACAATGGCATCACTGTCTCAAGGCAAAGAACATTTTAAGGATTAAATTATCTGTAACTCCCAAATTCTCATCTCTTCCCCTTGGGCAGTGCTGGGCACACATGTCTCTCTGACTCCCTATTCAAATTACTTTAAAAAAGAAGCAAAATCAATGTTTGTTCACCAGTTGTAGCACATGTACCACACTAATGCAAGATGTTAATAACAAGGGAAACAAGGTCATGGGGAAGGACGGGCAGAAATATGTGAATGCTCTAATTTCTGCTCTATTTTTCTGTAAACCTAAAACTACTATAAAAAGTAAAAAGCTATGATTTCTTTCTTAAAAAAGTCAAACATGTTTGCTGTCAGTTCCTGATGCATGTTAGCTGTGACAGACAGCAGTAAAAGTGACAGTTTCAGCATTATTAAAATCATCAATAAGAGGAGCTTAGTTATGGATAAAAATCTAACAATATTTTCTCTTTTGATAGTCATTCATTATCTACCTCTTTTAAACTAATACATGGAAAATATATGCACAAAATGGTTGTTTTTCCTCCATGGTTGTTGGGGTGAATACTGGGAGTTATTGGTAGCATTCTGATGGTAATGGCAGAAATCTTTCATACTTTTTAAACACTATTGCTGGTTTTGAGAATATTTTCTTCTCCTAATTTCAGGTTGGGTGGGACTATATCAGCATACAAGATAGTACCAGACGAAATAGAAGAAATCAAGGTATAGTATGGCATTTTTCACCTCTGCAAACACTTAGCATTTTGGTGAGGGGTAGGGAAGAGTTGCTTTTTCTTTATGCAATTGATATTTGGCTATGTTAGAATATTATTTAATTCTTAGTTATCTTAGTTAAATTAAAAATTTATATGTATCCCAGCACTTTGGGAGGCCGAGGCAGGTGGATCATGAGGTCAGGAGATCGAGACCATCTTGGCTAACATGGTGAAACCCCGTTTCTACTAAAAATACAAAAAATTAGCCGGGCGCGGAGGCGGGCGCCTATAGTCCCAGCTACTCGGGAGGCTGAGGCAGGAGAATGGCGTGAACCCAGGAGGCGGAGGTTGCAGTGAGCCAAGATTGCGCCACTGCACTCCAGCCTGGGCAACAGAGCGAGACTCCGTCTCAAAAAAAAAAAAAAAATTATATGTATCAGATAATCACCATCAGATTTATCTGCCATTTGCAATGAATTTCTGACTACAATATTAGGAGAATCAAAAAGGAACCCTTTCCTGTGTAGTTCATTAAAAATCTACATAAGAAAACACTGTGTATAAGCATTGGTGTGCGTAATGGATTATCTTTTTATCTTGTTGCAATTTCTTTTCCCTGTAAGCCTTCACCACTTTTAAATAATATCAATCTTTTAGTACATGTTTTTCTGGGTTCCTTTGAAAACACAATATGCCAATTTCAATTAAAAATGTACATTACAGTAATGAAAAAATGACTTACTCTTTAAAAATTAGAGCATTATGGCATTATTCTGTCTCTAACATTTTACTAAGTCTTATGGAATATTAATCTTCTAACATAATATATTGTTCTTTTTCAAAAGCAAGATTGAATAATTGGATGTTAATAATGAAGAATAAACAATTACTGGTTAAATTGTTAACAATGACATGTAAAGATCTCAACAAATCATTAAGCTTGATCTGATTAAACTTTTCAATATCAAGTTCAATAAATTCAAATCTTTCAATAAATTCAAATTCAATTCAAAATAATTATTTAATTCTATGACTCAAGACTCAAGGGGCTTTTTTTTTTTTTTTTTGAGACAGAGTCTCGCTCTGTCACCCAGGCTGCAGTGCAGTGGCATGATCTTAGCTCACTGCAACCTCCAGCCTCCTGGGTTCAAGTGATTCTCCTGCATCAGCCTCCCGAGTAGCTTGGAATTATAGGCACGTGCCACCACACCCAGCTACTTTTTTTTTTTTTAATTTTATTTTAGTAGAGACAGGTTTTCTTCAAGTTGGCCAGGCTGGTCTTGAACCCCTGACCTCAGGTGATCCACCTGCCTTGGCCTCCCAAAGTACTGGGATTAAGGCATGAGCCACTGTGCCCAGCCTCAAGGGACATTTTTAAAAAGAAAAAAAATCTTGTAATTTGTTTGCATTATTTTTAAATCAAGTAAGCCCATTGATCCATTATATGGTACACTATTAGCTTCAGTATGTCAAGTGTTCTAATGTATGGTCAACATCAGTAATTAATGTGGTAATTCTAGCTTCAAAAAAAATTTCAAGAAATTTATTCCAACTTTGTGTGAACTCATAAAATATTTTAGGTAGGAGGAACTTTTGGTCTAATCCAGGTCTCTCATTTTTCATATGAGGAAACTGAATAAAGATTTTTTTTTGACATTCAATAATGACTTCTAAAAATATCATCAAGTGTTGTTAAAGAGTTGGAAAAGCATGAGGATATTACTTCTTAAAATATATTTTATAATGACTCAAAAATTGAACTCTAGAAACTTTAAGCAATTAATATATATAAATAAGCAACATTTATGTAAAGAATATTGAATTGAAATTATGTATTATAAAGGCACCCTGTCTGATAATACAATTAAAATGTGTGTTAACTGATGAAGATAAACCAAGAGTTTTATGGAAATACATAGGAGGGACACCTGAACCTTGGAAAAAGTAAATCAGCAAAGTCTTTCCAAGAGGTAACCCCCAGGAAATTGGAGTTTTATACAGAAGCATAGACATGAAATAATAGGATACCAGATTATAGGGTTTAAAATAAAGACTGGTAAGATAAAGGGCTGGAAACAGGCCTTTATCCCATGTTAAGAAGTTTGGTTTTTATCCTGAAAATTATGGGATTCCTTTATATGATTTTTAAGGAAGAAAGTAACATAATCATTTTGGTACTTTTTTTTAAAGCCTTACTATGATGAGTGAGAAAAGTGATTTCAGCAGAGGAGAGGTTCTACCTAGATGGAAGGAGACCAGGTTACAGGAATGTAGGCACAAAATGATTAGAACCTGAACTCAAGCAGTGACAATGAGGCTAGAGAAGAAAACAAGATTTGAAAAATATTATTTCAGAAAGTAGAATCAGCAATACTTGATAACTTATTGGATGTTTAGGGGAAAATGGAAAGATTGACTCAGATTTCTGGCTTGGGAAATTGAGTAGATGGTGTTGCTGTTAACTTAAAAAGGATGTTTTGGAGACAGAATATTATTAATAGGAAAGAGGATGTTTTGGACTTACTGAGTTTGAGGTCCCTCTCAGATTACCAAATATCCAATAAGTCATTGAATAAATCAGCCTGGAACACAGAAGAGAAATACAATCTAGTAATTGATATTAAGATTTGTTTTCATGCAAGAGAGTTAATTGAGGCCATGCTAGTCAGTGAATGGAATCTCACGGAAAAGTTATATGAGGTATTAAAATTGGGCTGAAGATGTAGCCTTAAGGAAGACTTACCCTAAAGGCAGAGTATTAATATATTATTTAATTAGTTTAATTAATTAGCAGGACTGTTGCCTATTTTTAAATAGTGATTTTTTTCCTAAAGGAATCAGTTTTTTTTTTCATTGTGTGTGCTTTTTTTATTTTAGAGTTATAAGAGTTATTCCTCAGGATATTCCTTTTAAAAAAAAGCAGGATTCATGGATCATATGTAACATAATTTTTCCGTCGATTACTGGTATTAAATCTAAAATAACTTGAGAGTTTGAGGCCTGAGGCATTAAAAAAAAAGAGGAATTCATCTTGCTTTCAAAGTACTCAAAGAAAAACTGTTCTAAAACATTTCACCAATATTTGATGGCACATTAGCATTTTCAGCTGAAATCAGTTATAATCGTTTTTGTTTTGGCTGAAAGAAATGTGAAGCATATGGATGTAATGTTCATTTCAGTTGGGTAATATCTGAGTAATCTTAAATTGTCTAAACAGAACAATTGAGTTTGAATTTGATATACTACCTATAGTATATACCATGTATAAATAAATATGCATATGTATTTTGCTATTAAAATAATACGACTGATTAAACATAAATCACATTTTGGCAGATGTGGGAATCTTTCACAATTTTTTAGCACCAGAAATTATCGAGTTCGTAAATTTTTTCAATTAAACATATATTTATTGATTGTAATAAATCACTTCAAAACAGTGAATGGATTCTTAGCCCTTAGCCACATAAAGAGTGAATAAATTCCTGGCCCAATCAGAAGTCCCTTTTTCACCCTAGATGTAACCACTATTCTGATTTCTTTCTTTTTTTTTTTTTTTTTTTTTTTTTGATACGGAGTCTCTGTCGCCCGGGCTTGAGTGCAGTGGCACGATCTCAGCGCACTGCAACCTCTGCCTCCCGGGTTCAAGCAATTCTCCTGCCTCAGCTTCCCAAGTAGCTGGGACTACAGGCATGTGCCACCACACCCAGCTAATTTTTGTATTTTTAGTAGAGACAGGGTTTTGCTATGTTGGCCAGGCTGGTCTCAAACCTCCTGACCTCAAGTGATCCGCCCGCCTCGGCCTCCCAAAGTGCTGGGATTACAGGCTTGAGCCACCGCGCTCGGCCTACTATTATGATTTTTATGATTATCAATTCCTTGCTTTTGTTCCGTTTTACCAACTATATACACATCCCTAAACATTACAATTCATGTTTGCTCTCTTTGAACTTCATATGAATTGAATCATATTGTATGCAGTTTTTTTGTGCCTTGCTTTTTTATCAACCCTTTTTTTAGGATTCATTCATGTTATTGACTGTAACTAAGGTCTTTGCTTAATTGTAAAATACACCACTGTACCACAGATCACTGAGACATCCTACTGTTGAATATTTAGCTTGTTTCCATTTGGAAAGATTATGAAAAGTGATGCTATAAACATTATTATAAGAGCATCCTGGTACTCATGTATAAGCTTCTCTGAAGTGTATACTGAAGAGTGGAATTCCTGGGTATTAAGAAACATGTGTTTTCAACTTTCCTGAATGAAATCTCACTTTTCTAAAGTAGTTATGCCAGTTTGCACTACCATCTTGAATGCATTTATTTTAAATAGATATATTTAAATATTCTTTATCTGCAACATATATTAATATAGATTTTATTTATATGTGAGATGACTAAATTGATACAATATTTTTTAAATGTGTCTTTGTTTTTCCAGCCCATGGGAAAAATCCTGAGGGATAATTCTTAATGAAAAAGTCCGTTTTTGCCCCACTGGTTTGAATTTTGCCTCATGTATCATATACTAAATTTTCCAGTTTAGGACACACATATACATAAGTCTGTCTTTTCCTGAACTTCTGTTCCATTAATCTATTTATTCTTTTCTCAGCACTGTATGGTTTTGATTATAGTGCTTTTTAGCATAGTAGGAAAGGTCCTGTGTTGTTTTTCTTTTTTATTGGCTCGTGTATTGATTGCCCCAGATAACATTATAGTATCTCTGTCATGTTTCAAAAGTATTCCTGCTGAGGAGACTTCCAGCCAAGATGAAGTAGCTTCATTCCTTCCAGATCCTTCCTATTACTACTAAAAATGCCTAGGCATTATAAAATAAACATAGAAAGATTCTGGGCCAGGTGCGGTGGCTCATGCTTATAATCCCAGCACTTTGGGAGGCCAAGGTGGGCGGATCACGAGGTCAGGAGATTGAGACCATCCTGGCTAATACGGTGGAACCCCGTCTCTACTAAAAATACAAAAATAATAATAATAATTAGCCATGCATGGTGGCATGTGTCTGTAGTCCCAGCTACCTGGGAGGCTGAGGCAGGAGAAGAATAGCTTGAACCTGGGAGGTGGAGGATGCAGTGAGCTGAGATGGTGCCACTGCACTCCAGCCTGGATGACAGAGCGAGACTCCATCTCAAAAACAAACAAACAAACAAAAAAAAAAAAACGAAAGAAAGAAAGATTCTGAAAGATGGAAAGAAGAAGGCAGACTACCTGGCTACCTGGGAACCTCAGGAATTGAGAAATGACATGGCAGTGAGTTACTTGGGTTTCCTTATTCTCTCCTGTATATTCTGGACAGGATACTGAAGAAAGCCTTCAACCTGGAACCACCAACGGTGGCATAAACAAAAAATACCCCTACAAAAGCCTGTTTGTCTAGCCAACAGACCAGGACAAGGGTCACCTAAGAGGCAAGAATGGCTTTTCAGCAATTATTTGCCCTACTACAGCTAAGCACCAATGGAAAAACTATTCAGTTCTCTTATAGTTTCAGTTGAGTCAAGCAGGCAGCTGATACTCCACATCACCCCCTGCCATCCCACAGAAGTAAGTGGCATAGTTCTGAATCCCTCACCTGGTGGTGGCAGCAGGCTGAGTAGGGAGCCCTTCTTACATCTTTCACCTTGCAGAGCAGATGTCATTCTGATTTCCTGGCTATGATATTAAAGTTGAAACCAAGCAGAAGTTGATCTGTCACCAGCCCAGTGGAAACAAGCTGTGCTCCAATTTTCCCAGCAGGTTAGTGTCAGTGGAGTCCAGTGATGAGCTGAGGCTCCATCCCCATTCAGTATCAGTGAGACTTAACAAGGCAGCACAAAGTAGAGCTAGCCACCACTGTTTCACCTTTCCTTTCCCACGTAAGTGAGGCCAGGCAGAGAGGCAAACCTCTACCCCCAGCTGTATCAATAAGACTAAGCAAGGTGAGGCTATTGGTACTTCTGCTCACAATATGAGTCAACCATCTACTCTCCCTGACCCTTGGTATTAGCATGTGCCCCTACTTGGTATCAACTGTGGAGCAAGGTAATGTCAACTTTCACCAGAAAGGTCTCAGCAGAGCCAAGAGGGGAGCTGAACTTCTACCTTACAGTCTTAAATTAAGCAGTGTGAATCAGTGCTTCACTTTTGCCGGAGTAGTGTCAGTGAGACCTTGCAGAAGCTGAACATACATGTCCATAAGGCCCTCATGTTACATTGCAACATGGGGGACATCTGCTAAAAAAGATTAGTCTCATATAAAACACCAAATGTCCTAGGTGACAATAAAAATATCAGTTATCATCCCAAGAACAAGGAAAATCACAGCATGAGTGAGAACAAAACAGTCTACAAACACCAACACAAAGAAGATTCAGGTGTTGAAATTATCTGACAAAGATTTTAAAGCACCTATTATAAAAGTGCCTCAACAAGCAACTATTAATTCTCTTTAAAAATGAAAAAATAGAAGATCTTGCCAAATAAATAAAAATTATAAAAGGAACCAAATAAAAATTATAGAACTGAGAAATACCATCACCAATATAGAAAACTTACAGGGGGCAACAGACAGAAGTGGCACATTTTTCAAGTGCTGGGAGAAAAGAACTGTCAACTACAAGTGCCATACTCAATGAAGTTATTCTTCAGGAATGAGTAAGGACATAAACAAGAAAACTGAAAGAATCTGTCACTAGAAAACCACTCTGAAAGAGTGGCTAAATAAATTCTTTAAAGAGAAAGGAAGTAATAGAAAAAGGCCTGAAATTTCAGAAAGGAGAGAACAGCAGAATGGGTCAGTACAATGACTGTATTTTCTTATAATTTTTAAAATCACAATTATACTGTATAATATGGTACTCTATATATGTACATACTTAACACAATCATATTTAAAATGTGGAAGGGTAAAGTTCCCTAAATGGAGGTAAGATTTCTATATTTCACTTGGAATGATAAAATGTCAATACTGGTAGATTGTGGTAAGTTATATCTGTCTATTGTAATACTGAGAACAACCACTAAGAAAAGTATACAAAGCAATATACTCAAAACGCTATGAATAAAGGTAGAATTCTAAAAAGTGTTTAAGTAATTCACAGTAAGCAAGCATATAAAAACAGGAAAAAGAAACAGGACAAAAACAGAAAATAGATAATAAAATGGCAGACTTAAGGCCTGTGGTCTTAATACTTACCTTAAATATAAATAACCTAAATATGCCAATTAAAAGACAGATTTTGATAGAATGGATTTTTAAAAAATGATCCAAAAATGCCATTCTAAAGAAACTAATTTCAAAAACAATGACATAAGTAGGTAGTAAGCAGTAGGATACAGAAGGATGGCGAAAGATGTATGTGTGAAAATAAATTTAAAAAAAAAAAAAAAAAACAGGAGTGGGCTAGGGACAGTGGCTTACGCCTGTAATCCCAGCCTTTGGGAAGGTCGAAGCGGGTGGATCAGCTGAGGTCAGGAGTTGTAGACCAGCCTGGCCAACATGGTGAAACCTGTCTCTACTAAAAGTACAGAAATAGCCAGGCATGGTGGCACATGCCTGTAGTCCCCACTACTCAGGAGGCTGAGGCAGGAGAATAGCTTGAACCTGGGAGGTGGAGGTTGCGGTGAGCCAAGATCACACCAGTGTACTCCAGCCTAGGTGACAGAGTGAGACTCCATTTCAAAAATAAATAAATAAAATTTAAAAAGCATTAGTGGCTATATTAATATCAGACCGAGTAGACTTCAGAAGAAGAAAAATTCTGGAGACGGAGAGGTCATCCCATAATGTGAAAGGCTCAATCCACCAGGAAAACAGCGATCTTAAAAGTATGTGTACCAAAAATTGAAATATACAGAATGCTCCACCAAAAATTAAACAACACGCTTTTTTTTTTCAAGCACACATGAAACATTTACCTTGGAAAACCATATCCTGAGTCATAAAACAAACCAAAACAGTACTTAAAAATTGAAATTATGCAGAGTATGTCCTCTGATCATAATGGAACCAAACCAAAAAAAAAAAAAAAATCAGGAAAAGCTCTAATATATGCTAGAGGAAATTAAAAGATACTCTAGTAAATAAATAAGACGTCTCAAATGAAATTTTAAAAATTTGCGCAATCAAACGAAAAATGAAAATATAACACTGGAAAGCAGTGAAAGCAGGGCTGAGAGGAAAAATTATATGCAATGCAGACATTAAGAGAAGAGGAAAGTTCTCAAATCAGTAATCTTTTTCCTCCAGAAACTAGAAGAAGAGGAAAATATATTCAGAGCAATCAAAAGAAAGAAAACAATGAATTAAGTATTGAAATAAATAAATTTGAAAACAGGAAAACAATAATCAGTGAAATAAAATCTGCTTCTTTATAAAGCTCAAAGAAATTGGTAAGCCTCTTGCTAAATTGCAAAGATAAAGGAGAAAGGGCACAATCACCAATGTCATGAATAAAACGAGGAGTATTACTACAGCTCTTCTATTCTTTAAAAGGATAATTAGGTAATGCTATTAAAAACTTCATAGTCATGAATTGTACAGGTTAGCAGAAATGGACCAATTCCTTGAAAATCACAAACTTCTAAAACTAACCAAGATGAAATAAACAATCTACATGGTATAAAAGCCATTAAATAAATTCATAATGAAAAAGTTCCTGAAAAAGAAAGCCTCAGGACTTTCTTTTTGGTTTCACTGGAGAATTCTACCAAATATTTAAAAAAGAATTATCATCAATTTTACTCAGTCTCCTCCAAAAAAATAAAAGATGAGGAAATACTTTTCATGAGTCTAGTATAATGTTAATACCAAAAACAGAGAAAGACAGTGCAAACAAAGAAAATGGAAAACCAGTATCTCTTACGAACTAAAATCCTCAATAAAGTATTATCAATTAAATCCAGCAATGTATAAAAAGAATTAAGTGCTATGACCATATGACATTTGTTTGAAATATGCAGAAAACTACTTCAGTAGTAGAAAAACAATAAATCTAATCTACCATGTCAACGAGCTAAAGATGAAAAATCAAATGATCATATCAATTGATGCAAAAATATCATCTGACAAACTTCAAAACCCATTCATAATAAGAACTCTCAGCAAACTAGGACTAGATGGGACCTTAACTTGATTAAGAGCATCTAGAGAAAACCTATAGCTAACAGCATACTTAATGATGAAAGAATGTTTTCCTTCAAAAATTGGAAACAAAGCAATAATATCTTCTCTGACTACTTTTATTCAACATAGTACTAGAAATGCTAGGTAGCACAATAAGGCAAGAATATGTGCTAAAACCACATAGATTAGAAAGTAAGAAATAAAACTCTCCCTGTTTGCAGACCACTTGATTATCTGCATAGGAAAAAATGACTATAAGAATAAGTCATTTTAGCTGCTTTGTGGCATATAAGATAAACACAAAAAGGAAAAAAATCAATTGGATTTCTATATACTATAAACAAACATTTGGAAACTGAAATTTAAAATAACACCATTTACAGTTGTTCAAAAGAAAATAAAATATTTAGATACAAACTTACAAGCACACGTTATCTTTATGCAAAAACGGCCAAACAACAAAGAAATAAAAGGACACTTGAATAAAGACACATTGTGTTCAAATACTGAAAACTTCAGCATAGTAATGATGTCAGTTCTCCCCTAATTGAACCATAAATTTAATGCTATACCTATCAAAATTCTGGCAAGTGTTTTGTGGCTATAAAATTATATATATTTATTCTAAAATTATATGGAAAAACACAAAACCTAGAACAGCTAAGACAATTTTTAAAAAGAAAAAAGTGGAAAGAATAACTCTACCCAATGAAAGTTTCATTCTGTATCTACAGTATTCAAGATGGTGTAGTATTGGCAGAGAAATAGAAACATAAATCAATGAAACAGAATAGAGAACCTATAATAGGCTTATACAAATATATTCAATTGGTTTTTAATAAAGATGCAAAAGCAGTTCAGTGGAGAATAGACTTCAACAAATGGTGCTGGAACAATTGGAAATCGACAGGCAAGAAAAGAAGAAGTATCTCAGTCTATGCCTCATGCTTTATTACAAAATTAATTCAAAATACATAGTAGACTTTAATAGAAAAAGTATAATAAAAATATATATCTATATAAAAAACTGTAAAATTGTCAGAAGAAAAAAAAGCAAAAATCTTTATGACCTGGGGCTAGATGAAGAGGCCTTAGACTCAACACAAAAAGCACGGTTCATACAATGTAAATTTCACAAACTGGAGCTCATCAACATATAAAAATTTTGTTCTGTGAAAGAATGAAAACAAAAACTGCAGGCCAGATGCAGTGGCACAGTCCTGTAATCCCAGCACTTTGGAAGGCCAAGGCAAGTGGATTACCTGAGGTCAGGAGTTCGAGACCAACCTGGCCAACATGGTGAAACCTTTTCTCTACTAAAAATACAAAAACTACCCAGGCATGGTGGTGGGCACCTGTAATCCCAGCTACTCTGGAGGCTGAGGCCGGAGAATCGCTTGAACCCGGATGGTGGAGGTTGCGGCGAGCCAAAATGGCGCCACTGCACTCCAGTCTGGGCAACAGAACGAGACTCTATCTCAAAAAGAAAAAAAAAGAAAACAAAAACTACATACTGGGAGAAATTATGTGTTAACTGCATATCCAACAAAGGGCTTCTAACTGTGATTTATAAAGAACTCTCAAACTCAGCAGTACCAATATATTTAGTTAGAATATGGGCAAAAGACATGAAGAGACATTTCATTGAAGAGGATATACAGATAGCAAATAAGAACGTGAAAAGTTCTTCAATATCATTAGCCATTGGTGTGTTCCAATGATCATTAGCCATTGGTTTGTTCCAATGATCTTCCCAAAGGAATTGACCTTATTTGAAATAGAATGTGAAGGAGTTCAAGCCTGAGGGCACCCTCTAACACACTGGAGATTTTGGTGATAGGTAAGCAAAACCAAGAAACTATTAATACCAAAATGTCTTTTAGTGGGTGAATGATTAAACAGACTCTCATTACATCCATACTGTGGAATACTATTGTGTGATCAAAAGGAAGAAGAATGAACTATTGTTGGATCTCAAGGACATGCTAGATGAAAAAGCCTATCTCAAAAGGTTGTAGGCTGGGCGCGGTGGCTCACGCCTGTAATCCCAACAATTTGAGAGGACAAGGTGGGCAGATCACTTGATGTCAGGAGTTTGAGACCAGCCTGGCCAACATGGTGAAACTTTGTCTCTACTAAAAATACAAAAATTATCTGGGCATGGTGGTACACCCCTGTAGTCTCAGCTACTCGGGAAGCTAGGCAGCAGAATTGCTTGAACCTGGAAGGCGGAGGTTGCAGTGAGCCGGAACTGCACTACTGCACTCCAGCCTGGGTGACAGAGTAAGACTGTTTCTCAAAACAAAACAAAACAAAACAAAAGCTGTATATTGTATTACTGCATTTATATCTAATGTTTTTGAAATGCTAAAATTCTGCACCTGGAAAATAGTGATGTCAGAGGTTTAGGGAGGAGAAATAGGAAGAAAGGTTGTTATGCATATGAAAGTGTTACACAAGGGATATGTATGATGGAATTGTTCTGTGTCTTACTATGGTGTTGGTCACACATATCTGCATATGTACATAATAAAATTGCATAGAAGTAAATACACACAAATGAATAAATGTAAAATTGGTGTAATCTAAATACCATTGGTGGATTGCATTATACTCCTTCTTGTTTGTGATATTGTACTGCGGTTGTTACATTTGGAGAAAAGTTGCTGAAGGGCTTTTCTATCTACATGAGAATCCATAATTATACCAAAATAAAAAGTTATTTGTTTTTTATAGACAGAGAGTCTCACTATATTGCCCAGGTTGGTCTCAAACTCCTGCACTCAAGCAGTCTTCTGCCTTGCCCTCCCAAAGTGCTGGGATTACAGGCATGAGCCCCCATGTCCAGCTTTCTTTTAAAATTATTTTTAGTCATCCTATTTTTGTTTTGTTCTATTAAATGGGACATTTTCTTTATATATTTTTATTTTACCACAAATGTTTTCTCTGTTGTTCTATACATTTTTACTTTTTAAATTCTCTATATATTTTTAACTTAATTGAAATATAAGATACTTTTAAAAATGAAGTTATCACTGGATCCACTCCTACAAATTGTGCATGAGGAACTCTAGGAACCCATTCTCCAATGTAACAACATTACTGATGAAAACTATAAAGAAATATCTACTTAAAGTATCTGGATATTGTTCCTAGGGCCCACAGCAAATGAGAAAAAAAATGTATTAAAGTAAATCCACTAAACATCAGGTAAAAAGGAGTCTGTGGCACTTGAACCACAACCTGATCCATTCCTTCTTCATATGCAGCTTGATGGAAGCTTCACAGGGCCGGTGTGACCTAGAGTATGAGGCTTTCTCTCCCCTAAGCACCAGAGTAAGGGATATATGTCTGCTAAGGTGAACAGGCCTTTGTCATTTCTTGTCACTTCTGTTCTGATTTGCAGTGGCTAAATTTCTTATGGGTGGAGCCAAAAGGTCAGGATTTCCTTGCTCTACTCAGCACCCCTTCTCCATAGGATGGAAGCTATAGCCCAGATGCAACAGTATTAGAATCCTGGAGCCCCAGTCACCCTTAATTCAGTTTTCTCATAGAACAGAACATCCACAACAGGAGAGTTGAGTGTAGAAGACCATAGTCTATCATACCTACACAGCACTTTGAACAGCGGCCCAGAGATTTTGTTCAGAAAGAGAGGCAGTTCATAAGAACAGTTTGTTCCAATTACCTTCCCAAAGGAACTGACCTTATTTGAAAGAGAATGTTGGGGAGTTCAAGGCTAAGGACACCCTCTAAGACAATGGAGATTTTGATGGTAGGTGAGCAATTCCGAGGAGGTGCATAACCAGTCTATAAACAAGAGGCTAAAATAGCTAGTTGACCAGAAAGAGTCGGAGAAAGAGTTGACTAAAAAGAGTCCTCTTGGGGTCAGAACAAACCTCAAAATTTGAACTCAAAAACTATCTCTCTTGAGTTAAATTGGATTCGACTGTAGAGCAGTTTATGTCCCAGGGCATTGTTTAAAATAATAGTGCAGTCAGCCAAAAAGTAGTGGAGTCTAGCAAACCAGTGTGGTAGAAAAAAAAAGGCAGATAGCTTAACAGCTTAACAGAGAGATCAAGGAAAGAAAAAGATAAAGAGAGCCCTACTAAAACAGACAGTCATCCCTAAGTGACTGTGTGAGTGCCTAGACTGAGCACTTTGAGAAATTATATCAGAAGCTTCACAGTGGGTACAAACAGACTTAACTAAAATAGCATCACCAATTCAGTAAACAAATAAGCAAACAACAACAAAAAAGCCCTGTTGAAGAGGAGGGGAATCAGCATCCAGAGTTGCTATCATATGTTACATAACAGATCTAGTTTTCAACTAAAATTATGAGACATGCAGAGAATAGTAAGTACATGAAATAGTAGTACATGCACAGTGTATCTTCTGCCAACCTCCTAGCTCATCCTATAAGAGTGCCTTAACTCCTGGGAATGCAGCCCAGTAGGTCTTGGCCTTATTTTACCTTTCCTATTCAAGATGGAGTCGCTCTGGTTCAAATGCCTGTGACATATTTCCCCCCTCCCTTTTATAAGACAACCCTTAATCCTTTTAAAGGTTGTAGAGGGACAAACTTCTTTAGGCTGAATAGTGGGAATGATATTCCTGCCTGACTATTAGTGTCTCTTGTATTCAGGGTAAGGAGGAGTGACATCAGAAACCATCAGTATGTCAAGGGCCAACAAAAGGTGATATCTGGAAAATTAATAAGTGGTCAGTTTAAGAGAACATTAAGTAAGCTTATTCTGCGTTCCTACACATAGAGTACAACAGCAATATATTCCACAAGAGTTAAGCTAAATAAGCAAAATTACCCCAAGTAATCTAAATAAGAAGGCTTTCCATGAACTGGGCAATTGTTGGAACCAAGCTGATATTCTGGTTAGTGGTTGATTCCAATACATGCCCAGAATTAGGATACTGTTTTAGATTTTCACATTACCCATTACTCTTGTTTCTTCTGAGCTACAACCAGAGATCACTGATTGGTTCACAGGAATAAACAGGGTTAGTCTAAATTGCAGGAAAAAACTCAAAAACAACTAATGAGACTAGAATTTTATAACAGATGTCCCATAGTTCTTGAAACATAATTTTTTTCTTTCCAGTCTCATATTTTTACTAAAGACAAATCATGGTGAAAATGATCTACTTTATTATACTTGGCCTAATTATTTGTATAAAGTGCAGCAAGAATAATTATTTTTCACATAGGCTTTAAAATTGGCTTTGATGGAACTCTGTTTCATAAAGAATCTCAGACAAGACTTTCTTAAAGCTGAGCCCAGCAATGGGTTTCTACCCTCAGATACCAATGAGTTGGGTAAGGTCCTCTCCTCTTGAGGTCCCAAGATAACTCGGAATTCCTGGGCCTGTCAGAAAGTGACATTCTTTAATTACCACAAGTCAGGAACACTGTACAGGGACTGTGCAAACAAATTATAAGGCCAGTTTTCCCAGGGGGTTTTTATTGGCTCTGTATGTCATTTGATTCCTTACAAGAAAGCATGCCATTCCAGTCAAAGCTTTGGTAAATCAACCAGTTTCTCCAATTGTGTCCTGTTACAAATAAAAACAGATTCTTCTTGCACTTATGCAAATAGCTATATTGCCATAAATGAAAAATATTCACAAATAGTTTCAAATTTCTGGAGAAATTGGGTAGAGACAAACAAACATGCTCCAAATTTTGTTCATAGCAGTATATTTTACTCAATTGTTAACAGCTGTCAGTAGCTCAAAAGAAATGTTTCCTTAACTGAAAAACAAAACAAAGGATCAGCAATGTTTTAAGAAAAGTCAAAAAAGATTACTTCAGTCTTCTATTAGTTTAGTCAATTCAGTCAACTCCTGCCGTGCTTGACATTCACAAACATTTCAGCTCTCTGTGAGTACTGAATGTTTTTTCCTCTATTCTAATGTCACAATCTCCAAACTTATCAGAAACCTGCATTCAAGAGCACCTGTCAGAGTCCTATAGCTGATTATAAGCCACCTTTTGAAGAGGATCAAAACAAGACAACAGTTAATCTATGAATGACAAAATATTGACAAATCATGTTTTTGACTGTGATTGCCCTAAAATACACAATGACATATGATGATTTTATGTAATATTTATAATTATTAATGATAACATACTCTAAATCATATCAGAATTGTGGGAGTTTCCCATTATTTTGGAACACATACCAGTAACATATTTATACAAATACAGCTAAAATAAGGCTAACATCATTTCACATTTGACATTGCATCCTGTATGATTTTTATACCAAATAAACATTTCATCTTTGCATTCATGTGCTATTAATGTTAAACCCACTCCTTTTTGTTTGTTTTTATTTATGTATTTTTTGAGACAGAGTTTCGCTGTTTTTCCCAGGCTGGAGTGAATGGTACAATGTCAGCTCGCTGCAACCTCCACCCCCTGGGTTCAAATGATTCTCCTACCTCAGCCTCCCAAGTAGCTGGAATTACAGGCGCCCGCCACCAGGCCTGGCTAATTTTTTGTAGTTTTAGTAGAGATGGGGTTTCACCATGTTTTAGTAAAGATGAGGTTTCGCCAGTAGGCTGGTCTGAAACTCCTGACCTCAGGTGATCCACCCACCTCGGCCTCCCAAATAAACCCACTTCTTAATAAAACCTATCCAGTTTTAATCAGTTTGACCATAAGGTAAGATTTTTCTAAATCTTTTATAACCCACAATTTCTGTTAAAGAGCAGATCAGTGTTCTGAGATAAACCCTGTTGTGCTTTTATTCCAATGTTCAATTTATGGAAAAACTGAATAATATGCCTTTAACTATCCAGTATGTTCATACACAGAATCTCTTTTACAATTAATTTTTCACAAACCTTCCACAATTTGTTCAAACCTTCGTCTTTATCCTAACTTAAAACAATCCTTTAATATTTAATCTAGCCAAAAAATTCCACATTTCCATGCCTTCTTATAATCTTTTACCAAAAGTACATGTTACTTTCCTTACACACTTTGCATGTAAAACTGTTTCTTCAGTACTTTCAATTATGTGTTACAATGTTAACTCAGCAATTTTTATTTTTAAGCCAATTAATTAGAGCTCTTTCATATGTAAACATCATACACACAACACATATAAATACACACACAGACATAAGATCCAGTAGTTATAAGGTTTTTCACTTGCCAGTTTCTTAATTAAATTACTGGCTTTAGGGTTGATCCCTTGGAGGAACAGGGCCAGGAAAGCATGCAGTTTCTATGGCCTAATAACCAGGCTCAGCTGGAAGGCAGAAACAGGTCCCCAGAATTAAGGGTCTCATTTTTATACTGAATCCTGGATCCCCAAAAGAGAAATGCTATTGAACAAAACAGTGTGATGATTTTACTGTGCATTTCATTGCAAAGCAGTCTGAAGCCAATCAGCCCATTCTGTGATTAGCCCATCTCCATGGGAATCTTCTCTCTTAGTTGGGGGTGGGGACATCGTCATACCATCCAGGTGGTCAGGAGCATGCTTCTGTAATCCAGATGTGCAGAGAGCTGAGTATCTTTCCATAACTAACATTAGCTATCCCCAAAAGTATATTTCCTACCCAGTTGTTTTACACACCAAAGTTCTCTCATAATGTGAAGTAATTTCTGGTATCCCGAAAAATAAAAAACAAAATAACGTAATGCAAGACAAAACAGAACCTTAGATTTTGAGAGAGATCTGGCTACTTTCAATTCCTGGGGTTTCATGAGGAAAACAGAGGTTTTTCCCAAAATGGGGTCTGTGGCGCCTTCTCTGTTTTTCCCTAGGCTGTTAAAGCTTGAATATTTACTTTTAATTAAGCTTTTAACCATAGCACTCTTTTAAAAAAGTCTTTTAAAAATCTCTTATTACCCAGCTTTAGTCATGCCAAACTGCCAATATTTCTGGCTTTTGAACTTTACTAAATGTAACCTCCCAGGTGCTCAGAGAAAGGAAAGTTTAAGACAGTTCATGGAGGAGAGGCAAATCAACAAATGGCAAAGGTTACCCAAAGATCAGCCAGGAAGTACTCATTACCTAGGCTGAAAATCGAACCTGAATCCAGGGCCACTATTGGGAAAAGACAAAGCTTTAACTGCTAAGCTACAGCATTGGGCAATTTCCATTGCCCTTCCCAGAAAAAGCCTAGAGCAGTAAATTTTGAATTTGATATGGCTTTTAACTGCTCAAGATAATTTTTAGAGCTAACTAGGACATGAACCCCAAAATTCCTATTTCCTGGAAGGTAGAGACCAAGAGAAGGTACTGCCACGTGATTGCAAGGTCAAGCTCCCAAGGACATTTTTCAGCATGTGGTCTCTGGGCAAGATGGTTGCCCTGTGTAACAGAAAAGATAGGAAAGGGAAAGGGGAGAAAGGGTTTGCACTGCCTGTGGCAGGGCGGGGAGGGTCAGGGAACTCAGGAGCTCAGGGAAGCCAGAGAAAGTCGCACCCATTGCAGTGACACTGAATGAAAAGTTCAGGCAGCCACTTGTCAGTAACGAAGGGTTTTTTTTCCACCAGACCCATCAGCTCTCAAGTTTCCCCCTTTGGGGAGAAAAAAGCTTCCCATGTGCCATAATTTTGCACATGCCTAATTCTGTCACCAACAGCCATCAGCAAAGATTGCAAGGCAGATTAATCCAAAGAGAATAATAATTAAAATTCTTTAATGCCAAATACATTTTTAGCCAAATGAACTTTACCAAGAGGGCCTCTAACCCCCTCAATCTTAGGAAGAACTCTAACCTTCCTCTGTTGGGCCTTGAACCCAAGTTCAGTCAAGCATCCTTGCCTTTTATCAAGAGGGGCCTCTAACTCTCCCAAGTTGGGACTCAAACCCAATCCCATCCTTTACCTGGGTACCCCACGACTTACTGAAAGTTGGCCAATCAGTGCTGCAGTCTATTTCCTTTGGGTTGGGGTTTCCTCAGTATTGTCCCTTTGGGGGTTATCAGGGAGATGCTGCCTGAACAGGGTCCCGATCCAGCCCCCAAGAGAGGGTTGTTGAATCTCACACAAGAAAGAATTCAAGACAAATCCATAAACTGAGAGCAAGTTTATTAGATAAATAAACAGAATGGCTACCCCATTGGCAGAGCAGCAGCATGAGCTGCTGGTTGGCCACTTTTATGGTTATTTCTTGATTATATGCTAAACAAGAGGTACATTATTCATGAGTTTTCCAAGAAATGGGGAGGCAATTCCTGGAACTGAGAGTTCCTCATTTTTTTAGACCATATAGGGTAATTTCTGACTTGCCGTGGCATTTGTAAACTGTCATGGCATTGGTGGGAGTGTCTTTTAGCATGCTAATGCATTACAATTAGTGTATAACAAGTGGTAAGGCCAACTAGAGGTCACTGTCATTGCCATCTTGGTTTAGTGGATTTTGGCTGGCTTCTTTACCACAGTCTGTTTTATCAGCAAGGTCTTTATCACCTGTATCTTGTGCTGACCTCCTAGCTCATCCTGTGAGTAAGTGTATTAGTCCATTCTCATGCTCCTAATAAAGACATACCAGAGACTGGGTAATGTGAAAAGGAAAGAGGTTTAATTGACTCACAGTTCCACGTGGCTGGGGAGGGCTTACAGTCATTGTGGAAGGAGAAGGAAGAGGAAAGTCACATCTTACATGGTGACAGGCAAGAGAGCTTGTGCAGGGTAACTCTTACTTATAAAACCATCATGTCTCATGAGATTTATTCATTACCGTGAGAACAGTATGGGGGAAATTACCCCCATGATTCAATTATCTCCACCTGGCCCTGCCCATGACACATGGGAATTATTATAATTCAAGGTGAGATTTGAGTAGGGACATAGCTAAACTCTATCAGTAAGAATGTCATAACTCCTGGGAATGCAGCCCTGTACGTCTCAGCCTTGTTTTACCTAGCTCTTATTTAAGATGGAGTCACTCAGGTTCAAACACCTCTGGCAGGAGGATCACTTGAGACCAGGAGTTCAAGACCAGCCTGGGCAACAAAATGAGACCCCATCTCTACAAAAAATAAATAAAATAATATAAAATTTGCTAAGCATGTTAGTGCACAATTGTAGTTCCAGCTACTCAAGAGGCTGAGGTGGGAGGATCACTTAAGCCCAGGAAGCAGAAACTGCAGTGAGCTGTGATCACACCACTGCACAGAAAAAAAAAAAACAAAAAAAAAACTGTCAGTCAACCAAGGAATTTTATTTTTAAAAAAATGAAGATGAAATAAAGACATTTCCAAATAAAAAAAAAGAGTTTGTTGTCAGCAGACTCACCATGCAAAAAATAAAATTAAAGAAAATTTTTAAAAGCAGTTGACCAGAGATAGTGAGTCAAATGCATACACACAAAAACAAGGAGCACTAGTAAAGTGCAAAGACCAGCTCAGTCAGGGAGACCCTAACCCAGTGGTGCTAGAGGAATTAAAGACACACAGAAATACAGAGATGTGAAGTGGGAAATCAGGGGTCTCACAGCCTTCAGAGCTGAGAGCCCGAACAGAGATTTACTTACGTATTTATTAACAGCAAGCCAGTCATTAGCATTGTTTCTATAGATATTCGATTAACTAAAAGTATCCCTTATGGGAAATGAAGGGATGGGCCAAAATAAAGGGGTGAGTCTGGCTAGTTATCTGCAGCAGGAACATGCCCTTAAGGCACAGATCGCTCATGTTATTGTTTGTGGTTTAAGAATGCCTTTAAGCGGTTTTCCGCCCTGGGCGGGCCAGGTGTTCCTTGCCCTCATTCCCGTAAACCCACAACCTTCCAGTGTGGGCGTTACGGCCATCATGAACATGTCACAGTGCTGCAGAGATTTTGTTTATGGCCAGTTTTGGGGCTAGTTTATGGCCAGATTTTGGGGGTCCTGTTCCCAACAGTAAAGCTAATTGTACAATTATAGAAGACAGTATAAGTGCATATTTCTTGTCCTTTTTCTCCCAGTTAATTTAAAAAACAATTTTAAAAAACAATACATGTGTAATGGGTTGAACCTATAACATATAGACATGTAATATATTTGACAGGGAAAGCACAAAGAAGATGGGTACAAGCAAAGCTGAATTGGAGTAAGTACATAACACCAGATGATATGTCAAATCCACAGGAACAAAATAATAAAACAAGAAATGGTAAATAAGATGGTTAATATCATAAGCCATATAAATATATTCTTGTCCTTTCCTTTCAGTTTCTTTAATAGACATAAATTATATAAAGTAATAATTATAGCAATCTTTTGTTGGGTTTTGAGTGTGTGCATATGTCTGTATACATATATGTGCGTATACATATATATATCTGTGTGTGATTGTGTATACTTGTAGGTAAGTATACACACGCATATGTAGTATGTGTAGTAATGGCACAAAAAGAGAGAAGAGAGAATAGAACTATTTAGGAGTAACATTTCTATATTCATGGAATTAAGTTCTGATAAGATATTCATGGTAAAACCCTAGAGCATCGATTAAGAATATAGCTCCAAAAGTGTGGTTAAAAAAGGGAATTAAAATATTACACTAGAAAATATTCACTTCATGTAAAAGAAAACATTAAAAGGGAATAAAGGAACCAATAAGAGACATATAGAAAACAGAAAAATGGCAAATGTAAATCCAAGTATATCACTAATATCATTAAATGTGAATGGATTTAACAATTCAATCATAAGGCATACATTGTCAGACTGAATAACAAGTATTTTTAAAGACCCATCTGTGTGCTTTCTGCAGTAGATATATTGTGTATTCAAAGATACATATGGATTGAAATTAAAAGGATAGAAAAATATATATTATGCTGATATAGTCTGGATCTGTGTCCACACCCAAATCTCATGTTCAGTGTTGGAGGTGGGGCCTGCTAGGAGGTAATGGAATCATGAGGGCAGCTTCTCATGAATGGTTTAGTACCATCCCCTTGGTGCTGTTCTTGTGATATTGAGTGAGTTCTTGAGAGATCTGGTCATCTAAAAGTGTGTAGCCCCTTCCCACTTGCTCTCTCATGCTGCTGCTCTGGCCATGTAAGATGTGCGTTCTGCCATAATGTAAGTTTCCTGAGGCCTCCCCAGAAGCTCAGCAGATGCCATGATCGTGTTTCCTGTACAGCATGTAGAACTGTGAGCCAGTTAAACCTGTTTTCTCTATAAATGACCCAGTCTCAAGTATTTCTTTATAGCAATATGAGAATGGACAAATACACATGGAAACAACAAACCAAAGAAAAATAAAATATATAATTAAAATTATCAGTTTGCATACTTCTATAAAAAAGTGCTTCCCTTTAACTATTATTTAGTTATGAATTGATACAGTTAATGTAGAAAAAAACAGAAGTGCTTAATACTTTTTCTTTGTGTGATTTGAGTTCATTAACATTTCTGAAACTTCCTTTATGGCCCAGTAGATTGTCTACTTTGGTAATTATTAACATTTGCTATTGAAGAGGTCTATAACATTTGGCAATGGTTGGTTTACTGTTGCATATATGTACATTAGGACAAACTTATTTCTTGTGGTTTTCAGACATTTTACATTTTTATTTTATCAATTTTTCAATTACTGAGAGAGGTATACAAAAATATCTAACCACTTTTTATGTGGATTTGTCTATTTTTTCTTTGAATTCAGTCAACTTCTATTTCATATGTTTTTTGCCAGGTACAGTAGCACATGCTATAATCCCAGCTTCTCTGGAGGCTGAGGCAGGAGGATCACTTGAGCCAATAGTTTGAGTCCAGCCTGGGCATTGTAGTGAAACACCCTGTCTCAAAAAAATAAATAAATAAAATAAATAGATAGATAGATAAAGAGAGAGGCATACTGTCTTACTGGGTATTGACAATATTTTTATATCTGCATATTTGAATTGACACTTTTACCATTCTGGAATGTTTTTCATCTCTAATAGTATTTCTTGCCTCATAAGCTACTTTTTTGGTATACTAATGCTACAACCAGTCTATTTTGCTTGGTGCTTTCATGATAATCTATTTTCATCATTCTAATTTCACCCTTGTCATTAAATTTTAAATGTAAATGACTCTTGTAAACATTTTTTTACTTGTTTCCTGAAACTTGTTTTGCACTCAGTGTATTTAGACAGTTTTCATTTATTGTAATTATTAATAACTCTTAATGTTTGTTTTCTATTTAGCCCACTGGTTTCCTTTTTCTCTTACTTCCTTACCTTATTTTAGATAAATACAGTAGCTTTTATTATTCAGTTTTTTTCTTCAGTTAACTTGTTGTATATTCTTTGAATGTGTTTTAGGGGTTTGGGTTTTTTTAAGGACTACCCAAGGGTATATTTCAACATCCATCCATTATAGTTTCTACTAATAATAATCACTTTTACCGTTTCTAATATGAATAATTGCTTTTTTAATTTTAATTTTTAATTTTTGTGGGTACATAATAAATGTATATATAGGGCACATGAGATATTTGATACAGGCATGCAATGCATAATAGTCACATCATGGAAATGGGGTATCAGTCCCCTTAAGCATTAATCCTTGCTGTTATAAACAGTCCAATTATACTCTTTTAGTTATTTTTAAATAGATAAGTTAATTTCTATACTCACCCTGTTTTGCTATCAAATACTAGGACTTATTCATTCATTCTGTTTTTTGTACGTACTAACCATCCTTACCTCCACCTTACCCTCTCCTCTTCTACCCTTCCAGCCTCTGGTAACCATCTTTCTACCCTCTAACTCCATGGGTTCAATTGTTTTAATTTTTAAATCCCAGTAATAAGTGAGAGCAATGTTTTTCTTTCTGTGCCTCACTTTTTTCACTTAACATAATGACATCCAGTTCCACTGATGTTGTTGCAAATGACTGAATCTCATTCTTTTTTATGGCTGAATTATACTCCACTGTGTATAAGAACCACATTATCTATTAATCTATTGGTGGACACAGGTTGCTTCCAAATCTTAGCTATTGTGAACACAGCTGCAACAAACATGAGAGTGCCAATATCTATTCGATACATTGTTTCCTTTTTTTTTTTTTTCAGTATATACCCACCAGTATGCTAATGCTACAACTAATGCTACAGTAGGATTTCTGGAACATATGCCAGCTTAATTTTTTGTTTTTAAAGAAACCTCCAAACTATTCTTCATAGTGTTTGTAATAATTTACATTCCTACCAGTATTGTACAAGGGTTCCCTTTTCTTCACATTCTCACCAGCATTTCTTGTTGCCTGTCCTTTTGATAAAAGCCATTTTACTTGGGGTGAGATGATATTGTAGTTTTGATTTTCATTTCTCTGATGGTTAATTATGTTGAGCACCTTTTCATATATCTATTTGCCATTTATGTCAAATCTTTTGCCTATTTTTAAATTGAATAGATTTTTTTCCTATACAGTTATTGAGCTCCATATATATTCTGGTCATTAATCCCTTGTCCGATAGATAGCTTGCAAATATTTTCTCCATTCTGTGGGTTGTCTTTTCACTCTATTGACTGACCTTTGCTGTGCAAAAGACGTTTAATGTGATATACTCCCATTTGTCCATTTTTGCTTTGGTTACCTATGCTTGTGGAGTGTTACTCAAGAAATCTTTGCCCAGGTCAATGTCCTGGAGAGTTTCCCCTATGTTTTCTTGTAGTTTCATAGTTTGAGTTTTTACATTTAATTATTTAATGCATTTTTATTTGATTTTTGTATACGGTGAGAGATAGATATGTAGTTCCTTTTTTTTTTTTTTTTTTTTTTTTGCGTATGGATATTCTGTTTTCCCAGCACCATTCATTGAAGAGAGACTTTTTTTCCCAGTGTATGTTCTTGGCATCTTTGTTGAAAATAAGCTCACTGTAGGTATGTGGATTTGTTTCTGGGTTCTCTATTCTGTTCCATTAATCTAGGTGTCTGTTTTTATGCCAGTACCATGATGTTTGGGTTATTATAGCTTTATAATATAATTTGAAGTCAGGTAATATGATTTCTTCTAGTTTTGTTCTTTTTCCTTAGGATAGCTTTGGCTATTCTGGGTTTTTCGTGGTTCCATATAAATTTTAGGATAGTTTTTTCCATTTCTGTATAGAGTAGCATTAGTATTTTGATAGGGATTATATTAAATCTGTAGATTGCTTTGGGTACTATGAACATTTTAACAATAGTTACTCTTCTAATCCATGAACATGGAATATGTTTATATTTTTTATCTCTGTTTTATCAGTGTATCATAGTTTTCATTAATCTTTCATTAAGACCTTTTGTTCTTTCATTAAATTAATTCCTAGGTATTTACTTTTGTGTGTGGCTATTGTAAATGGGATTATTTTTATTTATTTTTCAGATTGTTAACTGTTAGCAAATAAAAATGCTGCTGATTTTTCTATGTTGATTTTGTATCCTGTAACTTGACTGAATTTATCAGTTCTAATAGTTTTCTTGTGGAGTCTTTAAGTTTTTCCAGATATAATGTCATATCATCTGCAAACAAGGAAAATTTTACTTCTTCCCTTTCAGTTTGGATTTTCTTTATATATTTCTCTTGTCTGATTGTTCTATCTAGAACATCCATTACTATGTTGAGTAACACTGATGACAATGGGCATACTGGTCTTCTACCATATCTTAGAGGAAGGGCTTTCAGTTTTTCCCCATTCATTATGATACTAGCTGTGGGTCTGTCATGTATGGTTTTTATTATGCTCAGTTGTATTCATTCTATCCTCAATTTTTTGATGGCTTTTATCACAAAGGGATGTTGAATTTTATCAAATGTTTTGTTAGCATCAATTGAAATGATCATGTGCTTTTCCCCATCGTTCTGTTGATATGATGTATTACATTGACTGATTTGCATATGTTGAACAATCCTTGAATCCCAGGAATAAATCCCACTTAGTCATGGTGAATGATCTTTCTAATGTATTGCTGAATTCATTTTACTAATATTTCATTGAGGAGTTTTGCATCAATATTCATGAGAGATATTGGCCTATAGTTTTCTTTCTTATGTGTGTTTGGTCTTAGTATCAGGGTAATATTAGCCTCATACAATGAATTTAGAAGTATTCCCTCCTCCTCTGTTTTTCAGAATAGTGTGAATAGAATTGGTATTAATTCTTCTTAAAATGTTTAGTAGAAAGCAGGGAAGCCATCGGGTCTTGGACTTCTCTTTACTGGTAGATATTTTATTGCAGCTTCAATCTCATTACTTGTTATTGCTCTATTCAGGTTTTAGATTTCTTCATGTTTCAACCATGTTAGATTGTACATATCTAGGAATTTGTCCATTTCTACTAGATTTTCCAATTTATTGGGATACAGTTGCTAATAGTAGCCACTAATGATCCTTTGAATTTCTGTAGTATCAATTGTAATGTCACCTTTTTTATTTTTGATTGTATTTATTTGGATCTTCTCTCTCTCTTTTTTTCTAGCTAATGTGGCTAAAGTTTTGTCAACATTGTTTAATTTTTCAAAAAAAACTTAAATGTTTGTTTCATTGATCTTTGATTTTTTTTTCTTCATTCCAATTTCATTTATTTCTCCTCTGATCTTTGTTTCTTTTCTGCTACTACTCTTGGGTTTGGTTTGCCCTTGCTTTTCTAATTCTTTAAGATGCATTATTAGATTGCTTATTTGAAGTTTTTCTCCTTTTTTGATGTAGACCCTTACAGCTATAAACTTCCCATAGTACTGCTTTTGCTGTATCCCATAGGTTTTGGTGTGTATTGTTTCTGTTATCATTTGTTTCAAGAAATTTTTCAGTTTTCTTCTTAATTTCTTAATTGACCCACTGGTCATTCAGGAGCATATTGTTTAATTTCTATATATTTGTATAGTTTCCAAAATTCCTCTTGTTATTGATTTCTAGTTTTATTTCATTGTGGTCAGACAAGATGCTTGATATTTTTTCAGTTTTTAAAAAATGTTTTAAGACGTATTTTGTGACCTAACATATGGTCTATTCTAGAGAATGTTCCATGTGCTAAGGAGAGGAATGTGTACTCTGCAGCCATTGTGTGAAATGATGTGTAAATACCTATTTGATCCATTTGGTCTATACTGCAGACCAAATCTGATGTTTCTTTGATGATTTTCTTTCTGGAAGATCTTTCCAGTGCTTAAAGTGGGTGTTGAAGTCTCCAGCTACTATTGTGTTGGGGCCTATCTCTCTTTAGCTGTAGTAATATTTGCATTATTTATCTGAGTGCTCCAGTACTGGGTGCATATGTATTTAAAATTTTTATATCCTCTTCCTGAATTGATGTGTTTATCATTATATAGTGACCTTCTTTGTCTCTTCTAATAGTTTGGCCTTGAAATCTATTTTGTCTGATACAAGTATATCAATTCCTGCTCTTTTTATGTTTTTATTGGCATGGAATATCTTTTTCCATTCCTTTATTTTCAGTCTATGGTGTCTTTGTAGGTGAAGTGTTCCTGTAGGCAACAGATCAGTGGGTCTTGTTTTTCCATCCATTCTGCCAGCCTTTGTTTTTTAATGGAAGCATTTAGTGTAATTACATTCAATGTTATTATTGATAAGCAAGGATTTTCTCCTGCCATTTTATTATTTGTTCTCTGGTTGTTTTGTGGTCTTTTCATCCTGTCTTTCTTTAGTGAAGATGATTTTCTCTGGTGATATGACTTAGTTTCTTGCTTTTTATTTTTTTCTCTCCATTGTATGTTTTTTGGTTTGATATTACCATGAGGCTTGCAAATACTATCTTATAACATATTTTTTTAACCTGATAACAGCTTAACACTTTTTGCATAAACAAACAAGCAAGCAAGCCACAAACTAATAAAAGTCTACACTTTAACATTATCCCTCCACTGTTTAACTTTTTGTTTTTTCTATTTGTATCTTAGTGTACAGACTATGTCTTCAAAAGTTTTTATAATTATTATTTTTAATTGGTTTATTAGTCTTTCTACTTAAGAACAGTCTGCACACCACAGTTACAGTGTTGTAATATTCTGCATTTTTCTGTGTACTTACTATTACCAGTGAGTTTTGTACCTTCAGTTGATTACTTACTGCTTTTTTTCTGATCAAAGTACTTCGTTTAGTGTGTCTTGTAGGACAGATCTGGTGTTGATAAAATCCCTCAGCTTTTGTTGGGAAAGTCTTTATTTCTTGTTCATGTTTGAAGATATTCTATTCTAGGGTAAAAGATTTCTTCTTTCAGCACTATAAATATGTCACGCCACTCTTTCTTGGTCTATAAGGTTTCCACTGAAAAATCTGCTGCCAAAAGTATTGGAGCTATATTGTATGTTATTTGTGGGTTTTTTTTTTCTCATGCTGCTTTTAAGATCCTTTCTTTATCCTTGACCATTGGGAGTTTGAAAACTAAATACCATGAGGTATTAAATAATCTTTGGGTTAAATCTGCTCGGTGTTCTATACCACTCTTCTGCAATGGATATTGATATCTTTCTCTAGGTTTGGGAAGTTCTCTGTTATTATCCCTTTGAATAATCTTTCTACCCCTATCTCTTTCTGTATCTCCTCTTTTTAGGCCTATAACTCTTGGATTTGACCTTTTGAGACTATTCTCTTGATCCTTTAGGCATGTTTCTTATTCTTTTTTCTTTTGTCTCCTCTGTGTAGTTTCAAATAGCCTGGATTCAGGCTAATTCTTTCTTCTGCTTAATCAGTTCTGCTGTTAAAGGACTTTGATGCACTCTTCAGTATGCCAATTACATTTGTAAGCTTTAGAATTTCTTGTTGCTTCTTTTTTAGTTACTTAATTCTCTTTGTTAAATTTGTCTGATAGAAGTCTGAATTTCTTCTTTGTCTTGTCTTGAATTTATTCTTGAGTTTATTCAACACAGCCATTTTATATTCTTTGTCTCAGTGGCCACATATCTCTGTTTTTCCAGGTTTGGACCCGGGTGCCTTATTTAGTTTTTGTGGTGAAGTCATGTTTTCCTGGGTTGTCTTGATACTTGCAGATGTTCATCTGTGTCTGGGCATTAAAGAGTTAGGTATTTCCTGTAGTCTTTGCAGCCTGTGCTTATTTGTACTCGTCCTTCTTGGGAAGGCTTTCCAAATATTATGAAAGGACCTGGGTGTTATAAGCTTTAGCGGGCATCCCAAGCCCAGTAACGCTGAGATTCTTGCAGACTTGTAAAGGTACCACCTTGATAATCTTATATAAGATCCTAAAGAATTCTCTGGATTATCAAGCAGGCTATTGTTGTCTTCCCTTCCATTCTCCCAAACAAAAGGAGTCTTCTCTCATTCTCTCTCCCTCTCTCTCTCTCTCTCCCTGCTGCGCCTCTCCCCACTCTCTCTCTCTCCCTCTCTCCCTCTCTCCCCCTCCTCCTCCCCCCGCCCCCCTTGAGCTACCTGGAGCTGATGGTGGTGTAGCACAAGCACCCTTGTGGCCACCACCTCTAGGACTGCACTGGATCAGGCCTAAAGCCAGCACAACATTGGGCCTTTCTCAAGTCCTGCTGTAACCACTTTCTGGCTACCATCTATGCTCACTCCCGCTCCCACTCCCTCTCCCGCTCCCTCTCCCTCTCCCTCCTTGAGCTACCTGGAGCTGGTGGTGGTGTAGCAAAAGCACCCTTGTGGCCACCACCTCTAGGACTGCACTGGATCAGACCTGAAACCAGCACAACACTGGGTCTTGCTCAAGTCCTGCTATAACCACTTTCTGGCTACCATCTATGCTCGCTCCCGCTCCCTCTCCCGCTGCCTCCTTGAGCTACCTGGAGCTGGTGGCGGTGTAGCAAAAGCACCCTTGTGGCCACCACCTCTAGGACTGCACTGGATCAGGCCTGAAACCAGCACAACACTGGGTCTTGCTCAAGTCCTGCTATAACCATTTTCTGGCTACCATCTATGCTCACTCCTGCTCCCGCTCCCTCTCCCTCTCCCTCTCCCTCTCCCTCTCCCTCTCCCTCTCCCTCTCCCTCTCCCTCCTTGAGCTACCTGGAGCTGGTGGTGGTGTAGCACAAGCACCCTTGTGGCCACCACCTCTAGGACTGCACTGGATCAGGCCTGAAACCAGCACAACACTGGGTCTTGCTCAAGTCCTGCTATAACCACTTTCTGGCTACCATCTGTGTTCACTCAAAGTCCTGCAGCTCTACAATCAGCAGGTTACAAAGCCAGCAGGGCCTATTTTCTTCCCATCAGGGCAGCAAGTTCCCCCAGGCCCTAGGTGAGTCCATAGGTGCCATCCAGGAGCCAGGGACTAAAGTCCTTAGATGTCCACCTAGTGTTCTCTTGTAGTATGGCTGAGCTTGCCCTCTTGTAGTATGGCTGAGCTATGCCCACATGACATAGTCCTTTGCACTCTTCCCTTCACATTCCAAAAGCAGAGGAGCCTAACCCCATGGCCACCACCATCTCAGGCTTACGGGGAGTACTGCCATTCTACCTCAGATATTTCCTTAAGGCCCAAAGGCTCTTCTATCAGTCTGTGGTGAATGCTGCCTGGTCTTGAACTCACCCTTCAGGGGAGTGGTATACCCTCTGGCCCAGGGCATGTCCCAGAATGTCATCCAAGAGGCAGTTCCTGGAAATCCCAAGAGCCTACTTGATGCTCAACCCCCTGTGGCCAAGTTGGTACCCGAGGTGCAAGACAAAGTCCCTTTCACTTTTCCTTCTGCTTTTCTCAAGCAGAAGGAGTTTTGCCCCTTAGCCACCACAGCTGGGAATGTGTAGAATCTCACCTGAGGCCAGCAAGTCTCACCATCTCACCCAAGACCTTGATACCTGGGTATCACTGCTCATTATTCAATGCCCAAGGGCTCTTTAGTTTGCAGTTGATGAATCCTGCCAGGACTGGATCCTTCCCTACAAGGCTGCGGGTTCCCTTCTGGCCCAGGGTGTATCTAAAAATGTCCAGGAGCTAGGGCCTAGAACGAGGACCTCATGACTCTGAGCAGTGCCTTATCCTGCTCTGGCTGAGCTGGTATCCCAGCTCCAAGACAAAGTCCTTCTCACACTTTGTCTCCTCTCCTCAAATGGAAGGAAGTGTCTCTTTTGGAGCCACAAGCTGTGCATCCTGGGGTTAGAGGAGGGGTGATATCAGTACTCCCATAGATGGTGTCTCAGTAGGTCGCTTCCCTCTCCACCCCCAGTCCACTGTCAGTGGACCCTGTTCAGCCCTAGGACTCACCTAATTGTTGCAGTCCTTGTGGCCTCAACTGCCTTTGAAGTTTATGTGCTGCCCCAGAGCACTTTAGTGCCAGGTGGTGAGGCTTACAGGAACTCAAGTTCTGATTGCTAGGATCAGCAATTCCCCTATGGCTAGGGATGGTCAGCTGAGTTTTATCCAGTTTTGCTTTCTGCTATAACAGGGGCAGCACCAAGTTCAGTGCCTCATAATTGCCTGCTGTCCTCCCCAGGGCACAGAAACACTCTCCGCACCACACCTCCACTGCCACGGGATAGGACAGGGGTCCTGTTGACTATTCAAAACTTTTTCTATGTCTTCAGTGCCTCTTTTAGCAATATGAAGTTAAAACCAGGTACTATGAGTGCTCACGTGAGTTTTGGGTTTTACGAAGGTACTTTTTTTGTGTAGATAGTTGTTAAATTGGTGTACTTGCAGGGGGTGGCGGAGGCAACGATTGGTGGAGCTTTTTGTTCCATCATCTCACTCCACCCCTCTCTTCAGTAATTGCCTTTTTATTCATATCTTTCTTGAATTGGAGGAAATTCTTAGACATTATTTTTGGTTGTTGCTTCTTCCCATTCTATCTTCTCTTTCTGGAATCCAATTATACTATACTTTTGAGTGTGTCCCACATGTTTTGTGGCTTTTTATATTTTTCCTGTTTCTTTTTTCTTGTTGTTTACTTTCTCTGCATCAGTTTGTGGAGGTTTTTTTATTGTTGCTGATCTGTCTTTGAGTTTAGTATTCCTCTGTTTTGTAGCGTTTTTCCCTTTTACCTATGTTTGCATTATTTAACCCTGATGAACTTTGTAATTTCCCTTCTATTATGTCCATTAAACTTTTTTAGATTCCAATGCTCTGGTGATATTCTGTACCATTTCATCCATTTTGTTAATTTTTTTTCTGTTTTCTTGAACATATTAATCATAGTTTACTTGAAAGTTCTTGGCTGTAAACTTTCAGTGCATCTCTTTTGGAGGTTTTTTGTTCTGTTTTTTCCTCTCAATTTTGGGTTCTACTTTCTGGCAAATCAAGTAATTTTTTAAAATTTTATGTTATTTATAAAAAACTCATATTGGCCATAGGTGACTTAATCATAAAACATTCCTCCTTCTACTGTAGGCAGAAAGTGTGAGAAATCAATTACTACAATCCCATCAGGAATTGAGCTGGATTACAGCTGGGCTACGAACATGGTGGGTTTTCCATTCCCTCAGTCATGAAAGACACCAGGAGGTTTAGCTCTAATATTCATAGGCTGCAGCCCAGCTCTCTTGTCTCCAGCCTAACCAATATAGCCTCAAAAACTAGCAAATACTTTGACGGAAAATAGGCATTGTACTTTGGTCAGACTTACTTCCCTAGCAAGTCTTTGTTTTTCAAGTACTATGAAGAATGCAAAAGATTTCATTTTGCCTTTCATAAGCTTTTTGTCTAGCTTTGCAGGTTTCTGTATACCACCAGAATCTACAATTGCTCCAAGGAGAAAAACATCCATGAGCTTGGATTTATTCAAATTTTTAAGTTTAAATGTTTTAAGAGGTTTCTGGCTAATTCTTCCTTAGCAGAGGTTGTCTGCCTAATAAAATTAATAGTCAGCCTATGTCCAAAATCAACAAATACACACAGTGGAGGTGGCTTGGTAGGAAAAGCTGGACATTATCAGTTTTACTCTGGAAAGTTTCCTCCTCTTTGGAATTGTATTTCACTTAATCATTATTATTTCTGCAATTATCTGATGTCCTTAAAAGCAGCGTTTTTATAATTATGTGATGTTTTCCACTTGTTACAGTAAAAGTATTACCCTGCTGTGACATTTTGCATCCTACCCAGAAACAGAACTCCTGTATTATATTTTTTAACTGATTATTGGTAGGATTAAATAAAAAAGTTACTTCTGTTTAAATCTCTTTGATTCTGGTTTGTGTAATGCTCTGTGTGTCAGGCACTGTTGTAATTGCTTTAAAATTACCAACTCATTTTAATTCTCTGTATTAATCTGTTTCATGCTGCTGATAAAGACATACCTCAGACTGGGCAATTTACAAAAGAAATAAGTTTATTGGACTTACAGTTCCACATGGCTGGGGAGGCCTCGCAATCATGGTGGAAGGCAAGGAGGAGAAAGTCACATCTTACGTGGATGGCGGCAGGCAAAGAGAGAGCTTATGCAGGGAAACTCCCCTTTCTAAAACCATCAGATCTCGTGAGACTTACTCACTATCACTAGAATAACACGAAAGAAACCTGCCCCCATGATTCAGTTACTTCCCACCAGGTCCCTCCCACAACATGGAGGAATTCAAGATGAAATTTGGGTGGGGATACAATGAAACCATATCATTCCACCCCTGGCCCCTCCCAAATCTCATGCCCTCACATTTCATGCTCAATCATGCCTTCCCAACAGTCCCCTGAAGTCTTAACATATTTCAGCATTAGCTCAAAAATCCACAGTCCAAAGTCTCATCCAAGACAAGGCAAGTCCCTTCTGCCTATGAGCCTGTAAAATCAGAAGCAACTTAGTTACTTCCTAGGTACAGTGTGGGTACAGCTATTGGGTAAATATACACATTCCAAATGGGGGAAATTGCCCAAAACAAAGGGACTACAGGCTCCATGCAAGTCTGAAATCCAGCAAGGCAGTCACATCTTTAAACTGCAGAATGAACTCCTTTGACTCTATGTCTCACAACCAGGCCGCACTGATGCAAGAGGTGGGTTCCCATGGTCTTGGGCAGCTCCACTCCTGTGGCTTTGCAGGGTACAGCCTCCCTCCCAGCTGCTTTCATGAGCTGGCATTGAGTGTCTGTGGCTTTTTCGGGCACACGGTATCAGATTTCAGTGGATCTATCATTCTGGGGTCTGGAGGATGGTGACCCTCTTCTCACAGCTCCACTAGGCACTGCCCCAGTAGGAACTCTGTGGGGGCTCCAACCCCACATTTCTCTTCTGCACTGCCCTAGCAGAGGTTGTCCCTGAGGTCCCCACCCCTACAGCAAACTTCTGCCTGGGCATCCAGGCATTTTCATATGTCTGAAATCTAGATGGTGGTTCCCAAACCTCAATTCTTGATTTCTGTTCACTCGCAAGCTCAATACAATGTGGAAGCTGCCAAAGCTTGAGGCTTGCACCCTCTGAAGCCACAGCTTGAGCTCTGCATTGTCCCCTTTCAGCCACTGCTGGAGTGGCTAAGATGCAGGGCACCAAGTCCCTAGACTGCACATAGCACAAGGACCCTGGTCCCGGCCCATAAAACCACTTTTTCCTCTTAGTCCTCCATACCTGTGATGGGAGGGGCTGCTGCAAAGGTCTCTGACATTCCTTGGAGACATTTTCCCCATTTTCTTGGGGATTAACATTCGGCTCCTTGTTACTCATGCAAATTTCTGCAGCCAGCTTGAATTTCTCCTCAGAAGATGGCATTTTCTTTTCTATTGCATTGTCAGGCTGCAAATTTTCCAAACTTTTACACTCTGCTTCCCTTATAAAACTGAATGCCTTTAACAGCACCCAAGTCACCCATTGAATGCTTTTTTTGTTTAGAAATTTCTTCCATCAGCTATCCTAAATCATCTCTCTCAAGTTCAAAGTTATAGAAATCTCTAGGGCAGAGTCAAAATGCTGCCAGTCTCTTTGCAAAAACATAACAGGAGTCACCTTTGCTCCAGTTCCCAAGTAGTTCCTCATCTCCATCTGAGACTGCCTCATCCTGGACTTTATTGTCCATATTGCTATCAGCATTTTGGGCAAAGCCATTCCACAAGTCTTTAGGAAGTTCCAAACTTTCCCACATTTTCCTGTCTTCTTCTGAGCCCTCCAAACTGTTCCAGCCCCTACCTGTTCCAAAGTTGCTTTCACATTTTTGGGTATCTACAGCAGCGCCCCACTCTACTGGTACCAATTTACTGAATTAGTCTGTTTTCACCCTATTGATAAAGACATACCCAAGACTGGGCAATTTACAAAAAAATAAAAAAAGAGAGACGTTTATTGGACTTATAGTTTCCCATGGCTGGGAGGCCTCACAATCATGGTGGAAGGCAAGGAAGAGGAAGTCACATCTTACGTAGATGGCAGCAGGCAAAGAGAGAGTTTGTGCAGGGAAGATTCCCTTTTTACATCAGATCTCATGAGACTTATTCACTATCACGAGAACAGCACAGGAAAATCCTGCCCCCATGATTCAATTACCTCCCACCAGGTCCCTCCCACAACATGGGGGAATTCAAGATGAGATTTGGGTGGGGACACAGCCAAACCATATCATCCTCATAACAAACATATGCAGTAGGTATAATTATTGTCTCTATTTCATAAGTGAGAAAAATGAGACACAGACAGTTAAATGACTTGCTAAAGGTCACACAGCAACCAGTTGTGTAGCAGATTCAAACCTACAGTCTGGGTTCTTCTATAATAGTGAGAGTTAACAGTAGAATAAATACAAAGCATCATTCAGTAGATCATTCTGCATGAATGCTATAAACTCACTTAAGAATCATTTACATCAATATATGTTACTTTCCAATACTCCTTTTCTCTTAATTAGAATGTTGTTTCTAAACTTCCCAATTACTATACCTTCCCTTCTCCCAAAGGTAATCACTATCCTGATTTCTAGCAAATGAATTATCTTTACTTCTTTTGAGCTTTCTATCAACAGAAGCATTTTGGTGTCTTATGTTTTATTAAATATACAAGAATTGAGTTATCCATTCTTTTGTGGAAGGACATTTCAGTTGTTTCCAGTTTCAGGGTATTATCAATAATCCTGCAATGAGTAGTCTTAAACATGTCTTTTAGTGCACATATGTATGCATTCTTAGATTTCCACCTAATGGACAGGATAGACATGACTTAGAACTACTGAGTTGTGGAGTAAGCAAATAAATTCCGCATACTAGAATCTGCACCTTTCTCAAATAGATGTACCAGTTTATATTCTCTTCAACATTTTATGAGAACTCTGTTTTGCTTCACATTCTTACTAACAGTATTGTCAGTCTTTTTCTATTTTAGTCATTTTGGAATGTAAATAGTGACAGCAAAATATGTTTTTAATTTTTTTCACCAATTACAGGTGTTATTAAACATCTTTTCATGTCTTTATTAGCCATTGGGATCTCTTCTTTTGTGAAGTGCCTGTTTAAGTCTTTTCTACTTTTTAAGAATTAGGTTACTTGTCTTTTTCTTATTTATTAGTAAGTATTTCTTATAAATTTTAGATATGAATCCTTTGATACATATATCATCCATTTATTCTCCTCCTCGGTTGTTTACCTTTTTACTCTCTTAAAAGTTTCTTTGCTGAACAGAAATTCCTAATTTTAATGTATTGGCTTGTCAATCTTTCAGTTATAGTAAATATTTGTTAAGTGAGTGATCTTGAAGGAGTTCAGTGTCAGCTGCAAGAGATAATCATTGTGAAACATAAATTCTATATCAAATTTATGTATAAAATATTTTAGGCCGGGCGCAGTGGCTCACGCCTGTAATCCCAGCACTTTGGGAGACCGAGGCAGGAGGATCACAAGGTCAGGAGTTTTAGACCAGCCTGACCAACATGGTGAAACCCCGTCTCTAATAAAAATACAAAAATTAGCCATGCGTGGTGGCCTGCGCCTGTAATTGCAGCTTCTCAGGAGACTGAGGCAGGAGAATTGCTTGAAACCGGGAGGCAGGGATTGCAGTGAGCCAAGATCGCACCACTGCACTCCAGTCTGGGCAACATAGTGAGACTTCATCTCAAAAAATATGTATATATTTTAGATATGTATAAAATATTTTGGAACATAGAGGAAACAGTGACTAATTCCAACCAGAGAGTCAAGGAATTCTTCATGGAGAACATGATGGGAAGGACTTCTAAAGCAAAAGAAATATGAACAAATATACTAAATGTAAATAAGCATTGTGGTTTTCAGAAGTTCAAGTGTGGCTAAAGTCAAGGGATTATTAATTCTATTTGCAGGAAATAAGGTAAGTTAGGTTAGAGTCGTATTTTAAAGGAGCTGTGTGTTTTGGTCAAGGGCATAGTTTCTAAAGATTTTGAAGCAAAGGAAAGACATTTTCAGATTTGTTTCTGAGGATATACTGTTCTTATCAAAATGGATTGGTAAGAGACAGAGGCAGACCACTTAGTGTGCTTTATAGCAATCTAGGTGAATGATGATAAACATAAGGCTTATGCCTGTGGCAACAGGAATGGAAAGTACTGGGGGTATATCACAGTGGTTAATAAAACAGGCTCTGCACCTTAATAGGATTGTGACCTTATGTGTATCTTAACCATTCTGAGTTTTCCTAAATAATCATCATCATAATAAAACCTACTATTGTCATTATGAATATTAAATGTTTGTAAAGTACTTAGCAAAGTACTTACGTAGTAATGGAAAACTATGTGATATGATTCAAACAGACTTCAGAAACAAGAAATAGAAAAAAGATTAATTCAGGGTTTTCACTTAGACAACTTCTTAAGAGTCCCAGTTCCTGAGTCAAGGAATTTTGGGGGAATAATGACTATTAGGAGTCTCTATGGCATACAAGTAACACCATACAACTGGAAATCTATTTGCTCCTCCAATTAAATAGTGTAGTCCTTATTTCTTATTTGTTCAGTGTTAATGATTTTCACCCCTTTTGTTTTCTCTTCTGGTACTATTCACTTAACTGAGAGTACGCTTTACTGTGTTATTCTCAGAGTAAGAGCATCCCAGAGGATTGGTGGAAGAAATGCAACACTTTCAAGTATAAAATATCAAATAGCCAGGTTTTCTCTCTACTGTTTTTGATCACCTAGTCCCTTATTTTTTTAAAGCAGAACTTAGTATTACCATTGTATAATGTGGAGTAGGTAATTTTCCTCTCAAATCAGAACATTTTGATCTGGTAAAGCGAAGAGTTCTTGGCTCTCTTTGAAAAGATAGATTAAATCTACCTGTCTTTTTGCTATTTTTTGCTGCCTATAGATAGATCAGTGTTCTATTGTTCCTGTTACTAATTATTATATAATATCTTTACACAGAAGTCTTGGCTAAAGTTCCATCAAATTATTATACTTCTTTAACCTTACTAAAATGAATTTCCTCCACTACTCTTTACATATAAATACATGTATTTATATAGACATATAAAGTCTATAGTAACGTCTATAGTACCAGTATTTCTTTACTACTGGAAAACTAAACCATAGTGACTATTATTAAAAATTATTTGAAAACCAGACCTCTGTATTCTCCATAGGGCTAAATATTAGTGAACTAAATAATAAAACTGTTTCCAGATGTTTTTTGTTAAAGATTTTTTAAGTATTAATAGAAGTTAATTAATTACATAATATATATTATCCATGCCTAATTATTTGTCTAGCTATATTCATCATGGAAAAAAATGTTCAAAGGAAAAGTGACATTATGTGTGAAACTTTGTCAAAAATATGTCATTGATGTTTGAGACAAGGTAATAAAACTATCACAGAAATTCTTCTTTTTCTTACTAATATATAATATTAATATGAAGATGTATTCTCCCATCAAATTTTGGTATATACAGAAGTCAGTAGTAATATGATTTGGCCAAGTACCTTTGCTTTCATAATAGTTTTATAATCTTTGTGTGTGTGTATGTGTACATACAAAGAGGCACTTAATTTTTTAGTTCCTGTTATGTACCCAAATTTATATCAGATGCTTTCTGTTCTCATTTCCTTTCATTATCCTAATGGTGGTCCAAGTTTCAATAACTTGCCTATGAGCACAAAGCTAGTAAGTAGACTAAAACTGGAATGGGTACCCAAGTCTGTGTTGCTCCCAAACCTATTCCTTTTCTGTCACCTCTGCTTCTACTTCCCTGCCTTATTGTCAGAAAATTTATAAAGGTAAACAGTTTGTCAGTGCGAAAAACTAAAAGTTTTTAAGGTATACAGAATGTTGTGCAGACTTAAAATCATTATAGTGAACTACATTTATTAATACAAATTGATTATTTATGACATATTGTCAAATTGAAAATGCAAATTAAAACATCCATGTGTGGAAACAATAAACCCTGGGGATTTCAGAAGCAGGGAGAAGCAGAGTGGGGACAAGGATTGAAAAACTACCTATTGGGTACTATGTTCACTACTTGGGCAATGAGATCATTAGAAGCCCAAACCTCAGCATCGTGCAATATACCCATGTAACAAACCTGAACATGCACTCCTGAATCTAAAAATAAAACGTAAAAAAAGAAAGGATTTGTCATTCTTGGAAGGACAGAAAAAAATTCATGTGTGTGTATTTTTTTATGCATGAAAATATTTATGGAAGTATGTCAACAAAGGTTTAAAATTGGTTGTCTAATAAAATGTTCGTGATTTTTAAATTTCCTTATACTTTTTTGTGGATTGAATTATTTTTGGTCTTTTTAGTAAGCGTGTATTTTAAGAATCATAAAAATCACTTAAGACTACTCTTACATTTGGCAAAAAAAAAAAAAAAGAAACAAAATATAAGAACAGATTAAAATATAGAAAATATATTTTTCACCAACTGTCATTTCTAGAACCTAGTTTACATTGTATAACAGCTGATACATTTAATTAAATCTTTTACACATAGTCATCCATTTTTTACATATTGCATATTCTAGAGCAGTGAGTAAAATGGCTTGAAATGCCAAACTCATGGATTTGATACTACATTTTATTGACAAATAAAATAATAGGTGTTTAAGCTACTTTGAGAGTAAGCTTCATTCCAGTATAGTTGAATAGCTCCTATCAGAGCTCCTATCTGTATCACAAGTAACTATTATAAACTCTAAACCAAACAAAGAAACAATAACTATCTGAAAGCACTGGAGAGTGATCTATAAAGTAGACAGATTCTACCATTTGGAAGTAGGCACTGGTTGATTATCCCATTCTTACAACTTTTAGCCTGAGAGCAGACCCCAGTCTGGCCTAACTGGCAGCTAAAACCTGCTGGCTTATTGGCTACAAGAATGGCTTGGGAAAACTATAGCTATATTAAAGTAAAAAGGGAAATCCTGGAAAGGAGAGAGCCAAAGAGGGGAGCCTGAAATTCTGTAAATAAACTACCTATATTTCTGGCCGACCTCTGAGCCACGAATGAGCTGGGTGGACTACAAACAGCACAACTAGGGCTGAAGGGATTGGACTGAAATTTGAATTGCCATCCTTTGCATAGCAGAGTTTGCAGTTAGGCCTGCCGAAGTCACTGCTTAGTAAAATTTTAAAAAATCAATATTATAACAAAATCCAGTGTCTATTCAACATATCATTCAGTGTCCAGCATATAGTCTGAAATTATTTCACAAAGAAACAAGTAAACATGACCCACTCTTGAGAGAAAAGATAATCAATTGAGACTAACCCCAAGATGACCCACCTATTGTAATTAACAGACAAAAATTCTAAAGCAGCTTCTATAATCATAATCAAGCAGTAAAGGAACATATGCTTGTAATAAGTGAAGAGATAGGAAATCTTAGCAGAAAAAAATAGAAACTATTAAAAAGAACCAAATAGAAATTTAAGAAGTGAAAAAGAAAGTAGCTGAAAAGTGTTTCAGGGTATCTTCTTTAAATTTAGGACCCCACCTGAGCCAGTGAAATCATTTAGTAAACATATAGCATCATTAAATAAAACTAATACAGCTCTATAAAGCAGGTTGAATTGGCTTTCACACCAACAAAATTTATTCCTACTTATTTGTGTTTGAGAAGTTTTTACATTGTTTATTGTTGGAACATATTAATGTATCCATGCATGTTGAAATTATATGTAGAATGAAAGGAAAATTAGAAAATATTCAAGATTTTACTCTGGAAAATTATCTTTGACTACAAGAGAGAAACTGCACTAAAGATAATTCAGTGTTTTAGCTTAACATTTTTTATGGGTTATACAGTATCAATTTATTAGTAGATAGTAGAATAGCTAGTTTAAGAGTTCTATAAACTACCCTCACTGACAGTCTGATTCCTTTATATAATTTTTTTTACTGAAGTCAAAGTTATAATATTAGGGAAAAGTACCATTTCTAATCAAATATTTATACCACGTTTAATTTTTTGTGTATGTTTTGCTAATAGTGCCTATTATAAACTCAAATTAATAACTTTTATAATTATTTTATAACTGAATTCAAACAAATGGCAACAAAAACACTAAAAGAATGGTTTGCAGGGGCAAGGGCAAGCTGGCTGACTAGACACAGACAAGTGGAACAGCTCCCATGGAAATACTGAGACAACAGGCGTGCTTTTAACAGATCTTTACAGGGAAGGCATCAAGAGTGGACCATCGAAGACACAGAAGCTGGGCTAAAGGAAGAGAAAGCTGGGAACGCTGCATGGACTTTTGTGCACCAGGACTCATTTTTGAACCACAACAGCTCCAGGAGCAAGGGTGAGTTGAACTGGCAAGGAGCAACCCGCTCTCACCATGGGCCTCTGGAACCCCAGCAGGAGGGGACCCCTCAACCACCACAGACACATAAGGTGGCAGGGAGAGTTACTTAGGGAAGTCTTAAGGGCAGCAAGCCAGCTGATGTGGAGCCCAGAGGGTTTGGTGCAGAAGTAACTGTAGTGGAGCATGGCCAGGGACAGCCATCCCCCTAGACTTGACTTGCTCCCATAAGAGACTTTAGTCCTAGGGGAACTGTTGGACCCGATCTGTCCAGGGCAGTCTTGCGCAGCAGACAGGGCTGCTCTGACCTGAGCACCCCTTGGTCTGCTGGCCTATCCTGGGGCCCTAGCCTGGCCATGCCTGCTGGCAGGGCAGTCTTGAGGTCCCTGGGTACCCACGCCATAGCTTCAGCACTGATGGACCATGCCTGGCCAGTAGAGAGTTTCGATGAGGCATCCCTATGGCCACGCATCAGCCTGCACGCTCCCTCCCCAGCCTGTGCAGCTTTCCCAGACCCGTGGCACTCCCCACATCACTTTGCTGATGCACGTCTGCACAGGTGGCTTTTGCTTTACTTGCCCAGACAGCACACAGGAATGCAGTCTTCCCTCCTCCCTTGCTGACCACCATTGCAGACACCCTTGGTAAGCACAGAGCTGGCAAGTCTCACTCCTGCCAGCACCCCGCCCTTGCACTAACATTGCACAGAGAACAGTGGATCATCCCACACCCTGAACAATCACTCTTATTTGAGGGGCACAGAGAAGGCACCCAGATCTGTGCTGGTCAGCACCCCACCCCCAAGCCAACACCACCTCCAGTGCAACAGCACAGTCTCTAGCAAGGGCCCTCCATCCCCCACCAGCTGTGTTGCCTCCACCACTATGGTGAACACCTGCAGGGAGGCAGGCACCCCTGCATCTGTTAGCACTCTTCTGCAGATGCTGCACCTCAGAACCCCCAGTACAATGGACTCAACCTCAAAGAGGTCAAAACTGGGGCCCAATGCAAGTCCCCCAGAGTTAGAGCACACAGTCCAGGAGTTGGGAGCTGAGCATTGGCCTCCTAAAATGTTCCAAAAACAAGATTGGATTCTTCCAGTCAGCTGAATGCATCTTATACCATAATCAAACCCTCAAGGTTATCAAATAGGATAAAAGAAAAAAATCCAAAGGTCAGCAACCTCAAAGATTGAAGATAGATAAGCCCACAAAGATGAGAAAGAATCAGTGCAAGAATGCTGAAAACTCAAAAAGCTAGAGTGCCTTCTTTCTTCCAGATGACCACACCATCTCTCCAGCAAGGGGCCAGAACATGGCTCAGATGGCTGAAATGATAGAAATAGAATTCAGAATATGGGTAGAAATGAAGATCATTGAGCTACAGGAGTATGTTGAAACTCAGTGCAAAGAAGGTAAAAATCATGATAAAACATGGCAGGAGTTGACAGACAAAATAGCCAGTACTGAAAAGAACATAACCAACCTGATAGAGCTGAAAAACACACTGCAGGAAGTTCATAATGCAATCACAATTATTAATAGCAGAATAGAACAAGCTGAGGAAAGAATCTCAGAGCTTAAAGGCTGGCTTTCTGAAATAAGATAGGCAGACAAGAATAGAAAGGGAAAAAAGCATGAAAAGGAATGAACAAAACTTCCAAGAAATATGGGATTATGTAAAGAGATTGAATCTGCGACTGATTGGTGTCTCTGAAAGAGATGGGGATAATGGAACCAACTTGGAAAACATGTTTCAGGTATCATCCGTGAGAATTTCCCCAACCTAGCTAGAGAGGCCAACATTCAAATTCAGGAAATGCAGAGAACTCCAATAAGATACTTCACATGAAGATCATCCCCAAGACAGGTAATCATCAGATTCTCCCAAGTAAAAATAAAAACATGTTAAAGGCAGCTAGAGTGAAAGGTCAGGTCACCTACAAAGGGAAGCCCATCCAACTAACAGCAGACATCTCAGTTGAAACCCTACAAGCTAGAAAAGACTGGGGCCCAATATTCAGTATTCTTAAGTGGAATTCCAATCCAGAATTTCATATCTGCCCAAACTAAACTTTATAAGCAAAGGAGAAACAAGATCCTTTTCAGACAAGCAAATGCTAAGGAAATCTGTTACTACCAGACCTACCTTACAAGAGCTCCTGAAGGAAGCACTAAATGTGGAAAGGAAAGACCATTACCAGCCACTACAAAAACACACTGAAGTGCACAGATCAGTGACACTAGAAAGCAACCACATATGTCTGCAAAGTAACCAGTTAACATCATGATGACAGGATCAAATCCACACATATCAATACTGACCTTAAATGTAAATGGGCTAAATGCCCCAATTAAAAACACAGAGTTGCAAACTGGATAAAGAACCAAGACCCATTGATATGCTGTCTTCAGGAGACCCATCTCACATATACAGTGGCAAACATTGGTTCAAAAAAAAGGGATGGAAACTAATCTACCAAGCAAATGGAAAACAGAAAATGATAAGAGTTGCAGTTCTACTTTCTGACAAAACAAACTTTAAACCAACAAAGGTTAAAAAAGACAAAGAAGGGCATTAGGTAACAGTAAAAGGTTCAAATCAACAAGAAGATCTAAATATCCTAAATATATATGCACCAACACAGGAGCACCCACATTCATAAAGTAGGTTCTTAGGGACCTTCAAAGACACTTAGACTCCCACACAATAATAGTGGAAGTCTTTAACACCCCACTGACAATATTAGACAGATCACTGAGAAAGAAAATTAACAAATATTCAGGTCCTGAACTCAGCCCTGAGTCAAATGGACCTGATAGATATCTACAGAACTCTCCACACAAAAACAACAGAATTTACATTCTTCTAATTGTCACATGGCATATGCCCTAAAATTGATCACATCATCAGAAGTAAAACACTCTTGAGGAAATACAAAAGAACTGAAATCATAACAATCTCTAGGACCACAGTGCAATCAAATTAGAAATTAAGAATGAGAAATTTACTCACAACTGTACAGTTACGTGGAAACTGAATAATCTGCTCCTTAATGACTGTTTGGTAAATAATGAAATTAAGGCAAAAATCAATAAGTTCTTTTAAACTAATGTGAACAAAGATATAACATACCAGAATCTCTGGGACACAGATAAGGCAGCGTTAAGAAGGAAATTTATAGCACTAAATGCCCACATCAAAAAGTTAGAAAAATCTCCAGTTAACAGTCTAACATCACAACTAAAAAGAACTAGAGAACCAAGAGCAAACAAATCCCAAAGCTAGCGGAAGACAAGAAATAACCAAAATCAAAGCTGAACTCAAAGAGATTGAGACAGAATACATGTCTTTTATAATGGATGAGTATAAGGCTCCAGATAGATACAGAGAATGATGACTTATGTAAACTTACTCTCTCTTAGCTCTATTACTGTCCCTGTTTTTCTCTTTGATGAGTTGTTTACTCTTTGGCAACAATAATTTTGCTAAAAATTTCTATAATGATGTTTTTTGTTGTTAAATAATGTAAATGTAAAGAAAACATGATATATTTATAAATACATGTAGTATTTCTGAAACAGTTTTCTTAAAAAGGGTATACAATCTCTAATAACACCAAATATACTGATCTATTATGTTATATTAATTTGTTCATATCTCTGATGTCTGTAACATCAAGCACATTTGTCATGGTTTTTAAAATAATATATATGTGTGTTTGTGGATGTGTATACATATATATATTTATGACACATGCTAGGCATAGTCATTGCACATACTAGGTATTTGCATGTTTTCTTAAACTGAAAATTAACTTATATAATCATATTCTTAAGACTTTGTGCCAATTTATTTAAATATAACACATCAAGCTGACCTTTAGAACTATTCTGAAGCTTTTTATAAAATATAAACTTATCACTAATGAAATATAAATTGGAAATAGAAAAAGAAGAGGATGCCAAAATGTTAACTGTGAAATTAGTTGTTTTTGTATTGTATTGTTACATTAAAAACCACCACAAAATTTGGTGGCTTTAACACATACAGTGATTTGTTATTTTTCACAAGTCTGGGCTTTCTAAGTGGGAATATCTTCTTCTTGTCTCATTATTTCATCCACATGACTCTAAGGTCACTCATGTAGCTGAAATAATGTCACCTCAGTTGGGTCTGGAGAATCTAAGCCTCACTCAGATGTGTGGGACCTTGGTGCTGGCTATTCCACTAGACCTTTCTCTCCAAATGGTCACCCATCATTCCATTGTCTAGCCCAGCCTTCCTGACATGATAGTAGAAGTTTACCAAAGATTGAAGACAGAAGAATGGAAACCTTTTGAAACCTAGGCTTCAGAACTGCCATACCATGACTTATTGGCCCATTCCATTGATCAAATCAAGTCAGAAATCCAGCTCAGTTGCAAGGTTGTGGAAATAGACCCCACCTCCTGACAGGAGGATTTACAATGACCGTATGACCATATTTAATTTACCACAGTAGTATATGTGTAATTATTAAGTATAAAATTTATTTCTAAACTTACTGACCATGAGTACTAAGTATCAGAATGAAGAATGAATAAATGTTTATAATCCCTCTATTTTTTTAACTTTAAATTGAAGTTTAGGGGTACATGTGTAGAATGTGTAGGTTTGTTACATAGGTAAACGTGTCATGAGGGTTGGTTGTACAGATTATTTCATCACCAGGTTATTAAGCCTAGTACCCATTAGTTATATTTCCTGCTTCTCTCCCTCCTCTCACCCTCTACCCTTCAACATGCCCGAGTGTGTGTTGTTCCCCCATGTGTTCTCATCATTTAGCTTCCACTTCTAAGTCACAACAAGTGGTACTTGGCTTTCTGTTCCTGCATTAGTTTGCTAAGGATAATGGGATCCAGCTCCATCCATGTCCCTGCAAAGAACATGATCTCATTGTTTTTTGTGGCTGCATAGTATTGCATGGTGTATAGGTACCACATTTTCTTTATTCAGTCTGTCATTGATGGGCATTTGGGTTGTTTCCATGTCTTTGCTATTGTGAATAGTGCTGCAATGAACATACATGTGCGTGTGTCTTTATAATATAATGATTTATAATCATTCGGGTATATACTCAGTAATGAGATTTCTGGGTCGAATGGTATTTCTGTCTGTAGGTCTTTGAGGAATTGCGACACTGTCTTCCACAATGGTTGAACTAATTTAAACTCCCACCAACAGTGTAAAAGTGTCCCTTTTTCTCCACAACCTTGCCAGTATCTGTTATTATTTGACTTTTTAGTAATAGTCATTCTGACTTGCATGAGATGATATCTCATTGTTGTTTTGATTTGCATTTTGCTAATCAGTGATGTTGAGCTTTTGTTCATATGCTTATAGGACACATGTATGTCTTTTTTGAGAAGTGTCTGTTCATGTCCTTTCCCCACTTTTTAATGGGTTTTTTCCTTGTAAATTTATTTAAGTTCCTTGCAAATGCTGGATATTAGACCTTTGTCAGATGCATAGTTTGCAAAAAAATTGTCTCCCATTCTGTAGGTTGTCTGTTTACTTTTTTGATAGTTTCTTTTGCTATGCAGAAGCTCTTTAGTTTAATTGAATCCCATTTGTCAATTTTTGCTTTTGTTGCAATTGCTTTTAGTTTCTTTGTCATGAATTCTTTGCCCATGCCTATGTCCTAAATGGTATTGCCTAAGTTGTCTTCCAGGGTGTTTATAGTTTTGGGTTTTATATTTAAGTCTTTAATCCATCTTGAGTTAATTTTTGTATATGGTGTAAGGAAGGGGTCCAGTTTCAGTTTTCTGCATATGGCTAGCCAGTTCTCCCAGCACCTTATTGAATAGGTTGTTGCTTCTTTTTGTCACATATGTCAAAGATCAGAGAGTTGTAAGTGTGTGGTCTTATTTCTGGATTCTCTATTCTGTCCCCATTGCTTGTTTTTGTCAGGTTTGTCAAAGATCAGACAGTTGTAGGTGTGCAGTCTTATTTTAAGGTTCTCTATTCTGTTTCATTGGTCCATGTGTCTTTTTGTACCAATACCATGCTGTTTTGGTTACTGTAGCCCTATAGTATAGTTTGAAGTCTGGTAGCAGGATGCCTCCAGCTTTATTTTTTTGTTTTTGTTTTTTGTTTTTGTTTTTTTGCTTAGGACCATGTTGGCTATTGAAATCCCTTTATTTTTTAATGATACATACAAATTACAAAGAATTCAAACTAGGCAAAAATGTAAAAAGGCAGTAAAAAAATAAAATGTACTTCAAGGCTAACTACCCAAGAGTAATCAATATTTAACATTGTTTATAAAACATTCCAACATCTTTCTATGCGTATTATGTAGCTAGAAGAATGTATAGATGTTTAAATGAGTGAAAGACATAGCTATATAAACATTAGGATAATTTTCTGAAGCTAATATACAGTAGCATTTATTTACACTTAAACAGAAGAAAAGGGAACTGAATAAAAGAGCCTATTGACTTTGAAATAACTATTTTTTATTACAAGAGATATTATATGCTGAAATCCCTCTAAATTTTAAAAAAATAGGAAAATCATTAATAGGTTACAGTCATATGTTAACTATGTGTTAAACCTTAGACAGGATTGGTTGAATCCTTGCTATGAAAGATAAGGATGTTTGCACTATTACATTTCTTCCCACCTACTCTCTCTCCTTACCTTCAAATTTCTGTTTATTATATGATTTTCAGAAAAAAACTGATAAAACAATATCCAGTCCTCAAAGTAGTGCTTATTTCAAACTTGTTGCAGAGATGTAGGAAGAAAAACAAAAAGTCAGCCCAGACTGTATCAGATCTGGAACTTGTACAGAAAAAAAAATAGGGGAAGCAAGAAACCAGAGACAACATATAGTCTTTGTTGGAATACTCTGCTCTTCTGAAATTTTATTAATGTCCAGTGCTAGAATCTTTCTTCCTAGATAAGGGTTTAGCTCATGATTATGTGGGGAGTGTCATCAAGTTTAAGATTAGTTTTCCAATTCAGTGTGCATTCGTTTCTAGAATCTTCATCTTGAATGCCATCAGCCCTCCATTGCATGTTTCTTATAGAAGCTGCTTACAATAAGAAAAAGATATGGAGTCTCTTTTAGTTTGCATCTCTGTAGATTTAGAGGTATTCATGAGAATTTTTAAGATTTTGAGAATTCACCATTATGACCTCTTTGGAGTCCAGAGTAGCATTAGGAGCCTCAAAATGGTGAACTCTGTGTCTCAAAGATCTTTTGTTTCTGTCCTTAACCATCTAACCTTTGAGACTTATGAAGCTATGTCGATTGCTTATTTGGTTGTTGCTTATGGAGGTTTTTCTTCTAGTTTTTACTCTTTTATGTTGATTTTATGAGATATTAGGAGGGGGATTTTTGTGATACACCTTCATTCTACTAAAGATGAATGGAATGCAATACTAGAAATGCAAGGCAATAATTTTTTAAAGAAATATCCTCCACATAAGGAAAAGTTAATCACTAAAATAAACAATGTCCTCAGCCTCACTTTTGCAGCAGATGCAGAGGGACTTTTCATAAGTTGCTTTCATGAAAAAATCTTCAATGATTTGGTAGAGGCAGCTGAATATTAAAGTTTTCTCAGAATAAAGTGGATCTAACAGGTGCAGAAACAAATATGGCAAGATAAATTGCTTTCTAACTAAGCTAAGATAAATTACTATGTTAAATAAGATAAATTTAATAAGTTGGTACAGTAAATAGCTAAGACAAACTGCTTTTTTAACATGATAGAATAAAAAGACTCAGTATCTAATGTGGCACATAGTTCAGTTTAATATGTATCCATATATCACCTTGAGGTATCTTTCTTAAAATGCAGCTTCTGATTCAGTAGATCTTGGATGGAACTTCAAATTGTGTATTTCTAATTCCGTGACACTGCTGGTGCCAGTTCTCAGATCATACTTCTAGTAACAAGATTCTAGACAACTATAGACTAAAGCTCCTCTACTTGACTGAATCCTTGAGACCAGAGACACTGCCTTATTTATCTTTGCATTGCTGTTCTCTAAGGAAGTACCTGAATAAAAGTTTGCCCTGAAATATTTTCTTGTTAATTGAATTAATGAATCAGATGCATGACAACTAGGAGCCTGGAAAACTGGTATTCTATACTGGTGTGTGAGGAAGAATTATTTTGTTTTGAAAAACAAGTGACTGAATGATAGGATTTCTATTTTGTCTTAAAATCTAAAAGCCTTACTAAAATTTTTGCTCACATGAAGTCTGCCATATATCACATTAGCTATTTTGGCCAACAAAATATTACCTCCCAAATGCTTGAATAGGTTCTTAATTGCTCTCAAGATAACAAATGTTATTCAAGTGAAAGAAATCTATACATTAAGTGTTACCAGTTATCCATCCTGGAAATAGAAAAACTTTAGTAATATTACTGTAGTAAAACTGATTTTTGTTTGTTTGTTTGAGACGGAGTCTTGCTGTGTCACCCAGGCTAGAGTGCAGTAGCACATTCTTGGCTCACTGCAACCTCCGCCTCCCTGGTTCAAGCGATTCTCCTGCCTCAGCCTCCCGAGTAGCTGGGATTAGAGGCACCCACCACCGTGCCCGGCTAATTTTTGTATTTTTAGTAGAGATGGCGTTTCACCATCTTGGCCTGGGTGGCCTCGAACTCCTGACCTCGTGATCCACCCACCTCGGCCTCCCAAAATGCTGGGATTACAGGCGTGAGCCACTGCGTCCGGCCAACTGATTTTAAACTGTATGAAATATTTTTGGGCCTACCCAACTATCTGTGAAATTTACCCTTGAGTAATTGAACAGATTGTCTCCTTAGACTAGTAGTTTTCAGTTGCTGGCTACATTTTAGAATTACCTGGGAAGCTTTTAAAAATCCCAGTTCCCAGGCTATACCAAAGAGGTGAGACCCAAGTATTTTTTAAAGCTCCGCAGATAATTCTGTTGTGCACCCAAGGTTGAGAACCATTACTTGACTATTAGCTCTTTGAAATCTGAGTCAGTGTTCCTCTTATTTTTAACTTTTAACACTTAATACATGGTAGGTACTTCATAAATGTTTACTTAGTCGACAGATGAATTATGTTATAAGGAAGTATTGCCTGAGGCAAAACAGGAGCATTCTTCAGTATAAAGGGACCATTTTTGCTATCTTTATTAGCATCTTAAAATTTGAAAAGTTTGAATACCCTCTTAATGTTAATACTGAAAGTTGGTATTTGATATAGATAAACATTTTGGTGTTGAGATATTTTGCTGATGCAACTTGGATTTCATATCACTTTTTATCAAGATTTGATATAAATGGATTGTGATCAGAGGTGAGAAAACTGTGGCACAGGTATTTCACTACCATAATGGAAGTACTTAAAGGAATGTTACAAAGAGATCTAAGGTGTTCTAGGATACATCAGTTGGAAAACAAAGATGGCTAATCTACACATTGCTGAGTTGTGGTATCAACCGTGGTTTTGTTTTTTGTTTATTGTTTTCTTCAGACAGAGTCTCACTCTGTCACCCAGGCTGGAGCGCAGTGGCATGATCTCAGCTCACTGCAATCTCCGCCTCCCAGGTTCAAGTGATTCTCTTGCCTCAATTTCCTGAGTAGCTGGGACTACAGGCGCACTCCACCATGCCTGGCCAATTTTTGTATTTTTAGTAGAGATGGGGTTTTGCCATGTTGGCCAGGCTGTTCTCGAGCTCCTGACCTTACGTGATCCACCCGCCTCGGCCTCCCAAAGTGCTTGGTGAGCCTCTGCGCCCGGCTGGTTTTTTTATATACCGGAAAGAATAGAGAGCTATTTATAAGAGTGAGTATTTAAGCTTTTCTGCTTTTTAAAATGAAGCACAGACAATTGAAGTTTTAACTTCAGTTTATGAAACCACTTTATAAGCACCTTTATTATAATAATCATTGATTTTTAAGGGGCTTTCCTCAGAACAAAATTATAACTATATCAGGGATCAAAGTTCTTTAGATGGGCTCTCAGTTATCTACAATTTATGTTTTTAAAAATAGTTTGTTGCCATTAATTAATCATTGCACAGAAAAGTTCCCTTCATTTGGAGCTCTGAGCTCTGCATTTCTGTGATACCAGAATAAAACACAAATCTGCAAAGAAAGGGAAAAAATCATTTTTTAGGTCTTGGATTTATTCTAAATAATCATCCTACATTTTGTGTCACTGATGAATTTGAGAATTGCAGGGACTGTATTGTACATCTCGGTGTCAGCCTGCTATTTGTATTACACAACAGTTATCGGCAATTAAATGATGAAATTATATTTTTAAATTTTGACTCTGAATTGTAAAAACGTAATGAAACAATATAATACCAATGCAAGTATATCATTATAATTTAATGAGCACTTAATTGCCCTTTTTAGCAAATAGCTAAAATGTAGGATGGGTTGATAGAATTAGCAAGAATAGTCAGCAGATGGAGATCCTAGTTTCACTTTGTTACAAACTAGGTGTGTAACTTTGTAAATTATTTAAGCACATTGTACTTCAGTTGTCTCTTTAGAAAATAAAGAGGCAAATCTGCTACAGACCCTTCTAGCTCCAAAATTTTATGACATGTAGTTCTAATCTCTATAACTGTCATAGTAGTGCATTTTGAATGGCTGAAAAGAACTTCAGATAAGCCATTACTTATAAAATCTTTATTTATGGTTTTTCTTATGTTTTATTTACTTTCAAGAATTTGATACTTGCATCCTCATTTTCTATAATTAATAAGTACTCAAAATTTCGGTGCCTTTTGATCAAGAGTGAAACTGTTCCGTGAATTGTGCTTAGAAATTTTCTTACTGACTGTTGAAAAGAATCTGTGTTTCCTCGTTGAATACAAAGTGTTCCAGGACGGGGATGTTTTGAGCAAGCAGGCATGTTTTTCTGCACATGACTATACTATTGTTTTCTTTCAGGAAACCCTGATAGATTGGTGTGATGAAAAGGAACTTAATTTGATATTAACAACTGGAGGAACAGGATTTGCACCACGAGATGTCACGCCAGAGGTGAGATAGTACATGCCTTTTCATATTCAAGGATTAAACTAATCATGGTTTTTTAAATCCTTTTTACTATATTTATATTATTTTTATAACTTTGCTAGGCATAACAAATGACTTGTAGTTCTAATAATGTGAAAATTTTGCTGTGGATAAATGTTTCCTGACTTTTTTTCTTTGGGCTTAAACTAGAAATGATACAATGTGCGGAAGATTAAACTGGTCCAAAGGTAATCTGTCATTTTCTTGGTGTCAGCCTAATTTCAGGCACATTTCCAAAGGAAGTGATAGTAGAATTCTGGTGGTTAGCATGGCATCTGGTCTGATGTGCTTTGTCAATACAATTCGTTTCTTGAGGTACCCTTTTCATTTGTCTAAAATTACAGTAAGATGACTGCAATAGAATATACTGATTTTACAGTACTTTTGTTGAAAAGGGATATATTTTCCACAATTCTAAATGTGAACAACATTTAAATGCAGAATTTAATGAGCCCAAAAGTAGGATTAATATCTAGGTTTAAGACCACAGGAATCATCTTCAACTATTTTATATATAGGAAGAAAAATTAGGGAAAGAATGAAGAATAAGCACTATTAACTAATATGGGGGGGGTGTATTTTTTCTTTAAGGAAGCCATAAACCACAGTTGTCACCTCAGAGCCATACATAAAATTACATCACCACTTGTGACATTGTTTCCTTTACCTCCCCAACCCCCCAAAAGTGTTTCTTGGATCAGTTTCAACTTAATATTTACTATGTCTTTCTATTTCAAATCAGTACACTATTTTATCTACTACCTTATTAACATTCCACAAGGTACTTTTGCTCTGCATCTATTAAATAATTACTGGCCTTCTTATAATAGTACAGTGGTTTTCAAACTTTAGCCTGCATCAGAATCAACCAGAGGACTTATACTAAAACACAAATTGCTTGATCCCCCACCCCTAGAGTTTCTGATTCAGTAAAGCTGCAATGGGTCTTGAGAATCTGTATTTCTAACAAGGCCCCAGGTGATGCAGATGTTGTTGTTGGACCATAGACCATACTTTCAAACTTTGAGAACTGCTGCTCTACTATATGAAAATGCAATTTTAAAAAGTATTTTTTTTCTGTTCCTCTATATAAAAACCGTGGTACATAAACTTTTGATATTATTATAATTAGGGTTTTAAATAAAATAGTTTTGGCTTTTAAAGCGATCAAAATCGAGTCGTATTAAGAGGTTAACTTCAACTGCATGAAGTCATCCTTACACAATTTATTTAGCTTCTGGCTTCTATAGTTAGTGGTTCTTTGGCAAAGTTTTACATTTCTTTTATGCTATGACTAACTGAAAAAGTACAATTGGGAAGGAAGCCATCTCCTGCAGAGGTGTGCTTGTGTTTTGTTTCTTTCTAAAAACACTGACTACTTATGTTAAGTGGAGTTTGGGTGCTGTCTTAAGTGTTTTAGTTAAATCACTTTGGGTTTACGTATGCCTATTTTTTGTGTGATGGTTTGATATTTTCATATTTTTTCATAACAGAAAAATAGAAAAAATTTCACCAGAAAATTAATTCATAACCAAATAACGGTATTATTTTTAATTCCTTGGATAATTCATTGTGGGGAAATAATTTACATCACAAAATGTTTTGTATCCTACGGGGCTTCCAGTTAATACAAAACGCTGGGCTGAAAATTCAAACCTTTGAATTCTGGCACTGCTACTTATCAACAAGGTGACCATAGATGGAGTGTTTTTACTCACAATTCTGATGCTATGTGGGTTTTTTTACTGGAACCAACCAGTTCTTCAACTCTCCAGATATCAAATGTCCTTCTTTTTATTTCAATTAAATTCTGACACTACCTACCAGGAATTAGTACTAGACTCTGCAGATTTAAGGGCTCCATCCACAAGACTGCCTTCACGTCACATGCCAGTGGCAAGTACCAGATCCCCAGGCTACTCAAAATTCTGTCCTACTTGACTACAAAGTCAGTTGGTTCCCAAAACTCCCCCCATTTTCAGATTCACTAATTTGCTAGAATAGGTCCAAAAACTCCTGGAAACACTTTACTTATGCTTACCAGTTTACTATAAAGGATACAATTTAGGAATAGCCAAATGCAGGAGATGCACAGAGCAAGGTATAGGGGCAAGGAGGTTCCATCCCCTCTCAGTATTTAGCGCCCCTCCGGCACCTTGATGTGTTCATCACCCTGGAAGCTCTCTGAATCCCATTGTTCCAAGATATTTTATGGAGCTCAGTCTCCAACCCCGCCCCTCAGTGGGTGAAACTGAAAATTCCAATGCTCATAATAACTTAGCCTTTCCAATGACCAGACCAGCCCCATCCTGAGGCTATCTAGGCACCCACCCTAAGTCATCTCATTAGCATAAACTTAGGTGTGATCTGAAAAGGTTTGGGCCTGGCATGGTGGCTCCTACCTGTAATCCCAGCACTTTGAGAGGCCCAGGCGGGTGGATCAGTTGAGGCCAGGAGTTCAAGACAAGCCTGGCCAACAAAGTGAGACCATGTCTTTACTAAAAATACAAAGAATTAGCTGGGCATGGTGACACACGCCTGTAATCCCAGCTACTCGGGTAGCTGAGGCATGAGAATCACTTGAACCTGAGAGTAGAGGTTTCGGCAAGCAGAGGTCGCAACATTGCACTCCAGCCTGGGTGACAGAGGGAGACCCTGTCTCAAAAAAAAAAAAAAAAAAAAGGCGGGGTGAGGGGCTACAGAGGGTTTGTTAGGAATAACAAAAGGCACTCTCTACTCCTATCACTCAGGAAACTCCCAAGGGTTTTATGAGTTCTATAATAAGTCAGGAACCAAGAACAAAGACCAAATGTATTTTTGTTTTACACCTCAATAGACTAGTCATTTAACCACTCTGTGCCTTAGTTTTCTATAAAGCAAGGGAAATAAAAGCACCTATTTACCAAGGTGGCTGTGACCTTTCAATGAGAACTATTCCTGGTATTTTATGTAAGAGTTAATTTATAAGAGTTAATTTTTTTTATTTGTTGCTATGTAACTTATGTAACTACCAAAGGGACACATTTGATAGTTTTTCTTTTTTACATGTAATACCAAATAGACAACTATAGCCTTTTACTTGATTTAAAGTATGTCCATGAAGTCTTTAGAATCTTGTCAAATTATTTCTTAATTTTGATAGGGTAAGCTTCATATTTGATCTCTTCCATCTCTATATTATATAAATCAGAAATCTTGAATTTCTGCTATTCTAGTATCTAGGTTTTTTTTTCTTTTCTTTTTTGGCACTACTAGTTGACAAGTGTCTGTTTCCATGGCATTGTATATTTCATTATTCAGAAATTGAGCAGTATTTTATTCTTAAAGTTTTTCAGTTATTTGAAAACTATTGAGGTGCTCTTATATTCATATATACCTATAGCAGCTACATAGTTAAAATTATATTAAAAGTTTCTTAAATGGATTTAAAATATACATAAATATGTCTTCTCTAATATCTATTTTTGAAAAGAAGCAATTAGCAGCTACATAGTTAAAATTATATTAGAGGTTTCTTAAATGGATTTAAAATATACATAAATATGTCTTCTCTAATATCTATTTTTGAAAAGAAGCAATTTACCTGATTGTGAATAACTTGATCTTTAATAGGTTCACTTCATATTTTATATGTATATATAAATACATATGATATGGTATCTATGGCAAAAGTTTGTAGCACTCGTGGGCTATTAATATTAATAAAATAAATAATAAATAAGCAAACATAAAATCAATATAGGCCCACTAAAAAGTAATTCTACTAATTTCCTTTTTACTTTACACCCTAGAGTAGTTGCAGTTCTTATAATATCTAACATATAATATTGATGTGTCAGAAAGGAATTTAGAAATATAATCCTGGACCTGAATTATATAGTAATTTGTCTGTTTTGATAGTTGTATCTAAAGAGAAGAAGCTGTTTCTAGACACATTTTCCTATATTATATACATCAGGATTTCCAATATTTTTAAATGAGGTCAGAAGTTATTGGTAGCATAGATACTAATTTGATAAAAGTAAAACAATGTAAAACTTCTCCCTTAAAATCCTAATGTTTTATAGTCAATAATTGTCAGTAATTAGCTTAATCTGTAAAGCACAAAGGAAAATTGTTTGTGGGATGTGTGTGTTGTAAGAAAAAAAATGAAGGGTGAAAATGATGAATAGGATGAATGAAAAAAAAAAATCCAAAGATTTTGTCAATGGGTGTGAGCTCTAGATAAAATGAAAAATTTGATCAAACAGATTTCTCCCCAGGTCTATTAAAAACAAGAATAGAATATCAAGTATAGTAAAGTTTATCTTATTTATTATATATTTTATAGGAATAGGGCTATCAGAATTGATTTTCCTAAATTATGAATTTGTTTATATTTTTAGGCCCTGCATTATAGAATATGGTTCCTCTGATACTTGCATGCCTTCTAGCCTTCTCCCTGCCTCTAAATATGAGATGCTATCAAAACTTACATATAAAAGCATGACAATTCTCACTCATCAACTTTTTAGAATTTTGTCTTGATAATAAAAACTGGTTTTTAATAATAGATTGCTTGCTTTTTTTTTTTTTTTTGAGACAGAGTCTCACTCTGTCACCCAGGCTGGAGTGCAGTGGCATGATCTCAGCTCACTGCAACCTCCACCTTCCAAGTCCAAGCAATTCCTGTGCCTCAGTCTCCTGAGTAGCCGGAATTACAGGCTTGCACCACCAAGCCCAGCTAATTTTTATATTTTTAGTAGAGACAGGGTTTCGCCACGTTGGCCAGGATGGTCTCAAACTGCTGACCTCAAGTGATCTGTCTACTTCGGCCTCCCAAAGTGCTGAGATTACAGGCATGAACCACTGTGCCTGGCCAGATTTCATTTTTTTTCTGGTCTGATAAAGGTTGGATAATTCATTGGCACTAGTGAAATATTAGTAATTATAAAGTTCCACAGATCATAAAACTCATTTCTATACAAAGTATTTTCCCTTTATGTCCCATTATTACTTCAAAGCAATGTATGTCCAAAAAAGGTATTATTACATAAAGGATCTGTGTTCAATAATATAGTAAATTAGAAAATGTTAAACTGTTAAATATTTAAAAGGCACAAAATAACTTTCAGTACTTTTAGAGCACTAAGCTGTATTGAATTAAGGGTTCTATGCTAATATATTATTTTGATCATAAGTAAAAGAGTTAAGTAAAAGCCTAGCATGCATGTATGTCTCAACCACTTGTTCATTCATGAAGCTTTTGTTTTTAATCCTCAATATGTGTTCAGTGCCATGCTTGGTACTGAAGGTAAAAAATGAGTGAGACTTTCACAGGGGTAAGGAATGTGGCCCACAAGCCAAATCCAGCCTGTCACCTTTTTTTTGCATGTCCAGGGAGCTAAGAATAGATTTTACATTTTTAAATGGCTGAAAAAATCAAAAGGAGACTAATATTTGTGAGGTGAAAATTACTTGGAATTTGAATTTTAGGGTCTATAAATGAAGTTTTATTGGAACAAAGCTACACTTATTTATGTATTGTCTATGGCTAAAACAGCAGAGTTGAGAACTTATAAACAAGACCACATAGCCTATAAAGCCTGACGTATTTATCGTCTGATGCTTTGCAAAAAAAGTTTGTCCACCCGTGGCCTGTTGGATGACAACAAGTCATCTCTACTCACATTTTTTTATTTTCTCACTTTTACCTTTGGTTCTTTAGTAATCCAAATAATGTTAGATTTCCTTCCTTATATTTTTAATTTTAGATGGAGCAAAGAAAAAACGCTTTTCTGCCATATTGAAGTGTATTGCCCCATTGTCTCAATAGACAATATGGCATAACAAAAATAAAATATCCCTTATTCTAAATAATATATAGAATTCTGCACTTTAAAAATTAATACAATGAATTTGTTGTACATTAAGTAAAATCTCACTCTTAAAAATAATTTTAAACTGAGAAAAAATAATTTGAAACTGACATTCTTAGGAATGCCTCATAACAAAAGTATGCTGATATAATTGATGATTATAATCAAACAAAAGAAGAAATAGCAAAAATACCAGGAAACTATAAATTTGACATAAGGAATATTTATTTAAAAGGGTTCTTATAACTGTTTCATTATGGAAGTGAAGAGGCATCAGGCAAAATGACCTCTTTCAAGAGGGAAAATACTACAAAATGGTACCAAAGAAACCTGACTTAGGAAAAGACTCTGAATTTTAGAAGGTATATTCTGTTTATAGACTACTTTTAGTTTGCTTTGGGGCAGATTAATATCTAAGCTTTTCTACAATTTTTTTCACTTAGGTTATTAGATTTTTTTCATGAAAATGTCAGTTTTCTAGTACAAATTAAAGAAAATTATAAAAATTGTTTTATAATCAATTGGTTGAAATGTGTGTATTTCATAATTTTAAGTGCGTGTTTACTATAAGACAGGTATTATTTTATGTAGTCATTAGTCATTTTTCTTTCTTGTATTGCAATGCTTCAAAAATAAGAACACTGTATAAGCCCTGGGAAGAAGAAAAAATTGACCTAAGTTACTAACAACATGTTAATGATCTTCAATTTGTTACTCTTGTGAAAGATAGTGAGAATTTACATTTAATAACTCACCTAAAAGTTAATATTGGCCATTTTCACAATCAGAAAACACTCTCCTACATTTTAACAGAAGCATAGCAAAAAACACCATATTTAACCATTTGTTTTTAATATAAAATTTGATTTTGTTTTGAGTAAAATAAAATACCTGTTATACATGGTAAGGCTAAAATTAATCATATAGAACTAGGATTTTGACTATCTTAAAATTGTTCTATGTAAATAGGATAATTTAACAATATTAAATTGCTTACAAAGCAGAATACTAGAAACCCTTATACCTGAAGTATTTAAAACTAAATTTAATGAAATGTTCCATCCCTCTATGGTCAGATTTGATGCTTATATTTGATGCCATTTTAAGGAGCTCATCCTAATTTTATGAAATAGTTCCCATGTCATATCTTTGTCTAAACACGTTGGCATGCAATATGGTATAGTGTAAAAAGCTTACACTATAGAGTCAGATTCCCAAATTTAAATATTAGTGCTACTACTTACTAACTGTGAAACTTAAGGCAAGTTGACCTGTTCAAATCTGTTTTCTCATCTGCTAAATTAGCTGATGCCTACCTACATCTCAAAATTGTTGATTCTAATAATAAAAATAGTCAATAATAACAACTAACACAGATAGCAATTGCTATGTGCAAATAACTCTTTTAAGCATATGTTAACTCATTTATTCTTCAAAACAACCATATGAGGCCAGGTGTGGTGGCTCATGCCTGTAATCCCAGCCCTTTGGGAGGCTGAGGTGGGTGGATCACTTGAGGTCAGGATTTTGAGACCAGCCTGGCCAACATGGTGAAACCTATGTCTACTAAAATACAAAAAATTCAGCGAAGCATGTTGTTGCATGCCTGTGGTCCCAGCTACTCAGGAGGCCAAATCACGAGAATCACTTGAACCCAGGAGGCGGAAGTTGCAGTGAGTAAAGGTGGGGCCACAGCATTCCAACCTGGGTGACAGAGTGAGACCCTGTTTTAAAAAATAAATAAGATATGTATAAGGCAGGTACTATTTATGGTTATCTCTGCCTTAAAGATGGAGCAACTGTGACACAGATTGATTCATTGACTTGCCCAAGATTTTTCAAGTAGTAAATGGCAATAAATGCATGTAAAAGGATCTAACATAATGCCTGTAATCTTTGTAGATGTTTAGTGTTTGTCCTTTTTCTTCCTCATTTAATTAACAGTATTACCTATTATCTCTAATTAGATATGGTAGCTCCAAATACTTTTGCTACTAACCATCGTGCTTCTGATAGCTATTGTTAACTACAAATATAATTGGTGGATATGTCTTAAAAATAAGGACTTGTCTTGAAACAGCCAGATATGTGAAAAAATAACTTTTTAGTAATAGCCCAATTTATATCTGGGGTTTATAATTATTTTTGTATTGTCCACTGAAAGCAGAATTTTTTTTCATATCATAGGCACACTTAGGACCTTCCTGTTTGGTAAGAACAGCATTCATTGTCTTTGTTCAATGTAACAAATATTTATGAAGCACCTTGGGCTTTATCAAACCTAAAGCTAAAGTACATATACTCCTAAAATAGTCATATGACAATTCAAGACAGTTTAAACCTGGTACCAGAAATATTCAGCCAATTCAGGCAAAAAGATTTATTCAAAGAGAAAGATTAAAAGAGAGCTTGAGTAATGAGTGAAATTTTTATGAAATTCAAGCTAAAATTGAATGGGATTCAGGTTTTGAAAGAGGAAGACCTTAATGGTAGGAGTAAAGAAGAAGGAAAATATATGAGCAAGGCACAGAGAAATATAAACATAAAATCTTTCTGGCTAAAACAGAGAATTCACTTTATGTAGAAGGATGGATACACTAGACCTACATTATTTTATTTCTTTCAGACTGGCTAGAGAGGTACCAAATATAGAAATGAGAGATTTACTGTATTAGTCTGTTCTCACTTCACTAATAAGGACATACCCAAGTCTGGGTAATTTGTGAAAGAAAGAGGCTTAATTGACTCACAGTTCAGCAGGGTGTGGTAGGCCTCAGGAAACATAATCATGGTGGAAGTTGAAGCAAACACATCCTTCTTCACATGGCGGCAGCAAGTAGAAGTGCAGAGCAACAGAGGGAAAAGCCCCTTATAAAACCATCAGATCTCAGGAGAACTCAATATCATGAGAACCATGAGAAGGCATGAGGGTAACTGCCCCATGATTAAATTATTAATACCTCCCACCAAGTCCCTCCCATTACACATAGGGATTATGGGAATTACAATTCAAGACCAGATTTGGGTGGGGACACAGCCAAACCATATCACTGTCCTTATTCAGAGATTCCTTGGAAACCAGAATTCATAAGTCTCCTATCAGCCAGTATAGACAGTAAAATCATGCTTTCAGGACTTTCTCAGACTCTTTTTCGAATCAGCATTTATTCAAATGCACATGAATACATTCCTCAGGAGGACTAACTTTATTCTTTTTGGAGGTTGTTTTTATGCCCTGGTTAAAAAAAGAAAAAAAAGTTCTGATTTAATCTGCAAACCTAGTAACTATCCATTTATTTATTTATTTATTTATTAAATTTAAACTACTGAGAGGCACACGATTCCAATTTTGTTGATTTGTTGTCTGGAAACCTTTTCAGTCAATATTTCCCTTAGAATCAAGAATCAAGACAATCAAGTGATATGTTACCATAGATTTTGTCAGTGCTATATCTCTAATTAGCTTAGCATTTGTATAAAACTACAAACTTTATAATAGTGGAGAAATCATAGTATCTCAGAGTTTGAAGAGAACAAAGACCATCATGTTCAAAGCCCTAGCATGCCCTTTTCATCATTCTAGCCTGAACATTTCAACCGTCACTTCTTCTATCAAAGAGTTCATTGTTTAGACAACTCTACTTGTTTGAAAGTCTAAATATATCAAACTGAAATCTGTCACCTTATAATTTCTACCCACTTGTCCTAATTCTGCTCTTGGCTGTGCTCAAAAGAAGGTTAATTCCTCCTTTACATGACATTTCTGATATTTGAAAAGAAATATTACGTTTCTCCTTAAGTCCGCTTACTTATGGATTATTTTTGCATTTAATTTTTCTGCCGGACACAGACTTACCCAAAACATACATCCTCTATTTTTTATGCATGAAAAAAGAAAAGCTCCATAGTAAAATGGTGCCAGTGTAAAAATTACAGGTACAAAATTAGACCATTTAGATAAATAATTAGAGCAATAACTGACTTTGCATGTAAGACTGTTAAGTTGAAAGGGTCCTATTCCACATAGTAGCACTAAAGAGGGAAGAGTACATTGTTCCTTGAGGTCAGAATTTTTGCAATTTTTGAGAATAAGGCAAAAACAAAAATTTCCTATATGAAGAACCTACAAATAAAAATTATATATTCAATTTCCTTTAAATATATATCCTAATTGTATACCTACTCTATGTCAGAATATGTGCTCAGCTTTTATGGGGCCCTATGGATACGAGAGATCATATGTTAAATAAACATACAAGCAAGTGTAGATGCAAGTGATGGTAAGTTCTGTTTCTAATTACAGTTCTAACTAGAAAAATAGTGTTGCCCATATAACCTTTTATGGAGTAGCATAACATACTGGTTAATTCTGCTCTGTAATGGGGCATAAAATTAATAATAATAAAAATAACATAGTGGTTAAGAGCACAGACTATTTGGGTTTGAATCTTAGATCCACCTGTTATTAGTGTGCAACCCCATGCAATTTACTTAACTTTAAAAACCTGTTTTCTTATGTGTAAAATTAAGATAGTAAGAGTACTTGCCTCATAGGGTACTTATATTATGTAAATAATATAAGCAAGGCACTAAAAACAATATTTCTTTGCCATATAAATCTTTGCTATTGTTATCTACAATATGTTTAGAAAGAGCTTTAGCTTTAAAAATAAGTAGATGATGGTTGAATAAATATTATAAGAATTCTTCTCTGGAAGAAAAATCAAACAGGATAGAACTTAAAGTACACAATAGTATAGTTGTGGAAAAGGAAAAAGAAATATCAAAGAAGACATGTTAAATCCTTATTTTAGCTTGAATTTATCAGTGATTATATCTTGAAATCACCTTTCTAGTTCACTCTTCCAAATCTACTCTTGTAAAATGAAAAGAGGCTAGCATACCAGAATACTTAGCAAAATATGTGCTAAGAAATTAACAACAAAATATAAATAAATATTTTGCAGATATATTAGTAAAATGCTAAAAGTATATTTATCTAGAGACATAGTCTAAGGAATGACGATTTCAGGATATTCCTTTCTTTTTTTTTTTTTTTTGAGACGGAGTCTAGCTCTGTCGCCCAGGCTGGAGTGCAGTGGCGCAATCTCAGCTCACTGCAAGCTCCACCTCCCGGGTTCACACCATTCTCCTGCCGCAGCCTCTCCGAGTAGCTGGGACTACAGGCGCCCGCCACCACGCCCGGCTAATTTTTTGTATTTTTAGTAGAGACGGGGTTTCACCGTGGTCTCAATCTCCCGACCTCGTGATCTGCCCGCCTCGGCCTCCCAAAGTGCTGGGATTACAAGCGTGAGCCACCGTGCCAGGCCTATTCCTTTCTTTACTAGTGTCTGGAATCAGGAATATGGATTTCTCTCTGTATATTAGGTACCCATCTATGAAATGGACTTACTGTTGCTTTTCACATAAAATGTAGTAAGATGACAACAAATGAGTACTTTGTATCTGTCAAGTACTATGAACTTCTCAGAATAATATCACTGAATTAGAAGGGTAGAATATTCGTAACTTTGTTGTTACTGCCTGCTATAAAAGGCATCTGATAGGGATTCAGAAAGTAGATTCAGGCAACAAGTAAACAATTTGAATAATTCTAATAATTTTACCAGTATTATCTTCTTATATTGAAACTTGGAACTGCTACTAAAATATGAAGGACAGATGTCCACTGGAGGTAGTAACCATTTTAGATAATTATTAATGGCACACAGATGAGAATTAGCAGAAAGAATCCAAGTTCCTTCAAAAGATGCTGAGAAGAAAGAAGCAGTAAACCTCTCTTGTATGTACAGTTTGAAGATGATGGTTGTCAGTTTCACTGAATGAACAAGACCAAAGGCCAAAGGCAACAATGTGGAAGAAGCAGTCCATCATGCTGGAAGGACTAATTGATATACAAAGAAATAAATTATACTTATCTATGAAGAATGAAGATAACATTATAGCCATGAGTGCCACTGGGATAATTTAAGTGTCTTACCCCTCAGCTTCTTCACTCCTTTCTATAAGTTGTATTGCAGCAAATAACATAATATCCTTGCGTGGAATAATGCTCAGTCTAAACCTTTATGGAAAGAAAAGCTAGGTCAGTTTTGATTAGGAGGTGCTTCTGAATGCAGTTTTACAAAATTTTTTAAATACTCTTTTTTTTACAAAATGGAGGTATTTGAACCAGAGAGAATATAATTGTTAGTTCTGAATATTGTATAACTATAATGGAGTCTTATTATAATGTGTCAATTGTCTGCTATAATTCAAGATTACATTGTATAGGCAAACCCATTATAATGAGGTCACTTTAATAACCCCATTGATGAGATTCAAAAGAAATTCATATCATGCTAATTTCCAACTATTGTTAGAGTATGTATTTAGAAGTTTAGTTAATTGTGTGATACTTTGATATAAGTTCCATTTATGGGCCCTATTTACTTCCTCTTTCATTCTCTCCCATTTTGCCATTTTCAAGACTTACTAGTATTGTACTTTGTCCTTTGAGATGACACTGCTCTGTGGGGTAGATAGATGAATGAATATCACCCTCTTTAATAAATAATATTTAGAGGAATGAGAGGTTACTTGTATATAATATTGAAAGCAGGCCAGTTGTGGTAGCTCATGCCTGTAATCCCAGCACTTTGGGAGGTCAAGGTGGGCAGATCACCTGAGGTCAGGAGTTCGAGACCAGCCTGGCCAACATGGTGAAACCTCGTCTCTACTAAAAATAGAAGAATTAGCCAGGCATGATGACATGCCCCTGTAATCCCCTCTACTCGGGAGGCTGAGGCAGGAGAATCATTTGTACCCGGTAGGTGGAGGTTGCATTGAGCCAAGGTCACACCACTGCACTCCAGCCTTGGTAACAGAGCAAGACACTGTCTCAAAAATAAAATAAAAAAATAAAATTAATAATATTGAAAGCAAATCCTAGTATAAGTATACATTCCCCCAAACATTTACCATGGACAATAGTAGCAGCAATATTAACGGTAAATTCTAGTCTATCTTTGCCCAAATTTTAATTATTGCTCTTTGCCTTCTAAATATAAAATACTATAGGACAGGGGTCAGCAAACCTATTTAAAAGGGCCAGATGGTAAATTTTTTAGATTTTGTAGGCATATGTTCTCTCAAAACTACCCAACTCTGCCAGACCAGTAGCACAAAGGCAGTCACAGATGATATAAAGGAATGAGCCTGGCTGTGCTCTAAGAAAACTTTATTATGGGCACTGAATTTGGATTTCATATATTTCTACGTGTCATGAAATACTATTCTTCTTTTGATTATCTCTTGAATCATTAAAAAATACAAAGATCACTTATAGATTGCAAGCCATACAGAAAAAAACAGGAAATGGGCAGGATTTGGCCTTTGGGCTGTAGTTTGCCAACCACTGTTTTAGAACATTGCTATTCTATAGTGCACTAGCATCTGCTCTATTAATCTTAAAGCTCATAGTATGTGAGCTTTTAGAAGAATACTCTGAAAAATTGAGATTGAGAGAGGAAGCCCCATAAGAAGTTAATGCTTCATGGACTCAAATATGCACTTAAAGCCTACTAGATATAGATGATATAGATATAGATATAGATATAGATGTAGATGTAGATATAGATATAGATATAGATACAGATATAGATACATGCCAGGCACTGTTTAAGATGTTGAGATAGAGCAATGAGTTAAGAAATCAAAAGTCCCTACCTTTATGGAATTTACATTTTAGTGAGAGGATACAAACTATTAAAAAACAAGTAAACTGTATAGAACTGGAGATGGTTAGTGCTATGTTTAAAAATTAACCAGGGAGGGAGGATAGGTAGCCCAGGCAGGAAAGAGGGTTATAATTTTAAATAGGGTCATCCATTAAGGAAGGCCTCATTGATAAGATGACATTTGAACAAAGACCTAAAGGAGGAGAGAGAGGAAGCCATGGATCATGTGGAACCTGTATGCCACCCTTAGTGTAACAGAGTAGAGGCATGGCATGAACTGACATATTTTAATGGGGAAACAAGTTAGGAGACTCTTAAAATAATCCAGGTGGAAAATGACAGTGGCTTAGACCAATGATAGAGGTGAAGGTAGTGAGAAGTAGATTACTGATATATTTTGAAGGGAGAGGTAAACAGATGGAATAAGATAAAGAGAGAAGTCAGGTATAAGACCCAAGATTTGCGTTGGGAATTAGAAGGATGTAGTTTCCATTTACCGAAATGGAGAAGACTATGGGAAAAGCAGGTTTGAGGGGGAAGATCAGGAATTTTACTTTGGTTATGGAAACTTGAACTTCCTTTAGTTATCCAAGTGGAGATATTGAATTGCAATTAGATATTAAGTATATGAGGCCAGGCACGGTGGCTCACACCAGTGATCCCAGCACTTTGGGAGGTTGAGGTGGGCGGATCACATGAGGTCAGGAGTTCAAGACCAGCCTGGACAACCGGGTGAAACCCTGTCTCTACTAAAAAAGAAAAGAAAAGAAAAGGAAAGAAAAAAGCCAGACCTGGTGGTGCACGCCTGTAATCCCAGCTACTCAGGAGGCTGAGGCAGGAGAATTGCTTGAACCCAGGAGGCAAGGTTTGCAGTGAGCTGAGATTGCACCACTGCACTCCAGCCTGGGTGACAGAGTAAGACTCCTTCCCCCGGCCCCCACCCCCCCCCACCCGCCCAAAACAAGTAGATATTAGGTGTATGTATCTAGATTTCAGTAGGAAAATCTGGGCTAGACATATAATGGAATTAAAATCCATGACAATTGATGAGATCACCAAGACATTTACTAGTATTACTATTTGTTGATTGATATTACTGCCCCTGATTCTTTTCTCATCCACTTTCAAAGAGGTAGGTAGTTTCTAGTAATCTGTCCCCTCTGCTCATTCACAAAGAGTGGAAGGGATCCCACTGAGTTAGAAACCCGACCTACACAGGAAGTACCATTAGTTGACCATCTTCCCATTTTGCCATGGTGTACACATAAGAGTGAATTTTTCCAAGTACCTCCTTGCTGGAAACTGTTTGCACTGGAGGTAAGTGTGAAAGGGGAGGTTGTGGGGAATGATGGGGTGAGGGCTTCCTAAACCTTTCCCATAACTCAGAAATGGTTTCATTCTGAGGAAGGGAGAAGGTTCAGGCTGGTTCTTATTTCCCTGAACCAGTTCATACAGCCCTAAATTTGACCTGCTTTCCTCAAACTGGGAGTCAGAAATCCCTTTTCTCTTCTGTTTTTCTGCTGCAGAAATTCCCAACATTCCCATTTTGTGGGCTCCAGAAAGGGGTAAGCGAAGACTTCAATCCCAGCCAATCATTTTCAGATTAATAATTTTTAGTGTTTTGGTTTCTTTTATCATCATAAAAAACGCTTGGACCCATTTTTCACATCTGTTTATTCCTTGTGGATTGTTATGTATCTATGTTCTAGGGTCACTCTGTATCCCTGGGCAATAGAGTTCAGATCCATCTGCTATTTCCATTTGTGTGCTGTTCTCTTGTGGATTCTCATTTGCAATTTATTGATTACTGTATCCTAGATGGAAGACACCCAATTCAGGGGACTGCCTCACTCTCAATCTCACCTTTTCCTGAATGGTGTTTTATTCCTCTGCTGAGAGCTTGTTATTACACTACCCAACTGCTTCTGATGATCTGTCATTGTTTCTCTACTGTTCTGTCTTCCTGCTTGATTGCCTTTGGTTTTTGTCTCTCCTTTTTGCCTCACTTCACTCATCTGCTGAATGATTTGCATTCTTCACTCACTGGTGCTTTGTCCATCAGCAAATGGCCTGGTACTGCCATATCCATCTTCTATTTTAGCATTTTAGACTGCCCAGCATTATCTATCTGCTCCCCTACAATTCCCCTGTACTGTGGCCTAACAAGTACTATGCCATCTGCCTGCCTGATCTTGCCCTGCCCAATCTATGCCTGTAACACTGTAAGTAGGTGAGATTCTTTAGCATTTCTGCTATCATCTACACTTGCCTTGTGCCACTGAGTTAGACTGCTGACTGAGTTTGCTCGACTGTTGCCTCCTCTACCTATTTGCTACCTGTGGCTGCCCCATTAATTTATTTGAGATATTGCAGTCATCTCCTGTGTACTTGGAACTTGCTGATTGGCCTGTGTTGCCTCCTTTATAGTTTGCTGCATTTAAAAAATCACTGGCATTGCTCCTCTGTTGTCTTGTAACCCTGATCATATTTTATTTCCAATAAAAGTTTTGCCTACATATTGTCCAAACATCTTAGAAATAGGAAAATGCTTTGCTATCTAATAGCCCAGTCCAGTTTGCTCCTAAACTGACTTTTTAAACTACTACCTGTCCTTTCTGCTTTTTTATACTGCTCCACATTCTTCTCTTTATGTAAGAATATATTTTTTTATAAATCATCATCTCAAGTTTTCTTTTCACATCATATATTATGTACATTTATTTCTCGTGTATGGGATCTTTTAATAATTTTCCATATACTAAAATTATTTCTTAATTTAGCATTCCTAAATTTTCCAGGGTTTTATAAGGATAAGTTACTCCTATTAATTTTATCCTTTTTAATAAGACCAAAAGTTTTTTTGCAACTTTAAAAGCATCATCTCTAAAAATAATAAATTTAATTATCTTATAATTCTTTGTAGTTTAGATTAAAGTAGCTTTCTGCTCTGCTCTATTTTTTCCTTTGAGAATATCATTTCTCAGCTTCCTCATAGTTTACGTAATACCAGTTCTTTAGAGATCCTTTAGATGTATTTATCTTCCTTCCTTTTAAACTCTTTTCTTGTATGTTGGGTAAACCTTTGAAATTGGTATTTTCTCATCATTGTATTTGCAAAGTACTTGGCATCTAAAAATAACTTGCAACGTAACATTATCTGTACTGTAAAACTTATAGTCTTATTTGCTTATATTTAAATGAAAGCCCAAATACAAGAACCAAAGAAGAATTTTGGTGAAATTTGCAACAGTCTAAGGAGGAGATGTAAAGTGGGGTGTGTATGTGTGCATGCACATGTGTATATAGAGATTTGAAGTGTTTTATGTATGTATCTACAATGTCATTGTGCTCTAAGTGTGGAAAATGCTGAGTATCCATATTAAATTTTATTTTTACGAAAAATCTAAAGAGGTGATAGATTTAGGGATATGGAAAAAGTATGGATGGGTTTTTATTTTCTTTTACTAATATAGATAAAATTTGTCAGTGTGAAGAAAAAGGATGCTCTAGGGAAGTTAAGAAAATCATTTCAATAGCTTTTTAAAGTTTTGGTAAAATATAAACATAAAATTTACCATTTTAACCAATTTTAAGTGTACAATTCAGTGATATTAGCACATTCACAGTTTTGTGCACCCGTCACCACTGTTTCTAGAACTTTTATCATCCCATTTAGAAACTCTGTACCCGTTAAACAAAAACTCCACATTGCTCCCTCCCGCAACCCCTGGTAAACTATAATCTGCTTTCTGTCTTTATAAATTTGCCTATTCTAGATACCTTATATAAGTGGAATCATACAAGTTTTGTCTTTCAGTGTCTAGCATATTTCACTTAGCAAAATGTTTTCAAGGTTCATTTATATTATATCATGTATTAGAATTTCATCCCTTTTTAACTCTGACTAATATTCCATTGTAGGTATATACCACAACTTGTTTATCAGTTCACCTGTTGGTGGACACTGGGTTGTTTTCAGCTTTTAGCTTTTATAAATAATACTCCTACAAACATTGGCATGCAAGTATCTGTTTTTCTTTTGGTTATATAACTAGAAATGGATTCAATAGCATTTAATACTTTTGTCCAAGAAGAAATTAAATTAATAGCAAAGAGATCAGGGAAACCACGTAATTAATATGAAAGATTAGTAAGTCCAAGATATGATATTAGGAGCAGAAGAAATTATAAACTTTTAGAAAGGCTACAGAAGGCCAAATGATAAAATTTAGAAGACTATTCTATGAATAAAAGGGAGAATGAAGTTAAAATAACACAGATCTTGGTTGATTGTAAGATAACAAAAATGATTCCGAAGAAACTTAAATTTTAAAAAAGTAACCAACTTAAGGACACTATGATGACACATCTTTGAAATGGAATAATGTGGACTTTTATAGAGGAGAGAGGTAGGCATTTGAAAGGCAAGGTTTAAATGAAGATGACTAAGATGAGGGAACCAGGTCATGTTTAGAGGAACCAGCAATGGGAACAGGAATTCATTTCAATCCAGAGATCCTTCATCCTGTATACTCAGCCTTCTATCACTCATAGACATTTTTCTAAAAAGATTCCTAGGCTCAAACCCCAGAGATTCTGATTCAGTAGGTTTGGAATTTGGTTTAGTTAATGTGCACGTACATGCCTCTGTGTGTGTGTGTGTCTGTGTGTGCATGCACACGTGCACGTGTGTCTATGTGTGTGTTTTAATCCACTGATGAAACACAATATGAGTTAAATTGAACTCTGTACCATAGTGGCCTAGAACTTATAAGAATTAAAAAAGTTAAAGAGAATTGACCCTTGTCTTCAAGCAGTTTAAAACTGCAGTAGTTAAAATAATGATGGACTTAGGAAAGAAGACTTTCAATCTGTTAGGTGACAAGTTCTCATTTGTTAATTCAACAATATTGGGGGGGGTGATTTTTATACACTCTATCCATCTCTTCTCAACTGAGGTTCCACATCTAAACTATCAAACACAGAAAATTGTTTGACTGTCTTCTCAATTCTGCTAAGGGTGGCACACCAGCTAGTACCTTTCTATACATGTGAAAGATAAGTTAATTCACTAGATACAGAAATTCTCTCAGAACCTTTTAAGAAAGGTTGGGTAATCTGTAGTCTGCTAGGAATATGTGACACAAAGACATAAAACGTGGCTCTTAAGGGGCTCACATTCCAAGAAAGGGGAAAAGACATTTAACAAAAAAATGCATTTCTAATATCAACTGCACAATTTTGTTCTTTTCATCTAATGGTTTGAGGAAAATGTTCAAAGTCACAGTGGCTGTATATAAGGAAATCCTTTCACCTCTTCTAAGCATTATTTATTCAGGAAGAAGAATGTAATAAGAATGATAAATTCTGTATTACAACTTATCACAGCTGAAGGATGCTGACAGTAACTTAAATGTCGATAGGAATCTCTTTAATTTTAAAGCCTAGAGCATTCAGTGACAGGTTAGTGATTTCATTGGCAGCTATTAATAAATAACAGTAACTAAAACTAGGCTTATTAGTTTCATAGTAAAGAGTAGAAAATGGCTATAGGTAAGTAGATAACTAATGTCCAATAGGCTATTCTTGAATGTAATTGCAAGCACAGTGAGAGATTTTTGCCCCCGAAGTACAACTTTTATACCAATAATGAAAATGTTCAGGAATTTAATTTATTCTCACTATCAATTAAAACTCACTAAAATTCCTGCTGTCAGAAGGTTTAGTCATATTCATTAGTTTTTCTTATGGATTTGATTATTTCTGAACTATAAATTTATTTGTCCTCCCTATACTGATTTGTGCATTTAAACTTGAGAGCAGTTAGCTTTCATTCCTATTACTCAGTACTTCACACTGATTCCTTTAGGATAAACCTTACTAACACATTTTTCCTTCTTCCAATTTCTTACCAAACTTTATTTTAACAGCACAGCTATGGAAAGATCAAGGTTGTCATGTCAAGAGAAAAGCACTACGATAGAAATTACGACCAGATTTAGCTTGTTTTCTTAGCAATAATGAACAATTTTAAAAGATTTTGCTTTGCCTGCATTCATTCTGAGAAACATTTTAAAGCAGAAAAAGCAGATTATGCAGATATTTTAATAAGGTGGAATAAAGGAAAATATAAGAGTAACATAATTTTATTAAACTCATTTTATTAATAATAAATATACTTTTTCTTGTCTTATGATCTCTGAACTCCTATTTTATTTTGAGGAAGCTGAATTTAAAATAGAGTGCTATAATGTGTTTCCTTTGTGTGAAAGTTAATCTGAGAAGGCAATAGGTCTATCTCATTCTTACTAGGCTTCAAGTCCTTTATATCTAATAACAAGAAAATTCTCTGAATTAGGCAACTACTCCCTAACAAATCATCTATTTTTTCTTTTACTTTTTTATTTTCTCCACTGAATGACAGCAGAATGTATTCAAGACCTTGCAAAGGATATAGCTGAAGATGTAGCTTCATTATATAAACATTTTGTGGAGGTTTCCATAAAATGAAGTGAAATTTTTGTGAAGTTTCACTTTTTTGATTTTGAATATAGATAATAACAGTAGCAGGCAATAATAATCAGTCTCCTAGTTTCTTAATCTCTTTTCTCCCCCCATTTGCCCTCCTACCATCAAATACTTCAGTGTTGCTGGCAGAAACTAACTTATGGCACAAGAGATCAGGTGGGTGAGAAATAGATCACTGGTGAAAAGTAAATTGCCCCAGAAAGACAGACTGTTTGGCACAAAGATCTTTTTTCACATGTAACAACCTTTAATTTTATGAACATCAAAATCAATACCTGAAAAGTTCACTAGTTAGATATTTGGAAATTTTGCAAATACAAGCCACCACCAGACTTTTTGTATTTGACTTAGAATGCTTTTTAGATTTCTTATAATATTTAGTACTTATGAAGAAATTTAGTGTTTTTTACTTATATCAGCAACATAAAAACTGCTCAAATTTGATTCCTCAGATGTTCAGGAATCAAATTTTCTTTGGTTTATTCATAGCCATAGTAGTACATGTGTATTTGCATTGTAATCAAAGGTGGTAATCGCCCTACAGAGATCTTAAGCAGAGGTCCTCAAAGAAAATACTATATCTCTTATAAGTTAAATTATTTTCTCATCCAATGCTTTCTTATCAAAATTAAGATAGACTCTGTCAGAGGGATAAAATATAAAGTCTGTTTAGATATCCTGCTTCTCATGAAGGTTAGTAACTACATGGTAAGGCTAAAGGCCATCTGTAGAAAGCTTCTCTTTTACCAACAAGAAAACTGGTTTTCAAATTTCCATACTTTCTCGTTAGTGTTAATATATTAGGAGCACACCATTTTGCATATGATATGTGTTCAACCACAGCATAAAATGACCTTTTTATTGTGAAATGGGTATTCAATCCGTATTTTAATAGAAAAATATATGGTCATTTAGGAGAAGGAAAAGATGACGTTCATCTTTTTAATAATAGAGTTTTAAAATAACTCCTTTTTTACCGAACATGGAAATAATACGTGCTTTTTGCAAGAAAAAAAAGAATTTGGGGAAAATATAGCAAAGCAAAATGAAGTTAATAAAAACACCAATAATCTGAACCCACAATTATTACCTAAGACTAATTCATTAATTTGCCCAACTGGGAGCACACCATGTATACTGGTTTATATCTTGGTTTTCTTAGTAATATCATCCCAATTATTATAATAATTACTAAAATGTATAGTACACTTACTGTATGCCATGGATTTTTATAAGTACTTTGTATATTATATCTAATTTAATCTGCACAAGCCTACAAAATAGGTAGGTACCACTTTACAGATAAGAAAATTACATTTAGAAAGATTAAATGGTTAAATGAATTGACCTGGATGTAGCAAAAGATGATAGAACTAGAATTTGAACTAGGTAGTCTTTATTCCAGATCCCTTGCTCTTAGCCACTCTCCTTTTCATATAATGTAAGCTTTTCTTCATTTAATAACTGTTCTACAAAAAATTGAGATTTGTCAATCACTGAAAAATACTTAAAAACTATGAGTAATTTAATTTCCCTATCATTAAACATTTAGGTTCTTTCCTATTTCCTATCACATTCTCTTTGTATAAATTATTACATATACTTCTAATGATTACTTTAGAAATATTTCCATAAAATAGAATAACTCACACAAAATTGTGAAGTCTCATATTACATATTGCTAAATTACCCTCTTAGAATATGTACAAGTTTATATATTTGTACTATCAGTTTGTGAGATTGTATTTCCATTAATCATTATTAATCTTACCAATCTGGTAGGTGAAAAATTGTATTTTTATTGGCATATTGTAGAATATTAATCATTTTTAATCTTACCAATCTGGTAGGTGAAAAATTGTATTTTTATTGGCATATTGTAGAATAATTTAAACACAGTTCTTGAGTTTATTCAGTTTTGTTTCTCCTTTTATAAACTGCCTGGGTTTTTTGTTTTGTTTTGTTTTTGGCTCAGTAGCTGTTCTTAAATACTGATTGTAACCACAAAGAGGAGTGTAAAGAATTGGTTGTCAAGAAATAATTTTGGTAAGGTCAAATTTATGTTTTGGCTATATCATTTTGACATATAAACCATTCATTTTCTCGTTTCTCAAACTCCATTAACATACTAGTACTCAATTATTTTATCACTCATGCTCTTAACAACACAGATCAAGCCAAAAATTATATCCTGAATCAAAGGCATTAAGTTAATAAAATACAAACACATTTCTTTCTAATAAGTTAGTTTTTCCCTTTGTGAGACTTTTTTCATGGCTGATGCATGATAGTTTATGTTCTAACTATCCTTTTCTTATGTAATGTTCACTGTTAAATAATTTACAGATAGAAACTTATTGAACTTTAGTAATGTAGAATTAATGGTCTATTCATAGATATAAGCCCTGGAAAATAATGTATAATTTGGACATTTAATACACTTAGCTACTATTAGCAGTCATTTTAAAAAATACCAAATATAAACTCTTACACAATTATTTTGCTTGGCAAACTCATTTTTCTATGCAGGAATTCCAAAGGAGACATTATTCTAGCATGCAATTAATATGAATTATATTTGATTATCTAGATATTGAAACCATTTTATAAACTCTGACATGTAGAGCTCAACTTCCTCTTAAGCATTCAAGAGAACCTATTTTTTTTTAGTTGCCCATAATATGCAAACCATTTCAGATCCCAGAGATTTTTGGTGAGTGAATTAACATGTAGTTTGTATTTTTACATGGAAACTATATGTATAAATGGTTTCCAACCAGGGTAAATTTTGGTTCCCCAGGGGACATTTGCAATGCCTGGTGACATTTTTTATTGTTACAATTGGAGAGTACCTAGTGATATCGGGTGGGTAGAGCCCAGGGTTGCTGCTAAACATCCCGTAGTGCATGGGACAGTCCCTACAACAAAGAATTATCTGACCTAAAATGTTAATGCAGAGATTGGAAAAACCCTCATGACATAATATCATTGAGTATGCACTAACTGCCAGGTTGTGCTGGAGGCTGCGGGTACATGGGTAGAAAGTTATGATCTTACTGGTTAGGAAAGTTACATTTCATTGTGAAACAGAAAGATCAGGATTTTTAAAATGATAATTTAAATGATAATGAGATTTTTTAATGATATTATATTAACATAATAATGTAATATAATTTTTATGTTAATATAATCATAGTTTGTTATAAGAATATATAAATATTGTGCTGTGGTAATTTTATGTGTGATAAATATACGACATATTTAGGAACAAAAATTCTGCCTGAGGGACTTACTTAGTTTTGGGAAACTTTCAAAGAAGTGACAAGTGATACTGGCACTGTTTTTGTTGTTGTTTATATTCCTTACCTTTTATTTAATTTACAAAAAAAAAACCCACAAATAGTATAGTTACAGCATAATGGATTTTCAAAAACTGAACATATCCATATAACCATCCAGATCAAGAAACCAGAATATTATCAGTGTCCCAGAAAACGGCCCTTGTTCCCCCTTACAGTCACAGTTCAATCCTCGAGTGTAACTACAACTTTGACTTTTAGCACTACAGATTACTTTTTTTTCTTCAAAGACAGGAGCTCCCTCTGTCACCCAGGCTGGAGTTAGAATTACTTTTGTGTTTTACTGAACTTTGTATAAGTGGAACCATATAATATGTAATCTTTTGTGTCTAGATTCTTTTGTTTAGTGTCATTTTTGTAAAATTGATTCATATTATTTCATGTAGTGTTGTTCATTCTCATAACTATATTGTATAATACAGCTATATTTATTAACCCATTCTACTGTAAAGGCACAATGGCTGAAACCGTAAGTTGACAAATAGGTCAGTTTGGCTGCAGAATGGGTTTTGAGGGAGTGGCAAGAGAGAGCTGGGAAAAGTAGGTAGGGTCAGATGATGGAGGATACCTTTGTCATATTAAAGGCATTTGGATTTTTTTTCTGTTAGGAAATGAGATTTTTCAAAAGATATTAAACAAGGGAAAATATAATGGACTTGCATTTTAGAAAGACCATTTTGACAGCAGAATAGAATGGGTTGAGTGGGAGCAAGCTTAGCTATAACACCAATCAGGAGGTCATTGGAATAGTTCGGATAAAAGATGCTGAGAACCTAGATGTAGACAGTGCAGGTGAGGATAGAAAGGGACATATGATTTTCTCTGGATAGAATTAATTGCACTTTTGGAATAACTGAGAATAAGGGTTGCAAAGACTGTTTTTCTGAGCCAACCTTCAAAGCCCATGTGTGTTACTAAAATGCAAAATGTGTACAATAAAGAAAAATAATAGAATTTAGTGTTAGAATTTAAAGTTGAATACAAAATAATTTTCAAATGTATCTTTAATGTTTGAACTTACAGAAAAACAGATATCATTAGTTGAGAATAAATTAATAAAAATCTCTATGGAGAATCCGAAGGAAACTTGGTAACAGTCTAGACTAAAGGTTAATAGTACTGGCCATTTGTTTGTTTTCATTTCAATTTTTAAAGTATGACTTTCTTTTTTGTTGTTTAAGGATTTCACTCATGGCACATTTTGCCACTATTAAGGTAGTTTTCAGTTGAGAAGGGAAAAAAATGTGTGTGTGTGTGCTCGCGCATGCTCACCTGTGCACACATTCACGCGCTAAATGCAGGAGTTGAGAGAAGAAAGGAAAAGGGGAGTTAAAATATTGCATATGGATGAATAAGAAGAAAATTGTCTTAAGTAGAATGAACTTAGTTTCCTGTTATTATTTCTGGGTGGGGAAATTGCTCTCTCTTTTTATTTTGTTTGTGCATGCATGCCTAAGGAGAATAAAGGCAATAAGTCAGAAAGTTCCCCCATGGTCACCGGCTAATAGCTTCATTTCAAAGACGTATCGTTTTCTATCTGAGACAGTAGTCAAGCTAGTTGTCTCTTTGTAACCTACAGAATGCCAGCAATTAGCTTTTGATAAAAAGAACAGTGCCTATCAATGTTTTCAAAGATGAAGAATTCTGACATAAAAAATAAAATTAGTGAACTCTCATTCGATAGTAATTTACACCTGTTGTCTATTGACTAAATCAAATATGTGATGCTTTTTAAAATTATGGTCAATTCTGTAAGATTTTTAGATGAATTTGTATCTTATTATAACATCTATATTCATTAAAAGCTCTAATACACAAAAATGAGAGTAATTTATTCATTGTATAATCAGTGCTTTTTGCATTAATTGGAGAAAGCCTTCTAATTGCTCTGATATACCTCAGGGTCTGTCCTCCACAAATGAAGAACCGCAGGCACTTGATTTTTTTGTTTGTTTCTGTTGCATTTGGGGAGCATCTGTATTAGGTCCAAATTTTAGTGAATTCTAAATTTTATGCTTTCAATTAATGAATTTATTGTAGATTTTAAAAAATCAAGTAAAGGGTAATCTTTATACTAATTTATTTTGAAAATGTCAGATTTTGAAAACAACAGACCAGTGTAACTCCGAGTAAAGCACATCTGCATTTTTAATTTTTAGGAAGAAATATGGATTCCTTTTCTTGTCACATTTATTACTTAAAAAAAATAAAGTATGCCTGTTAATCTTCAACACAGATTCAAAGATGAGAATACTATGTGGTAGTCTGTTGTCATGCTGCTATAGAGACACATACCTGAGACTGGGTAACTTATAAAGGAAAGATGTTTGACACACAGTTCCACATGGCTGGGGAGACCTCACAATCATGGCTGAAGACGAATGAGGAGCCATGTCATACGTGGCAGCAGGCAAGAGAGCTTGTGCAGGGGAACTCCCATTTATAAAACCATCAGATCTCATGAGACTTATTCAATACCACAAGAACCAATGGTGAAAGCACCCCCATGATTCAGTTATCTCCACCTGGCCCCGCCCAGGACACAAGGGGATTATTACAATTCAATGTGAGATTTGGGTAGGGGCACAGCCAAACCATATCATACTATAATGGCAAAAATGTAAAGAATCAAAGAGCTACTTTGCTTTGTATTTGCTTCTACTTTTCTTCATCAGTTTTATCAAAAACAGATTTTGGCACTGTATTTTTTACCTCCATAATTTGAGTTTTTACTGAAGGATCCTTGAGAGTATTAAAAGCATGGCAATTAGCTAGAAGCAAGAGTTCTTTTTCTATTTTGCCATTAGTTTATCTGCCATATTCCTTATCATATCATTTTATCACCAAATGAAATCCTAAAATCAACAACTGAGAAACTTTTAAAAGTACTTTGACATCATCTTGTATTCAATCAAGAAAATATTGAGACTTTACTAGTTTTAAGTGAGAAAGAATTAAAATGTATTAGTTGTGGCAAAAATTTAGTCCCTTAACTCAAATATTTGTTAAAATCAAAGAACAAAATAACCTATCTAATCATTGCAAATCATTCTTATCTAAATGTTGCCATCACAGGAATAGCCAGGTATCGTTATTGTAATCTTCAGTCTCAATACCCTTCAGTCGTGAGTCCAATAACTCAAACCTCATTTCAAGTTCACATCCCTTTTATCCCAAATAATGGAAAAATGGGAAGAATAGTACCCTTTCTTTTTTGTCTAAGCTATTAAGTGCATATGCCTGAATGGAAGATGACAGCAGCTATGATATGAGACACTTATTTTACCAATGAGAAAATCTGTAAATGGGGGGATTATCCATCTTAAATGCACATACTTTTAGCAATTTAGATAAAATAGTGAAACACTTAGGTTCACTAATTTAAAACGAAAATATAAATTAAAAGCCATATTGAAAATAGTATATTATTTAGGACAACTGATTCTTTTTCATGGCAATTTTTTGAAAGGTTTTATGCAAAGTCTCAACATATACCATTAACATCAATGTCTTTTTATCATTTCCAGAGTCTAAGTAATTTAAAAGTTTTCCATGCCATATCATCCTTTGTTTAAAAGCTCTATTGAGATATAATTCACATATCATACAATTCATTCATTGAAAGTGTATAATTCAATGGTTTTTGGTATATTACATTAATTTTTTAAATTGTGGCAAAATATGTATAGCACAAAACTTGCTATTTTAGTCCTTTTTTTTTTTTTTTTTGAGACGTAGTCTCACTCTGTTGCCCAGACTGGAGTGCAGTGGCACAATCTCAGCTCACTGCAACCTCTGCCCTCTGGATTCAAGCGATTCTCCTGCCTCCTCAGCCTCCTGAGTAGCTGGGATTACAGGTGCGTGCCACCATGCCCAGCTAATTTTTGTATTGTAGTAGAGATGGGGTTTCACCATGTTAGCCAAGCTGGCCTCCAACTCCTGACCTTAGGTGATCCGCCCACCTCAGCCTCCCAAAGTGTTGGGATTACAGACGTGAGCCACCGTGCCTGGCCTTACTTTAGCCATTTTTAAGTGTATAGTTCATTGGTATTAATTATATTCACAATGTTGTACAATTATCACCACTACCTGTTTTTAAAACTTTTTCATCACCCCAGAAACTCTGTAACCTTTAAGCAATAACTACCCATTTCTTCCTTCCCATAATCCCTGGTAACCTTTAATCCACTTTCTATCTTTATAAATTTTCCTATTATAAATATTTCATGTAAGTGCAGCCACACAATAATTGTCCTCTTGTGCATGGCTTTTTTCATTTAGCCTAATATCTTCTCAGTTCGTGCATGTTGTAGTATATATCAGAACTTTATTCATTTTTATGCCTGAATAATAGTCTATTATATGTAATACCGCAATTCATTTATCCATTCATCTTTTGATGGACACCTGGGTTGTTTTCATCTTTTGGCTATGGGGATAGTGCTGTTGTGAACATTGGCAAACAAGTATATGTTCAAGTTCTTGCTTTCATTTCCATTGGTTATGCACTTAGGAATGGAAGTGTGGGATCATATGGCAATTCTGTGTTTCACATCTTAAGAAATTAAACTGTTTAAGAGTTTTATAGTTTTAGTTCTTATACTATAGATAAAGAACTATAGTTCTTTATACTATAGATCTATTTTGAGTTAATTTTTGTATGTGGTGTGAGGTACGAGTTCATTCTTTTACTGCTTAATTATGAATACATGGAATTTAAAATTTTTCTATTTAAAGATATTACTGGAAATGTTATTCCAAGCCTCAAGTAGCCATTTGCCCAACATTAGTACACTTAACCATTTTCTTTTATCCTGTAAAGATATCCTAACATTCACAATATAACCACATACAATATTGATTTTTTATTAATTATTTCTGACAAGTATCTTTTATATCCAAACAACGCTGGTATTGATGAAGAGATCTTTTAGTCTTGTGGGCCTTCATCAAACAGTACTTTTTGATTTAAAAAAAGTGAATTCAGTAAAATATGCAGGCCTTATAGCAGTTCAAATGTAAGGCAACTAACTGTTCTTTGCTGATGAGTAACTTTGGTTTAAAAAAATAACTTGCCATATGGAAGTTAAGATATGGGAACATGAGTTTGATTTTGTGCTATTCATGTATATTGGAGGTGATCTCAACTCTGTGCTAATTCAAACAATTTATATTTCCAGCTAAAAATAAACTTTAGAATTTGTAGAAAATACATATGCCAGTGTTGCATCCTGAAATTATTATTTGTCTCCAAATTAAAGTGAAAAGTGATTCAGTAGAGAAACACATTGATTCCCCATATCTGTCAGTTGATAAAGTAGCTATTGCAGAATTCTACGAAAGAGAGAAGGAAGAGTGAGATAGTAGAAAAAAGAGTAGGGTTTATGAGTTCAATTAAAACTTTACAGAACAGATAATTCCTGTCTTATTTCCTCATTATTTAAATTGTATCTAAACACAGGATGAAGAAAACATCTGAACTCAATCTATAAAGATAACAAAACCTTCATACCAAAGTGGAATAAAAATAACAAGGAGACTATAGACCTAATCATATGTGAAAATATATGTAGAAATATTAAAATAATATGCACAAACTTGATACAGCATCAAGTTTATTCTAAATGTACACCTCTTCCTAAGCGAAATTGATTTTAGGAATTCAAGAACGGTAAATTTTAGACATCCTTTAATTTCACTTTTATCATTATTAGGTAAATCACAGAAGATTATATAGTCATCTTGATGTATGCCAAAAAGACATAAAATTCAGTGTATTTTTTTCCTTTTAAGGATACATAGTAAACTAGAATGAAAGAAAAATTTTAAACATGATAAAATGTGTTTATCACAAAAACCAACAAGTACAATAAAGCTGAAACACTGGATAAATTCTTACTAAAGTCAGAAAAAAGAGAGATAGTCACAGTCACCATTATTTGTTCTAGAAAGTCTAACTAGCACAGACAGTTTGGGCAGTCAGTAATATGTGTCAAAAATTTGAATGTAATGATATAATTACATAGAGAGATTATATGATGGAAATATGAGAAAAGATATGAAGAATGAAATGAGAAGGTCCAAAGTACATTATATCAGAGCCCCAAAAGGAAAAATAGAATAGAGAAAAGGCAATGATCAAAGAGATAATGACTATAAAGTTTACAGAACTAATGAAAAAACACAAATCCAGAAATCCTAATGGTATAGTGTATCTCAAGAAGGATAAATAAAGAAATATGTTTCTGAACACATGGGAATGAAATGTCAGAACTAAAGTAAGGGAACTATTGAAAGTAACCAGGGAGAAACAGCAGATCACTTACACAGAAATAACAGTAGGCTTTTCGACAACATTGGAGTAAAACAGACAATAGAATATGTAAAGCATTGAAGGAAATAACGAGAATTGTTTATTAAGCAAAATATCTTTCAAGAATAGAGATAAAGAGGGAGTAAAGCAAGTTGGCCAAATAAAAGGCTCCACCAGTCATACCCCAAACAGGAACACCAAACTTAACAACTATCCACAGAAGAAAAGCATCTTTATCAAAACCAAAAAACAGATGAGCAGTTATAGTACCTGGTTTTAACTTCATGTTGCTGAAAGAGACACTGAAAGGGATAGGAAACACAGTCTTGAATTGCCAACACCACCCCTCCCCAATCATACCCCATCAGCAACTGGCTGCATGGCATGGAGAGAGAATCTGTGCATTTGGGAGAGGAACAGCACAGTGACTGTGAGACGTAGCATTGGACACAGTGCTGCCCTGTCACAGCAGAAAGCAACACCAGGCTTAACTCAACTGAATACTGCCTATAGAGGGACCATTTGGACCAGCCCTACACAGAGGGGAACCACTAATCCCTGCGATTGGAACGTGAGTTTTGGCAAACCTCGCCACCACAGGCTAAAGTCCTTTGCAGCTCAAAATAAATTTGAAAGGCAGTCTGGGCCACAAGAACTATAATTCTTGGGCAAGTCCTAGTGCTGACCTGGGCTCAGATACAGTGGGACATGGGGGCACATGACCTACTAAGACACCAGCCAGGACAGCTAAAGGAGTGCTTGCACCATCCCTCCCCTAGCCCCAGGCCACATAGCTCACAGCTCCAAAAGAGACCCCATGCTTCTGCTTGAGGAGAGGGAACAGTAAAGGGGACTTTGTCTTGCATTTGGAAACCAGCTCAGCCACAGTGGGATAGGACACCAGGCAGAGTCATGAGGCCCCCTTTCCAGGCCTTAGCTCCCGGACAACATTTCTAAACACACCCTGGGCCAGAAGGGAACCTGTTGCCTTGAAGGGAAGGACTCAGTCCTGGCAAGATGCATCAACTTTTGACTAAAGAGACCTTGGACCCTCCAAGGTCCAGCAGTGATACCCGTATAGTATGCCATGTACCTTAGGTGAGCCTCTGAGACATGCTGGCTTCAGGTGAGACCCAGCACATTCCTAGCTGCGATAGCTATAGTGAGAGACTCTTTCTGCTTGAGAAAAGCAGAGAAAAAGTAAAGGGGACTTTGTCTTGCACCTTAGGGGAGTAGAGCACCAAGTGGGCTCTTGGGGAACTGATTCCAAGCCTTGGACCTTGGACAGCATTTCTGAACATGCCCTTGGCCACAGGGGAGTCCACTGCCCTGAAGAGTGAGTCCCATGCCTGGCAGCATTCACCACAAACTGACTGCAGAGCCCTTGGGCCTAAAGGGAACATCAGTGTTAGCCTGACAATACTCCCCTTGGATCTGTTGTGGTGGCCATAAGGTGAGGCCCCTCTGCTTGTGGAAAATAGAGGGAAGGGTGGGAAGGACTGTGTCTCATGATTTGAGTGCCAACTCAGCTTCAGTAAAATGGAACACCAGGTAAACTTCTAAGTTTTTTTTAAATTCCAGTCTCTTGCTCCCAGACAGCATCTCTGGACCTACCCTGGGCCAGGATAACTCAGCACCCTAAAGGGAAGGACACAAGCCTGTCTGACTTCATACCTGTTGATCGTACAGCCCTAGTGCCTTGACTGAACATAGACAGCAGCCAGATAGTGGTGACAGTAGGCCTTGGGTAAGACCCAGTGCTGTGCTGGCTTCAGGTCTGACCCAGCACTGTCCCATTGGTGATGGCCACCGGTGTTTGTATCAACCCACCATCCCCTGCTCTGGAAGCACAGCACAGAGAGAGACTCCATTTGTTTGGGAGAAAATAAGAGAAGAGAACAAGAGTCTCTGTCTGGTAATACAGATAATTTTTCTGGACTTTAACCAAGACCACCAAAGTGGTATCTCTGCAAGACTGCAAGAACTATAGCATTACGGGGCTTGGGGCCAAAGTCCCTTCAAATACCTGGAAAGCCTTTCCGAGAGAGACAGGCACCAACAAGCCCAGATTGCGAAAGCTAATAAATACCTAACTCTTCAATGCCAGAAACACTGACAAACATCTACAAGTATCACGATCACCCAGGAAAACATCACCTCACACCACAAACTAAATAAGGCACTAGGGAATAAGCTTGAAGAAACAGAGATATGTGATCTTTTAGATAGAGAATTCAAAAGAGATATTTTGAGGAAACTCAAACAAATTCAAGATAACACAGAGAAGGAATTCAGAATTCTGTCAGATAAACTTAGCAAAGAACTTGAAATAATAATTTAAAAGAAACAAGCAGAAATTCTAGACATGGAAAATGCAATTGACACACCCAAGAATGCATCAGTCTCTTAATAGCAGAATCGATCAATCAGAAGAAAGAATTAGTGAGCTTGAAGAAAGACTAATTGAAAATACACAGAGGAGACAAGAAAATAAAAAAGGATGAGGTATGCCTACAAGATGTAGAAAATAGCCTCAAAAGGGTAAATCTAAGAGTTATTGGCCTTAAAGAGGAGGTAAAGAAAGAGATAGGAGTAGAAACTGTATTCAAAGGGATAATATGAGAGAACTTCCCAAACCTCGAGAAAAATATCAACATTGTGCAAGAAGGTTATAGATAACACTAACCAGATTTAACTCAAAGACTACCTCAAGGCATGTAAATAATTAAATTCCCAAAAGTCAAGGATGAAGAAAGAATCCTGAAAGCACCAAGAGAAAAGAAACAAATGACATACAACGGAGCTCTACTACATCTGGCAACAGAGGTTTCGGTGGAAAATTTACAGGACAGAAGAGAGTGGCATGACATATTTAAAGTGCTGAAGGAAAAAATATTTTGCTCTAGAATATATCTGGTGAAAATATCCTTCAGGCATGAAGGAGAATAAAGACTCTCAGACAATCAAAAGCTAAGAGATTTCATCAACACCAGACCTATCCTACAAGAAGTACTAAAGGGAGTTCTTCAGTCTTAAAGAAAAGGATGCTAATAAGCAATAAAAATAAATCATCTGACAGTGCAAAACTCACTGGTAGTAGTAAGCACCCAGAAAAACACAGAATATTTTAAGACTGTAATTGTGGTGTGTAAACTACTCTTATCTCAAGCAGAAAGACTAAATAATAAACCAATCAAAGACAATAACTGCAACAACTTTTCAAGACATAATAAGACATAAAGAGACACAACAAAAAGTTAAAAAGCAGGGGGACACAAAGTGTAGCATTTTTATGAGTTTTCTTTTTGCTTATTTGTTTCTATATGCAATCAATGTTGTCATCAGTTTAAAATAATGTGTTATAAGTTAGTATTTGCAAGCCTCGTGGTAACTTCCAATCAAAAAAACCTACAATAGCTACAAAAAAATATATAAAGCAAGAAATTAAAACATACCACCAGAGAAAATCACTTCCACAAAAAGGAATACAAGAAGGAAGAGAAGACCACAAAACAACCAGAAAACAAGTAACAAAATGGCAGGTGTAAGCCCTTACTTAATAATAACACTGAATTATAAATGAACTAAACTCTCAAATCAAAAGACAGAGTGGCTGAATGAATGTAAAAACAAGACTCAATGCTCTGTTACCTGTGAGAAACACAGTTCACCTGTAAAGACAAACATAAACTGAAAAGAGATGGGAAAAATATTCCATGCCAGTGGAAACCAAAAAAGAGCAGGAGTAGCTATACTTAGACAAAGTAGTTTTCTAAACAAAAACTGTAAGAAGAGACAAAGTCATTATATAATGATAAAAGGGTGAATTCAGCAATGGACCCAATGCTGGAGCATACAGATATATAAAGAAAATATTATTAGAGCTAAAGAGAGAGATAGATTCCAATACAATAATAACTGGAGACTTCAACACCCTACTTTCAGCATTAGGCAGATCATGCAGACAGAAAATCAACAAAGAAACATCAGACTTAATCTGCAGTATAGAACAAATGGACCTAATAGATATTTACAGAACATTTTATCCAGTGGTGGCAGAATACACATTATTCTCCTCAGAACAGAGATAATTCTAAAGGATAGACCATATGTTGGGTCGCAAAACAAGCCTGAGAACATTCAAAAAAAATTGAACTGATAGCAAGCATCTTTTCTGACCACAATGAAATAAAACTGGAAATCAATAACGAGGAATGTTGGAAACTATACAAACACATGGAAATTATACAAGATGCTCCTGAATGATCAATGGGTCAATGAAGGAATTAAGGAAACTGAAAATTTTCTTGAAACAAATGACCAAACATGCCAAACGTACCAAAACATATGGGACACAGCAAAAGCAGTACTGAGGGAATTTTATAGCTGTAAGTGCCTACATCAAAAAAAAAAGGAAAAATTCAAATAAATAACCTAATGATGCATCTCAGAGAACTAGAAAAGCAAGAGCAAACAAAACCCAAAAGTAGTAGAGGAAAAGAAAGAGTAAAGATCAGAACAGAGATAAATGAATTTGAAACTAAGGAAATAACAAAAAGATCAACAAACTGGAAAGCTTGTTTTTTGGAAAGTTAAGCAAGATTGACAAACCTTTAACCAGAATAACTAAGAAAAAAGGAGAGAAGATACAAATAAAATCAAAAATGAAAAAGGAGTCATTACAATTGATACTGCATAAAGTCAAATAATCATTAGTGGCTACTATGAGCAACTATTTACCAAAAACTTAGAAAACCTAGAAGAAATGGACAAGTTTCTAGACACATACAACCTATCAAGGCTTAACCACAAAGAAATCCAAAACCTGAACAGAGCAACAACAAGTTTCAAGATTGAAGCTGTAAAAAAAAGTATCCCAATGAAGAAAAGCCTGAGATCCAGTTCCCTGCTGAATTCTACAAAACATTTAAGGAAGAACTAATACCAATCTTACTCAAAGTATTCTGAAATACAATTAGGAGGGAATACTTCCAAACTCATTCTATAAGACCAGTGTTACCCTGATACCAAAACCAGGGCAAGACATGTAAAAAAAAAAAAAAAAAAAAAAAAAGAAAGAAAACTACAGGCCAATATCTCTGATGAATATTGATGCAAAACTCCTCAACAAAATACTAGTAAACCAAATTCAACAGTACATTAAGATAATTCTCATAACCAAAAGGCATTTATGGCAAGCGTACAAGGATGGTTCAACCTACATGATACATCATATCAACAGAATGAAGGACAAAAACTATATGATCATTTTACTTGATGCTGAAAAATCATTTGCTAAAATTCAAACTTGCTGCATGATAAAAATCCTCAAAAAAAAAAACTGGGTATAAAAGGAATATCCCTCAACATAATAAAAGCTATAGGCAGCAGACCCACATCTGGTATCATAGTGAAAGGGGAAAAACCAAAAGCATTTCCTCTAAGATCTGCAACATGACAAAGATGCCTACTGTCACCACTATTATTCAGCATACTACTGGAAGTCCCAGCTAGAGCAGTCAGACAAGAGAAAGATATAAAGGGCATCCACATTGGAAAGGAAGAAGTCAAATTATCCTTGTTTTCAGATGATATGATATTATATCTGGAAAAAAACTAAAGACTCCACCAAACAACTATTAGAACTGAGAAGCAAATTCAGTAAAGTGGCAGGATACAAAATCAGCATACAAAAATCAGTAGCATTTCTATATGCCAACAGTGAACAATCTGAAAAAGGAAAAAAAAAGTTAGTCCCATTTACAATAGTCACAGAGAAAATTAAATACCTAGGAATTAACTTAAAGAAGTAAAAGATCTCGATAATGAAAACTATAAAACTGATGAAAGAAATTGCAGAGGACACCAAAAACTGGAAAGTTATTCCATGTTCATGGGTTGAAAAAATCAGTATTGTTAAAATGTTCATACTACCCAAAGCAATCTACAGATTCAATGCAATCCCTATCAAAACACCAATGACATTCTTCACAGAAATAGAAAAAAAATCATAAAATTTATCAGGAACCACAAAAGACCCAGGATAACCAAAGCTATCCTAAGTGAAAAGAACAAAACTGGAGGAATCATATTACCTGACTTCAAAGTATATTATAGAGCTATAGTAGCTGATACAGCATGGTACTGGCATGAAAACAGACACATAGACCAATGGAACAGAATAGAGAATCTAGAAATAAATCTATACACCTACAGTGAACTCGTTTTTGACAAAGATGTCAAGAACATGCACTCAGGAAAAGACAGTCTCTTCAATAAATGGTGCTGGGAAAACTGAATATTTATATGCAGAAGAATGAAACTAGACCCCTATCTCTTGCCATACAAAAATCAAATCACAGTGGATTAAAAACTTAAATCTAAGACCTCAAAACTGTGAAACCATTGCATGAAAACATTGAGGAAACTCTCCTGGACATTGGCCTGTGCAAAAATTTCTTGAGTAGTATCTCATAAGCACAAGCAACCAAAGCAAAAATGGACAAATGGGATTACAAATTTAAAGCTTCTGCAGAGCAAAGGAACAATCAACAAAGTGAAGAGAGAACCCACAGAATAGGAGAAAATATTTGCAAACTACCCACCTGACGAGGAATTAATAACCAGAACATATAAGAAGCTCAAACAACTCTATAGGAAAAAGATCTAATAATCCAATTAAAAATGGGCAAAAGATCTGAATAGACATTTCTCAAAAGAAGATGTACAAATGGCAAACAGGACTATGAAAAGATACTCAGCATCATTGATTATCAGAGAACTACAAATCAAAACCACAATGAGATATCATTTCACCCGAATTAAATGGCTTTTATCCGAAAGACAGGGCATAACAAATATTGGTGAGGACTGGAGAAAAGGGAACCCTTGTACACTGTTGGTAGGAATGTTAAGTTAGTACATCCACCATGGAGAACAGTTTGGAGGTTTCTTGGAAAACTAAAAATGGAGCTACCATATGATCCAGCATTCCCACTGCTGGTTATGTACCCAAAAGAATGGAAATGAAGGCCAGGCGCAGTGGCTCACGCCTGTAATCCCAGCACTTTGAGAGGCCATGATGGGCAGATCACCTGAGGTCAGGAGTTCAAGACCATTTTGGCCAACATGGTGAAACCCTGTCTCTACTAAAAATATAAAAATTAACCGGGCATAGTGGCACATGCTTGGAATCCCAGTTACTCGGGAGGCTGAGACAGGAGAATCACTGAAACCCAGCAGGTGGAGATTGCAATGAGCCGAGATTGTGCCACTGCACTCAAGTCTGGGCAACAGAGCAAGACTCTGTCTCAAAAAAAAAAGAAGTGGAAATCAGTATTTCCAAGGAATATCTGCACTCCCATGTTTCTGGCAGCACTGTTCACAATAGCCAAGGTGTGGAATCAACCTAAGTGTCCATCAGCAGATGAATGGATAAAGAAAATGTCCTACATCTACACAATGGAGTTCTATTTGGCCATAAAAAAGAATAAGAACCTGTTACTTCCAACAACATGGATGAAACTGGAGGTCATTATGTTTGTGAAGCCAGGCACAGAAAGACAAACTTCACATGTTCTCACTCATTTGTGTGAGCTAAAAATGAAAACAACTGAACGCATGGAGATATATAGTAGAAGGCTGATTACCAGCTGAGGATGGTAGTGAAGAATTAAGGGGACTAAATATAAAAAGTAGTTAGAAAAAAATGAATAAAACCTGGTATTGGGTAGCACAACAGGATGACTGTAGTCAATAATAATTTAATTATATATTTTTAAATAAAAAATATAATTGGATTGCCTACACAAAGGATAAATGCTTGAGGGGATGGATACTCCATATACCATGATGTGATTATTATGCATTGCATGCCTTTATCAGAGTGTCTCATGTACCCCCCAAATTTACGTACCTACTGCATACTCAGAAAAATTAAAAATCTTTCAAAATTTTTCAACTAAATTATTCAAAGAAGATTACAAAAAGTCTGATAGTCTCTGGGCAATTTGTGTTAATACAAAAAAAATGAAAACCAGGAAAGAAAACCCTGAGATATCAGGACATAACATACTCTTCATAGGGATATGAAGCATTTCTTTGTTTTCTTAGAAGCAAACCTGATTAGGTATAGAAGAAGCCTATATATGTCCTTATTACAGTGTTGAGTAAAATGTCAGTTTCCATCTATCCCATTTATTGTTCCTAATTTGAATACCCTTTTCTCTTGGATACTTAATTTTTATTATGTGAAAAGAAATGGAAGAGAGGATCTGAGTTTAGGTTATTCATAATCATCTCAATATAAAATAGTATTGCCTGCTTACAAAATCTTTCAAGCTTATTTTGGAAGCCTACATTTTTAAATATTTTTTGTTGATTAATTCTTAAGTTTGGCTTGGATCTTTTATTACTTGAGACACTCTTAAGTGTATAACTTTGAAAGCATAACATTGGGTTAAAATGAACATCAAGGTAGCATCAAAGGAGGAAATGTATAAATGTGCAGTCTCAGTAGTGTTTTTACGTATGTGTGTGTGTTAGTGGGGGTAGTCATTTCCACCCATTCTGACCAGGTAATTAAGTGTGGTTGGTGCCAGTAGATACAACCAGTTTCTTCTACCCCACTCCCACCAGCTGCCCTAATAAAATCACTTTTCAGTTGCCTGTTGTCCAAACCTGAAAAACAATCCCAATCCTAGGGTGTATAGTATTATTAACTATAGCCATCATATTGTGTATTAGATTTCCTGAACTTTTTTCCCCCATATCTACATATCAACTTTTGAAGAACAGGAATGAGTACGTTTTTTTTTAACGTAGGTTGAAAGACATACGTAGCCAACATTTTACCATTAATGAATACATACATATTCCATATATAAAAATGCTAACAATCCATAGGAATATCAATATTCTTTCATCTTTTCCTGGAATGAGATACGAAGTAGTACTGTTTATATAAGTGGAATATGAAGATATGTATTCTCATGAAAATCTCTTATAAAAAGTGATTTGTTCACCTGAGTGCCCAAGTTTTATGGTTAATTTATCAAATTAATGTTTAGATAAAAATTATTGAAAAATAACTCAATGTGTAAAGAGAAAAGTTGTGATGCTAAGGAGTGTTCACTGCTATGTACTTGAGTTGGTTCTTGAACAAGGGTTGGGATCTAAATGTTAGCAAATACAGTGAGATTTTTCATAGTTAAAGTGAAAAAAACTTGAAAATCTTTCAAAGACATGTTAATCTTAGTACGCCCAACAACGAGTTGTTACCCCAGCATTGAAATAAATTGTTCAGTTGAATTAGGTAAATTGGTTGGCATGCTTTATAAAGAGGAATAATTAACTTTAAACATTAGAACCTTAGCTGGCACAGCAATTCATTAACCATTGGAACTGAGATAAACTGTGAAAACTACCAACTCAGACACCATTTCATGCTCACTGCAAAGTATATGTTCATTGAATGGAATGGAAAACAAAATGCCTGCAGTATGTAAATTTGTACTCTTTTCTTCCTGTGTCCTTCCTACCATGGTACTGTCTCCTTTGACCTTTCATCACAACCAGATCTTATTTAAATATTGTACAATTTGAACTGAAAAAAAAATGGAGCATCTTCTCTTCCCATGAAACGTTATCTGCTTCTTCCAGGAATTGAAGAAGATGTAAATATTTAAGAATATTAAAACCCCAAGAAAAGATGTTCATTAGCAATAAGATAATATCTCCTAAGTAAAAGTGAGATGCCTTTTACAATTACCTTGATTTCCAAATTGCATCTTCTCTGTGTAGCAGTAGTCTTTGACCATTTGGTTGTATTATTATAAGTTGATGTGGTTATGATTGGTTGAAAGTTGTTTGTAACTAAAATAAAAATAAAATCTGTAAATGAATGATTTTAATTAATTAGACTAAATTTGAGACTGCTTTTACAATAATGTGACTCTTACTTCCATTCTGCTCTGTTTCTTGAATGAGAAAAAAGTAGATTTATAACAAGTACTCCTTGAACATCTTTGGGAGTTTGTCGTGGATGTAACTTTTATCCACTACATGATGTCCCAAGAAAAATATTTTAAGGATACCTACTCTGTACCATAGAATACTTATAGGAGCAGCCTCAGAATTGTTAGTTTATTATAACCCTTTTTAAAAATGTAAAATGAAATTAATGTGTTTGTCCTTTAATAAGCAGAAGTCAGGAAAATGTAACTGGCTGGCATTAAACTGCCTATTTTTACTTAATTTATCTCCTCACTAAATCTATATTCTGTTCTGATGAAGGATTGTCACATTTATGTCAATCCACAAAGTTGAACATAAAGTGATTATAAAGATAAGACCAAATGGTACATATTGTCATTAATCTACATAATTCCTTCCATTAGCAGTATGTTTTTCAAAGTGTAGTCTTCTGACCAGCATCAAAAGCGTCACCTGGAAACTTGTTAGAAATGTGAATTTTCACCTGGAAACTTGTTAGAAATGTAAATTTTGAGACACCTAGACATTCTGAATCAATCTCTGGAAGTGGGGCCCAGCAATCTGTATTTTAACAAGGCTTCTAGAAGATTCTGATGCACACTGAAGTTTGAGAAACACTGCTCTAACTACATCTCACCTTGATAACTTAACAAAGTTATTATTAATAGTAGTCATTAGCTGGTATTTCAAAGACAGTCTTTGTTATTTAAGATTATTTAATCAGCAGAGGGCACTGCAGTAATTGTGAGGAGGAAATTTTATTAAATCTACCTAATCAGGTTACAAGCATGTGAGTACTAATATATAAATTTGTCTGCTCTGTTAATAAAATTGTGTCTATAAAAATAAGTGAAAGCACTATACTAAGTGATTTTTCACAGAGTCACTATGCACATAAAGTATTTCTGCACATTTAGATTTATCTATTATATGTTCTTTACAGGTTTTTTTAAGACAGAGTCTCACTCTGTTGCCCAGACTGGAGTGCAATGGCTTGATTTCGGCTCACTGCAGCCTCTGCCTCCCGGGTTCAAGCGATTCTCCTACCTCAGGCTCTTGAGTAGCTGAAACTACAGGTGCATGCCACCACGCCTGGCTAATTTTCGTATTTTTAGTAGAGATAGGGTTTCACCATGTTGGCCAGGCTGGTCTCAAACTCCTGACCTCAAGTGATCCGCCCACCTCGGCTTCCCAAGGTGCTGGAATTACAGGCATGAGCCACCATGCCCAACCATATGTTCTTTACATTTTTAAACATCATTATCTGTTAGCAATATCTTTTTTAAGGTCATTTTTCTTATGAAGTTAAAATATGAACAATTTCATCAACAAGATACCTGAATTACTGAATCATTGTTTTTGACACTGTTTTTACAACTTAGCAGTCTTTGAAGCATCTTTCTGACTTTAATGTTATCCTCAAAGTATCAAGAAAACAAAAAGGAAAAGACCACAATTATGTGATTTTTCACAGAGGTTTGCAACTTTCATATTGGAAAAATATTTAGACGTCAAAGATAAACATTTTGTTTAAAAAGAATAGCTAAATCCAATTAAACCTTTATATTTTAGACCGACTAGTTCCGAAATACTGATACCTGAAGTAAGACTATAAATTTCTACCATCTTTCAAGGAATAAAAGAATTTGGTAACCAAATTAATAATGTGTAAGAGGGAAACAGAACTTTAAGCTAATTAAGGAAAAAATGGTTTCAAGCTTTTAATGGCATCTTTTTACCATTGATAATGAACAGTCTGTTGATAATGAATACTTGTGTTATCTGAATACTTGTGTTATCTATTCATTAACAGATACAGATAACCTTTGTCTATATTGTATTAGCATATGTGATTAAAAGTGATAAAGCTGCATTCTTCAAACCATTCTTCTGTTCAGATTTTCTAATAAACAGGTATCTTTCTCTTGTTATATTTGTAATTAAGTTTTATTCTCTTATTCTTTGTTTTCTAGTTGCATCTCCCCATTTATGGTTTACAGGTCTTTGTACTCAGCTCTTGCTCTCTTGTCCATCTTCCAGTCCCCATCTTATTCAGCTGCCTGCTCCCTAGTTTAGATCCCTAATTTCAGTATTCTACTTCCTACCTGGCATTTGCCAATGCTGTTGCATTTGGGTTCTTGCTCTCCATTCTCTTTTTCCTAGTCTTTGGTTCTCTACTACTGTTTGCAGGTAGTTTCTGGATTTTTGTATTATTTCTGTTCTCTTACTGATAAGTGCAGAACTGCAAGGATGTAAGAAGAATTGGAAAGTAGAAGCATAGAAAGAGCTAACATGTATTGAATACCTATTCTATGCTAAGTGATTTATCATTTAGTTCTCAGAGACCTCTTATAAGATGTAGGTATGTTTTATTATTACATCCATTATATTCATAAGTACTCTGGAAACTTAGGTTAAATATTTTCTTCTAATTCACATAGCAAAACTACATAGTAAAGCCAAGTTTCACATCTAGATTGGTTCATTTATTCCTTCACTTCTTTATTCAACAAATATTTGTTGAGCACGTACTATATGTTGGGCTCTGAACTAGATGCTGAAATAGATCCAGCTCCTATTGTTATTGACCTTTACTGTGTAGTGTCATTGTCTGACTTCATATATGATGATCTTTTACTACACCAAACAGCTTAAGAGGAAGAGAAAATTAAAGGAAAATAGAAGGGTTTTAATGTTTTATGTAAAATGTTTGATACAAACATGAGAAAGACTGTATTTGTGCATGATTTAAGAATACCCTATTGAAAAGATCAGTTTGTATCTAGTATAGAGAGTCTGACATCCACCTACCCCAACTAACTCACCACCATCAGCATCAATGCCTTTCAGTGGCATCACCATGATATATTTTTTCTTTTATGTTCTAAAACATATAAGGTTTGTGTCTCTATGCCCAAATTCTTTAGAAGATCTTCAGAAAGAATTAACTGTCCTGCCTGAATTATGTTTAGAGAAAGATGAAGAACTTTGTAAAGAATACAGTCAGCCCTGCAGAACCCCTAACTACTGTATTTTCGGTTCTCAGTTGTTTGAATCCACAGATGTTGAACCAGCAATATGGAGAGCAACTGTACCTACACTGATCCATCCATCTATATATTTTTGTACCCTGAAAAATATTTTAGATGGCTTACCCAAATACATAAATACAACAGAATTTTTAAAAATATAAATGTAAAGAGTAAGACAGAGAAAAATCAGATGAAACTAAAGTTGTGTTCAGTAAGCCTACTGAAAGGTATCCACATTTGTCTCTGTTCTGAAGGATAACTTGATTCACAAGCATTGTAATTTAAAAACAAACTGGTAACACAGAAGAGTACCCATTCCTGGTTATGTTACTTGAGAGGAAATTTCTCCTGTAGGTCCTCCTAAAGACCACAGTGTAATATGGTGAACAATTCAGATGCTTCCTAATGTAAATAAGAGTTTGAGCCATTTTATTGATTCTGATTTCATACCACAAAAGCAAAGCCCAATAAAACAATTCTATAAAAAGTGAAATGAGGCATTCAAAGTAGATCACTCTCCAGTGGTCTGGCGAAATCTGGTGGTATGTTTTAGAGGATTTAGAAAAATTAATGAACCACATCTCTTTTAGGCAATTCTCACGTATCATTTGTCAGTTGAGTTTTTCATATGCTGGGTGACAGTGAGCTTACACACTCTCTGAGGTTTGTTTTATTCACTACTGTAACATCAATACCTCAGATACTACCTAGTACATAGTAGATGCTTAATAAATATTTGTTATTTAAATGGATAAATGTTGTGCTTTGAAGTATCAATTTTAAGTGAAATACTCCCTTTCAGCTATCTGTTGATATTTCCCTTCATGTCCCTAAATAAAGCATGCTACTATACTTTGGGATATATCTTTATGTGAAGCCCCAAATTCATGAAATGTCAACCATGGCTTATATAACTTTTTCAAGCAAGTAATGAAATAAGTATTAACGCTATCCAAGAAGTTCCTTTAATACTGTTATCAGTGACATCCCCTTGCTTGATATTTAGGGCTCTAATTTTAACATCCCTGAGAAGGTGTAAACCTCCATAAAGCAATTTATAACATAGAAGTAGTGTTTCATCTTGGTAATTCTCAAAATCATAACAGATAAATTGGCTTTGGAAAATAAGTAATAAAGATTGGATAATGACATGGATGAAGCTGGAAGCCATCATTCTCAGCAAACTAACACAGGAACAGAAAATCAAACACTGCATGTTCTCACTCATAACTGGGAGTTGAACAATGAGAACACATGGACACAGGGAGGAAAACAACACACACTGGGGCCTGTCGGGGAGGTGAGGGGGAAGGGGAGGAAGAGTATTGGGACAAATACTTAATGCATGCAGAGCTTAAAACCTAGATGACGGGTTGACAGGTGCAGCAAACCACCATTGCACATATACCTATATAACAAACCTACACATTCTGCACATGTATACCAGAGCTTAAAGTAAAATTTAAAAAAAAAAAAAAATTTAAATATGTAAAAAAAGATTGGATAATGCTAGCAAAATCCTTGTTTTTGTTAGTTTTTCTTTGAAATGTCTCCCATTGTTAAATATCCCGTTATGCTAGGATTCGCTGTACCAGTAAATTGCATCAATTCTGGTAATCCTGTATTCTATATAATTGGAAGGGATTAACTAATTTATATGCATTCTTAACTTTATTTATAACATCAGTTAGCATCTAGTACATACCTGATGCATTTTAACTGCTTTTGTCCAGAGCTACAATCTTATTGAAGAGTAGCATTCTACTTTCAAAGAAATATTGAAATATAAACCTTTCTCTCTATACCTTCATAATTTAGTTTTTGTTTGCCTTTCTACTTATTTACTGTAATACTTCATTTTGCAAACTTTATTTTTGTATTGCTTCCAACTATTATAACTTGCTTAATTTTTGGAAACAGAGGACTGGAAATGGATTAAGTCATGTATTTCACCCTCAAGTTTTAGCCTAAAATGTATATTGACCATTATACAATAAAATATATACCTATTTTGATTGACCCTTCGAAAATGAAGTTTTCCTGTCTTTAGGAAAATTTAGGAAACTTTAGGAAAATGAAATTTTCCTTTCATTAGCATATTCCAGGTTTAACTATACTTATCTTAAGAATGCTGTATCCTCCGGGCATGGTGGCTCACGCCTGTAATTCCAGTACTTTGGGAGGACGAGGTGGGCAGATCACCCTGAGGTCAAGAGTTCGAGACCAGCTTGGCCAACATGGTGAAACCCCATCTCTACTAAAAGTACAAAATTAGCCAGGCATGGTGGTGCACACCTGTAATCCCAGCTACTCGGGAGGCTGAGGTAGGAGAATCACTTGAACCCGGGAGATGGAGTTTGCAGTAAGCTGAGATCATGCCACTGTACTCCAGGCAAAAAGAGCAAAACTTTGTCCCCATCCCCCCCCAAAAAAGTGCCCTATCCTAAAACTCCTAGTATACAGGTAAACCCCTTCACTTCATTTTTTATTTAAAAAAGACAGTTGGGCAAGATGGCTGAATAGGAACAGCTCCGGCCTGCAATGCCCAGCAAGATCAACGCAGTAGGCAGGTGATTTCTGCATTTTCAACTAGGTACCCAGCTCATATTGTTGGGACTGGTTAGACAGTGGGTGCAGCCCATGGAGGGCGAGCTGAAGCAGGGTGGGGCGTTGCCTCACACAGGAAGCACTAGGGATCAGGGAAGTCCTTCCCCTTGCCAAGGGAAGCCATGAGGAACTGTGCATTCCGGCCCAGATACTGTGCTTTTCCCACAGTCTTTGCAAACTGCAGACCAGGAGATTCCCTCAGGTGCCGACACCACCAGGACCCTGGGTTTGAGGCACAAAACTGGGAAGCCGTTTGGGCAGACACCAAGCTAGCTGCAAGAGTTTTTTTTCATACCCCAGTGGCGCCTGGAATGCCAGTGAGACAAACTGTTAACTCCCCTGGAAAGGGGGCTGAAGCCAGGGAGCGAATTGGTCTAACTCAGCAGATCCCACCCACACAGAACCCAGCAAGCTAAGATCCACTGGTTTGAAATTCTCACTGCCAGCATAGCAGTCTGAAGTCAACCTGGGACACTCCAGCTTGGTGCGTGGAGGGGCGTCCACCATTACTGAGGCTTGAGTGGGCAGTTTTCCCCTCACAGTGTAAACAAAGCAGCTGGAAGTTCAGACTGGACAGAGCCCACCACAACATAGCAAAGCTGCTGTAGCCAGACTGCCTCTCTAGATTCCTCCTTTCTGGGCAGGACATCTCTGAAAGACAGGAGCCCCAGGCAGGGGCTTATAGATAAAACTCCCATCTCCCTGGGACAGAGCACCTGTGGGAAGGGACGGATGTGGGCGCAGCTTCAACGGACTTAAACTTAGTTCTTTCCTGCCAGCTCCTAAGAGAGCAGCAGATCTCCCAGCACAGGGCTTGAGCTCTGCTAAGGGACAGACTGCCTCCTCAAGTGGGTCCCTGACCCCCATGCCTCCTGACTAGGAGAGACCTCCCAGCAGGGGCTGACAGACATGTCATACAGGAGAGCTCTGGCTGGCATCAGGTGAATGCCGCTCTGGGACGAAGCTTCCAGGGGAAGGAATGGGCAGCAATCTTTGCTGTTCTGCAGCCTTTGCTGGTGATACCCAGGCAAACAGAGTCTAGAGTGAACCTCCAGCAAACTCTAGCAGACCTGCAGCAGAGGGGCCTGACTGTTAGAAGGAAAACTAACGAACAGAGAGGAATAGCATCAACATCAACAAAAAGGACTTCCACACAGAAACCCCATCCAAAGGTCACCAACATCAAAGAGCAAAGGTAGATAAATCCACAAAGATGACAAAAAAAACAGCGCAAAAAGGCTGAAAATTCCAAAAACTAGAACACATCTTCTCTTCCAAAGGATCACAACTCCTCGCCAGCAAGGGATCAAAACTGGAGGGAGAATGAGTTTGACAAATTGACAGAAGTAGGCTTCAGAAGGTGGGTAATAAAAAACTCCTCTGAGCTAAAGGAGCATGTTCTAACCCAATGAAAGGAAGCTAAGAACCTTGAAAAAAGGTTAGAGGAATTGGTAACTAGAATAACCAGTTTAGAGAAGAACATAAATGTCCTGATGTAGCTGAGAAACACAACATTAAAACTTCATGAAGCATACACAAGTATCAATAGCCGAATCAATCAAGCCGAAGAAAGAATTTCAGAGATTGAAGATCAAATTAATGAAATAAAGCATGAAGACAAGATTCAAGAAAAAAGAATGAAAAGGAACGAACAGAGCCTCCAAGAAATATGGAGCTGTGTGAAAAGACAAAACCTACTTCTGATTGGTGTACTTGAAAGTGACAGGGAGAATGGAACTAAGTTGGAAAACACTCTTCAGGATATTATCCAAGAGAACTTCCCCAACCTAGCAAGACAGGCCAGCATTCAAATTCAGGAAATACAAAGAACACCACAAAGATCTCTTTGAGGAGAGCAACCCCAAGACACACAATCTTCAGATTCACCAAGGTTGGAATGAAGGAAAAAATGGTAAGGGCAGCCAGAGAGAAAGGTCAGGTTACCCACAAGGAATCCCATCAAACTAATGGCAGATCTCTCAGCAGAAACCCAACAAGCCAGAAGAGAGTGGGGGGCCAATATTCAACATTCTTAAAGAATTTTCATCTCAGAACTTCATATCTGGCCAAACTAAGCTTCATAAGCAAAGGAGAAATAAAATCCTTTACAGACAAGCAAATGCTGAGACAATTTGTCACCACCAGGCCTGCCTTACAAGAGCTCCTGAAGGAAGCACTAAATATGAGAAGGAACAACTGGTACCAGCCACTGCAAAAACATACCTAATTGTAAAGACCATCGACACTGTGAAGAAACTGCATCAACTAAGGGGCAAAATAACCAGCTAGCATCATGATGACAGGATCAAATTCACACATAACAATGTTAACCTTAAATGTAAATGGGCTAAATGCCCCCAATTAAAAGACAGACTGGCAAATTGGATAAAGAGTCAAGACCCATGGGTGTGTTGTATTCAGGAGACCAATCTCACGTGCAAAGACACACATAAGCTCAAAATAAAGGGATGAAGGAATATTTAGCAAGCAAATGGAAAGCAAAAAAAAGCAGGGGTTGCAATCCTAGTCTCTGATAAAACAGACTTTAAACCAACAAAGATCAAAAAAGACAAAGAAGGGCATTACATAATGGTAAAGAGATCAACACAACAAGAAGAGCTAACCTAAATATATATGTACCCAATACAGGAGCACCCAGATACATAAATCAAGTTCTTAGAGACATACAAAGAGACTTGACTCCCACATAATAATAGTGGGAGACTTTAACACCCCACTGTCAGTATTAGACAGATCGACGAGACAGAAAATTAACAAGGATATTTAGGACTTAAACTCAGCTCTGGACCAAGCAGACCTAATAGACATCTACAGAACTCTCCACCCCAAATCAACAGAATATACATTCTTCTGAGCACCACATCACACGTATTCTAAAATTGCAAACATAATTGGGAGTAAAACATTCCTCAGCAAATGCAAAAGAACTGAAATCATAACAGTCTCTCAGACCACAGTGCAATCAAATTAGAACTCAGAATTAAGAAAATCACCCAAAACCACACAATTATATGGAAGGTGAAAAACCTGCTCCTGAATGACTACCGGGTAAATAACAAAATTAAGGCAGAAATAAATAAGTTCTTTGAAACCAATGAGAACAAAGACATAATAAACCAGAATCTCTGGGACACAGCTAAAGCACTATTTACAGGGAAATTCATAGCACTAAATGCCCACAGGGGAAAGTGGGAAAGATCTAAAATCAACACCCTAATATCACAATTAAAAGAACTGGAGAAGCAAGAGCAAACAAATTCAAAAGCTAGCAGAAGATGAGAAATAACTAAAATCAGAGTAAAACTGAAGGAGATAGAGACACAAAAAACCTTCAAAAAATCAATGAATCCAAGAGCTGGTTTTTTGAAAAGATTAACAAAAGAGATAGAACACTAGCCAGACTAATAAAGAAGAAAAGAGTGAAGAATTAAATAGACACAATACAAAATGATAAATGGGATATCACACTGATCCCACCAAAATACAAACTACCATCAGTGAATACTATAAATACCTCTATGCAAACAAACTAGAAAATCTAGAAGAAATTGTTAACTTCCTGGACACATACACCCTCCCCAGACTAAACCAGGAAGAAGTCAAATCCCTGACTAGACCAATAACAAGTTCTGAAATTGAGGCAGTAATTAATAGCATACCAACCAAAAAAAGCCCAGAACCAGACAGATTCACAGCTGAATTCTACCAGAAGTACAAAGAGGAGCTGGTACCATTCCTTCTGAAACTATTCCAAACAACAGAAAAAGAGGGAATCCTCCTTAACTTATTCTACGAGGCCAGCATCATCCTGATACCGAAACCTGAGAGAGACACAACAAAAAAATAAAATTTCAGGCCAATATCCCCGATGAACATTGATGCATAAATCCTCAATAAAATACTGGCAAACCAAATCCAGCAGTGCACATCAAAAAGCTTATCCACCACAATCAAGTCAGCTTCATCCCTGGGATGCAAGGCTGGTTCACATATGCAAATCAGTAAACATAATCCATCACATAAACTGAACCAATGACAAAAAACACATCATTATCTCAATAGATACAGAAAAGTCCTCCGATAAAATTCAGCAGCCCTTCATGCTGAAAACTCTCAATAAACTAGGTATTGATGGAATGTATCTCAAAATAATAAGAGCTATTTATGACAAGCCCACAGCCAATATCATGCTGAATGGGCAAAAGCTGGAAGCATTCTCTTTGAAAACTGACACTAGACAAGGATGCCCTCTCTCACCATTCCTCTTGAACATAGTATTGGAAGTTCCAGCCAGAGCAATCAGGCAAGAGAAAGAAATAAAGAAGAGAGGAGGTCAAATTGTCTCTGTTTGCAGATGACATGATTGTATATTTTGAAAACACCATTGTCTCAGCCCAAAATCTCCTTAAGCTGGTAAGAAACTTCAGCAAAGTCTCAGGATACAAAATCAATGCACAAAAATCACAAGAATTCTTATACAACAATAATAGACCTACAGAGAGCCAAATCATGAGTGAACTCCCATTCACAATTGCTACAAAGAGAATAAAATGCCTAGAATACAACTAACAAGGGATGTGAAGGACCTCTTCAAGGAGAACTACAAACCTTAAGGAAATAAGAGATGACACAAATGGAAAAACATTCCATGCTCATGGATAGGAAGAATCAATATTGTGAAAATGGCCATACTGCCCAAAGAAATTTATAGATTCAATGCTATCCCCATCAAGCTACCACTGACTTTCTTCACAGAGTTAGAAAAAAAACTAATTTAATATGGAACCAAAAAGAGCCTATATAGCCAAGACAATCCTAAGCAAAAAGAACAAAGCTGGAGGCATCACACTGTCTGACTTCAAACTATACTACAAGCCTGCAGTAACCAAAACAGCATGGTACTAGTACCAAAACAGACATATAGACCAATAGAACAGAACAGAGGCCTCAGAAAGAATGCCACACATCTACAACCATTTTATCTTTGATAAACCTGATAAAAACAAGCAACGGAGAAAGAATTTTCTATTTAATAAATGGTGTTGGGAAAACTGGCTAGCCATATGCAGAAAACTGAAACTGGATTCTTTCCTTACACCTTATACAAAAATTAACTCAAGATGAATTAAAGACTTACATGTAAGACCTAAAACCATAAAAACCCTAGAAGAAAACAGGCAATACCATTGAAACATGGGCAAAGACTTCATGACTAAAACACAAAAAGCAATTGCAACAAAAGCCAAAATTGACCAACGGGATCTAATTAAACTAAAGAGCTTCTGCACAGCGAAAGAAACGATTATCAGAGTGAACAGACAGCCTACAGAATGGGAGAAAATGTTTGCAATGTCTCTTATCTGACAAAGGGCTAATATCCAGAATCTACAAAGAACTTAAACAAATTTACAAGAAAAAACAACACCATCAAAAAGTGGGCAAAGGATATGAACAGACACTTCTGAAAACGAAGACAGTTATGCAGCCAACAAACATATGTAAAAAAGCTAAGGGTCACTGGTCATTAGAAAAATGCAAGTCAAAAACCACAATGAGATACCATCTCATGCCGATTAGAATGGCGATCATTAAAATGTCAGGAAACAATAGATGCTGGATAGGATGTGGAAAAATAGGAATGCTTTTATACTGTTGGTGGGAGTGTAAATTAATTCAACCATTGTGGAAGAGAGTGTGGCGATTCCTCAAGGATCTAGACCCAGAAATACCATTTGACCCATTACTGGGTATATACCCAAAATATTATATATCATCCTATTCTAAAGACACATGCACACATATGTTTATTGCAGCAATATTCACAATAGTGAAGACTTGGAACCAACCCAAATGTCCATCAGTTATAGACTAGATAAAGAAAATTTGGCACATATACACCATGGAATGCTATGCAGCCATAAAAAAGGATGAGTTTATGTCCTTAGCAGGGACATGGATGAAGCTGGAAACCATGATTCTCAGCAAACTAACACAGGAACAGAAAACCAAACACCACATATTCTCACTCATAAGTGGGATTTGAACAATGAGAACATACGGATACACGGAGGGGAATATCACACACCAGGGCCTGTCAGGGGATGGAGGGTTAGGGGAGAGATAGCATTAGGAGAAATACCTAATATAGACGGGTTGATGGGTGCAGCAAACCACCATGCCATGTGTATACCTATATAACAAACCTGCACGTTCTGCACATGTACCCCAGAATTTAAAGTATAATAAAAAAAAGTGGAGAAATCCGAAAAAAAAAAGACAGTTAATTTATACTAAGGATTAGGAAGATGATAAATGTTTTCCTCTAGCCAGTACATGGGGAAACTTGACATGATGACTTCTTGAGATCCTTTTAATTGTATTATAAAAGCATAGAGCTAGGAGAGATATGGATTATCTCAGGTTTTCAGAGACTAATTTCAAGAGTAATAGACAAAGGAAAATACCCAGATTACTTACCTGGTGAAAAATCCACTAAGTTGTTATAGCAATCTGAGGCCTCATTTTTAGAATTTAAGTTATTAGTGAGATGAGATTTCTTTCAAATACTTCTGAGCTATAAGCAATATGAAAGGACTGCTAATATAAAAATTTTCTTTATTTTCTTGGTCCTCAGTTTTTATTCAGTGGTCCTTGTGAATTGAGTCTGGATGCCTCAAAAAGATAAATGTTTCAGAAACTAAAAGTATGGTTATTGAAAGCCTGGTTTATAATCATTTTTAAGTGAGTTTTACTAGTCTGACTTCATTCTTTTTTGGCTTATTTCACTCAGTCTGCTATTTAATCTTTAATTACAGGCCACAAAAGAAGTAATAGAACGGGAAGCACCAGGGATGGCCCTGGCAATGCTGATGGGATCACTTAATGTTACACCTCTGGGCATGCTCTCTAGGTAAGAAAGTCACCAACATGTTGCAAAGAAAGTTAATTCCATACCACTAATCAATACACTATATTGATAAACCTAAGAAACTTTAGTCTTAACACTTAAGTTTGCCCCTTTTTTTCCCAGAGTTAAGAGCTTTAGTATTCTGTCAGCCACAATTTTCCCACTTCACTTCTTTCTGTTGTTATTGTGTTTTCTTTTTTTGCTTGTTAAATTAAACTTTCAGAGACTGTCATATTACTACTGATAAAAGTTATCAATTCCAAACCCAGAGAATCCAGTTTACTACTATGTAAAGTTACTGTTTTCTGTGATTGTTTATAATCATCAGTTGATATATATTAATTGTAAGTAAATACTAATTTAATAAAACTAAATTGCCAAGTTTATTAAAATAACTTGTTCTCACAAGTTAGGAGCTTATATTCCAATTTATAAATAGGCATATTGATGTGTTGTGAAAAAAAAAAGCTCAATTCATATTGTTAATCTTTTAATTCTTGGCAACTGGGTATATTTAAATTATTGTATTACATTAATGATATACTATTATTATATGAAATTAGTCTACCTAAAACTATGCCTTCATTGACATAGATGTCTATATCCATCCTCGATTTAATGGTAATTATTTGCTACTATTTTAGCAACTCTTAGAGTTGGATCCCCTAAATGAGGACAGTTACATCACTTAAGTTAAAGATAGAAGTGGCAACTTAGTCAGAATCTGTTGAAGGATTTAATGAACGTTAATTAATAGTTGATCTCAGAGCAACCTAAAAATAAATAGCAGCTGTATAGTTTGAGGGTTTCATAATTTATAGCCATTTATGTATCCTGTGTGTACTACGAATGTAAAATTAAATGTGTCCATTGACTAGTATGGAATATGAGTTGTAATGTTCTTTCTGTTACATAGACAAAGTTTATATCCCATCAGTGGCAGCCACTTGAAGCACAGATACAGGAGATTATGAATGGGTCATTAGTTACTATGTTCCCTTTGCTGTCACGTGTACTATAATATTTAATTTTAGTAAAAGCAAATAAAGAATTAAAGTACCACGATAGAGACTAAAGCTAAAGTTCATGCTGACCTTTAAGGAACTCCAGTTGATTCTTTCATAGTGTTCTTTTTTTAAACCATTACTTATATTCCCTACACCAATGAGGTCGGGGATCCCGTTTTTCCTATGGAATTAAGTAGTAGTTTTCAAACATAAAAGAACTCTTTCTTGTATACAAGCAATAACATCAGGAAAGAATTAAACTTCATTCTCTTGCTAATTCTTTTGTAATAAAATTTTAATTTGGTAAACATAATAATATGCTTATTTGCCAAGTCCCATATTAAGCAATAGGGATTCTAAGGTTAGAAAGAAAAATAAGAAATGGTCCTCCCCTTAAGGATCCCACAGTTTAAATGGAGAAATTATTCTTTGCAACTGTTAAGATAATTCTTCAAATTGAATATAGCTTTCTTGATCCAGTATAGAAATATCACTTTTTGTTATATTGAAAGGTTTTTCTGAATTAATTTTTTTCTCCCTTTTGTATCCTCATAATTACCGAACACTGGACTGCTGAGTGAGTGGAAAATTAATTAGCAGGAGCTGATTCTAATTACTTTGGAATAAGTCGTTCATCTTTATCCTGAAGGCTTTGAAAATTAATGCAGATAGGCAGCATGGGAGCACCTTCTGGCTTTTCTGTCTGTGCATTGCTGATTTAACTGAGAATATATTTATAAACTTTGGAACAGACATAGTAGTTTACATTAGTTACAGAAAAGGGGATATTTCCCTGATTGTTCATTTTTTGTGCTTCTCAAAGCCTTTTTAAAAATTATTATTTTTATAACAGCCATGATTAGATTGGTACTTCCTTTCTACAGCCTTTCTATTTTGTATGCACTTTTGGCTTTGTACATGCTTCTGCTATGGAACATGTCATAGTATATTGTAATTAATTATTTGCTTGTCTGTATTACCTAGTTAGTAGAAACTTCTTAAAGACAGGAGCTTTATCTTATTCTTTTTTACATCCTCAGCCCCTAAAACAAATTCTGACACATAGTAAGTACTCGAAAAATGTTTATTGTTGTGGTTACTGTGGATAAAGCAGTGTTTTACTGTAGTTCTATAGCATGTTTTTTTCAGGTAAATTAATGCATCAAGTTGGTGCTGTACCTTCCTATTTTTATGTCTAGAGAGCAGCATTAAATATAAATAAATGTTTAAATCATTACATCTGTTTGAAATGGTTTCCTACTATTTGGACAACTTAATATCCTCCAAATTTTTTATATAAGTAAGTTGGGAGATACTATGAAGTAATGGCTAAGAACATCATCTCTGAAGACAGATTGCTTGTGTTCTATGTTAATGCCTTTTTTGTTTTCGTTTTCTCCTCTATATAATAAAGGTGTTAATAGTACCAAATTTCTTGGATAAAATGAATTAATCTATGTAAAGCACTTAGAAAACTGACTCATAGTGACTCTTAAGTGATGACCATGGTTGTTTATTGTTAGAGTTTTTGTTTTTAGAGTAGGTCTGCTGGTGAAACCTTTTCTTAGCTTTTCTTCATTAGGAAATGTCTTTATTTCCATATTACTCCTGAAGGATATTTTCACTAGATACAGAAATCTGGGTTGACTGTTCTTTTCTTTCAGCATTAAAAAAAAAAAGTAAAATAAAATATGATTCCATTCTCTTTTGCTCCATGGTTCCTGAAAAGAAATGAGCAATCAGTTCAAATTGCTGTTTCCTTATGTATAATGGCAAATTTCTCTGGCTGCTTTGAAGATACTTTTTCTTCAGCTTTAGTTTCAGCAATTTGATTATGATGTATCTGGGTGTAGTTTTCTTTTAGATTATCCTTCTGGGTTCAGTGAACTTTATGATTCTGTAAATTTATGTCTTTAACCAAATTTGGGAAATTTACTTTTTTTTGCTGCTCCTATGACATGAATTTTAGATTTTTTGGTAATGTCTCACAAATCCCTGAGGCTCTGTTAATTTTTAAAATATTTTTTACTCTGTATTAATTTTAGATTATTTCTATGATCTATCTTCAAATTAGCTGACTTTTCCTCTCTTTCATCTTCATTCTGCCTTTGAGCATATCTAATAGTTTTTATTTCAGATATATTTTCAGTTCTAAATTCTCCATTTGGTTTTTTTGTTAATGGCTTCCATTTCTCTGCTAAGAACTTGTATTTTTACATTTATTTCAAAAGTATTGCCCTTTATGTCATGGAGAATAGTTATAATAACTGCTTAAAATTATTCTTCAGACAATTTCCATATCTGGCTTACCTTGGGGTTGACATCGGTTGATTTCTTTTCCAATGAGAACTGGTCAAATTTTCCTTGTTCTATGTTGAGAAATTTTGGATTGTATCCTGGACATTTTGAACATTACATTGTAAGTCAATTATTAACTCCTGTTAAAATCCTCTGGGGAATTTTAATTAGTTTTAGCAATTGATCTGATTGGGTTCAGATTGTAAATTCTGTCTCACTTTCTGTGGGTAGTGGCTCAGCCTTTGCTATATTGTTAGTGTCTGTCTAGTACATGAATGATTTAGGGGTTAGTTTGAGACTTGGGCAGTAGTATATACTAGGTTTATGTTTTAAAAGCTTTTCTTATACCTCTTTTATACTGTCCCACGTATTCACAGCTCAGGGGTGACCCTGGAACTTGGGCCAGTTCACATCCAAAATTTGAGAATCCACCCTCTTTTCAAGAACTTTCCCCCCACTCTCCAGCTTCCAGGGGACCCCATTCCCAGTTACTCTGGCCAGAAGAGGTTTCTTACAGAGTATTAACTCCCTTTGCAATTATGTAGTTGTACACAACTGACCTTTGGGACAAAGAGCAAAAGAAAAGAAAAAAGAGAAAGAGATTCCTCTTACCTCAGTTCTTTAGACAATATCGGCTCCTTTTTTTTGTTTCCATTAGCCAAAGAGATAGGTAGGTCTTTTCTCTGAGCTTCGGGTGCTAACACTGTCATTATGTTATTGCAGCTCCACAATTAGGCCTAGCCCCATTAAGAGCTATTATTCAAGCTCTGACTTCAGTCCCAAATCTGCCTGCTATTATTTACATTCAACGTCGTCAGGTAATCACTGTGTACTCTGTAAACAATCAGTAGGAGAGAGAAGCTATGGTTACTTTCTCCATCTTGGCTGACACCAAAGAACAAGTGTTATAACTTTAATATCATATCCCTGACTTCATATTTACTAGCATTTACTAGCAGTGTTACCTTGGTACTTTACAAGGTTTAGCACATCTTGTTCCAGTGGTTAACTAAACTGCCCACAAAATAGTAGCATTTAACCTCCCTAAATTTATAATTTATACCCTACTTGTTTTTTCTTAAAAGATCAAATACTCTTTTTTCCCCCTAAATTTCATTAAAAATAACAGACCAACCACTGTGGTTATACACTGAAGAATGATTTGTCATGGATTTTGTTCTGAGTTTTGTCATTAATTTGATTTATGATCTCTACTTAGTTTTATAGGGATATTACATAGCTCATAGAAATGTTATGAGGTCCTTTAAAGATTTACTCACACGTGTGTGTGTGTGTGTGTGTGTGTGTGTGTATATATATATAAAAAAAAAGAAATATCTAATTCATAAAAAAATTGATTGCCAGTTTTCCATTTTAGTATAAAGAGATTTACCATTGTAATCTTCAGTGACTCATCTTTCAATTCTTTAACTGTAATAAACACATGCACTGCTTTTAGGGAGGAGATAATATTTTCCATTTGCTGCCAAAAATGGTTTTATAACTAATATTGGTTAAAAGAAAAATTTCAGGAAATAACAACACAAAAATTATTTTTTATGGAAATGAATCAAATTATTCTTAGTATTTTTTAGATAATATTAAAGTAACATGGGTCATTTAAAGTAACAGTACTATCATCTTGAAGAGTTTCTATTTTTTTAACCCACACCGAATATACTTAGCTTATGAAAGTCTATAGGGGAGCATAAGATGGCAGAGTAGTATATATCAGGAATCTGTTTCTCCACCTGGACAACCATTGAACTGGCAGGATCTCTCTGATATAACTATTTTGGAACTTTGTAGTCTATTCAAAGGCTTACAGCTTACTGGAAAAGACTTGACTAGTAGATTTTGTTTAATTTGGGTCAATTTTAACCTAGTGTGCTACTAGCCAACCATTCTCCAGTGCTCCAGCTAGCAGGTACTAGGGTTTATAGGACAGCTTGTAGAAGACAGAATGGGTAATTAAGGACCTTATCTTCCAAATGTTGGGCATCCAGGTTCTATTGTGGATTACTGCTTTAGGTTGTAGAATTGCAGAGGCAAAGACAGGCTGCCATTGTTGCAACCCACACTGGCTGAAGTATCTTCAAGGGATTTATAAGGACAGTACCTACGTTTTCCCCTACAGTTTTCTTCTTCTCTTTTGGGACCCAGAAATTATAGGATTAGAAAATTCAAAAGCAGCTACATATATGGGGGAATTTAGAAAGTCACTATGCATGCCCAGAGGAAAAGGCAGGCTGAGAAAAAGAGAAAGGCCTTAAGTTTATACCTCAGGCTTATCTCTTACACAGAACACCTTATAATAATTAAAAAAAAAAAAAAAAAAAGCAAACCCTAGGGAAGGGAGAGAAGCTGATTTCCAGAATTACCATATTATAAGATTCAAATATTCAGAGTTCAACAAAAATAAAATGACGAAGCAAAGAAAAAGTATGATCCATTCAAATGAAAACAATAAATTGACAAAAATCCATGAGGAAGATGAAATGGAGAACTTACTAGACAAAGGCTTTAAAACAACTATCTTAAAGATTCTCAAAGAACTAAAGGAAGATATTGACAATGCCAAGATAATGATGTGTGAGCAAAAGTAAATATCAATAAATATATAAAAAACATGAAAAAGAATCAATCAGGCAGCTAAAATGACTTCTCAGTTTAATATCATCTTTTAAGGCCATGATGGGACTGTCTGTAATCAGGCTTCTCTCCACTGTATGCAGGAGGAAGCGGCCGCTATTAACAGCCCTTCCTTTGTGTAGCATTAGACAGCAACAGGCCACCCTGAGATTATTTACAGAGAACAGCTATAAAAACACTTGCAAATATATTCAGTCCAGACTAGAAAATACTTTTTCCCCATGAGTGTGAAGATTCATATTGTACGCTAGTAAATATCTCTGCATGTGTTCATCATGACAATGTACTCAGGAGTTCTAAGTCATGATGAGCATCCTGCAGCAGTTCCAGTGAATCATGGATGAAAAACATGTATTCTTTAAAAAAAAAAAAAGAAGAAAAAAAAAGAATAATGAAGAAATGAGTTGACAAGTACAATCGCTGAAAAAAAAAATTATTAGAGGGATTCAAAAGCAGTTTTCAGCAGGCAGAAAAAAGAATCAGCAAACTTAAAGGCAAAACACTTGAAATTAACAAATCTGAGGAACAGAAACAAAAAAGATGGAAGAAAACTGAACAGAGCCTAAGGGACCTATGGAACAACATTAAGCAGACCACCATACACATTATGGGGATTCAAGATGGACGAGTGAGGGAGAAAGGGGCTTACCAGAGCAAAGACTCATGAACACTAATAAGCATGGGAAACTGTCAGGTAGGCACACCTAAACTATAATTGACAAATTGCTAGAGGTTCAGTGCAGACAACTATGAGAGTTAAAAACTTCAGGGAAACTCAGTTGCTACACTTTTGTGAAAACTGAATGGAACCTAAGGGACCTGTGGAACAAGTCCTTCAGAACAACCAGGTTCTCACCGTAAATATTAGAGGAAAATTCCCTCATGTTTCAGCAAGGAAGAGGAAAGGGAACTATTGTGAAATACACCAGGGTACTCTGTTCTTCTTAATGAGCCCTAACCCCAGGAGAAAATACTTAACCTAAGCCTACCCTGCTGGAGTATAATCAAATACTAACTTACCTAGGGTAAGGGAAATACCCAACTTCAGCTCACTCTAGCCATCTTCTCCCATGTAACAGGTGAGGAAAAATTGAGAAAAACTCATGAAGTTCACTAAAAGGCTCACTAAAAGACTGAGACCTGGCCAGGCATGGAGGCTCACACCTGTAATCCCAGTGCTTTGGGAGGCCAAGGCAGGTGGATCATGAAGTCAGGAGATTGAGACCATCCTGACTAACACAGTGAAACCTCATTTCTACTAAAAATACAAAAAAATTAGCTGGGCATGGTGCCATGTGCCTATAGTCCCAGCTGAGGCAGGAGAATCGCTTGAACTTGGGAGGTGGAGGTTGCAGTGAGCCAAGATCACGCCACTGCACTCCAGCCTGGTGACAGGGTGAGTCTCTGTCTCAAAAAATAAAAAGACCAAGACCTAATGATAGGACTATAGAATATTTCCCCAACCCCACACATCCCCACCACATTACTAGAGGCCTGTCTACAGCAGTTCCTTTTACCTGGTATATCATGTTTGGCGATGAAGAATAATTACAAGGCATATCAAATGGCAAAAAAATACGATTTGAAGAGACAAAGCAAGCATCAGAAGTAGACATGGCAGGAATGTTGGAATTATCAGACTGAGAATTTAAAAATCATTGAGATTAACACACTAAGTGCTCCAATGGATGAGGTAGATACCATGCAAGAACAGATGGGTAATGTAATCAAAGAGATGAAACTCCTAAGAACCAAAAATAAATGCTAGAGATCAAAAACACTATAACAGACATAAACAGTGCCTTTGATGGGCTTATTAGTAGAATGGACACAGCTGAGGAAAAAAAAAAACTCTTGAGCATAAGGATCTCTCACCATATACCTCCAAAACTGAAAAGCAAAGAGAACAAGGTCTGAGAAACAAAAAAACAGAACAGAATATCAAAGAATTTTGAGACAACTCTAAAAGGTAGAACATCTACATAATGTGAATACCCAAAGAGAAGAACAAGAGAAACAGAAGAAATATTTGAAACAATGACTGAGAATTTCCCCAAATTAATGTCAGATGCCACAAAAACAACTATACCTAGACGTACCATCTTCAAACTAGAGAAAATCAAAAATAAAGAAAAAATCATGACAGAGTCCAGAGGGAAAAAAAACTCCATATCTATAGAGGAAGAAAGATAACAATTACATTCAACTTGTCCTCTGACACACATTTAAAAAATCAGTCTATGATTTGGGGCACACAGTATGTAAAGATGTAACTTATGACATCAGTAACTAAAAGGGGTGAGGACAGAGCAGTATAAGAGCAGAGGTTTTGTATGCTATTGAAGTTAAGCTGGTATAAATCCAAATTATTACTTTAGGATGTTAAATGTAATCTTCATAGTGGCCACAAGGAAAATAGATACAGGATGTACATTAAAAAAATGAGAAAAGAATTAAAATATTTCACTAAAAAAAATTAAGAACAAATGAAGACAGTAATGCAGGAAATGAGGAGTTAAAAAGCTATAAGCCATATGGAAAACCCTTAACAAAATGTTAGAATTCCTTTTTTGTCACTAATTACTTTAAGTGTAAATGGATTAAACTTTCCAATCAAGAGACAGAGATTAATAGACTGGATAGGAAAGCATGATCTGGCTATATGCTGTCTACATGAGACTCATTTTAGATCCAAAGACATAAATAAGTTGAAAGTGAAAGGATAGAAAAAGATGGGCAAATAGTAACCAAAAGCGAACCATGGTGGCTATAATAATATCAAATAAATTTTAAATCAAAAATGTTTAAATATCTTAAATCCAAAAAGTTTACAAGAGACAAAGGATATATGTTACTAGAAGGTTTAATTCTGCACAGTAATATTATAAGCATTTATGCACTTAATAATAGACTATCAAAATAGATGAAGCAAAAATGGACAGAATTGAAGAGGAAAATAGACAGCTATGCAAGAATAGTTGAGGAATTCAATACCCCACATTCAATAATGGATAGAACAGCCACACAAAAGGTAAGTAAAGAAATGTAAGAACTTGAACAACACAATAAACCAACTAGATACAACCCACATATATAAAACACTTCAACAGTAGCATACACTTTCTGAAGTACACATAGGACATTCTCCAAGATAGAGCACATTAGGCCACAAAATAAGTTTCAATAGGTTTTTTAAAATAGATGCCATAAAAAGTATATTGCAAAATAGTATATTCTTCAAAGCATATTCTCCAAAAAGAGGATGAAGCTTGAAATCAATGACAGAAGGAAAACCAGAAAATTTACAAATATGTGAAAATTAAACACACTCAAATAGCCAATAAGTTGAAGAAATCATAAGGGAAATTCGAAAATATTTAAAAATGAATTAAAAATGCAACATACCAAAACTTAATAGCATGCAGAAAAAGCAGCACTGATATTGCTGTAAACATTTAAAAAATAATTACATTTTTGAAAACCTCAAAAACAGCAGTCTCATGTATAACTATAAGTTAAGAAACTAGAAAAAGAATAACAACCTAAACCCAAAGCTAGCAGAAAGAAGGAAATAATAAAAATTAGAGCAGAGATAAAAGAACTAGAAAATCAAAAAACAATAGAGAAAATCAACTAAGTTAAGTTGGTTCTTCAAAAAGATCAACAAAATCACAAAATTTTAGCTAGATAGACTAAGAAAAAAAAACTCAAGTTACTAAAATCAGTAATGAAAATGGAGTCATTAGTACCAATTCCACAGAAATAAAAAGGACTAGAAGAGTATAGCATAACAGTTACATGCCAACAAGTTGAATAACCCAGATGACGTGGACAAACTCCTAGAAACACAAAACCTACTGAGACTGAATCACAAAGAAATAGAAAATCTGAATAGACCTATACCTAGGAAGGAGATTGACTCAGAAATTAACAACCTCTCAGCTGGGTGTGGTGGCTCACACCTGTAATCCCAACACTTTGGGAGGCCAAGGCAGGTGGATCACATGAGCACAGCAAAACCAGCCTGGGCAACATGGCGAAACCCTATCTCTACTAAAAATTCAAAAAATTAGCCAGGTGTGGTGGCACACACCTGTAGTCCCAGCTACTCAGGGGTCTGAGGCAGGAGGCTCACTTGAGCCCAGGAGGTGGAGGCCACACAGTGAGCCCTGATCGTGCACACTGCACTCCAGCCTGGGCAACAGAGTGAGACCCTGTCTCAAAAAAAAAAAAAAAAAAAACACCTTTCTATCTTTCTGTTTACAAAATACCAGGACCACTTGGCTTCACTGATGAATTCTACCAAGTATTTAAAGAACAACTGACACTGGTTGTTTCCAAAATCTTTCCAAAAAATTGAAGAGAAGACAACACTTCCTAACTCATTTTGTGAAGGGCAGCATTGGTCTCATACCAAAGACAGGAAAAACAAAACAAAACTGCAGGCTAATATCCCTTAATGAATGTTGATGCAAAAATGCTCAAAAAACCTCCCAGCAAACTGATTGCAGCAACATATTAAAAAGAATTATACAAGATGACCCTAGAATACAAGGATGGTTCAACATATGAAAATAAATATTGTATTTTACCACAGTAGCAGAATGGAGGGAAAAAAAATCCATGTGATCATTTGATGATGGGTTTTCAGCATCAATGGGTGCTGAAAAAAACATTTGGAAAAATTCAAGTTTCATGTTAAAAACACTCAACAAACTAGGAAAAGAAGGAAACTACCTTAATGTGAAAAGGCCTTATGTAAAAAACCCACAGCTCACATCATATTCAGTGGTGAAAGACTGAAAGCTTTGCTTTAAAATCAGGAACAAGGATGGGATGCCCACTTTTTCCGCTTCCATTCAACATAGTATTGGAACTTCTAGCCACAACACTTAGGCAATAAACAGAAATGAAAGGTATCCAAATTGGAAAGGAAGAAGTAAACCTATCTTTTTTTGACATGATTATATATGTAGAAAATCCAAGATTCCACACACGAAACCATTAGAACTAATAAATGAATTCAGCAAAGTTGCAGAATACAAAATCAGGCTGCAAAAATCAGTTGTATTTTTATACAATGACAATAAACTATCCGAAATAAAATCAAGAAAATGGAATAGAAAAAGAGCCCAGAAATAAGCCCTTGCTTGTAGGATGCAATAATTTTCAACAAGGGTGTCAATTCGATGGGGGAGAGAATAGTCTTTTCAACGAATGGTGTTGGGAAAATTGGATATCCACTTGCTAAAGAGTGAAGTTGGAGCTTTGCCTACTGAATATAAAAATTAATTCAAAATGGATCAAAGACCTATACACAAGAGGTGAAACTATAAAACTCTTAGAAAAAAGATAGGGGGACAGCTTCATGACATTAGATTTGGCAGTCATTTCTTGGATATGACACCAAAAGCATAGGCAGCAAACAAAAAACTAGATAATTTGGACTTTATCGATGTTGAAAATCTTTGTACATTGAACAAAGTAAAAGGGCAACCCATGGAATCAAGAAAATACAATCACATATCTGGCAAGGTAATAATATTCTATATATATATTTTTTTAATTCCTGCAATTCAACAAAGAAAATGCTATTTAAAAACAGGCAGAAGACTCAAATAGATATTTCTCCAAAGAAGATACACAAATGACTAATAAGAACATGAAAAGATCCTCAGCATCAATAGTCATTAGGGAATTGCAAATCAGAACCACAATCATATACAACTTCACACCCATTACGTTGGCTGTTATCAAAATATAATAATAAATAAGTGGTGGCAGAATGTTTAGAAACATTGTGCATTGCTGGCGAGGATGTAAAACGGTGCAACTGCTGTGGGAAACTATGGAATATCCTCAAGAAATTAAGCATAGAATTATATGACCCAGGAACTACACTTCTGAGTTACATATCCAAAAGAATTGAAAGCAGGGGCTGGGTGTGGTGGTTTACACCTGTAATCCCAACACTTTGGGAGGCTGAGACAAGAGGATGACTTGAGGCCAGGAGTTTGAGACCAGCCTGAGCAAAATAGTGAGACCCTGTCTCTACAAAACTTGTTTAAAAAAAGTAGCCAGGCCTGGTGACACACACCTATAATCCTAGCTACTCAGGAGGATGAGGGAGGAGTATCACTTGAGCCCAGGAATTCAAGGTTACAGTGAGCTGTGATCATGCCATTGCATTCACTCTGGGCAACAGAGTGAGACTGTCTCTTAAAGAATTGAAAGCAGGGACTATAATAGATATTTGCATGCCAATATTCATAACATCATTATTCACCTTACCCAAAAGTTGGAAGCAACCCAGATGTCCATTGATGGATAAATGCATAAACAAAATGGGTTAAATACACGCAATGAAATATTATTCAGCCTTAAAAATTATTGTTAATTCTAACACTTGCTACAACATAGATGAATCTCGAAAACTGTGCTAAATGAAATAAGCCAGATTATATAAGGACAAACGTGTGATTCCACTTACATGAAGTATCTAGAATAACCAAATGCATAAAGAAAATAGAACAGTGCTTATGAGTGGATAGGGAGAAGAGAATGGAGAGTTTTTGTTTGGGATGATGAAAAAGTTCTGAAGATGGACAGTGGTGATGGTTGCACAATAATGTAAATGTACTTAATGCCACTGAATTGTGTATTTAAAATTAGTTAGAATGGTAAAGTTTATGTTATGTATATTTTACCAGAGTTCCTTTTATAGCTACAGGACAGGAAATGCAACATAAATAAAATGTACATTCTCTTGAAACATTTCTGCAATGTTTCAGGTCCAACTTCCAGACTGCAGTATGACAGGAAGTATACTGGGTTTCAAAAGACAAGTGACACAGATGGTGTGAGGATCACCTCAACACAGGAGAGCTGCCACCTTTCTCCTCCTCTCACCCAGCTTTTATATTTTCCTAAATATCATAGCTTCATAAGAGATTTGTGATAGCTGGATCTTATTTGTTATAACTCATAAAATAGGAACTCTGGGCAATAGGAACAGCTCTAGTCTACAGCTCCCAGCGTGAGCGATGCAGAAGACAGGTGATTTCTGCATTTCCAACTGAGGTACCCGGTTCGTCTCACTGGGGCTCGTCGGACAGTGGGGGCAGAACAGTGGGTGCAGCCCACTGAGTGTGAGCTGAAGCAGGGTGAGGCATCGCTATTTATGACAAACCCACAGCCAATATCATACTGAATGGGCAAAAACTGGAAGCATTCCCTTTGAAAACTGGCACAAGACAGGGATGCCCTCTCTCACCACTCCTGTTCAACATAGTGTTGGAAATTCTGGCCAGGGCAATCAGGCAGGAGAAAGAAATAAAGTGTATTCAATTAGGAAAAGAGGAAGTCAAATTGTCCCTGTTTGCACGTGACATGATTGTGTATTTAGAAAACCCCATCGTCTCAGCCCAAAATCTCCTTAAGCTAATAAGCAACTTCAGCAAAGTCTCAGGATACAAAATCAATGTGCAAAAATCACAAGCATTCTTATACACCAATAGCAGACAAACAGAGAGCCAAATCATGAGTGAACTCCCATTCACAATTGCTCCAAAGAGAATAAAATACCTAGGAAATCAACTTACAAGGGATGCGAAGGACCTATTCAAGGAGAACTACAAACCACTGCTCAACGAAATAAAAGAGGATATAAACAAATGGAAGAACATTCCATGCTCATGGGTTGGAAGAATCAATATCGTGAAAATGGCCATACTGCCCAAGGTAATTTATAGATTCATTGCCATCCCCATCAAGCTACCAATGACTTTCTTCACAGAATTGGAAAAAACTAAAGTTCATATGAAACCAAAAAAGAGCCCATATTGCCAAGACAATCCTACGCCAAAAGAACAAAGCTGGAGGCATCACACTACCTGACTTCAAACTATACTACAAGGCTACAGTAACCAAAACAGCATGGTACTGGTACCAAAACAGAGATATAGATCACTGGAACAGAAGAGAGCCCTCAGAAATAATACCACACATCTACAACTATCTGATCTTGGACAAACCTGACAAAAACAAGCAATGGGGAAAGGATTCCCTATTTATTAAATGGTGCTGGGAAAACTGGCTAGCCATATGTAGAAAGCTGAAACTGGATCCCTTCCTTACACCTTATACAAAAATTAATTCAAGATGGATTAAAGACTTAAACGTTAGACCTAAAACCATAAAAACCCTGGAAGAAAACCTAGGCAATACCATTCAGGACATAGGCGTGGGCAAGGACTTCATGTCTAAAACACCAAAAGCAATGGCAACAGAAGCAAAATTGACAAATGGGATCTAATTAAACTAAAGAGCTTCTGCACAGCAGAAGAAACTACCATCAGAGTGAATAGGCAACCTACAGAATGGGAGAAAATTTTGCAATCTCCTCATCTGACAAAGGACTAATATCCAGAATCTACAAAGAACTCAAACAAATTTACAAGAAAAAAAACAACCCCATCAACAAGTGGGCAAAGGATATGAACAGTCACTTCTCAAAAGAAGACATTTATGCAGCCAACAGACACATGATAAAATGCTCATCATCACTGTCCATCAGAGAAATGCAAATCAAAACCACAATGAAATACCATCTCACACCAGTTAGAATGGTCATCATTAAGAAGTCAGGAAACAACAGGTGCTGGACAGGATGTGGAGAAATAGGAACACTTTTACACTGTTAGTGGGACTGTAAACTAGTTCAACCACTGTGGAAGACAGTGTGGCGATTTCTCAAGGATCTAGAACTAGAAATACCATTTGACCCAGCCATTCCATTACTGGGTATATACCCAAAGGATTATAAATCATGCTGCTATAAAGGCACATGCACACGTATGTTTATTGCAGCACTATTCACAATAGCAAAGACTTGGAACCAACCCAAATGTCCACCAGTGATAGACTGGATTAAGAAAATGTGGCACATATACACCATGGAATACTATGCAGCCATAAAAAAGGATGAATTCATGTCCTTTGTAGGGACATGGATGAAGCCAGAAACCATCATTCTCAGCAAACTATAGCAAGAACAAAAAAAAAAAAACACCACATGTTCTGACTCATAGGTGGGAATTGAACAGTGAGAACACCTGGGCACAGGAAAGGGAACGTCACACAACAGGGCCTGTTGTGGGGTGGGGGGAGCAGGGAGGGAAAGCATTAGGAGATATACCTAATGTAAATGACGAGCTACTGGGTGCAGCAAACCAACATGGCGCATGTATACTATATGTAACAAACCTGCACGTTGTGCACATGTACCCTAGAGCTTAAAGTATAATTTAAAAAAAACGTTTATTTTAAATAAAAAATGGAAATAATATTTTTAAAGTAAAATGATTTATCGATGAAAAATACTTGAAACAGAAGATACTAGAATAATACTTTCAATGTGCTGAAAGAAAATAACATTTAATCAAGAATTTTACAGTCAGCAAAGTTAACATTCAAGAATGGGGGAGGATGAAATGTGATTTTCCTACAAACAAAAATGGGAACATTTTATCACCAAAAGAACCTCAGGTAAAGAATTTTAAAGATATACTCTGGCAGAAGAAAAATTATCTCAGATGGAGAGTTGAGGATACAAGAGGGAAAAGAGAGCAAAGATATTGGTAAATATCTGAACAAATCTTTTTTTAAAAATTGACTATTGTCCTGGTCCATTCTGCTGCTGTAACAAAATACCTTAGACTGGGTAATTTATAAACAACAGAAATTTATTGCTTACAGTTCTGGGGGCTGGGAAGTCCACAATCAAGGTGCCCACAGATTCAGCGTCTGGTGAATGCTTGTTTTCTGCTTCAAAGATGGCCCTTTCTTGCTGCATCTTCATGTGGTAGAAGGGGCAAACTAGTTCCTGAAGGCTTCTTTTATAAGGGCACTAATACCACTCATGAGGACAGAGTTAATCACCTCCCAAAGGCCTCAACACTTTATACTATTGCACTGGAGATTAGATATCAGCATACGAATTTGGGGTAAACAAAAACATTTAGACAATGGTAACTATATAAAACAATAAAAATAATGTCTCAATTAAGGGAAGAAAAAATATGCTAGGATTCTTGAAAACAACAGCATGTAATTTGAGATATTGTGATTATAGTTAAGTATTCTAACAGGCTAGGCACAGTGGCTCACCCCCTGTAATCCCAGCACTTTGGGAGGCTGAGGTAGGCTGATCACTTGAGTCCAGAAGTTGAAGACAAGCCTGGGCAATATGGTAAAACTCTCTCTACAATAAGATACAAAAATTAGACCAGCATGATGGCACGTGCCTGTAGCTACTCGGGAAACTGAAGTGAAAGAATCACCTGAACCTAGGAGGTCAAGGCTGCAGTGAGCCATGATTGTGCCACTGCACTCGCCTGGGGGACAAAGTGAGACCCTCTCTTAAAAAAAATTTAGTCCTGTTTTCTAGGAAGATATTAAATATTGATTATAGTTTTTTAAAGTTAAGTATGCATATTAAACTTATTAGGGTAATCACTAAAAGGATGGACAGAGTATACAACTTCCAGAAATAGAGGGAAGAAATTAATGAGGAAAATACTTAAAGTAAGACAAGAAAGGGACAAAATAAGAAACAAACAAACAACAACAAAAAAAAAGACAAGTAGAAGGCATATATATTGGTTAAAAAAAGTTATAATACAAATTCCCAGAACATCTTCCACTTAAAATTTTCTCATAGAACGCTGCTTAGTTTCGCATATTCAAACTTGATAAACATATATACCTTCATGTTTATCTGAAAAACAGCTTCAGCTGATACATATGAAAACTTTATATTTATATCTGAAAAATTCAGTAAATTTTCAAAAAAATTTTATTAAACTTTTAAGATTGTAATATAATTGTAGATTGGCATACAGTTATAAAGAGTGATCCAGAGAAGTCCTGTGTACCCTTTACTAGTTTTTTACAGTGGTAACATCTTACAAAACTATAGTACAAAATTACAGTCGGATGTTGACATTGATACCATCATGACACAACAATTTGTTCATTCATTTGTTCATGGGTACTTAGGTTGACTTCATATTTTGCCTATTGTGAATAGTGCTGCACTAAATGTGGGAGTGCAGATGTGTTTTTGATATATTGATTTCCTTTCTTTTAGATATATACCCAGTAGTGCAATTGCTGGATCATATGATAATTCTATTTCTAGTTTTATGAGGAAATTTCATACTGCTCTCCATAGTGGCTGTACTATTGCTTTTTTATTGTCATTGCCCTTTTATTGCCACACCACCTCTCTGTCACCCAGCCCCCCTTTCCTAAACTCTGGCAACCACTAATCTATTTTCTAGTTCAATATTTTGCCATTTCAAGAATGAATATAATTAGAACCATACAGTATGTAGCCTTTTGGGATTGCTTTCTTCCATTAAGCATGATTTCCTGGAGATTCGACTAAATTGTTACATGGATCAATAATTCCTTACATTTTATTGTTGAGTAGTATTCCATACTATATATGAACTACAGTTTGTTCAACCATTTTCTGTTGAAGGACATCTGGGTTGTTTACAGTTTGCAATTATGATGAACATTACACCAAACAATGCAGTATCTAGGTTCTATGGCAGTTGCAGGTTTTCTGTTTAATTGAACTGTCAAATTATTATCCAGAGCAACTGCATCATTTTACAATCACACCAACAATATATGAGTGTGTCTCCACACCTTGCCAGTATTTGGAGTTGTCACTTTTTATTTTAGCCATTTTGATAGTTTTGTAAATAGTTTTAATTTGCATTTCCCTAATGACTAGGAATTTTGAGCATCTGTTCAGATCTTTTGCCTATTGTCTGACTGTATTTTTTAGTTTTTTTATCCCTGATTTTTGAGATTTTTTATGTGTTCTAGAAACCTGTCCTTCGTCAGATATGTTGATTGCAATTGTTTTCTCCCAGTCAATACATTGTCTTTTTTCCTCTTCACGGTGTCATTCACAGAGCAAAGCTCTGCTTAATTTCCATGAGGTCCAATTTATCATCTTTTTCTTTTAGCAGTTGTGTTTTTTTGATGTAAAGTCTAAGCACCCTTCACCTAGGCAAAGGTCCAAAGACTTTCTCCTGGGTTTTTTTCTAAAACTTTTATAATTTTACATTTTACCTTTAAATGCATTTGAGTTGATTTTTTTCTAAGGTGTGAGTTTAGGTTGAGGTGTTTTTTTGTTTGGTTGGTTGGTTGGTTTTTGTGTATGAACGACCACTTGCTCCAGTGCTACTTGTTAAAAAAAAAAAAAAAAAAAAGGTACCTTTCCTCTGTTGAATGGCTTTTGCACCTTTGTTGAAAATTAATCTGGCCTATTTGTTTAGTTCTATTTCTGGTTTCTCTGTTCTGTTCTACATGTCTGTCCCTCTGTCAGTACCACATAATCTTTATTATTGTAGCTAAACAATAAGTCTTGAAATTGCATAGACAGATTCCTCCCACTTTAGTTGTCGTTTTCAAAATTTTTAGCTATTTTGGTCCCTTTTGTTTTCCATGTAAATTTTAGAATAAGTTTGTCTATATCTACAAAAAAATTGCTTGGATTTTTATAGGAATTACATTAAATCTGGATGTAAATTTGGGTAGAATTGACGTCTTTTCCATGTTGAGCCTCCATGAACACATTATGGTCTCTTCCTTTAGATTGCCTTTGATTTCTTTTATTGCAGTTTTCAGTATATAAAGTCTGAACATGTTTCATTAGATTTACACGTAAGTATTTAATTGTATTTTCAGTTATTGTAAATGGTATTTTATTATTAATTTAGGTGTCTACCTCATGTCCATTGCTAATATATATAGAAATACAATTAATTCTTGGATGTTGATTTTATATTCTACAGCCTTGCTTAATTGCTAGTACTGTTAATTCTAGGAGGGCTTTTTCTTTTTTTTTGTTTTTTGTTTTTTGTTTGTTTGTGGGTTTTGTTTTATTCTTTGGGATTTTCTATATAGACAATCACATCATCTGCAAATAGGGGTAGTTTTACTTCATTCTTTGTGATTTATATGCCTTTTCTTCTTTTTCTGCCTGCTGCCCTAGCTAAAACTTCCAGTGCGATTTTGAATAGCCATAATGAAAATGGATATCCTTGCTTTTTTCCTGATCTTGGGGAGAAAGCACTCAATGTTTCACTATTAAGTATGTTAGTTGTATATTTTTTATATAAGCTCTTTTTCAAATTAAAGAAGTCCATCCCTGAATTTCTACTTTTTTTGAGAGTTTTTATCATGGATCAGTGTTTATGTCCAGTGAATTTCCTGTGTTAATTGATATGATTGCATGATCTACTTTTTCTTCTTAGATTGTTAATATGATGAATATGTTGATTTATTTTCAAATATTGAGCTGGTCTTGAATTCTTGGAGTAAACCCATTTGGTCCTAGTATATAGTTCTTTTTACTTATTCCTGACTTCTGTTTGCTAATATTTTGGGAAGGATTTTTATATCTATATTCTTAAGAGATACTGCTCTATATTTTTCTTTTTTATACTATCTTCATCTGATTTTGGTATCAAGTTAATACTGGCTTCATAAAATGAGTTGTGATATTCCCTCCACTTTTACTCTCTGGAAGAGTTTATGTAAATGTATATTAATTTTTCTTTAAACATTTCAGAGAATTCACTAGTGGAACCATCTGTCCTAGAGCTTTAGTTTTCTAGAGTTTTTTACTATAAATTGAATTTTCTTTAAAGTTACAGGGCTATTTATCTATTTTATATATGGTTAATGTAGTATTTTATGCTTTTTGAGAAATTTGTCCATCTCATCTAAGTTGTCTAATTTATATATAGAGAGTTGGTCCTAGTATTCTCTTACTGTTATTTTCTTGTCTTGAGAGTCTGTATTAATACGCCTGTTTCATTCCTGATATTGGTAATTTCCATCTTTTTTTCTGTCTTGCTTAAGATATTTCCATTTTATTTATATTTTCAAAGAACGAGCTTTTTGTTTCATTGACTTTCTCTATTTTTCTGTTTTAAATTTCACTGTTATCTGCTCTTTATTATTTCATTCCTTCTGCTTGTTTGGGGTTCATTTTGCTCTTTATCTAGTTCTTGAGGTGGAAGTTTGTTATTGATTTGAGACTTTTCTAATGTAAACTTTAGGAGCAATGATTTAGGTGCATTCCATGAATTTGATATGTTATATTTGCATTTTTATTCATCTTAATGTATCTTTTTATTTTTTGAGATTTTTTCTTTTTTTTTTTAATCTAACACTAGGTCTTATTTCTTCTATCAAACTTCATATGTGCCCATTAATCAACTTCTCATCTTTCCCTCCTCCCCACTACCCTTCCTGGCCCCTGGTAACAACCAATCTACTACTACCTATCCTCATGAAATTCACTTTTTTAGCCCCCACATTATGAGGGAGAACGTGCAACATTCTTCCTTCTGTGCTTGCCTTGTTTCATTTAACAAAATGACTTTTAGTTCCTTCCATGTTCCTGCAAATGATAGGATTTCATTTTTTAATCACTGAATAATGTTCCATTATATGTAGATACTGCATTTTCTTTATCCATTTGTATGTTCACTGGTACTTAGGTTGAATCCATATTTTAGCCATTATGAATAGTGCTGAAGTAAATGTGAGAGTGCAGATGTCTTTTCGAATATGTTGATTTCCCTTCTTTTGGATATATATCCAGCAGTGCAATTGCTGGATCGTGTGGTAATTCTATTTCTAGTTTTATGAGGAAATTCCATACTGCTCTCGACAGTGGCTCTACTAATTTACATTTCCACCAACAGCGTACAAATGTTTCCTGTTTTCCAAATCCTTACCAGCATGTGTTACTGCCTGTCTTTTTGATAAAAAGCCATTTTAACTGGAGTAAAATGATATCTAATTGTAGTTTTGGTTTGCATCTATCTGATGATTAGTGGTGTTGGCCATTTGAATGCCTTCTTTGGGAAATGTCTATTCATATAGTTTACTCATTTTTTAATAGAATTATTTGTTGTTTTTGTTGTTGTTTTCTGTCAAGCTATCTGAGCTCCTTAGATGGTATGGTTATTAATCCTTGGTCAGATAGGTAGTTTGAAAATGTTTTCTTCTGTTCTGTGGGTTGTCTCTTTGCTTTCCTGATTATGTCCTTTGCTGTGCAGAAGCTTTTTAGTTTTATATAACCCCATTTGTCTATTTTTGCTTTTGTTGCTTGTGGTTTTGAAGTCTTAGACAAAAATCTTTGCCTGGACAGATGTCCTGGAGCATTTCCTCAGTGTTTACTTCTAGTAGTTTCATGTTTCAGGTCTTAGATTTAAGTCTTTATTTTGATTTGATTTTTCTGTGTGGTAAAAGATAGGAGTCTAATTTCATTCCTCTGCAAGTGGATATCCAGTTTTCCTCGCATCATTAATTGAAAAGAAGGGCCTTTCCCCATTGTGTGTTTTTGGCACCTTTGTGAAACATGACTTGGTTATAAATACATGAATTTATATTTGAGTTCCTTATCTTGCATTGGTCCGGCATATCTGTTTGGTATCAGTACCATGTTGATTTGGTTACTATAGCTTTGTAGTATATTTTGGAGTCAGGTCATATGATGTGATACCTCCAGCTTTGATTTTTTTTGCTCAGGATTGCTTTGGATATTAGGCTCTTTTGTGGTCTGTATGAATTTTAGGATTGTTTTTATATTTCTTTGGAAAATGTCATTGATATTTTGATAGAGATTCTACTGAATGTCTAGATTACATTGGGTACTATGGTCATTTTAACAATATTCTTCCTGTCATGAGCATAGAATATATTTCCATTTTTTATGTGCTCTTCAATTTCTTCCATCAATGTTTTATGGTTTTTCTTGTATAGATCTTTCACTTCTTTGGTTGAATTGATTCCTAGTTATTTTATATGTTTGGAGCTATTATAAATGGGGTTGCTTTCTTGATTTCTTTTTTAGATTGTTCACTGTTGGATATAGAAATGCTACTGCTTTTTGTATGTTGATTTTGTGTCCTATAACTATACTGGATTTGTTTATCAATTCTAACAGTGTTTTAGTGGAGTCTCCAGATTTTTCTAACTATAAGGTCATGTCATCTGCAAACAAGGCTATTTTCACTTATTCTCTTCCAGTTTGAATGCCCTTTGTTTCTTTCTCATGCCTAATTGCTCTGGCCAGGACTTCCAGTACTATTTTGAAAAAAAGTAGTGACAGTGAGCATCCTTGTTTTGTTCCAGATCTTAGAGGAAAGGCCTTCAATTTTTTTCCTTTTCAGTATGCTAGTAGCTGTGGGTTTGTCATATATGGTCTTTATTATGTTGAGGTATGTTCCTTCTATACTCAGTTTGATAAGGGTTTTTATCATAAAAGCATGCTGAACTTTATTGAATGCTTTTACAGCATATATTGAAATAATCATAGGGTTTTTATTCTTGGTTCTATTAATGTGGCATATCACATTTATTGAGTTGCATATGTTGAACCATCCTTGGGATGAATCCCACCTGATCATGGTGAACGATCTGTTCAATGTGTTGTTGAGCTTGGTTTACTAACATTTTCTTGAGAATTTTTGCATTTGTATTCATTGGGGAGGGTGGCCTCGGTTTCTCTTTTTGTTTTATCCTTTTTGGTTTTGGTGTCAGGGTAATGCTGGCCACATAGAATGACTTTGAAAGTATTCCCTCCTCTTCAATTTTTTTTAGAAAGTTTGATTAGAATTGCTATTATTTCCAAACTACCATCAGAGATACTATAAACACCTCTACACAAATAAACTAGAAAATCTAGAAGAAATGGATAAATTCCTGGACACATACACCCTCCCAAGACTAAACCAGGAAGAAGAAAACAATGTGTATCCTGCAGCAGTTGGGTGAAATGATTTGTAAATATCAGTTAGGCATATTAGGTCTGGTGTATAGTTTAATTTGGATGTTTCTTTGTTGATTTTCTGTTTAGATGACCTGTTCACTACAGAGAGTGGAGTATTAAAGTCCCCTACTATTATTGTATTGCAGTTATCCCTTAAGATCTATTAATGTTTGCTTTATATACTTGGCAACTCCAGTGGTGGGTGCACAGATATTTATAATTGTTATATCATTTTGCTGAATTGACCTCTTTATCATTATATAATCTCCTCCTTTGTCTATTTTTACAGCTGTTTACAGTTGTTACGGCTACAGTTGTTACAGTTACAGTTGTTACAGTTACAGTTGTTGATTTGTAGTCCATTTTATCTAAGTATAACTACTCCTGCTCTGTTTTGGCTCCCAGTTGCATGGAATACCACTCTTCACCCCTTCACTTTGAGTCTATACGTGTCTTTAGAGATGAAGTGGGTTTCCTGTAGGTAACATATAGTTGAGTCTTATTTCTTTATCCATTCAGGCACTCTATGTCTTTGCCTTGGAGAAGTGAGTTAATTTATATTAAATGTTATTATTAATAAGTAAGGACTTACTCCTGCCATTTGTCATTTGTTTTCTGGTTGTTTTATAACTCCTTTCTCCCTTTTTTACTTTCTTCATTTGTGGTTTAAGTGATTTTCTCTGGTAGTATCTTTTAATTTGTTGCTTTTTATTTTTAGTTAATCTATTATAGGTATTTGCATTGTGGTTACCATGAGGCTTATAAAAAATACCTTATAACAAGTTATTTTAAAAAGATGACAACTTATCTTAGATCACAGAAATGGGAACAGAAACTGAAAAAAAAAATGGGAAAAATCTTTTACACTTTACTTCCATCTTCCCCACATTTAGACTCGTAGTTGTCTCAATTTGCATATTTTATATTACCTATCTCTTAACAGGTTGTTGTAGCTCCTGTTGTTTTTGATGTATTTATCTATTCACCTTCATACTGGAGTTATGATTGTGTGTCCAGAGTTGGTTCCTTCCGGTGGGTTCGTGGTCTTGCTGACTTCAAGAATGAAGCCACGGACCTTCGCGGTGAGTGTTACAGCTCTTAAAGGTGGCGTGGACCAAAAGAGTGAGCAGCAGCAAGATTTACTGTGAAGAGTGGAAGAACAAACCTTCCACAGGGTGGAAGGGGAATAGAGCAGGTTGCCCCTGCTGACTAGGGTTGGCCAGCTTTTATTCCCTTATTTGTCCCCACCCATGTCCTGCTAATTGGTCCATTTTATGGAGCGCTGATTTGTCCATTTTACAGAGTGCTGATTGGTCCATTTTACAAATCTCTAGCTAGCCACAGAGCGCTGATTGGTGCGTTTTTACAGAGCACTGATTGGTGCATTTTACAAACCTCTAGCTAGCTACAGAGCACTGATTGGTGCGTTTTACAATTCTAGCTACAGAGTACTGATTGGTGCATTTTACAATTCTCTTGTAAGACATAAAAGTTCTCCAAGTCTCTGCTTGACCCAGGAAGTCCAGCTGGGTTCACCTCTCAATGCCCCCTTTAGACAGGACACCCCAACTGCTGTTGGGAATTGGGCAATGATTGCTCTAGCTAATTCCTGCTGGAAAGGGGCAAAGAAGGGGACCTACAGTGGTAGTGTCCTCCGGAGGGGAACTCTCTAGGCCAGCCAAATGGTCAGTGGGTTTGTCCAGGGGTCCTCAGTAGAAGTTGTTAGTTGAGCTCATTTGGGGTTCCATTGGTAAGACATCTTACTGCTTTTAGGATTCTGTCTTCATTCATGACCTTTGATTATTGTATGCCTTGGAGTAGTCTTATTTGGGTCCTATCCGTTTGGTGTTCTCTGACCTTCCTATACCTAAATATTTATATCCTTGTCAAGATTTAGAAAGTTCTATTATTATTTCTTTAAGTAAGCTTTCTACCCCTTGCTCTTCCTCAACTCCCTCTTGAACATCAATAAAATAATTTCTAGATTTGTTGTTTTGATGTAATTTTCTATATCTTACAGGTGATCTTCATTGCTCTTCATGCTTTTTTCTTTTTTCTTCTCTGTGTATTTTCAAATAGCCTATCTTTGAGCTCACTGACTCTTTCCTCTGCTTGATAAATTCTACTGTTGAGAGCTTCTAACGAACCTTTCAGTTGAACAAATATATATCTCAGTTCCAAGGTTAATGTTTGGTTTGTTTTTTTTTTTCTTTTTTTTTTTCCTTTTTTTTTTTTTTATTGTACTTTAGGGTTTTAGGGTACATGTGCACAATGTGCAGGTTTGTTACATATGTATCCATGTGCCATGTTGATTTCCTGCACCCATTAACTCGTCATTTAGCATTAGGTGTATCTCCTAATGCTTTCCCTCCCCCCTCCCCCCACCCCACAACAGTCCCCGGAGTGTGATGTTCCCCTTCCTGTGTCCATGAGTTCTCATTGTTCAATTCCCACCTATGAGTGAGAACATGCGGTGTTTGGTTTTTTGTCCTTGCGATAGTTTACTGAGAATGATGTTTTCCAGTTTCATCCATGTCCCTACAAAGGACATGAACTCATCATTTTTTATGGCTGCATAGTATTCCATGGTGTATATGTGCCACATTTTTTTAATCCAGTCTTTCGTTGTTGGACATTTGGGTTGGTTCCAAGTCTTTGCTATTGTGAATAGTGCCGCAGTAAACATACGTGTGCATGTGTCTTTATAGCAGCATGATTTATAGTCCTTTGGGTATATACCCAGTAACGGGATGGCTGGGTCAAATGGTATTTCTAGTTCTAGATCCCTGAGGAATCGCCACACTGACTTCCACAATGGTTGAACTAGTTTACAGTCCCACCAACAGTGTAAAAGTGTTCCTATTTCTCGACATCCTCTCCAGCACCTGTTCTTTCCTGATTTTTTAATGATGGCCATTCTAACTGGTGTGAAGTGGTATCTCACTGTGGTTTTGATTTGCATTTCTCTGATGGCCAGTGATGATGAGCATTTCTTCATGTGTTTTTTGGCTGCATAAATGTCTTCTTTTGAGAAGTGTCTGTTCATATCCTCTGCCAACTTTTTGATGGGGTTGTTTGTTTTTTTCTTGTAAATTTGTTTGAGTTCATTGTAGATTCTGGATATTAGCCCTTTGTCAGATGAGTAGGTTGCAAAAATTTTCTCCCATTCTGTAGGTTGCCTGTTCACTCTGATGATAGTTTCTTTTGCTGTGCAGAAGCTCTTTAGTTTAATGAGATCCCATTTGTCGATTTTGGCTTTTGTTGCCATTGCTTTTGGTGTTTTAGACATGAAGTCCTTGCCCACGCCTATGTCCTGAATGGTATTGCCTAGGTTTTCTTGTAGGATTTTAATGGTTTTAGGTCTAACATATAAGTCTTTAATCCATCTTGAATTAATTTTTGTATAAGGTGTAAGGAAGGGATCCAGTTGCAGCTTTCTACATATGGCTAGCCAGTTTTCCCAGCACCATTTATTAAATAGGGAATCCTTTCCCCATTTCTTGTTTTTGTCAGGTTTGTCAAAGACCAGATAGTTGTAGCTATGCGGCATCATTTCTGAGGGCTCCGTTCTGTTCCATTGATCTATGTCTCTGTTGTGGTACCAGTACCATGCTGTTTTGGTTACTGTAGCCTTGTAGTATAGTTTAAAGTCAGGTAGCGTGATGCCTCCAGCTTTGTTCTTTTGGCTTAGGATTGACTTGGCGATGCGGGCTCTTTTTTGGTTCCATATGAACTTTAAAGTAGTTTTTTCCAATTCTGTGAAGAAAGTCATTGGTAGCTTGATGGGGTTGGCATTGAATCTATAAATTACCTTGGGCAGTATGGCCATTTTCACGATATTGATTCTTCCAACCCATGAGCATGGAATGTTCTTCCATTTGTTTGTATCCTCTTTTATTTCATTGAGCAGTGGTTTGTAGTTCTCCTTGAAGAGGTCCTTCACATCCCTTGTAAGTTGGATTCCTAGGTATTTTATTCTCTTTGAAGCAATTGTGAATGGGAGTTCACTCATGATTTGGCTCTCTGTTTGTCTGTGATTGGTGTACAAGAATGCTTGTGATTTTTGTACATTAATTTTGTATCCTGAGACTTTGCTGAAGTTGCTAATCAGCTTAAGGAGATTTTGGGCTGAGACAATGGGGTTTTCTAGATATACAATCATGTCATCTGCAAACAGGGACAATTTGACTTCCTCTTTTCCTAATTGAATACCCTTTATTTCCTTCTCCTGCCTGATTGCTCTGGCCAGAACTTCCAGCACTATGTTGAATAGGAGCGGTGAGAGAGGGCATCCCTGTCTTGTGCCAGTTTTCAGAGGGAATGCTTCCAGTTTTAGCCCATTCAGTATGATATTGGCTGTGGGTTTGTCGTAGATAGCTCTTATTATTTTGAGATACGTCCCATCAATACCTAATTTATTGAGAGTTTTTAGCATGAAGGGTTGTTGAATTTTGTCAAAGGCCTTTTCTGCATCTATTGAGATAATCATGTGGTTTTTGTCTTTGGTTCTGTTTATATGCTGGATTACATTTATTGATTTGCGTATGTTGAACCAGCCTTGCATCCTAGGGATGAAGCCCACTTGATCATGGTGGATAAGCCTTTTGATGTGCTGCTGGATTTGGTTTGCCAGTATTTTATTGAGGATTTTTGCATCAATGTTCATCAAGGATCTTGGTCTGAAATTCTCTTTTTTGGTTATGTCTCTGCCAGGTTTTGGTATCAGGACGATGCTGGCTTCATAAAATGTGTTAGGGAGGATTCCCTCTTTTTCTATCGATTGGAATAGTTTCAGAAGGAATGGTACCAGTTCCTCCTTGTACCTCTGGTAGAATTCAGCTTTGAATCCGTCAGGTCCTGGACTCTTTTTGGTTGGTAAGCTATTGATTATTGCCACAATTTCAGAGCCTGTTATTGGTCTATTCAGAGATTCAACTTCTTCCTGGTTTAGTCTTGGGAGGGTGTATTTGTCGAGGAATTTATCCATTTCTTCTAGATTTTCTAGTTTATTTGCATAGAGGTGTTTGTAGTATTCTCTGATGGTAGATTGTATTTCTGTGGGATCGGTGGTGATATCCCCTTTTTCGTTTTTTATTGCATCTATTTGATTCTTCTCTCTTTTCTTCTTTATTAGTCTTGCTAGCGGTCCATCAATTTTGTTGATCTTTTCAAAAAACCAGCTCCTGGATTCATTAATTTTTTGAAGGTTTTTTTGTGTCTCTATTTCCTTCAGTTCTGCTCTGATTTTAGTTATTTCTAGCCTTCTGCTAGCTTTTGAATGTGTTTGCTCTTGCTTTTCTAGTTCTTTTAATTGTGATGTTAGGGTGTCAATTTTGGATCTTTCCTGCTTTCTCTTGTGGGCATTTAGTGCTATAAATTTCCCTCTACACACTGCTTTGAATGTGTCCCAGAGATTCTGGTATGTTGTGTCTTTGTTCTCATTGGTTTCAAAGAACATCTTTATTTCTGCCTTCATTTCATTATGTACCCAGTAGTCATTCAGGAGCAGGTTGTTTCCATGTAGTTGAGTGGTTTTGAGTGAGTTTCTTAATCCTGAGTTCTAGTTTGATTGCACTGTGGTCTGTGAGACAGTTTGTTATAATTTCTGTTCTTTTACATTTGCTGAGGAGAGCTTTACTTCCAACTATGTGGTCAATTTTGGAATAGGTGTGGTGTGGTGCTGAAAAAAATGTATATTCTGTTGACTTGGGGTGAAGAGTTCTGTAGATGTCTATTAGGTCCACTTTATGTAGAGCAGAGTTCAATTCCTGGATATCCTTGTTAACTTTCTGTCTCGTTGATCTGTCTAATGCTGACAGTGGGGTGTTAAAATCTCCCATTATTATTGTGTGGGAGTTTAAGTCCCTTTGTAGGTCACTCAGGACTTGCTTTATGAATCTGGGTGCTCCTGTGTTGGGTGCATATATATTTAGGATAGTTAGCTCTTCTTGTTGAATTGATCCCTTTACCATTATGTAATGGCCTTCTTTGTCTCTTTTGATCTTTGTTGGTTTAAAGTCTATTTTATCAGAGACTAGGATTGCAACCCCTGCCTTTTTTTGTTTTCCATTTGCCTGACAGATCTTCCTCCATCCCTTTATTTTGAGTCTATGTGTGTCTCTGCACGTGAGATGGGTTTCCTGAATACAGCACACTGATGGATCCTGACTCCTTATCCAGTTTGCCAGTCTGTGTCTTTTGATTGGAGCATTTAGCCCATTTACATTTAACGTTAATATTGTTATGTGTGAATCTGATCCTGTCATTATGATGTTAGTTGGTTATTTTGCTCGTTAGTTGCTATAGTTTCTTCCTAGCCTCGATGGTCTTTACAATTTGGCATGTTTTTGCAGTGGCTGGTACCGGTTGTTCCTTTCCACGTTTAGTGCTTCCTTCAGGAGCTCTTTTAGGGCAGGCCTGGTGGTGACAAAATCACTCAGCGTTTGCTTCTCTGTAAAGTATTTTATTTCTCCTTCACTTATGAAGCTTAGTTTGGCGGGATAGGAAATTCTGGGTTGAAAATTCTTTTCTTTAAGAATGTTGAATATCGGCCCCCACTCTCTTCTGGCTTGTAGAGTTTCTGCTGAGAGATCAGCTGTTAGTCTGATGGGCTTCCCTTTGTGGGTAACCCTACCTTTCTCTCTGGCTGCCCTTAACATTTTTTCCTTCATTTCAACTTTGGTGAATCTGACAATTATGTGTCTTGGAGTTGCCCTTCTCGAGGAGTATCTTTGTGGCGTTCTCTGTATTTCCTGAATCTGAATGCTGGCCTGCCTTGCTAGATTGGGGAAGTTCTCCTGGATAATATTTTGCAGAGTGTTTTCCAACTTGGTTCCATTCTCCCCATCATTTTCAGGTACACCAATCAGACGTAGGTTTGGTCTTTTCACATAGTCCCAAATTTCTTGGAGGCTTTGTTCATTTCTTTTTATTCTTTTTTCTCTAAACTTCTCTTCTCTCTTCATTTCATTCATTTCATCTTCCATCAGCGATACCCTTTCTTCCAGTTGATCGCATCTGCTACTGAGGCTTCTGCAATCTTCGCGTAGTTCTCGAAACTTGGCTTTCAGCTCCATCAGCTCCTTTAAGCCCTTCTCTCCATTGGTTATTCTAGTTATCCATTCTGCTAATTTTTTTTCAAAGTTTTTAACTTCTTTGCTATTGTTTTGAATTTCCTCTCGTAGCTCAGAGTAGTTTGATCATCTGAAGCCTTCTTCTCTCAACTCATCAAAGTCATCCTCCATCCAGCTTTGTTCCGTTGCTGGTGAGAAACTGCGTTCCTTTGGAGGAGGAGAGGTGCTCTGTTTTTTAGAGTTTCCAGTTTTCTTGCTCTGTTTTTTCCCCATCTTTGTGGTTTTATCTACTTGTTGTCTTTGATGATGGTGATGAACAGATGGGTTTTTGGTGTGGATGTCCTTTCTGTTTGTTAGTTTTCCTTCTACCAGACAGGACCCTCAGCTGTAGGTCTGTTGGAGTTTACTAGAGGTCCACTCCAGACCCTGTTTGGCTGGGTGTCAGCAGCGGTGGCTGCACAGCAGCGGATTTTCGTGAGACCGCATATTCAGCTGTCTGATAGTTCCTCTGAAAGTTTTGTCTCAGAGGAGTACCTGGTTGAATGAGGTGTCAGTCTGTCCCTACTGGGGGGGTGCCTCCCACTTAGGCAGCTCAGGGGTGAGGGACCCACTTTAGGAGGCAGTCTGTCTGTTCTCAGATCTCCAGCTGCGTGCTGGGAGAACCACTACTCTCTTCAAAGCTGTCAGTCAGACAGGGACATTTAAGTCTGTGGAGGTTCTTGCTGAGTTTTTGTTTGTCTGTGCCCTGCCCCCAGAGGTGGAGCCTACAGAGGCAGGCAGGCCTCCTTGAGCTGTGGTGGGCTCCACCCAGTTCGAGCTTCCTGGCTGCTTTGTTTACCTAAGCAAGCCTGGGCAATGGCGGGCGCCCCTCCCCCAGCCTCGCTGCCGCCTTGCAGCTTGATCTCAGACTGCTGTGCTAGCAATCAGCAAGACTCTGTGGGCATAGGACCCTCCGAGCCAGGTGCGGGACACAATCTCCTAGTGTGCCGTTTTCCAGGCCCGTTGGAAAAGCGCAGTATTAGGATGGGACTGACCCGATATTCCAGGTGCCGTCTGTTTCCCCTTTCTTTGACTAGGAAAGGGAACTGCCTGACCCCTTGCGCTTCCCGAGTGAGGCAATGCCTCGCCCTGCTTCGGCTCGCGCACAGTGTGCTTCACCGACTGTCCTGCACCCACTGTTAGGCACTCCCTAGTGAGATGAAACCGGTACCTCAAGCAGAAATGCAGAAATCACCCGTCTTCTGTGTCGCTGGGGCTGGGAGCTGGAGACCGGAGCTGTTCCTATTCGGCCATCTTGGCTCCACCCAATGTTTGGTTTTTAATTATTTCAATCTGTTCATTAAATTTCTATCATAAATTTGTGAATTGCTTTTCTGTGTTACCTTGGAGATCACTGAGTTGTCTTAAAACTACTATTTTGAGCTCTTGGTTATGGAGCTCACATATTGCTGTTTCATTGGGGCCAGTTACTGTTTCGTTGCTTTGTCCACTTGGGAAGATCATGGTTTCCTGTTTACTATTGTTTCTTTTGGATGTATGTACACATCTTTGCATTGGAGGATGTTATATTTATTCCAGTGTTCTGTCTGGCTTGTTTTGCTTTTTTGTGTTTGTTTTTTATAATCTCAACTTTTAGATTCAGGGGTACATGTACAGGTTTGTTACATGGGTATATCACATAATGCTGAGGTTTGTGGTACAAATGATTCCATCACCCAGGTAATGAGCGTAGTATACAAAAGGTTGTTTTTCAGCCGTTGCCCCCCTCCCTCTCTCATACCTTGGTAGTCCCCAGTGTCTATTGTTCCCATCTTTATGTCCATGTGTACCAAAAGTTTAGCTCCCACTTGTAAGTGAGAACGTTCAGTATGTGGTTTTCTGTTCCTGTACTAATTTGCTTATGATAATGGCCTCCAGGTACATCCATGTTGCTGCAGAGGACATGATTTAATTCCTTTTATGGCTGTATAGTATTCCATGGTGTGTATGTATCATGTTTTCTTTATTCAATTCAGGATATATTTGATTTGAGGCTTTTTTTTTTTTTTTTACCACTTCCCCATTTTCAGTCCTAGGTGACACATTATCCCCAGGTTCACCTAAGCTCCAGTAAATGGTCAGAATGCTACCCTTCTCGGGTGAGGGAGGTGAAACAAGGTATATCCTTCCAGTGTAGGAAAGCTAGGCCAGTGTTTCATGCCCAGGGAGCCTGTGGGATGCACCTCCTACAGTGTGGTACTGCTGAACAGCCATCATGATTTAGCATCTCCTTTGGCTGAGTTTATGAGCAGAGTTTCCAGGGTCAGAGACTGTAATCCCACCTCCTCCCTTTGTATCTGCCTATCCTCAGGTATATTTGTTCCTTCAGACACTTGTGATGCTTCCCATGGGTTAAGGCAGGGACAGGTCTACTGCCAGGGCATGCAGAATGATGGGAAGCTAGCTGTTCACCTTGATCACACTTTTTCCAATGTTAAAACAGTAAGTTGGAGGAAAATTTTCTACATACTTCGTGCAAGGCAGGATGGGGAGGAGGAACATCATGGATGTGGAAATCTGATACTCTTACTGTCTGTTTGGAGTTTTTTCATTTCTTTCTGGCCCCAGGGCCACATCTCATCTTCATATTTGAGTTCTGGGATATTTCTAGTGATAATCTCTGTGCTGTTCATTTGCTTTTGGTTTCCTGTTGAGAGGAGTGAAGCCAGCCTGCTTGTACGTTGCCATTTTGAAACCAGAAGTCTCTGGTTTCTTGAGATTTCTTCCTTGATCCATAGATTATTCAGAAGTTTATGGTTTAGTTTCCAAGTGTATAGGAATTTTCCTGTTATCTTTCTGTTACTGATTTCAACTTTGCTTCCATTGTGGTCAGAGAAGATACTCTATAATTGCAATTCTTTTAAATTTGTTTAGGTTTATTTTTATGGTCACAGATATGGTCTATATTGGTAAAAACAATGTGTATTATTCTGTCAGCTGGAGTGTTCTACAAATATCAATTCGATCCTGTTGATTTGTATTGCTGAGTTCTTCTATATGCTTGCTAGTTGTCTGTCTAGTCATTCTATCATATACCATAAATGTGACTTGTATCCAAAATATACAGAGAACTTCTAGATATTTAACCAATTTATGGAGAACTTACATCCACACAAAAACCCACATGCAAATGTTTATAACAGTCTTATTCATAATTGCCAAAAGTTGGAATCAACCAAGATTTACCTCAATAGGTAAGTGGATAAGCAAATTAAGTGCATCCATACAATGGACTCTTATTCAGTAATAAAAGGAAATGAGCCATCAAGCAACCAAAAAAGACATCCTTACATGCATATTGCTAAGTAAAAGAAGCCAGTGTGAAAAGAATATGTATTATATGGTTCTAACTTTATGACATTGTAGTAAAAGTAAAATTATAACAACAGTAAAATGATCAATGATTGCCCAGAGTTTTTGAAAAGAAAGATATAGGTGAATGGATAAAGCCGAACAGATTTTTTAGAGCAGTAACACTATTTGATATGAAGTAGAAATACGGAAACATGACATTATACATTTGTCAAAAGTCATAGAACTTTATCACAAGGAAGGCTTAATTTATGCAAATTGCATTTGATGGATCCCAGAAAGCAGTGACGACTCTGCCAAGAGAATTTAAATGCATTACAAAATAAATGAAACAACCTCATGGAAGGGAGTGGAGGGGAAAAGTACTGACCTAAATAACTTTGGATATGAGTGGAGTCTGTAAGACTAAAGGTAAAAGCAACTGCACATAAGCGCTTTAGTTGATAAAGTTGTATCCCATGGAGGTATGGGTTAACAATTCTAATTTTAATATATGTGTATACTGGAATTGAACAGTTAATAAATGGATGGCAGGTAGTGAGAGACAGGTTTCTCACTGTCAGAGTGGGAAATTACATATGTACAAGCAAGGGGAAGAGGCTAGAATGATCCATGTGTTTCTAGGTAATGAATTAGAGTTGGAGACATCAGTATGAATTCATATTTAGCTTTAACATAGATACAAAATGGTTACATACAGAAATATGTGTAATATATATGTATATATACACATATATGTATATATGTACATATGTGTATATATACACATATATGTATATATGTACATATACACATATGTATATATGTATATGTACACATATGTATATGTGTATATGTACACATATGTATATGTGTATATGTATATACGTATATACGTATACGTATACATATGTGTAATATATATATATACACACACACAGGTTAGTTTACACATGTATTCCTTTGCTTTGTCAGCAGGGAGGGTCTAAAATAAATGACATATCAAAATGAAATGATATAATTAATGCTGAAATCTTAGTTTTTATACCATTTGGCAATAAAAGGAACCTGGGTTCCTTGGAGAAATGGCTGATTCTGGGACCAAGGCAGGAAATATACAAGATGAGCCTGGTATATCTCGTAGTGCTTAAAAGTAAGGAAGCGCTCAAGAAAACAAACTACAACAAAACACACATTGGCGGGTATATATTAAAGGGGCATAGGAGTCAATTGACATCTCCCAATGACCAAAGATGTAAAAATGTGAGCAACAAAATAAGCAATAAGCAGTATCTTATTATAATCCAAAGTATAAAATAAACAAATAAACATCCATGACTCCATGCTTATACAAGTAACTTTTTGCATAAATTAATTCATGAGGGAGAAGAGACAAATGTCCTGTGCATAAGATTTCCCAATAATTTATATAGATGTTCCACCCTCAAGGAAGGGGCACATAACTCCTCACTTCTTAGGCATGGGCTACATACAGTGACTTCCTTCCAAAGAGTACAGAACTGGGGGCAGGTTGGGGAAGAGTAACTTTGCTGTGGGGAGCACCTGACAAATACCTCAGCTAAGAGATCAAGATCAGTATCAACATTCATTAGTCAGATTGATAGCATATACCTGTGATATGATGTAATAAAAATGGCTCTATACCTCTATAGTCTTCTTCCAAAAATCCCATAACCCTAATCTTATCATCAGAAAATATCAGACAGACACCAGAAGTGGGCATTCTGCAAAAAAAAACTGACCAGCACTTACCAAAGCTATCAAGGTCATGAAAAACAAGGAAAGCCTGAGCAAACATTTCTCAATTCGTGTTATGAGTCTGGGATAATCTTATTACAAAACTAGAAAATGGTAGTAGAAAAAAGGGAAAATGTAGGTATTCATTGTGAACATGGATGTGAAAACTTCAAAAATAAGATACTAACATATCAAATCTAAAAGTATATTTTTAAAAGATACATCAGGATAAAGATGGATTTATTTCAAGGACACAAAGATGGTTAACTGATTAACATGAATCACCACATTAACAGATTAAGGGAGAAAAGTCATAGGACCTTCTCAATTGATGCAGAAAAAGCATTTGATAAAATTCCAAACCTGTTTGTGAATAACGACTCTTAGCAAGCAATGATTAGAAGGTAACTTCCTTAATTTGACAAAGCAAATATAGTTAATAATTAGATATTGTCAGTATTCTCTTTAAAGTTAGGAATAAGACAGAGTCCAAGTATACTTCTGTCCAATATTGTACAAAGTAAAAAAAATAAATGATACAAGCATTGAAAAGGACAAGTAATCTCCCATGATTACTACATGGGAATTATTAAAAAATTAGTAGTCTTTTGGAAGTAATGGAAGAGTTCATCAAGTTTGTTGGATAGAAGATCAGGATACATCAGTTGCTGTCCTATAAACCCAAGGTGTATTTTTTAAAGGGACCAAATTTCATATTTACTGTTTATTTCATGATGTAGAGATTGTAACTATAGCACAGTTTCTGAGCATTCTTCATTTCATCAAAATGGATTTAATAAATGTCTAACTGGTGAAGATACTGTATTAGGTGCTATACAATAGGTTCTATACAGAATCGACCCTCTAGAAGTTTATAATTTTGGGGCACCCTGCACTAACAGATGGAAATACACTAACTGCAGAACAGAAATAATAAGCCAATACATATATGAACAATAAAATGTTTAGATTTAAGTTTAAAATACAAATAAAGAGACAACTTTATCTCAACCTTTTCATTATGAAAAATTTCAAACATATACCAAACTGAAAGAATTTTACAGTGAATACTTAAGATTCTACTATTAACATTTTATTGTAGTTGCTTTATATCTGTCATCTATTCGGCCAAAAGAAATTAAAAAAGAAAAACACTGACAACATCTAGCATTGTCAGGAGAGGCAGCAACAGTGTGTTGATGGGAATGTAAATTGGTACAAACACTATGGAAAATTACTTTTATACAGTAAAACTGCACATCTGCTTATTCCTGTGACTCATAAAATCTGCTTCTAGCTATTTACCCTAGAACATTAGCTTTCAAATGTTTTTGACCATAAGCCACAGTAAGGAATGTACTTAACATTGTAATTCAGTACCCACACACATATGTATATATATGTCTCTATGTATGTGGGTATGCATATATGCATATATATGTACATAAACAATATGCACACACATACATATACAAAAGGCACAAACTTTTCTGAGTCGATATTTATCCTAACTGCCAGGAAAGCGTTCTGATATTTTCTGTTCTGTTCTTTTTTAAAAAATGCTAGTTATGGCAACCGAAGTCAGTTTACTGCCCTATTAATTGGTCATGACCTACAATTTGAAGAACACTGTCCTAGAGAAAGCTGTGCACATATGTAATATTGTACAGCATTGAAAATGAACTATAGCTATGCATATCAGCATGGAGGAGTCTCACAAACACAATGTTGAGTGAGAAAACCAAGTTGTATAAGAATATACACAGTATGATTTCATTTGTATATAAATTTCAAAAGCATGCTAAAATGAAAATATATTTAGATAAATATATGTGGAAAAGTTTTTTTTTAAGTGAATGACTTATATAAGCACCACATGGATGAACCTTGAAAACATGTTAAGTAAAAGAAGCAAGTCACAAAAGGTGACATATTATATGTTTCCCTTTGTATGAAATGTCTAGAATAGGCAAATCTGTATGGACAGAACATAGCTTAGTGAATGCCTAGGGCTGGGAGTTGCAAGAAAATGTGAAGTGACTGCTAATGGGTATGGGATTTTTTTGTGGAGGATGGTGAAAATGTTCTAAAATTGATTACCGGGATGATTGTACAACTCTGAGAATATACTTTAAAAACTATTGAATTGTATCTTTTAAATGGGTAAGTTGTATGGCATATGAATTTTATACTGATAGAGCTGTTTTACAAAACAGTAAGAGAATGTTTTAAAATTCAGGATAATAGTTATTTGGAGAAGGGACTTGAGATCGGGCAAGGCACACAGTACTCTTTGAAGGTATCAGTGATAGTCTGTTTCTTCACCTAGGTAGTAGGCACATCAGTGGGATTTTTATTGTTATTGTCTGTTTTATACACATGTCATACCTTGCTGTGTATTTAATATTTAACAGAAATTTTAAGAGAAGCAATATTTTTCATATTCTTCTATTCTCATGCCTGTTGTGATCAAGTTTAACATAGAATATTGAACTTCTAGTGTAAATCTAGATTACGACCAGTTTTCATCCAAATATGTCCTGTTTTTAAAAATTACTCTTTTTGTATTAAAATTTCAAAAAAAATAGAATAAAAAGATAACTATCCCATTATATAGTCTGTGGGTTAGAATATTCTTAACTATAACCTGTTCGCTTTTCTTCATCACCTTTGCAACCACCCTAATTCACCTGCTACATTTTTCGACATTCTCTTAACTGTATTCCTTGCTTCCTGTCTTGCACCTTTCCAAACAATTTTCTACTTTGCAGCCAGAAATATCTTTTGAAAATACAGATATTAGTATGTTATTTCTCTGCTCAAAATTTTTTAGCAAAATCTCACTCTCCACTGTAGATAAAGTCTGTGGATAAAGACTGAATTCTTTAAGATTACTTTCCAGGGCCTATATAATTTGTCACTGCTGCTTTTTGCATCAGCATCCACCCACACTTGTTGTTTTTACCACACATATCAGGTTCTATTGTTAGCTTGTGAGTACTTTGTACATGCCCTTTTCTCTGCCTTGAATGTTCTTCCTTCTCTCTTTACCTCTTTAACACCTACCAGTTCTTCAGGCAGAAGCTTAGATTTTTTTCCTTCCTTATAGAAGCCTTCTCTTAACTACCCCTACCCTTCCTTACCTAAGACTAAAATGCCCTTCCTATTGTTCCCAAAGGATTTTTGCTTAATATACTTTTACATTTATTTAAAATATATTTTATATTTTATATACATAAACAAAAACAATGCACTATGTAACATGCTGAGTTACATGAGAGAAAATAAACCAAGAATGAGTCAACTCGTATTTAGTGTTTTTTTGTTATCAGACTTTCTTTTCTTTATATCTTCTGTCATCCCCTTTCAGTTCATCTTAGACTATTATTCCTGAAATAGTGCTTGGTAATATTAGTAATAGCAGAATCCATGAATCGTTCCCAATGCCTTAAGAATACATTCTAGCTCTCTACAGTGAATTCATGACTTCTACTCTCTTTATTCTAATGTACTTTTTAAGGAAAGATGGACCAAATATTTATTTAATGCCTATTATGTACTAGATTATACTTTACCTTATATTTCAAAGATTATGTTAACCCTTTTAACAACTCAGATTATGGAAACTAAGGATTAAAGAAGTTTAGTAATGAAGACAGGATTACACTAATAGTAAATAGTAGTACCAAAATTCAAGCACAGTTTATCACAGCAGTTCTCAAACTTTTCCATGGATGAGAGTCAACTAGAGAACTTGTTAAGATACAGATTACTGGACCCCACCCTCATAGTTTTTTATCCAATATATCAGCAACAGAGAGGAAGGGATAAGGGTGGTATGGGAAATTTTGCCTTTCCAACAAATTCCTATATGATGTATATGTTTCTGGTCCAGAGACCACAAATTGAAAAATACTAATCCGTCAGACAGCAACATCTTTCCACTGGTCCTTCTTACCTCACATTACTCCTCTATAAGTAAGCAAGTGGATGCTTGCTGGTGAGAGACAATATACTCAAAATGCACTTGGTGCTTTTTTTAACTCTATACTTTTGCATTATTTTTATTTTTCCCTCCTCCTAAACTGCCCTTCTTTTTGGTTTTTGTTTTGTTTTCTTTTTTTGAGACGAAGTCTCACTCCTGTCACTCAGGCTGGAGTGCAATGGCACAATCTCTGCTCATTGCAACCTCCGCCTCCCGGATTCCAGCAATTCTTCTGCCTCAGCCTCCTGAGTAGCTAGGATTACAGGCATCTGCTACCACACCCGGCTAATTTTTTGTATTTTTAGTAGAAACAGGGTTTCACCATATTGGCCAGGCTGATCTTAAACTCCTGACCTCGTGATCCTCCCACCTTGGCTTCCCGAAGTGTTGGGATTACAGGCGTGAGCCACCACACTGGCTACTTTTTTTTTAACCTATGGTACTTTATACCAATTTGTATTACTACTTACTATCTTGTGTTATAGTTGTTTATATGCTTTAATGTTCTACATTTTACAATTATAAACTTCTTAAGCATTTGGGTTGCATTTATTCCATAATACTTAGTATAGATCTTTAGCTGTTTGATAAATATTGGAATATGCTAAAACTTTGGTGCTTATAGTTTTTAAATTATTGAATGATATAATGTTTGTAAAAATACTTTATTAATCCTAAAGCATTATATAGAGGAGGAGTACTTTCTTCTTGCAGTGACTCTGCACATTCTATAGATGAAAAAGTATATCTTAAAATTAATTTTTAAACACTTCAAAGAGATCAGGGAAATGAGAAAGAATAAATAAATCTCTGATCTAATGTTTTGGCAAAATAAAAAGTAAAAAAAAATTGATGGGAAATAACAAATGTAATCTCCTGGCTATATAGCAAAACCTTTAATTATATCACCTATGCATACATACACACACACAGAAAAATAGTGGTCTAGATATAATTGTTGGTTATGTTAGCACTGCTACTAAGGTGTCAACCTAGAGCAAGTGAAGTATTATTGGAGACATAAAAAGCCTGGATTTGATTACCAAAAATTGGAATAAAAAGAATTAACTAAGTTTTAACTTGCCACTAACCTTCTAATGGAGGAAGTTACAACCTTCTTGGAGAATAAAATCCAACACATTTCATAATATGTGACAAAATTGTTAACAGTGATGTCAGTAAGGATAAGTTCATGGACATTAATAAACACAAGATGGAATGAACTTACTGTATAAAATTACAAAGATCCCAGAGCTATGTATTAATCAAATTCTTTGTACTCCAAATTATTTTTCCATATTTTGTAGGTAACTATATTTGTCTTTCCTTCATAGAAATGTTGGGAGGATAATATGCAGCAATTGTTATGGTAATATTTCTAGTTTTTAGAAGGAAAGGTGCTACGAACTTCTGGATGTAGCTACATGAAAATAGAGAACTTAATATTGATTATATTCCAATCATATTACTGGTGATATTATAATCAATTAGCTATCATATTGACAAAAAGCTAAAATGTAGCATTTTAGTTTGGAAAGAAAAACAAAATTCCTAAGTAAAGAGGAACATATTAAGAACTATATAATTACCCAGTGCCATTTTGTCACTAAAGTACTTTATCCAATTCTGACTGCCAGAACTAAAACAGATTTTGAAGAAATATCATTAAGATTAAAGGTCACAAAATAGCCTTAAAGTTTTTAATGAAACAATGAATAGTTTTTCTGGTAAGAAGAAGGCCAGCAGGTGATTCAGTAAACATTTTCGGATATATGGAAAGTTGTAAATAAATGGCAATCTTCTCTTTCAGATTGTAAATAGGACAAGAAGAAAAAGTAATAAAATATAGGACAGTTTTAGGTTATTTCAGAGAATAAGAGTGGTTAAAGAAAAACTCAATCAAGACATTTGGGGAAGAGTATTCTTACATTACTTTAAAAATACTGTAAAAATTTAAAAATAGCATAATCTCTTTGTTTTCAAATGATGAAAATGAGATAATGTTACCAGATCAAAGTAACACAACCAGTCAATGACAGCGTAATTCCAGCTCTCATATGAAAGTCTAGGCCTTTGATCCTTGACTCCAGTCTTCCACTGCTTTTCCATTTTTTATGTTTCTTAACCAGTTAGTTTAAATGTGGCCTGGAAATTGACAATTATCTCTGAAAGACATTTCTAGCTTAAAATGCCTGCGATTATCAGTGGGTCTATTAATGAATGAGCTCTTCAACCCCTTCCCTTCTGCCATTCACTTGTGAAAAACTTTGTTTTACTTTAAAACTTACAGACTTCCTGAGAAGCAAGAGCTCAAATCTAAATCTTAAGTGCTTTTTGTGTTAGACTTTTGAACATAAATATCACTAGGCATTTTTAATGCACTATCTCAAACTCTTAAACAATTGTATAATATATGAAGAAGCTGAAGTTAGACAAAATAGGTCATTAGACTTGGTCAGATTGCTTAAAAGTAGGTAAATTATTCTGATTCCACATTCAGTACATTTTTTCCAATTTGCCATACTAACCATAATGTAAAAACTTCAACCAGAATGCCTAATTTGTATAGCCAGCAGTGAATGTCTTAAGATAACACTTTTATTCCTAAAACAGTTGTTCACATGTAAAGTAAAATGATTGTTCTTTGTTGTTAGTGTATTTAAACCGGGCATTCATTGCAATTTAGTGTTCATCTACTTTCTCTTTTCTTTCAGGCCTGTATGTGGAATCAGAGGGAAAACGCTCATAATTAACCTGCCAGGTAGCAAGAAAGGATCTCAGGTAAATCACCTGGACATATTAATGGTTTAGTGTAAGAGCTTTTGACCAGCCGTGAAAGTTAGCCAGCCAAAAAGTTGGAGCACTCCACAAGACTGCCCTCACGTCTGATACCAATTGCAGGATTCCCAAAGTCACTCTTGGGTTCAGTAATTCAATGGAAAGACATAGAACTCACTAAAAACTGTTACACTTACAGTTATGGTTTATTATGGGGAAAGGATACAGATTAAAATCAGCCAAGAGAAGAAGTGCATAAGACAACGTCCAGGAATACTACCAAACACAGAGCTTCCTTTGTCCTCTCCCTATAGAGTCATGAATGCTTTACTCTCCTGGCATTTGTGTATGATAATATACTTGTAATATTTCCAATCAGAGAAGCTCACCTGAGTTTTTGATGTCCAGAGGTTTTTTTTGTTTGTTTGTTTTTTTGTTGTTTTTTTTTTTGTTTGTTTTTTGCAGTTCATTATATTTTGCCCATGTGAATGACCTTTAGTCTTTAGCACTTCCCAGAGATTGGATTGATAGCATTAGTCTCCAGTACGTTCCAGAACTGACACCATGTGGCCAAAAGTCCCCATCATAAGTCATATTCTTAGAGTGTATGGTGGCCAAAGCCATCACGTAAACAAAGACACTGCTGTCACACATGACATTCTGAGGACCTAGAGATCTCCTGCAACTAGTTAAAGGCAACTACTTTTACCCTCAGACTCTCTTTAAGTACTGTTAATTCTTTGCTGTACAAGCTACCCCCTGGCCTTTGGCCAAGGCTTTTTTTATTGTATAGCAACACAGTCATGTTTGTCTGGGCATCTATATTTACTATATGTTTATGTGACAGACACAGCAGTAGTATCAGTGTGAATATGCCTAAGATTTGGCCAAGGCAGTGTAGGGTATGGATAGATGTAGAGAAATAGCTAATCCATCCACTAAAGCCATTACATACATTTTCATAATTTTGTATTAAGTTACTAAATTATCACCTTAATCTACCACTATTGATATGTTTGTACAGAACTATATATCATAGAAATTAGCTGATGGTTACCTAAGTGCAGTTCTTCCTCAGGCCAGTCATTTTCTATTGACATTATATCCTGAGGAGGCTTTAACTGAATTTCCCAATACACTTAGCCATAACCTAAAAAATAAAAGTCAAAAGATACTGGCACATTCTTAGAGTCCTTCTCAGACATTAATAGACCAGAATGTCTCCCAGAATGATGCTACTCAGGTTTGCAGGCTTGTTGGATTCCAAAAATAGGAGTGGTCTCAGCAACATACGACTTCACTCTTTCAAGCATCTGTTACAGTTAAGCTAAGAAACAACGTCATCTCTTGTTCTGAACCTCTTTGGAGATACCAATGCAGTATTATTTCCCTTACTGCATAACCTATCCATTCATTCCTTTACCCTCAGCCACCATTCTTCCTTCTCTCTATTTATACCCAAACTTTTCCACCTTTTAAAGAGTTGTAAGATTTGGCCACTGTGCTGATTCAGATTGCAGTCGGTAATACTAGTTTAGCAAGTTCCTCCTGCACAGTCTATTCCTATTCATTTAGAGTAGTATTGTATCCCCTACCTTCATTTTAGCTAGCATAGATAACAATAACTGAGAGATTGTGTGTTTAGCTTCTTTCTTTATATTTTGCATCTCCGTATGCATCCAGTGAGATAACTTTTTGGGAATTATCTCCATTAATTAATCACAGTACAGAAGCAATTCCATGCTGTGGTTGACACTGTCTTCACTCAGGGATCAAAGGTTCATCATCCCACACCCTCTCTTCACTTCCTAAGCCATGTATTTCAGTGAGTCAGGGTCTTTCTAGAAAATCTTTTTTTTTTTTTTTTTTTTTGAGACGTAGTCTCGCTCTGTCGCCCAGGCTGGAGTGCAGTGGCGCAATCTCGGCTCACTGCAAGCTCCACCTCCCGGGTTCACGCCATTCTCCTGCCTCAGCCTCTCCAAGTAGCTGGGACTACAGGCGCCCGCCACCACGCCTGGCTAATTTTTTGTATTTTTAGTAGAGACGGGGTTTCACCATGGTCTCGATCTCCTGAACTCATGATCCGCCCGCCTCGGCCTCCCAAAGTGCTGGGATTACAAGCGTGAGCCACCGCGCCCGGCCTAGAAAATCTTATTTTTGACACCAACTGTAAGGAGTTTTAGCCAACTGCAAAAAATAGCCACCTACAAATGTGGAGTACTCCACAAAATCGCTCTCATTTCTGACCCTAATTGCAAATTCAGGAGATCCTAAAATGACCTTCAGGTTTAATAATATACTAGCATTCATGGAACTCACAGAAAGCTGTTATAATCGTGATTATTGTTCATTGCAAGGAAAGAATACGGATTAAAGTCAGCTAAGGGAGAAAGTGCATAGGGCAGAGTCTAACAGAAGTAACAAATGAGGAACTTCTGTTGTCCTCTCTCTTTGGAGACATGGACATGTCACCCTTCTGGCATCAGTCTGTGATACCACACATGGAGTAATGCCAGCTGGGGATGTTCAACTGAGCCTTTGGTATCCAGAGCTTTTATTGAGACTCAAACACTTACTGCCAGTGTGGCTGACCTGTAATCTTTAATCCTAAAGTAGAAAGAAGCAACTGGGGGCCTTCCATGTAGAAAGTGGGATCAGAAGGCCAAGAAAGGGAGTATGAATATATATTCAAGTCACTTAGGAACTTTTATGCAGGTGCAGAAAAACTTTTGTCAAAGTGGCCACAAGATTATTTAATAGACAGATGAATGAAACTCCATGTTTACTGCTAGACACCAAAGCTTTGTGTGAAATCTTGAATTAATGGGGAGAGAGGGAGGGTAGCCTATACCTGTCTGTTCTTTTCCTGATCCCTTTCCCTCATTCCTGAACTGCAGTCTAACATTGTTAGACTGTCTCTGGTGCCCAAAGTCCATAGGCAACGAAGACATTCCTATTAGGCATGAAATTTCAAGGACCTGGAGATCACTCCCAGAAGCTGAGTGTAAAGACCAGACCTCTCCTCGGTCAAGGTTAAATTCTTCACTACACAATCTTAAAAGAGTAAACTGATTGAGCCATACAAAGATAGGTCAAAAGATTAGACATCTTTCCCGATATTATGTAACCCTCCAAAAATTAAGATTTTTTTTTTTTTACATCTTAGATTTTAAGCTATTACTTCAAATGTGAAAGAGAAAGACCTCCACCTCTTCTGCAGGTATATCTGGCCTTATATTCTGGTTTTTAGGTCCTTACCTATTCTCTTTTGGTGATACATTATAGATAATAGTGAGCACCTCAGCAGCAGATTATATTAACTTTATGCAGTGCTCTTTACAAGCTTATTTTATATTTTGCTTGCTGTACAATGTTACCTAGCTATACTTTATGATGGTAGTTAGAACTTTAGCTCTCTGGACAAAATAATCTGGTTCTCACATGGGTTGTTAATTCTACTGCCCTGCTCTAACTAAAAATATGAAACCTCTTTCTTGCCTTTTTTTAAACAACTTCAGTACCAATAAATCTTTATTCATTATATTTTCCCAAGAAAAGGAGAAGCGATAGGAAAAGAGTCAGCATGTATGTTAAAAAAAATGATTAGGGCCGGGCGCGGTGGCTCACGCCTGTAATCCCAGCACTTTGGGAGGCTGAGGCGGGCAGATCACGAGGTCAGGAGATCGAGACCATCCTGGCTAACACGGTGAAACCCCGTTTCTACTAAAAAATACAAAAAAAAAAAAAAATAGCTGGGCGTGGTGGTGGGTGCCTGTAGTCCCAGCTACTAGGGAGGCTGGGGCAGGAGAATGGCGTGAACCCGGGAGGTAGAGCTTGCAGTGAACCAAAATTGTGCCACTGCACTCCAGCGCGACAGAGCGAGACTCCGTCTCAAAAAAAAAAAAAAAAAAATGATTAGAAGATGGGAAAAGAAGTAGACAGTACAGCAAAATCAACCATCAAATAAATATACCCCAGTGGTGGGGTCACCGAAGCCCAAAGGGGCTCAATCTGCAGTTCAAGAATGAGGGGTCGGGATTAGGAAAATAACAGACAGGTACAGGCTACTCTCCCTCCCCATAAATTCAAGATTTCACACAAAGGTTTGGTGTCTAGCAGTAAACATAGAGTTTCATTTGTCTGTCGCCTATTTAAACAATCTTGTGGCCACTTTAATGTAAGTTTCTTGCACCTGTGTAAAAGTTCCTGAGTGCCTTGGATATAAATATTCATATTCCTTTACTTAGCCTCCTGAGCCCACTTTCTGCATGGAAGGCCCCCAATTGCTTCTCTCTACTTTTGGATTAAAGATTAAGTAGATTTGGCCAGGCGCTAGGGCTCATGTCTGTAATCCCAGCACTTTGGGAGGCTGAGGCGGGCCGATCACAAGGTCAGGAGTTCAAGACCAGCCTAGCCGAGATGGTGAAACCCCATCTCTACTAAAAATAAAAAAAAATTAGCCAGGCATGGTGGCAGGCACCTGTAATCCCAGCTACTCAGGACGCTGAGGCAGAGAATTGCTTGAACCCAGGAGGCAGAGGTTGCAGTGAGACAAGATGGCGCCATTGCACTCCAGCCTGGGAGACAGAGTGAGACTCCGTCTCAAAAAAAAAAAAAGGTTAAGTAGATTTGACCCATCCAAAATACAGCAGTGTCTTAAGTGTTTGGCATGAATCACATCAAGAAATGGTCTTGATTCAGGAGGTTGGGAACAAGGGATGGAGGGCTCCTAGTTTCTTCAGGATTTTTGCATAAATCATTTAAGAGTTGTAGAAATAACCCAAGAATTAAATGTGTATGTGTGTGAGTATGTAGGTTTTCTCTTGGGGAGGAAGGGATGGAAAAGAGGGTAGTATACAAGTTTTTAGAATGTATTTATTTATTTATTTTTAGAGACAGAGTCTCACTGTGTCACCCTGGCTGGAATGCAGTTACACGATCATAACTCGCTGCAGCCTCAAACTCTTGGGCTTCTTTCCTATCTTTCGTGTCTTTCTCATAATGCTTCTTTAAACTACCAAGTTGTATATAGAAATTCTATTTTTTTAAAAATGCAGTGCATGCCTTTTTTTTTTTTTTTTAGAGAATCTGATTCTGACCATCCATGCCTGTCCTCAATCTTATTTTTTTTTTATTTTTCCGTAAGTTATTGGGGTACAGGTGGTATTTGCTTACGTGAGTAAGTTCTTTAGTGGTGATTTGTGAGATCCTGGTGCACCCATCACTGAGAGGTATACACTGCACCATATTTGTTGTCTTATCCCTCACCCCCTGCACTCTTTCCCATAAGTCCCCAAAGTTCATTGTGTCATTCCTATGCCTTTGCATCCTCATAGCTTAGCTCCCACATATCAGTGAAAACATACAATGTTTGGTTTTCCATTTCTGAGTTACTTCACTTAGAATAATAGTCTGTAATCTCATTCAGGTCATTGCAAATGGTGTTAATTCATTCCTTTTTATGGCTGAGTAATATACCATCATATATATATATATAGAAGTCATTCTTCAAAAAAGACACTTGCACACACATGTTCATAGCAGCACAATTCACAATTGCAAAACCATAGAACCAACCCAAATGCCCATCAATCAATAAGTGGATAAAGAAACTATTTTATTTTTATATATATAATTTATTATATATATTTGTTTATATAAATATATATTTTATATAATATATATTTATATATTTATATGTAATAAAAAATATATTTTATATGTTTATATATTTTATATATATTTATATAATATATATTTATTTGTATTTTTATATATATATATATATATAAATAAAATAGTTTATCCACTCATTGATTGATGGGCATTTGGGTTGGTTCCACGATTTTGCAATTGTGAATTATGCTGCTATGAACATGTGTGTGCAAGTGTCTTTTTTGAATAATGACTTCTTTTCCTCTGGGTAGATACCCAGTAGTGGGATTGCTGGATCAAATGGTAGTTCTACTTTTAGTTCTTTAAGGAATCTCCACAGTTTTCCATAGTGGTTTCACTAGTTTACATTCCCACCAGCAGTGTAGAAGTGTTCCCTGTTTACCGCATCCACGCCAACATCTACTGTTTTTTGATTATTTGATTATGGCCATTCTTGCAGGAGTAAGGTGGTATTGCATTACAGTTTTGATTTTCATTTCCCTGATCACTAGTGGTGTTGAACATTTTTTCATATGTTTTTTGGCCATTTGTATATCTTATTTTGAGAATTGTCTGTTCATGTCATTAGCCCGCTTTTTGATGAGATTTTTTTTTTTTTTCTTACTGATTTGTTTGAGTTCATTGTAGATTCTGGATATTAGTCCTTTGTCAGATGTGTAGATTGTGAAGATTACAAAATGCTGCTGAAAGAAATCATAGATGACACAAACAAATGTAAACACATCCCATGCTCATGGATTAGCCAAATCAATATTGTGAAAATGACCATACTGCCAAATGCAATTTTCAAATTCTATGCCATTCCCATCAAAATACCACCATCATTCTTCACAGAGTTAGGAAAAACAATTCTGAAATTCATATGGCACCAAAAAAGAGCCCGCATAGCCAAAGCAAGACTAAGCAAAAAAAACAAATCTGGAGTCATCACATTACCTGATTTCAAACTACACTATAAGGCCATAGTCACCAAAACAGCGTGGTACTGGTATAAAAATAGGCACATAGATCAATGGAACAGAATGGAGAACCTAGAAATAAAATAAAAAACTTAGAGCCAACTGATCTTCGACAAAGCAAACAAAAACATGAAGTAGGGAAAGGATACCCTTTTCAACAAATGGCGCTGGAATAATTGGCTAGCCCTATGTAGGAGAATGAAACTTGATTCTCAACTCTCACCTTATACAAAAATCAACTCAAGATAGATTAAGGACTTAAACCTAAGACCTGAAACTATATAAAAATTATAGAAGATAACATTGGAAAAACCCTTCTAGACATTGGCTTAAACAAGGATTTCATGACCAAAAACCCAAAAGCAATTGCAATAAAAACAAAGATAAATAGCTGGGACCTAATTTAAACTAAGGAGCTTTTGCATAGCAAAAGGAATAGTCAGCAGAGTATATGCTTTTTTTTGTCACTGTATTTTTATTACATCACAATAATTAGGAGTAGTACAGTTCATGACAAAAATATTACAAATTTTAGATCATTTCACAGCACATACTCCTATAAACATTTAAAAGTTAATTTTAATTAAAAGAGTGGTCATTTTTAATGTTTGATATGACCAACATTGTAGCACTGTAGTTCCTTAGCTTATGGAGAATACTGTAATATATGTTATGCTTACTTCATGGCATATTGCTAAGACAATGTTTTACATATGATTCATTCTGAGATTGATGGAGGAAAATGCAGAGCCAAAATCATGAAACAATTTGATTGCCACCATCTTATATAATTACAAAAGTGCTTCATCTTAATTTTTTTTCTTTCTCTTGCATACAGGAATGCTTTCAATTCATACTGCCAGCTCTACCTCATGCCATTGACCTTTTACGTGATGCCATTGTAAAAGTAAAGGAGGTGCATGATGAACTTGAAGATTTGCCTTCCCCACCACCCCCTCTTTCCCCTCCTCCTACTACCAGCCCCCATAAACAGACAGAAGACAAAGGGGTTCAATGTGAAGAAGAGGAAGAAGAGAAGAAAGACAGTGGTGTTGCTTCAACAGAAGATAGTTCCTCATCACATATAACTGCAGCAGCCATTGCTGCCAAGGTAAGCCTGATGAGAGCTACTCAGAGGCCTAAAGGACCCACAGGTAAATGTACTGGTTTCATCTGTTTTCCATCCCATCCCTCCCTACATTTAATACTTCTTCAGAGAACCCTAAAAAAATAACTGGGATGTCCATGACACTCCACTACTATGTTTCCTTCTTGATATAGATTCCTTGAAGGCACTGAAGTTAATTCTGAGTTCTGAGGCATTACTGATGAGCTGTAGCCTATTGAAGTAATAGCTACAATGATAAACAATGTGACATTTTAGAACTCTTTGGAGATGTCACTTTTGTGGACATATTAAATATATAATGTTTATATATTCAAAATATCAAAACTTCACAAATTCTTGAACAGCAAACTGAAGGTAAAAGACCTTAGATGATTCAAGAAATGAGTTGGGAAAGATTAATAAAGATTTTTAAAGGGACAAAGCTTTTCAGCAATTGTTGAATTTTTCTTAACTAATAACTTATTCAAACATTGCTTGACACAAATTACCCTAGTGGTAAAGTTAGGAAATTGATATATTTGCATTTTTACTTTAATAAAGTAAGAAATATTATTAGGACAATATCAAAGTATTACAAATTCTCTTTGGGCAACTCCATGGGTAAATATACTACCATGAGTTACTTGAGTAAATTTAACTGTCTTAAAGTTACAGAACATGGTTTATTCTCCATACCTACTTAAGTCCACCTAGTATGCCTTAATATCTTCAGAAAGTAGCATACCAATTCTGGAAATTATGATTTTTCATTAAGAGCATAAAGATTGAAAATTTAATTGCTATATGAAGTAATTCTCAGATTTTATGGCTTATCCAGTTATTTTGGCTATGAGCATTGTGAGGTTTTTTTTTAATAATATATAGATTAGAATCATCGAGAAATCCTTTTGAAGTGTCCATTCAGTGATCCAGTAAGTGCTTAAGGCTAGCAAGTATTTAAGTTTTGTGTGATATTTTTTTTTTATGAAACCAATTGGTTGAATAGGTGCATTTTTAAATCATTATATGTTCTTTTTCCTTTACTCTGAATTAAAAGAGTAAGAAGTGCCATAAATTTCAATCTTAGGAGAGAAGCTTATGGCATTTAAAATCTAAGCTGATTCTGTCATTCTACATTTGGAAAATGTTAGCATTTCATTTTTCCATTTGTTTTTACCTTTTTTCCTTTTTAGTCATTTTGCTTGTATAGTTTCATGTTTTCCTGTCACTATATTCATAGTTGTTATGTGTTGTGCATTAGAAGCATCCATTCTACACCAGTCCTGCTGTTGTCATGGCACACGGTGAACAGCCCATCCCTGGTCTCATCAATTATTCCCATCATTCAACAGATGAACGGGTAAGACAAGAGGCTTTTGCATTAATGGTTTTCCAAATATGTATTCTACTTCCTCTCCTTGGAGATAAGCTGTAACATATGGAAGATGTGTTGTTTTATTCTGATGGATTTTCAGCATTGCTTTCTTGTGAAAGTGTAAGTGCCATTGAGTATATCCATCAAGGAATTTAATAGAGTTTCTCCTGTGAATAAAGTACTCTGCTATCATTAAGATTCTGTCATTTGTGACAATGAACTTTTATCAAATGACTTGCAAGAAAGTCATTGCTCAGAAGTTATTTTTGTCTTACCAATTTCATCAGATATCTTTAAATAAATTGCCTGGCTTAAAATTACCTCTTAAGAGAATCACTTTGAGTCTTAAAATCTAGACAGATTGGTCAAGCAAATAGTTGATTTGTATTAACCTTCCTGTTTTTTCTCATGATTTTGCATCTCATTTTTTTTTCATTCATTGAGCTCTCATTACAACCATTGCAGAGTTGAATTTTGATATAAATTCTGTGACTCCTCATCATAAGTAAACTTTTTAGGTGCATATTTGTTTATTCAGTCAGTGGCTGAATGATAGCTTGCAAAAAAAATGCCAGGTTGTAAAAGATTAAACTGATACATAAAAATCATTAAACAGTGATAATTAGACATTGGATGAAAAAAAAACTGATTTAAGTCCCTAATATGGATATAAAATGAGAGGGGCAGAGAAGAAAAACAAATAATAAAGTGAAATTTGGTTTTAAATACTTAGGAAGCAAAACACCCAAAATTTGGAGAGAAAAAAACCAACAACTTAGCATCCATAGTCTCTTTAGAAGATACTACCAAATGAAGACTTTTTAAAAATTTAATTTTGTGGGCTACATAGTAGTGGATGTATTTATGGGGCATGTGAGACATTTTGATACAGGCATACAATGGGTAATAATCACATCAGGGTAAATGGGTATCCGTCACTTCAAGCATTCATCATTTCTTTGTGTTACAGACATTCCAATTGTATTCCCTAATTTATTCTAAAATGTACAGCAAATTATTGCTGATTGTAATCACCCTGTTGTGCTATCTAGATCTTATCCATTGTATCTGACTATATTTTGGGGTACCCATTAACCATCCCCATTTCCCACTCCCCCTCCCCACCCTCTCCACCCTCTGGTAACCATCATTCTACCATCTTTATCTCCGTGAGTTCAATTGTTTTAATTTTTGGCTCCCACAAATAGGTGAGAACATGCAAAGTTTGTCTTTCTGTGCCTGGCTTATTTCATTTAACAGTGTCCTCCAGTTCCATCCATGTTGTTGCAAATGACAGGATCTCATTCTTTTTTATAGCTGATCAGTACTCCATTGTATATATGTACCACATTTTCTTTATTCATCTGCTGATGGACACTCAGGCTGATAATGCTGCAATACACATGGAAGTGCAGATATCTCTTCAATATACTGATTTCCTTTCTTTTGGATATATACCTAGTAGAGGCATTGCTGGATCATATGTAGTTCTGTCTTTAGTTTTTTGAAGAACCTCCATACTATTCTGCATAGTGGCTATACCAATTTACATTCCCACCAATAGCAAACAAGTGTTCCCCTTTCTCCACATCCTCACCAGCATTCATTATTGCCTGTCTTTTGGATAAAAGCCGTATTAACTGGGAAGAGATGATATCTCATTATAGTTTTGATTGCATTTATCTGATGATCAGTAATGATGAGCACCTTTTCATATACTTGTTTACCATTTGTATGTCTTCCTTTGAGAAACATCTATTCAGATCTTTTACCCATTTTTAAATTGGATTGTTTTATGTTTTTTCCTGTAGGGTTGTTTATGTAGTCTGGTTATTAATCCCTTCTCAGATGCATAGTTTGCAAATATTTTCTCCCATTCCTTGGATTCTGTTCACTTTCTTGATTGTTTCCTTTGTTATGCGAAGCTTTTTAACTTGATATGATCCTATTTGTTTATTTTTTCATTGGTTGCCTGTGTTTGTTGGGTATTACTCAAGAAATCTTTGCCCAGTCCAATGTCCTGGAGAGTTTTCCCAATGTTTCCTTTTAGTGGTTTCATAGTTTCAGGTCTTAGATTTAAGTATGTAAGTCTTTAATCCATTTCGATTTGATTTTTATATATGGCAAGAGATAGGTGTCTAGTTTTAATCATCTGCATATGGATATCCAGTTTTCCCAGCACCGTTTATTGAAGAGACTGTCCTTTCCCCAATGTATGTTCTTGACCCCTTTGTCAAAATGAGCTCACTGTACATATATGGATTTGTTTCTAGGTTCTCTATTCTATTCCATTGGTCTGTGTGTCTGTTTTTATGCCAGTACCATGATATATTAGCTACTACAGCTCTGTAGTATAATTTGAAGTCAGGTAGCGTGACTCCTCCAGTTTTGTTTTTATTTTTGCTTAGAATAGCTGTGGTTATTCTGGGTCTTTTGTGGTTCCGTGTAAATGTTATGATTATTTTTTCTGTTTCTGTGAAAGTATTTTGATAGGGATTGCATTGAGTCCATAGATCGCTTTGGGAAGTGTGGACATTTTAACAATATTGATTCTTCCAATCCATGAATATGGAATGTCTTTCTTTTTTGTGTGTGTCCACTTCAGTTTCTTGCAAAAATGTTTTATACTTCATCATAGAAATCTTTTACTTCTTTGGTTAAATTTATTCCTATGTGTTTTCTTTGTAGCTATTGTAAATGGGATTACCTTCTTAATTTCTTTTTCATATTGTTCACTGTTGGCATATAGAAATGCTACTAATTGGCCAGGCATGGTGGCTCACGCATGTAATCCCAGCACTTTGGGAGGCTGAGGCGGTTGGATCACCTAAGGTCAAGAGTTTGAGACCAGCCTAACCAACAAGGTGAAACCCCGTCTCTACTAAAAATACAAAAATTAGCCTGGTGTGGTGGCAGGCCCCTGTAGTCCCAGCTACTCAGGAGGCTGAGACAGGAGAATTGCTTGAACCTGGGAGGCGGAGGTTGCAGTGAGCTAAGATCATGCCACTGAACTTCAGCCTGGGTGATGGAGCAAGACTCCATCTCAAAAAAAAAAAGATATGCTACTAATTTTTGTATTTTGATTTTGTACCCTGCCACTTTAGTGAATTTGCTTATCAGTTTCAATGGTTTTTTGTTGGAGTCTTAGGTTTTTCCAAATACTGTATCATCTGCAAGCTAGGATAATTTGATCTCTTCCTTTCCAATTTGAGTGCTATTTATATCTTTCTCTTGTCTGACTGCTCTAGCTAGCACTTCCAACGCTATGTTGAATAACAGTGGTAAAAGTGAGCATCTTGTCATGTTCCAGATCTTAGAGGAAAGGCTTTCAGTTTTTCCCCATTCAGTATGATACTAGATGTGGGTCTGTTGCGTATAGCTTTTATTATGTTGAGGAACGTTCCTTCTATACCCAGTTTTTTTAGGGTTTTTATCATGAAGCAATTGAATTTCGTCAAATGCTTTTTCAGCATCAAGTGAAGTGATCATATGGTTTTTGTCATTCATTCTGTAGATATGATGTATCACATTGATTGATTTGCATATGTTGAACCATCCTTCCATCCCTGGGATGAATCCCACTTGGTCATGATGAATGATGTTTTTAATGTGTTTCTGAATTTGGTGTACTAGCATTTTGTTGAGGATTTTTACATCAATGTTAATCAGATATTGGCCTGTAGTTTTCTTTTTTTGATGTGTCTTTGTCTGGTTTTAGTATCAGGGTAATACTGACCTTGTAGAATGAGTATACAAGTATTCCTTCCTTCTCTATTTTTCAGAATAGTTTGAGTAGGATTGGTATCAGTTCTTCTTTAAATATTTTGTAGACTTCAGCAGTGAAGCTATTGGTTCTTTTCTTTGCTGGGAGACTTTATTATGGCTTCAGTCTCATTACTTATTGCTGTATTCAGGTTTTGGATTTCTTCATGGTTCAATCTTGGTAGGTTGTATGCATCTAGGAATTTATCCACTACTTCTAGGTTTTCCAACTTATTGGCATATAGTTGCTCATAGTAGTCTGTAATGATCCTTTGAATTTTTGTGATATAATTGTGATGTCTCCTTTTTCATCTCTGATTTTATTTATTTGGGTGTTCTCTGTTTTCTTCTTTGTCTGGCTAAAGGTTTGGCAATTTTGTTTATCTTTCTTAAAAAAACAATTTTTCATTTTGTTGATCTTTTGTACTGTTTTTTGTTTGTTTTCATTTATTGCTGCTCTGATCTTTATTTCTTTTCTTCTACTAATTTTGGGGCTTGATTTTTTCTAGCTTTTCTAGTTCTTTAACATGTGTCATTAGGTTATTTGTAGTTTTTCTACTTTTTTGATGTAGGTGCTTATTGGTATAAACTTTCCTCTTAGTACTGTTTTGCCTATCCCATAGGTTTTGGTGTTTTGTGTTTCCGTATTCATTTGCTTCAAGAAATTTTTAATTTGCTTCTTAATGTCTTAAGTGACCCACTGGTCATTCAGGAGCATATTGTTTAATTTCCATATGTTTGTATCATTTCCAAAGTTTTTTTTATTGATTTCTAGTTTTATTCTGTTGTGGATTAGATAAGATATATATGATTTCAGTTTTTTTGAAATTATAAAGACTCGTTTTGTGGCCTAACATATCGTCTGTCCTTGAGAATGATTCATGTGCTGAGGAGAAGAATGTGTATTCTGCAGCCATTGGATGAAATATTCCATAAGTATCTATTAGATCTATTTGATCTGTAATAGAGATTAAGTCCAAGGTTTCTTTTTTTTTTTTTTTTTTTTAAGATAGAGTCTTGCTTTGTTGCCCAAGCTAGAATACAGTGGGGCATTCTCGGCTCACTGCAACCTCTACCTCCAAGGTTCAAGCGATTCTCCTGCCTCAGCTTCCCAAGTAGCTGGGATTACAGGCACGTGCCACCATGCCCAGCTAATTTTTGTATATTTAGTAGAGACGGGGTTTCACCTTGTTGGCCAGGCTGGTCTCAAACTCCTGGACCTCAAGCGATCCACCTCCCAAAGTGCTGGAATTACAGGCCTGAGCCACCACGTCCAGCCTCAATGTTTCTTTATTAATTTTCTGTCTGGAGAATCTGTCCAATGTTTAAGGTGGGCTGTTTGAAGTCTCCAGCTATTGGTATGTTAGAGTCTGTCTCTCTCTTTAGTTCTAATAATATAATAATATTTGTTTTATATGTCTGGATGCTCTGGTGTTGGTTGCATATGTTTACAATTGTCATATCCTCTTGCTGAATTGATCCTTTTATCATTATAAAATGACCTTCCTTGTCTCTTTTTATAGTGTTTGTCTTAAAATCTATTTTTTCTGATATAAGTATAGCTATTGCTACTCTTTTTGGGTTTCCACTTGCGTGGAATATCTTTTTCCATCCCTTTATTCTCAGTCTGTGTGTGCTTTTTTTTTTTTTTGAGACGGAATCTCGCTCTTTCGCCCGGGCCGGACTGCAGTGGCACTCTCTCGGCTCACTGCAAGCTCCGCCTCCCGGGTTCACACCATTCTCCTGCCTCAGCATCCTGAGTAGCTGGTATTACAGGCGCCTGCCACCGTGCCCGGCTAATTTTTTGTATTTTTAGTAGAGACGGGGTTTCACCGTGTTAGCCAAGATGGTCTCGATCTCCTGACCTCATGATCCACCCGCCTCGGCCTCCCAAAGTCCTGGGATTACAGGCTTGAGCCACCACGCCCGGCCGTCTGTGTGTGTTTTCATAAGTGAAGTGTATTTCTTGTAACCAACAGATTGTTTAGGTCTTGTTTTCTAATCCATTCAGCCATTCTGTGTCTTTTGATTGGAGAGTTAAGTTCATTTACATTCAGTGTTATTATTGATAAGTAAGGACTTACTACTGCCATTTTATGATTTGTTTTGTTTTGTTTTTTTCTAGTTCTTTGTGGTCTTCTCTTCCTTCCTTCCTGTCTTTCTTTTTGTGAAAGTGATTTTCTGTGGTGGTATGTTTTAATTTCTTTCTTTATATTTTTTGTGGAACTATTGTTAGTTTTTTGGTTTGAGGTTACCATGAGCCTTGCAAATACTATCTTATAACCCATTATTTTAAACCAATGACAACTTAACTTTGATTGCTACGAGTTAAGAGCAAAGAGACAACTGATAAAAACTCTACACTTTAAATTCATCCCCCCAGCTTTAAATTTTTTATTTTTTCTATCTATATTTTATAATAGTATGTCTCAAAAAGTTGTAGGTTTTTTTTTTTTTTTTTTGAGACAGGGTCTCACTGTGTTGCCCAGGCTGAAGTGTAATGGTATAATCACGGCTCAGTGCAGCCTCGGCCTCTTGGGCTAAATCAATCCTCACGTTTCAGTCTCCCAAGTAGCTGGGACTACAGGCACGCAACACCATGACCAACTAATTTTTGTATTTTTTGTAAAGACAGGGTTTCACTATTTTGCCCAGGCTTGTCTCAAACTCCTGGGCTCAAGCGATCCACCCACCTTGCCCTGTCTAGGCGCTAGATCACAGGCATGAGCCACCATGCCTGTAGTTATTATTTTTTACATCATCTCTTAGTCGTCCTACTCAAGATATGAGATGAGTAATTTATACATCACACTTAACAGTGTTATAATATTCTGTGTTTGTCTGTGTATTTACTGTTTCCAGAGAGTTTGGGGCCTTCAGATGATTTCTTATTTCTCTTTAATACTATTTTCTTTCAGATTGAAAAACTCCCTTTAGCATTTCTTGTAAAATAGGTCTGGTGTTGATGAAACCCCTCAGCTTTTGTTTATCTGGGAAGGTCTTTATTTCTCCTTCATGTTTGAAGGATATTTTTGCAGGATATAATTTTGTAGGATAAAAGTTTTTTTCCTCCAGCAATTTAAAATTTGCCATGCCATTCTCTCCCAGCCTGTAAGGTTTCCACTGAGAAATCTGCCGCCAGACATATTGGAGCTCCTTTATATGTTATCTGTTATTTTTCTCTTGATGCTTTTAGGATCTTTTCTTTATCCTTGATCTTTGGGAGCTTGATTATTAAATGTCTTGAGGTGGCCTTCTATGGGTTAAATCTGCTTAGTGTTCTGTAGCCTTCGTGTACTTGAATATTGATGTCTTTCTCTATGTTTTGAAAGATCTTTGTTAATATCTCTTTGAATAACCTTTCTACCCTGATCTCTCTCTCTCTCTCTCTCTACCTTTTCTTTAAGGCCAATAACTCTTATTGCTCTTTGAGGCTATTTTCTAGATCCTATAGGCGTGCTTCATTATTTTTTATTCTTTTTTCTTTTGACTGTTCTGACTGTATTTTCAAATAGCCTGTCTTCAAGCTTACTAATTTTTTTCTGCTTAATTAGTTATGCTGTTGAAAGACTGGTATATTCTTCAATTTGTCAATTCAATTTTCAGCTCCAGAATTTCTACTTGATTGTTTTTAATTATTTCAGTCTCTTAGTTAAATTTATCTGATATGATTCTGAATTCATTCTCTGTTATCTTTCATTTTGTTGAGCTTCCTCAAAACAACTATTTCTAATTCTGTCTAAAAGGTCACATATCTCTGTCACTACACACTTGGTCACTGGTGCCTTATTTTAGTTCATTTAGCAAAGCCATGCTTTTGTGGATGGTCTTCATGCTTGTGGCTGTTCATCAGTATCTGAATATTTATTCTAATCTTTGAAGTCTGGGCTTGTTTGTACCCATTCTTCTTGGGAAGGCTTTCCAAATACTCAAAGGGAATTAAATGTTGTGATCTAAGTCTGGTCACTGAGGCCACATGTGCATTAGGGGGCACCCCGACTCTAGTAATGCTGTGACTCATAGAGGTAGTGCCGTGGTGGTCTTAAATAAGATCCAGGAGAATTCCCTAGATTACCAGGCAAAGTCTTGTTCTTTTCCCTTACTTTTCCTCAAACAAACTTAGTCTCCCTCTTCGTGCTGAACTGTCTGGAGTTGGGGAAGTGTTAATGCAAGCACTCTTGTGGCCACCAGCACTGGTACTGTGTTGGGTCACTCCTAAAACCAGCACAGTACTGGGTCTTGCCCAAGGCCTGTGGCAACTATTTTCTGGCTGCTGCTTGTGTTTACTGAAAGACCAAGGGATCTTTAGTCAGCAGGTGGGGAATCCTGCCAAGACCAGGCTTTTTTTTTTTTCAGTGCAGCAGGTCCCCTTCTGGCCCAAGGTGGGTTTAGAAATGCCATCCAAGAGCTAGGGCCTGGGATGGGAGGCTTTAGGAATCTTCTGGTGTTTATTTTACCAGGTTGCAAGACAAAGTCCTCTTTACTTTTCCTTCTCCTTTCCTCAAGCAGAAGTCTCTCCCTATGGCCATTATCACTCTAGGCTCATGGCAGCTACTGCTTGGCTGCCACCGATGTTTATTCAAGGCCCAGGGGCTTTTTAGTCAGCACTGGTGAGTCCTGCCAGGCCTGGATCTCTCCCTTCAGGACAGTGAATGCCTTTCTGGCCCAAGGCAAGTCTAGACATGCCCTCCAGGAGCTAAGGTTAAGATTAGTACATCAAAAATTATTTGAGTGACCCATTTTTCAGTTCTCCCAAGGATTGTACATAACTAATACTATTCTAGATGCATAGGAGATAAGTTAATTATTAGGGTTTAATTCTTTGGAGGAACTAGTTGAGAATGATTGTAAAACTGTTCTAACTGGATGTTCTCATATAGCATCAGCGAAGACTTTCTCATTGATTAACTATTTATTAGCTGGTATTTAACCGTCCTTTGTAAATAGTAATTGGTCTTTTGACAGATGTTCAGTTTTATAAGTAGACTCACATGTTTATGTTTCCTGTGACAAATGACAGTTAACAATATATCAAAGAGTATAATGTTGTTCTTCAGACTGGGCATCTAGCTATACAGTAGAATGAAAAGGAAGAAATAGGTAACAGAAAATAATGAAAAGAAAGGCCTTGATGCTTCTAAAGAAGTTATGTTAACTTTGAATGCTTCTCTAGCACTAACTTTATTAATGAGTCCCACTGATTCTGAATGACCTGGTGTGTTGTCAGTGTGTCAGAAGACCTCTATGTGAGAACAGTCATTTGGAATATCTATATATACTATTTGGCTTACTTTTACAAGTTTTACCTATGTAAAATTAATATTGAAAGGGAGCACCTGATTACCTATTAGAAAGAAAAATTACAATTTCCCTCAGCTGCTCACAATCTGCGGTATGTGAAGCAATGTGGAATAATGTTAAAATCTTGTACTTAGAGACGGAAAACCTGGATATAAGCCCTTACCTCACCACTTAATAATTCGGACAAGTTACTTAAAATTTAAGCTTCAGTTCTCATCTATAAAATGGAAATAATAATTATCCTGTATCTTACAACAGATTATTATTTTTAGTACAGGAGATGACATATATGAGGAAATTTTTATAACCTTGTAAATTAAGAATTAAATATTTGCAGAATTCTTTCAAGGTACCAAACACTGTGCTCACTGCTCAGAATACAAATATGAACAGGTTGTTCCAGCCCATAAAAAGTTCACAATCTAGGGCCTGGGTGCAGTTTCTCATGCCTGTAATACCAGCACTTTGGGAGGCTGAGGTGGGCAGATGTCTTGAACCCAGGAGTTTGAGACCAGCCCGGCAACATGGCAAAACCCCATCTCTACTGAAAAATACAAAAATTAGCCAGACGTTGTGGCACATGCCTGTAGTCCCAGCTACTTGGGAGGCTGAGGTGGAAGAATCACTTGGGCCCAGGAGGTCGAGGTTGCAGTGAGCTGTGATCGTACTACTGCAGGTGACAGAGTGAGACTCTGTCTCAAAAAAAAAAAAAAAAAAAAAAAAAGAGTTCACAGCCTAGCTGAAGAGTTGCTTTTTTAAATTACTTCTTTACCTTCCTAACTCAATTATCTACTTCTAGTAATCAAAAAAGTGAAACTTGGTCAATGTACTGACTGTCCAGTAGTTACTAATAAGCTCATTGCTACTTATTGCAAAACTAATCAGCTTGCTATTTCAGGAGATAGAGACTTAAGAAATGCCTCTTGTAATTGACATTTGTTCGTTGTCTGTCCAGCAGTCATTTTCCATTCCCTCTTCCTAGCACTATACCACATTTCCCAGTCATGTAGTTTGGGTGGAATTGACTAAACCTCCAGGGTAGGTTGGCTTAATACTGTATAATCAGCATACCCATTTCACCTAGCCACAGTCATTAGTTAAAGGATCATATAATTCAAAGCAGTCAGAGCCAGTGGATTTCATCTCTTAGATTTTAATTTAACTACTGGGGGACACAGATTCTTTGTTTCCTGCTGAACATGAATGAGGAAATATACAACCCCAAGAATTACATCTTGGGACCGTGAATGGAATGCCTGCTATGATGGAACTAGCAATAAGAAACAATCCTGAGAAACAGAAGTTTAAAAGAGATACTGGGTCCCAGTAACATTTTGTGAACCACTCATTCAAGCCCTTCTTGAACTATACAGACTGCTTGACTTTTTGATTACATGAGCCAATAAGCTAATAGAGATTACTGTTGTCTGTAACTAAAAAGCATCTTAACTATTATAATATACCTCAACATGTACTGTATCATCAAAGAAATAAGACATTTTCCTAATAATGACTAAAATGTATCAAATAGGAATCCCTGAAGTTTCATATTTGAGTAAAAAACCTGATTCAAGAGGATAGATGGTTGGAAAATGTGACTTAAAGGAGGAAGAGGATGAAAATAAATCCTGCTCCTCTGTATTTATAAAATAAATGAAGATATTTTCAGAGAGACTGGATCCAAATCTGAAGGTGACAACTTATGCTTTGCAGCCTCAAGGCAACTGATAGGTTCAAAACTCAAAGTAATAACATTAACAACAGGCAAAGAAAGAATTTAAGACAAAGAGGGAAGATACCCTTGGAGATTTGTAATAGGAAATCTCATTTCACTGACAGAAATTAAATCTTCTGGAGAAATCCAAAACAATAATGATGCTCCCTAAGCTGTATTGTATGAAAGAACATCTAGTGATTGCCCTGAGAAGAAAAAGAGTTGGTGATTTCCTCTTGGTAAATGATACAGAAAAAACAATATTTTTATCCATATCATTTGTATTATGTGTGTGTGTGTGTGTGTGTGAATATATATATGTATATGTGTGTTTTTTATATAAATATATATATAAAACAAACATGCTGTATGTTATGTTTATTAAACATATATGTATACGTGTATACACCACCGCATGGTAGCCGGCACCTATAATCCCGGCTACTTGGGAGGCTGAGGCAGGAGAATCGCTTAACATATATATGTATACATGTGTTTATGTGTACGTATACATGTATTTATGTATACGTATACATGTGTTTATATGTATACAGGTATACGTATACATGTGTTTATACATATATATTAAAACTATATATATACAGTTTTATTGTTTCCTTTTACCCATGAGGATTTTGAGATATTAAAATAATTATATTAATTGAATACCAATCATTCTTCTAAGCATTTTATATATATCAGCTCTTTACATAAATCCTCATTTTGCTTGTAAGAAATCTGAAGCTGATGGTAGTTAAGAACATGGAACTACTTAGTGGCTGAACTGGTATTCAAGTCTAGGCAGTCTGATTCTAAGATGGGAATTCTTGACTACTCTGCTATAGCACCTTTCATAAAAGAAAAAGTAAAAGAAGACATTTTGGGAGGTGACAAACTAATTACAAACTCTCTTCAAAAATGAGAATTGGGGTCCAGGTGCGGTGGCTCACACCTGTAATCCCAGCACTTTGGAAGGCTGAGGTGGGCGGATCACCTGAGGTCAGGAGTTTGAGTCCAGCCTAGCCAGCATAGTGAAATCTCGTCTCTACTAAAAGTACAAAAATTAGCCAGGCGTGGTGGCGGGCACCTGTAATCCCAGCTACTCGGGAGGCTGAGGCAGGAGAATCACTTAAACCCCGGAGGCAGAGGTTACAGTGAGCAGAGATTGTGCCATTGCACTCTATCCTGGGTGACGAGAAACTCCATCTCGAAAGAAAGAAAGAAGGAAAGAGAGAGAGAGAGAGAAAGAAAGAGAGAGAAAGAGAAAGAAATGGGATTTTTTACCGTGGTTTGAAATACTTAAGTGATAAGATGCACTGCCCAATCTAAGAATTGTAAACAATCGAATGTGTTTACTCTGGAAGTTTACTGATCCAAGCAAAAAAGCTTTAAGCTATAAGCATCTGTGGAGTAAGCAAAATATATAGATAAATCAATATAATGAAATACTTTGGAGAATACAATATGATACATGTTAAAAGATAGTTTTATAAAGGTTGAGTTATAACACTTAGAAGTATAAAATAAATATGTGCCAAAGATTTTATTTAATTTATTAATTAATGAGAGAACTAGTAAGCTGTTACACCAATTCAAACAAGAATGGAAAGGACATAGACGTGTGTCAACAGTCATGAAGGCTGGAATGAATTTATAAATCAAAAATTTGTGCAAGATATACAGGCCAATGATTAGTTGCTCCTGATCAGGACTACACTTATTTGCATTTCTATGGGCAGGAATCATTACTTACATTATTATTAGTTTTCTTCAACTTGCAAAGTTGTAAAATCGTGTAAAACAATGAAAAGTGCAGATAACTCAGAAGGATATACAAGTCAGGGCATTCTAGTGATCTTTGTAATCACGAAGATAATTTTTTTTTCCAGACAGGATCTTGCTGTCACCCATGTTGGAGTGCAGTGGCACAATCACAGCTTACTGCAGCCTCTACCTTCTAGGCTCGAGCAATTATCCTGCTTCAGCTGCCCAAGTAGCTGGGGACTACAGGCACACAGCACCATGCCCAGCTAATTTTTGTATTTTTTGTAAAGACAGGGTTTCATCATATTGCCCAGGCTAGTCTCAAACTCCTGGATTCAAGCAATCCACCCTCCTCAACCTCCCAAAGTGTTAGCATTATAGGCATGAGCCACAGAGCCTGGCCTCTAAGATAGTTTTTATTTACCACAAAAATGTGTTTGATCTCATTAGGTTTGGGCTGATTCATTACATAATTGGAGCAATTTCTTTTTTTTTTTGAGACTGAGTCTCACTCTGTCGCCAGGCTGGAATGCAGTGGCACAATCTCAGCTCACTGCAACCTCCACTTCCCGGGTTCAAGTGATTCCCCTGCCTCAGCCTCCCGAGTAGTGGGATTACAGGCATGTGCCACCACGCCCAGCTAATTTTTGTATTTTTAGTACAGACAGGGTTTCACCATGTTGGCCAGGATGGTCTCCATCTCTTGACCTTGTGATCCGGCTGCTTCGGCCTCCCAAAGTGCTGGATTACAGGCGTGAGCCACCGCGCCTGGCCGCAAGATTATTAATTAACCAGATATCCTCCTTAAGTTTGTTGTACAAATACAAAGACCACAAAATTAATTTTTGTCTGGAAATTTTCTTAGGGAATCTCAGATTCTATTAGGTTGCTAAAAAAGTAATTGCGGTTTTTGCCATTACTTAATACTTTTAAAGTTCTCTATTTTTGCCAACCCAAGATTAGTAAACTATGCCCAAGAAACTTTACCATCATCATCATTTTGGTAAGTTCCTCTCTACTACAGGTCACCAAAATTTTATTCCCACATGTAAGTGATCTTCCTTACCACATAAACGGCTGAAACCTTCTGCTCCAGGTACTAGGTTGGTTTTTCTGAAAGGGCATTGTCAGCATTGGCTTCAGGAGTACAGCCAATATTTTTTTCTTCAAAGTGGTAGTGATATTTGATTAGATGACCATCATTCTCAAATATATCTCCAGGTAAGGCCTTGGTTGCACAATCAGTTTGTACAATTATATCCTGTTGAAAAGGAAGACATTCTTATTAGGAATGCAAGTAACTATACTGTCAAGAAAAGTTAGGAAATTACTAAGAGTTTCTGAATTTGGAGGAAGTCAGAATCAAATATTATTTTGAAATGTTTCATATTAGTTTAAGAAATCAGGATCTACTAAATTGTGTGGGTTACATATAGCTTAAAAAGAAGAAAAAGAGCTTCCTCATGTATCCAGAAAATAGAACATTTAAAACAACCAATGTCAGTAATACTCCAAACAAATAGGAAAAGAAATTTCCTTCTGTATTCCTTTTTCATTCTGTGTTGATTCAGTCCTATGATAATTAATTATTATTCAAATAAGCCTGGGCTTAGCAGTCTGCTTTCATGAAACTTTCTGCTTCTGGCCTGAAAGAGTTTTAGAAATTCTAACTCAGTCCACTGTTTAGGTCTAAAAGTTGTCTAAGCAGAAGTCTACTTATGAGTCTATTCTTTCAAGTATTAGTACTTTGAAGTATTTGGTACAATTCTTTCCATGAGGCTTTTGAAACTGTCTCTGTTGAACACACAAACTCTGGCCTATAGCTTAATAAGCATAATCTTCAGGTAAGCATCAAAATTTGTTCATAGATGACAGACTACTGTTAATTGTAACCAATAATATCAAAATGCAAGAGGTTAAAATTCTCTCCACTGGGGGATAACTATTTCAAAAGAGTTTCGATCAGTATCCCCTTAGAGTAAAAACTCTTGCAAATATGGTCAAATGATTTTTGACCAGGGAACCAAGACCATTCAGTGGGGAAGACAGTCTTTTCAAAAAATGGTCCTGGGAAAACTGGATATTCACATGCAAAAGAATTAATTTGGACTTTTATCTAACACTGTATACAAAAGTTAATTCAAAATGCATCAGAGACCTAAAGCTAAGACCCACAATACAACTCTTGGAGTCAAAACTTTATGACATTGGATTTGGCAATGATTTTCTTGGACTTGACACCAAAGGCACTGGCAACAACAGCAAAAAGTACACAAATTAGACTGCATGGAAATTTAAAATCTTTGCACATCCAGAGATTCTATGAACAGAGAAAAAGGCAGTCCAGAGAATGGGAGAAAATATTCGCAAATTATATACCTGATAAGAGATTAATATCCAGAATATACAGAGAACTCCTAAAACTCAACAGAAAAGCAACCTGATTCAAAAATGAGCAAAGATATTGTTGTAGAAAAAAAACAGGTTCTTGTCACAAGACCAGAATAATTTAGGCATGTGGACACATTGTAGGGTGAGTAGGGCAAGATTTATTGGGTGAAAAGGAATTAAAAAAGGTAAATTGGAACTCCTGGCAAAGCGAGAGAGAGTCCTGCTAGTAGGTTTCCTGCCTCACAGATTTAATTGCAGGCCACCCCACACGCAAGCTGAAGACCCTAGGCTCCTCCCCTCTGCAAATGGTTCGAGCTTCCAAACTTCCTGTAACTCCACCCCATCCTCCCCATGCGCAGGCCAGTCAGAGATTCTCCAGGGATCCTCCGCCTTATCTGCCTCCTGCATCTATCATTCCCCCACTGAAGACATACATTTAACTGCCATTAAAATAAGGATAAGGATGAATACCAATCTTAACTGCTTCCTGCTGGTAAGGGGCACTGTTTTGGTAAAAAGCAGTCAGATCTCCTTCAGAGGCCTATCTAAGAGTCCCCAGCAAAAGGGACCATCAGCCCAGCCTCCATTTGCATGACCGTTTGGAGGTTGATGGCCTGAAGGTGACAAGAGACAAACCAGGTTATTAGAAAACTTGTATCAAAATGAAACAAGGAGCAGGTGAGGACAGCTCAAAAATCTTATGTCCTTTGACCAGTCTGTACAGGGAGAGGGGGCACCAAAAGCTTGACTGGTAAGAAAAACTTTTACCCTTTTGCTAGCATGTCAGGCTTCTGGGTTCCTGTTCCCTGAGCTCATTCCTAAGCCAATCAGTTTAAGGTTTGGGAAATTAACTCTTCTCAGTTTGGAAGATGTATCCAAAGGGAGTGTCCCATAGTATGGAGACACAGTTACCTATCTGCAAAGAGAGGACAGGGAAGGAAAAAGGGGAAAAAAAAAAAAAAGGCAGCATTTTGTTGTTTTTTTTCAGAGGAGTCCCAGTGGTTCAGGATGCAATTGAAAGGGATACAGACTGAAGATGAATGACTACTCATGTAGAAAGAGGGGAGCAGGTGTCCCTGGTTCCTTTTTCTTCCTAGCATATACCCGGGGTATGTGAGGGAGGGAAAGTGAGGTGTTCCTCTTTCTTTCCTCCATCCTTGTATCCCAGTGACTGCAACAGGGTGCCACCCATAGGTTTTAAAGTGGCTTTCACCCATGTTAACAGGTGGACCTAAGGGTTGGGAGGTATCAGCTTTTAACCACATATGCCCTATCTCCACTACTGTCAGTAGCGTTGAATTCCCTAGACCCAATTTATGTGATGGATACTAGCATGACCTTTATTCATGAAACAGGAAGCTTGGCTTAACCGGCAAGAATCAGTCATGCTCACCTGCATTGTGCCTTTTAACTTCCATTACCATCTGCCTCTGGATCCCTTAGATCTAGTATTCTTTCCTAGGGCTTTGACCCATAGCTTGGAGTTGAGTTTGAGACAAAAATGTGTCTCAGGGTGGGGAGGAGTTGCATGGACTCCTTATCATAAGCTGAATGCTAAGGTGAAGCTGTGGAATTGAGTCCTCCTCCAAAAAGGGAGAGAAAAGGATGTCTCTTTTATTTGACATGCCCAAATAACTGGTGGCTATATTTATGCTTGCTAAGATTTGGGTGCATGGTGCTTGGCTTTGGTTAGCTCCCTTGGTCTTACTTTCCCAAAAAGGAAACCTCCAGGTGACAGGCATCCTATTTATTGCCATCACCTGGCAGGATTTGCAGGGTAATTGCTCAGAACTAGAATATCGATCCAGATTTCTACATTACCCATCCCTTTTGTTCTTTCTGAGCTACAGCTGGAGATTGCTGGAACACGCAGGGTTAGTCTAAAATGTAGGTTACAACTTAAAAACAACTAGGAGTTTAGAATGTAATGACAAATGTATAAATTGTGAAACATAATTTCTTTCTCTCCAGTCCTTATTTTTGTTAAAAAAAAAAAAAAAAAAAAATCATGATAGGACTGAGTTGTTTGCAAAATAGACTTTAGTCTTATATTTGGCCTGATTATTTGCATAAAGTACAGCAAGAATAACTATTTCTAAATAGGCCTTTTAGACTGGCTTTGATGGAACTCTGTTCCACAAGGAATCTCAGATAAGACCTTTTAAAGCGAAGCCCAGCCATGGGTTTGTATCCTCAAATACCTGTGAGTTGGGTGATCCTCTCTACTTAAGGTCCCAGGATAAACTTGGAGATCCTGGGCCTGTTAGAAAGAGACATTCTTTACTGACCACAGGTCAGGAACCCTCTACAGGGACTGGGTAGACGAGGGTATGAGGCCAGTTTTCTCAGTTGGCTTTTATCAGCTCTGCAAGTCAAGCTTGACTCCTGAAAGGGAAACACACCCTTCCAGTCAAAGCCTTGGTAAAAAAAAAAAAAAACTAGTTTCTCCAATTGCATCCTGTTGCAAAAGAAAATGGACTTTTATTGCACTGATCCAAACAACTATATTGCCATAAGTTAATACTCACAGATACTTTCCAAATTCTAGAGAAACCAGGCAGAGAGAAATACACGTTCTCCAAATTTTGTTCACAGTATATCTTACTTGATTATTAAGGGCTGTAAATAGTTCAAAATCAGTTTCCATGAATCTGAAAAATAAAACAAGGATCAGCAATATTCCAAAAAACTCAAAAAGATTGCTTCAGTTTTCTGCATTTAGTCCATTTAGTTAATTCTTTTTGTTGTTGTTTACTTGTTTGTTTTGATACAGAGTTTTGCTCTTGTCACCCAAGCTGGAGTGCAATGGCATGATCTTGGCTCACTGCAACCTCCACCTCCCAAGTTCAAGGGATTCTCCTGCCTCAGCCTCCCAAGTACCTGAGATTACAGGTGCCTGCCACCACACCCAGCTAATTTTTGTATTTTTAGTAGAGACAGAGTTTCACCAGGTTGGCCAGGCTGGTCTCAAACTCCTTACCTCAGGTGATCCATGCACCCCAGCTTCCCAAAGTGCTGGGATTACAGGCGTGAGCCACTGCACCTGGCCCCATTTAGTTAACTCTTGTGTTGCTTAATATTGATGAACATTTTATTTCTTTATGAGTCCTGTATGTTTTTCCTTTATTCCAATGTCACAATCTCCAAAGTTATTAGAAACATGCATTTGAGAGCACCTGTTAGAGTCCTATAGGTGATTATAAACCATCTTTTGAAAAGGATCACAACAAAACAAAAATTGTCTGAATAACAAAATGTCCAGGGTAGTTACAGTTAGAATCACCATTGACAGAGAAGTTTGGTTGTCTCCGTGGTTTATAATAACTTGACATAACAACCTTAATTATGATTGATAGCATATACTTTAGACATTAGAATTTTGGAAATTTCATATAATTTTGGGACATATGTTAGTATTATTCCCCAAAATATAACCTAAAGAAGATTAAACAGCATTTGGCAATCCCATGTAACTAAATATGCCAAATAATCCTGTTTACTTCTTTTCTGGATGCCCCAGGGGATCTCTGTAGCACTCAAAAAGCCAGGCCTCAGGAAAAACAATTTTGAAACTGAAGTTTGATTTTGGGAAGCCTATTAAATATATTAGAGGTTTAAAACAGCTGTTGTTATGAAATAGAATTCCAGATTACCATGAATTATTTATTTTGCCAAAATGATGACTCAGATACTTTAAAAAAGCAAAAACCTATTATGAGCCTTTACAAATTTTGCAAAAGAGCAGATTAGTGCCTTAAGAGTATCTTGTGCTTTCATTTCAATGCTCAATTCACTGAAAAACCATTTAATACCTTTTTGAATTTAGTCAATATGTTTACACATGGAATTTTTTTCAAGATTTTTACAGTCCTTCTACCACTTGTTTGAACTTTGAGCTTTATTTTATCTAATTCAAAACAACCATTTAACCCTAGGCAAGAATTTACATTTTTATGCCTTTTTATAATCTTTTACTAAAAACACATTTTATTAGTATTACATGCCTCACATGTAAATTTATTTCCAGTAGTTTGAGTTATATGTTATAATGGTAACTCCTTGAAATTTTTTACTTTAATGTAAAACCTGATAAGTTGTTTTCATTATGTGCTAGGTGCTGCCAAGGTTTAACTCCTTCCAGCATAATTAAAGATGTGGTTAGTGCTACATGTCCCCAGCCTTACCATTTATGGAGCAGGCAAGTCAAATAGTTCTTAAAACCCAAAAAGCAGTTTATAAACTTAAAACATTTAGCAAACCTAGCACCTGACCTGCATAATTTAGTCCACCTGTTTATATTTTAATGACATCTGCTTTTTACCAATATTCTTTAAGGGTTGTTTTTATTTCTCAAAGATTAAAGTCACATGAACTGAAAGGTACCACAACTTTTATCCTCCCTTTAAAAAATTTTTTGATCCAAGCATTTATCTTCCTTTAAGCCAGTTAATTAGAGCTCTTTTTATAGGCATCACACACACAACACATATATAACTACACAGACAGGCAAAAGAAAACCCAGTCACCATAAGATCTTTTGCTTACCAATCTCCTAATTGGATTATTGGATATAGCCCTTTAAGAGACAGGGCTAGGAAAACATGCAGCTTCTAAAGCCTAATACATAGGCATAGATGGGGCAAAAACAGATTTTGAGAGGGATCTATCCACTTTTAATTCTTGGGGTTCCATGAAGAAAATAGAGGTCTCTCCCCCTCATGCATGCATTGAGGGTGGCAAGACAAATGGAGAAAAATAATTCAGTCAACTGAGAAAAAAACCTTTTTCCAGAAAAACAAGATCCAAGAAAAGAAAAACATAAAGGCCATTTAAATATACCTATAATTTGAATATGCACTTTTAATTAAGCTGAGCACTCTTTTTAAGAACGTCCTTTTAACTCCCTTACTACCCAACTTTAGCCATCCCAAGTGGCCAATATTTCTGGCTTTCAAACTTTACTAAAGACTCAGAGAAAGGAAAATCCAAGGCAGTTCATGGAGGGGAAGAGAATCAATAATTAGCAAAGGTCACACAAATATCAAACTGGAAAGGACTCATTGAATCCAGGCCACCATTGTAAAATGGCAGAGGCTAGAACAAAACATTGCCACATGGTTACAGGCTTTGCTCCCAAGGACGTAAAACAAGATGGAGGCCTGCAGCAAAGTTTGCTACTGACCATATGGAAAGTCATGCAAATCACACCAGATTGGTTACAGCTTAAGACCAAACTAACAAATCCTTTTTCACAAGTAAAACTCTACAGAGAATATAAACAGTGATCCCCATTATTCCTGGTCCAGCAAAATGTCTTCCAAAAGGAAAAAAAAAAAAACAAACCCTCACTTAAAAATAAACTCCTGACCTGGTGGATCAAAGGAAAAGACAGCTTAAATGCAGGGCTGTATTAACTGCTAATAGGGTGGAGAAAAGAAAAAGATGCCTGGAGAAGAACTTCGTATTCTTATGCAAATAGGTTCTTCCACCATTGAGAAAAACTTAATCGCTTTCCCACAGAGTGAAACCCCTTTCCCTGGGGAGGAGAAGGCTCCACGGATGCAAGGCAGAGAGAATTGGCCAGCCTACCATTGGGCACCCTTGGGCCATGCATTCCAGCCCTGGCAGGGAGAGGAGTGCAGGAGCTGCCATTCTCTGGTCCATCTTGTGCATGCCTGCAGCTGTTGGGATGAGGTGGTGCACAGTTTCCTCTACCCTCTGAAGAGGTCTGAGGAGAAAGAGACATAGAAGCGAAAGGAAAAAAGATTTTTAGACTTGCTTGGTACTTACCTTTTCTCAAGCCCCATGTTGGGCGCCAAAAATGTTTTAGAAAAAAACAGGTTCTTGTTACACAACCAGGATAATTTAGTTGCACGGACACGTTATAGGATGAGTAGAATGGGATTTATTGTTTGAAAAAAAAAAGGGAAACAGGAACCCTCAGCAAAGTGAGAGAGAGAGTCCTGCTAGCAGGTTTCCCGCCTCACAGATTGAATTGCAGGCCACCACACATGCGAGCTGAAGAGCCCAGGCTCCTCCCCACTGCAAATGATGCAAACTTCTAAACTTCCCATAGCTCCACCCCATCCTCCCAGTGTGCAGGCCGGTTGGAGATTCTCCGGGGAACCTCCGCCTTATCTACCTCCTGCATCTATCAGTATGAGGATACAAAGGCATAAGAATTATACAGTGGACTTCGGGGACTGGGGGAGGAAAGTGTGGGAGGGGGTTGAGTGATAAAAGACTACACACTGTGTACAATGCACACTTCTCAGGTGATGGGTGCACCAGGATCTCAGAAATCACTACTAAAGAATGTATTCATGTAATCAAACACCACCTGTTTCCCCCAAAAAACCTATTGAAATTAAAAATAAATAAATACAAAAGTAAGCAAAAGATTCGAATAGACATTTCTAAAAGAAGATTTGCAAATGGCAAATCTTGAATACCACAATTTTAAAAAGGAAAAAGAAAGCAATGTAGACAGGAAGAGCATTAACAGTTCTCCGGGAACTTTACACAAAGGATACAATTTTTAATATGTTTACATTAATAAAATTTTCCCTATAGACGTATAACCTAGGGAAGACTGGGCTTCTCTTTTGATATTGCAACTCTTTATCTTAAAGAACAAACTTTTGTGATTTCTAGTGGCTTTCTGAGAAATGTCAAAGATAGTTTTATTTATTTTTCTTTTTTTCTGGGCCTGTGGACTTTGTAGATAAGTACAAAATAATTTTACATTCCCTGAAATTTTTTTTAACTTATTGTATGTTTGGGATCAAATGTTGAGTTATCAGAGGAAACTTAGACATGTCATTTAAATAGGACCATGGATACTTGAGAAATAATTTTTGATTGTCTAATCAAAATGATAATGAAATATTTTTTTAAAAAGCATGAAAGGTAATACAGTTGTTAAGAAGTGAGCAACTTTTGTTCTTTGGGGTTTTTTCCTTAAATACCCAAATACATAATAAAGTTAACATATAGGAGAGAAAATTAATCTGGTAAGACACAGAATCTCTGCTATCTAGGCAGATGATGTAGATCATAGGTAAAGGCATTAATCACCAAACCAGCCAAAAAAACCATCAAAATTAAGTGAACTTTGTTGATATGTTAACACATTTATTTTTTCCTTTTTTGACACAAAGTCTCACTCTTTTTGCCCAGGCTGGAGTGCAGGACACAATCTCGGCTCACTGCAAACTCCACCTCTGGGGTTCAAGTGACTCTCCTGCCTCAGCCTCCTGAGTAGCTGGGATTACAAGTACGCACTACCACACCTGGAAATTTTTGTATTATTAGTAGAGACAGGGTTTCATATGTTGGCCAGGCTGGTCTCAAACTCCTGACCTCATGATCCAGCCACCTAGGCCTCCCAAAGTGCTCGGATTACAGACGTGAGCCACTGTGCCCAGCTGAGAAAATATATTCTTAAATGAACCAGTTTTATAAATATATTATAACTGTTAGTATTTTCATAGATAAAAAATAGTCTGCTACTCTAAATGCCATTTTAGGAAATCCTATGAGACTTATTGGTGACTCTTCTAGATTCACTTGGCATTATAAATTCCCAGGGAACAACTTGGTCTAATCAACTATCATCTATCATCTTTCACCTTAATTATTTCAGTGGCTGGTCTCATCAGTTCCACCCTTGCCTCCCTTCAATTCAGTCTTCAACCCACAGCCAGAGTCGACTTTTTAAAATAAAGTAAATCATGTCACTTCTCTACTTGAACCCTTCAATGATTCTCATCACATTCATTGTTACCAAAACTCCTTGACATGTTCTGCTAAATTCTGTATAATCTGGCTTCTCCCTTATTTTTAGGCTCTTCTCTTACCATTTCTCTCTTGTGCTTTATTGCTTACTAAACTCCATATAGCTTTTTCTTTCCTCAGGGAATTTGCTGTCCCCATTACTTAAAATGTTCTTAAACCCACTCTTTGCCTGGCTAACTCCTGTACATTCTTTCTGTTCTGGTTTATCTCTTTCTCACAGAAGGAATTCTGTGATCCGCACTGCCCACCTAAATTATGCCTGCAGTTATTCTCTATCATTGCACCTTGTTATTTTCCTTTATAGCACTTATAGTTACAATTATATACTTATTCATGTGTTTACTTAATCTGTAGAACTGTAGGTCGGAAGATCCATGAGGACACGAGTCACATTTCTTTTATTCATATGGTCTATCCAGCACCTAGCACAGGTTGGCACACAGTATAGACTATATAAATTTTGGTAAATATATCCCATGAAAATATATGATGCATCATTCATCTTGATGGAATCGATGTCTATTAACTAAATTCTTAAGACTGACATTTTAAAAAGAGATATATTTCGCCATGCCCATGATGTATAAGAATTGTTCCATGGCCAGGAACAGTGGCTTACACCTGTAATCTCAGCCACTTGGGAGGCTGAGGTGGGGGGATTGCTTGAAGCCAAGAGTTCAAGACCAGCCTGGGCAACATAGTGAAACCCTGTCTCTACAAAAAGTAAATTTAGCTGGGTGTGGTGGTGTGCACCTGTTGTCCTAGCTATTTGGGAGGCTGAGGTGGGAGAATTGTGTGAGCCCAGGAGTTTGAGACTACAGTGAGCTGTGATCACACCAATGGATCTCCAACCTGGATGACAGAGCAAGGCCTATTTCACAGAAAGGAAAAAAGAAACTTTCATAAAATAGACAAGTAGTCACCATATTCTGTTCCTATAGTAAGTAAATATATTAAGTGACTATAGTAATGATAATAGAGAATCATTTTTGAATGCTAACCATAAAACCTTCTTCTATGCATTTTATAAGTGCCATAAGAAATTAATACTGGCATGCAGATTTCAGCAAGAGTATACCTTTTTATTTTCCTAAAAGGCAATTACACAGGAAACCAAATAATAATAAGTATGGATTACTACCATTGAGAGCAACAAAAATTCTGAAATTTTTAAAGCAATGAAAGAATAACTTTAGTAAGTATAAATATTCCTTGTAAAAAAACAAGCTTATATGAATATTTAAATTTTTAAGTTTATAAAAAAGATCTCTTGATAGTCATACTTCATATGTTTGCCATCTAAGTGGTTTTTCATTATAAATATTAATCATGAATTTTTGTAGATTTTTGTATTATGAATTTTTATTTAAATTTAGATATTCACATTTTTTGTTAAATTTCATTTTGTTGGATTCAGCCCATCAGTCTACTAAGAGGTCCTTTTAAAATTTATATCAGCTGTCTAGTATATTACTTGTCTTTTGTAGCTTCTGTCACCAGCAAATATGTTAAGCATGCTTTCATTCAAGTCACTGATAAAACTCTTTTTTAGGCTAGGCCATTTCACATACTACCAGAAACCCTGCTGGTTGTAATTGCTTAACTAACATATTTCTATTTCAACACATCAAAACCTACAGACCTACTTTCTCTGTCGACAAGGCATTTATGCGTGACTTATCAAATACCTTAATGAACTCAAGATACATTGCACTGACAAGTTTTGGGAGGTTGTTTGTTTGTTTAGATAGGGTCTCACTCTATTGCTCAGGCAGGAGTGCAATGGCACAGTCACTGTATCCACCACCTCCTGGGCTCAAGCAATCCTCCTGCCTCAGCCTCCTAAGTAGCTGGGACCATGGGGACAGTTTTTTCTGTAATAAAACTTGTTAACATTTAATTATAACCTCTGAAGGATCAGTATTAGAAGCTCTGAGAAGACATATGATATATATTTTCTGAAATAACCCATTTAGGTATTATATATAATCAATCTGTTTTGTTCTTGTTTTTGTTTTTCTTTCTAAGACAGAGTTTTTCTCTCTGGCTCAGGCTGGAGTGCAGTGGCACAATCTCAGCTCACTCAACTTTCACCTCCTGGATTTAAGCAATTCTCTTGCCTCAGCCTCCCGAGTAGTTGGGATTACAGGCACATGCAATCACACCCAGCTAATTTTTGTATTTTTAGTAGAGACAGGGTTTCACCATGTTAGCCAGGCTGGTCTCGAACTGGCTGGTCTCAAACTCCTGACCTCATGATCTGCCTGCCTCGACCTCCCAAAATACTGGGATTATAGGTGTGAGTCACCGTGCCCAGCCTGTAATCAATCATCATTGTTAGTTCAGGTGCTGTATCACACACCTGGATCTCAAATAGGATTTATAGAAAATGCAGCCTACCTTAATGATCTCTAAAAAGAGAAGTTGGAAAGAAAGGGTGCACACTTTGGACTTGGCCACCAAGCTGGTCAGGGGATCCATAGAGACTGACAAATTATGGATATTGAAACTGTACTTCTTTGTACATGATTGCTTTGGGAGACTCACTCTGATTATTGTAAATTTGCTCACTAGCTACCCAACATTAAATTCAAATAACAGAGAATTTCTATTGTACAGCCTTGTAACTTTGCTTTAAGTTTAAACTTTTCTTTAAAATAAAATTTTAAGTGGCAAAAATAATTATTAGAAGAGAAAATGTGTGCTTATGTATGAATATTCTTGGCATCAAATATAAATTTGTATGTTTACTTTATTGGCATTCATACTGCCATTTCAAAGGACTACAGCATTCAAAAGGGGAAACAATATTTTGACTATGTATTCTGATTTTTATAATATAACTCTCCATTTCTTCTTCTAAAAGTGTCTGCCCAACCAGTGAAATTAGCTTTAGGACAGAAAAAAAAAAAACATAGATAAAGAATCAACACAGTTCCTAGGAAAATTATGTGTTCTCATTACAGTTTTCCTTAATGAGGAAAATTCTGTTATTTAATATTTCACAGTCAAAATTACATTGCATGTCTAAAGAAAGTTTGAGATTATCTGGGACAAATTGTTTCCTCCATGTTATGAGTTGCATAAGATAGTAGAAATAGATTACTTCTCTAAAAGTAGGAATGTTACTTCTTTTGTGAGTGATTTGGCATTTTTCCTTCTCATTTGTTCTGATTTAACTCACTACAAATTCTACTTGCTCAAGGTAGATCCTCACTACTCCATGGCAAGCCTTTGGTTCATCTCTCTTACTGACAACCTTATATACATTGCCAAATTGCAATTTTCGGACCTTTGCTCTTGACTCAATTTCCCCTATTTTCTCCTCTTCTTGTTATATTAAAATAAAGGCCATCAGAGCTAAATTATTTGTTCCTTCTATTTAAAACAATTTTCCTGAATTAATATTTTGCTCTATTCCTTCTATCTCAAAAAACTGCTTGTAATTCTCAGTTAGTGGCTGCTTCTACTTCTTTATTATTAGATATCATCTATGTACGAGACACTGTATTCATTCCTTATTTCTCCCTAGTTGTTGAGTATGTTGGCCACTTATTTTCTGAAACAGTCCCCCACCATGGTTTTCATTACTGAAATGTTTTAATTAGGCAAGTAACACATGAGTACACACTCACTAAAAAGAGAAAATGAAACATAGATAAGATTAATATCCTTTTTGAACCACCCTCTCATTCATTTTTATTTACCCTCACACTCCCCCAAAAGTAAACATTTTTATTATTTTGAAGGGTATCCTTCAAAAGTTTTCTGTACTTTTCTGTAAAAACATAGGAAATAAAATCCTAAGGTTTTTGTTAGTTTGTTGTTTTTTTGTTTTGAGATGGAGTTTCACTCTTGTTGCCCAGGCTAGAGTGCAGTGGCTAACTGCAGCCTCCCCCTCTCAGGATCAAGCGATTCTCCTGCCTCAGCCTACTGAGTAGCTGGCATTACAGGCACCTGCCACCACGCCCAGCTAATTTTTTGTATTTTTAGTAGAAACGGGATTTCATCATGTTGGTCAGGCTGGTCTCGAATTCCTGACCTCAGGTGATCCACCCACCTCGGCCTCCCAAAGTACAGTTTTTAAGTGGTGTACGTGTGTTTAATTAAGAAAGGGATAAAGGGCCAGGCACAGTGGCTCAACACCTGTAAACCCAGCACTTTGGGGGCCGAGGCAGGCAGATCACAAGGTCAGGACATCAAGACCATCCTGGCCAACATGGTGAAACCCCGTCTCTACTAAAATACAAAAATTAGCTGGGCATGGTGGTGCATGCCTATAGTCCCAGCTACTCAGGAGACTGAAGCAGGGGAATCGCTTGAACCTGGGAGGCAGAAGTTGCAGTAAGCCAAGATCGTGCCACTGCACTCCAGCCTGGCAACAGAACAAAACTCTGTCTCAAAAAAAAAAAAAGGAAGGGACAAAGAAACTTCCAAGCTTCTTCTAAAATTTATATAGATAGAATTGCAAAAGGCAAAAAAAACCAACCAAAATAGTATTGAACAAGAAAAAGAGCAAAGTTGCAAAGGGCAAAAAAAAACAACCAAAATAGTATTGAACAAGAAAAAGAGCAAAGTGGGAAGATGTGCTCTAACAAATATCAAGATTTAGTATAATGATATGATTAAAGTAACTTCTTAATGGTGCCAGAATTAATATTTAGACCAATGGAACAGAATTTAAAGCCCAAAACACACCAACACACATATTGTCACTTAGTATATGATAATTTATAGTGCAGAATTATAGAGAAGTTATTTTTTCAATAAATGATGCTGGGACAACAGGCTATTTATATGAAAATAAGTGAAATTGGACACCCTATCTCACAGTATACAAAAATCAACTCCAGGTGTATTAGAGATCCAAACAGGAAAGAGGAAACTATAAAGCTTTTATAGATTTTTACAGAACAATGATTTTATTATGCTGGATTAAGAAAGGATTTCTTAATTGAATTAAAGTAAAATTCACATAACATAAAATTCACCATTCTAATCATTTTAAAGTGTGTGATTCAGTGACTTTTACTACATTCACAGTGTTGCACAACAATTTTATCCAATTCCAGAAAATTTTATCACCACCGCCCCCAAAAAAACACCTTACTCATTAAACAGTCTATTCTCCATTCCCTTTGCCCCCAGCCCCTGACAACCATTAATTGGCTGTCTCTGTAGGTTTACTTATTTTGGACATAACATACAATTGCAATCATACAATATGTAACTCTTTATGTCTAGCTTCTGTCACTAAATAAACAATGTTTTCAAGGTTATCCGTGTTGTAGCATGTATCAGTACTCCTTTTTATGGCTGCACAATATTCCATTGTAAGGTATACCACATTTAGTTTATCCATTTATTAGCTGATGGTCATTTGGGTTGTGTGTACTTTTTGATTATTAAAATCATGGTGTTATGCACATTCATGTATGTTTTTATTTGAACACCTGTTTTCAGTTCTCTTGAATATACACCTTGGAGTGGAATTTGTTGTCATATGATAATTCTATGTTAACTGTTAAGGAAGTGCCAAACTATTATCCACAGAGCTGCATCGTTTTACATACCCAACAGCAATGTATGAGGGTTCCAGTTTCTCTATATCCCTGCCAGCATTTGCTTTTTTTCTTCTTTTTTGTTTTTGAGACAGAGTCTCGCACTGTCGCCCGGGCTGGTGTGCAGTGGCCCAATCTTGGCTCACTGCAACCTCAGCCTCCCGGGTTCAAGTGATTCTCCTGCCTCAGCCTCTCAAGTAGCTAGGATTACAGGTGCCCGGCACCACGCCTGACTAATTTTTTGTATTTTTAGTAGAGAAGGGGTTTCACTATGTTTGCCAGGCCGGTCTCGAACTCCTGACCTTGTGATCTTCCACCCTTGGCCCCCTAAAGTGCTGGGATTACAGGTGTGAGCCACTGCACTGGGCCTTCATTTTTTCTTAATTCTTATCATCTGAATGGGTGTGAAATGGCATCTCATTGTGGTTTTGATTTGCATTTTCCCTAATGACTAAGGATGCTGAACATCTTTTCATATACTTGTTGATGATTTGTGTAGCTTCTTTGGAAAAATGTTTATTCACACCTTTTGCCCATTTTCAAGTGGGTTGTTGGTCTTTTTATTACTGAGTTGGAAGAGTTCTTTACATATGTTCTGGATGCTGGACTCTTATCAGAGATACGATTTGCAAATATTTCCTCCCTTTCTGTATTTGTCTTTCACTGTCTTGATAATGTCCTTTGCACAAAAGATTTTAAGTTTAATGAAGTCCAGTTAATCTAATTTTTCTGTTGTTGCTTGTACTTTTGGTGTCGTATCTAAAAATCCATCACCAAAGTCATGAAGATTTACCTTTATGTTTTCTTCTTAGAATTTTATAGTTGAGCTCTTATAATACAATTAGGTATTTGATCCATTTTGACTTAATTTTTGTGTATGGTGTAAGGCAAGGCTTCAACTTCATTCTTTTGCATATGGATATGCAGTTGTTCTAGCATAATTTATTGAAAGACTGTTCTTCCCAATTAATTGCCTTGGCACTCTTGTCTCAAATCAATTAAGTATAAAGTTAAGAGTGCTTATTTCTGGACCCTCAATTCTTTTCCATGAACCTATGTTTGCCTTATCCCAGTACCACACTGTTTTGATTACATAGCTTTGAAGTAAGTTTAGAAAGCAGGAATTAGCCTGGCACGCTGGCTCACACCTGTAATCCCAGTATTTTGGGAGGCCGAGGTGGGCAGATCACTTGAGGTCAGGCGTTTGAGACCACTTTGGCCAAAATGGTGAAACCCTGTCCCTACTAAAAATACAAAAAAAGTAGCTGGGCATAGTGGTGGGTGCCTGTAATCCCAGCTACTTGGGAGGCTGAGACAGGAGAATCGCTTGAACCCAGGAGGTGGAGGTTGCAGTGAGCCAAGACGCTGTGATTGCATGCGAGCCTGGGCAACAAGAGCAAAACTCCGTCTCAAAAAAAAAAAGAAAGCAGGAATTATGAATCCTCCAACTTTCTTTGTCTTTTTCAAGATTGTTTTAGCTATTAGGTTCCTTGAGATTCCATATGAATTTCAGGATAGGTTTTTCTATTTCTGCAAAACACACCAGTGGGATTTGACAGTGATTGCATGGAATCTGTAGATAGCTTTGGGCAGTATTACCATGTTAACAATCTTAAGTATTGCATTCAATTAACACATATGTCTTTCTATTTATTTGCCTTTAATTTCTTTCAGCAATGTTTTGTAATTTTCGATATGCAGGTTTTATAATTTCTTGGTTAAATTTACTCTGCATCTTTTATTCTCTTTGATGCTATTGTAAGTGGAATTGTTTTCTTAATTTTATTTTTGAATGTTTCAGTATTGGTATATAGAAATACAACTGATTTTTGTGTGTTCTTCATGTATTCTACCACTTCGCTAAATTTGTTTATTAGTTCTACTTGTTCTTTTTGTGGATGTTTTAGGAATATGTATATATATAAGTCCATGTCATCTGTGAATATAGTTCTACTTCCTTTCCAGTTTGAAGCCTTTTATTTCTATTTCTTGCCGAATTTCCCTGGCTAGAACTTTGAGTACAGTGTTAAGTAGAATTGGCCTGAGTAGACATCTTTTTTCCTGAATTTAGGGGAAGTTTTCAGTCTCATTATTAAGGAGGATGTTAGCTGTGGGTTTTGTATAGATGCCTCTATCAAATTCAGGAAGTTTCCTTATATTCCTAGTTTTCCGAGTGTTTTATCCTGAAAGGGTATTGCATCAAATGCTTGTTCTACATTAACGGAGATGATCATTTGTGAAGTTTTTTTCCCCTTCATTCCGTTAACATGGTGTATTTCATTGACTTATTATCTTATGGTGAGCCACTCTTACATTTTTGGAATAAATCTTATTTGGTCTTGATGTATAATCGTTTTAGTATACTATTTGTTGTTTCCTAGTATTTTGTTAAGGATACTTGCATCTATATTAATAAAGGATATTAGCCTGTAGTTTTTTTGTTCTTATGATGTCATTGTCTTTAGTGTCAGGGTAATATGGCAACTTAAAATGAGCTAAGAAATGTTCCCTCCTCATATTTTGTAGAAGAGTTGGTAAATAATTTTTGTTAATTCTTCTTTAAACATTTAATAGAATTCCTTAATGAGGCCATCTGGTCCTGGGCTTTTCCTTGTTGAAAGTATTTTTATGTACTGATTCAACCTTTTTAGTGGTTCTATTCAGAGTTTCTGTTTCTTCTTGAGTTGGTTTTGGCAGTGTCTGTGTTTCTAAATATTTATCTGTTTTATCTAGGTCATGCAACTTGTTGGCATACAGTTGTTCCTAGTATTTAATTATTATGAAATAATCATCTGGTAGTCATTTCATTTCGGTAAGCTCAACAGCAATGTTCCTACTTTCATTCCTGATTTTAGTAATTTGAATCTTTTTCTCTTTTTGTCAGCCTACTTAAAGATTTGTTAATTTTGTTGATACTTTTTTTTTTATTATACTTTAAGTTCTAGGGTACATGTGCACAATGTGCAGGTTTGTTACATATGTATACGTGTGCCATGTTGGTGTGCTGCACCCATTAACTGGTCATTTACATTAGGTGTATCTCCTAATGCTATCCCTCCCCCCTCCTCCCACCCTATGACGGGCCACGGTGTGTGATGTTCCCCTTCCTGTGTCCAAGTGTTCTCATTGTTCAATTCCCACCTATGAGTGAGAACATGTGGTGTTTGGTTTTTTGTCCCTGCGATAGTTTGCTGAGAATGATGGTTTCCAGCTTCATCCATGTCCCTACAAAGGACATGAACTCATCCTTTTTTATGGCTGCATAGTATTCCATGGTGTATATGTGCCACATTTTCTTAATCCAGTCTATCATTGATGGACATTTGGGTTGGTTCCAAGTCTTTGCTATTGTGAATAGTGCCACAGTAATTTTGTTGATACTTTTAAAGGACCGACTTTGGTTTTGTTGATTCTTTCAGTGTTTTTATGTTCTCTATTTATCTCCACTATAATTCCTATTATTTTCTTTTGTTTGCTTTGGGTTTAGTTTATACTTTATAGTTTCTTAGGGTGGAAGATTAGTGTATTGATACGAAATCTTTCTTCTTTTTAAAAATAGATGTTTACAGCTATAAGTTTCCCTCTGAACACTGTTTCTCTGCATCACTTGAATTTTCATGTTATGTTTTCCTTTTTATTTTTCTCAAATTATTTTCTTATTTCCTTTGTGATTTCCTCTTTGACCCATTGGTTATTTAAAAATGTGTTTAATTTCCACATACTTGTAAATTTCTCACATTTCTTTCTTTCTTTTTTTTTTTTTTTTTTTTTTTTTTGAGATGGAGTCTCGCTCTGTCTCCTAGGCTGGAGTGCAGTGGCACAATCTTGGCTCACTGAAACCTCCACCTCCTGGGTTCAAGCGATTCTCCTACCTCAGCCTCCCAGGTAGCTGGGATTACAGGCATATGTCACCACACCCAGTTAATTTTTGTATTTTTAGTAGAGATGGGGTTTTGCCATGTTGACCAGACTGGTCTTGAGCTGCTGACCTCAGGTGATCCACCCACCTAGGCCTCTCAAATTGTTAGGATTACAGGCATGAGCCACCGCACCCGGCCCCAAATTTCTTTCTGTTACTGATTTTTAATTTCCTTCCATTATGGTCAGAAAAAATACACTGTAAGGTTTCAATCTTTTTAAATTTTGTGAGATCTATTTTGTGGCCTAATATATATGGTATATCCTCATGTTCACTTGACAAAAATGTGTTTTCTGCTGGTATCAGATACAGTGTTCCTATATGGCTGTTAAGTCTAGTTGGTTTATAGTGTTGTTCAGCCCTTCTATTGAAGGGGTCCCCAAGCCCCAGGCCAAGGACTGATACCGGTCCATGACCTGTTAGGAACCGGCCTGCACAGTGGGAGGTGAGCAGCAGCAGGCAAGCAAGCATTACTGCTGAGCTCTACCTCCTCTGAGATCAGCGACAACATTAGATTCTCATAGGAGCGTGAATGCAAGGGATCTAGGTTGTGTGCTCCTCATGAGAATTTAGCTAATCCCTGATGATCTGAGGTGGAACAGTTTTATCCAAACCATCCCCACCGCCCCCCAGTCTGTAGAAAAATTGTCTTCCATGAAAGCAGTCTTTGGTGTCCAAAACATTGAGGACCGCTGTTCTATTGTACTTGTTGATCTAGTTATTCTATTATTAAAAGTGGAATATTGCAGTCTCCAACTCTTATTTTTGAAGTTTTTCTCTCTTCATTATTATCAGTTTTTGCTTTATGTATTTTTTTAATAATTGTTATGTCTTCTTGATTAACTGACCTTTTTATCATTATGTAATGTCTTTTTTGTCTCTTATAACAGTTTTGGTTTTAAAGTTGATTTTGTCTGATATTACTGTAGCTTCTCTAGCTGTCTTCTGGCTACAGCTTCCACAGAATATCTTTTTCCATTCCTTCACCTTCAACTTATTTGCATCTTTGGATCTAATTTGAATCTCTTGTAGATAGCACAGACAATCATACTCCACTTAACAACAGAGATATGTTCTGAGAAATGCATTGTTCAGTGATTTTGTTTTTATGCGAATGTCATAGAGTGAGTATAATTACACAAATCTAGATGGTATAACCAACTACACACCTAGGCCAAATGGTATAGCCTGTTGTTCCTAGTCCTAGGCTGCAAACCTGTACAGCATGTTACTGTAATGAATACCGTAAGCAACTGTAACATAATGGTAAGTATTTGTGTTTTGAAACATATCTAAACATAGAAAAGGTACCAGAAAAATATAGTATTATAATATTATGGGACCACTGTTGTATGTGTCATCTGTTGTCTATCAAAATGTCATTATGCAATGCATGATTCTAGTTGGATTATAGTATTTTTAATTCATTCTGCCAGTTTCCATCTTTGAATTGGATAGTTTATGTAAATTTAATGCAATTACTATGAAGAAGGGTTTCTTCCATTTTGCTATTTTTATATGTATTATATCATTTTTGTTTTTTATCTCCTCTATTACTTCCTTTTTTCTTTTTTTTTTTTTATTATACTTTAGGTTTTGGGGTACATGTGCACAATGTGCAGGTTTGTTACATATGTATCCATGTGCCACGTTGATTTCCTGCACCCATTAACTCGTCATTTAGCATTAGGTATATCTCCTAATGCTGTCCCTCCCCCCTCCCCCAACCCCACAACAGTCCCCGGAGTGTGATGTTCCCCTTCCTGTGTCCATGAGTTCTCATTGTTCAATTCCCACCTATGAGTGAGAACATGCGGTGTTTCGTTTTTTGTCCTTGCGATAGTTTACTGAGAATGATGTTTTCCAGTTTCATCCATGTCCCTACAAAGGATATGAACTCATCCTTTTTTATGGCTGCATAGTATTCCATGGTGTATATGTGCCACATTTTCTTAATCCAGTCTATCGTTGTTGGACATTTGGGTTGGCTCCAACTCTTTGCTATTGTGAATAGTGCGGCAATAAACATACGTGTGCATGTGTCTTTATAGCAGCATGATTTATAGTCCTTTGGGTATATACCCAGTAATGGGATGGCTGGGTCAAATGGTATTTCTAGTTCTAGATCCCTGAGGAATCACCACACTGACTTCCACAATGGTTGAACTAGTTTACAGTCCCACCAACAGTGTAAAAGTGTTCCTGTTTCTCCACATCCTCTCCAGCACCTGTTGTTTCCTGATTTTTTAATGATGGCCATTCTAACTGGTGTGAGATGGTATCTCACTGTGGTTTTGATTTGCATTTCTCTGATGGCCAGTGATGATGAGCATTTCTTCATGTGTTTTTTGGCTGCATAAATGTCTTCTTTTGAGAAGTGTCTGTTCATGTCCTTTGCCCACTTTTTGATGGGGTTGTTTGTTTTTTTCTTGTAAATATGTTTGAGTTCATTGTAGATTCTGGATATTAGCCCTTTGTCAGATGAGTAGGTTGCAAAAATTTTCTCCCATTCTGTAGGTTGACTGTTCACTCTGATGGTAGTTTCTTTTGCTGTGCAGAAGCTCTTTAGTTTAATGAGATCCCATTTGTCAATTTTGGCTTTTGTTGCCATTGCTTTTGGTGTTTTAGACATGAAGTCCTTGCCCACGCCTATGTCCTGAATGGTATGGCCTAGGTTTTCTTGTAGGATTTTAATGGTTTTAGGTCTAACATTTAAGTCTTTAATCCATCTTGAATTAATCTTTGTATAAGGTGTAAGGAAGGGATCCAGTTGCAGCTTTCTACGTATGGCTAGCCAGTTTTCCCAGCACCATTTATTAAATAGGGAATCCTTTCCCCATTTCTTGTTTTTGTCAGGTTTGTCAAAGATCAGATAGTTGCAGATATGCGGCATCGTTTCTGAGGGCTCTGTTCTGTTCCATTGATCTATGTCTCTGTTGTGGTACCAGTACCATGCTGTTTTAGTTACTGTAGCCTTGTAGTATAGTTTGAAGTCAGGGAGGGTGATGCCTCCAGCTTTGTTCTTTTGGCTTAGGATTGACTTGGCGATGCGGGCTCTTTTTTGGTTCCATATGAACTTTAAAGTAGTTTTTTCCAATTCTGTGAAGAAAGTCATTGGTAGCTTGATGGGGATGGCATTGAATCTATAAATTACCCTGGGCAGTATGGCCATTTTCACGATATTGATTCTTCCAACCCATGAGCATGGAATGTTCTTCCATTTGTTTGTATCCTCTTTTATTTCATTGAGCAGTGGTTTGTAGTTCTCCTTGAAGAGGTCCTTTACATCCCTTGTACGTTGGATTCCTAGGCATTTTATTCTCTTTGAAGCAATTGTGAATGGGAGTTCACTCATGATTTGGCTCTCTGTTTGTCTGTGATTGGTGTACAAGAACGCTTGTGATTTTTGTACATTGATTTTGTATCCTGAGACTTTGCTGAAGTTGCTAATCAGCTTAAGGAGATTTTGGGCTGAGACGATGGGGTTTTCTAGATATACAATCATGTCATCTGCAAACAGGGACAAATTGACTTCCTCTTTTCCTAATTGAATACCCTTTATTTCCTTCCCCTGCCTGATTGCCCTGGCCAGAACTTCCAGCACTATGTTGAATAGGAGCGGTGAGAGAGGGCATCCCTGTCTTGTGCCAGTTTTCCGAGGGAATGCTTCCAGTTTTTGCCCATTCAGTATGATATTGGCTGTGGGTTTGTCGTAGATAGATCTTATTATTTTGAGATACGTCCCATCAATACCTAATTTATTGAGAGTTTTTAGCATGAAGGGTTGTTGAATTTTGTCAAAGGCCTTTTCTGCATCTATTGAGATAATCATGTGGTTTTTGTCTTTGGTTCTGTTTATATGCTGGATTACATTTATTGATTTGCGTATGTTGAAGCAGCCTTGCATCCCAGGGATGAAGCCCACTTGATCATGGTGGATAAGCTTTTTGATGTGCTGCTGGATTCGGTTTGCCAGTATTTTATTGAGGATTTTTGCATCAATGTTCATCAAGGATATTGGTCTGAAATTCTCTCTTTTGGTTATGTCTCTGCCAGGCTTTGGTATCAGGACGATGCTGGCTTCATAAAATGTGTTAGGGAGGATTCCCTCTTTTTCTATCGATTGGAATAGTTTCAGAAGGAATGGTACCAGTTCCTCCTTGTACCTCTGGTAGAATTCGGCTGTGAATCCATCAGGTCCTGGACTCTTTTTGGTTGGTAAGCTATTGATTATTGTCACAATTTCAGAACCTGTTATTAGTCTATTCAGAGATTCAACTTCTTCCTGATTTAGTCTTGGGAGGGTGTATTTGTTGAGGAATTTATCCATTTCTTCTAGATTTTCTAGTTTATTTGTGTAGAGGTGTTTGTAGTATTCTCTGATGGTAGATTGTGTTTCTGTGGAATTGGTGGTGATATCCCCTTTTTCATTTTTTATTGCATCTATTTGATTCTTCTCTCTTTTCTTCTTTATTAGTCTTGCTAGTGGTCTATCAATTTTGTTGATCTTTTCAAAAAACCAGCTCCTGGATTCATTAATTTTTTGAAGGGTTTTTTGTGTCTCTATTTCCTTCAGTTCTGCTCTGATTTTAGTTATTTCTAGCCTTCTGCTAGCTTTTGAATGTGTTTGCTCTTGCTTTTCTAGTTCTTTTAATTGTGATGTTAGGGTGTCAATTTTGGATCTTTCCTGCTTTCTCTTGTGGGCATTTAGTGCTATAAATTTCCCTCTACACACTGCTTTGAACATGTCCCAGAGATTCTGGTATGTTGCGTCTTTGTTCTCGTTGGTTTCAAAGAACATCTTTATTTCTGCCTTCATTTCATTATGTACCCAATAGTCATTCAGGAGCAGGTTGTTCAGTTTCCATGTAGTTGAGCGGTTTTGACTGAGTTTCTTAATCCTGAGTTCTAGTTTGATTGCACTGTGGTCTGAGAGACAGTTTGTTATAATTTCTATTCTTTTACATTTGCTGAGGAGAGCTTTACTTCCAACTATGTGGTCAATTTTGGAATAGGTGTGGTGTGGTGCTGAAAAAATGTATATTCTGTTGATTTGGGGTGGAGAGTTCTGTAGATGTCTATTAGGTCCACTTTGTGTAGAGCTGAGTTCAATTCCTGGATATCCTTGTTAACTTTCTGTCTCGTTGATCTGTCTAATGTTGACAGTGGGGTGTTAAAATCTCCCATTATTATTATGTGGGAGTTTAAGTCCCTTTGTAGGTCGCTCAGGACTTGCTTTATGAATCTGGGTGCTCCTGTGTTGGGTGCATATATATTTAGGATAGTTAGCTCTTCTTGTTGAATTGATCCCTTTACCATTATGTAATGGCCTTCTTTGTCTCTTTTGATCTTTGTTGGTTTAAAGTCTATTTTATCAGAGACTAGGATTGCAACCCCTGCCTTTTTTTGTTTTCCAGTTGCTTGATAGATCTTCCTCCATCCTTTTATTTTGAGTCTATGTGTGTCTCTGCACGTGAGATGGGTTTCCTGAATACAGCACACTGATGGGTCCTGACTCCTTATCCAGTTTGCCAGTCTGTGTCTTTTAATTGGAGCATTTAGCCCATTTACATTTAACGTTAATATTGTTATGTGTGAATCTGATCCTGTCATTATGATGTTAGTTGGTTATTTTGCTCGTTAGTTGATGCAGTTTCTTCCTAACCTCGATAGTCTTTACAATTTGGCATGTTTTTGCAGTGGCTGGTACCGGTTGTTCCTTTCCATGTTTAGTGCTTCCTTCAGGAGCTCTTTTAGGGCAGGCCTGGTGTTGACAAAATCACTCAGCGTTTGCTTGTCTGTAAAGTATTTTATTTCTCCTTCACTTATGAAGCTTAGTTTGGCGGGATATGAAATTCTGGGTTGAAAGTTCTTTTCTTTAAGAATGTTGAATATCGGCCCCCACTCTCTTCTAGCTTGTAGAGTTTCTGCCGAGAGATCAGCTGTTAGTCTGATGGGCTTCCCTTTGTGGGTAACTCGACCTTTCTCTCTGGCTGCCCTTAACATTTTTTCCTTCATTTCAACTTTGGTGAATCTGACAATTATGTGTCTTGGAGTTGCTCTTCTCGAGGAGTATCTTTTCAGCGTTCTCTGTATTTCCTGAATCTGAATGTTGGCCTGCCTTGCTAGATTGGGGAAGTTCTCCTGGATAATATCTTGCAGAGTGTTTTCCAACTTGGTTCCATTCTCCCCATCATTTTCAGGTACACCAATCAGACCTAGGTTTGGTCTTTTCACATAGTCCCAAATTTCTTGGAGGCTTTGTTCATTTCTTTTTATTCTTTTTTCTCTAAACTTCCCTTCTCTCTTCATTTCATTCATTTCATCTTCCATCAGCGATACCCTTTCTTCCAGTTGATCGCATCTGCTACTGAGGCTTCTGCAATCTTCGCGTAGTTCTCGAAACTTGGCTTTCAGCTCCATCAGCTCCTTTAAGCCCTTCTCTCCATTGGTTATTCTAGTTATCCATTCTTCTAATTTTTTTTCAAACTTTTTAACTTCTTTGCTATCGTTTTGAATTTCCTCCCGTATCTCAGCGTAGTTTGATCGTCTGAAGCCTTCTTCTCTCAACTCGTCAAAGTCATCCTCTATCCAGCTTTGTTCCGTTGCTGATGAGGAACTGCGTTCCTTTGTAGGAGGAGAGGTGCTCTGCTTTTTAGAGTTTCCAGCTTTTCTGCTCTGTTTTTTCCCCATCTTTGTGGTTTTATCTACTTTTGGTCTTTGATGATGGTGATGCACAGATGGGTTTTTGGTGTGGATATCCTTTCTGTTTGTTAGTTTTCCTTCTACCAGACAGGACCCTCAGCTGCAGGTCTGTTGGAGTTTACTAGAGGTCCACTCCAGACCCTGTTCGGCTGGGTGTCAGCAGCGGTGGCTGCAGAACAGCGGATTTTCGTGAGACCACAAATTCAGCTGTCTGATAGTTCCTCTGGAAGTTTTGTCTCAGAGGAGTACCCGGCCAAGTGAGGTGTCAGTCTGTCCCTACTGGGGGGGTGCCTCCCAGTTAGGCTGCTCAGGGGTGAGGGACCCACTTTAGGAGGCAGTCTGTCTGTTCTCAGATCTCCAGCTGCGTGCTGGGAGAACCACTACTCTCTTCAAAGCTGTCAGTCAGACAGGGACATTTAATTCTGAGGAGGTTCCTGCTGAGTTTTTGTTTGTCTGTGCCCTGCCCCCAGAGGTGGAGCCTACAGAGGCAGGCAGGCCTCCTTGAGCTGTGGTGGGCTCCACCCAGTTCGAGCTTCCTGGCTGCTTTGTTTACCTAAGCAAGCCTGGGCAATGGCGGGCGCCCCTCCCCCAGCCTCGCTGCCGCCTTGCAGATTGATCTCAGACTGCTGTGCTAGCAATCAGCGAGACTCTGTGGGCATAGGACCCTCCGAGCCAGGTGTGGGACACAGTCTCCTAGTGTGCCGTTTTCCAGGCCCGTTGGAAAAGTGCAGTATTGGGGTGGGACTGACCCGATATTCCAGGTGCCATCTGTTACCCCTTTCTTTGACTAGGAAAGGGAACTCCCTGACCCCTTGCGCTTCCCGAGTGAGGCAATGCCTCACCCCGCTTCGGCTCACGCACAGTGCGCTTCACCGACTGTCCTGCACCCACTGTTTGGCACTCCCTAGTGAGATGAAACCGGTACCTCAAGCAGAAATGCAGAAATCACCCGTCTTCTGTGTCGCTCAGGCTGGGAGCTGGAGACCGGAGCTGTTCCTATTCAGCCATCTTGGCTCCACCCCCCCGGAGGCCCTTTTTTCTGTATAGATATTTTCTGGTGTACCATTTTGATTCTCCTTGCTACTTTTACTAACTGTTATTTAGTTATTGTGTTAATGGTTTCCCTGGGAATTACAATTAGCATCTTAGCTCATAACAATCTAGTTTGAATTAATACCAACTTAGTTTCAATATTATACAACAACTTCATACCTTGTCCCCTACATATGTTATTATTTTCCTAAATTACCTATCAATATATTGTATGCCCGTCAACATAGATCTACAATTATTGCTTTATGTATTTTTTTTTAATTATATGGGGCAGAAAAGAGGATTCACAAACAAAAATATATGTGAGATACTGACCTTTGTGTTTACCTATGTAGAGTTCTGTATTTCTTCATGTCAGTTACAATTACTGTCTAGTTTCTTTTTATTTCAGCCTGAAGACCTCCCTTTAGAATTTTTTTGTAGGGCAGATTTATGAGCAATGAACACTCAGTTTTTGTTTATCTGGGAATATTGTAATTTTTCTTCATTTTTGAAGTTTAGTTTTATCAGATACAGAATTCTTGGTTGAGAGATTTTTCATCTTTTGACATTTTGACCATATCATTCCACTGCTTTCTGACTGTCATGGTTTCTATTGAAAATCAGCTGTAAATCTTACTGAGGATCAGAATTCTCTCTTCATCTTTATCACTTTCAACAATTTGATTATAATGTATCTTGGTGTCAGTCTTTTTTAGTTTATCCTGCTTGGGATTGTTGAACTTCTTGTGTGCATTCATGTCTTTCATCAAATTTGGCAAGTTTTTAGGCATTGTTTCCTCAAATAATCTCTTTGCTTCTTTCCTCTCCTTCTGGGACCACCATTAATCATATCTCAGTATGCTTGATGGTATTCCACAGGTTGTTTAAGCCATGTTGTTATTTTCCTTTATTTAAGCCATGTTGTTATTTTCCTTTATTTTTTTCTTTCTGATCCTCAGACTAGATAATGTTAATCACTTTATTTTCAGCTCACATCTGCTGTTGAGTCCCACTAGTGAATTTTTCATTTCTGTTCTAATTTTCAGTGTTAGAATTTGTATTTGGTTTCTTTTTATGATATTTGTCTTTTTATTGAGATTCCCTGTTGTTGAGGCATCACTCTTGTGCTTGCCTTTAGTTCTTTGTTTATAGTTTCCTTTAGCTCTTTGAGCTAAACTTTATTAAAATAATTAATTTAAAATCTTTGTCTAGTCACCTCAGTGTCTGAGCTTTCTCATAGACAGTTTCTGTTCATTTCTTTTTTCTTTTCTTTTTTTTTCCTGTGTACAGGTTATACTTTCTTCTTTGCATGCTTCATAATTTTTTGTTGAAAACTTGACATTTAAATATTGTAAGTGGCAACTCTGGAAATTAGATTCTCCCCTCTCCCTGGGGCTTTTTGTTGCTGCTTGTTCAGCAGTATTAGTTATTTGTTTGTTATTAATTTTTTGAAATACTTTTTTCAAGCTTGTATTTCTTTGTTGTGCATAACCTCCGATGTTTCTGTTGTTTGCTTAGTGGCCAGCTAGTGATTTGACAGGTATTTCTTTAAATGCCTAGAACCAAAAAATTAATAATGATAATAAAAACAAAACAAACAAATCAGAGAAAATCTCCCAGTTTTTGCAGATGAGCTCTTTGTATATGTTAGGTCACACTTCAACACTCAGCCAGGCAATTTACAACTCTTCATTAGTTTTTCACTTCCTGCTTATATAGAGTCTCAAGTTTATCCACAAGTGAGAGAATAGAACCTTCTCAGGTCTTTTCTGAGGATGTGCCCAGCCCTGGGCATAAACCTGACGTTTTAGAGTCCAAAGGATATGTGGGAGCTTTTCAGAGTCCTTATGCCTTAAAGTACCTCATTCCATAGCCCTCGCTCCCAGGTCTGTCTATCAACAGAGTAATCTATATTCACTGACTCCTTTTCCTTACCTCCAGTTTTTTTCTTGACCCCTTGTAATCAGATTCTGTCTTCATCAAATAATGAAATTTTCTCTCAGGTAACTAATTACTACCATCCTGTTCTTCATCATCTAATTCTTCCCCCTTTTTCTAGTATCCGTGTTGACATATTCTTCTTCGTCATCTTTAGGATCTCATTTATTTCTGTAACTTCAGCAACTGTATATCTACAATAATTTCTAAGTCTGTATCTCCAGCATAGACAGTTTTTTTTTTTTTTAAGATTGGGGCGAAGATTTGTTCTAGACTATGTAATGAAATTGTAAATTTATGTTTACTGATATTAACTGGATCCGCTATGGTAATTGAAAATTCTTTTGCCTTATCCATCATTTTCATTCATCAATGCATTTTTTGAGAATTCTACCACTCTCCTAAAGTCATCTTTATCACTTTTACTTCCCCTTATTCTCATCAATAAGGCCTCTCCTGCAAGCACCAAAAAAATAGTAGTAATAAATGTCTGTGTCTTTTACTCACAATTTACTTTGCTTTATCATGCCTACTCAATTCCTCAATTTGTATCTACTCTTTTTACTTAACTGGTAATTTCTTTAATAACTGGATGTAATGGCTTCTTTTCAGCTCTCTCTCTCTATTCCTATTCTCTCCCATATTTGTTTTTTTTTTAATCTTGCAACTTTCTTCTTTTTGCCATTGCCTTGATACTCACCCATCTCGATTTGCCTCTTTTTTCTCTAATAGTTTCTTATGATAGGAACACCAAATAATTTATCTTCTGAACCAGAATGCTTTTGAAAATGAAAAGAGGTGCTGTTTAATAATTAAGCCAGCATAATAGGTATAAACCCAGATTGTTCAAGGAAAAATCAGATGTATGGTTACCCCATACATCCTTATCTTAGAGATCTTATCTTCCTTCAGTTTGTTTTCTTTTGTTAACTTTTAATATGAATGTTACCTCAAATTGTCAGCCATTGTCTTTTGTTCTTTCACATTTTCTCTGCAGGTGATCTGACACATTTGAATGACTCAAATTACTACCTCCATTGATAATTCCCAAATTATATGTCCTAACTTTTTCCTGAGTTCCAGACTCATACACCTCATCAAATAGCTCCAGACTGGTAGCCCAAAAGTATCTAGCCACAAAATTTAAACTTATCTTCCCCTCAAATATCCTGATTTTTAATTTACATTGAGGCATATATACACACAGAGATATGTAGTGTATATAGGCAGTTATGTGTATAAGTCTGGAGATATATATCACACACACAGAGACATTATTCGTGCAGTTGCTTCATTAGATACTGGACATGCAATAGTAGCAAAACACTGTTCCATCATGACAGTGCATTCTAATGTGGGAGACAGACATTGATCAAAGTATCACACATATATATGTTGTGATACTTTCTGTAAGTATGGTCATTGCTATGAAGGAGAGGGATGTGATGTCATGTGAGGTATAAAATGGGTATTTGATCTTCTTTTAAATACATGGCCTTTTTAATTAGATAAGTGGCAACAAATAGCTCTTCAAAATTAGACTGTCTTTCTTTATTTCTTGGAAATATTTATCACAATTCAGTACTCAAATATGTTAGCAAATAGAGTTGTCTTGCTTCTCAAAATTCCCACTGCTTTTCATACTACTTATGACTATATTGTTTATAAACCACATAAAATTTCAAACACTGAAATGGTAGCAATATCTTTGGAATTAAGGATGTTGGTATAGAAAGTAAATAAAGGAGCTTCTATAGAAATAGTATTAGTTTTTGAGGCAGAAATGATGCATAATATTAGGAATACCTTGTAGTCACAGAGTCTGGCTGTTTCTCTCTTCTTTTCACATAGTAAGTGATATTTGTTGATTAAATGTTAATTGCTTATCTTTTTATCATATGTTGCAAGTCTTGTGCACAAAATTTGAAAGTCCTCATGTTCCCATTCGTAGAAGATGTGTGCCCATTACCGGTAGCCCAGAACATGAACTAAATTATGCAAGTCCTAAAGTAATAAATTTATAATCGACATATATTAATAATGTTAAAAATAATCTACAGTATTAGTCTTTATGTTTGTATATTTTTAGAATAACGATAATTACATCAGTCTTTACTATGTCGATAGGTATAGTAACAACAGTAATAATAACCAACACTTATTAAATATTTACCACTTGAAAGTGCTAAATAATTTACACACATTATTTTACTTAACCCTTGCAGTATTCCAGTGAAGCAGATTCTATTGTTATCCTCAATTTTCAGATAAAGGAAGTAGCAATTCAAAAGGTATATCCATCAGGATCCTAGCAGAAGTCAGATAACATGCTTAAATAGGTAATTGAGGAGAGTTCAATAAGAACCTATAGGATATACAAAGGTTTGGACAGAATTTAGGGAAAACCACAAGACATCATGGAATGCCTGGGACTGGTAACAGTGGGAACCATTAATGCTTCTACCTAATGGGGCAAAGGGAAGGAGTGCTATTAGAATCTAGAGAAAGAGCTGTAAGCCAGAAGGGCAGTCTGACACGAGCTATGATCTTGAGTTGAGTGACACAGCCAACCTTTGATGACCTGGTAGAGAGGGAGCTAGGAGAATAAATGCCAGACCTTGCCCTATCCCAACTCAGTCTTCTGCCAGTGCCTTCCACTGGCTGAACCCAACTGGAAGCCTGGGCAGAAAATAATTTGTTGATGGTGTCCATACAGGTCAGCTTAGAGAAGAGAGGGTGAAAATGGTTGGAGACTGATCTGAAAAGGAAATGGAAAATATCTAGGAATTAAATAGTTTGCTCAAGATTTCAAACTATTAAATGGCATAGCAAGTATATGAATGACAAATCCTTTATTCCTAACCACAATACTATACTGCCTCTCATATTAAAAAGTTTTATGAAATGGTACTTGCCAGGGAACATACTTTAAATCTGAAAGTTTTGCCGGGCGCGGTGGCTCACGCTTGTAATCCCAGCACTTTGGGAGGCCAAGGCGGGCGGATCACGAGGTCAGGAGATCGAGACCACGTTGAAACCCCGTCTCTACTAAAAATACAAAAAAATTAGCCAGGCGTAGTGGCGGGCGCCTGTAGTCCCAGCTACTCAGAGAGGCTGAGGCAGGAGAATGGCGTGAACCCGGGAGGCGGAGCTTGCAGTGAGCCGAGATTGCGCCACTGCACTCCAGCCTGGGCGACAGAGTGAGACTCCGTCTCAAAAAATAAAATAAAAAATAAAATAAAATCTGAAAGTTTTTATTCTATCTCAAATTGTTGGATGCATTTATACCTAAGAGTAAGTGACACCAAATATGTCAGAGCTGAGCAGCAAAGAATGCTAAAACAAAGGGGGTCTTGATTCTACATGTTGTTGACATTTTCAGAATATTAAACCATAGTTGTTCCCCTTGTTCAGATTCCAGACTCCATCATTTCTCGTGGTGTTCAGGTGCTCCCACGAGACACAGCCTCCCTCAGCACTACTCCTTCAGAATCGCCTCGTGCTCAGGCTACATCTCGCCTTTCTACAGCTTCCTGCCCAACACCAAAAGTAAGTACAGTTCCTTCGCATCTTACACCTGCTCTTCTATAGTAATCTGAGAAAACTAACTAATATTTCCTTCTGCTTGTCAAGGTTGGATTGCATGCAAGATTACACTATGAAAAATGAATAAAGTGTAAGATAGTTCCCACCCATTGTGTCACAAATTGTCATATTAGGCCAATAGTAGGACAATACAGATTTCATTCAAAATGTCTTACTCCTACATCATAGCTAAGGGTATTACTTTCTGTAGCTCCTGTTTCTTTGTTGTAGATTTGTTATTTTTTAGTATACTTAACATTATAGATGTAAAGTTATTTGTTTATGCTGAGGATGAATGTACTTTTGGCCAGTAAACAGCAAGATTAACCAAATTATGTCACCAAAGGGATTTCTTTAAACTTGTCCGGGCTGGGGTAGCTCCCTGCTCTAGTATCATTCCAAATTTTTTCAAACATATTCATCTTGGAATGTTGCTGCCTAATATTTACAAACAAATCTAAATTTATTAGAAAGAAAGTTTTAATGCCAACCTTTGGGAGAGGGAAGAAGTTTCTCAGTCTTTTTTTTTTATAATCTGTCACTGAATTGTATAGGGTGAGGAAAGGATGAGACACTTATATGCTGCTCACATCTTTGTATACATGATAAATTAACTAGCAGACATTATTACTGCTGTGACTACTTTCTCCTGGAATGCTCCTTTCCTGATTAAGTTAGTCATTTGTGCTTTCAAGTTCTCTATGTGATGGATGCAATATTGGTATCAAAAGATTAACAGTAACATTCCTTATTATTTAATAAGACATGACATTAGACACTAAATTTGTTTTAGGATTCTGACAGTTAATTTTTCAAATTATAGTTTTTTCTCTGTCATCAAATTTAAGGACCTGTATAGCTGTCTTCCTCAATTCCATCTTTTCTATCAGTTTTGTGAATGTTATAATTTAATTTGACTGGAAGGGATCTCAGTTTCTGATGTGAATAGTGCAGTTTGTTGTACATTACATGCTACAATCTTCTCAGCAATGTTTCCAGTGTTACCGTTGTATATCATTATTTTTAGATATATGTCAAAAAAACTGATATTAATTTTATCATTTAAAAAACTGAGGTCCTAAACCTTCAATAAAGATAAACCGTAAGAACATTGTAGACATTAAATGTATGCCAATGCCATTTGGGTGCCAGTAAGCTACATTTTCAAATGAATAAAAACAAGGACTTCTTAAAACCTGAATTAGATGGAAGAATCTCATCTATGTCTTTTATATTATTAAAACAAAGTAACTTACAGTTTGACTGCATTAAAATCCAGTTGTACCAGCTAAACTCACTTGTAAAGTCTGGAAAATATTTAAAACTAAAAGTTAAGTTCACTATAAGAAGTTTTGTTCACTGAATATTAAGACCTAAAAGTTGGGAATTCAGAGCTATTCAAGGCATAGTCTCTTTTCCTTAATAGTATGCTGAAATCGTAAATATTTTTTGAAAATATTTTATGCTAAATTTAATTATACATAGTAATTCTTGAGTATTTTTATAACTTTGTAATTATATTTTAGTTACAAAGAGGATATTAAATAAAATTTGAAAAATCACTTGGTACTTCCAAATTCACCAAAGTAAAATTCTGAAAAATAATAATGTTAATATTCGTTAAATTAATTTGCTTATTGCAGAACTTTAAGAGAGCAAGTGGCTTGTCTTGATATTTTTTCCTTAGTTTAACACTTAGATGTTCAAATTGACAGTGAATTCATAAAAGCGTTATATCTGTCTAGGAATAAGATTATATTTCTTTTGAATAATTTTGATCAGCACTAGAATGTATACCTCAAAGATAAAATTATCACTTTGGTGTAACTTTTAATTTACACTTTAAATACTGAATTAGAATATTAATATAATAAAAGAAACTAGTTTGAATATTGATATTTTAAAAGGAGTTAATGTATTCCAATTAGGCATCTGGAAATAACGTTTAAAAAATAAAGGACAGAAGGAAGTGAAATTTATCTTTCTAGTAAGAAAGGTCTCATAAATCATAAAACTGCTTAAGAGAATCTAAACTAGGTGCTCTTATAAGTGCTTTAATACCAGTGACAAATATACTCCTTGTCTTCATGGAGTTTACAATTTAGTCATATATTACAGGTTGAGTATCCCTAATCCAAATGCTTGGGACCAGAAGTGTTTCAGATTTCAGATTTTTTCAGATTTTGGAATATTTGCAGATACTTAAACCAGTTGAACATTCCTAATCAGAAATCCAAAATACTCCAGTGAGCATTTCCTTTGTGCTCAAAAAGTCTCAGATTTCAGATTTTCAGATAGGGATGCTCAATGTGTAAAACAAACAGGTAAATAATTTTAATAATTATAATTTCATATTAATTTAATAATTATAATTGAAATACAATACATGTTAAGAAGAAATGAAAATGTTATGGCGGTAGAAAATAATAGCAGGGGAACTTCATTTAGATAGGGTGAGTAGAGAAGATCTAACATTTCACCAGGGGCATGAAAAATGAATGAAAACCAAATGTGAGCTTTTGTGCTGTGTGGAGGTTTTAGGAATTATATTGATCAATAATGACCACTTTAAAGGCAGGTGTCACCAATCAAGAACTCTTACACTAAAGCTTCATTAGTATGTGAATAGTCTAATTCAGTGATGTCAACAGCCACTTTCGAATATCTGTTCTTTTTTATTTAAAATAATGAATGTTTTTGCCTTTTCCACTGAGCCAAATATCAAGACCATAGATTTTAGCACTGAGCTCTGTTCTAGGTGAATTCTTTATTTTAATTTTTTAGCATAAAAATTTGGGGCTGAGAAGTCCAAAAGCAATTTCGGGGTTTCAAATTTGAGATACTGGGTAGATGATAATGTTATTAACTATACTAAGGAATAAAAGAGAAGTACCAAGTCTTCAGGGTAAAAGAAAAGAGTGTAATGCATCTTGATTGGGAATGTGTTTAATCTGAGGCATATGTGAGACAACCAAGGAGTGATATCCAGCACAAAACTGGAAATACAATTTGAGTTTGAAATTCTTATTTTTACTGCATCTTGGTTATGATATTTATAACTTAGTACATATTAGTGTTAGCCAAATCCCACAGAAATCCTTTCTACATTTCAAGTTTGGCATGCACAGATTTTCATGCACAGAAATGTATGTGCAAACATATTTTGTCTACATCAGAAATACAATATAGTTTTGAATGATCGGTACTAGAAAGAGCACTTGACTTGATAATAGAAGATCTGGATGGAAATGCTTTTTTCTCTACCTCATAACCACACTAAATTAAGCAAGTTACTTAACTTTACTGAGTTTTGTGTCTATTATTTGACCATCCTTATCTCTACAACAGTGTTTATTAACTCATTAAATAAGTCTTTGCCTGGTAGTAGAATAGAAACAGTGAGCAAGTAGACATTGTTCCAACTTCTGCAAATAGATCAGACAACTAAAAATTAAAATAAAGCATAATAAATGCTAGAATTGATTATCAAGAATACATAATATTATGGAAATAGCTATCAGCAGCACTTAACCAAGTCTTTGTGAAAACACAAAGGGTTAAATAACCAAGTTATGATTCAAAACTAACAGTTCCAACCTTTCCCTCTGTAGCTTTTTATCATTGGGCCATATGTAAGCTGAAACACTTCCTGTCCATCTGCATGTGTTAATCCATTTATTTAGGTCAACAACTATAATAGTATAATATTATAATAAATATTACAATATATCTATATTGCAATATAGCATCCTAAATTATGCATTCATCATTTAAGATTCTCCAGCTATAGTGAGAACAAAATCTATAAAAATATACCAGGTCTTGATTTCTTTTTGTTTTTTTGGTACCTTCATTACAACCTAATGAAGATAACCATGTATTATCTTTTCTAAACAATTCTTCTTAGATTACATTTTCTCCAGCAAATTTGTTTGCTGAAATGATATTGTATATAGGGAAAAGTCATTTCTCTTTTATATCATATATTTTCTTTTAATGAAATCTGACTGAAATGAGGAATGATTTTCACTCCTCTTGCTTTATGACAGTGAAGTATATCTTTCAAGAACAAAGTTGGGATATTTGACTTTCATTGTCCTGAGTAAAATAGTGCCTAAGTCAAATAGTACATAAATTCTATTTAAAAAAGTATAGACAATATCTAGACTCAAGTTCTAAAATAATGATAGTCTTCTAAAAACGATTTGCTGGAAGCATAATTCTGTAATTGATAAATTCTTTTTTAAAGTGAGCATGATTCATAGCTTAGATGAGTGCTGATTTTCAGTTATGAAGGACAGCAGCATCTCTATTTAGAAATAAAATCAAGGCCGGGCACAGTGGCTCACGCCTGTAATCCCAGCACTTTGGGAGGCTAAGGCCAGTCGATTGCTTGAGGACAGGAGTTCGAGACCTGCCTGGCCATCATGGCAAAACCCCATCTCTACTAAAAATACAAAAAATAAGCGGGGTGTGGTGGTGCATGCCTGTAATCCCAGCTTCTTGGGAGGCTGAGGTGCGAGAATTGCTTGAACCTGGGAGGTGGAGGTTGCAGTGAAATGAAACCAAGCCACTGCAGTCCAGCCTGGGCAACAGAACAAAACTCTGTCTCCAGGAAAAAAAAAAGAAAGAAAGAAAAGAAATCAAGAAGCTTAAGATAGAAAATAATAATTAGAGCAAAAAATAAAAATGTTTCAAACTTTCAATTTATCATTCATTTTAGATGTTATTAAAATGAAGAATATTTTTAAACACTGATTTTATTATCCTTTTATTCCCTAAACATCTGAAGTTTGATTTTGAGTAAGTAAATATAGTCTGTAGTCACATATTTTCCTGTACCTTAAAAGTTAGCAAAGAATTTTGTGCTTAGAATAACCAGCAAGTTGTGGTTTTTTTTGCTCTTAGGAAAAAAATATAAATACTATCAATATCTAATTGAACTAAAGTTTATACAACAATTAAAATGTAGATGTATTGAAATATCTTTATATGAGGGGTATATACCTTTAATCCACTAATGTCTAATACTATATTCAAACAAAATATGTAATTATTACTTCTTTGTAGGTTTCTCTTATTGTCCTTTGAGCAAAAGAATTTAGATTGCTCTGGTTAAGTTATATTCTTAACTCAGGGTTTTTAATGTGTGAGTCTGAAAGGCAGTGTGAGTTCCTTTACCTATAAAAATGACACTGCTGATTCTATATCAGCATAATATTTTCTCTGGGATGTTTTCCTAGTAATGTTAGTTTTTACAAAGTATTGCATATTGTCACTATTTTCCTTTGTGAACACCAGGGTGATTATGTGATATGGCTAGGTCATTGGCTAAACCTGGGTTCCCAAGTCTCTGGAGAAGCTCATAAAATGGCCATACTTCCAGCCTAAATCAAGTCACTAACTGGTGACGGCAAATTATTTTTCTCCTATTTTTAAGAGCCTAACCAAAATCAATAAGACTATACTAGACATAAAGTTTCTTTGCTTTTGCTGAAATTATATCAACATTGGTATGACAATATGTTCAGCTGTTAATGACATTATAGAAATAGATTCTACACATACCGTCAACACACAACAAAAAGGTTGGAAACCAGTGAATTAGCGAGATCAAAAATACATTCTCTGAACAGAAATATGTTTTCTTTTGTGAACGTTTACCTCATCTAGGGAGTGTTGAGCAATAATATTCTCTGCGTTATTGGTTAGATCCAGCAGTTCTCAAACATACTGGTCTCCGGACTCCTTCATGCTTTTAACAATTATTAAGGACCCCAAATGACTTCTTTTTATGTGGGTTATATCTAACAATATTTGTTGTACTAGGAATTAAAACTGAGGGCCAGGTGTGGTGGCTGTAATCCCAGCACTTTAGGAGGCCGAGGCGGGTGGATCATCTAAGGTAGGGAGTTCAAGACCAGCCTGACCAATGTGGAAAAACCCTGTCTCTACTAAAAATACAGAATTAGCTGGGCACGCCTGTATTAGGTGGCACATGCCTGTAATTAGGTGACACATGCCTGTAATTAGGTGGCACATGCCTGTAATCCCAGCTACTCAGGAGGCTGAGGCAGGAGAATTGTTTGAACCCGGGAGGTGGAGGTTGCCGTGAGCCAAGATCATGCCATTACACTCCAGCCTGGGCAACGAGAGCGAAACTCCGTCTAGCTAGGAATAAAAATAGAAAGCCTTTACATGTTAACATAAACAACATATTTTTATGAAAAAATAAGTATATTTTCCAAAACCAAAGAAAATCTGAAAATAATGGCATTGTTTTACATTTTTTCAAATATATGTTAATATCTCGCTTAATAGAAAATAGCTGGATTCTCACATTTGCTTCTGTATTAAGTGTGTTGTAATATGTTGTTTTGGTTGAAGAATAAACAAATTGAGCCTCATACAGATATATAGTTAAAAAAGGAAGGACTATATTGTTCACATTTTTTTATAATTGTGGATGTTCTTTGATACCATACCAAAAATTTACAATTGTTAGTTTAGTAAAGGTTAGTTGAAATGTTGAATCTAAAACCCTGGCTAGGACCATTCCATACTCATACCTTAAAATCCATTGGTCTGTCTTGCACTTCAAATGGATCTTTTACCCAGGCATGATTTTGGAACACATATATTGGTCATTTGGAAAATATAAATTCTTCCAAAAGTTGACATATTTTGTTATATTATGTCAAAAAGTCACCTTCATTAATATAATCACCAAGCTCATCTAAAAAGTCTGGGATGTTTTGGAAGCTCTTAAGCTCATAGTGGCACATAGACATTTTCTAAGTTCTAATTTATGCTTTGAAGCTAGAAATTGGGCCGGGCATGGTGGCTCACATCTGTAATCGTAGCACTTTGGGAGGCTGAGGCAGGCAGGTCACTTGAAGTCAGAGTTCGAGACCTCAACTCCATGGTAAAATCCCGTCTATACTAAAAACACAAAAATTAGCCAGGTGTGGTGGTACATGCCTGTAGTCCCAGCTACTTGGGAGACTGAGGCAGGAGAATCACTTGAACTGAAGAGGTGGAGGCTGCAGGGAGCCGAGATTGCACCATTGCATTCCAGCCTGGGCAACAGAGCAAGAGTCTGTCTCAAAAAAAAAAAAAAGATAAAAAGAAAAGCTAGAAATAGTATTACTGGCAAAAAAGCAACAAATAGTTTTTTCTTAAATTGACAGGCTTTATTTTTGAGAAAATGTATACCAAACATCTAAGTCTGAATAATAATAATTTATTAGTTATTTCATTCTTTCAAGTAAAAATGGTATTCTATATTAAAAACTAGCTATTCAGCTTACAACTCAAACAATTGCATAAATAAGTGATTTTCCTTGAGACAACCACCATCCTTTGGTATGCAGAAGTATTTTGTTCATACTTCCCATTTTGTCACATTCAAGGCTCAAGTTTTAATTAATTTAATTTTCCCATTTTGTCACATTCAAGGGCCAAGTTTTAATTAATTTTAATTAATTAAATTTAATTTAACTAATATTAAATAGTAAATTTAATGTGTATAATATTGTCATATAATATTGTAATTAATCATGTAAATGTAAATATTACATTGAGGATATAGTAAATAATTAAATTTACTATGTCATTGAGGACAATATTTCAAACTAGCTTTTTTAAAAAGAAAAACAGAAGATGTCAGTGAATAGAACAGTGATTGTTCATACTACTTGGATCTACTGCCTTAATTTATACTAGGATGTCAATCCACCATTGATTTTGTACCATCAGTGCAAATGTCAACGTAGCAAAAAAGGCAAATAATGTCTTAGTACTATTACTAAAATAATTTTGACTTTGTCAAGCCCTGAAAGGGTCTCCAGGACCCTCATGGGTTTGTGGATCAACTTAAAGAACCATTGATAAAATCAAATGAGCAAACTGGCTTATGTTTCTTGAAAATATTCTGGATCAAAATGATGGCTATTAAATCCTTTATACATATATATATACATATTTTCCATAGAAGCAGTATTATAGTGGTATACTCAGTCCAAGAGATCTGATCCTTTATGGAAATGACTACCGGTATCATGGTTAAGCATTATAAATAGTTTACCCATCCTCTGTGATCCAGGTTAATCCTAGGGCAGGGAACACCTACACCTCTCTGATTCCAATGAGAGACTTCATTAAATTTTTGAAGGTATAAGACCAGAAGTTATAATTCCCAGCTAACTCCATTCATTTTCAATGTGGTATTACTTCTGCACTTGGATAACAACTAATTTTCCCCAGGATATTCTGTCTACTAATAGATAACATACAAAGCCCTCTTTTAAGAAATAGGCCAGACGCAGTGGCTTACACCTGTAATTCCAGCACTTTGTAAGGCCAAGGTGGGCGGATCACCTAATGTCAGGATTTAAGACCAGCTCGGTCAACATGGTGAAACCCTGTCTCTACTAAAAATACAGAAAGTTAGCTGGGCGTGGTGGCGGGCGCCTGTAATCCCAGCTACTCGGGAGGCTGAGGCAGGAGAATCGCTTGAACCCGAGAGGTGGAGGTTGCAGTGAGCTGAGATCACACCACTGCCGTCTAGACTGGCGACAGAGCAAGACTCTGTCTCAAAAAACAAAAAAACAAAAAAAGAAATAACCTGGTTGTTGGCAGATAATTCTATTGAGTATATAATTGGGGATAGCTCATTTTTGAAATCAGTTTAGAACATTTAAAATGTGGGAAATTCAAATAAAAATGCAAATTTTCAGTATTTTCTAAAAAGTCAGATCAACATTGCTGGCCCACCACTGATATAATACACTATATCAATACTCAGCTAATATCCTTTAGACCCTCCAAACTGTTTTACTCACTTACATTAAATGCCTGACTCCTATGGACATTTGAGTAACGATTTCTGCCCTAATTCACTGTTATCTAATTTCTTGTCCTTTATAACATGTTTGTTTGGGGATTTATTCTCATTTGTTAGCGAAGCAGAATTTTGAGACTTCAAATAAAAGACAATTCCCTTACACCCTTTTCTAATGAGAAAGGCACTACCTAGTATGGGAAAGAATTTAATATTTTGATGAAACTAAAATTACATAATAAAGCATTTTAACTATTTTTGGTCTACAACTTATTTTCAATAGTTTTCCTCTGATGTTCTGCTGGGTATATAGGATTTTACATCGATTTTTCTTTTTTCATTCATGCAAGTTTCCCCTTTGTTTTTCATTATAATTATCATTATAATGATAATTGAAAATGAAACTTCCCCATCTATTTCTAATTATTTAATGGTCACAGAACTATGTTTATTACTGAAGCTAAATGTTAACAACTATGAAATATATAATTGCCACTCTGAAGTCTAAACTTGCAAATGAAATTTGATATCTGAGAAGATATAGCAAACCAAAAATTGCTAGCTGTAGAATTAACATTTTATAGCTAAGACAGACTGTAAGTGGTATAGTTTCTTTTTTGTTTAAAAAAATATACATACTCATTTGGAAAAAATTTTTAAAACTCACATAAAAAAGTTCTTATAAAATACCCTTCATAAATAACCACTGTTAAAATTTTGCTACATATCATTCTCTTATGTTTTTCTATGCATTTAAATTCTTATCATAACAAAAAGGCAGTGATTAAGAGCTCAGTTTCTGGAGTCTGACAGGCCTGATGATGAATCACTTACTAGATGTGTGGCTTTCAAAAAGTTACTTCACCACTATAACCTTAATTATCTCATCTGTAAAATGAAAAATCATGATACTATTTGCTTCATAGGGTTGTCTTAAGAATTTAAGTTGGCGCCCGTAGTCCCAGCTACTCGGAGAGGCTGAAGCAGGAGAATGGCGTGAACCCGGGAGGCGGAGCTTGCAGTGAGCCGAGATTGCGCCACTGCACTCCAGCCTGGGCGACAGAGCGAGACTCCGTCTCAAAAAAAAAAAGAATTTAAGTTAAAAATGTATATAAATCACTTAGCACAATGATTGAAATATAAGTACTCATTAAACAGTAGCCATTATTATTAAATTGTCTATAGCTTCTAACCTGTCTTGCTTACTTAGTAATATGAGCATCTTTCTATGTCATGAACATCTTTACATGTTGTAAATTATCTTCTACAATATTACTTGGATTGTTTGATATTCTAATTGATAGATGTGACATAATTTTTTCACCAACCCGTATTTTGGATATTTCTGTTGTGTCTTATTTTCTAGTTTTAAAAACAATGCTGTAGGTAATCTTTCAGAAGTTAAAGGTTTTGGAGTCATCTCTTAATCAAACTCAGTAACTTCTGTTATTTCTACTTTTATTGAAAGTATATGCAGAGCTTTTAGGTCTAAGATTTCTATATTTTACATTGATAGCAGGAACAGATCATTTTTGTGTCTTCATGAGTTTAATGATATATTGGAAGAAGCAGTTTTTAGCATTTGCATTTGACTGATTTACTGGCAGACATTTAAAAACTATAAACCCAAAGTTGTTTGAAAAGCTAACAAGCTTGAGTGTGTAAAAGTATTACACTGCGAGGCACAACGTATTGAGTACCAGCCCTAGTCTGCCATATTATAACTTTATGAGGGCTGGGCACAGTGGCTCATGCCTATAATCCCAGCACTTTGGGAGGCCAAGGAGGGAGGATCACTTAAGCCCAGGAGTTCAGGACCAGCCTGGGCAACATAGTGAGACACTGTCTCTACAAAAAAAAAAAAAAAATTTAATTAGCTGGGCATGGTGGTAAGTGCCTATAGTGCCAGCTACTCAGGAGAATCACTTGAACCCAGCCGGTTAAGGCTGCAGTGAGCTGTGATGCTGCCACTGCACTCCCAGCCTGGGTGACAAAGCAAGGCTCTGTCTCAAAAAATAATAAATAAATAAAACTATGAGGACTAGTTGACCTCAGTTTCTGTTATTTGTAGCATCAAGATATTAAATAACCTCTAAAGTCCCTTGTAGGCTTATAATTCTGTTCTTTTGAAATAGTTCCAGTATCAACTAAAAAATATTTTTAAGCCCTTCTCTCTCTGATATTTTATTAATCTCCAATTAATACAGAATAATTTACATTTGTTTATTTTATCTTTTGCATTCTATTCTAGTACATAAAGTACTAGAGACAGAGATTATTAACAGAAAATGTTCTAACTTCACTTAAGATCTTTTACATTTAGGTAAAGCTTGTCTCTGTTAAATGAAATATTGATTTCTCTTGATATCCACTCTAGTTTTGTTCAAGTTATAAGAAGCTAGGAAAGTGAGCTGTTGAAATACAAGAAATTGTGAAATTAAGAATACTAGCTTTCAGTATAATTAAATAGCTTTGATTCATCTCAGCTGTTTTTAATTGTTTGGGACATATTTTATATAAAACAGCCCAACAAATATAAGTGGTCCCATCATTATTTCAGCAACAGAATTTATTAGTTATAGGCATGATTTAGATCTATTTAATATCCCATTTTGACTTTAATATAGAGTATATCCCATAATAAACTATCCTCTGGATCTTCATATCTTAAAATGATACATATTCTAAAATTAGGTATTTTCTGGCCCAAAATTTCAGGATTATCTCCCTACTCATTCTACTTTTGTTAAAGAGAAAACACAGAGTAATTCAGAAATTCATTGAATATTTCAGTGAATATTTTTAAATGCATATTATATGTCAAATACTGTATTAGCTATTGGGGATACAGCAATGAATAGACATTTTAACCCTGTTCTTAAGGAGCTTATAGTGGTAATATGTGAAAATAAAATATTTACAAGAAATCTACCATATACAGGGTTGACAACCTCAAAGAGCTCTTCTAATTCAGTAGGAAAAAAAAAAGGATGAGTAAAAGGAGGTAAGCATAGTCATTTAATAAAATAAATACATGCAGCACAGAAATATGTGCGGGGGGGGAGTACACTCTCACTAGAAATCTACTAAAAATTTCAAACACAAATTTTGCAATCAAATTGATAACTATTTAAAAACTGTAATCATCAATACTATAATGAGCAATGACATGAGTATTTCTTTTCACACTAATAGGTATATAACCTTTCAAGCAATAAATTTGTATAACCTTTCATACACATGTGTTGTATACGTGTGTCGTTTACTTAAAAGTATATGCAGGCCAGGCACGGTAGCTTATGCCTGTAATCCCAGCACTTTGGGAGGCTGAGGCAGATGGATCACGAGGCCAGGAGATCGAGACCATCTTGACTAACACAGTGAAACCCCGTCTCTACTAAAAATACAAAAAATTAGCTGGGCATGGTGGTGGGTGCCTGTAGTCCCAGCTACTCGGGAGGCTGAGGCAGGAGAATGGTGTGAACCTGGGAGGCGGAGCTTGCAATGAGCCAAGATCTCGCCACTGCCCTCCAGCCTGGGCGACAGAGTGAGACTCTGTCTCAAAAAAAAAAAAAAAAAAAAAAAAGTATATACAGAAATGTATGTGCTATATAGCATACATATATATAGAGAGAGAGGCAGGACCTTAAAATGTTATGTGTTGGCCAGGTGCGGTGGCTCATTCCTGTAATCCCAGCACTTTGGGAGGCCGAGGCAGGTGGCTCACCTGAGGTCAGGAGTCTGAGACCAGCCTGGCCAACCTGGTGAAACCCTGTCTCTACTAAAGATACAAAAATTAGCTGGGTGTTGTGGCAGGTGCCTGTAATCCCAGCTACTTGGGAGGCTGAGGCAGGACAATCACTTGAACCCGGGAGGCGGAGGTTGCAGTGAGCCGAGATCGCAACATTGCACTCCAGCCTGGGTGACAGAGCGAGACCCCATCTCAGAAAAAAAAAAATTATGTTTTAATCAATCATTTTGTCTCTAGAAATGTATCCAAAGTAAATTATTAAAGAGGCCATCTCAAACTATGTACAGGAATTTTTATCACAGCATTATTTATATTTGTGAAAAATTAGAAATAATTTTAATGTGTATGGAAAATAACTTGTATTAATAGTACACACATATATAAATTATTCTATAACCTTAAAAATCATCTCATTAAGAATATTTAATGACATGAGAAAATGTTAAAACTACAATGTATAGTTTAAAAATTAGTAAACAGAACTGTGTAGGAATAGAATTGCAAGTTATTTCACAATATACATTATTTTTAAAACCAGGAAAATATACATATCTGTTTGGTTTTTGTTTGTGTATTTTTTTTAGGTAGGATCTGGTAATTACATGGATGTCCTTTGGCCTGTTTTTCAGATTTGTAGCCAAACTTAATAAAGCTAACTAGAGTTATTTATACCTATATTTACACGCATACCTTGGAGATATTGTAGGTTCAGTTGCAAACCACTGCAATAAAGCAAAAATTGCAATAAAGTGAGTCACACAAATTTTTCGATATCCCAGTACATGTAAAAATTATGTTTATACTCTCCTGTAGTCTATTAAGTGTGAAAAGGATTATGTCTAAAAAAAAAAAAAAAACACTGTGCATACCTTAATTAAAAAATACGTTAGTCTTAAACCATTATCACAATCATCTGAGCCGTCAGCAGGTCATAATCTTTTTGCTGGTAGAGGGTCTTCCCTCAATGCTAATGGCTGCTGACTGATCAGGGTAGTGGCTGCTGAAGGCTGGTGTGGCTGTGGCAATTTCTTAAAATCAGACAAGTTTGCCACATTGATTGACCCTTCCTTTCACAAAAGATTTTGCTGTAGAATGCAATGTTGTTTGAATGCATTTTTTCTACAGTGGAACTTCCTTCAAAATTGGAGTCAGCCCTCTCAAACCCTGCTGCTGCTTAATCAGGTTTATTTATGCAAAATCATTTGTTGTAATTCCAACAAAGTTCACAGCATCTTTACCAGGAGTAGATTTCATCTCAAGGAACTCCTTTCTTTGTCCATTCATAAGAAGCAACTTGTCATCTGTGAAAGTTTTTTCATGAGTATCACAGTAATTCAGTCACAACTTCAAGCCCCCCTTCTAATTCCTGTCCTTTTGCTATTTCTACCACATCTGCAGTTCTTTCTCCTCCACCAAAGTCTTCAACTCCTAAACATCCATATGGTTGGAATCAACTTCTTCTAACTCCTATTAATGTTGATATTCTGGGCTCCCATGAACCAAAAATGTTCTGAATGGCATCTAGAATAATGAATTATTTCTGGATGGTTTTCAATTTACTTTGCTCAGATCAATTATAGGAATTACTATATGGCAACTGTATAGCCTTACAAAATCTGTTTTTTAAATAATAACATTTGAATGTTGAAATTACTTCTTGATCTATAGGATGCAGAGTGGATGTTGTATTAGCAGGCATGAAAACATTATGTCCTTGTATATCCCAATCAGAGCTCTTGGATGACTAGGTACAATGTCAATGAATACTTATATTTTGAAAGGAATCTTTTTGTCTAAGCAGTGGATTTAACATATTTAGTAAACCATGCCGCAAAAAGATGTGCTGTCATCTAGGCTTTCTTGTTCCATTTGTAGAACACAGGCAGGGTAGATTTTGCATAATTCTTAAAGGCCATAGGACTTCCAGAATGGTCAATAATCATCGGCTTCCACTTAAAGTCAGCAGCTGCATTATTCCCTACCAAGATAGTCAGCCAGTCCTTTGACGCTTTAAAGCCAGGCATTAACTTCACCTCTCTAGCACTGAAAGTCCTAGATGACATCTGCTTCCGTTATATAAGGCTGTTTTATCTACACTGAAAATCTGTCGTTTAGTATAGCTGCCTTCATCAAGGATTTTAGCTAGATTTTCTGGGTAACTCGCTGCAGCTTCTACAGCAGCACTTGCTGCTTCACATTGCTCTTATGTTATAGAGACATCTTCTTTCCTTAGACCTCATGAGCCAACCTCAGCTAGCTTTCAACTTTTCTTCTGCAGTTTCCTCACCTCACTCAGCCTTCATAGAATTGAAGAAAGTTACAGCCTTGGTCTGGATTTGGCTTTGGCTTGAAGGACTGTTGTGACTGGTTTGGTCTTCTATCCAGATCACTCAGACTTTCACCATATTAGCAATAAGGCTGTTTCACTTTCTTCTCATTCATATGTTCACTTGCATACCACTTTAAATTCCCTTCCAGAACTTTTCCTTTGCATTTACAACTCAGCTGTTTGACACAAGTAGCCTAGCTTTCTGGCTGTGTCAGCATTCAGCATGCCTTCCTCACTAAGCTTAGTCATTTCTAGCTTTTGATTTAAAGTGGTAGACATGCAACTATTCCTTCTACTTGAACACTTAGAGGCCACTGTAGGTTTACTAATTGGCTTAACTTCAATATTATTATGTCTCAGGGAATAGAGAGGCCAGCCCACAGAGAGGTAGAAAGACAAGGAATGGTCAGTCTGTGTAGCAGTCAGGACACACACAGCATTTATCAGTTCAGTTCACTATCTTACATGGGCACCATTTGTGGTACCTCAAAACAATTGCAAAAGTAGCATCAAAGATCGCTGATCATAGACAACCGTAACAGATATAATCATAGTAAAATGTTTGAAATATTGTAAGAATTATCAAAATGTGACACAGAGACAGGAAGTGAGCACTTGCTGTTGGAAAATTGGTGACGATAGACTCGCTTAACATAGGGTAGCCATAGACAAACCTTGAACTTGTAAAAAACGCAATTATCCATGAAGCACAGTAAAACGAGGTATGCCTGTAAACCACAGCATTTTTACATCCAGGCTAAGCCAGTCTCTTCTTAATCCTGCTGGATAGAAAATTGTACCATATTTCAATGGAAGTTCAAAGATAAACTTTCTTTTGGTCTCGTACAAATAATAAAAAAAAAATTAAGAACATATAATGTGCTGCCTAAAGGTTATTTATTTTAACCCACATAATAACTCTTTTATTAAAGATGGGTTTTATAATTTCTTTTTAGACAGATAAGAAATTTGGAAAAAATAATTTCGGTTTAATTATTCTCTAGTTAGTGAACAGGAAATAATTTATATAAAGGTCTAATTTAACATAGATTAGATTTATATAAAGGTCTAATTTTGTATAGATTATACTGTCTTGGAATCAAAACTATATAGAACTTTAAGATCAAAATTATAAATGTATAACAAAATATAAATAAATAAATGCAAATGTTAATATATCATTAGACATCAGAACCTTTAAAAAGGATGATTTCCTGGCTGGGTACAGTGGCTTACACCTGTAATCTCAGCACTTTAGGAGGCCGAGGCAGGAGTATCACCTGAGGTCGGGAGTTCGAGACCAGCCTGACCAACATGGAGAAACCTTGTCTCTTAAAAACACAAAATTAGCTGGGTGTGTGGTGCATGCCTGTAAGCCCAGCTACTCGGGAGGCTGAGGCAGGAGAAACACTTGAACCCGGGAGGCAGAAGTTGCGGTGAGCCGAGATCACGCCATTACATTCCAGCCCGGGCAACAAGAGTGAAACTCCATCTCAAAAAAAAAAAAAAAAATGATTTCCTAAGGATAAAAATATGGCAGAGGGGTTTAGAGGATCTGTAACTTGCCACCATGATTCTAATTTTTGACTTCTCACTTCTTACTCTTTGCAACTTTCCTTGACCTTTTTTATCCTTTTATTAGTTTAGTTTTATAATTGTATTTCCTTTCCTCCAGAAACACATTAGTAATTATTTTTGCTTGACACATTTGTATATTAATCACCTCTCTTTCATTTCTTTCTTCCTTCCTTTATACTTATCTTAATAAATCACAAATTAAACAAAATGTTCTATGATAAGGCACCAGCTTTATTGAAAGGGCTGAATAATATAATATTATAGTGAAGTGAAATATTAATTCCAAAAGTACTTTGTTATTTATAGGAATTTGTTTAAATGTTGAGCTCTTAAGCAAAACTTTTTAAAAAAATCTTTCTCCAAATCATAGCTACCAGAAATGATCTATAGCTGCCCCAATATATACTGAGTGATACTGGTTGGAAAATAATTTCTAAGAAAAAAGTTTTATTTCTTTTCATTGATAATCATAATTTTTTTTAAAAAGCCATGATATGGTATAATAAGGTTAAAAATATTAGTCTCAGAATAGTTCTGAAGGTAAACTAGATCTAAAAATAAAATGGCCAACTCCTTAGCACAAACAGAAAGAAATGTTGGTTTAATCTATGTAATTTTATTCTAAACTGATACAAAATGTATTATGGAGAGAAGGGGAGAAGGTCTACATTCATTATTCCATAGGTAAGAGACTAAATTTAATGAAACAACCTGAGAGTCAGAATGTAATATCAGCTGTACTTTCATATTATTTATTGATGCATTCAGAAAGCCACTGAACTTCTCCAGCCCTTGGTTCCCTTATCAGTAAAAGAAACACACAAAATATACAACATTTTCTAAAACATTTTCACCAAACATTTTGTAACTAAAGAAAAATATGAATGCATATACCCAGTGATATATGAGTCTACCTTAATGCAGTTATTATAAGCCTGAAATTTCTTTGAAGTTTTGTATTTTATTTTAAAAATTAATATCAAGTTGATTTTTAAACTCTGAAATACATGTTTGGTTTAATTAAAATACTACATTTACAATTACTTATTTTTGGCAAGAGAAGTGAGGATGGGGCTAGATAGTTTTCTACCTTGTTAATGGTAGAAATCGTTTTACAGTGAGCTCAGTTTTGGAAAACTGAGCTAAATCAAAGGGAATCAACACCACATATTAGTTTAGGATCCAGGCAATTTCTTTTGTTGCATAATATTACTAGAATCCAAATTCTTGGAAAAAAAGTAAATACAAATGTCAAAGTCATTTTACTGCAGGCCAAATCCTGGTAATTAATCACTGAGGATAGTTTCCCCAGTAATTAATCCCTGAGGAAAGATTCCCAGAATGTTGCAAAAGAGGTAATACAGTGCAACATTTTCAGAATATTTCTAAGGAATACTTTGTTAAATATATTCTAGTTGAGAGACTGAATAGAAGATTGAAGTGTTTTGGATCCCATGGATAATATCTTTTAAAATCTTGGTAAAATACTTGTCAAAAGATTTCTTCATGATTAATGATGACATTTTTTGTTTTGCTACTAAATTTTGATTATCAATATATGTAAGTAAACTAATAATCTCAATTTACTCCATAATCCTCACAATTATTTACATAATCCTCACAATTATTTACATAATCCTCACAATTATTTACATTCAATTCTCAGACTTTGTTTATAATACTGTGATAGTACAATATAAACATTTACAGTTTAACCTCTCTTAGCTACTGATAGTGTTTTGCCTTTAGAAAAGTATGAATAAAAATAGCTAATGATGTGAAGCTCTTATTATTAAGAAGAGTAAAGTCATTCATCTTATCTGAATGCTAATCTTTTGTGATTTCTTTTAAATTCTTATCTAAAATATAATAATCAAGCATTTGGCCGGGCATGGTGGCTCACGCCTGTAATCCTGGCACTTTTGGGAGGCTGAGGCAGGTGGATCACATAAGGTCAGGAGTTCAAGACCAGCCTGGCCAACATGGTGAAACCCTGTCTCTACCAAAAATATAAAAATTAGCCAGGCACAGTGGTGTGCACCTGTAATCTCAGCTGCTCAGGAGGCTGAGGCCGGAGAATTGCTTGAACCCGGGAGGCAGAGGTTGCAGTGAGCCGAGATCATGCCACTGCACTCCAGCCTGGACGACAGAGCCAGACTCTGTCTCAAAAAAATAATAATAATAATCAAGCATTTGGATTAGCTGTGAATTTCTTTTTTTTTTTTTTTTTTTTTTTGAGACGGAGTCTTGCTCTGTTGCCCAGGCTGGAGTGCAGTGGCGCAATCTTGGCTCACTGCAAGCTCCGCCTCCCAGGTTCACGCCATTCTCCTGCCTCAGCCTCTCCGAGTAGCTGGGACTACAGGCGCCCGCCACCACGCCCGGCTAATTTTTTTGTATTTTTAGTAGAGACGGGGTTTCACCGTGGTCCCGATCTCCTAACCTCGTGATCCACCCGCCTCGGCCTCCCAAAGTGCTGGGATTACAAGTGTGAGCCACCGCGCCCGGCCCGTGAATTTCTTTTATGTATACTACCCCACTATAACTGATGATTAATGGAGGACTAAAATAAATAAGGACATTACATTTTAAATCTACTGATTTCACTTTTCTCTGTTTCTCAAATTCTAGTTTATATAGACATCCTTTTCAAATTCTTTCTGAAGCTTTTCAGTATTAGGTATCATTGTTACCTGTTTCAGAAGCTGCAAAAAAATCACATGAAACTTGAATTGTAGCTATTTGTGGCTTTGAAAAACACCTTGGCTTTCTAAGGTTTTCCTTTTATGATGGTTTCAAAGACAGGCTTGTTTATAGAAATTTGAAATCAAGCATTGATGAGCTATTTGCTCCCAAAGTCTCTATATAAATCAGTCCTACAATCTATTTTTTACGTTCAGAGTTTAGTGGTAACTGTCTTTTTTTCTTCTTATAATTCATTCTTTAAGTTTCTATACTTGCATTTGGAACTGAAATGGTACAGGAAAAATGTCTTCCATATATATAGTAACGTAAAATTTCTTCCACAGATGGAGAGAGACAGACATAGTTACATATACATACACATTCTGTTATAAGCATCAATTTTTTTCCATCCCATATATTTTCAGGCCTGCTAAGGGAATGCTACTTTAAACTAGAAATTAGGGACTGTTGATTTTGTTCCTAGATTTGTCATCAACTTCCAGTGTAACCTTGAAAAAGATACCTAATGTTGCTGGGCTTAATGTAATTTTAAGCTTTCTAGAAATAAAAGACAACATAGAAAATGGTGTTCACTTATTACTGTGTAAGTTCAGAACATCTTCACAGTTTCTGAAAATTTTCAGAAAGCCTCATGAGGCATCAGACTCTTATATTTTTATAGGAATCTACCAACTCTACCTTTATAATCTAGATATTGTGAATCTGCATTTAAGATGGAAAACAGCTTTTGATATAAAGACCTCAGAAATCAAAGAAAACAGCACAAGAGGATGAGCAGATATTATGAACTCACTCTGAATTCACTCCATAGGGAGCCAGCCCCTCTCTTATAGGTGCTGATGTTCTAATTAGTATCCATTGTTTCTAAATTTGACAATTCTGTTCCACTAAGAAGAGTTAGAACTGGTGATTATCTTTTGGCCATAACATTTAGTTAATGCTGAAAAATTAGTAAAACCTGTTTATATCCAGTAGAGCCAAAAGTTGATGCAACTCTTATATAGCAATATGCTTTTATTCAAAACGAAAATTCCATTTTCTCAATATGGTTATTCCTCAGCAATTTCCATATGCTATCAGAGATCTTCTAAAAGGGATAAGACAATATATATCCTGCTTCCAGGAAATAATATTTTATAGGATGTTCAGGTTTCTATTATTTCTTGAAGACTTAAGTGGGAACTTTTGGCATCACACTGATATTTCTGCTATCTCCTAATATAAGCAGGAACATCACAGCTAACTTTACCTATGCTGGTCTGAATTGAGACCTCATTCTGGAATCCGTAGTGTAAAACCACTTAGTCTGAAGCTTCCTATCCCCTTTGCTCTTCACCCTGCCCTTTTTTTTTTATTGCCTCCCTCTTTATCCAAAACATTAGTTCTCATTAGAGCTCTATTTAAAAAGTACCTCCTCTAATAAAACATTTTGTGTTGAGAAACTTCCCTTGCTCATTTATGCAGTAATGTGAAATGAGTTATTTTAAAAAATAGTTTTACTTTTCATTTCCCCTGTCTTACCCAAGATAGCAAATTTTCCAAGAGGAAAATTCAGCTAAAATAACAGAAAGCTTTGAGGTAGTAAATACATCTAACATTGGTCTGGCATTAAAATTTTCTGGTTGGGCAGCACAATTGTTTAATTGGGAATCTCAGTGACAGCTGAACACCCTCAATGCTTGGGTCAGCAAGCAGAGGAGCTTCACTCTGTCACCTATCAAGAATGATGCTTGTCAGGACTGATCTTTCCACATACAGAGCATTCATGTTTCTAGTCATAACATTTATGTTTTCTAATATTACAGTGGAATAGACACTAAAACACTAAGAGAGAAAAGTACATAGGTATATTTGTAATTCTTTGTTTTTTGTAAGCCAAATGCAAATGTAACACTACTCCAGATACTGCTTCATCAGAAGTCCCCAAGATAACCAAAAGTAAGTGCCAATTTCCTCATCTCAGGGATAGTGCCATAACAAAGACTGAATTCTAGGGACCAGCCTATTTGCAGAGCATGTCATACAGCCTCTGTGTTAGTTAACTCCTTGGCCTCCTAAGAGCTACCACAGAGAGTCAGTTGATGTTTTTGCATGTATTACTTACTAATGTATAGAAAAATTTTTAAGTTCACTTTTTCTTTATTCTGTCTTTCTTACCCATCTTCCCTCATTGTAGCAAATTAGACGGCCGGATGAAAGCAAAGGAGTTGCTAGTAGAGTTGGATCCCTCAAAGTAAATATGTTTCTAACATTTTTTGGCAAGATTTCGTCTATAGCCTACACTTCTTCCTTTTTGGAGGGTGGTGGGAGGAAGGGGGCTTTTTCCATTTTTCACCATCCCATTTTTTTATTTTAATATTTTTATTGGCTGTTGGGTCATATTACTTTTTTTTTGTTTCAGCTACACATAGAGCAACCAGCTGAAGGCAAGCTGCCAAATAACTAGCTTTGAATGGCACCACAAACAACAGAAAGGGCAACTGCCTCATTACAGGTGCCTATAATTTGGGGTTCTAGAATAAACCGTTCCTCTGATTGATGTCACTGTGTGTTAAGTTCCTGTTACACAGAGAACTAACATTTATTTTCAGAATATTATCTCCCCTTTTAACTTTTTTTTGTAAAAAAAATGTTATTTTGATATCATCACCATTTATAGTTCATTTCAGAGAAAAGTTATCATGAGTTAACAATATGTATTCAATACACAATCTTAAGAAATAGAAACAAATAAATTTTATGTCATGTAGTATAATGGGCCCACATATAGCTGATAGTAGTTATGCCCTCTTAATCCCCTGTGTTTTATTTTTTTAAAGTTCAAAAAACTGATACAACAATCAACGGAACCAGATACATACCTAAATGTTTGTCCATTTGTGTATATAATCTGCTAATATACAATTGAAAGATTTCTAGTTTGATCATCTTGTTTGCTAGGTGCTAAATATTTATTTGCTCAATATGTCTTGGGCACTCAGTACTCAAACATTTAATCATAATGAAAAGGTAAATAAGTTATCACTCTTACGAAACACAGACCGATCACATTTAATGCTGCCACCTTAAATGCAAGTTAGAAAAGTTGCTGAATTCTAAAAATATGCAGAAGAATTACCTCACAAAATTAATTATTTTCTTATATCTCAATCCCATTTGCCCTAACAGCAATAGTAACTGTTAAATTAATCAAAATACTAGAAAATTCAGTGCACTGGGATGTCCTAAAATCTAATGACTACCTTGAGGCCTAATATTGAATCATTTCAAAATTTTCACACCTCCAATTTATTTCCATTTAACAATTTATGAAATACTAATTTCTGCACTCTTTCCTCTCCTTGCCTCTTCTGCCTTCTTAGCTTTACTTTTTTGTTATTGTTTATTTATTTGTGTATGCGCACACACGAGTGCATGTGGATGAAGGTGTGTTTGTATGTTTGTGTCCCTTATTCCAGAAAAGCCATCCTCTCTGTTCTCTAACACTGCTTTATAGTGGATAGCTATTTTATTAAAATGTTATTTCACCAAGGATAAGCAGAGGGGATGGGAAGTGTTAATAGTATGCCTATGTCAAAAACTAGGCAATTTAAGATTATTCAGTCAGAAAAATGTGAGTTTATGTATCCTGATGATATATCAGTAGTATTCCTCACTGTCTATCTGTGAGGTATCATATTTTATCTTTGTCTTTAAAGGAAGATAAATCCATTAATGGTTTAAACTATGGATTATGACTCAAATTCAGGTGAGAAGGTACAGAACGACATGACTTTTTGAAAATTACTGAAGGTGAAATAAAGATAAAAATGGCATCCATAACTGCAGCACCATGTACTGTAAACTGGATTTTATGTGCGAGTGCACGTGCCTGCAGTTATCTCCAAGTTCAGCTTCTGGATGTATAGAACTTCAAGTTATAAATGTATGTTTATTGTTTTTAAGTGTGTATACAATACGAGTATGTATATACGCATATATATGTTTAAGAACAAAAGATACATTTTATAATTAAATCAGTTTATATTAATATGGATGCAGTCTTAAATCAAAAAAGTGTGTTTGGGAAAGAAAGTCAAATTTCATAATATTTAAATATCTTTACTCCATGTTTCTACAAAATAGAAAATGTCAAAGTGAATCTCTAGGGGATTTATAAGGATGGTTACAGTATTTATTTTCTCTAATGCTTTGGGAAGAAAAGATGCTGTAATTAATCAAAATAAAATGTTGACGTCCTAGTCACGGGTTTGTTGAGCATGCATTCTTACGTTATAGAAAGACCTTTGATGTTTTGAAATGTTTGCCAAAGGCAGTGAGAAATGTATAATGCTATGATCTTATTTTTAAAAGGAAAACCGAAAAGAGAACAAGTTGCTTTTTCAATTCATTTTCTGATGTTTACATGTAGCTCCATCGAAAGCTGGAGGAGCTCAGAGATCACCTAGAAGGCAATGTGAAAGGATACTCTCTCAGAGTAAATGTACGATTTCACTTGGTGATTTTTTTTTTCCCTAAACTTCTGCCGACTGGTAACTCCAAATCTGATTGGTTTGTCCTCTCATCTCCATCTTTTTCCTTTCTGTCTCTTTTCCCCCTCTTTCTTTCTTTTCTAGCTGCGGCTTCATGCTCACATTTATGAAATAAAGATTAAATTAGCAGGGTAGAGGACGCTAAAGCCACGCTGACTAACGTTGCTGTTGACTTAATAATATTTTGGCCCCAGTGCAAAATAAAATCTTTCTTTTCAAAAATCACTATTTCTTATACAATTGTATACTTTTTTGAGGATCTTGTCATGAGACTTCATTTGGAGATTTTTCTGTTGGTCATGTCTTCTACCCCTTGTTAGTTATGTCAGCAGAATAATAAATTATGAGCTGGATGTGAGGGGTATATACTTGATGATACAATTTCAATTTTCAAGGAAAATAATCAGTGTTAGGGTATCATAGGTAATCTGGCAAGTAGACATATTTGCTCTGAGTTAATAGACTGAACTCAGACTCTTTTAGAATAAATGTATGTCATTTTGTTTAAAAATAAGAAAATTAGCAGTAAGTACCTTCACCAGGAACACCTTCACGTAGCATCTTACAAATACTTGAGCTATAGTCTAATATACCCAAGACAACCATTGAAGGACAGTACCTTGTATCCACTCAATCCTGTACGTACATCACATAATCAGAATTCATGATTGTATTTTTTGTGACAGATAGTTCAAACTATCAAGATTTTCAAGAAAAATCTCTAAATTGGTTTATGGTATAAATGTAGCAGAAGAAAAACTAAATTACTACAGTAATTTATGGCAGTACCCTTTCATTTCTGGGTTTCTAAAAAAGTTCCTGTGAATCCTGGTATCGGATTTACTTCTCCCAAGGTTATTACCATTCATTTAATTCATACAGCTATAATAGTTTTGTTATAAAAACTAGAATTAAAGTTAGGGATATGATAATTATCTTCTCAGCTTGTTTTTAATTGTATACCACACATAGTCATGTATATCTCTACACTAAATTTCTGATTATTGAAATACAAAGTGATTTTTATTAGTAAGTTATTAATTCTAATAACTAAACAGAAGGAATTAATACACGTGTCTCATATCTCTACTTCTTCCTTTGAGCTACTCTTTGTTTTGTGCACATATTCTTATAGAATTTTGAAAACTATCCATAATTACTCCCCAAAATCTGTTTTATCATTTAAAAAAAAAAAATTAGTATGGATTTTATGATTAAATCAGTCTGGACATACCTGATTATTCTAGAAACCCATAAAAATATTTTAATATATGTATTTTAATCTTGTGCTCTTTCCTAACCAATCATGAGAAGTAATTTTTTTTTTCAATGAATCTGAGACCAAAAAGTTGAGACTTGCTGATTTCTGTATGGTAATGAGTTAGTAAGAGACCAACATCAAATTTAAAATTTGATGCCTTAAAAATTAGGTTATCTCATGCCATTCTTTAATTTCTTTTTTCAACACCTGTACTACTATATAATGATTAATCTCATTTTATTTCACTGAGAAACACTTTGTTCTGATTACCTCGTTTCTAAAAATATTAAATATAAGGTTTATCAGTCTAAGGATCCTGTTAGCTGTCTGATATAGAAAAAAAAAAAAAACCTATCCAAAGGCAAGTAGTATCTCTCTAGAGAGTTCAGCTAAGGAAACATGCAAATCAATTGCTTAGCTGAATTTTCAGTTTCTCTCCTTACCCTTTAATTCCTACTACCCAAGTATACCTTAAAATGCCTTGAATATTAAAAATTGATGCTAAAAAGAAAAAGTTATTCTCAGAACCATAGACTATATTAGACAGGTTTTGTTTATAAAATGAAGTAAATTGGCATTCGGTGATGATTTTGTTTCATGAAAATTTATTGTAGGTGTACACACAAAAGAACAAGTGTATTAGTCCATTTCCCCATTGCCATAAAGATACTACCTGAGACCGGGTAATTTATAAACAAAAAAGGTCCAATTGACTCACAGTTCCACATAGTTTGAGAGCCCTCAGGAAACTTACAATCATGGCGGAAGGTGAAGGGGAAACAAGGTACGTTGTATATGGCGGCAGGAGGGGAGAGAGCACAGGGAAAACTGCCACTTTTAAAACCATCAGATCTAGTGAGAACTCCCTCACTATTTACAAGAACATTACAGAACTCCCTCACTATTTACAAGATCATGGAGAAAACCACCTCCATGATCCTATCACCTTCCACCAGGTTCCTCCCTTGACATGTGGAGATTACAATTCGAGATGAGATTTGGGTGGAGACACAGAACCAAACCATATCAACAAGTATATGAAGTGTCTTTTACTTCATTAAAATGCTGGTGAAGATTTCAATTAGATGAAAGAGTCAGAACCATGTTCCTTATACAATTGTATACTTTTCTGAGGATCTTCTCATGAGACTTCATTTGGAGATTTTTCTGTTGTTGGTCGTGTCTTCTACCCTTTGTTAGTTATGTCAGCATGATTACAAATTATGAGCTGGATCTGAGGGTTATAGCCTTGATGATTCAATTTCAATTTTCAAGGAAAATAATTACTATTAGAGTATCATCATAGGTAATCTGGCAGCTAAACACATTTGTTCTGAGTTAACGGACTTAACTCAGGTTCTTATGTACATAACCTACAGTTACTTTTACGTAACAGCAGAGTTGAATAGATGAAACACAGATTATGTGGCCCATAAAGTCTAATATTTAATAGTTAAATTAAATTTTTAAAAATTCAATTAAGTATTTTATTTTATGGAGAATTTAAGATATCATTCAGAAGTGCAGGATGAAGATTTAATTTGCTAATAGTTTAATTTGCTAATAAAATTAATTTGCTAATAAATAAAAATTAAATTATTTTAAAATTAAATATTTAATGTAGAAGGTGTGACATCATTCAGAAGTGTGAGATAAGGATTTAATTAAGTCATTAATGCTTGAATTGGATGATGTAGACAATATGTTATTTTTTAGAAAGGGAAGAGCCCTGTACCATTATTGATTAAGGATAATGTAATCAACAATATAAAATAGAATATTCTAAGATACAATGTTTTGAATATTGTTTATTTCTCATATTAAAATGTATTATTTATTCAACATTGACTCATAAAGTAGGATGTATTAGATTATTGATTTTTAACTTAAAAATGCATTATCTTTTTCTGTATATCATTCAAAGCAGAAGTATTCTGAACTTTAAGTGGGTTTTTAGTAATTTTAGTAATAATAAAATCATCATCTTGTACCTAAGCAGAATTTTTCTACCTTAATGACTACAAAAATTACTACAAATCCTTAGATTGGTGATGTGCTGATAGTAATAGTAACTGAAGAATAAAACCACATAGAGGAAAAATTAATTTTCCATTTAATCAAATGGATGAATCTAGTAAGAAGAATATTGAAAGTAATGCACAGGCTTGAAGGCCAGTGAAGACAATGTTGAGAATTGAAAAGTATAGGATAAGGCAGGGAACGGTGGCTCATGCCTGTAACCCAGCACTTTGGGAAGCCTCACTGAGAAACACTTTGTTCTGTTTACCTTGTTTCTAAAAATATTAAATATGAAGTATATCAGTCTAAGGATCCTATTAACTGTCCAATATAGCAAAAAAAATTTTAAAGGCAAGTAGTATCCTCCCTACTTGCGGGCTGATCACTTGAGGCCAAGGGAAAAACTTCCTCTCTACTAAAAATACAAAAAATTAGCCAGGCATGGTGGCATATGCCTATAATCCCAGCTACTTGGGAGGCTGAGGCACAAGAATGATTTGAACCCAGGAAGTGGAGGTTGCAGTGAGCCAGGATCGTTCTGCTGCACTCCAGCCTGGGCAACAGAGTGAGACCCTGTCTCAAAAAAAAAAAAAGAAAATAAAAACATAGAATAAGATAATCCAAAATAATACTTTTCTTTACAGAATATAAATCAAGGTAAATTTACAAAGAATTTGATTAGTTGAGGAGCAGTGGGGCCAAAGAGAGCCTAAATATTAAGATATTCAGGAAAAAAGTGGATAAATGTTCATGAAATAAAGTTAGGTAAAAGAAAATAAAGGAAAGGAATGAAAATACTCATATGGCACAATTTTGTATTTTCATCTAAATACTCAGTTTATGTATTATGATATTAAATTTCTATTCAGCTACAAATATGTGTAGATAGGTTTTGGCTGACCAAGTGTGATTTTTTTAAGGGCTGTGATAAACAAAAAGGAATATGGTTCATGAAGACAGATTATTGGCATATAAGTAAAACTAAGATGGAAAGTGATGAAATGGAAGGAATATGACAATTATCTATAAGTACTTAACTATACTAACACAAATTAAAGGATGGTATTTAAAGTGAAAAAAGTCAAGGGAGGAGTTATCACCCAAAATAAGACTACATTTTTAATAAGTGTTAAGAAAAACACCTGAATCAAGTTAGAAAGTAATGATCTTTTGAACCATGATTTTTAAATGTTCAACAATTAATTTCCTGAATGCCAAAATGGGGTAGTATGAAATAGGGCTAATATAAATAATGAATTGGGTAACTGTGATTTTATAGATCTTTAAAGATGAGTATTTTCATTCCAGCCTTAGCTCTGAACTACTTTCTTATATTTTTGATAAATAGATACCTATTGTCCTTAGGGAAGTTTTGTACTTTTATTTTTATTGAGTTAATGCGATAACTCAGAGATCAGCAAATCCTGTTTTTTTATAGGCCCACAAGCTAAGAATGAGTTTTGCATTTATAAATTGTGGAAAAACATCAAAAGAAGAACATTTTATGGCATGTGAAAATTATATGAGATTCAAATTTCGATGTTTAAAAATAATGTTTTATTAAATTAATAACCATGCTCATTCATTTGCACATAACCTACAGTTACTTATACAACAGCAGAGTTGAATAGTTGAAACACAGATTATATATCTCATACAGTCTAAAATATTTACTCTCTATTTAAACAGAAATGTTTGCTGAGTCCTGCTGTAACTGGTTAGTGTGTCAAAATAACGTTGACATAGGAATGGTTATAATGGACTTTGTGAAATTTCTTCATTTTAGAGCTTGAGAAAAGAAAAGAAGCCTGCTCATTTTTCTGAGGATGGTTTCAGATTATTCTACAAGGAAGCATATATTTGGAAAGGTTGATCTCCTCAAATTGTCTACGTTTACATTTTTATTCTCTTCTTTTTTATTGTCTTCTCTAGCTATTCTCTCTCTCTCTTCACATAGATTTCCCCCTCTACACACACACGTACACACAAAGACTTCCAATATGGAACTCTAATGTGGATAGAATATAGATTATAAATTTCTCTTTTATTGGAGGCTCATTTCTGGGTTTTCAGAGTACAATGATAAATCTCATTATTGCTGTCTTAAATGTTATATAAAATATGTTTTTAGAGTATTTTCATTTCACACATTGCATTTTTCTATTTATTACTTCATTATAGCTTAACAAAGATATTTCCCCTGAAGACCATGATGAACTTTTGATTTTTGCTAAATGCCCTGTTTGGCCTCACCTAAAATCATATACCTTCTATGGGAAATTTTATACAACTGGAAAAGATACACTGACACGATCAAGTAATATATCATACCTTAAAAATCTAAATGGTATTTGAATTGAATCAGCTAACTTTGAGTGGGGAAGAACAGCTGGAACATTAGTCTCTAGATAAGTAAATATTTAATAGTCCTTAGGTGAGCAAACAGTTTGTAAACTCTACTTACTTTAAGCAAATTTGAGTGTCTCTTGATTCTTTTATGTAGAACATTGTTTGAGCCTTCCTTATTTGGCATTTTGGCATTTACTTATATTAATAATATTCATTTATTTACTATTTCATTTATAATAATTACGTAACATCTGAGTATCTTGGTAGATGATGTCTTATAAATATGACCAGACTACAATAATGATGAAGATAACAGTAAGTCAATTTTAGGATTATGTCTTTGGACTAATTTTGAGTAATTTTGCTACTTTTCACTTTATTACTATTCTCTTAATGTAGTTAGTTCAATTCTAAGGTTTCAGTTATAAAAATAAGAGAAAATGGCCAGGCACAGTGGCTCACGCTTGTAATTCCAGCATTTTGAGAGGCCGAGGCGAGTGGATCACCTGAGGTCAGGAGTTCAAGACCAGCCTGGCCAACATGGTGAAACCCCATCTCTACTAAAAATACAAAAATTAGCCGGGCATGATGGTGGGTGCCAGTATTCCCACTTACTCGGGAGGCTGAAGCAGGAGAATTGCTTGAACCCGGGAGGCGGAAGTTGCAGTGAGCCGAGATCACGCCGTTGCACTCCAGCCTGGGCAACTGAGTGAAACTGTCTCAAAAAAAAAAAAAAAGAAAAAGAAAAATCTATCTTATCCTGTGCTTTGAACAAAAAAAAAATCTCATGATATTAATAAAATCACCTGCAATGGCCTAAGACATCATTTAGAATGGAAATGACACGTTTCTGAGATGTTTAATGTGCACCATAGAATTGCTCTCCTCAGAACTGACTTTAATTCAAAGATAAAGTACTAATAAAATATCTCAAGTAATTTTTCCTAGCAATAGAAAATAGAGAACTGAGTAAATTTTAACAATGACAAGACTCTCAAACTGTTTTGAAAGATAAAGTATTTCAGTTTTATGGGCATAGTTATAGACACAGAACAAAAATATACACAGCAAGATTTTCTTAGAACTACCATTTTGCTAAAGAAATTCAGATATGGGTATGGCTGAAAAATGTGTAATTTCTGAATATGTATAGAATTTACCATATTTTCAAAAGTACCTCTAAGCAATAAGTGGCTATGATGCTTTTTAGCACAAATCTTTGTGATAGTTTTAAAAATTATGAGCATTATTTCATCAGTTCAGTTTTTTAAGATAGAAGAAAAAGAGTTTGTGTATTCATTTATTAAATAAACATATATTGAGCACCTACTACATTCTGCTATGCTTGGCACTGGAAATACAGTTAAAGAACAAATCTTAGATAGTAAGTGCATTTGTGATTCTTCTACTGTCACCTTCTCCATTACCTTTATTTCCCCACCCTACCTTTGTACTTTGATACTTCCTGCAGTATTTGTAAATAGAGAATACATACTTAACAACTTCATCTTACATGGCATTGTGAGACAACCTACGAGAAAAGAGTACATAGAATTGAACATGGCAGTGTGACAACGTAGAAAATAAGAACAGGGAAGAACATTATCAGTTCAGCATCATAAAGGTTAAATATGGTTGTAAGTACAAAATAGCTATTTTTAAAAATCAATGATAAAATAGCTGTTCCAAAAATTCTGTGAATCATTCTGATAAAGGTTAAGTCTGTTGAAGAGTTGTGTGTTTAAGTTTTTATATTTTTATAGTGTTGCTATTGCCATTATATTTTAGAAAGTGCCTCAGAGCAATAAGTGGCAATGATACTTTTTTGCACAACTGTTTCTGATTGTAAGCTTTAAAATTCCTGAATGTTATTTCATAAGTTCAGTTTTCTAAGAATAGAAGAAAAGAGATTTGTATTTTCATTCATTAAGCATTTATTGAGCACCTACTACATTCTGCTATGCTTGGCACTGGAAATACAGTTAAAGAACAAATCTGATAATAAGTGCATTTCTGATTCTTCTACTGTCATCTTTCTTCAGTGGAGAAAGAGAGGTTCAGTAATACCAAAAATGGAATAGTTGAAACAGGAAAAAAGAATCAGAATACTGGCTTTGGTGCCCTCTTTAATGAATACTGTGAACATGTATGGTAGAGTTATTCTATAAACAACCTCCCATGTAGTTCGCTAGTGTTAAGCCAGTGAAGATCAGTGCAGTACCGTAAGAAAAATTGTCCAGCGTTCTGCTTTCTTTCTTAAATGAGGATCTTCTCAGCAAGATCATACCAGATTCTGAACAGAGGGAGTCATCTCCATCATGGATTTTTTTTTAGCAAGGTATTTTTTTGTCACAAAGTTTTCCTTCAAATAACTTGAGTCTTGACATGTTTTCAAACTCAAGTGTCTGCTTATAAAGCTGTTTTATTATCTGGCCAAGTGTGTTGGTGATGGAGCCATCTAAACCCTCTGTGACCCTTACTATGCTATCCTTTCCTCTTTAACAGTGTTTTCTTTTCCCCCCCTGCAAAACCAGGCTCGGCTTCCCTCGTGCTCATCTACCTATAGTGTATCTGAGGTATATTTTGCACGTGTTTTCTTACATGGTCAATAACATGCTCGCCCTCACCATTTTTCTCATTTTATTTTCCTTTTGCCTTAATTTATTTTGCCTTGCACTTTGCACTTGCCTGAAAGGGATGAGGATATCAAAGGGGGAAAATTCACCTGTTTTAGGGGAAAATTTCTCTATTTTTATGAATGATGCACTGTTGTCTGAATAACATTTTTTGGCAGTCACTACATCACACTGAAATAGCTAAAGCCCAGATAGCCAACTTGATTGCTCTGACTACCTTAATTCCATAATGACTCTTTTGAATTAGGTAATTTATTATTAAACTCAAATTGGCTAAAGGCAAGATTCCAGTTTGTATATCTATATATGTCTGTGTCTAATAGCTGAAGATTTGTATTCAATTAGTGATTGTTGTGTCTCATTAACCACAGACATAGAAAAACATCCAAAATTGATTATTAAATAGAAAATAAATATGCATCTATTTTATGTAAAATAAAAGATTTGTTCCTTTTTTAAAATCTCATTAGGTGACTTTAATAATTTATTGCTACTTATATTTTCCTAAGATTCTTGTAATCTAGAAGAGATTAACAGTAAAGAGATTCATGTTCTTTTAGTAAAATATTTTACATGAAATTTGGCCTATTTTCCTTGTCTTTTAGGAGGTTTAATTTTTTATTCTTACTGTGTTAAACTATAGAATAAATGAGTTTTCTTGTTTTCGAAAAGCAGATTTATTGAAATATTATTAACAGACTTTGAATATCCATTAAGTCTCCTTTCAAAGCGGGGGCACTGTTTGAGTAGCTAAGAAGAAAGAGTATATGTACCTCAAAATATGACAGGTAAATAAAAGAACTTCAGGCCAGGTGCAATGGCTCACACCTGTAATCCCAGCACTTTGTGAGGCCGAGATGGGTGGATCACTTGAGGTCAGGAGTTTGAGACCAGCCTGGCCAACATGGTGAAACCCCAACTCTACTAAAAATATAAAAAATTAGCCAGACGTGGTGGTGCACACCTGTAATCCCAGCTACTCGAGAGGCTGAGGCAGGAGAATCACTTGAACCTGGGAGGCAGAGGTTGCAGTGAGCCAAGATTGTGTAATTGCACTCCAGCCTGAGCGATAGAGCAAGACTTCGTCTTAAAAAAAAAAAAAAAAAAAAAAAAAAAAAGGACTTCAGTAGCCTATGAATTTTAAGACCTTCGTTCTTTTCTTTACAACATAATTTCTACATGTATTTACTTTGTACAGGCCACTGTAGCTACCATATTAAGGCCAGTATTATCAGCTTAATTCTGATTGCAGAAATATTATCTCAGAATGTCATCCCAAAGAAAACCCTTGAAAGATAGTACTATTTAAAATACCAGGTAGTATATGCAGAACCAGAGGCAGAATACCATCTGCAGATCTCAAATTTTAAGAAAAAAAACGAAAGAAATAGCATGACAAACCCATAGCCTCACAAAGTTGAATTTATTGAGTCAATAGAATTGCAGCTATCTTCTTCAATTTTTAACTTTGCAAGATGTAACTGTGAGATTTTTTTCTCTTAAAACTGATTTCCTGGGGAGTTAACTTCTTGAAACATACCACTAGGGAGAAGCAAAGAAAAGAAAGCCAAATGAGCTATTTTTAGTATCAACAAAGGCATTTGAAAGAGAAGGTTGGTATCATCTCATCACCACATTTTCTATAGGTCTTTTCTTAATTCCCAAAGATTATGAGTGCTAGTATAAAAAATATATAACCCATTTCTTTTTGCCACTTCATCCAGGCAATTCTCCATTTCCCATGAGAGTGTGTAAGAAGTCTACCATTGGCATCATCTCCAATCACAGCCTACAGCATCCGTCAGGGTATTACTTTCTCTATGACAGCATGTGTGCAGGAGGGCTCTCACGTTGGAATGTGGAACTGGCTTCTTGGGGGGATTATGTATGCTGTGGCATTTGCACCATGGCACTCAGCTCTTAACTCTGGCTTCATCTAGGTTTGTTTCTTTCATTGTGACACATGGGCTTTCTTTATTTGTCATGAAGTATGTTTCTCTTTCTGTCATTCGTGGTAGGGTTTCTTTCTTTCACTCAATGCCACATCTCTGTGGTCTCCATAGGTGCTGTTTGTTTAATTTATGATGCTATAAAGACCAATAAAATGAAGAACTCCTTAAGCAATCTAATATTCATGATAATCCTCTACTTAGAAATAATTGTTTCTTTTTAGTCTTAAATTGGTAAATATTTCACAGAATTTTAGAGTGTAAACCTTAATAATTAAAATTTCAAGAAATATTCTTCTTAGCTTTCAATTTTTCGTTTGGAAACCTCTTGACAGGATCATTGGTACAAAGTACAGTATTTATTTTATAGCATCACTATGGAGGTAGCCAAACCTTCCATGGCTCGATCTCTTCTTTCCCTTGCATTTACATCGTCATCTTCATTTACCTTCACTATTGTAGAAATAAAGTCTCCAAATCCCTAATGTAGCACATTGGTTTACCAATTGCATATCACTATCTTCTGTGTCATTCATTAGATGAAAAAAATAAGCCTTGCTCAAAAATGAACCTATCCATGAGTTGTATAGGAACAAGATTTATAACCTCAGGTGGCTGATACTATTTAGCAAGAACATTTCTCCATGTAGTTGTGGTCCCTTTGTAAAAAAAAAATAAAAAATAAATTAAAAAAAAAAAAAAAAAATATATATATATATATACACACACACACACACACACACATTTTACTTGTGATAAGCTTTGTTTTTGATATCTCCTTATCAATTAATCTTCATAACAGCCTTGTTTGGGGTAGATATTAATGTCATCCTCATTTTAAAGATGAGGAAATTGAGACGCAGAGAGGTTAACTATCTTGCTGATCATAAAGCTAGCAAGTGAGAGGCAGAAAATTGTCTTCTTAAATACCATGCTTTCTCCTGTTAAGAAGTTGTTAAAAGTCATTAGCTCTGTGGCTAGCATGTAGTAGTCTTGTATTTTCACTTCATCCATTTACTTTGTTCAGGTTGATTATATAGTTTGGGGTATATATTATGAGAAGATGCACCTATAAGTACCAAACTTTAGTACAAAACGTTAGTAGTGTGTATTTTAACTTCATCCATTTACTTTGTTCAGGTTGATTACATAGTTTGGGGTATATACTATGCGAAGATGCACCTATAAGACACAAAACTTTAATTCAAGAAAATGTTAGAAAGACATCTAACATTTATGGTTATATAATTTATTGTTATGTAATTTATTATTTTTCTCTTATTTAGTCATTTGATAAATATTGAGCTACCTGCTATGCCTTATTTAAATATAATCTGCCAGTTATTTCTTGGCCTTTGGAATTGGCTTTACATTTAGAATACATAAAATATTGTGAATGTAATGAGATCAATGTCTCATATTATAGTTTCTCATCCCTTCAAGCAAAGTGAAAAAAAAGAACTCATCTTTCACGTTTCTAACTGATTTTCAACTTTGTTCCAGCAGTGTTCTAGCAGAGTTCCCTTTTCAAATCCTTTGAAAAGATTGCTTCAGAATTCCCTTAGTATAAACCAAAGCCAGAATTAATACTTTCTTCTGACAGAAATTGAATTCCTTCTGACTTGAGAAGCTGGAATATATACTAGATATGAATTTATTATAATTTGTAACACAGTATCTAAACCAAAGAAAATTAATAAACATCCAAGTTGTCATGCTTTTACTGGTCCAAATTGAACCCTTTAGAGCCTTATCTTTAATGTCTTAGATTTCCCAGTAGCAAGGTTGATTTAGATAATTTGACATTTAGATGCTAAATAATTTATTTCCTGTTGACTAGACAGGGACTGAAAATTGTGTTTTTATTTAATGCTTAAGAACTTCTAGCTACCTAAAGGAAAGATGGTTTTAAAGTTGTAACATGCAAAATAGTTGCCCTTTGAACTCTTAGACACTATTAGGACACTAATTCTGATGTAAACAAACGTCGACCTCCTAATAGTTTTGGAGCTTTTGCAAACAGAAGTTTCAGTTAAATTGCAGTGAGTAAGTCTACACGTTCAAGAAAGGAAGAGAGAGAGGAAAAAGGGAAGAGAAGAAAGGTAAATGGACTTTAAACACCATACCATTTTCTATTTCAAAAGAAAAAATAGGAACATTTTTTATACACCACAGAACCACAAACTGTTTAAACTGGAAGAAACTATAGCCAAAAAATAAAGATTCTATACTGTGAGATAATCACCTAAGATGTTCTACTATATAAAATCTCATTTAGAAAATCTTTAATGATTTATTACTTATTTCAATATATTTATCTACAGTGTTCTACCCTTTCATTCACATGTATTATTTTTATGCCATTTGTATACTATAGTTAGAAAACTGGAGATAGTGTGAAGAAATCTTAGAATTGTATCTTTTGAAAACACTACAACTGCTGCTATTAAAATTTATTGATTCCTACCTCACTTTCGAATTTGTAGAAATGAACTGGAGTATATAAATTGTCTTGTTAAAAATAAAATTAGTATATCTCTCTCTCTCTCTGACATACATATTAGTAGCTAAGCCATAGAGATAATGGGAAAACACATTACATTCTCTTTGACAGGGATATTTGATATATCCATCTAATTAAAGCATTCTTTAAAAAGAATTGAGAAGAATTCTGTCTACTTGGGCATACGTTTTAAATTTCCATAATAAAAATATTTTTAAAACACACTATTGTAGTTGGTACTAGCGAATTTCTGCTTATCCTTGTATATTGCCTCATATAATGATCATTTACAATATAAAAGAGGTCATCAGTGAAAACAGGGCAAGAAAAATTTAAAGTTTATGATGAGGAATATTAATGTGTGTGTAACAAGTTTAGAAAGTTCTTGAGCTCCCTTAAAACTAATATATAAACTATATGTATCTTTGAGAGAGAAAGGAGATATGTATATCCTCTCCTTCATGAAAGTAGGAATGAAGAGAGTCCATAAAGTACTCATGTGAAGTCCAGCTTTATATATACACAGATTAGCTTATCATCATGATGTTCTAAATTTTCTTTCCTATGTTCTAGAGAATTTATAAGTGAAATAGATTAATTAGAGATATAGCTAGTTAGAGCCCAAATAAATGATGGCACATTGTAATATGATATGTTATAATGTCATAATGTGATAGCACTAAAATGACATATCTCACCTGCATTTATACTTACAGTTCCAGCTGCTGTTTAAATGTCTTTTTGTATATCAAACTCAGTATGTCCAGCTCTGCTTTCTAAATACTTCTTTCAGTGGTAATGTTCTTAAAGTTTCCCTGCATAGAAATCTTCTAGTTATCTTTTACTCTTTCTTGTTTTTCATTTGACATTTAGTGTGACATTAAATTTTGTCATTTTTGTTATTTTATCCTTTTGAATTATGTCCTAATCCTTACTTCGGATACATAAATGAACATTTTGTTATACAAAATAACAATAGTTATGTATCATAACTATTTATTGTTACCACGTCTACTTTAAAATCCTGGCTTTGGCCCCCAAAAAAATAAATAAATAAATAATGAAAATGGCAGCTTTCTATACATTACAGAGATTTAAGAAATGTGAAGCAGCTCATGGTCATATATTGCTATGGTTCATCTCCATGGATTTACACAGATTTGGTTTACCACCAATCTTAGTGTAATTTTTAAAGACTCAAATAAGTATCTTCTTGACCAGCAACAAGGTAAATTTTCTTTTGCTCCTTTTGGGTTTTACTCCCAAACATGCATTTGGGTGAAATGTATAGCCTAGACTTCGGCAAGTAGAATTCTCAGTTTTCCCTGGTCACCTTTTTTCCCTTTCAAAGCATTTCCTTCTCAACCAGTGTTCTTCAGCTAAGCCATAGAACACAGGAAGTAATATGTGTAGCTATTTTCTTAAGATCCTGTAAAGATGTTGCCATTCTATATTCAAAAAAACAGAAGTTTATTCATTACACACAATGAATACAAATGCATTAAGGCTTAATTCTCTCCCAGAATTGAGAAAGATATAGTAATCCCGTCATTTAAGTAGCTCAGTACTTCTTGAAGTCATTTGTTATTTAAAGGCGCACTTCAAATTTCATGTTTGGAAATTCTTCGTGTTGCTTTTTTCTTTTTGGATACCTAGAGTCTCTAAATAGCCTGTGCTTACCATGTGATTTTAGGGCTTGAGATCATGAGACATATTTTTATTTTTTTAAAATAACCTCTTTATTTTTCTGAAAGAATCAGGTTTAATCAGCTTCTCACCATATTCTGAAAATGTTCCTGCTTGGCAGTTATTAATATTTTGTTGGTTTTCTTGTACTGTTGAAGTAGACTTACTGAAGATCAATTTAACATACTGTTTAAAGTTTGGGGCTAGATTTGAATCCTAACCCTGGATATGAAACCCAACCCTGTCCCTTATTAACTTTGTGACCTTAAGCAAGTTAACTTCTCTGCACCTCATATTCCTGTAAAATAGGAATGATACCACCTTTTGGGGTATCTTAAGGATTTAACAGCTTAATACTACTTGGTGCAGTGCCTGATATGTGTAAGTACTCAATAAATATTAACTATATTATTATCAATATTTATTGTTATATTAAAGGTCCAAAGGTAAAGTTATTTTTTGTTTCAACTAACTCTTTCAGATACATTATCTGCTGTGTTTTTCATAGAGTAAAATAGGTTTTACATATAGTGATTAGCCACAACCTGATTGAAACAAGTATCAGCTCCACTATCAACCTGACATCAGCACTTGTACCATTCCTGCCTTACTTCTTTTTCCTAGTCATTGTAAAGCATATACAATATGAAATACATGAACACTTAATGTCTTTTCATTCTGCCAGGTGACTATCTTCTCCAGTTTTTCAATTGTCTTTTTCTCCAAAATCACTTTCCTATTTAGTGTCTGGATTAGTTATGCACATAAACACACCCCAAAGATGACTAATAGGAATAGTGGTTTTTTATTATCAGTATTATATTGTCCTTGTATTCTATTATATGTCATACACTACAAGCAATCACCAGTTTATAAGTGGGCAAAGCACTTCCTCACAAAAAGTAACTTTATAAATAGTGACTAGATTTCTAGACTAGTGTTCATATAACTCTTAATTAGCTGATATTACACTATTAGTAACTGCATTGAGATTTAAATTGACATATATTGATTAATGTAGAATCTATCTACTAATTGTAACATTATTTCTTAGGAAAATGCACTTTAACTTCTAACAGAATCCAGCCTACTTCAAGGCATTTTACCTGACAAATTCTGAGTGGCAATGGGATCTACAGCCTGTTTTCTTCCTTTGGCAGCTCAATCTTCCTTACAGTACTCATTGTAGTGGAAGGTAAAGGGAGGAGGAAACTCTAGAAATTGGGACAAGGACTTCCCCACAGCATCATCAGTCAATGTTTGTTGAAGGAGTGTATGAATTGAATGTTTATATTAAAGATTTATGCCAATATCATTAAATTTCAGTAAACTTTATATAGTGTGATATTATTAGTCCTAGATTACTTCTTGCTGCCTCTTCCTAGTAAATGATATTTCTGAATGATTCTTTATTCATTTATTAAGTGCTACTTATTAAATACCCTCTGTTTCTTCATATCTTGTAAACAAGATATAGATCTTTGAGTCAGCAGAGCAAAGTTAAGCAGATATATGACTGACTGCGAGTTAAAAGAAGTAATGATTTCTACTGACGGGTCTGTGTCTGATTTAATCAGATGTGGTGAGCTATAATTGCATTTCTCTTTGCCCCAGTTTACCCATCTCTAAAATTTGAATAAACTAGACCTTTATGTTCCTCAGAGGGGATATTCTGGTGAAATTTCAGAAAATGGAAGGGAGTCATGACAAAGCTAATTCATCATGAATGTAAAAACAGAATTTTTCAGGTACAATATGAGAGGAATTATATTGTTATCCTGTGTGCATTTTACTTTTTATATGAAAATTCAGTCAGAGAGCCAAATGTGTTTAGAAAACATACTCTGAGCTTAAAAGACTGTAATGGTTTGGATGTGCTGTGTAAATGTAAAACTTGAAATTGATCTTGTTTTGTTATTTTTCCTTGGTTGTTTATACTTTCAGTTTTGCTGAAACCACCTGTAGGTCATAATAAGTCAGCAAGCATTTATTTAACATCTATACATGCTACAGAGTAGACATTGCCATATTAAGCATATAGAGAATGTTGCAAAAATTACATATGGGGCCTTAATGATTTTACAAATTGAAATATTGTCCATTTTTTAAAAAATCATAATGTATGAATTCAGGCTATGTTGTTCTAAAATATGACTAGAGGAAATGTCTTTGGCTTTGAAAACTAAAGGTCTTTACTAATCAGGTCAAAAAAGTCTGTAGGAAAATCACCATTCTTGAGTCCTGTGTTCACAGAATAGTCATGAGTGAGTTATTTTAAATTTCACCAAATTATTGTTAAGTCACAAAAAAAGAATTTGGTAAAGGCAAATTTTCCTAGAATAGACTTGAGTTTTTGGAACCTTATTACATAACTTTAAAATGCTGTAATACCCCTTAAGGCCACATTTTTCTCTATCAGAGATGGTGTCAGGTTGGTAGTAAGGCTTATTTAATTAATTTGCCAAGTTCAGACATCTTGGAAAGGAGAGATAAAGGCAAGGCATGCCATTACTCTTTATAAACATGACTTACTGGAGGAGAATGCAAATTTTCATCCTTTAAATCATTTAATCAGCTTTATTGAGTTACCTAATATATTTGGGTGATATAGGAGACCCTGAAAGAAAGAGGAGCTCAGGAAGCATTATAGGTCAGAATGATTAGCATATGCACAGCAAAAGTAGTTTGTGAAAGGGAATTTGGTCTTTTTTTTTTTTTTAATTCACTAAGTTGAATTTAAGGTCATATTTTGAGTCTTATGGAATCCACTTTAAACACAGTGATAGCATTTCCTGTGCATTTTTAGCCACTTAATTATATGAATAAATGCTTGCTACCCTTTACAGTTGCAGCTGTCATTCTCCAAAGTAGATTCATCCACAATATTTACAGTCTTAAATCCTAAATCTATTGTATCTATTTAAGATTTTTTAATAGTATTCTTTCACCATTAGGCAGCACCTCCTTGAGAAAGAATTTACATTTTTATTCTCACTTTTAACAAGAATTATACAGCTAAGATTTATAGAGAACTTGAGGGCTTTTTCTACAATGTACTCCAGCATCAGAAGTAGGCTAAATTAGAAATAGAAATGGAGAATATATGGTGATGTCTTTTCCATTAGCTTTGAAAAATTCAACTTGTATAGTTACATGCGTATGACGTCAGAGTATTTTATAAGTATGCCTGATTTATTGTACTGACTTGCTTCTTTTTAACTTAAATATTTTGGGAACACAGACTCATGTTTCATTTTTCAGTGAGTTATTTTATGTCCGTGAATAAGTGTCAATGCATTGGTTGATAAGTTGAAATCAGCTACACCCTTTGAATATATGTGCTTGCATCACTTTCGAATCTACCTTTTAAAGTGAACTTGACTTAATTTCCATGTGACTTTTATTAGTAGAGAAAGCAAATAATTATGAAACACGGTAAAGGTTATTATATAAAATAATTTTATTTTACAATAAAACAGTTGGATATGGATTTTACCTAGAAAGACTAATATTATATATATTATATATATTATATTTCTCCCTTGCAATTGACAAGGGAGAAAAAGTAGGTATATTGGTACTCAAGTGTTTTGTATTTTAAGAGGAAAAAAAAAATAAAAAAGAGGCAATGGAAAAAAGAGAAGAGAAGGAAGGAGAAAATCAAAAAAGGAAGGGAGGAAACTACTGTAGTTTTTCATTTCTTTTTTGACATCAGTATTTAAATAATAGGTTACTTGTTCTAACTTTCCCATTTTACATCGTTGCAGAGCATAAGCAGCAGCTTGTAGAACAAAGGTGAATTCAGAAAGACCTTAAACATATTTTTGGATTAATGTTTCATGAAACCCTGAATGGAATTCAGATTCATTGGTCTTTTTATAGCCATAGTTTTCAATTAGCAATTTTCCTTGTCCTATTTCTGTCTGCCTCGGGATACGAAAAAAGGGTCTATTTTCGAAATTTTGTTCATACCATTCTGCACCCAGTATTGCCTGGAGTCATGAAAACCCAGCTTGCTGCTATTTTTTCTCTTTGGCAACTTGCTGCTATGCCAACACTCAGCAATTAAATCTAATTCTGTTTGGGCTACCATGCTTAAATGTTCTTGTTGAGAAGCATAGCATGAACTAATGCATGTCTCTGAAAAGGTTGCTGTTGTGCGTCTGCACTGAAGGAAAAATTCCATAGCAATCTAGCCCCTTTGGATTTTATATTGAAGCTGTAGATTAATGGTGAACTTCTGTGTAATGCTTGACAAAAAAGGAAAATCCCTAGAAATGAAAGTGTGAACTGAGATAAAAATGGTCTTCAGTCAGATGCTGCTAAATTAATCACTAGTAATCATCAATTGTGGAGGTTAGGAGTCCCTTCATAGAATGCACTTGGGTGGAAGAGTAGGAAAGAGAAAAAAAGGATGCCAGTGAGACCTGAAAGAGATTATATGAGGAAACGTTGAGTCAATCTTCGTGTGCTGTCTCAAACATTTAGCTCAGTGTCTGAAATACTTTGGGTCAAATTAGGACTGATTTTAATTGTCTTATTATACAATTTCACAGCCTAATCATCCAGCATAAAATATATCAAAAATGACTTAATTCCCTCATATCCATGACAATTCCAAACTGTTTTTAATAAACTTTATAATTGCCTCCAATATTTTAAAATTTATTAGGAACACTGGTTTGATGTTTAAACAATCAGCATCCTTCATTAGTTCCATTAAGCATCCATCTTATTTTAATGTATACAATTTTTACTTGGTAGAAAATAAACCAGATGTTATTTTTCCAAGTGGAAAGAAATCTTTTTTTCCTTTTACGTTACAGTTTCACCTTGAAAATATAGGAAGCAAATGAATGGTCCCAAAATTTGGCACTTATTTTTCTAAGTCATGTTTCTGGGCTATGGGTTACTGAATTTTGCTTAATTTATTAACATAAATACAGTAATTGAACCACACAACTGTCAGTTCCTCCAACCTTTGATATGTGTGGGCTGATGAAATATAAACAAACAAAAAGTGTTGTGTGACCAGCAACTCTGGATCATCTAAATGACCTCCTTTAGTTGATTTCCCTTTCCACATACCAAGTTTATCTATAACTTTACCAATTTATTTGTTTTAGAGCCATGTAGCACAGTTCAAGAGTTCAAAGGGAAAGTCAAAATAATCTGGGATTTTTCATTCAACTTCAACTGCTACCATATGGCAAAGGTCTCTGTAGCCATTCTTACTATTACAGATCAGTGACAGTAACATTTCTAACGTGCTCTTGTGCATGTAAGTACCGCTTCTTCAGTCAACCTATGTCACTGTGCTTTCACTTGCAATTATCTAACTTTCAGACATAACTGAACTCTATTTCTGATCTGAAATGTTCCCCAGCTAGAGTTATCTACCTGGCCTTTGCTTTATAGTCATATGTCCTGGTAGCTGCAAATTAATGATGAATGAAAAAGAGGGAGGGGTGATGGAAGAGAGAGAAGGGAGGGATGGAGAAAATAAAAAAGAGAGGAAGGAAACTAGAAGTCGTTTTTCATTCCTTTTTTACTTCAGCATTTAAAGGGTAGGTCACTTGTTCTAACTTTCCCGTTTTAAGTAGTTGCAGAGCATAAGCAGCAGTTTATAGAACAAAGGTGAGGTAGTAAAGGCAGTCATACTATGTATGTGCTAGAGGGAATCATACTATGTCATTTCTTTAAAAGCTGTGTCTGAAATCACTTTGGCTTCCTTTTAAACATCCCACCTGCAAGGAGGAAATATTTGCAACTGCTCTTAAGATTAGTCAACCAGGCGTGGTGGCTCATGCCTGTAATCCCAGCACTTTGGGAGGCCAAGGCGGGTGGATCACGAGGTCAGGAGTTCAAGACCAGCCTGACCAACATGATGAAGCCCCATCTCTACTAAAAATACACAAAAAAATTAGCTGGGTGTGGTGGTGCATGCCTGTAATCCCAGCTACTCAGGAGGCTGAGGCAAGAAAATTGCTTGAACCCGGGAGGTGGAGGTTGCAGTGAGCTGAGATCACTCCACTGCACTCCAGCGGGCGACAGAGTGAGACACCGTCTCAAAAAAAAGAAGAAAAAAAAAGATTAGTCAAAATACCTGTCTTTTCTCTTACTCACATCTTTTTTTTTAATTTATTTATTTATTTAAGACAGGGTTTCTCTCTGTTACCCAGCCTGGAGTGCAGTGGCGCAGTCTTGGCTCACTGCAACCTCCACCTTCTGGGCTCAAACGATCCTCCCACCTCAGCTTCCCAAGTAGCTGGGACTACAAGTGCATGCCCCCATGCCCAGCTAATTTTTTGTTTTTAGTAGAGACAGGGTTTTTGCCATGTTGCCCAGGCTGGTCTTGAACTTCTGGGTTCAAGCAATCCTCTCACCTCAACCTCCCAAAGTGCTGGGATTACAGGTGTTAGCTACTGCACCCAGCCCTTTTTAAATTTTATAAGCTATACCTTTTGATTACTGCCTGTTGACTTAAAAGACAATTCCAGATCAGGGATATTTGTGCTTTTACAGTCTGCTTTATGTTTTGAATGTTCAAGTAAAAATGTGAAGAGAAAAAAAATGCGAAGAGAAGAATAATCTAAGAATCCCTGTTCCATTACTTATTACCTCATTTACATTAATCCACTTTCTCACTGCAGTTTCCTACACTTTATTTTTTCTTGTGCTTCTTTTCCCTTTCCTTGTGTTTGTTTTTTTCATTAGAAATCACCTGTGTCTCTTTATTTCTAGCTATTTCTTTTCCTTTCCTTTTTCAATGAATAATAACCCATTTCAGCCACTGAGAAAGAGTATGAACCTTAATAATTGTTATTAATTTTTGTGTTTCAGTGTGCTTCAAAGGAACAAAATGGGCTTGGCATAGCTGCTTTTATGTTCTGGTACACTGAGCCTAAATTCTAGGCAAGTAGCTCACAGGAATATAGGAGAGGTAATCTGGATGAAACTAACATAAATAAATTAGATACAATATTTCTAACTGTAAAAATTCTATGCATCATATAATGACCCTGTCAAAAAACTATTTATAAATACAATATGCCTTTTTCAGCTTGAGTTAAAACACATTAATGGGTCTAGGGTTACAGACTTGTGAATCTAGTTAGCTTCACAGCTGTTCTATAGATAGACTGTAAACTGATCCCAAATGTCTTATTCTAGATGTGTATGCAGGGGAAGGACTGAGATACAATGTATTGATGGCTCAAAATAAATCTATAAACAATTGAGTAAAACTGATTTGAACAAATAGTAAAATCGTCTGTCTATATTATACTAAAAGGTTTGAATTTTACAATTTTTTAATCAAATGGCATTTTCAATAAGAGTTTCTGGGGTTTTTTGTTTGTTTCGTTTCTGTTTTTGTTTTTTCAGACACCCAGGTTGGAGTGCAGTGGTACAATCTCAGCTCACTGCAACCTCCACCTCCCAGGTTCAAGCAATTCTCCTGCCTCAGCCTCCGGAGTAGCTGAGATTATAGGCGCACACCACTGCACCTGGCTAATTTTTGTATTTTTAGTAGAAATGGGGTTTCACCATGTTGGCCAGCCTTGTCTCAAACTCCTGACCTCAGGTGATTTGCCCACCTTGGCCTCCCAAAGTGCTGGGATTACAGACATGAGCCACCACGCCCAGCCATGTTTTTCTTTTAGATAACTTTTGTATTGTTTTTCATATGTTCAGTAAAGAATATAGATAAGCAAAAAGAAAATTAAAATTACCCTTAAGCTCCTCCCATGTTAACTGCTAGTAACTTTTATCAGAAAGAAATAATGAGGATGGTGAACTGAAGAAAAGAGAAGAGAAAGTAGGGAATTCTACAGATAATGTAGAGTAAATCAAGAATAGGCCAGGCGCAGTGGCTCACGCCTGTAATCCCAGCACTCTGGGAGGCTGAGGTGGGCAGATCACGAGGTCAGGAGATCGAGACCATCCTGGCCAACACGGTGAAACTCCATCTCACTGAAAAAAATACAAAAAATTAGCTGGGCATGGTGGTGAGCACCTGTAGTCCCAGTTACTCGGGAGATTGAGGCAGAAGAATGGCGTGAACCTGGGAGGCAGAGCTTGCAGTGAGCCGAGATCGTACCACTGCACTCCAGCCTGGGCAACAGAGCGAGACTCTGTCTCAGAAAAAAAAAAGAAAAAGAATAAAGAAACATATGTAAAACAAAGAATTACCAATTAAAAATTTCCTACAGGGAAAATTTTTTAAAATTTTTCCAAGTAGGAATTTTTTAAAACATGTGGGATGTAAGAGTTGGAAAGTTCTGATGGATGAGTTTCTGCAGAGTTTGATACAATTATATTGCCCATATGATAACTGAGCAATGCAAGACACAGCAAAGCCACCTGAAGCAACCCCAGGAAGGAAGCAAATTGGTCAATGGTGAAACTGTCTAGGACAGTGGTTAGAATTTAATAGCATTCTCAGTTTAATAAATACTTAGTGAAGGAAAAAAAATGAAAAAAAATATGGGTTGAAAACATTGGCATTGTTTGTTCTTAGGATAAAGAGTGTAAATGGGTATTTAGATGATATCAAATTCTAAATTTGAGAAATCCAAGCTAAAGTGTTTTGGGGTATTGAAAGCCTAATGTAAATGTCCTTTGGAAAATTAGTTTCTTTTTTTTATAGTTCCCATTATTTAATGAAATGTTTCAAATGTTATATATAGTAAACAACAGATAATATAACAAACACCCGTCTGGTAACCATTTAGATTTAGCAAATTTTAATATTTTACTATGATTTATTCAGATCCTTTGATATATTTTTAGGAAACTGAACAATTGTGACAAAGTTCAAATTTCCTTTGCATAGAATTCTCATATAAAAACAAAATAGAATATTAAGGGCCTGGCACAGTGGCTTATGCCTGTAATCCCAACGCTTTGGTAGGCCAAGGCAGGAGGATCACTTGAGTCCAAGAGTTTGCGACCAGCCTGGACAACATAGGGAGACCCCACCTCTACAAAAAAAAAATTATATCGGGGGGATGTCACATGCCTGTGGTCCCAAGCTACTCAGGAGGCTGAGGTGGGAGGATCACTTGAGCCCAGGAGGTTGAGGCTGCAGTGAGCTATGATGGCACTACTGCACTGTAGCCTGGACAATAGAGTGAGACCTTGCCTCAAAAAAAAAAAAAAAAGAAAGAAAATTAGGATTGTGTTCTTTCCACATATGTGACATATGTTGACCCAGCATTTGAATAATGCCATATTTCCCAGGATCCTTTTTACTCCTATTTCTCTCTTTCTGCTTATATTTATTTTCAAGTAACCTACTGGTTTATAACATAACTTTAATGATTTTCGGTATGTGCTACGAAGATAGAATACACAGACCCACTAAATATGTGTGTGTATGTGTGTGTTGTGTGTATAAATACACAGATTATATGATATATATATATTTGATCACTTCTGTTTGTTGTGCTCAGATTACAATGAAGCAGGCAAGATGTCTCAAAACTACTCTGGCTAATCCTAACCAAACCACTGTGTCATACCTCTATACTAGAAATATATAGGAAATCAAAAGGAACCAAACTGGAATGCAAATGAAACAAAAATCACTAACACTGAACCAAAGCACCTCCTGGCATTATTAATAACATTGTTCTGTCCCAAATGAAACTTCATATACTTTGGACATGGAGGTTAATGATTGCTAAAAAGAGAAAATCTTTATAATTAAGTTTTCTCTAGTTTGATGGTTATTCCATGTGATGCATCTTTCCATAAATTTTGAGAATGCCTCAACACTTATAGGGACAGATCTAACAGTCAAGAGAATACTAACAAATGTAGTAGCTATCATGGATCAAGAGCATTATGATATCATAGCTTTAATGCAGAAATTTATTTATGGTAAAACTTCAATAAACAACAAAAATTGTATTCTGTCTTTTAAGAGATGCCTTCATTGACTTTTATAAGATAGCAGATTTTTTCCCAAAAGGTACTTTTGTATCCCACTTTGCTGGAACCCTAAGTCTGAACACCTGTGTGTCTTTTTATTACCAATTTTTGGCCCTTCTTACCAATTACAACAGTCTTCTTTGATGTAGAAGAGGTTACAAATATTTCCAGGCTAGGAGGGATTGGGGAGAGTAATTTCAATCTGGATTTTGGTAGTTTGTATCATAATCATTATAGCCATTATTATTGTCACTTTCATTATTACCAGAATAACATGTATTTGTCCTTTATACAATGTTGGGTATAGTAACAAATGCTCTACATGCATTAGCTTATTTTAGTCTCACAATAATCCTATGAGGTGGAAACTCAACAAAACATTTGAGCCTTTGCACACCTCTAGCTGTTTCCTCAGTCTGGAAAGTTCTTCCCCATGATCTTCATCTGGCCGTCTCAAATCCTAACTAAAATGATACTTATTCAGAGAAGCCTTCCTTGCTTACTCTGTCTAAAATAGCTATACCTTATCACTACTTATTTTTTTATTCCATTACTGTATTTTATTTTCTTTATAGCACTAACTGCTTTCTGAAACTATCTTATTTATGTACTTATTAGTTTAGGTGCTTATCATCTGTCTACTACTATTAGAATGTAAATTCCAAGATAGCAAGGTCTTTGTCAATTTTGTTCATGTTTTACCTCCAGCACCTAGATAAGAGCCTGGTGTTGGCTCTGGGCGACTGAGCTTAGCTCAACACATACTCTTTATTATTATTATTATTATTATTATTATTATTATTATTATTAATTTCTTTTTTCCACATATTTTTTCAATAAATGAATAGTATTATCTTGATTTTTGTAGATGTGGAAACTAATACTTGAAATAATTTAGTCAAAGTTATTTAGCTAGCCTAACTGCCTATGTTTTGTCTGCTGAAAAGTGGATTCACTACATACACAAGTCTCTAGCTTTAGTCAATCTAATTAGTGCATGTCTCTGGACCTACAGGTATAGGGCTTATGTTAAGAAAAAAACTTACATACATCTGAAATAATCTGACCTATATTGCTCATCCTGAAAATGAGTTATATATTATATTATTAAACTATATTTGTTAACTATTACTTGGTTAGATCATGAGAGGCTTGATTAGCAACATAATGTATGCCATACATAGCTGTAATACTAGGCATCAGAATGCCTAGTTCTTATATATTTCTTGAAGAAACTTTTCTACACACTTTCTAAGCTCCTGCTACTTTACTAATGCAGTATAGACATATATTTGTACATCTTTCATGTGCCTTATGAATGCTAGTTAAGCATTTAGAAAAATAAAGTCACAACTTTTTCAATCAATACTAAAATATGATTTAGAAAGGAAAACAATATAGCCACACTGAAATGAGTAAAACATTAGGGTTTTTTTTTATCACCAAATAGGTGATAGGACATAACATTTAAGAATGAAAACTAAGAATATTAAATCTAATTAAAAACTCAGTATTTCAAACTTCACGCTTAATGAAAACAAATGTGACTTTCTTCCAGAAGTGTCAGAAAATGCATAATAATTACAAATACTCAATAATTCAAGTTTTTATATTATTGACTATCTATTCCTTGGCCTCTATTTTTTAGAATTAAACAATATTTTCTGCAAACTTCCTGTTCACATACTCACCTAAATTAATCTTACTTGATCTTACTTTTGAGAACTGTCAAAATCACACACATGCAAAACAAAAAAAATCAACATTTCTTATTACAGGCCTAGAATATCATCCAAACAAAAGGATAATAGTAGGAACAACAATATAGTAATAGCTAACAATATATACTGTTAACTCTGAGCTAAATACTCTCTAAGCAAGCACTTTACATGTATCTCTAAGCAAGTACTTTACATGTATTCTTATTTTCTTTACAAATATCCTGTGAGATAGATATTATTATGATCTTCATTTATACGTGAGGTTATGACTTATACAGTGTTATACAGCTAATAATGGTAGAGCCAAAATTCAAATCTAGACAGTTTGTTTCCAGAATACTACTCCCCAAAGTTCTTTTGTTATACCATTCTCCATCACCCCTACATTGAAATCCCTATTCTCAGTGGTTCTCATCGCTAAGAGAAACAGTCAAGAGCAAAGAGGCAATGAAAATTCAAGGTGTGATTAGGAATGCAATGGTTGTCATTGTTAGGTTAGAAAGGTAGAGTGATTGATAGTGTACAGATAATTAAGTTTGGAAGCCAAGAGAACCAAGTTCTATTACTACTTTACTGTATGACCTAAAACCAGTAATAATTCCTACCTTCTAACCTTTATAATGAAGAGTAATTACTCTGTAAAATAATCAGTTACTCATCTTAAGATTGGTAAATAATGAATAATCTGAAATTCCTCTTAGCCAAAAATACTTCATTTAGCTTTATAATACATTATATAATTTGGATAGTAATTTTTCTTCATATTTATGATCAACATGAAAATTTTCAGAACAAGCACCAAACCAAAACTATTGTTGGTTCCAAGAGGAGACCAGCCTGGGATTTGCAGTTTCCAGAGGTCACTGAGCATGGTTCAACTTGGAATTAAAACTTTATATAGGAAATACATTAAGAACATTTAACATTGATGATTACATTCATATTTCCTTGAGTCATGATGATAACCAGTTCTAAAGAATAGAAAGTGTGTTCTACATATTATAATATTTTATTTAAGAACAAATAAGGAACTCACCACGTTACCTATAAAGAAGCATAAACAAGCTTTGATTTTCAGTGGTAATTATAATTAACTTCACCAGCTATATAACCTGACACACTTCCAACTTCTTGAAGAATGGGTCAATACTGAAAAGGAAGTATTTTTCACATTAACCTAGAACTTAGGAAGCTCAGTGGAATTTAACAATTAAAATGTATATAACAGTGGGAAAACATTTAAGAATGGTCACCTGGAAAAGATTTATGAAATTGTTTTGCTTATAAATATTGTCTATTTGCCAGCGTACTCTTATGTTGTACATAGATTAAAAAAAAAATAGCAGCCCGGGCGCTGTGGCTCACGCCTGTAATCCCAGCACTTTGGGAGACCAAGGCAGGCAGATCATGAGGTCAGGAGTTCAAGACCAGCCTGGGTAACATGGTGATACCCCATCTCTACTAAAAATACAAAAATTAGCCGGGTATGGTGGCGCACACCTGTAGTCCCAGCTACTCGGGAGGTTGAGGCAGGAGAGTTGCTTGAACCTGAGAGGCGGAGGTTGCAGTGAGCCAAGATCATGCCACTCCACTTGAGCTTGGTGACAGAGCAAGACTCCATTTCGGGGAAATAAAAATAAAAATAAAAAATAACATTGCTACTCTCTATCAGTGAGCAACAAATGACTGAAAATTCAAAGGATAAGTGGTTATGGATACATACACACGTGTGTCTGTTTTTATGTGTGTATGTGTGTGTGTATGGAAGTTCACCTTTGATTAGAGGTTTTTAAATGTGATTACTGTTAAATGATTAGTCCATCTGAACCAACGGGAAAAGCGCAACTGAAGCAGAATTTTTTTTAACCCTGAGGATTTAATAACTTTTTTAAGCAACAATGTTCCTTTGTTGTTTCTTGTTTTGGTCTATTAAATGGGCACTTGTTTAATTCAGTGACCAATTTTATATAATTTTCTTAAAAAAAAAGGATACCTTTTATATCTGATTTGATAAAAGACAGCAAATAGAGGTGGGAAAGGTTTCATATAGCTGTAATCTGCAGATAAAAGGAGGCTTGGAAATTATCTGGCTCAGAGACTTAACCTTTTTTCTGGCATGGACCCATGTGGTACTTGGTCAAAGCCTACAGAAATTTTTTTCATAAAAATATTTTTAAGTGTATAAAATAAAATATATAACATTAGAAAACCAATTCAAATCATGATCAAAATAACTTTTAAAACAAACTGCAATATAATAATAAATGCCTATTTTTAAATACATTAAATAACAAACTAGGAGCAGATCTAATAACTACTATAATTTGAAATCATTATAAACAAAAAGATATTTATAACCATTGAAGTAAGAGGTTCTGTTAATATTACTGTGATATGTTGCCTGAGCTCATGATGAAAGAAGATAATAAATATTAATCAGATTTTTAAATATAAAGATTGTAATTTCATTTCTCTGTCCCAGTGAATGGACCTGTCTTTTACCCACAAGATTCTCTCAAGGGACCCATTGACCTGAGTTAAAACCCCTAGAAACATCCATATTCTGCAGATAAGAAAACTAAGACCCATAGAGAGGAGATAACTTTACTAAAATCATACAACACAGAATTAGATTAATCCTAGCAGAGCTAACCTCAGACCTTTACTCAGATTTTTTCTGTAGCTTTAGTCTAGAAGTTGGCAATTCATCTATTATTTGTCACTGATTCCTAGCATGATTTGTAGCAAATTCTTTATTCTTATTGTGCCTCAGATTCTACCTATATAAAATATATGTGACTTAAAATATTTGTAAAGATAATAATAACAACTTCAATTTCTATTTTATTTTTACTTACAATAGTTTTCACTTTCACATACATTACCCTACTTAATTTTCCCCATATTATGGATGAGGAAATTAAAGCTCTAGATGTTAAATGTCACAACCAAGGTTACACAGCTAGGAAGAGGAAAATCCAGTATTGGAAATTATACCATGGGACTCCAAAGGACATCCTCTTTATCATACTGCCTTTCATATTATAAAAAGCCAAAACTCTTTGAGTTCTTCAGCTGAATATGTGCTGTGATATCATAAATCTAATTAAACACATAAGAGCTATTATTAAACTCAAGCCAAATACTTGCATCCTAATTTATTCCAAAAAGTGATGCATGAATGGAACCATGGGAAAAAACTTTTCTAGAACAATTATCCATTTGTGTTTAAGAAGTAAGAAGAGAAAGAAATAGAATGTAAGAGTCTAAGATTGTAGAGTTATTGGCTTAATGTTATTTAAATCAAACTTTTGCTTCTGTTTCTGGGTAGGCTAAAGAGGCAAGTAATCTGAGTAAATGAGTCCCTTTTTCTCTCTCCTCTTAATCTTGTGAGTAGATGGTACTCAAAGAAGTTCATTCTTTCAGAGACTGATTACTCTTAAATAAGTTTAATAAGGTAGAAAAACTAAAGTCAAAATAAGCCATGATGCATCAAAAATTTCTATCATCTCTGTCATTATAGTGACCAGACCATGTAAGATATAAAACATCCTGCTCTCTTAGAAAGTAAGGAATCTTCTTAACCTAATCTGAAACCCTTGGTATAGAAAACTTTTATTGGACTCCAAATGTCACTATTTGCTTACCTTAAGTAATATTAATTTCTAAATTCTTGAGATCATTCTGTAGGATACCCAGACATCTCTTAGCTATAATCCACATACTTCTCATATTATCTCTCAATACTGTCAGACCCAAATAAGTAAAAATTCTTTGTGAGCTGATAAAACAGGTACAAGAATGGCTATGATCATAATTATACTATTAAAAATAAATTTGAGTCTGCTGAGATTGAAAAGAAAAATAATCACTACAAAATAAACATTCAGATTTAGCAAATGTTTCTTCTGTACAAAGCAGTATATTTAATGTAGTGGGAAATAAAAAGAGGATAAAGTCATGATCCTTTTCCTCTAAGAACCTATGGTCTACTTGGGGACTCATATCATTCATTGGAATATGAGTATTAACTCATATTCTATATTATAAACTTCTATAAGTCCTGTATTAGAAGTTCAAATAAGATGCCTTAAGAATCTAGGCAAATCTAAACCTAGGTTGTAGTGTTGGTTGCACAGCCATATAACTTTATTAAAAGTCATCAAACTTTTAATACTTTTATGCTTAAAATGAATGAGTTTTATGGTAGGTAAATTATATCTCAACACTGCTAAAAGAGTTTAGAGAAAGAAGAAATTATTTCTGATTGAGGAACTTAGGAATGTTTTTTTAATAGCTGGTGTAATCTAAGCTGGATCTTAAAGGACAAGTAGTATTTGCATCAGAAAATAAGCAACAGTGTATTCCAGAGAAAGGCAACAGCTTGTCTAAGGTCTAAAAGCTCAAGAATACAAGGCAGTTTCTAGAGGAGCTGGTTGAGACTTTGCTCCATGCCTTACATTATATGGCTTGCATGCCTACCATGCATATGGCCATATGGCTATGACATTTCCAAAATGTTCTGGCCTATCCCTAATGAGAAACATAACCGCACATAGAATTTTCCACCTCTCTTTGGGTTAAAAACAAGAGCTTGCCTACATTATAATGAGGAGGGTGTGTAATCACAGAGTTATTTTACAGCTGTCAGTGGCACCACTGATCATAACAACTACTGACATTTATTTTCATTTTTATAGCTTAAAATCACTAATGAATGCATTATCTCCTTTGAGCCACAATCTTTATTTTTTTCTGTGAGGAAACCGAGATTATGGGAGGGCCCAGAGCCTAAAATACCAAAGCCACATTAAAGGGAAAGTGAAGATATTCTGGCCTGCTAAGAATAAAAAGAAGAGAAAATGAGTACATGATCATTGAACAGTTTAGACATCTGCTAACTAAATTGGGATGTACACATGAATCAAAGTTCATCTCACACAAAAAGAATAAAATGGATAAAGTTAACTACTGTCACCAATAATATGAAAGCAAAGTTGAATTTTTTTTGAAGAGCTGAAATAAGCCTATTATTGACAGGAATAGCCCTTATATTGATAATAGAGAAGAGTACTTAGGAAACAGTTTATAAATAACTTTTTTGTTGTTTGCTTTTTTAACAATGTAAAAAGATTAAAATTTAAATTGCGTCTTTCCAAAACAGAGGACTTCTCAGATTATATAAGTAAGCAGCTAAACAGAAACTTAATTTCTAATTTAAAATGTGATTAGTGGCCAATAAAGTCATGTTTAAAATGGAAAGATAGTTTTCCTAATGTCCATCAAAGAAGACTTATTTTGTTCTTGACTTTGACCCCATCTGACCAAGTGCTCAGAATTTTTCAATATGAGCCATACTGTATACCATTTACAAGAAAAGGAATACAAATTAGCTTGGTGAGCAGCAAAATAGGCAATTTTTTGAAACCTGATTTGTGTTAACCTGCAATCAAATGTAATTTCCATTTTAATACTTATACATTCTTACATTGTTACGAACCTATTCTTAACACGGGTTTTATTTTCTTTGTTTCTCTCCTCCCTCACTTCTGTGAAATGCAGAAGGGAAAGGATGTTTGTTATTCACACATTTGTACCCCCACTAACTGGTGTTACAGTATATCTGGCTTCCACTGGAGAGCCCCTGACATCGCAGGGAACGGTGATCAAAATTCCACACACTAGCTTCAAGCTGGGGGCTCGTAGCTACTGCAGCATTGAAAGGGAATCTTTTCCTGGCTTCTTTAAAATAAGCATGGTGATGGGATGGTTTAAGGGAAGAACACCTCTCAAATCACATGACCACTGCTATGCTTTCGTGTGTCCTGCTTTCTTCATAACAGCTTGGCACTACATTCTTTCCCTGTATCTTAGTGGGCTTGTGTGTGTACAAGTGGGGTGGAGGATGGGGAGGTAAATGGATGGTTATACATTATGCATGCATCTTTCACTGTTAAAGCAATGTGCCTTCCCTTATATGTCACAAATTATGGTCACAGATTAAATCTTCTGTGTCCTGAGAGATTGGGCCATCTCTCTCTTTTTGGTGTGAGATTCATGTGTTTGGGTGTGTTTTGATGTTTACACCCTCAATTGTTTTTCATGTTGCATTTAACATAAGTTGAAATGTTCTCCCATAAGTTAGCTTTTCATGTTGGGCTGAAAAAGTCTTCATTTCTGTGTAGCAATTCATGTTATTATAACCTATGGCTTTCAATTGTACCTCCCATAATGAAGAGCTGACTTTAAACACTGTGCTATTCTTGTTATGACCTAAGCATAAGGTAAGTGATTTCTCTAACTGTATCTAAAGATTGTTGTTGTTTGTTAAAATTTCTTCAGCTTTTTTTAAGGCATTTTCACTTTTGTTCCTTACATTTATTATGTGCTCTCCCTTCTGTTTTTCTGTTTCACATCTTAAGATTTCCTAATGGACGATGTGATCTTCAGCAAAAATTATATTACACATGTAAACACATGTTGAAATGAATTATTTGATGTCTGAAAACAATCTTGATTAGTAAATGAATACCCTATGTTTTCATTAAGTCCTTCATGTCTTTTTATTTTCTCCATTGATTTTAATATAATATGCTGTTCCTACATGTTGTTTTAGTTTTGATTCCAGTTGGAAGGGGAATTATTTGTCAATACTGTAAAGTCAGATGTTAACTGAAGTAAAATAACATGATCCAACAGAATAAAGTAGAAGGTAATCAGATGCCATACCTTTTATTTCTGATCCCTGACAAATTTAACGTTAGGCCAAAATCTGTTTTATTTTGCTTTCCAGGCTTCCTTTTTTTTCCCATTGAGTAAAGCCAGGGTAACATAAAGAAAAAAACGAGAAGCCATCAAACTTGAGACAGATCTGTGTTACCTTCTTTACAGTCCATAAGAACAGTAGTTGTTTCTCAAGTGTATGCCATTACATTGTGAGTTAAGTAAAATTTTCATTTTGAAATTGTATAAAATTAAGTACAGATTATAAAGAGGACTAGTTTCATGGTGCAAGAGAAAAAGTTATTTGCTACATGCATAAATAATAAACAACATTTTTAAATTTTTGTTTTCCTCAGTGGTGTATAGGTTGATTGATTGATTGATTTATACACACACACATACTCAAGATCACTAAAGGAATTCTTATAATCATTGATATTAAAGTGATTCTCCCCAAATCTGGTTCAAATAGCCAATGTAATATAAATGGGAAAGCATTGATTATACTGCTGTTGGCAATTTATGAACCTTGGTAAATGCTCAGATTCAGGGAATTGAATTGTTTTCATCATCCAAATTTCTCCACCAAAGCTCTTTGAAATATGTAGTTCTAAACTGAGGTGCCACAAAGCAACACTTGGGTGTCTTTATTCAATTCATGTTATGAATGATTTGGGTTGTTAATTTTTTAAGTTACCTAGGGAACGGGAGAGGGTATTTTGTTGTTATTTCGGTTTGGTTTGGGTTTTTTTGGTAAAGCCAACTAATTCTTCACCACCATTTCCATTATATACATTAGAAAATGTATATAAGAGGCATTATATAAATCTGTTGGAACATTTTATGAGACAATTTGAACTACTCATCTGAACTGCTCTGTTCATTGTAAATCTCTTGTTTCTATCCATACACTAGCTCCACTCTAGATTGGAAGGGCTTAAAGATGAACTCTGGAGGAATAGAGGCTACGACTTAAGAGTAACTATTACTGATCAAAGGAGCCACTTTCCATTCGCAAACATTGCTTTGCGCTATGGGTTTGGGCTCCTTCTGTTTCTACATCTTGTTGAAGACTTTCTTGACTTCCATTTGACTTCTTTGAACTCTGTTTTTGTCTTTTAACATTTCCCCCTTTCTTTTCCTTCTCTCTCCCAGATTTTTCTCTCACTCTTCTAACTTTCTCTTGTGTTCTTTGAATCACTTTTTGAAATGTAGTTTCTCTCTTTATTAAGCTTGTCTATTGTCTGTTAGTGTGTGTTTCTTTTCTTTAAGGCTGTAGTGGTATAGTTACACTTACGTTCATTCCATAGTATAGCAACTTGCTTATTTATTTTGCAGCAAGTTCATTAGTCATTCTTACCCTCTTGGTATGAATTTTTAATGAGAAATAGCAGAACATTCTGCATTTACATATTGTCTGCTTCTGTAATTCCATACTTTATTTTCCATTGTCTAGATTTACACCCTCAAACCTCTCTCTCTTACTTTTCTTTTCCTCATTTTTGCGACTTCTTCCCTGTATTATTTTCTTTAAGCAGTCATTGATTTATTTCCCATTTGGTCCAGAATTGTTCTTAAATAAGACTTCTGAGTAAAAGAATATAAGAATATTATCTTCAGATTAGCTTTTTCCTTCTAGTATGTTTAAAACTAGTTGAACAATCTGGGCCAAAAGAGAATAACTAACATTTGGAATTATTTTTCCTTTTTTTTTTTTTTTTTTTGTTTTTGGTGTGTGTGTGTGTGTGTGTGTGTATGTATTTTTTTTCTTGTATGTATGTTTGTGACTTTTTTATTGTCTTTTTTTAAACATTAACAGTTGTTTTTTTCAGGGAAGGACAACCATAACCCACCCTAAGTTGCAACATTCCTTTCATAAGTTGTTTCATTATGATAGTAGATTGTGTTGAACTATAGAAATTAATTTGTCGTGTATATATCCATTTGTGGCAAGCTGCTGTGGAATGGGAAGCGGAGGTCTGGAGCTTAAATACAGTTTCCTTTGAAATTAACAACATGTTAATTACATGTACCATGCTCCTTGAATGTAACAGTTTTGTCACATTTAAAAGAATGTTTCACATTGACCTAAACATTTGAGTCAAAGCATAAGGGTTTCTGATTGATAAATTCTATATACACCTAAGAACTGGTAAATAAATTTGTTCAATTTCATTGATTTTCAACAGAAGCATATTTCATAATCAATATTATAACTATGATAAATTATGATAATCAATAAGTAACAGGTTATCAGAATCAAATGTAAATATTATATAAGGATCAATAAGTAACAGGTTATCAGAATCAAATGTAAATGTTATACAAGGATTTCTCTATTTTCCTCCCATTAATGTATATACATACTAAAAAATTACTATAATGGAATACTTAGTTACAACTTTATTACTTGAATTTTACTATTATTCTAGTCAAGAGATATACTAAATGCCTTAATATTAAGGGCCAATATTTACAACTAAATATACAGTAACAAATTTCCATATACCGATTTTAAATACAAATGAATACAAAATCACCTTTGGTTTATCTCTGTGTAATTTACAATAATATCTCCCAAATTTCTTTCTGGAAGTCAGTTCTTTCTTTAAGGAAAAGATAAATAAAAAAGATGAAACAAGTATAACATTTTTACTAACATGTTATGACATCTGAAATACTAATATATAAAGCCTTTGCTCCTAGACCTCAGGAGCTTGCCCATTAAATATGCATATCTGCCTATTCATGCTATAAGCCCTAAATTACTGAGTTTATGCTCTTTCTACAGGTCCAGTCCAGGTGCAGCAGCAAGGAGAACATTCTCAGAGCCAGTAAGTATTTTACCATTTCTGGTGGGCTGCTAAACTAGAGCTTATAAAGCTAAAAATGATATTTTGTTGAAAAAAAAGAAGAAAAGCAATGGGGAACATTTATGTGACAAATATGAATATTAGGGCTTTTACCTTCTAAAAATATTACCAGTATCAATACATTAATAAATATTTCCCTTAATCTAATTGTTTTTGCAAGCTGACACCAGAACTTTGATACACTTCTAAGAGGGTAGGAATGAGCTCCTCTGTGACTCTGAACCTCTCTTTAATTGTTCCACTGCCAAAAGTTATTTGAAAACAAACTAACTGAAAATAATAATAAAAATAATGTAAATTCCTGAAGAGAGGCTAATTCTAAAAAAAGAATATGTGGCTCCCAAGAGGGTGTATCATACTCATTTTGTGAATATGAATTCCTGACATATAATAACTTCACAGGCAGCATGTTTTAGAACATAGAACCCTAAACCAAGAGTAAAGAATGCTCAATTTTATTTATTGATTTGATCACTAATAGCATTAACTCAGAAGTCATTTAACTTTGTATATCATTCATTTTTCTATCTTATAAAAAGGAACTATAATAGGTTTTCCTTATCTGTATCTTTGAAATGATGTCACATTGAAAATTGTGTCTTAGGCCCAGCGCGGTGGCTCACGCCTGTAATCCCAGCACTTTGGGAGGCCGAGGCAGGCGAATCACGAGGTCAGGAGATCGAGACCATCCTGGCTAACACGGTGAAACCCTGTCTCTACTAAAAATACAATAAATTAGCCGGGCGAGGTGGCGGGCATCTGTAGTCCCAGCTACTCGGGAGGCTGAGGCAGGAGAATGGCGTGAACCCCGGGGGGGCGGAGCCTGCAGTGAGCCGAGATTGCGCCACTGCACTCCAGCCTGGGTGAAAGAGTGAGACTCCATCTCAAAAAAAAAAAAAAAAAAAAAAAAAAAAAAAAAAAAAAAGAAAAGAAAATTGTGTCTTAAAAGATTTGGGATCCTAAGAAAAAAGTGCTGTATAAATGCTAATTGTTTTATTATTGTTCTCTATAACTTAATAGCTTAATGACATCATCCCATCTTCTTCCTGATCTTTATCAAGAGAAGTACAGGGGAATCATACTGAAATAGGTCTACTGCTACTCATACCACTGGGAGTTTTAGCAAATTGAATGATTTCTATTTCTAGCAGGATGTCAGCATTATTTTTGTGTTATACTCCTGGTTATGCTTTATTACAGTGAAAGGATACAGATTAACATCAGCAAAGGCAAAAAGATACATAGGGCAGAGTCCAGGAGAAACCAGGTGCAAGCTTCCAGTTGCCCTTATTTCTCCCAGCAGCAATGTATGACAGCATGCATCAAGTATTGCCAACCAGGGAAGCTCTTTGAGCCTTAATGTTCAGGGTTTTTATTGGGATTGGGTCACATGGGCACGGAGTGCTCATGTGGCTGATCTTTATTTCACAATTAACAAAATAGAGACCTTCACAAAGGTAAAAATTCATGGGGTTTGTGTAAATTTTTCCATTTTTGTTTTGTAAATCTATTATCTTAGCTCCAAACCCTTGGGCAAACACAATTATTGCTTGCCCAAGACCATTATATTGGCCAGGCACAGTGGCTCACACCTCAAAAAAATAAATTCCTCTGAGCCCCTTTGAACCTCCAATTTAGGGTATGGGGAGTGTTTCCAATTGTTACAGTGAGAAAAGTCTTGCATTAGATTGAACTTTGATTTCTTTTCTTTGAGCTCCCTAGTTGCCAACTTTATTTTGTGTCCTAGGAATAAGGAATCCTTTTTAGGACCCCTTTGATAATCTTAACTAAATTTGAAAATGCATTTATCCTTGGTGAAAATCTGTCTTATTACCAATAACACTACTATTTGTCTCTGTCTATCCTTGTCATTTTTTGTTATATCTCTGTAAGGGGTACGTTCATAAGGAAAAACATAGACATAGGCCTCAGTAAGTATTTTGCAAGCTGGCCCTGAAAACCAAGTTTCAGGTTTCTTGTAAGACTGGTGTCCTTTAGATAAACGTTTCCCTGGGTCATTGATCAACCTATGAGAACCTTCCTTGTTCTCTTTCTGTTTTGTTAGTGAGAGTCTTGCTATGGAAGAATTATAATAGGCACCCTGAGGAATTTTTGATATGAACAAAATTGTTTATTTAAAAGGAGCCTGAGAATAAAAAGGAAACAAAATTGCAAACAACTAATGAGCTAGTTTTTTATTGGTTTGAGGAAATATCCCAAATAAATTGAGATTCCAAAAGTACTTCCATAAGAAATTCCTTGGCCAAGGCAAAATAAAATGTAATAAACTTAAAATAATGCCTCTTTTACATCTCTCAAAACCAAATCTTGGCCCTAATTAAGAAGATACCTGGGTCTCACTGGCTATTGCAGGCAATAAGTTCCCAACTTTTCTGAAATTGCCATGCCATTATATGACTTAACCAAGTCCTTAGAAACTGAACCTCTTTCGTGGGCACCAAATGTGAACAAGCTCTCACAACCCCTTGCCTTGCTATATCCATCAATCCTAAATGATTACATCATGATCTTTATCCAATCTTAATGAAGCTCCTATATTAAAAGATCTACTTTGGACCAAACTTCAAAATCTCATAAAATGACTTTCCTTTCTGTGACTCTGACTCTAAGACTCAGTCTTTGTTGAAGTGGCATTTTTCCTTTCTAGAGTCAAACTCCCTATATTAAAATCTTGATTTCTCTACTTACTAGCTGTGTGAACTTGAACCAAGTGCTCAGTATCTCTATGCCTCACTTTCCTGATCTGTAAAATGTGATAATAACTTGTTCACAAAGGGCAGAAATTGTAAAGAATCAAATAAATAAATTTTAAAATGTAGTAATAAGATGGTCTGCCTTATAGATTGTTACAACGATTAAACAGTATAATGCTAGGTACATAATAATCACTCCGTAAATGTTAGCTGATATTATTGTTACTATTACTACTAATACTACCAATTACCATTATTTTCTTGATAATGATGATGATAATAAAATAGGTTACTTTTTATTGAATGTTACTGTGTATCAAATACTTTTCTACATGGTTCATCCTACTTAATCCTCACACACAACAACAAATCCTGTGAGTAAAATTCTGTTCATTTCTACATTAAATAGATAAGGAAATTAAAGATTCCAGAGTTAAATAAGTTGCTTGTGTATATGGTAAATGGTATGTGAGTTGAAGCCAGTATTTCAGACTTTGATTTTATAGCCTACATTTTTAACCAACATGCTGTGTTACCTAATTAATTTCAATAAGGCCTTCAAAACCCAATTCAATATTATGCAAAATATCTAAGCAATAGGTAAGAATAGAAATTGATATCTGGTATATCCATGGGTGCTTATAAACAAATATCTGATTATCAGTGCCAAAATTGTTTTATTACCACATGTTATCAAGATGATACGACACTGTTATGTTCTGTCATCTTTCCACCGATAATTCATTTCCTTCTCTCAACCACTTTATTTTTAATAAAGCAAACTTTTGTTATTTTTACGAATAACTGCTTTTATGCAAGAAATCAAGTAAAATAAAAAAATTTTACAGATGAGAACTTATATTTCAGCACTGCAGGACAGCGTTTTAATTGCTTTCTTTCTCCCCCACCCCGAGACAGAGTCTTGCTCTGTCACCCAGGCTGGAATGCAGTGGCATGATCTCTGCTCACAGCAACCTCCACCTCCCAGGTTCAAGTGATTCTTCTGCCTCAGCCTCCTGAGTAGCTGGGACTACAGGCTTGTGCCACCATGCCCAGCTAATTTTTGTATTTTTGGTAGAGACAGGGTTTCACTATGTTGCCCAGGCTGGTCTTGAACTCCTGACCTTGTGATCAGCCTGCCTCAGCCTCCCAAAGTGCTAAGATTACAGGCATGAGCCACCGTGCCCCGCCTTAATTGTTTTCTTAATGTACTTTGTTCAGCCTGTGTTTTATACGACAAGTGGTACATTTTCCTGGGATTAACTTTTCTAGATTTTTTAGTATATTTTAATGGAATTCAGAATTTTTATTGATATATAATATTTGTACATATTTGTGGAGTACAGGTGATATCTTGATACATGCATAGAATTTATAATGATCAAGTCAGAGTATTTGGGATATCCATCACCTCTTGAGCATTTATCATTTCTTCATGTTGGGAACATTTCAAATCCTATATTCTAGTTATTTTGAAATATACAATACATTGATGTTAACTATAGTCACCCTACTGTACTATCAAATATTAGAACTTATTCATTCTATATAACTGTATGTTTGTACCTTTTAGCCAACTTTTCTTTATCCCCCACACCATCCTTCCCAGCCTCTGATAATATCACTCTACTCACTGCCTCAATGAGGTCAACTTTTTTAGCTCCCACAGATAGAGAACTTGCAATATCTGTCATTCTGTGCCTATCTTACCTTCACTTAACATGCCTTCCAGTTCCATCTGTGTTGCTGCAAATGACAGAATTTCTACTATTTTAAATAGTCCATTGTGTGTATATACCACATTTTCTTTATCCAGTTATTTATTGATGGACACAGGTTAATTCTATATCTTGGCTATAGTGGACAGTGCTTCAGTAAACATGGGGGTACAGGCATCTCTTTGATATACTGATTTCCTTTCCTTTGATATATACCAATATAGCAGAATTGCTGAGTTATATGGTAGTTCTATTTGTAGTTTTTTGAGGGAGTCCATAGTGTTTTTTTATAATGTCTTACTAATTTACATTCCCACCAACAGTGTGTAAAAGTTCCCTTTTCTCCACATCCTCACCAGTATTTGTTAGTTTTTGTTTTTTTATAGTAGCCATTCTAACTGGAGCCGGATTATATTTCATTATGGTTTTGATTTGCATTTCTCTGATGATTAGTGATTTTGGGCATTTTTTCATATGCCTATTGGCCATAGGTATGTCCTCTTTTGAGAGATGTCTATTCAGCTAATTTGATTACTTTTTAATGTAATTATTTGGGTTTTTGCTGTTGGGTTGTTTGAATTCCTTGTATGTTGTGGATATTAGTCCCTTGTCTGATGAACAGTTTGCAAGTATTTTCTCCCATGTTGCAGATTGACTCTACTCTGTCGATTGCTTCTTTTGCTGTGAGGAAGCTTTTCAGTTTGATATAGTCTCATTTGTCTGTTTTTCTTTTGTTGTCTGTACTTATGAAGTCTTAGCCAAAAAATATTTGCCTATACCAATGTCCTAAAGTGTTTCTTCTGTGTTTTCTTCTAGCAGTTTTATGGTTTTCGTTCTTATGTTTAAGTATTTAATCCATTTTCAGGTGATTTTTGTATATAATAAAAGGTAGGCATCTAGTTTCATTTTTCTGCATATGGCTATCCAATTTTCCCAGCACCATTTACTGAAGAAGATACCTTTTCTCTGATGCATGTTCCTTATGCCTTTGTCAAAAGTTAGTTGGTTCCCTATTCTGTTTCATTGATCTATATGTCTCGCTTTATACCATGCTGTTTTGCGTACTACAGCTTTGTAGCTGCTATTGTTACAATTACTACTAGTACTACTAGTATTACTATGATTAGTATACTGGTGGTACTTCTGGTATTATCATTATTCTTTTTTTTTGAGATGGAGTTTTGCTCTTGTTGCCCAAGCTGGTGTGCAATGGCACGATCTTGGCTCACTGCAACCTCCACTTCCTGGATTCAAGTGATTCTCCTGCCTCAGCCTCCCAAGTAGCTGGGATTACAGGCATGCGCCACCACACCCAGCTAATTTCGTGTTTTTAGTAGAGATGGGATTTCACCATGTTGGCCAGGCTGGTCTTGAACTCTTGACCTCAGGTGATCCACCCGCCTCAGCCTCCCAAAGTGCTGGGATTACAGGCGTGAGCCACTGCACCCAGCCTTATCATTATTCTTTAGAGTAAAGGTATTGTCTTAAAATATCTACGCTTTTAGTGAAGATACGTTAACTGGTTGGAGTAACAAATTAAGCTTTAAAATACACTAGTCTTACATAAATTTATCAGATAATTTGACTGCCACCTCTGAGAGCAGAGTTTTAAGAAAATGGATGCATTTAGGACTATGATTAGGGTATAAGAGGAAGAGAAAGCCTAAAGGAAGGCAGGTCAAGCTTGGGTACCTTTATAAATCACTCCCTCCTTAATGAAGTAATTATCTTTCTTGGCACTTCTGTCTCCTAGTGTTCCTTTTAAACTATCTGTTTGCATTTTCTCCAGCTTCTTTGGTAGCTTTTTTTTTTTGGCCCAGTCATTAAATATCAGTATTATTCATACTTCTGTCATAGATCTTCCATTCACACTCTATATTATGCATGAGCAAGACCATCTATTAACAAGATTTTCAAGTAAACCAAATCTATAACTCCAATCCACATCTTCTTCCTAAACTTCAGATTTTTTTCCAATTGTCTGTTGTAGATCTTTTCTTAAATATTACACAAGTATCTCATACTCTACATGACTAAAACTAAATTTATAATCTTAATCTCGTCTTCTTCCATATTTCAAGGAGTAACATCACTAGCCACTGATTTGTCCAAACCTGAAATCTTTAGTGTTTTTTATTCCTCATCCTACAAGCATTTTTACCATTCTAAAATACAAATCTAAACCTATCATACTCCTTTAATAACATTAACCCTTTAATGGCTCCTTATTGTTCTTGTGTAAAGGCCCAACTCCTTAAAATTGCTTACCAATGGCTTCTGCTTATCTCTAGTTTTACCTGGAATTCAGTGCAGCAGCCATATGAACATTTCAATTTGCAGATAGTTCCCTCTTTCTCAGAATGCCGATTTCTCATTTCTTCCAAAACCTGGATAACTCCTACTTATCCTACAGTTCTTTCAGGAAGCCTTCTGTCACCTCCCAAGTCTAAGTGGCCTTCCCAAGTTCTTTTCTAGTATACTGTAGTTTCCCTACTTTATTGCAAGAGTATTTACAGTGTAGTGCTTTTCTGTCTTCCCCACTCTCCCCTCTACTCCACCCTAAGCATCTTGCAAGACCTCATCTATCTTGTTCCCTGATACTATTACCAGAATCTATCACCATGACTCTCTCTCAATAAGAGTTGATTGGATGACTGCATAAATAAATGAGAAGAAGACCTTGAGCAGACAGAGCAAGCAAAAGACAGCAGAATATGCTAAATAAGAAACCAGTATGGGAACAGAAAAGGAAAACAATGAACATTAGCAAAAACTCTAATATATTTATTGAAAATACTGGGGGTTTTTTTGTTTGTTTGTTTGTTTTAACTGCTCCTTCTCTTCAAATTATCTCATGTATCCACTTTGGCCCTTATCCCTTCGTTCATTCTCACTACTGCCACCCAGGTTCTGGACTTACTACTACCTCTTGCCTGGAGTATAAGTCAGACTTTTCAGTCTTATACCCCTTAATTTGTCATAGATGGATAGGTCTTCTCGTTAATTTTCTTGCATCTTACTATTAAGAAACATGAATTTTTATCTTTTTTATTATTCCCAGGAAAGAGGATTTTGAAATAATCCTTGGAGAAGTATGTTAACTTTCTTATGCCTCCTATTTTTAGAAAAAAATTTCTAATTATCTCTTGCTGCAACCTAATACCTTATGATCTTGATTGGCATTCACTGGATCTGACAATAGCTGCTTACCATCACTTAGATTATCTTCCTTTATATAACTAAGGATAATTAGCAATTGACTTCCATAAATATTTATTGAGGTAGTATTTATAAGCACTATTTTTCTCGACTTTTTTATCTAATCTAAGTAAACCAACTTTATTCAATTTTCTTTACTATATCCTTATATAGTTTATTTACTAGGTTCTTGAAATTTAAAAAGAAAAAATTTTTTATAGTTTGGATCTCACTATGTTGCCCAGACTGGATTTGAACTCCTGGGCTCAAGCAATCCTCCTGCCTCAATCTCCTGGAGTAGCCATCATGCCTGGCTTGCAAATATAATTTTTTTATTTGTGAAACCTAAATTCCCAAAGTAGTATTCGCTATTCAATTTAAATTTTGTCTTATTTCTCTTATTTTTCTCGATTATCACTTTTTTATTTTATATGAAAAGTTGCATCGTTCATTACTTTGAGTCAGGCTTTTTACCTTCCTTGTTGTCAACATTGTAGCAGGTATTGCTAAGAAACATTAAGTTAATAGATAGGAAGCCCCAACCCTCATATCCTCATAGAGACACCAACTTAACAGCAATATATGGTCATAATAGCTTCATGAAAACTCCAGAAAAAAGGTAGTTGCAATACCCCCAAGCTGGCACAAAGCCAAGAATAGCCACATTGAAATGGATAAGAACTGTTTTACTTTACCTGTGATAGTCCCTCCTCCAAGTCAGCATAGCTTAGCATAATAAAGAGAAAACACCCTACTCATGACTTCTTTCTGTGGGGGAAGAGTGAAACATACATCCAATATTCTAGCTTTTCAGAGGACTGCCCAAATAACTGCTTTCTATCTCACTGCATTGATGGAACTACCACAGTTTGAATGCCTGAGGGCTGCTGAAAGCCAGGGAGAGTGGAGGCAGCTTGCTGTAGTACCACAGGGCCTACAGTGCCACACACAGGCACCAGCACCTCTCAGTGCAATCTGGAGAAAGTGCCCAATTCTTGACTTTTCACTCAGGAGGGAGAGAGAAGAGTGGAACATGCATTAGGTGTTCTGACTTTTTGGAGGGCTACCAAGGGAATGGTTTCTCTGTTGCCTCACTGGGGTGGTAACAGAGAGCTGGCATACTTTGGATGTCTGTAGGCCACTGAGAATAAGGAACAGTGATGGCTTGCTCCAGCAGCACCACAATGCCTATAATGCTGCAGACAGATACCATTGAGAGCAAGAGATTGCAAGCTCCTGGCAGAGAAACCTGCAAACCTCTCTAATTGGGAAATTACATACACAGACCCAGAGAAGTCACATTCCCCCCCTTTCAAAAAGGTTTCAGAGGCCGCCTCAGAATTTCTAGCCAGTTTGATTGGTGAGAGTGTCCCCTATATAAGGCCAGTCTGTAAAGACTGGGAGACATGGCTGTTTCTCAAATGACTAAAACTCAGCAAAAAATCACAAAGCACACCAAGAAATCAGGATACATGCCCAATCAAAAGATCAAAGTAATTATCTAGAAACCAACCTCAAAGAAACAGAGATTTATGATTACCTGGCAAATAATTCAAAATAATTACCTTTAAAAAGGTCACTGATCTAAAAGAGAACACAAATGGACAACTAAACAATATCAGGAAACCAATGAATGGACAAAATGAAGATTTCAACAAAAAGTTAGAAACTATTAAAAAAGAACCAAAGAGAGATTCTGGAGCCAAAGGATACAATAACTGAATTGAAAAACTCACTAGAGGGGTTCAACAATTACTTGATCAATCAGAAGAGATCAACAGCAAAATTGGAAGACAGATCATTTGAAATTATTGTTAGAGGAGGAAAAATTATTGTTAGAGGAGCAAAAAGAAAAAAAAGGAACAGAAAAGTAAAGTAAAGAAAGCCAAAGAGGCCAGGAGTTGTGGTTCACACCTGTAATCCCAACACTTTGGGAGGCCAAGGCAGGCGGATCACTTGAGTCCAGGGATTCGAGACTAGCCTGGCCAACATGGTGAAGCCCCATCTCTACTAAAAATAAAAAAATTAGCCAGGCCTGGTGGTGCACACCTGTAATCCCAGCTACTCAGGAGGCTGAAGCAAAAGAATCGCTTGAACCCAGGAGGTGGAAGTTTCAGTGAGCCAAGATCACACCACTGCACTCCATCCTGGGCAACAGAGTGAGACCCTGACTCAAAAAAAAAAAAAAAAGAATGCCGAAAAGATTTATAGAATGCCATTATGTGGACCAGTGTATACATTCTGAGAGTTCCAGGAGAAAAGGGACACAGAACTTATTTAAAGAAATAATGGTCAAAAACTTCCCAAATTTGATGAAAGAAATGTACATCCAGACACTTGAAGTTCAAAGGATATAACTAAGGTGAATCCAAAGAGGCCCACACTAAGACATGTTATAATGAAACTGTCAAAAATCAAGGGCAAAGAGAAAATTTGAAAGGAGCGAGAGAAAAGTAACTCATCATGTACAATGAAGTTCCCATAAGAATGTCATTGGATAAACCTTACAGGTCAGAAGGGAGCAGTATGTTATATTCAAAGTGCTGAAGGAACAAAATCTGCCAGTGAGGAATACTGCATCCAGCAAAACTGTCCTTTCAAAAATGAAAAAATAAAGACTTTCCCAGGCAAACAAAGCCTAAGGGAGTTCATCACAACTAGACCTGGCTTACCAGAAATGCTAAGGAGAGTACTGCAAGTTGACATGAAAGGACCTTAGACAACAGCATGAAAGTTTATGAAAAACACAAAGCTCACTGGTAAAGGAATATATGTATATATACAAATTCAGAATACTATATTACTATAATGGTGGCATGTAAAACACATGTAATTCTGCATAGAATTCAATAGACAAAAACCTAAGGTATAACTACAAATGACTGTTAATGGATAAATTATATCTAAAGATGTGATTTGTGACATCAAAAACACAGTGGGGATGGGAAATGTAAAAGAGTAGACTTTTATGTATGATTGATAGATTGTTCTAACTATGTTTCATGTAAGTCTCATGGTAATTACAAAGAAAATGCTTATAGAAGATACAGAAAAAATGAGAAAGTAATCAAAGCATATCGATAACGCAAAGGAAGACAGCAAGAGAGAAAAAGAGGGACTAAATAGCTACAAGACGGACAGAAAACAACATGTGCCAATAATAAGGCCTTTAAGTGTAATTGGATTAAACTCCCCAATAAAAAGACAAAGTGAGTGAATGGATTAAAGAAACAAGATGCAATTATATTCTGTCTACAAGAGACTCATGCTGATGTAAAGACACATATAGGCTGAAAATGAAAGGACAGAAAAAGATATCACTTCATGCAAATTATAACCAAAAGAGAGCAGGGGTGGCCATACTTATATCAGACAAAATATAGACTTTAGGTTAAAAGCTGTCACAAGAGACAAAGAAGAATATTATACTGAAAGAACAGAAATATTTAACAATTATAAATTAAAATCCAGCTAACATTAGAGCACCTAAATATAAGAAGTAAACATTGACAGGATTGAAGGGAGAATAGACAATAACACAATAATGGCAGGAGATTTCAATATTCTACTTTGGATAATGGATAGAATAACCAAAAAGATTAATAAGGAAATAGAGAACTTGAACACTGTTGACCAATTAGATCTAACAGAATATTCCACCCAACAACAGTAAAATACACATTCTTTCCTAGCATACATGGAATATTCTGTAGGATAGACCACATATTAGGCTAAAAAACAAGTCTTAACAAAGTTAAGAAGATGAAACCTATGAGATATCTTTTACAATCTTACTGGACTGAAACTAGACATCAATAGCAGTAGGAAAACTGGAAGATACACAAACATGTGAAAATTAAATGAGACACTCTTGAATAACCAGTAGATAAAGAAAAAAATCGTGAGAGAAATTAGAAATATCTTGAGGCAAAAACACAACACACTAAAACTTATGAATTGCAGCAAAAGCAATACTAAGAGAGAAGTTTATGTTAGTGGCATGTACTTTAATGAGGGGGAAAGACCTCAAATCAGCAACCTAACTTTTTACCTCAAGGAATGAGAAATAGAATAAACTAAATCAAAAGTTAGCAGAAAGAAGGAAATAATAAAGATCAGAGCAGAAATAAACAAAATAGAGAATAAAAATACTAGAAAAAAAACAATGAAACTAAGAGTGGGATTTTCTAAATACCAACAAAATAAATAAACCCTTAGCTAGACAGAAAAAGAGAGAAGACTCTAACTAAAATCAGAAATAAAAGAAGAGACATTGCAACTGATGCTTCAGAAATAGAGATGATAAGAGACTACTATATACAATTATATGCCAACAAATTGAATCACCTAGAAGAAGTGGATAAATTCCTGGAAACACAACTTTGGTGTTCAGTCAGTCTTGGTGACTGAATTATAGAGAAATAGAAAATCTAAACATATCTATAACCATTAAGGATATTGAATCAGTAATCAAAAACCTCCCAATAAAGTAAAACCCATGACCAGATGGCTTCACTAGAGAATTCTACCAAGCATTTAAAGAAGAATTGGTACCAGTTCTTCTCAAAATCTTCCAAAAACTTGAAGAAGAAGGAATACTTCCAAAATAAATTTATTAGGTAACATTACCCTGATACGAATAGAAAAAATACAACAATAAAAAAGATAACTGATAAAAAAAATTAATGCAAAAATCCTCAAAAAAATACTAGGAAACCAAATTGGTTTATACACTTCAGCCATGTGGAATTTATCCCTGGGATGCAAGGATCGTTCAATGCATGAAAATCAATAAATGTAATATACTACATTAAAAAGAAAATCACATGATCATCTCAAAAGATGCAGAAAATGCATTTTAGAACATTCAGCAACTTTTCATAATATAACAATCAGCAAACTAGAAACAGAAGGAAATTACCTCAATATAATAAAGGTCATTTATGAAAAGCTTGTAACTAACATACTAAATGGTGAAAAACTGGAAGCTTTTTTTTTAAGATCAAGAACAAAGCAAAGATGCTCATTTTTGCCACTTTTCTTCAATATAATACTGGAAGTTCTAACCAAAGCAGTTAGGCAATAAAAAGAAAGAAAATGCTTCCCAAATGGAAAGAAAGAAGTAAAGTTATCTCTGTTTCCAGATGACATGATCTTATGTAGAAAACTCTGAAAATTCCACTCATATACATACACACACACACACAGAGAGAGAGAGAGAGAGAGAGAAACATTAACTGTTAAAGCTAATACAAGAAGCCAGTAAAATTGCAGGGTACAAAGTCAACAATAAAAAATCAATTGCATTTTTGTACACTAACAGTGAATGATTAACAATCTGAAAAAGAAATTAAGAAAATCCCATTTACAATAGCATCAGAAAGAATAAAATACTTAGGAATAAACTTAACTAAGAAAATGAAAGACTTGCGCAGTGAAAACCACAAATCATTGCTGAATAAAGTTAAAGACACAGTAAATGGAAAGATACCTGGATTCATGGATGGAAAGACATAATATTGTTAAAATATCCATACTACCCATAGGAATCTACAAATTCAAGGCAATCCCTATCAAAATACCACTCACATTTTTTATAGAAATAGAAAGTACCACCCTAAAACTCATATAGAATTTCAGAGGTCCTGGAACAACCAAAACAATCTTGAAAAAGAAGAACAAAGCTGGAAGTCTTATATCTCTTGATTTCAAAACATATGACAAAGTTACAGTAATCAAAAAAGTTTGGTGCTGGCATAAAGACAGACATATAAACTAATGTAACAGAATATAGAGCCCAGAAATACATGTTCGTGTATATGGTCAAATGATCTTTGAAGATGGTGCCAAGACCATTCAATGGGGAAAGGGCAGTCTCTTCAATAAATGTTGTTGGGAAAACAGCTATTCTCTTTGCAAAAGAACAAAGATTATCTTATACCATGCACAAAAATTACCCCAAAATGGATTAAAGATCTAATAGTTAAGTCTAATAGGTAAGACCTGAAACTATGAAACTCACAGAAGGAAATATGCAGAAAAACTTTATGATATTGAAATGGGAAACGATCTCTTGGATATGATACCAAAAAGCACAGACAACTTATACAAATGTAGACAAATGAGACTACCTCAAATTTAAATATTTCCTGCATCAAAGGTCACAATCAGCAGAGTAAAATGGCAACAACAGAATGGGAAAAAAATAATTGCAAATCATATATCTGATAAGGGGTTAATATCCAGAATATATAAAGAACCCCTACAACTCAGCAACAAAAAAATCAAATACCCCAATTAAAAAATGGGGAAAGGACTTGAATAGACATAACTCAAAGAAGACATACAAATGGCCAACACACATATGAAAAGCTACTCAATGTCACTAATCATCAGGGAAATACAAATTTAAATCACAGTGAGATACCACCTAACACCCATTAGGATGACTACTAAAAAAAAAAAAAAAAAGAAAATAACAAGTATTGGTGATCATAGGGGGAAATTGGAACCCTTGTGCCCTGTTGGTAGGTTTGTGAAATGTTGCAGCTGCTACAGAAAATAGTATGGCGTTTCTTCAAAAAATTAAAAATAGAACTTTCATATGATCTCTCAATCCCACTTCTGGGTATATATCCAAAAAAATTGAAAATAGGATCTCAAAAAGATACTTACACACCTGTGTTCATCATAGCATTGTCTACAGTAGCCAAGATACGAAAGTAGTCTAAATGTTCATTAACAGATGAGGGGATAGGCAAAATATAGTCTATTTATACAATGAAATGTTATTGAGCCTTCAAAAAAAATAAGGAAATCCTGTCATATGCTACAACATGGATGAACCTTCAGGACATAATGCTAAGTGTAATAAACTAATCACCAAAAAAAACTAATACTTCATGGTTCTACTTATATGAGACATCTAAAGTAATTGAACTCATAGAAAGTAGAATGGTGGTTGCCAGGGGCTGGATGGAGAGGGAAATAGGGAATTAGCCAATGGATGTAAAGCTTCATTCACACAAAATGAGAAAGTTCTAGCGATCAGTTGTACAACAATATGCATATATTGTTAATTCTGTTAAAGTTTTTAACATAATATAAATACTTAAAAATTGTTTGAGGGTTACAAAATGTATATAGATTAAGCATCTGAAAATGTATTAAAAAGTTAAGTTAATCATTGATCATTGATCAATGATAAGTTAATAATTCCATCCTGGAATGGACATATATTGTCCTTCAGTGTCTCTTTTTTATGATGTGTATGTTACCAATCTATGTGTAACAAGTGAATTACTGATTCTCATTATTAGATTCACCACCTACATACCAATGGCTTTCTATTTTAAGCCTGACTTCTCTTCCAAGCTCCAGATTCTCCTTGCTGTTGCTTACTGGAATCACCCTTTGATGTCCTGCTGGCATCTCACATTTCTTTCATCAGAAACCAGATTTAGGATCCTTTCCTCCAAATTATTCCTGTATTGTTCTTTTATACAATTACACTCCCACTTACTCTAATAACTAAATTTGAAATCTCCTCATGATATTTACCATCTCCTTCTCAAAGCATAGTCAGTCAGTCATAGAACCCTCTGCTGCAGCTCTTCTAAATATCCTTTTTCCCATTCCTTTTGTAATAGTTCAGGCCTTCTTCATCATTCTCCTTTGGGATTGCAGTAGCGTAATAATTGCTCTTCCTGTCTTCAGTCTCTTGCTCCCTGACAGTCTTCCATCAGTCAAGTATTACATTTTAAAGTACATACTACTCTTCTACTGAAAATCTTGAATGGTTCTCCATTCTCCATAGTACTAAGCCTCCAAAATTTGTCCTGAACTGAATTGACCAGGCTTATACCTTATATTTCATCCTCTTCACCTCCAACCTCCAGCTGCATTGGGCAATTTCGCATTCTCTAAAAGTACTTTCAGATCTTTGTAATTTTGTTCATATTTTCTTCAGTTTCATATGTTCTTCTTCCTTTTCTCATTGTTTAAAGATCCTCCTCTGTAAAGCCTTATAGTTTGTCCCATCAGAATTAGTTGTTCCTTTTTCTTTGTTATCTTACATAGTATTTTGTTTGTACTTTAAAACGTAAGCATACACATAGTCTGTTATTTTTCCCTTAAAACACAGCCTGATTTGTGTGTTCCTTGAAAGACTGTGTAAGATAGGAATCTCATCTTGTTTATTTCAACATACTCCTAGGCCAGGTGCAGTGGCTCATGCCTGTAATCCCAGCACTTTGGGAGGCCAAGGCAAGAGGATCACTTGAGCCCAGGTGTTCAAGACCAGTCTGGGCAATATAGTGAGATCTCATCATGTCATCTCTACCAAAAATTAAAAAATTAATCGGACGTGGTGGCACATGCTGTAGTCTCAGCTACTCAGGAGGCTGAGGTGGGAGGATTCCTTGAGCCCAGGAGGTAGAGGTTACAGTGAGCTGAGATCAAGCCACTGCACTCCAGCCTGGGCAACAGAGCAAGACCCTGTCTCAAAACAAAACAAAACCTCACTCACTGTGTTTAACAAAGTGCCCTATATTGACCAGAGTAAAGTTTGAAGTTGTAAGTAGTGTTTGCTTATCTATACAACCCTTCTACTTTGTCAGTCTATATAATCTAGACTGTACTGTGTGCATAACGTCTTTGGACCTTGATGTTAAGGCCTTTTTTTCTTCCTCAAAGAGGTGATAATCTAGTTAAGAAAACAGACATGTATGTAAATAAGTACAATTACTGTGAGATATGTAGTTAATATAATATGCAATTAAAAATCCTAAAAATTGAGTATTTTATAGTACCTCAGTGCAAAAATAGACATACATGCATTGTTTCAGAAAGGAGAGACTATTGATGAAAGTGATTTTTGAAATTTTGAAATAATTTCAAACTTCAGAAATGTTACAAGAATAGTATAGAGAATTCCTGTATATCTTTCATCCAGACTCCCCCAAATGTTAACATTTTGTCACATTTCCTTTATAATCTCTCTATATATTAATATACATATTATCCTCAACTACTTGTGAGTAAATTGCAGACATGATGCCTCTTTACCCCTAAATAATTTAATGTGTATTTCCTTCCAAAAAAATCTGGAGGGGTGGCAAATAAAAAAGACTTTCTCTTACATAACCACAGTACAATTATGAAAATTAGGAAATGAACATTGCCACAATACTGTTATGTAATCTTATTCAAATTACATTTTGTCAGTTTTTCTAATAATGTTCTTTATAACAAAGGAGACAACATTCTTTTCTTCTGACCTGGGATTCAATCCAGAATCATGTGTTACATTTAGTTATCCTGTCTCTGTAGACTCCTTTAATATGGAACAAGTCTTCAAGTTTGTCTTTGTCTTTCACTACCTTTATATTTTTGAAGCATGTAGGTCAGTTATTTTGTACAATGTCCCTAAAATTTCTATTTTTCTCAGGTTTCCTAATGGTTTAATTCTGGTTATAAATTTGGTCAGGAGTATCTCAAATGTGATGTTGTATCTTTCTCAGTGCATCTTATCAGGGGGCTCATGATGTCAGTTTATCCCATTACTGGTGATATTAACTTTGATCACTTGGATAAAAGGGTGTCTGCCAGATTTCTCCACTGTAGTTAATGAGTACAGTTAATAAATATCTTGTAGGGATATACTTTGAGAGCAGACAAATATGTTTTGTTTTTCTTGAGGCTTTTACCTTCTAATCTTGGCATTAACTGATTATTTTTCCCTAAACCAATTATTATTAGATGGTTGCCAAGTGGTGATTTTCTAATTCCAATATTTCTTCATGTAACAGTTGACCCTCTGTTATAAGGAAGAATTTATTCTCAGGCCAGCATATTTTCAAAATGAGAAAGGCGTCATAGCTCTACTTTGGGCCTTATTGGTATTTGCCCAAAATACAAACACTTTCTTTTATTTTTTTTATTTTTTTTATGCTTTAAGTTCTGGGGTACATGTGTAGAAGGTGCAGTTTTGTTACATAGGTATACACGTGCCATGGTGGTTTGCTGCACCCATCAACCCATCACCTACATTAGGTATTTCTCCTAATGTTATCCCTCCCCCAACCCCCCACCCCCCAACAGGCCCTGGTGTGTGATGTTCCCCTTCCTGTGTCCATGTGTTCTCATTGTTCAACTCCCACTTAGGAGTGAGAACATGTACTGTTTGGTTTTCTGATATTGTGATAGTTTGCTGAGAATGATGGTCTCCAGCTTCATCCATGTCCCTGCAAAGGACATGAACTCATCGTTTTGTATGGCTGTATAGTATTCCGTGGTGTATATATGCCACATTTTCTTAATCTAGTCTATCATTGATGGACATTTGGGTTGGTTCCAAGTCTTTGCTATTGTGAATAGTGCCACAGTAAACATATGTGTGCATGTGTCTTTATCATAGGATGATTTATAATCCTTTGGATATACGCCCAGTAATGGGATTGCTGGGTCAAATGGTATTTCTAGTTCTAGATCTTCGATGAATCGCCACACTGTCTTCCATAATGGTTGAACTAATTTACACTCCCACCAACAGCGTAAATGTGTTCCTATTTTTCCACAACCTCTCCAGCATGTTGTTTCCTAACGTTTTAATGATCTCCAATCTAACTGGTGTGAGATGGTATCTCATTGTGGTTTTGATTTGCATTTCTCTAATGACCAGTGATGATGAGCATATTTTCATATGCCTGTTGGCCTCATAAATGTCTTCTTTTGAGAAGTGTCTGTTCATATACTTTGCCCATTTTTTGATGGAGTTGTTTTTTTCTTGTAAATTTGTTCGAGTTCTTTGTAGATTCTGGATATTAGCCCTTTGTCAGATGAGTAGATTGCAAAAATTTTCTCCCATTCTGTAGGTTGCCTGTTCACTCTGATGATAGTTTCTTTTGCTGTGCAGAAGCTCTTTAGTTTAATTAGATCCCATTTGTCAATTCTGGCTTTTGTTGCCATTTCTTTTAGTGTTTTAGACATGAAGTCTTTGCCCATGCCTATGTCCTGAATGGTATTGCCCAGGTTTTCTTCTAGGATTTTTATGGTCCTAGGTCTTATGTTTGAGTCTTTGATCCATCTTGAGTTGATTTTTGTATAAGGTGTAAGGAAGGTGTCCAGTTTCAGTTTTTTGCATAGGGCTAGCCAGTTTTCCCAACAGTATTTATTAAATAGGGAATATTCTCCCCATTACTTGTGTGTGTCAGGTTTGTCAAAGATCAGATGGTTGTAGATGTGTGGTGTTATTTCTCAGGCCTTCATTCTGTCCCATTGGTCTGTATATCTGTTTTGGTACCAGTACCATGCTGTTTTGGTTACTCTAGCCTTGTAATATAGTTTGAAGTCAGGTAGCATGATGCTTCTAGCTTTGTTCTTCTTGCCCAGGATTGTCTTGGCTATGTGGGCTCTTTTTTGGTTCCATATGAAGTTTAAAGTAGTTTTTTTGAATTCTGTGAAGAAAGTCAGTGGTAGCTTGATGGGGATAGCATTGAATCTATAAATTACTTTGGGCAGTATGGCCATTTTCATGATATTGGTTCTTCCTATCCATGAGCATGGAATGTTTTTTCCATATGTTTGTGTCCTCTTTTATTTGCTTGAGCAGTTGTTTGTAGTTCTCCTTGAAGAGGTCCTTCACATCCCTTATAAGTCATATTCCTAGGTATTTTATTCTCTTTGTAGCAATTGTGAATGGGAGTTCACTCATGATTTGGCTCTCTGTTATTAGGGTATAGAATGCTTGTGATTTTTGCACATTGATTTTGTATCCTGAGACTTTGCTGAAGTTGCTTATCAGCTTAAGGCGATTTTGGACTGAGACAATGGGGTTTTCTAAATATACAATCATGTCATCTGCAAACAGAGACAATTTGACTTCCTCTCTTCCTATTTGAATACCCTTTATTGCTTTCTCTTGCCTGATTGCCCTGGCCAGAACTTCCAATATTATGTTGAATAGGAGTGGTAAGAGAGGTCATCCTTGTCTTGTGCTAGTTTTCAAAGGGAATGCTTCCAGTTTTTGCCCATTCAGTATGATATTGGCTGTGGGCTTGTCGTAAATAGCTCTTATTATTTTGAGATACGTACCATCAATACCTAGTTTATTGAGAGTTTTTAGCATGAAGGATTGTTGAATTTTGTCGAAGGCCTTTTCTGCATCTATTAAGATAATCGTGTTTTTTGTCATTGATTTGGTTTAGTGATGGATTACGTTTATTGATTTGT